>NC_090022.1:252805175-254055175 GCF_037176765.1 Anolis sagrei | reverse complement strand
CCAAGTCCCTATTATTATTATTATTATTATTATTATTATTATTATTATTATTATTATACTTTCTCTTGTTTGTTCCCTCCCAAAAAATCAGGAAAAAATTCAGTCCATAGATCCATGGTCAACCAAATGCACACACTTTATCAGATATTTAAGAAACATTTGGTGAACACATTGACAGAGGAATTAGAATTGTTAAGATGCTATCTGAGATAAGAAGTTAAACTGAAAAGATTAATTAGGTTCTAGTGGACTACAAAGCAAGACACTTGGAATAGAATATAGAATTAGGAATTCTGCCTTCATACATTTTAATCATGGACTGGGGACAAAAGATCTCCGAGTGGTACAAAAACTCAAACATATAGCAACACCATAGGGTACAGTCACCATACGCACAGTTAAGCATGGCAATCCATTATATAAACGTAGGCAACTCACACTCTTTCAGTCTTAGAGGAAGTCAATGGCACACCTCCTCTGAATAAATACTGCCAAGAAATCCCAAAGATAGGGTCACCATATATCAGAGTTAACACCTATATTGGACAATGTTTCTTACATTCCGCTTTTTTTTTTTTTGCAGGGTTTTGGAGTGTGCAATGGCTTCCCAGCTCCAGAAATTCATCAACAAACCAGAGTATCTAAATACATTGCAATCTAGTGTCAAGCCTGGTTTTGAGACAAAGACGGTTATGATCACCTTAGTTAAGAACGTACATTGGGAACTGAACAGATGACTGTTGAATGTTCTTGCCTTGACAGATTTTGACACCATTGCTCGTTTATCCTTCTAGTCATCCTCTCTGTGATGTGCCAAATGTGATTTTGATCACTCAAAAGGCATATCAGGGAAAAGGGATTTTTCAGGGGGTGCTGAAAGGGGTTCCAAGATTATCTGGAGGGCAGAGCCAATAAGATGATGTGAAATAGACCAATATATTTCTGTTGTCCTTTTGGATGCTGTATGTTTTAAATAGTTTTATTTCTATAGATAATTTAATTGCATTTTAAGAAAGTTTAATTTATGTGCCTTTAATAATAATATTTTTATTTATATAAAATACATATATTAAAACATCTTTTCACGAATACATATATTAAAATACACAGAACTATGATCAAAATATAGTGGACACAAGACATGAGTTTAAAATTCATGATTAAAACTGCCTCAGTTGACCGGCCGGAAGAGATGGGTCTTCAATTGTGTCTTAAATTCCAACAGCTCTTTTGGCAGGTTGTTCCACTGTTTTAGGGTGGCGAATGAAAAGGTCCTCTGGCAGGTTGGAGTAGCCCCCACCAGAGGACAGTGTTTGGGGCAGATTGTATGGGAGAAGGTAATCCTATAGGTAACCTGGACCCAAACCATGTAGTGCTTTAAAGGTCTTTGCCCAGGAACTAATTGGCAGCCAGTGGAGTGACTTTAGGATAGATGTAATATGCTTACTCCTGGATATTCCTGTAACCAATCTGAATACCCTATTTTGAACCAACTGGAGTTTCAGAACTGCCTTTATGCCTTCATCTATATCTTTTTTAGGTTTTGTAAACCACATCAGTTTTCAATATGGGGACAAAGACAGGATATGAATAAAACAACAGTATAAATTATTTGTTTATGTTCTAAATGTGGCTATTACCATGTAAAGCAAAAGGGGATCATGAAATAATTACATGGAATTATTTCCATAATGGACAGAACAAATTCTTAACATTTACTAGTAAAGGGTTGGTTGCATTAAGTGCTCTATCAATGCAATGTATAAGGGAAATGTTTCCATATTATTTTTGTATGAGTTTTCTTAAAATGGCTCAGTTACTGAATTACTAACCATAATAGGAAGAACTATCCAAAACTGAGGCCAGTAAAAAGACTTTTCTTCCTTTGCTATACTAATGACAATGTGTTCAATCTAGGATGGGAGAGACCTCATGTCTTTATAAATTGGATCTAGGGAGTAAACTGCTTTATATGATTAGGGAAATGGTACTGAACTCAATGAGTAATAGATCCCAGCAGATCTGTTTTTACACTCTTGGTTCAGAAACAATGCTATAAATAGGGAGTAGTTTGTTCCTAGGGATATGACATATTAACCATGAGTTATTCCAACAGAGATGTCGTTAGTTAATTATGTTAAGAGTAGATATTCTAGGAGATTTCTGTTTATCTCTGGAAATACAACAAAGACGTTAAACAAAGAATTCTAGGGTTGAGATTAAACTGCATAAGAATGAACAGTACCATCACACAATGTGATCAATAAGAGACAAGCTCCAAGTCCATTCAACTAATAATGTTTACAATGAATAGATTTAATTTAATTTTGCATTAAATTAAAATGCACTAAGCTACTTTATTAAAAAATGTGAATGAATAGATCACATTTTTTAATAAAGTAGCTTAGTGCATTTTAGGAATTCTAAATCTATATAGAAAAATAATGAGTGTAATTTTAAGCTAGTTCACTTTAAAAAAAACAGCTAACTATATACTTTTCAAGTATTTTGTTATTAAATATAAACCTCTATCTTTTAAAGAACAGTTTCTATGTCAATATTGTATCATCCAGTCCTGATTACTTTGATTCTTTATCATACACACGTGTGCGCACATGTAAGAAATAGTTCTATTTCTTTTAAAACTATATTATTAAAATTAAAATGTGCATTTAAAAAGGCAAATGTTTGTATATTAAAACCCCGAACTGTTCCATGAATTGTTTTATTGAAGTGCCATGTCATATACCAGGGGTCCTCAAACTAAGGCCTGAGGGCCAAATACGTTAAAATTGTTCTTCATTTTAATTATTGTATTGTTTTTAAGTGGGGGGGGGGGGTTGCACTACAAATAAGATATGTGCAGTGTGCATAGGAATTCATTTTTTTTTCAAATTACAATCTGACCCTCAAACAGTTTGAGGGACTGTGATCTGGCCCTCTGTTTATAAAGTTTGTGGACCCCTGTCATATACTATAAACTTCATACTGCACAAAAAGCTGAAGGAAATAAATACCATGATACAACAATGCTATGGAGTCGATTCACAAGCAAGTTTCCTTAGGTTTAGCACATAATTACTCAGATGAATATGTATAAAATGCTTTTTCATAATTCGAGATTCATGAGAAAACACAGACATAATGCAAAATTAAATTAACAGTTTAAAACTTGTGAGAAATAATGAGAATTTGAGGAAAAGCCACATTTTAGCAGATGCCAGTTCTCTGCATTCTGAAGGATTTCTTTGTACTTGAGAAACAATAAGAAGGTATGTGATTCAACGTAGCATTTATTGAGATTTGGTTTAATTTCATACAAATGCCTTCAGTTTTGAAGCAAGTGTATTGTTAAATTACCCATATAATTATTCTAAACGGAATTAAATCTTTTACTATTAATTTGATTAACACTTAACGGCCTGGTTGTATGTAGGTGCTTTATCAATACAGTTTATAAGGAAAAGGCTTCCATATTTATTTTTGTATGAGTTTTCTTAAAGAGATTCAGCTAACAAAAGAACCGTTCAAAACCGAAACCATGAAGTCATTCCAGCCACATGAAATAGGAGGTGTCTACAGAAAACGCTGGCTCTTTGGCTTAGAAATGGAGTTGAGCACAACCCCCCAGTCGAACACGACTACACTTAATGTCTAGGGGAAACTTTTACCTTTACTTAATTAATCTTAAAGTGTTATATATCATGAATGAAGAATGATGCGGGTAACAATTCATTACAGTAACTCACCTCGACCCTTTCAAGCCTTAATAAACCAATAGCTACATATATGTAGTAAATGTATGTATATTTTATTATAGTAACATGCAGAAATAAAAACAGCCCCAAACAACTGAAAAAGTAGTATAAATATTCATTCCTCCTCTCAAGCAGTGGCATTTTTCAGCTAAAAGGAGGAGAAAATGCTTACGAGTGTTTGTATGTCCACTTTGACAGAAGTGTGTGCTGGCTATGACTTTCACAGTCTGCTGGCAGTTTGTAGGAAAAGCACCACACCTGTGACTCTGCTGTTGATTAATGAGTCTTTCAACTTATCGCTACCATCTGAAGAAGGGCCATGGCCTTTCCAAGCTTCACTGGTTCATTCGCTTTCAACTGCAAGTCCTATCCAGCTAGCTTCTATACAGAAAGCCACACCTGGTTAAAGCAAATGAAAACCTCAATATGTCATTTTTCTAGACAAGTCAAAAGGGAGGTAAAACTAGACAAAAGATGTATTCAAGCAACGTGAATACAGTTTTGTCATAGTCTGTCAATCTAAGGGCTACAAAAAAAAAAAAAAGCTTTCCTCTGTGACATATTTCATATCGCAAACTTTTTGAATGACAACCCCCCGTTCTTTCTTTACTATAATATGCAAGTCCTACAATTAAGGTTTCTGACCTCTGAAAACAAAAGTATACTGCAGGAGTCTGGAGAGACGCTATCCAAAGAAATGAACCATGATGTACACAATACTTGATCACAGGAGTCATCCATAAAATCACAGTTTTAAAGGCCTTTCAGAACCATTTCCCCCATCTTTGCCATCCTTTGCCCTACTTTAAGCAATACTGTTCTAGTTTTATGTCAAATTGACTGTCCACCCAATGTACTGGGCCCAGAGAAAGATGTTTTAAGAATATTGAGAAAACTGGCTGTTGTGATAATTTTCACACCAGTGCATGTTATGACGACTATTTAAAAATATTTAGATGTTCACATCTGATGACAGTTATAAATGCTTTATTTCATGTCATTCATAGCATGGTGAACTAATCCTGACTGTAAGCAAAAATTGCACTGGGAAATGATTAGATGATATCTAATATATTTGCTTATTTTTACATTCATATTGTACCGTTCCTTCAAGCAACTCAAAGCTGTGTACCTGGAATATATATAATGATGGAACATCAGTTAGAGATGACTGACTGGAAAAAAGAGATCTTTGGGTTCTGATAAATAGGGTGATAAAATGCTGCTTTTTTTTTTTTTTTTAAAGTCTAATTCCATTTTGACTGAAATGCAAAAGGAATATATAATAAATGCTTTTAAAAAAATAACATTGCATTGGGCACAATGTGAACAGAAATACATAAATACATTGCCCACACACAAATTTTTTGTCACATCATCTGAAAAAGGATTCGTAAGAGATGGAAAACATGCAAAAATAATAACCAAAATAAACAAAAGGCCTGTAACAACTCCTCTGTAAGGAAAGGTTAAATATTTCAGGCTGCTTAGCTTAGTAGAGGGATACACTGAATAGGGGGAGACAAAACAAAAGAAGAATGCATGCTGTGGAGGAGTGTATGTGACGTTTTTCTTTCTTTCCCTTAATGCTGGAACTTGGGGTAATGAATTAAAACTAAATGGTGTGATATTCTGAACAATATTTTTTTCATTCATAGATAGATAGACAGACAGATACACACACACACATACACACAGAAAGAAATTGAGAAATTAGCCAGCCCAGGAAGTTCACCAATTTGATTGACTTTAAGGGGGATAAAATCATGAAGGATAAGAGTCAGGACGAATATACAGAACTTAAAGTAACAGGGCCAGTACGAGCAGTCCCCAAGTTACAAACATCCAACTTATAAACAACTCATAGATAAGAACAGGAAGTGAGAGAAATTGCCCCTTGGAAGGTAAATTCTCCCTTGAAAGAGTTGTCATGGGGAAAAGGTGTCTCCACTGAAGCTTTATCACAAATCCTTGTTTCCACAACAAGCCATTTTTTTTCAAAAGCCAACTATCACGGGGACAAAAAGTGAGGTGAAACCTCCTGAACAGGAGCACAGACAACAAAACAAACACCACAGGGGTGTTAACCCTTCCCTATGCTATCCAAAGTTTAAAACTATATATTTTTTGGCTGAAGTCACACTGAAAAAATGAAGCTGTTCTGACTTATGAGCAAATTCAACTTAAGAACAAACCTACAAAGCCAATCTTGGGGACTGTCTGTATTAAGTATGCTTCTGCAGACCAGTTGTCAGGAAAAACTTCCTGATGGTATGCTGCCTTGGAGTGTGGTGGAGCCTCCTTCTCTGGAGGTTTTTAAGCAGAAGCTAGATGGTACTCTGTCAGGGATGTTTTAATTGTTTGTTCCGGCATGACAGGGGATTGGGCTGGTGGTCTCTTCCAACTCTGTGATTGTATGATTCTAATATGACTGGGAAGATGTTACTGCAGTCCTGTTCCGCTTGGCTACCCTTAGGCAGCTGATACTCTCTATTTGAACGTAACGGTTGCACTTGACAGAATGCTGGTCTAATACAGCATGCTGTTCATATGTTCTTTCAAACTAAACCATTCTTCGAAGTAAGTCAAGCTGAAAAAAGAATGGCTAACACATGGCCACTTAATGTCTTATGGAGAACATGAACCTGATCCTAGTCTAACACCAACTGGTACTTCACTCTGGCTTTTGATAAGGGGTTTCTTACCTTTGGTCCTTCAGATGTGGCTCTACAGTCACCTATGGACCCACCGCCAAGACCCTACACTTAGAAGGCAATCATACTTGGCCACGAGGGATTGCTTATGATGATGTCTTCAGACGTTTTAGACTTCAACTCCTATAAACCTTGCCAGTGTGATCAATAGTTAAAGATCCTGGAAGCTAAAGTCCAAAACATTTGAAAATTGAAGTGTAAGAACCCTGATCTAAATGACATATAAGAAGTTAAGAGATAAACTGGAGCACAGCTGAACATAACTAAGAATGTGGAAAATAAACCATTGGTTCTCACTATAGGATGGCAATTTATTAAGTATATACTACTAAAACTGTGTTTATATTTTTGTGATAATCATTCCAGATAAAGGACATATGCAGAGACAATCTAAATTTGATTCAAATCGAAAGTGCTGACCTTAACTGAGCAACTTTTGGTTTTAAATGTTCATGTATCTAGTCCTTAATAAGACAGTAAAATCGTTTAGCAACTGAATCAACACTGAAAATAAAATATTGCAAATGACATAAGAGAATTTTAGCCTCCACTGTGAAATCAACCAGGCCCAAATCAACAGAAATACAAACAGCTGTCAGAGGTGGCAGACTGTATTAGCATTAGCAATAATAATCACTTTTATGTTTTTTTAAAATGCAGATTAATACTCACTTTCAGATTTTGAAAATAATGTGTAAATATAACTCATTATATCCTATCTGCAGATGTGACTGTTACACAAAAAATGTAACTGAAATTGAATGATTGTAAAAAAAAGTTCACGAAGTGGGATTATTGCTTTAGAAATTCATCTTTCCGTGAGGGAATTATTAATTTCGTTTCCCACTATGCAGATATCAAATAAATTAATCAGCCTAACACAAAATAACATAGATTTTTTCTCCTCCATCAACAACCATGAGCAAAAAAACCTTCCTTTTCAAACACTAGATGGTAAAAGTGAACCAGCACCATAAGTTGAGGTTCACTTAACTTTGTGAATAAACACCTGGACATTTTTTTAGTTTCTCTACATTGTATTTCTAAGCCATGGAATATTTTTTTCTGATAGAATACGTAATTTGGGATAATATCTGCTCTTCAATCACGTACAAGTACCCTCAAAACAAAAATGAATAATAAACCTTGTTAAATATTGCCCATCCTGAAGAGCAGAATATTGTACTTAGTAAGGGGTAATTCTTCACTAATTTTCTACACAAATGTAGGAATGAGTAATTTCAGCAATATTCTTCTTGCTGCTAGAAAATCTTTAAAAATCTTTGAAAAGCGCACAGCTATTCATAATTTGATTTATTCTGCACAAATTAACAATTATTTTGCAAATAAATATTATTTTCTGCATAATAAACATCATTTTCTTTGCAGAAAGCAGAATTTCAATGCAAAAATATTAATTCCTGTACAGAAAATTTATCTGCACAAAACCAGCATGAGTGAATTTTACAAAGAATAAATCCACAATGTATTGTTGAAGGCTTTCATGGCTGGAATCACTAGGTTCTTGTGGGGTTTTTTGGGGCTATAGGGCCATGTTCTAGAGGCATTTCTCCTGATGTTTCACCTGCATCTATGGCAAGCATCCTCAAAGGTAGTGAGGTCTACCTCTGAGGATGCTTGCCATAGATGCAGGCGAAACGCCTCTAGAACGTGGCCCTATAGCCCGAAAAAACCCCACAAGAACCTAATAAATCCACAATTAAAGCATTTTCTGTGCTGAAAATAGCATTTTCTATGTAGGAATGAATATCCTTGCGCTGAAATAATTGTATTATTCTCTATGCAGAAAATATTATTTTCTGTGAATTTTGTGCAGAATAAGTTCTGAACTGCAAAAATCCTTGTCAGTGTGGATTCTTTATTTATTTACCAAAGTTATACCCTGCTCTTCTCACCCCGTAGGAGAGTCAAGGCAGCTCACAGATATAGGCAATGATTTGATACCATAAAAACATACAATAAACATATATACGTATTACAACAATCATTAAAAGTATGTAAAACATTAAAAACCACTTATTTAAAATAATGCAGTCCAATATTGTAGTCCATGGCCATTCCAGATTGTCACTGTACTATTCTATGTTCTCTTATTGCACCAGTAAATTACTAACTGAATCCTTGGTCCCACATCCAAGTTTTTAGTTTTTCCCTGAAGGTCAGGGGGGAGGGGGCTGGTTTAATTTCACTAGGGAGGGAGTTTCATAGCTGGGGAGCCACCACTGAGAAGATCCTATCTATCACCCCCACCAACTGCACTTATGAGGGAAGCAGGATCAAGAGCAGGGCCTCTCCAGAAGATCTTAACCTCCTAGCTGGCTCGTTGAGGGAGATATGTTCGGACAGGTAAATTGAAGGCCCTTCAATTGATTTTATAATATTATTTCTATCCCTAGTGCTTAGGGCAGTTTAAAGGAGTTGATGTCAAAATAGAGGGTTTGGATGAAAACAAACTTTTTATATTCTATATTTGAATGCACACATTGCCCGATATTCATTTGAGTTTGTGATGTTGATTTGATTTTGTAATGGCCAAACTCATCTTGGCTTGATGCAGAAGTGAAAGAGGAAACTGAGCAAATGTCTAAAAAAGTTAAGGAAATGAGCTATTTCTAATCAACATTTTGTTATAAAGCTAACACATATAACAGATGTTATCTATATATTCACTAAAACATATATGATTTATTTGACTTTGAGGCAGCAGAGCCTGTCTAGTATTAGGAGCAAACCAGGATCGTGCTCTGGTTATTACTTGGATGGGAGATTGCCAGTGAATACCAGATGTTTAAGGCACTTCTGAGTATTTCTTGCCTAAGAGAATCCTATAAAATCCATGGGGCAACAATACATTGACAAGAAATCCAAAAGCACATGCACACTCATGTGTGGAAAGCAGAAAATATTTTTTTCTTTACAGTAAAGAAAATATTTCTTCTTTACAATATGCTAGAAGTGGCCTGGTCACACAATGCCATCACATAACTATAGACTTGGGAAACTTTGTCCAACTGGATCCATAATAAATATATTATGCAAGGAAACACGTTACTAAATGTAAGTTCCAAAATTTCCTGTAATAACTAGAAGAAATTTTACGTCTGGCAGCTATTCTGAAACAAATAATAGAATCTACTTGGAGCTGTTTTGGCATATTATACTTATGAAATTCCATAGTAAAATATTTTAAAACCTGCACTTCTAAAAGTTAATCTGAACATTTGATCCCATTTTATATATCACAAAATACAATTATTGCCAAACTCAACTTTTCAATAATGATTTACATTTCAGTTCAAAAAGTAGTGCTTTAATTGGAAATCTAATGTTCACAAATGCTCTCATACAGTGATCAGCATTCCAAAGCTTTCGTGTAATTTCTTACAATGAACACATTTCAGTCAGTGCACCAATTCATCTAGATGTGACTGTAGCTCCTTATTATTATGAAACACATTTAATATGACTTGTGGTTTCTATCTAAAATCAGTGCAAATAAGGGGAGAGCACATAACGTCCCAGGGCCTGGCAGTTTTGTGGTGGGCCGAGGGCTGACCATATTGCATTTTTTTTATTTTTCTCAGTAGTATCATTATTTGTAAATTGTTTTGACATCCACTGAAAAAAACAATGAATCACTGGGTTGTTGTAGGTTTTTTCAGGCTATATGGCCATGTTCTAGAGGCATTCTCTCCTGACGTTTTGCCTGCATCTATGGCAAGCATCCTCAGAGGTAGTGAGGTCTGACCTCATTACCTCTAAGGATGCTTGCCATAGATGCAGGCAAAACGTCAGGAGAGAATGCCTCTAGAACATGGCCATATAGCCCGAAAAAACCTACAACAACCCAGTGATTCCAACCATGAAAGCCTTCAACAATACATTAAACAATGAATCTATAAGAAATCAATAATAATATGCAACATTTGAGATTTTATGAAAAGATTTTAGTCAGTGCATCAAACCAGTGACCAGGTGGACCATGGGCACATCTACAGTCATGTTTTTTCCCCTGATTTCCTTCCAGGCCTTCCCAACTCATTCCTTTTTCCCATATGCTACACCAAATTACTTTTCTTCCTGACTCATCTGCCTGTCAGTAAGCTCCCTTGCTGCCAAGAATGCTGTGGACATGCCTACTGGGAGACTCCTTAGTTAAAAGGCTCCAAAATCTCTACCTGGCCCATAGGAAGTCAGAAAGACACAGAGGTAAATGGTAACTTCTATGGATCCCTGCCTTCATACACAGCAGTGAGCTCCATTCTCACTTGGCAAAAGTTACTATTCCAGCTCTGAGGTACTTACCCAGATGGTCAGCCTATGATCAAACACTCGCAGCCCCTCAACCTAACCATGAAAAGTTAGGGGTAACCTATCTAGGGAAAAAACACCAGGGCCCAATCCTGTTTTCAGTGGCTTTGTTTACAATATTATATATCATATAAATATCTGCTTCACCACAAACAAAACTTATAAAATTACAAACACTTCCACATAGCACAATTTTGGCAGATCCTAGCAACATGTCACGTGTCAATCTCAAGGGTTTTTAAAACAAACATAATTCCTTCATTTACATATTTAATCCACATTCTATTCATGTTCTTGTAATCTAACCATTAGTGGATACCAAAATCAGGAAACAATATTGTGCACTAAAGATACCAATGTGTACAAACCTCTGCTTCCACCTTTTTCTCATGAATTACCATTCCATTATTAGGCAACGTGACCTGATGCAAAGGAAGAGGCCCCTCAGTAGTCTTTGAAACTACATAGAAACTTTATATAAAGAGAATCCTTTTCATTTAGGCAAGGGGGGGAGTCACCAATTTATGTCAATGGTCTTCTTGAAGGCCATCCCCATGATAAATCCCATTCTATTTATAAAGTTTCCCTGACTCTCAGAAGCATCTTTTCAAGGGAGTACAAGGAGCTGCAATGGAAAGACGACATGAAAGCAGCACTTTGCATGCAGATCATCACATTTTAACATTTTGACCATGAGCTTAAAGTACAATAGACAAAGCTGCTTCTATTATATGTACAGAAGTTTAGAGAAGCGCTACCTCTTTTGTCAATGTTATTACCTGTGTGCCAGTAGTGCTCCAAAGGTCATCCTACTTAGTCCCAGATAACTTGGCAGCAAATGTGACCAATCCCATTTCCACTCAGCAATGGTGAACTGTTGATGTATAAGAAAAATACATTGTTAGTTATTAATCAGAGTTAATCTGATCAAAAAATTAAAGCTCCAGCTGTTATAAACTAACTAAAGAGGAGGGTTATACAACGTGCTTAGGCAGATAACATCAATCAAGCCCACAAAAGAAGAGTTTTATTCTAATAAACCATTTATTAAAATATATATAAATTCATTTGGGGATGTAGCCATTACTTATAAAAAGATAAATCAATTTTTGAGTCTTTAGTGATCTATCTGTTAATGGCAATTCGCTCAAATACTTTCTTTTAAAGTCTGACTCAGTTACAAAAGCAAAATAATTGTCAACCTTTTATGCATTCTAGCAATTTGCATTTTTTACCATCAGCACAAAGTTTATCAATAAAAAACGTCTGTGTAACTGGAATTGAAAGTGTATACTATATCATAATTAACAAGATACTTTACTTGTCTACTGTTATGTAAGACACTCCAGTCAACAGATTATAATGGATTTCTGCAAGTATAAATAATGCTAACTCATATAATGTGTTCAAGATTATGTGTTCAAGGACATAAATAACAATATTTGTTATTGTTATTATTTCATACCAAATATGCATGTAAATATATCACAGAAGGTGGATAATGACAGTATAAAAGACTTGTACATTAAAGAAGTAACTACACTGATACTGTATATACTTCCCAATAAAGTGATACTTTACGGCTTTTAGTGTATTTGTTTATTTTATTTGTATATCTGTTTTATGCGGCATTGAATTTTTGCCTATTGTAAGTTGCTCTGAGTCCCCTTCAAGGTGAGAAGGGTGGAGTATAAATATAGTAAACAAACAAACGATACTTCTGGTCCTGAGTATCAGGATCACAGGGCAAGGCTTTCAGCTTCAAAAGGATATTTCCAAGTGGAAGCAAATGGTAACAATTTAACCATGAAAACCAATGGTAGATACCATTCCTCCTTCCCCTTGTTAATGTTTTACTTTCCCATTTCTTACTCATACCAATAACTGAGCATCTTTCCCAGCGACCAGGGTTGAGGGGTTGACTATTCCAATGAGTCCACATCACTAGAGAAAAGGCATCAAAACAAATAGTCACGTGGATACCAGTGCCTCCTGGATACTCATGCTGCCCTTACTGTATTGCTTGTAAAGGAAATGATACATTCCTTCAGAAACCATAGAACTAAGTTATTACTACTAATAATAATAATCTTTATTTATACCCCGCCACCATCTCCACCAACGGGAACTCGGGGTGGCTTACATGAGGCCAGGCCCAAACAACAAATTACAGCAAAATAAAAACCAAAACACAAGCAGCAACATCATAATTACATAAAACATATGAATACATTAGGAATATGAGATTACTATAAACACAGTCACAGTGACAATGGGCGGGCCACATGTGCAGAATAAAATGATTTAAAAACTTATTTAAAAACTTGGGTGAGATAAAAGGAGGAGGGGATTTGTGAAGGGGAGCTCATTAAATCGGGGATTGTGGAACCAAGCTTTCCCACAAGGGGGGGGGGACACGTGTACTCCAGTGACAGAAATGTTGAGGCTGAGCAATAGTATACCTAGGAGATCCCTCGTTGGACGAGTAGGATAGTCTTCCATGATCAGTATTCTTGATCCGTAGGTGGTTGTGGAGCCCTAATCTTAACCTGCATCTTCTCCCACAGTGAGGGCATTGGTTTCCAGGTGGAAGGCGGTCTCGGTTGGGGTTGGCTTAACATGCCTTCCTCCTGGCACGTTTCTCTCTTTCACCCTCCATTCGTGCCTCTTCAAATTCTGCAGCACTGCTGGCCTCCAGCTGGAGCGCTCAAGGGCCAGGGCTTCCCAGTTCTCAGTGTCTATTGCTAGAGACTTTAAAGTTGGCTTTGAGCCCATCTTTAAATCTCTTTTCCTGTCCACCAACATTCAGTTTTCCGTTCTTAAGTTCGGAGTAGAGCAACTGCTTTGGGAGATGGTAGTCGTGCATCCAGACAACGTGGCCGGTCCAGCGGAGTTGATGGCGGAGGACCATTGCTTCAATGCTGGTGGTCTTTGCTTCTTCCAGCACGCTGACATTTGTCTGCTTGTCTTCCCAAGAGATTTGCAGGATTTTCCGGAGGCAGCACTGATGGAATCATTCCAGGAGTCGCATGTGACGTCTGTAGACAGTCCACGTTTCGCAGGCATATAGCAGGGTTGAGAAGACAATAGCTTTATAGACAAGCACCTTGGTATCCCTACGGATGTCCGGGTCCTCAAACACTCTCTGCTTCATTCGGAAAAAAGCTGCACTCACAGAGCTCAGGCGGTGTTATATTTCAGTGTCGATGTTGACTTTGGTGGAGAGGTGGTTGCCAAGGTAGCGGAAATGGTCAATATTTTCTAATGTTACACCATTAAGCTGTATCTCTGGCATTGGAGAGGGTTTGGCTAGTGACTTCTGGAACAGCACTTTGGTTTTCTCGATGTTCAGTGACAGGTACAATGACAATGTACCTACTCACCAAAGACGCAGCGGAAGAGCCAGTTTTAAGGTTCTTTTTAAAGGTTTCTAGAGTACATAAGCTCTAAATGCTAATACAAACACCTCAATACTAGCTCAGTAGAAGACTGGTGGCCAATCCAGATGCATGCCGTATATGTACACAATAGGACCACCAAGGCATACAACATGTTTACTGCATTCTGGACCAGCGGTTGCACTCAAACCAGCCTTAAATGTGACCATACAAATGCTATTTAAGATGCATTAGTAACAAATAGAGCATGTAATAAAACTAAAATAATGTTGGTTGTATAATTACATTTCAGATGTCACATAAGTACATTAAAAATTATTTGATTTTCATGCCATTTTATTCTTTATTTAAAGCATTTGTGTTCAGACTTGCAAAAGGAGTATAAACTAAGGATTGTCCTATGAAGCTTATGAAGAAAGTACCAACACTTTATAAGATCTTGAATTGTATCTCTACTTTCTACCATTTACTTACAAGATATACAGAAATTAGCCTGTATTAACATGCTTTCAATTTGCCATTGGTTTTGGCACCCCTGGCTCATATATTTCTACAGCTCTGATTTGACTGGTTATGTATAGGGTATAAGTAGTATACAAACATGTTAATGTTGTTATGTAATTGGAACTGATATATTGATGTGTTGGCCTTTTTTGATTTTTGCATATTGCTTTCTGAAGAAGGCCTTGAACACAAATAAAAGATCATCTCTTTAATGACCTCAGTCATGTATCCTTTCTCATTCATATTCATTCAGACTCTCAACCATGATTTGTGAGGTTGTTTACAAGAGTAAACAAACAATATTAGTATCTCAAAATGAAGTGGGCCCTCTAGATCCATGGGCTCCAGATCTGTGATTTCTACTGCATTGATTCATTGACATGTTGAAGTGTGCATTTTCATGTTGCCATTTAATAATATGGGCATGATAATTTGTGAGGTTTTTTTTTTGTATCCACAGAATTCAGCCTCTGCAGATATGGCAAGCCCACTGTACTAGGAATCCCACAAAATCCTCAGCTTGAACAAAAGGTCAGCAGCAAGCAGTCAAAGTAAATTACAATTGAGATAAATATAGACATTGTGATGGAAGGGCTCCTTCTATTCGAGCTCCAGATTTGATTCTATGTTCCTGCATTGCGGGGGGTTGGACTGGATGGCTCTTGTGGTTTCTTTCCAAGGAGTGACAACTGATGGCTCAAGCTGGTCCAGGGACCACATCTTTGAGTAGTAGTCATTTTTCCTTTCAATTGCCAGCTCTGACCCAAATATAATGGCCAGACTTTAATTATCTTAGAACTAGGAGATGAATAATTATTTCCTACTGGGAAAAACATGATACAGAAGATGCATCAATCTAGCACCCTTTCTTAATGGTAGAAGGAAAGAAAATCCCAGAACCATTCTCCACCGTGTTCCAAACAATCCAGAGAGATGGCGGAAGAGGGTTTTAGTAGAAATCATGTATTTTCACAACTGTGAGCATCCTGTCAGTAGATGGTTGCTAAAAGAAACTTTCATTAAAGATGTACACAAGTAGCAAAACTTTTAGTGACACCTTTCATCACAATATGGAAAAGAGACATGCTAATGGAGTTTTCGGATAAAGATTTTGGATTTGTGTTATGTTCCTGTGGTTCTATTATAAGGGTGTGTTTAATAATATAAGTATTGAACTTTATTTATCTGGATCATCAATAAAACAATTTTTAAAAATACGAATCAAAATATTCTAGAAGTCCATGTTCTACTAATAAGAGAGTATTGTAAAAGTTCCTGCAACCCAGTTTAGCTATATATTGTCACTTGCAGATTAATAGAGCACTGCAATCTTGTCACACAGCAGAGAAATTCTGCCATGAGTTGTCAGCATTTGAAGGTCTTATGCTTCTATAGTATTAATGAATGGTGTTGAAAGCTGTAACAGGCAAGGTAAAAATATCTGAATTCCAAATTAAGGCCAAGTTTAATTTTTATTCTGTTATTCTGTTATTTAAGCCAAGCACTGTGTTTTTAATAGTAAAAAACAATGATGAGAGAAACTTTTAATTTTTGGTGAATACATCAGAAGTCAAATACTAAGTTTACTGAATCTTTCCCAATTAAACTCCTATGTTTTAACTGTAATACATTATATGTTAAAATACTAATTGTGCACTGAATGTTCATCTGTAAACATTTTTGTAGCAATGGAGTTACTATTCCTCTCTTCAAAGATTGCTCCTTACCAAATACATTGTTTTTAAGATGAAAAAAAGCATATGGGTTAGAAGACAAGAGATAATCAGTTCAACCCTCTTCTATGTAATAATCAAAGCACTTCTGACAGATGATCATCTAGCCTCTGTTTAAAAGCATCCACATCCCAAAGCATCATATTCCACTGTTGAATAACTCTTACTGTCAGGAAGGTTTTCCTAATGTTTGGGAATCTCTTTTCCTGCAGTTTGCATTCATTGCTCCGCATCCTAATTTCTGGAGCAGCAGAAAACAAACTGGCTCCATCCTAAATATGACTTTCTTTCAAATATTTAAACATGGATATCATGTCACCAATTGAGAGCCCCCTGGTGACTCAGTGGGTTAAACTGCTGGGTTAAGATAAAAGGTTGGCGGTTCAAATTCAGGAAGTGGGGTGAGCTCCCTCTGTTAACCCTAGCTTTTGCCAACCTAGCAGTTCAAAAACATGCAAATGTGAGTAGATCAATAGATACCACTCCAGTGAAAAGGTAACGGCACTCCAGGCAATCATGCTGGCCACATGTCCTTGGAGGCATCTATGGACAACGCCAGCTCTTTGGCTTAGAAATGGAGATCCTCCAGAGTCGGACATGATTAGGAAACCTTTACCTTTACTTATCATGTCACCTCTCAACTTTCTCTTCTCTAGGCTTAATGCCTGATTACAACTCCCCAAGCCACTACTCATAGGACATGGTTTCCAGAATGTGTGCCATTCTGGTTGCCTTCTTCTGGACACGTTTTATTTTGTCAAGATCCTCCTTCAATTGTTCCCAGAACTGGACATAGTATTTCAGATAAGGTCTGACCAAAGCAAAACAGAGTGGTACTATTATTTCCTTCAATCAAGACATTATACTCCTATTGATGCAGCCCATATAACTTTGGCTTCTTTAGGTGTCACATCATATTGTGGACTCATATTCAGCATGTGGTCTACTACGACTCCTTAAATCCCTTTCACGTGTGCTGTTTTCAAGCCAAGTGTCACCCATCCTTTATCTGTGCATTTCATTTTTTTCTGTAGTAATTTACATTTCTCCCTGTTGACATTCATTCTGTTAGTTTTGGTCCAATTCTCCAACCTGTTAAGGTAATTTTGTATTCTGATCCTGTTCTCCCAGATATTAACTACACTTCCTAACTTAGTGTCATCTGCAAATTTGATAACCATACCCTCTATTCCATTATTCAAGTTCTCGACAAAGATGTTGAAAAGCACTAGGCCCAGGACTGAGCCCTGTGGTACCCCTCTAGTCACTTTGTTCTAGAATGAAGGGTAGAGATATTTAGGGACACCATCTTGCTATGCAGGAAACAGTTAAATAAGAGGACAAAATAGATGAGGGCAACTGTTTCCCTATATCCTTTCATTATTCTCCATTCGAGTTAAGACAAGTCATGGTGCTGATTCTTCTCATTTGGTTCCTTATTCAAATAATGACCAGTGGAATTATCAAAAGATAACTCTGTCCTGTCCTTAAGCCAGTGCCTGTCATCAGTAATGGACTGGATGAGGGCAAACAAATTGAAACTTAATCCAGACAAGATGGAAGTACTCCTGGTCTGTCAGAAGGCAGACCAGGGAATAGGGATCCAGCACATGCTGGATAGGATCACACTCCCCCTGAAGACACAGGTCTTAAGTTTGGGGGTCCTCCTGGACTCAGCACTGAATGTGGAGTCCCAAGTATCTATGGTAGCCAGAAAGGAATTAAAACCATTCCTTGAGAAGCCAGATCTGGCCACGTTAGTACATGCCTTAGTTACATCCTATCTGGACTACTGTAAAATGCTCTACGTGGGACTACCTCTGAAGAGTGCTCGGAAACTTCAGCAATTCCAAAGAGCTGCAGGCAGGTTGCTAACTGGGGCTGGCAATTCCACTGGCTGCCAATCTATTTCTGGGCACAGTTCAAAGTGCAGGTTATGACCTTTAAAGCCCTAGATGGTTGAGGTTCAGGCTATTTGGCTGCCCGCATCTCCTTGCATGAACCTGCCCAGGCCCTGAGATCTTCAGGAGAGGCCTTTCTCTTAGTCCCACCTCCATCTCAAGCATGGTTGGTGGGTTTGAGAGAGCGAGCCTTCTTGGTGGCTGCCTCGTTACTCCCTGCCCAGGAAAGCCAAAATGGCCTCCTCCCTCCTGTCTTTCCAGAAGCAGGCTAAAACTTTTCTATTCAGACAGGCTTTTAAAGATGAAGGTGTTTAAGATCTAGTCAGGGATGCTGTGGTTTTTAACTGTAAGTATGTTTTGATGGATTTTAACTCAATTTTAGTGTTGTTTGTGTTTAATTTTGTTTCAATGTTTGTATATTTGTATATTTTAAATTGCATAGTAATGCTTTCATGTCAAGCTGCTTGGAGTTCCCTTTGTGAAGATAAAGCGGGGTATAGATATAAGAAGAAGAAGAGGAAGAGGAGGAAGAGGAAGAGGAAGAAGAAGAAGAAGGCTAAACAAACAGCAGTTCTTACACCTCATACAAACAGTAGTTTGTACACCGCACAGGAGCCTGTCCCTATAGGAACTATGTGTGCGGTGGTCATGGACAACACAAATCCAGCCAGGACAACTCACACAAACATCAACAGGATTCTGTTGATGAAGCCTCTTCCAAAGGGCACCATGTGTATGTTAAAAGGTATGCCAGGCTGTTGACAAGCTGATGAGATCAATTAGACTCAGGAATTCAAAACAATCTGTTGCCAGTCAATTTGTATGGATTGACAAAGTGCTGCCAGCCAAGTCAGAACCAGCAGTTCTGGCTGCCCAGGCACCTAATTTGCTTTTCAAGAGACCTGATATGCTGGGCTAATGGATTTTGCAAGTTGAGTTTTAGACCAGTGGAGAGAATATTGTTAGTCATCTTTGCATATAAAGTCTTGACAGATATAGGTCAAGAAGCTTTGAGGCCTTTCCCCCTGAAGGGCCTTGCTACTTTAAGTGTGCTTAGGGTGAGGACAGGGTTCATATGCATGCAGAACAAAACTTTGGGCTTCTACATGTACCACCAATCATATAGAAGCACAACCAGCTTTAGCAATTTTAATCACTTGTTTGGATCAAGGCATTATGCAAAGGTGACTAACAATATTCTCTGGTCTAAAACTCACCTTGCAGATGGGCAGCAAATGTACAAAATCCAAGAGCATCATTCCTTTAGCAGTAGGTGATTATTTCTGTCAGAAGCTGATGGAACGAATGCTTGGTTTGGCACACAGCTCTCTGTGTATGGGTGTATTTGCTCAAAGTGACAACCATTGGATATAGTTACTTATAATAAAAAATTAAAAGAACCAAGTCTACAAATGATATGATATCCATCAGGGATGGGCTTGAAGCCTTATTTCAGACTAAATAATTACAAAATCTTTAAAATATAAAAAGAAATCATATATGATTTATGATTTAAGGAATCATAAAACTACTTCAGAAGGTTGGTATGGGATTCTCATACCTTTTGTAAGTAATTTGAATTTATTATGCCAGACAAACACACAATTAACAGATGTATTTGTTTTTTTCTAATATTTATATTGATATATCTCTTTCTTATGCATTTTCATCTGTTGTTGCTCAAAATAGAAATAACTGGCAACTATAATTTATGGGTGCCTTTTCAACAGCTCTCTCAGATATTTTAATAACTGTCTTCTGTAACAGATGGAATAAGCTTACAAACCAGATATAAAAATATTGAGTTGTTTGGTCCTTCTGGCAACGGAAAATTTTATCTAGGTGGATCATATAATGCTATTATTCCAAATTCTTAGTATTTTAACAATTTAAGCCAAGAGTGAAAAACATTAGACCCATGGGCTACATTTAAAAAACAACAACATATATCTAAAATTTTCAAAATACAGAAGTCAAAGAGAGATTAAATGGCCAAAAATATTACACTCAGATTAATGCATTAAAATGCATACATGGATATATATGCCACATATGCACAAAACACAAGCACAACAATTAGCATGATCCACCATATTGTTTAGATGAGACAGGCCTTATACAATAAATCCCCAAATGCCTGTTGAAACTTCTCGACAGAAGGGGGGGGGGGGGCTTCAATAGTCTCAAGGCAACCAATGAAAGGACTCTACTATGTCCACATTAAATGTACCTGTAAGGATAGTAGGACAGAGACAAGGACCTTCCTAGCAGATCTTAAAGCTCAGGCAGGTCCACAAAACTCAGTCATTTAAATAAGCCACACAGAAGTTTATAGATCAAAACCAGCACATTGAATTGTGCCCAGAAACACACTGGAAGCCAAGGGAGATGCTACAACATGGGAGCTGTGTGTTCTTTGTAGCCATTCCTAGTTAGCAATCTGGGCGAAGTCCTTTAGAACAGCTGAAGTTTCTAAACATCTTCAGAGAGCCCCACACAGAATGTGTTACACTAAGCCAACTGGCATGTATCAGCATGGATAGATTAAAATCTCAAGGAATGTGTGCAGCTGGGACATAAGCTTTAATTGTTCAATTGCACCCTGAGCCACTACTGAAATCTGAATGTCAAGGCTCAGGCCCAAATCCGGGAGTACACCCAAGCAGAGAACCTGCATCCTCAGTGAGTGTAATCCCAGTGAGTGTAATCATATCTTCAGTGAGTGCAATCCCATAGGTTGAATCCCGATTCCCTGATCTGCCTTTGGACTAACCAGGAACACCTGTGTCTTTTCTGTATTTATTTTTATTTTGTTCACCATCATCCAGTCAACTAGTTCAGGACCAAAACAGCTTCCTTGACTTGTTAGGGAAAAGTGTATGTTGTCATTCACATACTGATGCCACTTGAACTCTAAGCAAACTCTGCCAGCAGTTTTAAGTATATGTTAGTAAAGGTAAAGGTAGTCCCCTGACATTAAGTCCAGTCATGTCTGACTCTGGGGTGTAGTGCTCATCTCCATTTCTAAGCCAAAGAGCCAGCGTTGTCCGTAGACACCTCCAAGGTCATGTGACCGGCATGACTGCATGGAGCGCCGTTACCTTCTTGCCGGAGCGGTACCTATTGATCTACTCACATTTGCATGTTTTTGAACTGCTAGGTTGGCAGAAGCTAGGGCTGACAGCGGAAGCTCATGCCGCTCCCCGGAATCGAACCTGCGACCTTTCGATCAACAGCTCGGCAGCTCAGTGCTTTAACCCACTGCACCACCGGGGGCTCCCTAAGTATATGTTAAGTAGCATTAAACTCAAATGGCAACCAGTAGTGTGAAAATACAGTTTAGGTGACTGAAGCTAGGAATTCTACAGGAGTGCCACTGGAATGAGAAAGGTCTCATTCATAAAACAGGTCACATTGCCCAAATCTATCTCAAACTTCAGAGCTTCTAGTAGTGCTGATTTAGGCAACCACATTAACAGCCAGATTGAATAGTTCAGAGAAATGCCCCAGTAAGATTTGAAGATGGTTGTATGGGTCTAGGTTTTGCAAAGGGAATAAGGTAATTATCAGAAGACAAACCATGGTTAATGACTGTTTTGTTACTTTTTCCAATTCCTTTCCTGAGATTCTCCATACTTGGTACACACAACAAGGTCTCTTTTACACATAACTTCTAGTAGGATAAAATAAATATTTGTTGGGATGTCTGAATTTAATTTAATGACAAGGGGGGTGTTTTTTTCCTTTTTCATCTACTTCTTCCCACACCCTACTTTGTTTCTTTAACCATCCAGCTATATATTCTGTAGAATACAAAGGTTTACACAGTATTGTGGGCTTCTAACTGATCTTAATAATTTTTAGACGTTGGCCTTTTTCCCTCTAGTTTTGTTTGAAACTCCAAACATGTTTTAATTGCCTTGTGAATCATGAATTGCAGATGAATTTAAAGGAAAACAACAGCAATAATACTTATAATACAAACTTCATTTGAATCATGAAAACAGCCTATAATTGTAGAACAGTTTCTATTGTTTCTCAAACTCTGTTTCTCAAACTCTGCTTCTCCAGGTGTTTTGGACTTTAGCTCCCAAAAATACCAGCTTACCAGCTGTTAAGATTAGCTGGTGTGCACATATCTTGGACATGCTAATTTTTTGCATTCGCAAAGGGGTAATAATGTTGATGATTGTTGTTAAACTCACTATTAAAAATGGTGTCTTTCCCCTTTGTTTTACTTTTTCTAAAAAATAAACACTGCTTGTTGCGGGTTAAAAATAAGCAATGTCTCTGCAACAGAATAATGTGTCACTTTCAAGGTTGAAGAATAAATTTAAAAATCAATACATTTCCTGTGACAAAAAAAAAAACATTTGATTGTAGTCCATTTCCGGAAGTCATTTCGGAACCATTGGCAACCATCTTTGAGAGTTCTTGGAGAACGGGAGAAGTTCCAGCAGATTGGAGGAGGGCCAATGTGGTCCCAATCTTCAAGAAGGGAAAAAAGGACGACCCAAACAACTACCGTCCGGTCAGCCTCACGTCGATACCGGGCAAGATTCTGGAAAAGATTGTTAAGGAAGTGGTCTGCAAACACTTAGAAACAAATGCAGTCATCGCTAATAGTCAACATGGATTTATCAAAAACAAGTCATGCCAGACTAATCTGATCTCTTTCTTCGATAGAGCTACAAGCTGGGTAGATGCGGGGAATGCCGTGGATGTAGCGTACCTGGATTTCAGTAAGGCCTTCGACAAGGTCCCCCATGACCTTCTGGCAAGGAAACTAGTCCAATGTGGGCTAGGCAAAACTACGGTGAGGTGGATCTGTAATTGGTTAAGTGGACGAACACAGAGAGTGCTCACTAATGCTTCCTCTTCATCTTGGAAAGAAGTGACGAGCGGAGTGCCGCAGGGTTCCGTCCTGGGCCCGGTCCTGTTCAACATCTTTATTAATGACTTAGATGAAGGGCTAGAAGGCATGATCATCAAGTTTGCAGACGACACCAAATTGGGAGGGATAGCCAATAGTCCAGAGGACAGGAGCAGAATTCAAAACGATCTTGACAGATTAGAGAGATGGGCCAAAACTAACAAAATGAAGTTCAACAGTGACAAATGCAAGATACTCCACTTTGGCAGAAAAAATGAGATGCAAAGATACAGAATGGGGGACGCCTGGCTCGAGAGCAGTACGTGTGAAAAAGATCTTGGAGTCCTCGTGGACAACAAGTTAAACATGAGCCAACAATGTGATGTGGCGGCAAAAAAAGCCAATGGGATTTTGGCCTGCATCAATAGGAGCATAGTGTCTAGATCTAAGGAAGTAATGCTACCCCTCTATTCTGCTTTGGTTAGACCACATCTGGAATATTGTGTCCAATTCTGGGCACCACAATTCAAGAGAGATATTGACAAGCTGGAAAGTGTCCAGAGGAGGGCGACTAAAATGATCAAGGGTCTGGAGAACAAGCCCTATGAGGAGCGGCTTAGGGAACTGGGCATGTTTAGCCTGAAGAAGAGAAGGCTGAGAGGAGATATGATAGCCATGTATAAATATGTGAGAGGAAGCCACAGGGAGGAGGGAGCAAGCTTGTTTTCTGCTTCCTTGGAGACTAGGACACGGAACAATGGCTTCAAACTACAAGAAAGGAGATTCCATCTGAACATTAGGAAGAACTTCCTGACTGTGAGAGCCGTTCAGCAGTGGAACTCTCTGCCCCGGAGTGTGGTGGAGGCTCCTTCCTTGGAAGCTTTTAAACAGAGGCTGGATGGCCATCTGTCAGGGGTGATTTGAATGCAATATTCCTGCTTCTTGGCAGGGGGTTGGACTGGATGGCCCATGAGGTCTCTTCCAACTCTTTGATTCTATGATTCTATGATTCTATGATCTCACAAGCCCTAGAATTTACTTTTACTCCAAGTTTACTGGACAGTTGGATAATTAGCCTGGAATTCACATTAAAATCTGCAATGAATGACAATGTTATTCAGTGCTAAAGTCAGAAATTGCAGAAACCTATATTGAAAGAGTCATTTTCAAGAAAGTAATACAGTTAGTGCTATAGTCAGAAACAGAGATTATTTACACAAGGAGAATCTGGGAAATGCAAAGTAGTAAATTTTGTCAATTGGATGGTATGGTTTTAATCACAACATAAAAGTTAACTGACAGACACTGCTTTTTCACTTTTTGACAGCAATTATTTCAACATGATGTGATCAGTTCCACTTCCAGTGAAAATTAAAATTCTTCAAATAATCACTGACCTTTTCTAATACATTAGTGCAATACGAGTAGTGCACTTGGAAAGGGTCAAAACCAGACTGTACTTCCTTGCTTCTTAATGTCAGGTTTAAAGGTCTAATGCTTGCTGTGCCATCTTCAGAAGATCCCTCATTAAACAACTGTTCATTCAAATATTCCTTTAAAAAAAAAGCTCAGGTGAATGTCAATTGCACTGAACAAGAATGATATTGTAAATCTCACGTAAATACTTGCTTATCTCTAAGCAAATGCAGCAATAATGTACTTTGTATCATTGGATATTAATGTGATAACTTCAATTGCTTGATATTTGGTACTGAGTGCTACTTCTTTTGAGTCAACAGAAAGAGGAAACATGCAGAAGTATTGTAACACATAAAAGCATAAGATAACAGGAATAGGAAACTCTGAGGAATTTTTCTCAGGATTGCTATTACATTCCACAACAACTCTCCTTCACCACTATTGTTACTGAAATCATAAAAAGGAAACATATTCTTGATAATAGACACAGTACTTTTGTATTGTTAACATATATAAATCTGTTTGTACAATCTAATTTCAAACTAATTTCAACCCCCACATGCCACTTTTAACCTCTGTGATGAAAGTAACTCCATGTCCTCTACCACAAGAAACATAAAATGGAGCACAAGTGTGTAAAAAAAATTCTTATTTGTACTACAGTTTCTAGTTTCCTGCAGCCAACATGAAGTGATAGTATTCAGACTAACTTATGCTAATTTACTGGGTTGAAAAGAACAGTCACTGACTAAGACCCTACCTCTTAGATCTTCTGTGAAGGACAGGACTTATTAAAATCCTGCTATTATAAAAGACATATAGACTTTTGCCTTGAATAAACTAATTCAGCTAACATACATTAGTTAAAAAAAGTAATCCCCTCAGGATCTTCTATGCTCTACCCCTCAGCTGGCTACAAATACTGAAAATTCTTCTGTATGTGTTACACCTAATCATACTCTAGTGAGGAAGGGGACACATCCCTGAGACCTAAAATCAGATAACATTTCATTGCATTTGTAAAAAAAAATCTAGAATCAAAACCAGCCATTTTTTTGTACAGAAAGACAAATTCTTCTGAAAAAAAAAACAAGTTTGTAGATAAATTTGCTCTGATCCATTCTCACTCAGACCCCCCCCCCCCCCGAAAAAAAATAAAAATAAAATCTCACTGTATCATCAGCTACTTTCCAATACAGTATTCCATTTCTGGGCAAGGGACTAGACTGTGTCATGGGATTCCAGCGTCAAACTTTCTGGATGAGATAGATCATCTAGGCCTCGTTTTATGTGACTGTTTCAGGACTGGTTATGGGACAGAAGCATATTTAGTCACTTTGAGGGACAACCTAGCCTGGGCTATGTGTAGAAGCAATGTGTCTATGTTGGTTCTGCTTGAACTCTTGATGGATTTTCATACCTTCAATGATCTTTCTATGCTAATTTACGAGAATGGGCCTAGAGACACTGATTTAAAATGGCCCTTTTCCACTCTAAAGGGATGAGCCAAAATTAGTACTAGGGGAATTCTGTTCACACTTTTATTGTTGGCCTGTAATGTTCCTCAGGACTCACTTCTGTAACCTATGCTGTTTAATGCAGTATATACACAAAGTCTCTAGATCAGTGGTTCCCAACCTTTTTTTGACCAGGGACCACTCTCCAACATTAGTGCCAAAAGGGTTACGAATCAGGTTTTGGTCAACTTTAGATTCAGTTTGGTTATTTGGGACGATGATTCAGAAAACTGTATTGGATAGACCACATTAGCTCTAGTTTCTGATACAGAACATATGCCATCCAGTAGTTGCCATCTGCTTGCCCACAGAAAACCGTATTTAATAATCTAGAGCCACAGACCTTTTTTTAGGTCTTGCGGCCCACCAGTGGGCTGCGGTCCACAGGTTGGGAACCACTGCTCTAGGTGTTTTAGGTCCCAATGTCCTCAGTGTCTATTTGTCCTTTACACCTAATTGGATTCAGTCCTGAGCATGAATGCTTGAGTTTCAGTGGTATCCAGAAATGTGTACTCATTCTTTGAGATGCCTGATTTAGCTCTGGTGACAATTGCTTAGTGGTGTCTCACCTAAACTGCTGCAACACATTCTAAATGTTTAGATATTTTGGAAAGTGCTCAGAAACCTGACCAAAAGAGTTGTAACCAGACTGTTGATTGGGTCTGTTAGGGGAAGCACATAATTCCTGTATTACAACAGCTCATCTGGCTACAGGTCTTCAAAGGACAATTCAAAGTGCCTATCCAGAATGAGCTTAAGCTATCTGAAACATAACCTTTCATATGGTCTGCTCAGGCTTTAAATATAAAGCCCTCCAACTGGAGATAAAGACTTTTGATTTCAGATTCATTCTTCTTGTCCATATTATCTTGCTCCTGATTTGGGAGCACCCTTGGATTTTTGAAACCGTTTGGATGTTACTGGCTTCTTGATTACTTCTGATACTGGTAGACCTGCACTTTGTGTTGGAATTTGGACTGCCTGGATAGATCCTTCCACCAGTTCCTTTCATGGCTGATGTCCCGTGACTCCCTGTGCTGGACCATTGAGTGGTTCTGACTTATTCTGAAAAAAATTGTGAAATTGCTTGCCTCAGCTGGCTACAGGTCTACAGTTCTAAACAGTCTTCTGATGATGCTGATATATGCCTAGTAATCCCCAATCATCTATATAAATAAAAATGTAATGTTCGTTTGTGGGAGTAACATAACTCAAAAACCACTGGATGAATTGACACAAAATTTGGACATAATACACCTATAAGGCCAACAAGTGACCATCACTCATAAAAACACTGAAAAACACAGGGGAAAGGACTTTAAAATCCATAAAAACAAAAAGACGCTACAGTACATGCGCAAAACGATTCCCCTGGCAAACAAAACACACAATAGCATATCCACACTCCCTTCCGGACTCCAGCTCCCAGCATCCCCTAGACCAGGTCCTTTAGGAGAGGAGGAGGATTCAAATGCACTGCTTCCAAGCGGCAAGCTTTCTTCTTCTTGGATTTTTTTGAGAGCATCCCAATCCCTGCATATTTCCGATTTCCTATTCCTGGACTGCAACTCCCAGCAATCCCCCAGATACATAGATTAGATAGAGATAGGTAGGTAAGTAGATCAGGGTGACTGCTGGGAGTTGCAGTCCAAAATAGGTAGAGAGGGAAGAAAGGGAAGAAAGAAGAAGGGAAAGAAAAAGGGGGGTGAAGGAAGGGAAGAGGAAGAGAAGGAAGGAAGGAAGGAAAGAGGGAGGGAAGGAGGGAAGAAGGAAGAGAAAGAAAGGAGAGAGATAGAGGGAGGGAAGGTTGGTCACAGCAACCTGCGGCGGTTACAGCTAATCTATATAAATAAAAATGTAATGATCGTTTGTGGGATTAACATAACTCAAAAACCACTGGACGAATTGCCGCCAAATTTGGCCACAAGACACCTACTAACCCAAGGAGTGACCATCACTAAGAAAAAAAAATTGATTTTGTCATTTGGGAGTTGTAGTTGCTGGGATTTATAGTCAACCTACAATCAAAAAGCATTCTGAATACCAACGATGGAACTGAACCAAATGTGGCACACAGGACTCCTAGGACCAACAGAAAACACTAAAAGAGTTTGGTGAGCATTGACCTTAAGTTTGGGAGTTGTAGTTCAATACATCTAGAGAGCACTGTGGACTCAAACAATGATGAATCTGTACCAAACTAGGTATGAATATTTCATATGCCCATATGTGAACACAGATGGAGTTTGTGGGAAATAGACCTTAACATTTGGGAGTTGTAGTTACTGGGATTTATAGAAAATACTTAAGGCCATCCGGTTCAATTCCCTTCACCAGGGCAAGAAAATATAATCAAAGCCCTCCTGACAAAGAGCCATCCAGCCATAGATAGGAATAGATATATATGATTCACACACATACAGATTAGTATCATAGATTTGAAAGGGACCCCTAAAGAAGGACAATTATACGTTGCATGTTCCTGAGTAGGCAAACCAGATAATCTCTACATCAACACTGACAAAGAAACAACAAGAAATACTGTTTAACCGCAAGCATAAAGAAATAACATATATTAGAAACCAACACTTCCTCGTTACTTTATTTTCCAGATCACCAGACTGGGTCACAGCAACACGTGGCAGGGGATGGCTAGTATGGAAATAAAGTTTCAAGGTCTCAGCTAATACTTGCAGGATTTATAAGGTTCCAGGTGCCTATAATCTATCATGATTAAGACTGTTTACAAACTAGTTTGGATCCTAGTTTGTCTTCTGCATAGATATTTCAAACCCAAGGTATACCTGGTAAATTTATATGACAGTAAAAGGTTTCTTCCTTCAATTTCTCTAGTAATTAAAGCAGTAAGCTCAAAACTATTTTGATTTATTCACAGGATCCATGTTTTAACCTTTGCTAAGCTTTACAGCATGAAAAGAAATGAACTGAAGTAAAGAGTAAACATAGCCTAAGGCTGAGAAAAATATTGCACCTGCTCTTTCATTTGTATTGCTTAACTGTAAAATTATACATATAAATGTGATGCATGGGCAATGTCACCCCATATTTGCAGGCACTGAGAGTGTTTTCTTGTATGTTGTCTCAGAGAGAAAAAACAAGACAAAACTACAACAAAAGACAGTTTAGAAAGAGATGCTAATGTATCCAACAGTGGTCGGAGTTGGCACATTACTAACAAAGCTGCTCTTACTTTGGTAACATAATCTTTACTGAAGACAAGTTAGTGGATGAAAATACAGCTTTGCTATTCTAATGTAATCTACACATACAAATTTATATTTCACTTTGATTTTTTACACTGAAGGAAAGTGGTTATTCTTTTAATTTTGTTTTCTTTAAATCAGTAATAAGAAACAGTAATGAGCAGTATTAATTTCTTACTGTTAACTGCTAGCTTCTTCCATTGTCTATGAAATGCAATTCAGGAATAAGTTAATGAAGCATGCCACAGTTTAAGCACATAAATAAAAGGCATATAATTTCATCTAAAGCAACCTTTTCTAAATAAATGCAGAAAAGCTTAAACTGAACAGTCTGACACGGTGCAATATTGAGTTAGTTATTGACTTTAGGAAGCATTATCAGCTCCTTGACTAACCCTTAGCTGCCAGCAGACGCTGCCTCAGGCCACTACACACCTAATTGCTCGGTAAAAAAGGCTGTTTCCCTACCTCATTGAGCTGGATGATGTGATAAATTTGCCTCAGGTATTCACTGCCACCTGGTTTGTGGCAGATATCCAGGACCATCATGTTTATTTTCTGCTCAGTCAATTCAAGCTCAATAGCTTCCTCCTCTAGGTTTCTATCATCTTCTGCAGTAGTAACAATACTTGGGGGGAAAATAAGCAAAAGTATTACAAGAAAATGAAGAATGTTACTGATAGAGGGAAGGGGACTGAAAAGGAACGTTAATCCACTAGAGTAATACCATTACAGTCACAGATATGGTTTGCAGTACACAAAACTATCAAAATGAGCTTCTGAAAGGATGCTTTAAAGTAGATAGAAATATTAAGTCTACAAACAGTTCAACAGTTCAGAATCATTTCCTTTTCTTCCTTTTATGTTCTCATATTTCCACATTGATGATGTTATAAAATGCTGTCTTAATCTAAACAAACAAAAAAACTTTACATGTTAAAAACCAAAAGTAATAATATAAATATTAGACAAAAAGAATATATCTGAGGTAAAAAAACAAAACAAAACCCTGCATTCTTTCTTTGGCAACATTTCAGTGCTTGTCATATTTTATATCCTGAATAAAATGCCGCAGAAGTGGTCATTATACTAAGTGCAGGTTAGAAATCCTATATCTTAAAAGGTTTCTTCCAGGCCACTTATGTGTAACTTTATACATTTATTCCTTCCAGGAAGGGTAGTGAGAAACCTGTCTCTCCACACTTTTTTATTTGTAAGGTTGAAGTTTACTTGCGCACTTTATTTTCTAATAGCGAAGCTTTTATACATTATTATCTGAATTGTTGTATTTAGGTTTTGTCGGACCATTTTGACCCAGTTAACATCACTGGCCACTCAGTCAACTCACGTATCTTGGTGAACCTTTGTTGGAGTCAGTAAATTAATGTGGATGTTTTATGTTTAGGTTTTATGTTAGATATAATTTGATGTCAAGTTACAAGTTGTTTTCATATGTGGGGTTGTTTTAGGTTATTATGTTTGTATTTGTTGTTGTTCTGAAGAACTGAATGTTTGCCTTTTTTTGTTTGTTGGAATTCGCCCTCAGTCCCCTTGGGAAGATAGGGTGGAATATAAATAAAGTTTTATTATAGTATTATATTATTATAATATTGTTTCGTCCAGCTCCTGGGATAATATTGAAAACCATCTTGACTGGCATGCTAAAAACACCATAAACTGATAGGTTGTGAATAGTAGTATACTATTATAATATTGCAGAAGTGACCGTGTAACATTATGAATGAAATCAATATTATTTTGTTTACTGTTATAAACAATATGTGAAAGGTGAGCCTATGTCTACAAAGATGTAAGCCACAGTGGAACTCATGCTCAGTTAAAAGGATATAGTTCTGCAGCCTCAATGATGCAGATTTCAGCTGTAAACTGCAATTAATAATTTCAACCAGACCCATGTTATATTTGTTCTTGTAGGCTTCCCAGTTTGACTGCTACAAAACTACATAGGACATTAGAAATAATATAGGTTCAAAATACAACTCCTTGACCCCACTGATAGTAAATAATTTCATAGCTACTACAAGTTCCTATTTATTTCTGTGCTGAATAATAATGAATACTACCTGAAGGAATCCAGAAAATAATGTATTCCTATATTTAAAAGCTACATTTTTGAAGGTATATATGTGATACAAGGGAATTTTAGATGAAACTGCTTAGAGGATGACATTGAAAAAGTTGAGGCCCTCTGACAAAGGAGTGTATCGGTGTCAGCACCCGCACGGTATCCTTTCCTGTCCATCACTGTGCAGGTGGAGCAGATGATTGGATTCAGTCAGTGCTGTGATTAATGAGTTCCTCTCTGGATTTGGGACTGCCTATCAATCATGTCATTAGGGAGAATGTGCCCTGAAAGAGGCAGACCTCAGCCAAGGAATAACTGCATTCATCTTAATCTTTATATGCACCCAGTCAGGCAACTCAGGGTCACCATGATGAAAAATAATAATCTTCAACTCAACAAATTATTTTGCAAAGGCAGACATTGCTTTACTTTTGGGACTGTGTGTTCTCCAGAATCTTAGTTGACTGTTTATATAGCTTGGGTCCTAACAACAAAGTGAAGGATATTTTAATGAACAGGAATGCTTTTAGACAGTACACAAGTCAGGCAATGATGACGGTTGCCACTTTTCTCAGACTTTTCATTGCTTCCATTAGATCTGCATGCATCAACTGTGGTATTTTATTCAAGTAAAATAATACATTTAATATGTTGAAGGGGAATACAGCTCCCTTATTCTGACAAATTATACTCAGTCTGCAAAACCATTGTTCAGTTTACAGTAATGCAAATTATTTGGAAAACCAGTTATTATATGTGTTTTTGTAGGTTTTTCGGGCCATATGGCCATGTTCTAGAAGCATTATCTCCTGACGTTTCACCTGCATCTATGACAGGCATCCTCAGAGGTTATGAGTCTATTGGAAACTAGGAAAATTGGGTTAATATATCTGTGGAATATCTAGGGTGGGCGAAAGAACTCTTGTCGGTTGGAGCTAGGTGTGAATGTTTCAATTGGCCACCTTGATTAGCATTCGATGGCCTGGCAGTTTTTTGGTGTGGCTTGTTAGTGCCTGGGGGAATCTTTTGTTGAGAGGTGATTAGCTGTCCCTGATTGTTTCCTGTCTGGAGTTTCCCTGTTTTTCTGTTATAATTTTAGAGGTTTTTTTAAATAGTGGTAGCCAGATTTTGTTCATTTTCATGGTTTTTTCCTTTCTGTTCAAATTGTCCACATGCTTACGAATTTCAATGGCTTCTCTGTGTAGCCTGACATGATGGTTGTTAGAGTGGTCCAGCATTTCTGTGTTCTCAAATAATATGCTGTGTCCAGGTTGGTTCATCATGTTCCTTGATTCGTGTTTGGGTGCTGCGTTTGGTGGTCCCCAAGCAGACATTTCCACTGGTGCACAGTATACAGTAGACTCCTGCAAAGGTGAGAGGATCCCTCTTGTCCTTTGTGAATGTATCATTTGTTGGATTTTCTTAGTGGGTCTGTAGATAGTTTGCAGGTCATGTTTCCTCATCGGCTTCCCTGTGCAGTCAGTAGTTCCCTTGATGTATGGCAAGAACACTTTTCCTCTGGATCTTTGTTTTTACTCTCGTGGCTTGTTCTCGGTCTTGTGGCTTTTCTGATGTCTGTGGTGGAGTATCCATTGGTTTGTAAAGTCCAATTTAGGTGGTTCAGTTTGTCTTGGAGGAGGTGGGGTTCGCAGATTCTTTTTGCATGGTCTGTCAGGGTTTTAATCATGCTTCTTTTTTGACTTAGGTGATGGTTGGAGTTGTTATGTAGGTATCTATCCGTGTGTAAACTGTGTGACCCAATTGTTGATCTGGTTTGTGGATGACTAGGACATCTAGAAAAGGCAGTTTCCCTTCATTTTCTTTTTCTATGGTGAACTGGATGTTTGGGTGGATGCTGTTAAGGTGGTCCAGGAACCTGTTCAGTTCTTCTTCTCCATGGCTCCGAATGGTGAAGGCATCATCCATATATCTGAACCATATAGTGGGCTTGTTTGTTGCTGTTTCCAGGGCTTGTTTTTCAAAGTGTTCCATGTAGACATTTGTTATGACTGGGCTGAGAGGGCCCCCCATAGCTATTCCATTTCTCTGTTCCCAGAATTCACTGTCCCACTTAAAGTAGCTTGTGGTGAGGCAATGGTGAAACAGAGCTGTGATGTCTTCTGGGAACTTCTGGTTGATTCGTGCGATGGTATCTGCTAATGGGATCTTGGTAAATAGAGACACCACATCGAAGATGATTAGTTTATCATGGTTATTGAGCTTGAGGTTGCTGATTTTTTTCTATTAAGTGAGCTGAGTCCTTGATGTAGGGCGTAGTGAGCCCAATATGGGTTTGTAACTGTGCAGCCAAAATTTTTGCTAAATCGTATGTAGGGGATCTAATGGCACTCACGATGGGTCTGAATGGGGTGAAGTTCTTATAGATTAGGTTCTTGTGGGCTTTTTCGGGCTATAGAGCCATTTTCTAGAGGCATTTCTCCTGACGTTTCGCCTGCATCTATGGCAAGCATCCTCAGAGGTTGTGAGGTCTGTTGGAAGTAGGAAAAATGGGTTTATATATCTGTGGAATGGCTGGGGTGGGGCAAGGAGCTCTTCCCTGCTGCAGTTAGGTGTGAATGTTTAGCTGATCACCTTCATTAGCATTTGAAGGCCTGCCTGAGCCTGGGAAAATCTGTTGCTGGGAGGTGTTAATATGTGCCTGGTTTTTTCCTCTCTGTTGTTTAGCTGTTATAATTTTAGAGTTTTTTAATACTGGTAGCCAGATTTTGTTCATTTTCATGGTCTCTTCCTTTCTGTTGAAATTGTCCACATGCTTGTGGATTTCAATGGCTTCTCTGTGTAGTCTGACATGGTGGTTGTTGGTGTGGTCCAGCATTTCTGTGTTCTCAAATAATATGCTGTGTCCAGGCTGGTTCATCAGGTGCTCTGCTATGGCTGACTTCTCTGGTTGAAGTAGTCTGCAGTGCCTTTCATGTTCCTTGATGCGTGTCTGGGCGCTGCATTTGGTGGTCCCTATGTAGACTTGTCCACAGCTGCATGGTATACAGTAGACTCCTGCAGAGGTGAGAGGATCCCTCTTGTCCTTTGCTGAACGTAGCATTTGTTGGATTTTCTTGGTGGGTTTGTAGATTGTTTGTATGTTGTGTTTCCTCATCAGCTTCCCTATGCGATCAGTGGTTCCCTTGATGTATGGCAGGAATACTTTTCCTCTGGGTGGATCTTCATCTTTACTCTTGTGGCTTGTTCTTGGTCTTGCAGCTCTTCTGATGTCTGAGGTGGAGTATCCATTGGCCTGGAGAGCCCAGTTGAGGTGGTTCAGTTCATCTTGGAGGAGGTGGAGTTCGCAGATTCTTTTTGCACTGTCTGCCAAGGCTTTAATGGTGCTTCTTTTTTGACTTGGGTGATGGTTGGAATTTTTATGTAGATATCTATCTGTGTGTGTGGGTTTTCTGTAGACGGTGTGACCCAATTGTTGATCTGGTTTGCGGATGACTAGGACATCTAGAAAAGGCAGTCTTCCTTCATTTTCTTTTTCCATGGTGAACTGGATGTTTGGGTGGATGCTGTTCAGATGTTCCAGGAACCTGTTGAGTTCTTCTTCTCCATGGCTCCAAGGCTCCAATCCTTCTTATAGATTGTTGGGAGTCCATAAAGCCTAGGTGGAAGGGCTTCTGATCTGCATAGTTGTTGGCATATGTCAAAGCTGATCGAGGAGTTCTTGATCAGTGTTAGTTTTTCTGGTTATTTTGGAGGCTGGGTCTTGTTTTAGTTTTTTGTATATTGTGGGATCCAGGAGTTGTCTGATCTTTTGTATTGTTCTGTTTCCATTATTATTGTGGCATTCCCCTTGTTTGCTGAGAGAATGATGATGTCTGGATCAGAGTTGAAGTTTCTGGTGGCTTGCCTTTCCTTCCTTGTTATGTTGCTGGGGGAAAGTTTTGCCTTTCTCAGGAAACTTGCTGTTTCCCCTCTTGCTTCTTCAGCTTCTTCCCCGGGAAAGGTGGTAAATTGCTGATTTGACTTTGGCAATGATGTTTTCTACTGGGATCCTGGTGGTGGTCACAGCAAAATTGCCTCCTTTTGCTAGTATGGATACTTGGTCTTCAGAGAGTGGTCTGTCTGTCAGGTTGATGATGGGCCACGGTATATCCAGTTCTGGTTTCAGCTGTTGCTTTTGGTGTTTGTGGAATTTTTGTTTTTGTCTATTGGTGTGGAGAGCCGTGTCTTCATTTTTCTGTAGGTGAGGTTGTCTATTTTGTCCCAGTCCTGGTAATTTATCTTTAGGCTGATGTTGATATGGAGGTGCAACAGTTCCTTGCATGTGTTTGTGAGTTCTTTGTGGATGGTGTGAATTCTCTCATAAGAGGTTGCGTTCCAGGCAGTCATAGATCTGGTGAGCCTGTGGTGTTTTGAAAGTCCTTTTGGCTGTGAGAAATCATGGGATAGTATCTGTGTCTCTTCAGGACCAAGAAAGCACATCTACTGTGCTCCCTGACTTTCCTTCTATGCTGCAGAAACACAGATACTACACATCTCAGTTTTTAGTTTGATCCATTTACATATATTAGATTTTTTTAAAAACAAAATTTGAACGACTTCCAACATTCCAAACTGAATTATGTTATAGACCTAGTAACACCTCTTTCTTATTTCTGTTATCATAGATAGCATTTAGAATTAGTCTTTTAATCACTGGATTAGAGTTTGCAAATGAGTAATAAATGCAAACATAAAGATTATAAAGGTCAATGACCGTTGGTGTGATACTATTACAGATTCATACAATTCCTGCCAGCCAAAATATTCTACCAATAACATAGCAGAAACCTTGCACAGAATTAATGTATTTTCATTTGCATTGATGACCCAATCTTGTAGAACTACTTTTCCAGTATAAATTCTAAGTACCAGAAAATTAGTAAGTTTGCCTTTATGAAGTAGGAATTAAATAAGCACATACTTCTGTTGTTTCAACCATTATAACTAGCAAGGATATAATAATAAATTATCCTACATGCCACCAATAGTAAAATCCTCATAATTCAGATAGCTATAAAACATTTAATTTCATTCAACTTTTTGTAAAATCTTCCCAAAGCTGGGAGCCTGGCATGAAAGTCTGGAAAGATTTTTGCTTTTTTCATAATGCAGTGGGTGTTTCTCTTGGTAATTCTGAAATGCTCCAGTTTCCCTCTGGATATGCTGTTATTTTATGAAATTAAAAATGCTTATTTGTTCCTAATCAGAGAAATCCCTCTGTATGGACTACATCCTTAATTTAATCTCCATATAAAAGTAATTGCCAGAATATGTGTTCAGATGCACAAAGAGAAAAAATAAGATTTTTCTTATGTTTAATTAATACAGGCAGGCAGTCCCCAAATTACTTATGAACAAGATAGTTCTGTAGCTTTGTTATTAAGCTGAATTTGTATGTAAGCCAGAACACGTACATTTTAAAGTGTAACTCTAGCCATACATATATATAGTGGGGGGGGGGGGGTTAGCTTTGGATAGCACAGGGAATGATTGACACCCCTGTGGTGTTTGTTTTGCTGTCTGTGCCCTTGTTCAGAAACTTTCATCCCACTTTCTGTCCCTGTGATAACTAGATTTTGAAAAAATTGTCTTGTTGTGGAAACAAGGATTAGTGAGAAAGTTTCATTGGAGACACCTTTTCCCTGTGATAACTCTTTCAGGGGAGAATTTACCTTAAAGGGGTAATTTCTTTCACTTCCCGTTCTTAACTATGAGTTGTTTGTAAGCTGGATGTTTGTAACTTGGAGACTGCCTGTACTGTGAATCAGAGCCTTATGAGAACAGTAAATAATTTTACTATAAAATGTTTTATTCTAAAATATGCTGCATATACAAGTGATGATCACACACACAAAAAGCACAGAACATTAATTTTTCTTACCAGTCTATGCTCAGTTTTCGTGCCTTTAGTAACTGGTTTTCGATCCAATTTGGTCTTTGCTGTTCAATACTCTGTATAATCTTGTGTGTCACTTGTTTAGGGCTACTTTTCTTTTTTCCTATAATACTTTCCAAACATATACGAACTAAGTTGAGCTTCTCTTTGCTCCATCTGTCAAGTGTTGTTCCCGTTAAATGCTCTGTGGTATTTCCATCCTCAAATATCCGGCAGATGATTACAATCAAGATCCAGACAAGAAGACCAGCCTTTTTGGATTCAATAAAATTTTTGGGCATTTTTTTCTCAGACAGAAAAAAGAAATACTTAATTGGGGGAGGTAAACATGCAATCACTGTAGGCAACTTGCTGATTACAATAGATATTGCATGGGCAGCAAGCCTTGTGAAACCTTCAAAAAAGAGAGGAAAAAATAAATAATGAATATTGAACAATCTTATATTACAAAATAGTTTTGAACACTGAATGTTGATGTCTAATGTTGAAGACAGCTGAGATGCACAACCCCATTTCGTCTGCCTGTTGTAACGTACCATCCTATGTGGCTAAGGGGTGAATTTGATGACATTGGTGCAGCTATGCAGATGAAACCAATAAAATGACTCCTACATATGAATGAAGTGATCACAGAAAATCTCACTAAATAATGGCTTAGTTAAAACATCTATAAATTCTTTCTAGAGAAGGAAAATTCACGAACAGGCTCTTCATATGATCAGACATTTCACACTACTATCAGACCTATTTTAATAGTAACTCTCAAGAAATCAGAAACTGCTAATCCCTATGGGAACCAGTTAACTGAGCTTACAGTAATGAGAGAAAGCAATACAAAACCAACAACTGGAAGACAGAAAATTTAAAAAGTCATACTAAAGTTATAGGGCAAAATGCACTAAAATGTTACAGTTTTAACGTTGTGTTATATATATATATATATATATATATATATATATATATATATATATATCTTGTGATGCTCATAACACATTTACAATAAATTAGTTCTGGTTCTAAACATAGTGATCTGTATAATAGATTGTAAATGGCATGCAGGAAAAGTTGCCATTTTAATAAAGATATTTGGTGATTATTCATATATTTTTACTACATGTAGTAAAGAATTATATTTACAAAATTACTGCAATTGACAATAAATTATTGCTGTTTTCCCCATAGAGTACGACCTGTGTCTCCATTCCAAGACATTTTCTGCATACCTGAAACTGTGTATAATACCAAACCCTATATTTTCACTATCCAGGAAGTCTCTAGGTTATGAACAAGAAAGGTTCTATAGGCTTGTTTTTAATAATAATAACATAATAATAATAGTTTGTATTTCTTGTCCGCCTCTCCTCACAGCTCGAAGCGGGTTACAGACTTACTAAAGATTTTTCTTTCTTTCTTTTTTATTAATACAGCCAGGCAGTCCTCAAGTTATGAACAAGATAGTTCTGTAGGTTTAGTCTTAAATTGAATTTGTATGTAAGTCAGAACATATACTGTATATTTTAAAGTGTAACTCTAGCCATAGGTTTTAGCTTTGGATAACACAGGGAACACACTCCTGTAGTGTTTGTTTTGCTGTCTGTGCCCCTATTCGGAAGACTTAACCTCACTTTTTGTCCCTGATCTAGAAAGACACACAAGCATTTAAAGGAGGAATATATGTATTTTGAAATGTAAGTGAAAGCATAGGTATTGTCTTTGGATAAAAAAGTTGTACTGTCTGTAAAAGTACCATATATACAAGTTGATTTCATAGCTAAGTTGAGGGCAGGGGTAAGGGCCAAAATTATGGACATTTATGTGATCCCAAGGATAAGTCAAATGTCACCAGTGCCACCTCTAAGGTCAGCCATTCCTGGTTGCTGCTACCATTTCCCTGCTCAGGCGTTCGAAAAGACTAGAAGTGGCACCATAGTGGAGGGGGTAGAGGGGGCTTCTTTTAGGTTCTCACTCAGAAAAGGGGATGTTTTTTTTAAAAACAAAAACAAAAACAAAAACCAGGAGTTAATGTACAGCACTCGTGTTGATCTCTGGATAACTCAAACCAGTTTTTGGGGAGTTCAACTAAAATTTCTAGACATATACATGTGTATATCATTGCATTCTATTGGTATTATTGCACTTCCAGTATTATACACATGCACAGACATACATTCTACAAGGAATGCTGCTTACAAATCTAGAACAGTCATCTTAATTGAATAACAGTGAGGAAAATGAAGGTAGTGACAATCAGGGTCCTGTTCTTGCCTATACCCAATTATGAGCTAAACAGATAAACTCCCTCCACTCTTGTCCCATCGTGGCAGAAGCCACACATTTGAGACCATGCAGTGGTTGAAGAGGTGTTGGTCATGCTACAGCCTCCTATAACCTGACCCTAGCCACTCTCTGTTTTCTTTTGACTGGTAACTAATTTGGGGGGGGGGGGAGCTTTGAAAAAAATCACCGGCTGCCAAGAAAGGGGCTGTCAACTAGGGATTTATTATTCTTAATGATTTTTTAAAAATGTGTTTAAAACTGCATTTAATTTATTTAGCAGTATTAGATGCCTTGAATACCACCTTTGGGAGAAAAGAAAACTGTAAATCAACTAATCACATAAAAATAAATTACACAGGTTGGTAGAATATTTTATCATTAACAATACATTTTCTTCCCACATGCATCCCCAATGTACTTGTTATGCTGTTGTCAAGGTATTCTAGAAAACTTCGTAAAAATCTAATGTTTAGTGAATGCTGGCATTGGCCTATGACCGTTGCTTTAAATTATCACAATAGAATCCCTGATAATACTCCTTTGCTTTCACTCCTTTAAGGGAATGATAGTCATTCAATAGCTGTCATTCATTCCTCTGAAAAAAAGTGGAGTGCTTAGCAAAAGCAATCCCACTGAAGGGGGGACGGGACAAAAGTTTTCTAACCTAGAAACAACAAATCATAGAATATTGGAATGCAAAAATAGAAAATGGTGTAAAATCGAAGACTGTAGGAGTAATTCACTTATAATGAAGCTCATTTCTTCATTATAGGTGAAATTTTCCTACAGTCTTTGATTTTACACAATTTTCTATTTTAAGCAGCAGGAGAACTGCTGACTAAATTCCGTGAGGCTAACAGTTAGTTTATGGCAAAAACTTTCTTCAAAGAATCCAAGAAGTGTCTGTATGCATGGACATCACTAGATGGCCAATACAGAAATCAAACAGATACTTCATAAGTGGAAGCATAAGATGGAGAATATGATAAGATTGGAGCATAGATGATAAGGTACTAATGGTAAAAGCTAGAATAAGCTAAAGAAGAAGACCTACATGAAACATTATGCAAAATTCAACATGAATAAAGAATTTAAAGACAATGTGTGAAAAACAGATATGTACTATTAAACCTAATTGACTGAGAACCAGAAGAGCTCTGGACTGATGCCAGAGATGTTGTCAGGGAAGAATGCAAAGCAAAATGAAATGAAACAAAACAAAACTCAAATCTGAAGTAAAAAAAAGAGAAGCCTCAATGATGATGGATGGACCGGACCTCCACAAGAATTTAAAGACTGATGAGAAGCAAGAATAAAAGATGAGAAAAATTCTGAAGCCTGAAGCCTGATTGCAACTATTCAATGATTATATGCAGGAACAGGGAAAATTACTATAAAAGTAAATACAGGGAAATATAAGGTAATAAAAGGGATGAACATCAGATTTCTTCCACAAGAGCCAAAAAATCAAAGGGAAATTTGGACCATGAGAACGGATACACTATGACAAGAAGGTCAAACACATTATATGACCAAATAGAAATTTTAAAATGATGAAAACAATACACATAAGAACTATATGAAAGAGATGACAGGATGACAGTCATTTGAAGAAGAACCACATGAACTAAGAATGAATACTGAAGAAAGTCAAAGTACAAAATGCAAAAGCAGGTTTAGAACTGCACATTAAGAACACAAAAACAGATTATTTACAGAACTTTAAATTAGATAATGAAGACACTGAAATAGTTCAAGAGTTTCCATACCTTGGCTCAATCAGAAGAAATACCTTGGAAGAAATCGGAATACAACTAAGGCTTGGAAAGGCAGCTTTGAAGAAACTAGAAAAGATTCTGAAGTATAAAGATATATGACTGTATACCAAAATTAGGATGGTCCATGCCATCCTATTTCCCATTTCTATTTACAGTTATGAAAGATGGGCAGTGAATAAACCTGATAGGAAGAAAATTCTGGAGAAGAGAATAACATAGACTGCTAAAAAGATAAACAAATGGGTTCTCCAGTAAATCAGGCCTGAACTCTATCTGGAAGCCAAGATGACTAAATTGAAGTTACCATTCTTTGGCCATATTGTGAGAAGATATGACTCACTAGAAAAGATGACAATAGTTGGAAAGATAGATGGCAGTAGGACAAGAGGAAGACTGCATTCCAGATGGATAGACTGAATGAAAGATGCCACAGACATGAGTCTGATTCAGACTGTTTATGATAGGGTAACTCATTCATAGGGCCATTATAAGCTGATGTTGACTTGAAGATAGCTAAGAAAATTAGCAATCTTGAAATAGGATGTCCTCCTTCCTATGTAAAACAAATATGGGTCCAGGGCACACAATGCATCCCAATTTGTGATGTGGACAGCTGCATTTTATTCTCTTCTCCAAAGGGACCTTGCTTTATATTTGTGTATGTGTTGCACATGCTCACACACACGCATAGACACACATGCCTTTAAGTCACCTGATGACTTATGTTGACCCCATTAATGTCATAGTGTTTTCTTAGGGTGTGACAGACATTGTTGGAACTTTGTAAGACAGCAATAACAATGACAGCCCTGCACTAAATGTACCAACAATCACATTCACAATCTTCTAAAAGTGTCAGTAGTTGTATTGCTATCATGTTCATTATTATGACTTGCCAATTAATTAGAATTCTTCAATTCTGATTTTAAATGAGAAACAACTATGTTGATAAGGAAATAAAAGCACACCTACATTTCCCAGATTCTTTTCTCTTCATTTCTCTAGGTGTATAATTCCATTCCTTTGGAACAGTTTTCAGCAAGCTTTCAGGAACAATTTGCTTGTGCTGATAAGTCCCATAGTTCTCTGTTGCTTCCCATGAATGCATCAAAGAAATAATCTGCTTCACTATGCCCTTTACAGAATCAATCAAAGTCCGTTTCAAGCATCTGATAACTTCTGGCTCTGATTCACCACAACTAGAAACTTTGGAGAGACAATTATTATTGTAATCTTCACCATCATGATCATCTTCATTATTAAGCATTAAGATATTTTAATCAACAGTTTTAAATATCAACATTCTAAAAACGTTTTCTATACTTTCTATGTTACAGCCATCTAACTGTAAAAAGTAACTCAATGAAATGGAACACAGTACTTTTATTATTATTATCTCAATGTGGCTTTTGTCTATACACACACTCACACACAAATATATATTAGACTATTAGACATTTCCTTTTTTCACACACATACAAGGGGAAAGGTATAAAAGTCGGGAAAGAAAGAAAGAAAGAAAGAAAGAAAGAGGGAAGTTTAGGGATAATGGAGTTATTGTTAGTAGATTAAGTCTTGACCAATATCTAATACTTTGCGCGGAAAGTGGGAGGGGGTTTACGGAGGTAAGAAAAAAGGCAATGTACATAGTTATGGTTATTACATCTAATTCTTTGTTTATACTACACTTATTTTCATTACTTAAAGTATTTAAAAGTTCATATATATCCTCTATAACAAAGAGATGAGTGATATTATCAGTTAGTTTCAAATCTGATAGTCATGCCTTCTTATATCTTCTTGTATTATCTCACATTGTTCTTTCCTCTTTTCTGACCTTCTTATGTAAAAGTTCATCTTGATTATTCTTGTCAGATTATTTCTTTTAAATTTTATCTAATTCTAATTATTGCCTAAGGAATCTAAAAATTAAAGTATTGTATAAATAAAAATTCTCTATAAACATGCCTATTGTTCTTCTTACCCTTGACAGTATACAAAGCTTATATATTTCTACATAAGTATTTCTAATCTATTTAAAAGGTGTTAAATCATCAAATTTCAAAATCTTTTAGGTGTGGGGTAGATGTATTACACAAAATTTGTATTTCTATATAAACATTCCAAATCTGATTAAGAAGTGTTGTTCCAACTATTGTCCAGATTTCTTAAATGTAGGAATAATAGATAATGCATAATGTATATAAAAGAGCAATATTCATATTTTTGATCAACAAATCCTGTTATAGCTATCTTCTTGTAATTTTTTATTAGTTTCGTGTAAGCTTCCCATTCTTCTTGAATTTTTTTAGCCAAAGTCTTGTAGCCTATTCATAATCTTTCAATGTTATATTTTTCTTGTAATCTATTTTTACCAGCTCTTCCAGTTGTGGGATAAATTTTGAATGTGACACCAGTATTACAATCCTTAGAGATGCAGTTAAGATATTCAAAAGAAAATCAAGAGACATCATTTCCTTTACATATCTTAATTGCATCTCTAAGAATTGTATTCCTGGTGTCACATTCAAAATTTATCCCACAAATCTGCAGCATTTTTCTCAAGTTTTGAGTACCCTCAAGGAATTTAAGTGGGAGCCACTCTTGTGGCCAGTGGCATATTTTCTTTCAGAACTTTTGATGGAGACTGTTGTTGTAATTGATCTTTTCCTGTTTGGTATTTTATCTCTTCCTTCATCACCTCCCTTTCTATCTTGTCTGTTTGGTCCAATATGCGAGCTAAAATTTCAAATTTGGTATCAACTTTTCTGACCCTTTTCAAGATATTATCCAGTTCATCCACTCTTTGATTAACTCTATCCACAGATTCAGTCAAGTTGCAACCTCATAATTTTATGATTTTTTTCAATTACCATTTTAAAATTATTATTATATTTATATTCCACTTTTAGCTCTTAAAAGAGACTCAAAGTGACAATTAGAAATTGACAATTACGATAATTTAATAGTTTCTCTTTCTCCTCTTCAAAACCCTATGATTGTTTTTGATCTATGTGATGATGTAGCCTACCAGGAATTAATGTAAATGGAATATATTTAGGGATTATTTTTGATGTTTTTGTCATTGACATGATCATCTTCAATATCATTTTCTTATTGTATCTGGTAAGAAACTGATGAAAAGAAAAACATGTAACAGTCCCCAAGTTACAAACAAGATAGGTTCTGTAGGTTTGTTGTAAGTTGAATTTGTATGTAAGTTGGAACAGATGCATTTTAAAGTGTAATTCCAGCCAAATACATATATAGATTTTAGCTTTAGATAGCATAGGGAAGGATTAACACTGCTGTGGTGTTTTTTTGCTGTCTGTGCCCCTGTTCAGAAGATTTCACTCCACTTTCTGTCCCTGTGATAATTGGATTTTGAAAAATGTGCCTTGTTATGGAAACAAGGATTGGTGAGAAAGCTTCAGATGGTGTAATACATATATCTCTGTGAATGCAAAACATGTGTGCCCAAAATGTTGAACTACAACTAATAAATAGTATAGTCAATTATGCAGAGAGTTGCCATCCAGCAACATGCAGAGAGAAACATGATTCTCACCCCTGATATATGTGAACAGAGAGAAAAAGAGGAATTTGTTATACTATATTTCTGACAACAGACACAATATCAGCAGTGAACTAGATTGTGTATCTGTTATTATAATTTACACAAAACTGTAAAAGTGAGGCACTTGGAAGTCTAAAATACACAGCTGTACTGTTCATTTGAAAATTACTGATGGTGTTAAACATTTGAAATAAGGAAATTAATTAATTCATTGACAAATAAACTAATAACTAAAATTTGTCAATTAGTTAAGTTAGCATTAGTTGGCCTGTTTCTAAACCACTGATTTGACGGCACATCATGGAATGTACAGAGAAAAGCAAGGTTATTATTACCATTGACCCCGGGAGCCCTTTTTGTTACTGCCACTCACAGAACTGCTCCTTTTGTTCCTTTAAAGCTAAATATCCCCAACCTAGAATTTCCTCTCAGATAGACTACAAAGTCCTTAACACAATTGTTAACTAGGGATGGTGAAGGATAGCACATATGAAGAACTGCCAGGCAGAGAAAGATTAACATCTTGCAAAATCATAGGATCTTAAAGATTCCTTAATTAACATTTTGTCACTGATATTTAGCTTTCCGTGTTTTTGTCCCACACTTAGCAATAGCCATGCACCATTCAAACATCTTATTAAAATGAATAAAGAGTGATATTAAATGTTAGGAAGAGTTAATGGGTTAATTGCAGCTATAAGACATTGCTCCACTACAAGTCTAGTAACAATTGGCTGGATAGAAATATCTATCAGTGAATCATGGGTGGAAATTTTGTAACGAAAGCTGTTTTGAGCAAAACATATGTAGAATTCCTTTCTGCAAAACTGAAAAACTGTATGCTCTCTGTCTATCCATACTTTATAAAGAATAGTGGTATCCAAAGATTAATGATATAGCACATGTATTACTCATTTAACTTAACGAGACCTATGCCTGATGAGCTTTTAAAAAAAAAGACAAATGGAGGGATGGGATTATTTCAATTTAGCTATGTGAATCTTTTGGTTAGCCCAGCATTACCAAACTACTCAAACTTGTGCAATCTACTTAAGAAAGGAATTAATCAAAAGCAGTATAAGACGGGTGGAGAGAGAACAAGGAAAAAGCAACAACAAAAAAAAGGGGGGGGGGTGTCTTAAGATTGAAGCTACTAATATGGGCACAATAATCTTCCATCTGACTCTATGCCATCCTCATGTCTACTCCAAAATATATGGGGATGGATAAATCTTTCCAGTCAATTATTCCAGTTCCCAGCAATGTGTAAGCGATAATACTGAATGATCACAGAGGGAAGGAGAGTCCACGATTTAGGCAAATTGCAACCCACCACAAATTATAATGTTTAATATTGTATATTGATCAATATCTTATAACAATGTACATCAAATAGAGGTTGAATGGCCATCTTTAGCGTTTTAACTCTGTATTCCTGATTAGTAAGAGTACTGTATTATACAGCTCTTGTGATCTCTTCCAACTGTGCAATTACACCACATAAATATTGCATAATATACAATAATATGTATTAGAAACCTGAATAAAATGGGGAGAGGGGAACACAGCACCCTTCAGAAAGATACACTATACTGATTTTAAGTATGCGTTTGCATCTGCTTCCATTTCTTGGAATGTCGAAACAAGTCCGTTTAGTTTCTCACTCCCACCTCTTTTGCTCTACGGAGTTAATTAGTAATATGTTGCAGGTTAGATACAAAGCTCCCCTTGTGATAAGAATAACTTAATATAAACTTAACAGATTATTGTTGATATTCCTCTTCATTTGTGCATCTCAGAAGGACAGGAGACACCAAGGAAGTCCAGAAAGATAAACATGTTAATAGGTCTGGTCAGGTATCAGCCTTTCACGCCTAAACAGACTGACATTCTACAAGGACTGTGGCTGCTTGGGAAGTACCCATCTACCACACTTTATTCAATTCTATATCAAAATTGTGTTCTGTCTTGTTCAGTTCCTCACTGCCCTTGGCACTTTCCCAACTATTTTTGTTGGGTTATGCTAACAAGCAAAAGAGTCATGTGATTTATTTCCTTCAGTCCTAATTCTTCTCCCTAGACCTTATTTTACTGAATCTGTCAGAGGATCAGCCACCACTCTCATTGAAATATTGTAAAAATAATTAACTTGTTAAAGTATAATAATGTCTAAAGTATTAATCAGACAATCTAGTGAGGTAAGACATATTGAGCATGAAAAATTAACGAGTTGATAATTTAATAAACTAATTAGCTAACAATATATTTCAAAGCTCTGAAAAATCAATAAAATTAGACATTTTGTAAGTAGAATAAGCTCTATCATATTTTTCAAACCTGATATATTGTGTAAATAATCCCACATCTGTTCTTTTTCCATGTAGTTCTGAAGAACATTACCAAGTGATTTTGGAGATAAGGTACAATAGGATAGAACTGTAAAGATTGCTTCTGTTAAGCTAGGTTTTCTGCTACATGTTTGGTTTATGCAAGGACTTTGCTCTCCACTTTCAGGCAAATCAGATTCTTGAAGGGAAAAGAAAGAAAGAAAAAATGCTTCAACTGTCAACACAAAATTACATTATAGAAACACACACAACTAGATCTACCATAAAATGTAGTTGCATCTGCATATTCTCCTCAAAATATATTTCCAATAAAACCACATGTGTGACAGCTTGATACAAAGCCCATATTTAACTGGTTTACAGCTTTGATGTATTTAGCTTTAATTTCATGTACAATGTAAGGAGGCCTGAAGTAAGATTGCAAACAGAGATAGAGCTAGTGTAAAATAAGAAGGTTTCTCGCTGAGAGCTGGAGGTTTCTTCACTTGTCAGTCTTGGAGAGAAGGAGGAGGGAAAACTAGTATCATCTCGAAGCTTCTAGGAAGCCGACCCTGCTTTGAAATCTGTGAGAGATTCCCTTTGTGCCAGTCTTAATAAAGTCCCATTGGGAACTAAGAGAAAAATGTGACCTCTAACAGGACAGAAATGGGGGCAAAGTGCACATGAGCCTATGCTATCATTTGGTCAAAGGGACAAAACACTTTGTCTGTTTCTGATTCTGCATCCCTTTCCTTCTATTTGTCTTCAGTAAAGCTATTAACTAAGACATTCTGCTCTACATTTGCTGAATCTCAGGAGAATGGTCAGTCATAGATTAATAAATTCTGTCACTTCATCCTTGTGATAATTGAATAAGCTAGTAAATTTAATGCAGGATAATAGCAGTGTAAGAATATGATCTTCATCAGACATTTGTCAGTCTTTGTAAAAGATGACATGCATTTGAATAGGTAAATGAGTACTTTGCAACATTCAATAAGAAACATGACAGAAGTTGAGTGGTGGTGCATTTCTGAAAAATGTTAAGACCACTTAGAAATGACAGAACTAAATCACACGTGAACCTAATACAACCAAGGTGAAATTGCTTAGCAAAAATTATAGAAATACATTATTAATATAATGTCGTGCAACAGAAGAGTAACATTATTGTTGGTAACCTTATAATAAATATGTTATAATAAAATGTTATTTAGATGAATTTAGACCTCACTACCTCTGAAGATGCTTGCCATAGATGCAGGCGAAACGTCAGGAGAGAATGCCTCTAGAACATGGCCGTATAGCCCGAAAAAACCTACAACAATTCCGGCCATGAAAGCCTTCGACAATACAATAAATTGTATAATTCCTATTTAACATATGAAAGATTTTAAAACATTTTTCTCATATTCACATTACTTCCTTAATATCTCTTTAGTATCTCTTCTCTTACAAGACTAAATCAGTCAGAAGACACACACTAATTTCAGTACTACCAACAGGAAAAAAGCTTTATGTGTGTGTGTGTGTGTGTGTATACACACAGACATCCACAATCTAAGACACATCCCAGCTTTAGAGATGTTTAAAAAACTTTTAGCCATTCTGTATCATGCTGTAATCTACTTGGCCATATACTACAGTAGCCCTTTGAGGCAGAGTAGTGACTTAAATTATGACTTGGCAAAAGACTACAAATGAAGATGAAGCAGTAAATCACAATGGTTACAAATTGCGGTTTGCAAACCAACTGCAAACTACCCCAAGATATCTGGTTTGACAGAATATCTCAAAACTATTTGTAAACTGATACTGGTTTCAGACATGGTTTGGAATTAGATCTGAATGCATACCTGTATAATTTCTTATCAAGTAAGAAATACATTTCTTTTGAAGACTCTCGAGTCAAATTAAGATTTCATTTCAATATCATTAATATCTTTTAAAAAACATATTGTGCTGGTCTATCAGAAAACCAACAGGCAAGCAATATCTTTATTCAGACCAACAAAGAGTTGCAACAAAGAGTTGCCACAGAAGACTTCATCAGGCTAAGTATTTTACCAATACATTACCCAGAATCAAAATGAACATATTAACACTCAAAACTGGAGTGAAATTTCAATACAGTATGCATTCTAAAGTTAGTTGTGCAATATGATTTCTGCAGTGAAAATGGAGGAAGGCTGAATAATGCACTTGTGTTTCTACAGCTACAGATAGTATCAATACTTACTGGAACTTCTCAGTAAAATTTTCAGCAAGAGACAATCACGATGTAGCAATGTTTCCAAAAGCAGGTTCCAATTACAATATGGTTGGGATAAGAGCAGTTTCAGTTGACCCTGAGCTGCCATTCCTTTAGCTGATGGAGTCCTTTCAAAATGTAAGATAAAGACAGAATAATGTACTTAATTTATCTATGAAATTAATAGCCTTAAAGTGCAGATGTAATGCTAACTCCTTTAAATGTCAGTTCCTCCCAGAGTCCTCTGAAAATGCTTTCATGGTTGCTTACTTTAAGACTGCTCAGGGAAGGAATTATGTTTAATCTCAACTAGCTAAAAGCAAATTAACATTTGGTAGACTGCCAAATTTATAACTGATACAAAGTAACCTCACTTATCTCTTTCATTGGCACTATGTACACTTGTTTCATGAGCAAAAATTATTTTTAATGCCTGAATAAATCTGAGGCATTATATTTTAGTTCAGTATTATATTTAATTGTTTAGAATGATGTTATAAAATATTTAAAATTGGATCTATGAGGTGAAGTCACACTGTAATTAAGGTAGATTTATAAAAAATACATTCAGTCTTATAAACAGATGCATGCAGAAAGAGTGACTTGGAAAGGACTATTATAGTTAAGGATCATTGGAAAATGTATTTGAAACTCGTGCTCAGTAAAAAAAACTTGTGCAAAATGGGCAAAATGTCTGAACTCTTAGATTACAAGGAAGCCAATATTATGGCAACTTTTCAACAACAGTTTATCTTTACATAAGTTCTGCAGCATTTATTATGTGGAGTAATATTCTATTGGAATATGGAGGAGCCCCTGGTGACACAGTGGGTTAAACTGGTGAGCAGCTGAACTTGCTGACTGAAAGGCTGGCGGTTCGAATCTGTGGAGTGGAGTGAGCTCCCGCTTTTAGGCCCAGCTTCTGCCAACCTAGCAGTTCGAAAAAAATGCAAATGTGAGTAGATCAATAGGTACCACCATGTAGTCATGCTGGCCACATGACCTTAGAGGTGTCTACAGACAACGCCAGCTCTTTGGCTTAGAAATGGAGATAAGCACCTCCCCCCAGAGTCGGACACAACTAGACTCAATGTCAAAGGGAAACCTTTACCTTTGCTATTCTATTGGAAGCTTCATATCTCTGAAATTAGAAACTGTCATGAACCCTATGAAAGTTGTATAGGGTGAGCCTCAATAGATTGTCCTTTGGATTGTCCTTTGCAGAGGAGAGTGAAACAATGGGCATGAAAGGATTACCAAAAAAGAACTTTAGCCTTCTTTTAGTGCTGCCATTCATTGACTGGAGAGAAACTGCTACGTAAGCCTGAACAAGTATTAGTGATCACAGAGTTTATTGCTCCATGCTGAGACACAAAACATCTATACTACACACCTGCAAGATAGCAATACACACTGATTGCAAAGGCCACCTGTTAGACAGCCCATTCCTTTACTCCAATTCCCACTATATAAATAAAACTTTGCATTTGTCTGTTCACTCGGATATTCCGGAAATGAGTAGCAACATTTAGCACTGTATAGTTTAGAGGCAACATCTCATTTTCTAAATCTGAGAAAACCGTGGCCTTTGAAGAGTTAGATCTTTAGGAATTATTTTTAAAGTAGTAGAATACTGGGTTAGAGAAGAAGCTCAGTTATCGTTGACCAGATGGAATGTTATTGCCTTTTAAAATTCACCAGTTCTTGGCTCTTAAAGCATCATGCAAATTGAAATGTACAGTGATATGATTCACTCAGAGGGAAAATTGAGTACTACAGATATTCCCTGCAGCCACTATGCTAACACTGGTAAATGTACTGAAAAGTTTTATATTGTACATATGGAGAAGCATATGTTCTCTCATCCTCCAAGCTCATGTAGCTGTGAACACAAGGCTAGCCACATGAAGAGGCAAAAGGTGAACTATATATAAAACACGGCAAATGTAAATGCTCAGTTCTGCAATAAGAAACAAGCAACTGTTCCCATCCACCCCCACAAAACTATCGCAACTAGAGCCCAGTTCATAGCACACCATAAGCAGCACAGTAGCTACTAGTAATCTCTCTTTCTTCACATACTTCACAGCAAGGTAATTCTATACCGTATCACGGAGCTACATGGAGAGGCAGAGAGAAATTACCATCAACAATGGTATAGCTATTGCCAGGACTCTAGCTCTTTTTATACACACATGAGACACAAGAACTTAGTCACTAAATGGACATAAATACACTTGGAAGCCAGTTATTATTTAAACAAAATATAGAATGAAAAGGAAAAAAATATGAACAGCATTTTGAATGACCATAAAGATTAGCACATATATCATATTATACATGTTCAGGAACTAGAATCCACACCATAATTTCAACTATATTAATTCTATGAATACAGAACAAGGAGGGAACAATTTATATCACTGGTGACCATGACGACTGTTAGTCACAATATACATAGAAACAACATATACCGGAATCTTTGTAAGGCATGTCTACGGATGAAAACTAATCTTACCACCAATCAGAGAAGTCCTTATGTGAGACTAACTAGAAACATTTCATGTAAGAGCCAGGGCTGTGAAGTCAATATGCCACACCTTTAACTCTGACTACAACTCCCAAATTTTTGTCCTTATTGAAAGTGATTCCAGCTCCTTCAGAAGTGGCAAATGTACTGTACCATGGAGCTACATGGCGAGGCAGAGAGAAAGTACCATCAACAATGGTATAGCTTTCCCCTGATATTAAGTCTAGTTATGTCTGACTCTGGTGTGCGTGTGTGTGTGTGTGTGTATGCTCATTTCCAAGTCAAAGAGCCGGCGTTGTCCATAGACACCTCCAAGGTCATGTGGCCAGCAGGACCGTTCCTTCCCGCCAAGGCGGTACCTATTGATTTACTCACATTTGAATGTTTTTGAACGGCTAGGCTGGCAGAAGCTGGGGCTAATTAGTAACAGCAAATTTACTATGGTAAAATGATGAGTAGGAAATGTCACAGCACCTTTATGACTAACTGTTTTTACTTCCACGTGGATTTTATGGATATATACCACCTTCACTGGATGCTGGATATTACTTTCCCATTCCTCCCTTTCTCCTGTTTTTGTAATATGATAGGACAAGGCACTTCACCACTACCAAGTAAAGCATCAGATTATTTAGAGTGATAATACATATAATGTATTTAGTTGAATAACATTTCCGAAAACTTTTCTAAATCCCTCTGAAAGTAAACATGCAAAACACTGTGCATATAAAACATGTCAAAACGTTTGTAAAAGAACAATACAATATACCTTAATTTTTTAAATATAAAGTTAAGATTCACAGAACAAAATACATATATTTTTATAATATTTTAAGATTGTAATTTTGAGCAAGAGTTGGAGTGAGTACCACTGATTCTGATTCCATTCCAAATTGCTTTTTATTCTCAATCCTAACCCTACAACATGAACTTTGGTGAGAGAGAGCTAATATACTTGTTAAAGTATTGACAGTAAGAGATTAAAATTGAAATAGCTTACAATGTATTTATAAATGAGTATGCTATTACAAGTGAGGGAGAGAAAGAAAATTTTACATATTGTGTAATGAATTTTATCTTTATGAGTTGGTTTTTTTTTAAAAAAAGACATTCATGTTTTCATGCATTATCCTCATGTCAAAACAGCTGTTATGCTGCCTAGTTAAGTCTAACTATATAGGTTTTGCCACACTGCTCCCTGATACTGACTGCAAGTAATTTTAGTGTTTTAAAGCCATGCTTGTTTCTGTAATTGGCTTGAAAATGAAAGCAAATTGCATTTGTTTCAGTAAATTGTATTCTCTTAAGTACCCCTGAAGAAAAGATATCACCCATAATACATTGGGTCTTATCAAAGTCTTTCAAGTACACTGTTTACTCATTTTTCTTTAAAAAAAACCTGTTTCAAGATGGTAAGAAACATAATCATGAAAGAATATCAGACTCACAAAAATTTCATACTATATAGTAGAAACTCCACATTTTTTTTCAGAAAAAGTGTGAAAAATTAGAGCACCCCTTTACAAATACCAGAAGATATCATGGGACAAGATGTTGATGAAATATATAAATGCTGTGGTGACAGGAATAGGTTGTAAAAGGGTGGGGGGAGTGTAGGAGGCCTCTTGGTACAAAGTTAGAAGAGAAATGACAGTACAAATGATAGCATATGTCTCATATGTAAATTGTCATACACTTACCGAAACAGCAAGAAAATTATGTGTTTGCTTGCTGCTAAACACTCTATGTTCTAAAAATGTCAAATATGAGCGAAGCAAATGTAAAGTTTGAGATTGGTAGAATTATGCTGCTTTTCCAACTCTTAAAGTTACTACTTTTTCAAAAACCAACCATACATTTCTCTCAACTACAAAATGAGATTGCAGTACTTGGATTGAGTTTATTATTGCTAAGAATTGTGCATTTTACGAACAAAATAATTATATATTATTTTATAATATTTTAATATTTTAAAAACATAATGATTTATTTTGTAATAAATAAAAGTACTACACAACCTTCAACACTACAGAGACCCCAGTTGCTCAATGGGTTAAACATTTGTGCCGGCAGAACTGCTGACCAAAAGGTCGGCGGTTCATCGAATCATATAATCATAGAATCAAAGAGTTGGAAGAGACCTCAAGGGCCATCCAGTCCAACCCCCTGCCAAGAAGCAGGAATATTACATTCAAATCACCCCTGACAGATGGCCATCCAGCCTCTGCTTAAAAGCTTCCAAAGAAGGAGCCTTCACCACACTCTGGGGCAGAGAGTTCCACTGCTGAATGGCTCTCACAGTCAGGAAGTTCTTCCTAATGTTCAGATGGAATCTCCTCTCTTGTAGTTTGAAGCCATTGTTCCGCGTCCTTGTCAACAAGCTTGCTCCCTCCTCCCTGTGGCTTCCTCTCACATATTTATACATGGCTATCATATCCCCTCTCAGCCTTCTCTTCTTCAGGCTAAACATGCCCAGCTCCTTAAGCCGCTCCTCATAGGGCTTGTTCTCCAGACCCTTGATCATTTTAGTCACCCTCCTCTGGATACATTCCAGCTTGTCAATATCTCTCTTGAATTGTGGTGCCCAGAATTGGACACAATATTCCAGGTGTGGTCTAGCCAAAGCAGAATAGAGGGGTAGCATTACTTCCCTAGATCTAGACACTATGCTCCTATTGATGCAGGCCAGAATCCCATTGGCTTTTTTTGCCGCCACATCACATTGTTGGCTCATGTTTAACTTGTTGTCTACGAGGACTCCAAGATCTTTTTCACACGTACTGCTCTCGAGCCAGGCGTCCCCCATTCTGTATCTCTGCATTTTGTTTTTCCTGCCAAAGTGGAGTATCTTGCATTTGTTACTGTCGAACTTCATTTTGTTAGTTTTGGCCCATCTCTCTAATCTGTCAAGATTGTTTTGAATCCTGCTCCTGTCCTCTGGAATATTCGAATCTGGGGAGCAGGGTGAGCGCTCGTCTGTCAGCTCCAGCTTCTCATGTGGGGACATGAGAGAAGCCTCCCATCAGATGACAAATCATCTGGACGTCCCCTGGGCGTGAGAGAATTCTGGCCAATTTTCTCACACCAGAAGTGACTTGCAGTTTCTCAAATCGCTCCTGACATGGAAAAAAAACCCACTACAAAACTACCATATTAATGTACAGACATTTTTGAAATATTTAGGAGATAATGTAAATATTACTTTATAATTGCAAGTTGATTAAAATATTGCTATCCTTCCCATTCCAATCCTAATCTCTACAACATGGCAAAACACGCATCAAGTGTGCAATGAATGACCCCACACAACGTTCTAGTGATATAATTTCTTCAAAGCAATTTAAAATGAATACTTATTATAATTATTTGTCAGAAAAGACATCAATAAGGAACATAACCACAGATTGTATTGGAATTTTTTTTATCTATACCAGAACTCACTTCAACAAAGAAGAGCAAAATTGAGTTATGCCCGATATCCAGTACAATGGTTGGTAAACGGTAGGCTCTACAAACCCTGAGGGCAAGGTATCACTGCTGTTATTTTGAAACGTCCTGAAAAATAAAAATGTTTCAGAATAATGGGTTACAATGTTTTAATGTCTGAAAACAGGTACAGAAAAAATTAACTGGATTGCATCCAAACAGCTACCATACTTATATTCATGGAAGATACATCACCTTGTGCGTGAGATCTCTAAATTCAATTTAGTCTCATTTGAGATTTCTAGTCTTATTCCACACATCATTATGAAACAATCTCCCAAACCACATGAATTGCTTGTGTGGGCTACTCAGGGTTACCGTACAAAACCAAGAAAACCTTGGTTCACAAACACAGCTGTACATGAATTTCTTCAAATACATGTACAATATAAAAACTAGATCCTGTCTATATATATACATTTAGCTTTCCAAAATCTTTAAAACAAGTTTTAAAACTAGTCATGTCAACATAGGAAGAGTGTTGTTAATCAGATCAAATGTCCATTTAGTCCATGGGCTTGGCCTCATGTTAGCCGTCCCGAGTCCCCAGTTGGGGAGATGGTGGCGGGGTATAAATAAAGTTGTTGTTGTTGTTGTTGTTGTTATTATTATTATTATTAGTCCAGCATCCCATTCCCAGTCATGGCTAAACAAATGCTTTCATGAAATAGTATTCATTGGCATAATTTGAATTTAGAGATTCCATAGAGGAAACATGATCAGCACATGATAATACACCTATCGCACCATGCATTCATCACTGGTTTGGGAAAATAAAAAATCAAAATTACATATTGTGTGTTGCTGTTTTTTCTTTCCTGGAAGTATTACTTACACCAGAAGGCGGGATAAAATAAAGTAAACAATAAAATAAAATATATAATTTAATTGAGCAATTCCAATTTCAACGAAGAAAAGCTTTTCACCTGTCTGCTCTCTCCATATTATGCATTGGTCTCCTAAGGAAAGTGTCAATTTCAAGATCGTTTTTGGTGTCCTTCTGCTTAGCTATTGGGAGATCACATCACCATAAAGACAAATAATAATAATTTTATACTTCACATACATTACTTTCTCTTCTGCCTCTCATTTTACATTTTGATGCTCCTTTTTCTAGTCTGATATTATTCATTTTGGGATTTTTCACATTCCACTTGTGTTCCTCCCCTCCACCCCACTGCATTTTACTTTAAATCATAAATAACTTTACTTTAGGTCCACTGCACTGTAGAGGAAATATCCTGGATTGCTAGACATGCCATCCAAATCTTGGCAAATATATTTGGAGCTGTCATCAAGCCAAAAAATATGTATTAGATATTTCTTTTATCTACATTCTTTCTTTCTCCTTCAACAGGACACAAAGTACTGTATTTTATATATCTATAAATGTGGTTGAAGTGCAGCTATCTGCTTTGATTAAAGTTGTATCGGGACAGTCAGAAAGGGATTCAGATAGGTCTACAGAGGTTTCAGAGCCATGGCACTTAATACTTTACTTTCTTTAATTGTGTCTATCTTTAACCATTTCATTGCCATAGAATTGTCCATATATCTATTTTCCTCTACGATAACTATAGTTATTGATTGTGGGTGGATGGTTTTGGAGGGTCTTTTTATCACAGACTCCGCCCCCATTTCAGGTTGAATCCCATAGGGAGGAGGGAGCAGGCTTGTTTACTGCTGCCCTGGAGACTAGGACTGCGGAACAATGGCTTCAAACTACAAGAAAGGAGATTCCATCTGAACATTAAGAAGAACTTCCTGACTGTGAGAGCCGTTCAGCAGTGGAACTCTCTGCCCCGGACTGTGGTGGAGGCTCCTTCTTTGGAAGGTTTTAAACAGAGGCTGGATGGCCATCTGTCGGGGGTGCTTTGAATACAATTTTCCTGCTTCTTGGCAGGGGGTTGGACTGGATGGCCCAAGAGGTCTCTTCCAACTCTATGATTCTCTGATTTATGATTCTATGATTTATGATTCTACTAGCAGTCCCCTGCCATGTGTTGCTGTGGCCCAGTCTGGTGATTTGGAAAATAAATTAGAAAGTATTGGTTTCTAATATAAGTAATTTCTTTATGCTTGTGGGTAAACAGTATTTCTTGCTGTTTCTTTGTCAATGTTGATGTGGAGATTGTCTGGTTTGCCTACTCTGGAGCAAATCAATGTGTGTGTGAATCATATCTATCTATCTATCTATCTATCTATATCTATGGCTGGATGGCTCTTTGTCAGGAAGGCTTTGATTAAGTTTTCTTGCCCTGGTGAAGGGAGTTGGACTGAATGGCCTTAAGTATTTTCTGTTGGTCATGGAGGTTCTGTGTGGGAAATTTGTCCTAATTCTATCATTGGTGGTGTTCAGAATGCTCTTTGATTGTAGGTGAACTATAAATCGCAGTAACTACAACTCCCAAATGTCACTGTCTATTTCCCCCAAACTCCATCTGTGTTCATATTTGGGCATATGAAATATTCGTGCCAAGTTTGGTCCAGATCCATCATTGTTTGAGTCCACAGTGTACTCTGGATGTAGGTGAACTACAACTCCCAAACTCAAGGTCAATGCCCACCAAACCCTTCTAGTGTTGGTCATGGGAGTCCTGTGTGCTACGTTTGGTTCAATTCCATCATTGATGGGAGTTCAGAATGCTCTTTGTTAGTAGGTGAACTATAAATCCCAGCAACTACAACTCCCAAATGACAAAATAAACCATTTTTGAGTGATGTTCACTTGTGGCAGCAGCTAAATAGAGAAATAATTATAACTTAATGAAATTAATGAAGTCTTACCTTAAAAAGGGATTCTTAATAGAGTAAAGAAGGAATTCTGGTGATGATTCTCTGGTGGAAGGGAAAACGACAGATGGCATAAAGGACAGGAGGCTGGGGACCTAATCTTGTGTCAATATTTGGATAAGCCAAGGTCAGAGCGGAGCTATATGTGGAAGCCTACAAGGGTGGGTGCCAAGAACAATTGATAATTATTAACCTAAGGAAGAAGCGAACATTTGAAGATATGGTATAACAGCGCCACCTCCTGTCTGGTTGAAGTAAATAGCAGGCAAAATGAAATATATCTTTTTAAATGGAACAAATGTATTGTCAAATGTATTGGGAAGATAATTAAGGAGAATTAATAAGGGAAATGCTTGTTTTTAGTGAGTTTAAGATACAGAAATGAAGATGTGTGGAATCATATAATATGATGTGAAGAAATATATGAAGTTATGATTCATTTTAATGGTTCAATGTAAATCAATGTAAATTGTCTGGGAACGAGGTCAGATGATGTAAGGGGAAAAGTTGTGGAAAACATGATATCTTGCCAACAAATGTTCTTGGCCACGATTCGAGGACAAACTGATCAGATTGTGTAAAGGTTAGGGCTTTTCTGCGCATGTGTAACCCTGAGAATTATGCTATAAATACTGGGTGGTTTGGATCAGTCTTTTGTACCTCACCAGCCAGATTGGAGCTGAGGTGCCCTTGCCCGGGTAAGCATTAAAATTCTGTGAACTTGCAAAGCTGTCTCTGTCTCTTCCTTCTCCTCTTTCTCCTGGAATTTCTTGGGGACCCTCGCTCCCCCGCTTCAATTGGCGCCCAACGTGGGGCTGGAGAAAAGGAAGAAGGAAAGGTAAGCTTTTGGAAGCTGGTGCTTCTCACTCAGGGGCTGGACAAGGCATGGATCAGGGGAGACGAAAAAGGGTACCCATAAGAAAAATCGCCTCCACTGGCCTGTTCCTTCGCTGGCTCCTTGACTGGGAGGGCATTGGGAATTAACAGCTGCAGTTCCAGAAAAAGGGAAAAGCTAGTTTTTTTTTAAGGTATAGGCATTTGTGGATATGCCTGAGGAAACAGGTTTGGGGGAACATTTTTTCAAAAGAGGTACTGCAGACCTCAAGAAGAAGAAACCCCCCTGAGTGTTGCATTCGCCACAGAAGGCGCACTCTTAAGTTAAGAAAAAGTGCACTTTGAAAAGGGAAAATTGTTATGTTGATCCTATGTGTTGTGTATTGTGGAATCTGGCTGTGTCTATATGCATTGTCCCTTCTAGCTGCTTTGCAACCGTATGTCTGTTTCTGTTTTTGCTTTGTCTCTTTGTTAAATGTCAGTATGTTCATAAAGAAAAGAAACTAATGGTTATAGGCTTCCGGGAAAAAGCCAAAAGAAAAGAAATGATGATGAAATGAGAAAAATAATGGGAAAAAAAAAAAGGAAAAGAGAAAAAAGAAAAATATGTGAAATATGTGTTTGTCTTTTGGGAAAAAGGGAAAATGTCTGTATACATTCTCTGGAAAACTTGAATGTGTGTGTGAGTAGAAAAAGAAAAAGAATGTGTGTAGCTGTTTGTGTTGTGAGAGAAATAATCTTCACAGGTTTCAAATAAAAGGAAAAAAAAGAGGAAAATTCAGGAAAACCTGGAACATATGATGGGGAAAGACCAAGCATGTGGGTAAGAGAAAGTCATCCAAGAAGAAAGTTAAGGTATGTTGAGAGAATGTTGAGAAAGCAAGGAAAAAGTAAGTCAGAAGAGCGAAATGGTTAATCACAGGAGAAGAACCAGAGTGTGTGATTACCATGTGGGAAATGTGGGAAAAGAGAGAATGAGAATGTAAAAGAAAGTCATACAGTAGTGATGAAATGTTAGTACAGAAGTAAAGAGGGATTAAAGATAATGAAAGAAAATTGTTGAGATGTGTGAGAAGTGAATGATTAGACTCCCCTTTGAGAAGAGAATTGCAGTAAAGAGTAAATGAGTGTATGTATGGAATCAGTTTTGGGATGAATAAGATTGGTGTGTGAGGGTGTGTGATTGTTTGCAAATGCCGGGTGAGATTGAAAAGGGAAAAATCATGTGATGAGAGTATTTAAGATGGCCACTTAAATGCCCTCACGGGGAGAGAAGAATTGGGAAAATCTTTTGGGAAAAAAAATTGATATTAGTTGTGAAACTGTCTGAGAGAGAAAGTAGTGGCAATTCGAGATGCATTTAAGTTTAGAAGATTTTGTGGGGAGAGCTGTGATAAAGTGAATGTTATGGGGTTGCCTTGCTAAAATACTGAGATGCTTTTTAAGGTTCAAAATGTTTAGAAATTGAATTGGCAAAGGAAGATAAACTGTTGCAATATGAGGTGGAAGTGAGGAGGATTAAGCATCAAGGAAAAAGTACAAAATCTTAAAAATATTAATTAATTACCTGTTACAGTATCCCCCTGTTTTACCAGAAGATTTAAAGTGGATAAAAGATCCTGGGGAGTGTGACATCTGAGACAGGAGTGAAAGGGGTCTGCTACTTGATGAATCCCCACGGGTACGAGGAAGTAAAATTGTGGATGAGCTAAGCCTGCTTGAGAGAAGACTACACAGCAGAGGACCCTGACTTACAGCAAATAAACTTAAGAATTGGATGATTGAATAAAGAACTAATTAAACCATACATAAATAAAATAAAAAGACATACATTTCAAAGACTTAAAACATAAGAATAAAGTTGCCCTGAATAGGAGAGAGACTTAGTTTTTGAAACTACAATCAAGCAAGAAGAAAGAAGAAAGAAGAAAGAAGAATAAATGGACTTTTTTGGTGACGGGGGTGTATTTGTGGGATTTCTGATTATTGTGGGGTTGATCTGGTTGGCTTACCGTTATAAGCATGTTTGATGGGGGAAAGCTTATTCGTTTTGGAATGTGGAATACTTATTACCTGATGATGTTGAGTGTAATTGTCCCAGAGCTCGTGCAGGGAGGATGGGAGCAGAACATATTCCACCAGATGATTCAGAACATAGCGAATGAGACAGAAGCTACTGACTGTTGGATTTGTAGTCATGGGCCTACTTCCCAGCGTGAGGGATGGCCACTTATGGTAGGAACATTATTAAGCCAAAAGGGATGGAGCAATTTAAGGCCTCAAAATTATGAGATGACTGAAACTTTACTTGATCCAGGACAAGCTATAATAACACATGCAGAGACTTCACCAGAGGCCCCAGCTTGCATTATTTGGGAGAAAGATGAGAGATGGACCCAAGATAGAGATAACCCTCTCCACACACACCAAATAGAACTTGGTCATTATCCCAATTGTAATCTCCTTCTCCATGTATTCAAAACAGAGGCGTCTGAAGATATTAGCCTCTTAGCCCGTTTGGAACATTCAAGAAGGGTAAAAAGATTTGATGGAGTTGTTTCACCAGAATTGGGCACGCACATTAAACAGGCCCAGGCAAAAGTAGCCAGCAGGGGTCGTGATCCACCAAAGGCTCCTAGCAAAGGGCTGCCTCAGGGCCAGGGGGAACCACCTGTTGAAGGGCCACAGCAGAGTAGAGGAGAATCAAATCCTGCAAAAGTGGTAAAAGGGGTGGAAGCCCACCAGGAAGTGCCTAAATCGTTGGTAGCCAAGGGTGGCTTGCCTCAGGGATTGTATTGGATCTGTGGTCAATGGGCAGGAAAGATTTTGCCGCCATTTTGGGAAGGAACATGCACGATTGGCACTCTGATGTTAGCGGATGTGACAATATACCCAGAACAACAATCCCAGGTGACTTGGAGAAGGGAGCGTGAAGAACAGCGTTTGAAAAGAGCTTATGATGAAACACTTGGATATGACCCAGACCAAACTTATTTAAATGAGGGAGAAAGGCTGGGAGCCATCTTGTTCCCTGCTGCGGGCGTAGCTCTAAATATAAAACAGATTCGGAGACTCTCAGCTCAAGTGGAGAGGCTGGCGAACAAAACTGTGGCTGGAATAAGAGCTCTGCAGACAGAAGTTGATTCCTTGGCAGGGGTCCTGATGCAACACAAACTTGCTCTGGACTACCTATTGTCTGTACAAGGAGGGCTATGTTCTTTTCTCAATACCACGTGCTGCCACTATATAAACAAATCGGGAGAGATTGAATCTGATATAGATAAGATACAGAAAGTAGTATCTACCATCAGAATTGAATACGCCCCAAAGGGAGAGAGTGTTTTTGGCTGGTTAACTGAGTGGTTGCCGAACTTCCAATGGTTAAAAGACCTCATCGTTGTAGGATTTGTTATCTTGATAATTGGTATTCTAATCATAATCCTACTGCCTTGTGTGATTGCTTGCTTAAGAAATATGATTGAACGAATTGTTACTACGGCAAATGCCCGACATGGAAGTCAATTGAAACAACTTATGGCTCTGGAGATAGAAGAGATGCAACAGCTATCCAGGGAAAATAAGGTGGTATAATCACACTAAGGGTGTGACTCCGAAAAATGAGTTTTCTTCGTCACAAGATTTTGTGGGGTATGTGGCAGCAGCTAAATAGAGAAATAATTATAACTTAATGAAATTAATGAAGTCTTACCTTAAAAAGGGATTCTTAATAGAGTAAAGAAGGAATTCTGGTGATGATTCTCTGGTGGAAGGGAAAACGACAGATGGCATAAAGGACAGGAGGCTGGGGACCTAATCTTGTGTCAATATTTGGATAAGCCGAGGTCAGAGCGGAGCTATATGTGGAAGCCTACAAGGGTGGGTGCCAAGAACAATTGATAATTATTAACCTAAGGAAGAAGCGAACATTTGAAGATATGGTATAACAGCGCCACCTCCTGTCTGGTTGAAGTAAATAGCAGGCAAAATGAAATATATCTTTTTAAATGGAACAAATGTATTGTCAAATGTATTGGGAAGATAATTAAGGAGAATTAATAAGGGAAATGCTTGTTTTTAGTGAGTTTAAGATACAGAAATGAAGATGTGTGGAATCATATAATATGATGTGAAGAAATATATGAAGTTATGATTCATTTTAATGGTTCAATGTAAATCAATGTAAATTGTCTGGGAACGAGGTCAGATGATGTAAGGGGAAAAGTTGTGGAAAACATGATATCTTGCCAACAAATGTTCTTGGCCACGATTCGAGGACAAACTGATCAGATTGTGTAAAGGTTAGGGCTTTTCTGCGCATGTGTAACCCTGAGAATTATGCTATAAATACTGGGTGGTTTGGATCAGTCTTTTGTACCTCACCAGCCAGATTGGAGCTGAGGTGCCCTTGCCCGGGTAAGCATTAAAATTCTGTGAACTTGCAAAGCTGTCTCTGTCTCTTCCTTCTCCTCTTTCTCCTGGAATTTCTTGGGGACCCTCGCTCCCCCGCTTCACACTTCTTGGGTTGGTAGATGTATCGTATCCAAATTGGTGTCAATTCCCCCAGTGGTTTTTTAGTTCTGTTAATCCCACAAGCACATTACATTTTTATTTATATAGACTAGCTGTACCTGGCCATGTGTTGCTGTGGCCCATTGTGGAGAAATGGGAAAGAAAGAAAAGAGAAAGAGCTGGTTTCTAAGCTATCAATACACAATTGAAATGGCAAAGTGTCAACCTAATATAGGACGCTTTTCAGTCTCCTCAAGGCCAAAGGGTTATATGGATGTGTGAAAGGGCCCTGGGTTACCTGTGTCCACACTGCCATATAGCCCAGTTCAAAGGTATTATATAGGTGGTATTATTATTATTATTATTATTATTATTATTATTATTATTATTAATGTATAGATATTATTATAGACACAAATATTATTATTAAAGGTATATAGGAATTATTATTATATTTGTTTTTTATTTCATATCAAAATTTTATTATTATTATTTACAGTATTTATATACCACCTTTCTCACCCCTGGGGGGACTCAAAGCATTGCATGAATTAGTATAAAACTGATAAAAAAAATAGAAGGAACACAGGGCTAAACATCTTTCAAGCAAAAACGGGCAACAGATGTATGGATATTATTGTAGACCTATAGATATTATTATAGGCATATAGATATATTATTACTATAGATATTATATAGCTATTATTATAATAGATGTATACATATTATTATACGTGTATATAGATATTATTATTATTATTATTTTTGAATAAATTTTATTAGGTTTTTGTAACTGCTACTACTACTACAACGAAAGAGGGGGAATAATATAAAGAAGATAGAACAGTAGGAAAAATAGAAAAAGAGCAAAAAAAAAACATAGGGTATAACTAACCCCGGCGCTCTCAAAAAAAGGAAAGAAAAAAAAAGGAGAGCAGCAGGGGAAAGGAAAAAAAAATTATTAAAAAGAAAAATATAAAAAGTAAAAATATACACACAAAAGTTTGGACCTCCTTCCGGCTCTGCCCCTGTGTCCGTCTTTCTCAGTATCTTCATACTTCTATATTTGTTACCTGTTTCTATGATTACTTGTCTTTGGACCAATTTCCAATATATTCTTCAATTATTGTCCAATCTGTTTGTCTTATTGGGTTGCCTGTATTCTTTCTTAATAAAAAAGTTAAATTGTCCATGTCCTTAATTTCGTTTATCTTCTTTATCCACTTAAATTTATCTGGTATATCTGTCTGTTTCCAGAGTTGTGCAAAAACAATTCTAGCGGCTGTCGTCAGGTAGACAAATAGAATGTCTTCATTTGAGTCTAAACATATATCTCCATCTGTGATTCCCAGCAGAAAATATTCGGCTTTTCTAGGGAATTTTTTTTTAAATAGTCTCTGCATTACATCATGTATTTCTTTCCAGTATTTTTGAGATTTTTCACAACTCCACCAGAGGTGGAAAAAGCTTCCGTCATGTTCTTTACATTTCCAGCAAGTCTTAGGTACATCTTTATACATCTTATTTAGTTTCACTGGTGTCATGTACCACCTATGGAACATTTTCAACCAATTCTCTTTTAAGTCTGTGGCATAAGTGTACTTCAATTTTTTGTTCCACATTTTTTCCCAATCCGCCATTGCTATTGGTTTTTTAAAGTTCTCCGCCCACTTTACCATACAGCTTTTTATTAGTTCCGTTTCAGTGGACCATTCTAGCAATTTATCATATAATTTTGTAATACATTTTGTCTCCGTATTTAGGATTTTATCCCAAAATTCTTCTTTGAGTTGGAAACCCAGCTTTTTGTCTTGATTATATTGTTCTTTTATTTGTAAGTAATTCAACCACATAGTCCTTGGATAATTTTGTTTTATTTCTTCATAAGTTTTTAGCTCCATTGAACCTTGTCTCAGAAGTTCTTTATAAGTGGGCCAGTTTGTCCAGCCCAACAGTCTTCTCTGCTTCGCCTCCACTGGGGAGGTCCAAAGCGGAGTTTTTGAATAAAAGTATTTTTTGTATCTTTCCCAGATTCTAAGTAATGAGGATCGGATGAAATGGTTACCAAAATTTCTTTCCTGTTTCTCTTTTCCATACCATGTATAGGCATGCCAACCAACCCGAAGATCATGGCCTTCTAAAGTAAGAAGATTTTCACTCTTCAGTTTCATCCATTCTTTAATCCAAATCAAGGCACATGCTTCGTGGTATAGCTTAAAATTAGGTAACCCAAAACCTCCTCTCTTTTTTTTGTCTGTCAACACTTGGTACTTTATTCTTGCCTTTTTCCCTTTCCATATAAATTTCGAGAGATCCTTTGTCCATTCCTTAAATTTCTTAACATTCCTTATTATTGGGATATTTTGAAATAAATAAAGCAATTTTGGAAGGACAGACATCTTAATTAGCGCAATTCTTCCTAGCAGAGAAAGATTTAAAAACTTCCACTTCTCCAAGTCTTTCCTAATTTCACTCCAAAGTTTTTCATAATTGTTGGAAAGGAGCTGGGCGTTTTTGGCTGTAAGCCAAATACCTAAGTATTTTATCTTGTTTACAACTCGTAAACCGGAAATTCTCGTTAGTTCCTCTTGTTTGTCTTTTGCCATATTCTTCGTTAAAATGACGGTCTTATTTTTATTTAGTTTAAATCCGGCTAACTTTCCGAATTCCTCAATTGTTTCTAGCCAATTTTTAATATTCTCCCGTGGATTTTCTATTATGCCAATTATGTCGTCCGCATAGGCTCTAGCCTTGAATTCTTGTTTCCCAATTTTAACCCCCTTGATCTTTTCCTCTTCTTTTATCTTTTTCATCAAAATTTCTAATGACATTATAAAGATCAGGGGAGATATAGGACAGCCTTGTCTAGAGCCTTTTCCTATTTTAAATTCGGCCGATGTTTGTCCATTTACTTGAATTCTGGCACTTTGTTTCTTATAAATTTCTTCTATGGCCATTATGAATTGGAATCCCATGTCCAGTTCTTTCATTAAAGTTTTAAAAAAGTCCCAATTCAGATTGTCGAATGCCTTCTCCGCGTCAACCGCGAGGAAGGCCACTTCTTTTTGAGGGTTGGCTTCAAAGTATTCAATCATATCTATCACTATTCTCATATTATCTTTTATATTTCTTTTTGGTAGGAATCCAACCTGTTCTTCCCCAATCCAATTGCTCAGAAAATTTTTCAATCTTTGGGCCAGAATATTTGTAAAGATTTTGTAATCTACGTTTAGGAGCGAAATTGGTCTATAGTTCCGCACATCTGATTGGTCTGATAATTCTTTATGTATGACAATTATTTCCGCTGAATTCCATGTTTCTGGGATTCCCTGATTCTGGAAGATTCCATTCATTACTTTTTTTAACATTGGCATAAGCTCTTTCTTGAATGTTTTATAGTACCCGGCAGTGAAACCATCCGGGCCTGGTGCTTTATTCGCGTCCATTTTCTTTATTGCGGCCTCAATCTCCTCCTCTCCAAATCTTTAAAGGCCAGTTCCGATTGTAAATCTTCTTTAATGTATAGGGCTACTCCTCTTTTTTTCTTTTCAAAAGAGGAGTAGTATAATTTGCCCAATTTTTTATTTATTAGGTGTGCAACATGTTTGTGCATAATGTGAGTTTCCTGTAGCGCCATGATATCATGTTTTCCCTTCTTTAAGTTGTTAAACAGAGTTTTCCTTTTATTGGGAGAATTAAGACCATTGACATTTGAAGAGTAAATCTTTATTTGTCTATCAATTAGCATTATTAATCTTGTCTATTTCCAGGCCTATGTCGTCTCTTCCTTCATCAGGATTCGAGGATTCTTCGTCATCATTATCTGTAGCCAATAAGTCATAGTCCGGTGAATTGAACCTTGCCCTTTTACTCTGTTTCCCCTTTCTCGGGGTTAGCGGTACATTGTTACTTGATGTTGCTCCAGCACTAAATTTCCGTTCTTGTCTTGAAGGATTACTTTCAGTTTTCCCTGGATCTTCATCTTTAATTAATTTCTCATAGAAGTCTTTTGCCTTGTCTATTGATGTCAGCCAATACTTCTGCTCCTTGAAGGTCGTCATAATCCCTTCCGATCTCTCCCATCTAAATCTGATGTTTCTTTTCTTTAGTTCCTGGGTGAGGAAAAAATACTGTCTTCGTTTTGTCAAAGTTGTCTGGGGAAATTCTTTTAATACCACCACTTTTTCCCCCTTATATTGTAGAGGAATCTTGCTGTTAGCCTGCAGCACTTCATCTCTTGTTCTTTTTCTTACAAAGCTCACCAAAACATCTCTAGAAGTTTTATTCTTTCTTGAATAATTAGTTGCAATACGAAAAATTTGATCCACCTCTTTATCCATAATTTCTAATGTACTTTTTAATGATGTTGCCAAGATTTCCAAAGTAATTCCTCTTATATCTTCATTTGGGTTTTCTTGTATATTCCGTAGTCTAAGTTGAGTCTCCAATTCTTTCATTTCCAAAAATTCTTGATTTCTTTCTAGTTTTTGTCTTTGTCTGTCCCAGGAGGTAACTCTCTCCTGAATGGTCTTCTGAAGTTTTTCCTTCTCCTTTGTCTTCACCTTTATGTCTTTTATTTCTTCTTTAAGTGTGGATATATCTTTATCCACCCTAACTATTTCTTCTTTTAATTCCTTTTTTAATTCATTTTTTAATTCAATTTTTAGCTCCTCAAATTTTTTCTGCATCTCCTGATGATGAGTTTCTTGCTTTGCCTTTAGGTCCTTAATCCCCGATTCGAATGATGTTTGTAGATTGGTTTGTGCTAAAGCTAAATTTTGAATTTCCTTTACTACATCCTTCAAACTCGGTTCTTGTGAGCCCTGGGAATTTCTTCTTTGCAATAAGGATTGGTCTATTTTTAATTCTTGTTTAATTTTCGAGGCTGGATCTTGTTTGGCTTTTGGGGTTGTCATTTTTCTATGTTTCCCTTGCTTAATTTGATGGATTTTTGATAAATTTATTATAATTAATTCACTAATTCTAGATGATTTTCGTATTTAATGTTTCAATTATTTGTATAGTGGATATAAGAGTATTAATAAAATTACTAATTCATTAATTCATTAAAATGTCCTTGTTTAGATTCTTAATTCATTCAGTGTGCCATTTAATGGCTTCAATTAATTCTCCTTTTTGATTCCGAGCAATGAACTCCGATCTTAAAATAAAGTAGTATTTCCTCGTCTTTATCTTCTTCTCTTAATCCAATCTACGCGCACCTTCTGCTCCTCAACTTGTCCTGTCCCACGTTGTCCTGTCGTTCCGTCTCTGCCGCGCTGTGTTGTTCCTCTCCGTCTTCTATCTTCGCCTCCTGGCTGGTCCCCCGACGTCCGTCCTCCACCTCTATTGTTAGTCTCCTGCAATCTTCTCTGGTGTCTGATTCTAATAAGCAGTTCACTGTCTCCCTCCTACTCCAGTTTAATCCATTCCTTTCCCCCCTCCTTCTTACCTTAACTTTAATTTTCGGCTTGCCCTGCTTCTTCTTTCTCTCTTTCTTCCGCCCTTCTTCAAAATGGCGGGGGTTCCGTTTCCGCCCTTCCCCTTACCTCACTTCCGCCCTCTTGCCCTTTACTTTGATCTTCTTCCTTCCGCCCTGGCTGCAGTCCTTCCGTTCTCCTTGTCCCGCCGGCTCCTCCTTCTTGTCGTCACTTCTCCTTCCTCTTTGTTTTGGGTTTGTTTACAAGAAGCTCCGCGGTAGACATAACAACATGGCGCCAAGGACGGTATTATGTTTACCTTTATTATAGCGGGCCAAAGAGGGGCTTCTTCAGCGGGAGGGGGGATTCTTATTCGAAGAAGGAGGGGGATTTACCCAATTTGGAGGGAGTATTGTATTTAAATTATATGGTTCAAATTGTTTTTTCCAATTCAAATCCAGTCAAATCCAGTATCATTCTTCCTACTCCGGAATTCTTCTTATTTCATTTGGATAATTTACTTTTCCCGGTGCTAAGACCGCTTTGTAAGATCTTTTAAGTCCAAAGGCCTGGGGTTTAAACCCCCCTTTGTTGTTTTATTTAAATGTTTATCTTTCCTTTTCTTTTCCTTTTTCTGTCTGCTTTAATCAGTTGCAGAATCCGAGCTTATAATTCTTATTACTTACCCCTCTTGATAGGGGATGCTTCTTGTCTCTATTTTCTTGATTTAGTGGGGGAAGACAGCAGTTCTTGCGGGTTTCCCCGCTTCCCACGGAGCGATCCGCTACCGGTGGTATTTCCCGGGCCCTTTTTTCCCCCACCTTTGAGGGACGGGGGCTTTGAGGGCCGTCGGGTTATCCTAGCCGGTTTCACGTTCCCTCAGCTCTCGATCCGGCTGAGGAGGGGAGCAACAGGCTCGACCCGATCGCAAAACGTGGTTCCTCCCTGCAGAGCCTCAGAGAGGTGCTCCTGCCGCCATGCCACCCCACCGGAAGTCCCCTAGATAGATATTATTATTATTATTATTATTACTATTATAGACATAGATATTATAGGCATATAGGTATCTTTTTTTAGTAAAGGACATAGATTGCTTTAGTAGATGTCTTGTGTCCAAATTTGGTGTCAATTCGTCCAGTGGTTTCTGAGTTCTGTTAATCCCACAAACAAACATTACATTTTTATTTATATAGATGATTCTACGAGGTCCTTTTCCCTATATGTCCAGTGGACATCACTCTCTAGTTTTTGTTAGTACCAGAAATTTTATTGTGGGGCCCCGGAGGATTAGCAGAAATTAAAAGCAGTTTTCAGTTTGGACTACTTCCAGATATACCGTGGTTCTTCTAGCTAGGAGTTATCATTGAAATCCAAATCTGGGATTCCCCTGTCATTCTGGGATTCCCCTGTCAACTCCTGGAATGAGTTGTTGCCTTTGTTCCTCCCTTTCCCCTCACGTGCTATCCAGCCTATCAAAATGGAAGAGGAATAGTTGCAAGGTTGTGGAAATTACATAGCTGTCACTATTGAGACAATCTAGAGACCTGTACAAGTCAGCGGAGGGGAAAAGACCTCTTACCACATACGCTATAGAATCTGCTGTCAGGTTTTCTATTCTTATAGCCACTTTGTGTAAAGAGTAATATCCCCTGGACCTGAAGGGGTGAATTATTAGAAAAGGCTTTTTGGTGGCCTCAATGTGCTGCCAAGAGGAGCAGAAAGTTACTTTCTGCACACATCCTAATGCCAAAGCTTTCATAAATCCATGTTTAATTGCCTAGCATATAAAAAAACCCTAGTAGGAAATGCTCTTTATGTATAAGAAATGCTATAGCAGCTGCCTCTTGTCACAGAATTGAGGAAAGCATCTGTGAGAGTATTTGATATCAAGGAAAATTCTATGGTACAGTTATGCTATTCTTATGTAGCATATGACAAGGTGAAAATTGATCTTGTAAATCTTCGGGCCAGTATGAAATGATGAGATGCCTAATATTGCTGCCTTGGAAAATTTTACTGTTATACACATTCTTATGTTCTGTATAGTATCTAGCTGAATAAATTCAAAACCAGCTTTTTTCCGTTTTTTTCTATGATTTTTTAAAAAGCAAAATAGAACAAAAAAGCAGGAAATGGAAACAGAAGTTATAAGAGAATATTAAAAGTACAGTTCCAGCCAAATAAGCAAAAGCAACCTGTTGTATATATGGAGGGACTATGAAAAAAGACTTATTGGAGAATACTGAACCCTGCTGATTGGTTGTTTCTTTATCCTCCAGTGTTCTACTTACTGAGCTTTTAAGTTGCATGGCCGGGGGGGGGGGGGGTGGGGGGGATGGGGGGGGTGGGTTCATTTATACATATATATAAATGAAAAGAAGATATGCTCCTAAAATTCTGAGCTGGCTTTAAAGTGAAATGGCTCATTAAGTTTAGCAAACTATCACAATTAATTGAGTGTGTGTGTATGGTCTCAGCCAGCATCAATGTTGTCAATTGAATTAATTGCCACTTGCATTCAAAGATGAACCACTCTTCCGTTTTTAGTAGCTTTAATGAACATATGCTCCCAGTTTTCTATGGATAGTAGGCATCGCTCTGACTCTGTCTCTTTCACTCATATATTAAAAACATACAATCTGCTAAAAAGAAATTCTTGCTGTATTTTGAAGAGGTTCAAGATATGTAGTTCTGAGCCAAGTATCCCACTCTCCTGATGTAGTTTATTGATTGTAGAGCATATTTCAGTTTCTCTAAGGAAACAAAGATGGCTTTCGCTAAATGTTATTTATGGGATATAAGATGTCCTATGCATACAACTATTGACTGATCAATAATAAGTTTGTGTTGTCAAAGGCTTTCATGGCAGGAATCACTGGTTTGCTGTGAGTTTCCTGGGCCATATGACCATGTTCTGGAAGCATTCTCTCCTGACATTCTCTCCAACATCCTTAGAGGTTGTGAGGTCTTACCTCTGAGGATGCCAGACCTCACAACCTGAGGATGCCTGCCATAGATGTGGGAAAAATATCAGGAGAGAATGCTTCTGGAACATGGCCATACAGCCCGGAGAACTCACAACAACCCAATAATAGCTTTGTTGTGATTTTTCTTACGTAAAATATGTAAAGCTCCATGGATTCAACTTTAGAAACAGACATGTTGTGCTTCTTTGCTTAGTCTCAAAAGGACATGTAGCTGGCTCTGTACCTGGATATCTGAAAATATCTCTGTCTCTCAACATTTAAAATATAGAATTTACTAGATGAAGGCACTTAGAACTGTATAAAGAAATGTCACTCCTTTTCTTAGAATCTTTTGAACTGTAATCAGTGTGATTTTCTCTAATGCTGATTTAACCTCAAAATAATTCCATTATAAGATTAAACTGACAAATATGACGGTTATCTAATAAAACTATGTAAGCATTAGAGTAATTGTTGATATATTTATATGGATGGTTTCAGCTGTATGTTATTGTGTCCAAAGTAAGATTTTCATAAATTGGGTTAAAAATCAACGCAATATAACTTTCAGGTGTGTTGAGGAGTTAACCATTTCAGCAAAACCTACATGTAAACAAAAACTGAAGGTTTTGCGTCCACTTATTAGTATTTAAGGTGCTGTAAAGGTTTTTGCCAATTGTACTGTGTGATTTTTAATTTCATGCCAGATCAAAACTATGTATGAACACAGCAACAAAATGCCAATTTTCTTACAGAAATTTAAGTCATTGGAGGGATGGGCACAATGCAGTTTAGAATATACAAAGTGAAAAAATCCCCAAAAATGTTGCACTGAAATGTTCCCAAACAATTTCTGAGAGTATACATGCAACACAGATCAGCTCCAACTCAATTACAATAAAACCAAAATCATGGCTTTCGCTAATAGGCCCAGGACTTACTCTTGGAGCATAGATGGTCATAAAATTGAACAAGTTACATCCTTCAAATATCTAGGTGTAGTTTTCCAATCTAATGGTAGCAGAAGAGCTCATGGGGATCAAGTATCCAACACCGCGCAGGGGAGCTCAATTGCCATTCTCAAATATCTCAGGACAAGAGGGGGCCACTTCACACCGGCAGCGCTCAAGCTATTTGAAGCCAAGTCATTAGCCCAACTCTTGTATGGTGCTCAGCTGGGCCCCTTCCCCAGTTTTGCCCCATTAGAACTGGTCCAGTCCAAGTTTCTGAGATCGGCCTTGCAGGTACCTAAATGCGTTTCTAATGCCACCCTGCGACTAGAGACGGGTTTTATGAGAGTGGAGGCCAGGGTGTGGGTGGCCATACTTAACCTCTGGCTCAGACTGTCCCGTGCACCCCTTGGCCTTGCCCCACTAACCATGGAGGATGACTTCCAATCCACATGGAAGCAGGCGGTAGCATCCAAAATCTCCTCGTTGGGATTTTCTCCAGGTCTACTTTTAGCTATGGATTACAATCAAGCCAAAGCACTTATTAAACAACGTATCACAGACACAGAGCGCCAACTAGATCTGGCCTTGGCTCCAACCTTCCTTGTCAGTGAAGATAGCAGATACCTTGCCTCCCCTATGGCATATTTAACATACTTAGAGGTTCCTATTCATCGGAGGGCTTTCACCCTGGCCCGATGCCACGCTCTCCCATCAGCTGTACTCGAGGGCCGCTACCGGAAGATCCCTTTCCCAGAGAGGCTCTGCCCCTGCGACTCGGGTCATGTGGAAACAATAGAACATGTGCTCCTTCAGTGTCCGTTCTACAGAGATACCCGTGCCAGGCTTATCTTACCCTTGATAGACAAGCACCAGGCCATTCAGGACAATTTTATACTGCCCTGCTACTTGCAGATACTAATTCAGCTACAACCTACAGTGTTGCAAAGTTTTGTGCAGCAGCATACAACATCCGCCAGGGAATGACTAGTTCCAAAAGTCAGCTGTGTGTCCAGTAATCTTCTTCCCTGAATCTACAATTTGATGGATCTGGGCATTGTATGTTGTTACCCTGTTTCCCCTTCTGCTCCCTCACCCATATTGTGTTTTTAGTAGTTATATTTATATTTATATTTTTAATGTACCAAACATGCCAGGTTTGTATGGAAATGTGACACTATTTCCTGTGCTGGTCAATGACCGAAATAAATGTTTTTGATTTTGATTTGAGAGTATACATAAAATTTAATCCGCAACAAAGCAATTCTGTGGTAAGAACAAATTAGTTCCAAAGTGAGCCTCCCCACAGTTGATGGCTTCTGGCCCATTTCGAGCTTAAATATAATGCATCAAAAAGGGGCAAGCTTTTGGATTAAACTGGGACTAAAAGTCTCAAGTGAAAGGAGACTTTTTGTTCTAATTCATTTCCTGCCCAGGTTTGCTTTATCATACCAGGATATCTACCATCATCTAAACGCAGATATTTATTTCCATTAGAACAGGGTAAATCTACATATCTCTTAAAACAATACAGCACACTCTTAAAACAATACAGCACACTTACTTATACAGATTCTCCAGTGGTGTAGTTAAAATGACAGCAGCTGCAAGTAAATTATTGCAATGACTGTGTATTTTAGAAATATGAGGATTTCTGTCTTTATGTGGACTCAGAAGTTCTTTTACTGAGCCACAAACTGACCACAACATCTTTTCACAGGTCATCAAAATTGCTGTAACATCTATTCTGTAAGAAACAAAGCAAGACCCCAAAAGTAAAGTAATAAATACTTATCATTTGCTACAATTCAGAAATAATTTCAACACTGGGAAAAAACACATTCTTTGTATTACTTAAAGTAACCAGAATTCTTTGGCATAATGGAAAAAAGAACTATAACAATATTTTTAAAATGATATGGCGGCATCCCTGATTTTATGGGATGAAGATAATATGCATATGAATTGTACTGTACACATGAGTAATTTCTCTCTATAGAAACAAATAGGTAAGCAATTCAATTGTGGAAATTTCCCATTTCTTTGGGCTATACATGTCGAATTTGAAATAAGCTGATATAAAGATATAAAATATTCCAGTAGCATCTTTATTATTAAGTAGTGGGAAAAATTCAAGCATAAGCTCTTGTGTAGTACAATCTACTTGACTAGATGAAGTAGACTGTAATCTACGAAGGTTTACGCTAGAAATGATTTTTTCCCAATAAGTCCCAAAGGTGCTAGTGAAGTCCTTTAATGTGTTTCATACACTTGTTTACCAATAGCAGAAGACACTTTTATTAAGTCAGACTTCTCTAGCTCAATAATGCTGACACCGAGTGGTTTCACTTAGGCTTCTTTCCTAACTCTGAATGGATATACCAAAGATTCATTTTGCACACAAAAACCCACTTACTTCAATGACAAAGGACCAGTTTTGATTTTAACAGAACAGGACTGCTATCAAAACAATGTACATTTATTTACCCATCAAGTTTTTTTTGTTGAAAAAATGAGTAATTTGAACTCAATAAAGCAGAGAACCTGTATAAAACATTATCACACTTGGAGATTAACTATAGTGGAATAACAGCTAGAGAATATGTGCAATGATTGTTCGAACAGCCCTGGATTACCATTGTGGATGACGTGATTTTAATAGTGAATGCAATGTTTTATATGTTTTAATGTGCATTCATTTTAATTTTAAATTTTAACCGAAATGTATTTTAACTGTATGTTGTCCAAAGGCATTGAATAGTCACCTACATGTGAATCCCCTTCGGGGTAAAGAAAGTCAAGATATAAATAGGGTAAATAAAATAAATAAATAAATAAATAAATAACAGAATTAATATTAGAAAGCAACTCTACTCCAATACAGAACAATAATTCAATCTATCATAGTATGAAAGGAGTGCTACCATTTCTCAAAGACATAATTCTTACAGTGAATAACATTTTTCAGGAACTTATCTCTGAACAGAAAATTCTGCTTCTGTAGCATAATGCAGTCCTACATGAATGTACCACATCTGAGCAACATCTACTTCTCTGCTATGGAATTTAATTTTCTCTTCCATGTCAACCACAATTTATGGTCATGTTTAAACTTGGACAAGCTATAATTTCATATAATCATGGCTTGTTGAAACAAAGCAAATTCAAACCATAATTTAAAAGCCTATTTCATTACAATAAGCTATAGTTAAGATTAACAGTAGTTTACTATTGTTCAGATGATTCACTAAACTGTAACTGATCTTTTTTTTAAAAAAACACACACATACACTTCCAGATATATAGAACAGGGAGGAAGAGCGCAAGACTCTAATATCCTATATTTTCAGCAAAAGTTAACCCATGGCAGAAAAGGCTTAAAAGTTAATTAGTTACTGTTCTTTAGAAAACATTTTCAAAATATTTATTTTTCCCCAACAGCAGTTGACTGGATAATTTCTGTTGCTATTTTTAAACGGATTGTCCTCTTAATCTACATTTTAATATGCTAACTTGTATTGTTTAAAATATTCAATTTCTTTATTATCCGATTATTTTTATTGAAATTGTTTTGAATGTTCAATGAATAGAAGAATGAGAATAACAGTCACTTCATTCATACTACAAAATAACAAGCAATAATCACCTTATCTGTGGTGTTCTCTTATAACTGGGTTGAGCTTGAAAATATCTGCAGGCCAAGAGTGCCAAAGATTTTTCCAGCACTTCTTTTAGAATCTCCTGGGCCAACGCAGGGGGTAGAACAGTCCATAGATCATGATGAAGAGCACAGCAGAAATAATGCCACATCTGGACAGAGAATGAGCATCGTTCCCCCTGGCAAAACCACCAAATGTTAAACAACAGAAACACATCTTACTGAATGTCAACTTAGATTCAATGAATCTAATCTACTCAGGCTCAGAGGAAATGGTTGAAGAGCAAGGAATGTGGAATTACCAGAACAAAATTCTCACAAGATTTAAAACACATTTTTTGCTTAAAAGGACATAACATATTTGAAAATGAGTGTTCTTGCAATAAGCCAAACCACTGACATATATTTGTATTTTCCATACCTAGCTTTTCAGAAAATGTCATGTGCTGTTGTTACTCATTTGCTAAAATATGTACAAATGCTCACAATCTCTGTCATATCAAAACCAAATTTCACTGAAAAGGGTATCAGTAATGGTCATCCTTCCATTTAAACTCTTATTTACTATGGCAACTGACTTTCTATACAGTTGTAGTTGCTGCTAAAGTTAATGATTTCTAAATGAAAGACTAAAATTCATACTAGTTTAGGTTATGGGTTATCTGGCGCAAGTTATGAACCACTGAGTTATGGGTTATCTAATGATACTTGGAAGCCAGTTTGGTCCTGGTTTGAAAGAAGGATATGAATGGAATTAATACAATAATGACAATAAATCAACAGGGTGTTAACAGTGGTAAATAGCATCCTTTGCTGGTACACTAAGTAAAATGTTTGGAGAAACCTTGTCTCAGGCAAAAGGGTAATACAAGATAAAGATAGCTTCTTATATCTACATACCAAGTTAAAGAGGTACACAGAGTTCTACACACACCCCAATGAACTAAAAAATGACTTTCTTAATAAAATGTGCATCATTGCACTATTACAGAGTTAATTTATACCCTTTTAACCTTCACCTTCCAGTTATAACATGGTTATAAACCTACAGCTGCACATTCAGCAGAAGAATTAGTAATGCACTCATGGTAACTTGCTAAATATATGTAAATAGCATTCATTGTTAGCCTTCTAAGACCATGTAGATCTCTCATTATTATATTTTAATAACAGAAACAAAATAGAATAAATCTAAGTGACAATTTAATATCATCACATTTTTACACAAACATAGCTGAAGACCAGACATCATTATAATTTCCTGTCTAATATGTAATGTGCTATGAAGATCTATTATTATAGATCATTACAATGAAGTGTAACTACAAAAATAACCTTACCAGTAGAGAGCACTGCATATAATCTTTCCAAGATTAGCATCACATCAAAAGATTATATATGGGCATTTTATTAATGTTTTATAATATACTGTAGTGTGCATTTGTATTTTATGATGTGTAAATTAAAACCATCATTATACATTTGCTGTAATAGCAATGAAATGCAGGTATTAAAAGTAAATTAGATAGATCTATTGATCGATCCTACAGACAATAAAAATAAACATTTTGTTTTAAATGGCCTCCAAATATTTCAAAAAATATTGAATGATTTGAATGAAAAAATAAACTCCTTCATCCTCATGAGTTCCTACAAACATTAAACAGATAGAGAATACATTTGTAGTTTTAAAAAACTTCATACACACACACACACACACAACTCCTTTAAACAATGAGTGTGTGTGCATGTCTGTGCATGTGTGTGTGTGTGTTGTTGTTGTTGTTGTTATCATGGCATTTTCTTGGCAAGATGTATTTAGAGAGGTTGCCTTTCCTTCCTTTGAGGCTGAGAGGGGGTGCCTTCTCCAGAGTCACTCAGTGATTTCTCATGGCTGATTCAAACCTGGCATCCCGAGTCACAGTCCAGCACTCAAACACTATGCCAAGCAGGCTCTCTATAATTCCTAGAAACACTAAAATGATCAAATCATTCAGTATTTTGAAGGATTCTAGAACTTTGTAAAACAATTTTTTTTAAAAATGTGTACACGTATTTTCTATGAAGCACATATTCTACATTTACTTTATTGTATTCTCAGCATTACAGTTTATTTTTATGTAGTTTTGTACTTGTTGGTAATTATCTCAAGCTTTTTATTAAAATTCTTTATATTATTTCATCTGAAAGAGTAAACCTGGATATTTTCCCCTATTTGCCATTTGTTGCTATTGCAAAATATTTAAATGGGGAAACATCTGCTATTTTTAAAAGCTTCATACAATAAAACAGATGTGTACTTTTAATTTAAAATGTATGTCAGGAATAGGCAGCTGGGCAGTACTGTATAAGCCACTCAGTATTTTTTACAAGTAGACATTATTTTTGAAAATTAGAAAATGTAAGTTTTGAAAATTGCTGCAGATGTTTGTTAAAATAAAAGCTTGGTTCCAAAGTATTGTTTGGAGTGCCAGTTTGGTGGCAAAGCAAGTATTCCATCCATTCAATTGGTAAAATAGTATTTCGGTGATATTGTTACACCAAACTACAATCTTATACAATAACTTTGTTTTGGAATACAGGTTCTTATTACCTGTCCTAATCAGGGTATTAACCAGGATTCAATCACTCAGAAATTGAAACCAGTGTTTCGGGTAAGTTTCAAATAATCACATTTTATATAAATACCATATAAAAATTACTAGTCCCTAAAATTTACAGCTCTTTTTCTAGTCAATTAAATTGTCTACAGAGTAGCTTTCAAATTCAGATAAACATACTACTAGTATTTTGTGAACCATACACAGTGAAGAAATATAGCAGAGGTACTTGCTTTCCAAAAAAGCTGTCTGTTCTTGTCTTTTCCGAGGACTGGGGGGCCCTTCCACACAGCCTTATATCCCAGAATATAAAAGTAGAAAATCCCACATTATCTGAGTGTGGACTTACATAACCCAGCTCAAAGCAGCTATTGTGGGATTTTCTGCCTTGATATTCTGGGATATAGGGCTGTGTGAAATCATTCAGAGATGACCCAAGAAGCTTATTTGATCATAGTGCCGTATTACTGTTTAATTGATTGACTTGTGATACAGCAGCAATTATCTTATAGTTCAGCATAATGTAACAACAAACAGTGTGGGGTTACTGGATTAAAGGGGAAATATTTGGCAGTACCTTATTCAAGCATGCCATAGATTCCTTTATTTATAACGTGGTCTAACAAACACTAAACTACAGGGAAGAATATTATGGAGAATACAAAAGGTTGCTGTGAGTTATCTGGGCTGCATGCACATGTTCCAGAAGCATTCTCTCCTGACGTTTCGCCCACATCTATGGCAGGCATCCTCACAGATTGTGAGGTTTGTAGGAAACAAGGTAAGTGGGGTTTATATATCTGTGGAATGTCCAGGGTGGGGGAAAGAACTCTTGTCTGTCTGAGGCAAATGTGAATGCTGCAATTGATCACCTTGATTAGCATGGAACAGCCTTGCAGCTTCACAGCAACCCAGTTATTTTGGTAGAAGTCCTCAAGTGTAAGACAGAAGATTGAAAATGTTTTTGTTTACTTGTGCAAAGTTTGCCCAACCTATTTCTTTTACATGTACATATAGTCAAACTGGAAATATCTTGAAACACGTGGAACTGCATTTCTTTCCTGCTGTGTAGGAACCAATCTGAACATTAGGAAGAACTTCCTGACTGTGAGAGCCGTTCAGCAGTGGAACTCTCTGCCCCGGAGTGTGGTGGAGGCTCCTTCTTTGGAAGCTTTTAAGCAGAGGCTGGATAGCCATTTGTCAGGGGTGATTTGAATGCAATATTCCTGCTTCTTGGCAGGGGGTTGGACTGGATGGCCCATGAGGTCTCTTCCAACTCTTTGATTCTATGATTCTATCTCTATTATTTCCATGTTGTTTCTGACTCAGGTATCTATTTTCCTGTTAAAGGAGTAATGTCCAGGAGTATAGCTACTTTAAGTGAAGTATATCTATACCATCTCAAAATGTAACGTGATTCTGACAAAATGTTTCAAACCACTACAAAAAAAAAAAAAACCCAAACAACAAAAGGAAGGATAGTAAAGTTAATCTCAAACCTCGTAAAAAGCTTTGTTGTCATCCCAGTAGTGACTTTCAGCATCCTGTAAAATGCTTGTAGAACAAACTCTGATGCAGTAGTTTGTAACTTGAAACTGAAGAAGGTTGATCAGTTCATCATATTGCTGAAGAGGTACTAGAAACAAGGGCCTGTTCAAATGAGAAAATCAAAGGCAAAAGATTTAAGACCAGTGCAGCAGGAGGTAACAATCCACCATACTACAAATGGTTTGGATTATTATGTATCAATCATTCTTTCTCTCTTGATACTTGAATCTAAACTCGTATTTGCTTTAAAATCTGGTCTTTGTTATAGAAATGGTTTGAAAATGTACACCTGCTGTTTTACTGTACAATCATTTTAGGCAAAATGTGTTGTCAAGAAAAAAATCCTCTGTCCCTTTAAATAATCTGGATAGTTTTTTGTGGGGCTTTTTTTTTTTGCTCTTATTGGAATATAATTTACAATTCTAACTTGTTTTTGTTTGAAAGCATGTTCTGTTATAAAGAAATGCCATACAGTTTGAGATATACAGAATACATGAATATGAAGTTTTATTATTTATATGACCAACAATGTACTGTATGAGGCAGAAAGGATATCAGGTAAATAAAAAGAAAGAACATGGGTCTTCCACTTAAAAGCCAAATATCTACAGACATGAAGACAATAGAGAAAGTGAGGTAAGGTGAGGTAAGGATATGAATTAAAGAATGTATGCTTCCATAGCAACTCAAAGATTTCGTTTGGCTGCAAATGTAAACCAGTAATCAAAAACCACTAGCTGTGTGTTCCTCATTTGCTACCTCCAATCAGAGATAAGATAGTGAAAGATATGCTGGTTTGCAAACAGAAAAGCTGCTGCATGCATCAAAGTTGTTTTGTAGGCAGTAAAGTTGTTATACTTGAGCTTCACCCTGTATATATAGGCAAAGAAGTAATCACAATTTTATGTCATTCTTGAGAAAATGTCTGAATTACTATCAAATAAATCAGGCCTTCTTTTGTTGCTTTGCCCACCCCACAGTACCCTTGGCCCAGCCCTGTGGCCATAAGCGTTGACCATCACTATTAATTGTGCACAATGCCTTCAGACTGAAAAAGGATCCCCAACTGCTCTAAACTAAATTTTAATGTTGCAAGAAAAAAAGTTAATCCAGACAGGATTCATGCTTACACTCCCCTCCTCAGCCTCTCTAATTTGGTATAGGCTCAAGGCACGATTTAGAGACTTCTGTTTTTGTTATTAACCACAGCTTCCCATATTGTTCAAACACCGGATAATTCAAATAAAACAAGTTCAAGAGATAATCTAACAAACTGGCTTGCTTTAAAAAACTGCCATTAAGATTAACTGCAACTTGGAATTTAGCTGGCATGCACTAAAGCAGGAATGGGCAACCCAAGCTGGGCTGGGGACCAATTTCTGGACTGCAAATTTTCCAGTCACGACAGAGGGGATTTTTTCTAGTCATTCCTCCTCCCATAGTCTGGGTCTAACAACCTAGAGCCAGATCCCTTCCACAAAGCTGTATAAAATCCACACTGAACTGAATTATATGGCAATGTGGACTCAGATAATCCAGTTCAAAGCAGATATTGTGGATTATCTGCCTTGATATTCTGGGTTATATGGCTGGGTCTAAACAGCAGGGCCAGTTGCTTGCAGCACAAAAAGGCTCCAGCTGTGATTGTTTCGGCCCCCAGAGGCATTCTCTCATTTGTATTCTATTCCACTACTTTTTAAATTGTGGGCCCTGACCCCAAATAGGCTCCCCTTAGCTCAATTTTGGGTCCCGAAAAATTTGGGGAGAATAAGTTTTCTGAAAGTCATTTAGTGGCTGTTTTAGACATTTACACAAATTTGTTGTGCACACTTTACAGTGGATTCTGCAGAAGGTGTTACAACTGTACTTCATACAAAGGAAAATCAGCCTGTTTAGCAAGCCACGAAAATACTGATTTTTAAAAAATCAGTAAATGTTTATTTTTATATCTGTTTTATAAACTTATATACCTGGGGTCACAATAATTTGAGACAGAAGCAATTTTTGGAACTATAACTATAGTTAGGAGAGTAAAGATCACAGATGAAAAAGCCAAACAGGACAGAAAGATTGGATGAAGTATGGCAAGCCTAAAAGACAAAACATGTTTATTGAATATGGAAAGTATTAAGAAACCAGTCAAAAGAGGCACTGTGTGATCTAGACAGTAAGAACAGTAAATGGTTTTGACGGCTGAACTCTATACACACAAGAAAAGGAAGGAATCAATGCATTCCTCAAGTAAGTGGTTTTGCTGAGAGTGCTAAACAATTTTTTAAAATGTCATAATTGGTTCCCTAAGCAGATACATCTTTTGTAGGGCAAGATGTAACATTACCTGAGGTTTTGGTCTATGCTTCAGGTCAGTATACCTTCTTCATTTTCAAACAGTTACTTCTTATATTATTGCACCAAGCAATTAGTATGCATGATTGTTCAGAATTTCATAGAAAGCCAAACACTTGATTTAATGGTAGGTTACATACCTGTGACCATCTTTCTTCGAGTGGTGCTCTGCGAATTCACACTTGTGTAGAGACTGCGCCTGCGCGGGCTCCAACGGAAACTTCTACATTTTAAAACTTTCAAGTTTTGGCGGTAACCCCGCCCAGCCCCGGCAGGGGATAAAAGGGTGCCCCGCGCACACCGATCCAATTCTTACGCCGCTACGGTAGCGAGAAATTGGAGGTTTGCATAGAGGGGAGGCTGGGCGGGTTAGTGTGAATTCGCAGAGCACCACTCGAAGAAAGATGGTCACAGGTATGTAACCTACCATTTTTCTTCGTGGTCTCTGCGAATGCACACTTGTGGAGACTAGCAAGCTCAGGTCCCGGAGGCGGGAAGAATGCAAACCGACTAGTCAAGTCAAGGGCCAAACAATTTTATTAAGTGCAAACAGTTAGCAAACAAGAGATTGTAATCACTTCCGAAGAAGGGTACAGTGCATAAAACTTATGGGAGTACGTGATCCTCCCGGTCACGCAAGGGTGACCAATTAACAGTGAAAGACACTCAATAAATGAGGGCATTCGTGAACAATAAGAACCGTCTCATGACCCTTGAATTAAAACACATGGTGATTTTCGAAGACACTCATTGTAATGAGGGCACATTAAGTAGTTACACAAAAACAGTTTTGTTAACAAGTGCAAAACACATTAGCAAGGCAAAAAGGCGTCGATATCGACACAAACACTACCCGTGGTGAGCCTCATTAGGCTATAGTGCAAGGTTGCCTGTGCCCCAGGCAGTAAGGCATCAAGTGTAAAGGTGCAACTACATTCACTGGCACCGGTAAACAGTCGAGTTCAAGTAAAACATGGTAAACAACACTCAAACAATGTACGGTACCGAAGAAGCCCTCGGTACCGATCAGCACAAGGAAAAAAACACTTGGTATCGATCAACACAAGGAAAAACACTTTGCAAGTGTTAGGAAGGACATGATCCCAAAATCGCCCTCCCAAAGGCCATGTCAGGTGTACACCTGGTATTTAGTCTATAATGTGAGACAAATGTCTGAGGATTCTTCCAAATGGCCGCTTTGCAAATAGCGTCCAAGGGAATCCCCTTAAGGAAGGCCGTCGATGCCGCCATAGCCCTGGTTGACCGAGCCCGGACAACCAATGGGGGTTGCTGTCGAGCGAGTTGGTAACAAAGCTCGATTGTCGAAGTGATCCAATGGGACAGGCGTTGCGCCGTGATCGGCAGGCCCAATTTCTCTCGGGCGTACGCCACAAACAGTCTCTGAGTCCTTCGAGACCGAGCAGTTCTGTCCTTATAACAGAGTAAAGCCCTCCGCACATCGAGCATATGAAGTCTCTCTTCCCTTGGGGTAGAGGGGTGCTGACACAACGAGGGAAGGACAATGTCTTCATTCACATGGAAAGGGGACACAACCTTGGGAAGGAATGACACATCCGTGCGGAGGACTGCTCTGTCCTCGTGGACAACAAAATATGGTTCGTCCACACGCAGTGCTGCAAGTTCCGAAGGCCTACGGGCCGAGGTGATGGCAACAAGAAAAGCCACCTTCCACGACAGAAGTCGAAGGTCAATAGATGTTATTGGTTCAAAAGGCTCCTGCGCGAGCCGAGCCAGCACAAGGTCGAGATTCCAACCCGGAGTCGGGGAGCGGACTGGGGGGTGTAGGTTGTTGAAACCCCGCAGGAAAGACTTCACGGAGCTCTCCTTGAACAAGGAGGCCTCTCCTGTCCGTTGAAACTGCCAAGAGATAGCTGCCAGGTGGGATTTGAGTGACGACAGCGACAAGCCCCGTTCAGTAAGATGCAGCAAGAACGAGAGGATTGACGGTATCGACGGTTGATGATCGTCTAGGCCCTTCTCGGAGAGGAAGGCCTGGAAGCGGTTAAGGCACGCCGAGTAGCACTTTTTGGTCGCTGGTTTGTGGGCTGCCTCTAGGATCGGGAGAACTCCCGGGCACAGGGACCTCAGAACTGGATCCTCCACGCCAAAAGATGCAGAGAAGCGAGGTCGGGGTGGAGAAGCTGGCCGTCCTCCCGGGAGAGCAGATCCTGCCGAAGTGGAAGGCGTCTCATCCGTCCCCCCGATAATTGGAGAAGGACCGAGAACCACGGTTGTCGTGGCCATTCCGGCGCAATCAAGATGCAGTTCGTTTGCGCCGACTGGATTCTCTCGATCACCCTCGGGATGAGCGGGAAGGGAGGGAAGAGGTAGAGGAGATGCCGCGACCAGTCCAGTAGGAACGCGTCCCCGAGACATCCCGGTACCGTGTTCGGAGCAAGCCGGGCACCGAACTGAGGGAGCTGAGCGTTTTGCGGCGACGCGAAAAGGTCTGCGGTCGGGAGGCCCCAATCCCTGAAGATCTTGGCCAGTTCGTCGGGGTTCAACTTCCACTCGTGGGAGGTTGCCCTGGTCCTGCTGAGTGCGTCGGCCTCGACGTTGACCTCTCCCGGGAGGTGCAAAGCTGTTATCGACACCGACCTGGCCACACACCAGTCCCAAAGTTCCAGTGACAGCTTGAGAAGTTTTCTCGAGCCCATTCCCCCCTGCTTGTTCATGTACAACATTGCCACCATATTGTCCGTGAGGATCTGGACCGACTTCCCCGTGACTAAGACAGCAAATGCCCTCAGGGCTTTGAAGATTGCCAGCAGCTCCAGGTAGTTTATATGGCACTGTCTCTCTTGTGGAGACCAGAGGTCGTGGACTGAGAGCTCTCCTGTATGGCATCCCCATGCGAACATCGAGGCGTCTGTCGTTATCGTGACAGCCGGGGGTTCTGGGTGGAACGGGACGCCTTTGCAGACATGCTGGCGGTTCATCCACCAGTTTAGAGAGTCCTTCACCGGCTTCGGTATCAGCAGGCGTTTTGCAGCACTGTCCCGCATGGGATTGAAGTGGTCCAAGAACCATCTCTGGAGGGGACGGAAGCGGAGCCTCGCCAATGGTGTCACCATCACCGTGGAGGCCATGTGCCCGAGGAGGACTTGTATCTGCTTCGCCGGGACCATTCGGGATCGACGCACTCTGAGCACTTCGGCTCGAAGAGCTCTGAACCTCTCCTCCGGAAGGAAGACTGTCTGGGAGAGAGAATCGAACATGGCGCCGATGAACTTTATGCAGGTGGTGGGCTCGAGATGGGACTTCTCCCTGTTCAGCTGAAGGCCCAGGTCTTCGAGGAGGGAAAGGGTCTTTGCCACTTGGAGACGCAGAAGGTCTGGGGAGCGTGCTGCCAACAACCAGTCGTCTAGGTATGAGAAAATGCGGATTTTTTCCCTCCTGAGGGCTGCCGCGACCACCGACATGCATTTGGTGAAGGTTCTCGGTGCCGTCACGAGACTGAACGGGAGGACGTTGAAGACGTACGTCTGTCCCGCTACCCTGAAGGCCAGGAAGCGCCTGTGATGCTTTCTGATTGAGAGGTGGAAATAAGCGTCTCGAAGGTCCACGGACGCGAAGAAGTCCCCATGCCTGAGGAGCGGAAGGATGGACGATACCGTCACCATCCGAAACTTTTGAGGTTTGATGAAGGTGTTTAAGTCTCTGAGGTCGAGGATGGGGCGGAGGGAGCCATCCGGCTTTGGGACAGTAAAGTATCTGGAGAAGAAGGCTCGATGGTTTTGAGAGTCCGGGAGAGGGGAAATTGCCCCCTTTAGAAGCAAGGTCTCGAGTTCTGCTAGGATTGCCGAGGACGGTTCGGTGTCGACAATCTGTCCTGTTGGTGGGAGTTCTTCGAATTCCAATGCATAGCCTTCGTCGACAATCTTTAAAACCCATGCATCTGAGGTGATATTTTCCCATGCAGGGAGAAAGTCTGTCAGGCGATCTCCGAATGGTGTCGAGCCGGATGGAAGGAAGAGGGCGGGTACCATTGGGAGGGACATGGGAACAACATCGGTAACGAAAGAGCAAACGGTATCGTCCATTAGGGCGTCAAATGCGGCGCCTGGCCTGGTTGCCTCCAGAGGCCTGACGGGACCGCGAGCGTTGTTGCTGCTGGTGCTGCCTCCTTTGCTGCTGGGGTTGCTGAGGGTGGGTTTGCTGGGAGGTATGCAGAGGGCGGACTGGTTGACGGTATTGTATGGTGCGGTACGGGACCGTGTGTCGGCGTTTGTACTGGAACCATCTGGTCCTCTGCGCCTGGTTCTGATTCTCGAACCCACACTTGGAAGCCAAGGTCTTGAAGTCGTGATTTGACTTCAGCTTGTCGTCCGTTCCCGCATTGAAGAGCCCCAGGGCGTCGAATGGGAGGTCTTCGATCACCTGCCTCGACGATGTAGAGAGGCCCGAGGATCTGAGCCAGGCATGCCTCCTGATTGCCACGGCGTGAGCAATCATCTTGCCCGCGGTGTCTCCCGTATGTTTGGCCATCTGCATCTGATGATGCGCCAGAGAGTTCGCCTCCTGAGCCAAGGTGGAGAGGGCAGAGCGGTCCTCCTCAGACATTCTTTGGAAAAGTGGTGTCGCTTTCTCCCAAAGAATCTGTTGGTATGCGCCCATACAAGCGCCATAATTAGCCATGCGGGCTAGTAGGAGGGCACCGGAGTACAGCTTCCTGCCCACCGCATCAAACCTCTTGCCTTCACGGTTGGATGGCGCCGACGATTGCCTTCCGAACCCCTGAGCCGCCTTCACGACCACCGAGTTAGGGTCGGGATGGTGTTTCAGCCACTCCAAGCCCTCATCGTCCGTTCTGTACCATGATTCGATTTTCTTAGAGGTTGGAGGGATGGAGGAAGGGGTCTTCCAGGAGCCCTGGATCACTTCAAGGAGGTATGGAAGGAAGGGTAGGAGAGGAGCGGGTGGGGATTCTGCTTGCACCCTTTTAAACACCGGGTCTTGCACAGCCTTGGAAGTCTGCTTGACCTCAAGGCCTAAGGCGTCAGCCATACGAGCCATTTGATCTGCAAAGGCTCGGACATTGTCAGTGGGAGATGGAGGGTCAGCCTCATAGGCGTCGTGAGTGGGGGATCTCTCGATCCCGAGAGACAACACAGATCCCGAGTGTACCGATCCCAGCAACTCGCCATCTTCTTCCTCGTCATCGGCCGCCAGGGATTGAGGAGGAAGGGATGAGGAGACATCCCGACTCGAGCGCTGCACCAGAGCTGCTGGAGGGGCTTTTGAGGCCGAAGCCTGAGTGGCACGGGCCAGAGCCAGTCTCATAGTCTGTCTGCCCCTTTCCGGAGTCTCCAGCACTGGAGAAGTCTCCTGTCTTGCCGTCACAGTTGTCAAAGTTGTGACCGACGGGAAAAGCTCCTGTCTGGCTGTCACATGTCGAGTTGGTGCCTCGATCACCGTGTCCACCGAGATCACCGGGGACTCAGGTTGTTCCGACGGCCGTTCTAGCGGAGGCTGTGGCTCCTGGGCAGGCTGAGGGGCCGGTTGGGGTTCAACCGGTTGCAAAGGCGATGATCTCGCCGACGAGGTGGCCGAGGAGGCGGTGGTCTGCTTTCGGGAAGAAGAAGAAGACGAGGATGGAGGCGGCATCGTCTTCTTCTTCTTTGCCGGCGGCTGAGCTGTCTTCGACACCGACTTGCCCGGGGTGGGCGGGACGGAGGAGGGGGTGGAAGCACGCCGAGATTCCTCCTGAGACCGGCGAAAGGCAATGCGAACCGCCGTGGAAGATGGCGGAGTCGCCGATGTCGACCTCGTGGACCTGATCGATCTCACTGACGCCACAGAGCTGGTTGAGGAGTGCCGGATGCGTACGGTCTCGGTCGTGACCGTACATGGAGCCTTCTGCTTCGTAGGCTTTGCAGCCTTGGAAGCTGTCGACACCGAAGCCTTAGAGGCTGTCGACATAGCTGCTCTCGGCCTCTTCTGTGCAACCTTCTTCGCCCTGGTCTGGCGAGGCTCGGCCTCCGCCGGGGTCGAAGTTGAAGGCCTGGATACCGTGGCTGACGTCGACACCGATGTCGATGTTGAAGGTACCGGAGCCAACGTCTGCTGGTAGAGCAGGTATCGAAGCCGATGGACCCGATTTTTACGGGACTGTGCCGTCAACGATTGACAATGACGACACGAAGAAGTAATGTGTGCCTCTCCGAGACACAAGAGACAAAGAGCGTGCTTGTCCGAATCAGGGATCTTCCTCGGACAATTCGCGCATCTTTTGAAGCGAGTTGTTGACATAATACAGTCAACAACTCGAAGAATATTCTGAGAATCACAATCTAATCGAAGTTCCGAAGCGAGCCGTGCGGCGGAAAAAAAGGAATTGGATCGGTGTGCGCGGGGCGCCCTTTTATCCCCTGCCGGGGCTGGGCGGGGTTACCGCCAAAACTTGAAAGTTTTAAAATGTAGAAGTTTCCGTTGGAGCCCGCGCAGGCGCAGTCTCTACACAAGTGTGCATTCGCAGAGACCACGAAGAAAAATTAATAATTTCAATCAGCCCTTTTAATAATTGAATAGTACAATACAATCTATTATCCTGCATATGTTTGATTCAAAATTAACTATTGAATCCAATGGGGTTAATCCTAGTAAGAATTTCAGATTGCATCACTGATTTAAATATGTTCTAAACCTGAAGTAACTAAGGCCCATTCTACACTGCCATATAAAATTCAGATTATCTCCTCTGAACTGGATTATCTAGTAGTGTAGACTCATATAAAACAATTTGGGCCCAGCCTACTTGAGGGACCTCATCTCCTCCTATCAGCCCACATGAGCCCTAAGATCATCAGGAAATGGGAACGAGGTTGATGGGAATGAGGGAGAGGGCCTTTTCAGTGGTGGCCCCGCAGCTCTGGAACTCCCTCCCCAAAGAGATACATTTAACCCCCCTCGTTATTGGCCTTTCGCTCCCAAGTGAAAACCTTTTTATGGAAGCGGGCCTTCCCCGATATTACAAAAGAGTACACATTTCGTCAGATAAAGCTCAAGGCTCATATGGACAAAGATATGGAGCTCTGAATTGTTCATCTTAATGCTTAATGTTTTAATGTATTAGTGGCCTGAGGTGTAGAGTTTTTTAAATGATAATGATATATGTGTTATTTTTATACTTATTTATATTTCTGTAATTTTTTGTTGCTTTATTGTCTATATGCTGGGTTGTGGGATGAGGGTTTTTGTATTATGTAGTTGTATTTTATTTTGTACACTCCTTTGAGTTCCATTTGTGGGAGAAAAGCAGGAGAAAAGTAAATAATAATAATAATAATCCAGTTCAAAGCAGATAATGTGGATTATATGCTTTGATAATCTGGATTATATGGCAGTATAAAATGAGTCTATGAGAAGAAGGAGGGAAATAGCAAAGAAAACCAAGCTTTCCAGACAGGTTTAATTAGTGCATGGTAATGCTACAAATACTACATAGGGAGAACAACCAAAATAGGAAGGACCGGAAAGTTTGATTTGGGCCACAGGTTTCAGATGCAACACAGGGCCCATCCACACAGACCTATATCCCAGAATATCAAGGCAGAAAATCCCACATCATCAGAGTATGGACTTGGATAACCCAGTTCAAAGCAGACGTTGTGGGATTTTTTGCCTTGATATTCTCGGATATAGGGCTGTGGGGCCCTAACAATTTTTAAGAAGAGTGTCAACAGTGCACAGTCAGGAACAAGTTTAAAGAGAAAAATGAGTAATGGGAGTTTTATGTCTGAAGAGATAGATAGATAGATCAATGCTTTTATTTGTATCACTGAAATAAAATGTTTCATTTGCACACATTATGGATAGAATTAAACAATATAACAGGATACTCACTTCCTACTGGTCTCTTTCATTAAACTATCATACATCTTAAAATGCTGGTAGACATGGACTGCTGTGGAAAGAATGGTGTACAGATTTTGCAGTGGAGCCCTGGAAGGGATATCTTTGCTCCTCTCTTCCAGCCTGGTCAGGACAGCTGTTGCCACTTTGCAGCAGGATTCCACAAAGTCTGCTCTGATTTCCTGGAGAGACTCATCTTTGCAGGCCAAGGCCAACGGAAGTAACGTGTCAAGTTCTTCCATGATATCAGAACAAAACTAAGGAATATAAATGTGACATACAGTTCTTTTTACTCTTATAGTGCTGTTCAATGCATATATAGTATAGTAATAATATATTTGGCATGAGAAAGGGAAACACATAGCACTGCTTCAGATAACACGGGGGCATGGCATTGGCTGCAACAACCGATATATTACTGGTGCTCAGGAATCAATCCATAACCAGTATTACATTTAAAGTTTGCCTTCATTTTAATGAAGACAAAAACATCTTAGGGTAGCAAGGTATCTGGAACTCTGGTTAGGGAGAAAAGCAATTGGATAGATTTAGGCACCCTTTTTGTTTTCTCTCTTTCACGGAAAACCACCCCTTCTACTATACTTCATAGGAAAGCAGAAGCAGCAATCACAGTTTAAATATCAAACATATTTACAGGATATGTACTTTCTGACTTATGCTCCACAAAAGGCCAGTGCATACTTTCAGCAGAAAAAGTGACAAAGTGGAATGGTGGGAGAGACAGTACATCAGGTTCCAGAGATAAACGTTATATTTGAATTGTGCTCTTCAAGAAAATCACTCTGTCCCCAGAAAATAATATATGAGAGAGAAATAATATAATAACTCTTCTTCTTGACATGCTTTATATGTTCAGGGTATAGTTTTATTTTGTCTTGCTTTGCTTTTCATTTAGTTGGGCATCATTCAAATATGGCATACAGTGAAGTACAATCTTTGTCATTTTATTCTGCTTCATATATATACTGACTTGCAAGAGCAGGAGAAATATCCTTTACTCGAGATGGAATTGTTTTTCATCTGGGCTGTTAAATTCACAGTTCTCCGTTGTGAATCTACAACTCCTTGCCCATCCTCTCATGTAAATCCCAACACAGTTTCAGATCAGTAGTCTTTCTGCTCTTATATAGGGCCCTTCCACACAGCCATATAACCTAGAATATCAAGACATAATAATCCACAATATCTGCTTTGAACTGGATTGAGTCCACACTGCCATATATCCCAAGTTGAAAGCAGATAACGTGGGATTTTATTCAGATGTTGTGGAAGGGGCCATAGTTTTTTCAGTGAGAAACCTCACTGTACAATAGCACACTAGCAGAAACCCAGCATTTTGCTTAATGAATAAATAATGCTGTTCACCAATCTCTGAGAACACATAACCATCCCTAGCCCCTCCTTATGTAATAGGTCATCCTTGTAAGATTCTATCTGATTCCTACAACAGTATTGGTCTTGCATTTATGTACATCAAAAGAGGGAAACAAATAAGAAAGTTTCAAATGCTGATGGGTTACAGATCTTTTGATACATGCCTTTGAAATCTGCTTTGGTCGCTCATCCTCATGGATTATACCCCAGGATTCCTTCATGTGCTGCACATTTACACGAAATATTGCATAGCAGCTAACTGATGCCTGTTCATTCTGCTCCTGCTGAAGAATTTTACTAGAAAAATCTTCAACTGCAATTGTTATGCAGTGTGCGACTGAGGAAGACAAGTTGTTAAATGCATTTCTCCAGCCAAATTCTAGCATAGTGGTCTGGAATACAGAAAGTATACAATAAACATAGAATTGTCGAATATTGCTGTTTTAAGTGAATAAACACAACAATCATCATCTTCACTTGAGGCGCTTTATACACTCACAGCACAAAATAGATGGAATATTTTCCATTTGGGATCCAGAGAAATGACTGGAAGCAGTGCAAAATCTGTTTGACTCACCAGTGTCTTCGTTGGTAATTTTATTTATTTTTATTTATTTTTTGTCATGTCAAGAGTGACTTGAGAAACTGCAAGTTGCTTCTGGTGTGAGAGAATTGGCCGTCTGCAAGGACGTTGCCCAGGGAACACCCAGGTGATTTTGATGTTTTTATCATCCTTGTGGGAGGCTTCTCTCATGTCCCCGCATGAGGAGCTGGAGCTGATAGAGGGAGTTCATCCGCCTCTCCCCGGATTCGAACCTGCGACCTGTCGGTCTTCAATCCTGCCGGCACAGGGGTTTAACCCACTGCGCCACCGGGGCTCCGGTTGGTAACTGACGCATGCACTTTATTCATCAGCCGTATCCTCACAATTGATTTGCACCAGTCTACCACCCGTGTCAAAAAAAGGTTATTTCAGGTCCACTGGATGTTAGTTCTATGGTTGTTTTTAATATTTTGTTATAATGTTGATTTTTATTTTGTTTTATGCTGTTATTTATATATTTTAATGTGTTTATTTTAATTATGTTGATTTTGCTTGTTCCCATGGAAGCCACCCTGAGTCCCTTCGGGGAGATGGAGGAGAGGTACAAAACTCAAGTTGTTGTTGTTATTGTTATTATTGTTGTTGTTGTTGTTGTTGTTGTTATTATTATTATTATTTGAAACACAACAAGATGAGTTCACAGCAGACAAGATCACTCTGCTGGCTGTTGTATTGTCTCACAAGTCAGACACTTCCCAAGTGTCTAGGACTGTGTGATGTATCGGCAAATAATGTGTGCAGATCCTAGTAAGGTGGCCTTCTGCATTATTATTATTATTATTATTATTATTATTGGGTGCTATCCCCAATCTTCAGTTCTTTTAATTGTTATTGAATTACAAATGTTAATTAATGCAAAGAAAATGGGTGAAGAAAAGATGTGGAGGAAAGTGGGAGGGGCAAAGACATAGGACATGGATTTGGCCTATGTGTACATTAATATAACATGTCCAAAATATATTTACCTCAGATTAATATATGTGCAAAAGGACAAAAGTGATTAGGTAAAATCAATAAAGGAAAATGTCTAAAACGTCAAAATTAGTGTTTATCCTATACTAAAACCCATTCCTGTATAAGACTGAGCAGCTAGATTCAGCTCAAATGTGCCTCTTCTGGAAAAGAAAATAGAATATTTTTGTTATCATCTTCAGGTCTGAAATGTGGTCTTGTTGAACAAACCTGTAACTGCTTTAAGGGAAAAAATTAAAGTTATATGTTTTACAAGTACATAAATGATGTGGAACTATGTTTCTCCTCACCTAAGTTATTTTGGTTTTTCTGAGGAGACTGATAAAGATGTTATGTATGTTTCTTGCATGTTTCAAAGTTTTGCAATGATTCATGTTTATTATGAACCGAGTTACCCAAATGAGTATAAAATGTTAAAAATCACACAAGAAATTAGGACTAAAATAAAATAAACAAGCATAGGTCATTTTTTAAAAACAAAATCATCTGGTAAATGAGTCCACATTTTTTTTAAAGTGATCAAAATCAATTGATCAGACTCACACATTCCTGGCATAGCATTTGTGTTGGGAATGGTAAAATATTTTTGGATCATCAAACAGTAATATAACATAAATCTCTTCCCCCTTTTTTTGTAGTTAAGTGGCTTCAATTAGTTTCTGACTTATGGTGACCTTAAGACAAATCTGCCATGGGGGTTTCTTGACAAGATTTATTCAGAGTGGCTTTGCTTCCTGAAGCCGGGAGAATATAACTTGCCCAAAATCACCCATTGTGTTTCCATGGCAGAAATGGATTTGAAACCTGGTCTCCAGAGTCAGTGTGATGCTCAAACTATGTTAGCTCCCAAGTCTCCCCCATAAAAACCTATAATCGTATCCACATTTGGTTCAGTATAGCTTGATCCATGTTATTGTTATTTATTTATATCCTGCCTTTCTCCTGATAATGGGAGTTAATAGGATATTTAAAGCAATACAAGTTAAAAGCAATATAAAACTAATAATAAAATCATTAATATAAAATTAAAAACACTTACATATTTTGCAAATTAAAACATTAAATGTTAAAAATATTTGAAAATATTAAAATGTGTTTAAAACTATGGAAAAGATATTTAAAATAGTCCAATACTCGTCACTTTGTAAACACAGCTTGTAATGAACTAATTAATGAACTCTTGGGTATTTACTTGTCTTTATCAAATCATATCAGTGTATTTGTGAAAATACATTCACAAACTTTTATTTCCAGTTTTTTTATTTCTAAACCTCAGTCTAAATTAATAATAGAGCTGAAATTATTGAGATCTGGGCATAAAAGATTTTCAAATAACATGTTAACAGGCCCTTATCTACTGTGATAGCACTGAAAATTCATCTTCAAGAGTGGTGGAGTTTTTAATTTTTATTTTACTCACCTTTTTTACTTGAAGTAACTGTTCTGAAAGGGCACTGGTTTCATTCACTCTACTTTCCCCTATTAAAAGCTCCCCACCAGCTTTCTTCAGAACTCCTGCACAGTATGACAAAAGGGAACAAAGCAAGATTAATCCTGTGGAAAACATGCTAGCCTGCACCATCTTCTGATATATCAATATAGAGAGATATTCAGCAAGTTGTACTAGAATACTAAAATATAAGAGAAATTTTATATTGTGAGCAACAGTTTTAGAAGATCCATAGTCTATGTTTTGCATACAATATTTGGCATGGATTAAGGATGAAAAAAATATTTAAAATATTAAGAAAATTGTCAAAGAGAATGTCTGCAGTTTAGGGTAAGATCGGTGTAAAGTAAGTATTATTTTTCCTGTGCAGAATACATTGTTTCTATCCTGAAAGTAATACTCTCTATAGCAGGTTTCCTCAACAGTCCCTCAAACTGTTGGAGGGCTGGAATATAATTTGAAAAAAAAACACACCATGGATTCCTATGCACAATGCACATATCTTATTTGTAGTGCAAAAAAAATAAAAATAAAAACAACACAATAATTAAAATGAAGAACAATTTTAACAAATATAAACTTATTCGTATTTCATTGGGAAGTGTGGGCCTGCTTTTGGCTGATGAGATAGGATTGTTTTGTTGCTGTGTGCTTTCAAGACTTAGGTTGACCCTCAGGCCTTAGTTTGAGGACCCATGCTCTATAGAAATACTGATTCCTTTTTAAATGCTGTTTTCTGTACAAAAACATTTGTAAATATAAAATGGGAAGGAGGAAGCAGACATAACTACAATACCAAGATAAACAAGCAATCAGAAGCTCATGAAGATGTTCATTTACTAATCAATGCTGGCGTATTTTGAGGTCTTTCTATCATGATGCTACAATCCCAACACATTACTATTTTTTAAAAACTAGGCAATAGAAATCTATGATAGTCATAAACACTCCCAGAAAGGTTTTAGTTTGAATCTATTCACAACAGAAGAAAGATATACTACTAATGGAAGGCTGAAACATTGGTCTTTTATAACATCAAGAGAGACACAGGAGGTCAAGCCATAACCTCCTTTGACTTCATGTTCTGAGAGCAGGAAGGGAAGCTCATGTATTGAGACAGGCAATACAGATACGAGGGCCCAGTAGCAAGAAAGCATTAGAGGGCAGTCTCCATAGCTGTTCTCTTGGCACATATTTTCTAATGTGTTCCTTTTTCTTCTACTTGCAGCTACAACATGGCTCACCACTACAACCACTACCTGTAGAGATCTGTCATCTTCCCCACCACAGTATCTTAATTGCTACTGGTAACTAATAATTTCAAAAAGTCCATGGCACATCAGATCACAGCTAGCTGGACTTAGTGTAAAGGAGGAGTAGATAGACTTAAAAACACATCAAAGAGACCTTCAATTATTAACTGTAACCTCCAGTCAGAAGTCACCCATCTACAAATGTTGGACATGGCAAAGCTGGCCATCATGGTTGCATCACCCTCCATTAACATGAGCTAACAAAAGCATGTTCAGTCTGCCAATTACTTTCAATCACTGACTCCTTTTACTACAATAAAGAAGGCTAGTCATGGAATCTTGAAGTATGCAATGTAACAAATGTTGAGCTGATATGACATTATTCAAACATTTTAAAAAGAGATTTCACTCCAATGAAAGGAGTCTTAGCAGCAATTCTATCCCCATTTTGAAATTTCATACAGACAGATGAGACAGAGAGAAAAAGAGGGAGATTTTTGTAAGCGTATGAATAATAAGAGGACAAGTAAAGCAAGAGAAATAATTAATGTACTGGAGTACAAAAATGATGAAATTACAAAAAAATTGAAAATTAAATCAAAAATCAAAATTAGCACTCACTTCCATAATGCTCACAAGATTAGATTAAATTCAATTGGGTTTTGTTAACTGTACCTACAAGTGAAAAGATTTGTTGGCATTAAAGCTTGAACCCTACAACTATTAATCTTTCTGAGTCCTGATTCAAATACAAGATCTTTATTTCATTACTACGTAAAAATACACATTTACCTTCCACTTGACCTTCATGATTCTTTCATCTTTTAGATGTCATCACCTTTTTACCTGCACTTACTTAAAGAACAATGGTGGACTTGCTTGGAAAGGGTTTAAATAAGCAGTCTTTTATTAATCCAACTCCTCCACCATTTTTATAATGCAAACGTCTCCATTTTGAGAAGAATTCAGATACAAGTGACTTATACTACATATAACATTGACAGAAAAATCAAGGCCATAAAGCCCTGCAATAGTTAGAAATACTTATGGTTCTGATTAAATTGACACCTTCAGTATGATAATCTAGTAATACAATATATTGAATTGTTGCTATGGGTGCTGAAAAAGCAAACAAAATGACCAAAGGAACTGTAACAAAAATGTCGTTTTACTGTTTTGGCCAGAACAATGTATAATAGTCTAGGAGAAGTTTTTAAAAGACAATTATTGTTTTAAATAGCTTATGCGCTTCCAAGAAATGTCTAGCAAGCTAATGAAAATAAACTTTTGTCTCGTATGTTTTGAGTGTAAATTCCATATCCTTATCATCCTGTTTCTTAAAAATAATCTTCATGAGAGAAGCTGCTGCTGCTATTTTGGGGATCCACACACAGAGACAACCTAATGCCTATCTGGCTTCAAAAGCTACCCATTAGGGCGATGACTTTGTAAATCTGATCGCTTTATTCTTTTATAGTGCTTTCTAGAGATTTATATGAAGTAACAGATTTCTTCTTAATCTGTGAAGGAAAGACCTTTGCAAATCTTTCTAGTCCCCTGAGGCAAAGCTTGAAAACCTAAGGCCTTGACAAGTTTGCCCAGAGTGGTTTCAAAGAGCTCCACTGGAAAAAGCTTTTCTTGGCACTCATTATCAGATCTGTCTAAAGTTCACCTTTCTTGCTGAAATGGGGGAAAAGAGGTGAGAGGAAGATGAAAAGTGTGTTAGATGTTTTTGAAAATCTCAACAAGACACTTCTGAAAGACCAAAGGAAACAGAAAGCACACCAGAAGGGCAGAAGGAGAATATAATTTGGCCAAACATTCTTCATTCTAAATAAGGATGTTCTGCTATAACCGTGGCTGCTGCTATATGTTCCAGGTTCCATCAAAGGATAACATCTCCAGTGATAATGACTGTACTAGGTATGTCTCAATTTTCCATTAATTTAACTGTAGAATAAATCAAGGAGAACAGTGAGAATGGAGAAAGACCACACAAAAGAAAAGGTTAATTCATATAACTATTACACAAAATCAATTCACCATTCATATAGTCAATTTTCTTACAGTGCTTTTGTGAGCCGCCCCGAGTCCGTTGCAGGAGATGGTGGCGGGGTATAAATAAAGTTTATTATTATTATTATTATTTCTAGAAAAAGGAGGAAAATCAGAATGTAGACCTCCTTTTTCACAAGTCCCAAATCCTTGGAAACAAAAGCAGATGTAGCAGGCTTGAACTAATGGTACTTCATTTATGACGGCTGAAAAGCAGGCAAAATATTTTCTTATTTATTTCATTGTATATCCTACCATAATATTGGGATTTGTTAAGTCAAATCATATTGACTTCAAGGTAACAATTTATCATGCTCTGAGCTTCAATCCAAGATTTTAAAAGTCAATCATGCTTGCATACGTGTAACCAAGAACAAACTGCTTTTGTTGTGAATGATGTTCATGCATTTGTTTCATTTTATACTTGATACATCAGCATGAAAGGGGATATAAGGAATTATACGTAGAAGGAAAATAAGCTTATTAAACTAAAAATATTTTTGAAATGATCACTCTCCTAAATGAAGCAATATGCTTTTTAGCAAGTGAGTAAAAACTGGTTAAATTCCTGAGCATTCAAAATGAATTGCAAAAAAAAAAAAATCCAGATCATTTCAGCGTGCCTTCTATGTATATTTTTTGATAGCGCACATATTTTTCCACTGTATCCCTTGGTGCTATTGTGTGCCATGGGATTACAATCAGAGAACACCAGTGGGCAGTACTTCCTTGAGTTGTAACTTCTATTTTCAGCCAAGTAAATTGGCCCTCATAGGTTTCCATTGTGCAGACTGCAAAGGAACTTGTCTTGATGGCAGCTAGAAGTGGTGTGAACTATGTATCTCTCTTTTCTTCACAGTACTTTTTTTTTTGGTTCACAAGCAACCTCCTACCAAAAGCAGAATCTGCAGAAGAGACTACATCCAAGTGATAATGCTATGAAAACGTATGAAGAGAAGCCCAGGTGGCCACCTTGCAAATTTCCAATGTGGAAGCCTTCGACCTCTCCGCCCAAGCAGCAGCTATAGTCCTAGTGTAATGAGCTTTACAAACCCTGGGAGCCACTTTACCCTTAACTACATACGCCTCCCTAATACAGTTCCTTAACCATCTAGCTAAGGAACTCTTAGAAGCCATTTGACCCCTCTTAAGACCCCCTAAGAGTACAAACAATCTGTCAGAAGATCTGAAATCTTTGATTTTTCTGAGATAAACCCTAAGTGTTCTCCTCACATCCAATTTATGCAGCCATTGCTCTTTGTCGTCGCTGGGTCTAGGGAAAAAATGATGGCCAAGAAACCTCCTGGTATAGCTAAAACTCTGATACCACGGATGGCAAAAATAAAATAAAATATGAAGAACTTTCTGATAAACTATTTTATTTTTGATGGAGTTTTACAAACAATCTGTACAAGCCTTCAGTCTCTAAGAGATATACTGAGCAATGAATGCCTAAACTTATTATGCCAATGCTCACTTTCCCTTTTTTGTTACAAACTAGCATGTCTTCAACACAAGGCTAATGGAGACCTGTTGGGAGCAATAGAAAGGTGCAGGGCTTTGATTTATTCCATGATGAGAAAATCTAACCCACAGATAAACCATTTATTGCTGACTTATAAAAAAACTATTTAATTCTATGAACACAAAAATGGTAGTGTCACTCAAAGTACTCTATATTTGTACGCCTGCACTGCTTCCAGAAAGATCAACAGTTTAGCATCAGATCTTTCTTTGTAATAACTACTATCAGGATGTTGTTGCCTTCCCTTCTAGAATATACAGTTAGTGCCTTCTGAAACACATTTTCATCCTAAAGGCAGGGTCCAGTGGGAATGTTCCATTAGCAGAACTAGGAGGAAAGTAAAAGTTCCACCCCTGAGCAGTCCCCATTTCATCTCTAGGACCTGCTCCAGATCACTGTAAAACCCTTTGGTGTGGCCTTTCAGATGACATGGAAGAGAAGATCACAAATAAGAAGGCCCACTGTGCTAATGGACATATATTAGCACTACAATGGATTGTGCTTTGTATCTCCCCACTCTGATTAACTGTCTAGTTAAAGTAGTTATGTTTTGTCCATCTTATATAAGAACTGCATAGTAATTCTATTCATTATGTATAACTAAATTTCATGTTTATTTTAACTGTATTTGTTATAAAAAGTGTTACAAGTGAGAAACCTGAAATACTTCAAAACACTTTGGAATATACCAAAATATGTTGATGTTACAGGAACAAAGAAGGAGCAAGCTATTTTCCCACAGTCATTATTCTATCTGATGAATTTCTATGAAGTAATTATTCTGAAGGAAAAATAAAGTTAAGTATAAATGTATATTACCTTGAACATTTTTGCTCTCAGAAAAACATGATAATAACAACATTTCTGAAGACAGTTCTTCAACTTTTTCTTCCATCAACAAAAACAGGTTTATAAGCTGGGAAAGACATCTGAGTTGATGTAGCGTTAAACAGAAGTTTCTCCCCTTTCTGGAATATTCCTGAGCAACTGAAAAATAAATGTGAAAAATTAGTTTTGTACAATATATGAGGTTATATATAGAACTATAGCACTATAATACTTCAAATACATCAACATAGTTTTTAAAAAATACTGTGTATATTTGCACAGCTGTAAAGAAAGAAGCTTTAAATCTGTTTCCATGCCTGTAAAACAGGTCTGCTTTTAAAGGGATTCAACAAAAGCAACAGAGAGTCTTGCAAAATGTTAAACTTTCATGGACTACATCTCATGTGCATCATAAGAAGCCATTTTTAAGGCACTGACTTAGTCTTTGAGACACCAGCAAACTCTTTTTCGCAGTAATATAGTATGTCGTCAACCCTAGGAAATTACATACAGTTTCACAATCCATAATGTAGTACTGATTATTTCTCAGACCTAAGAGAGTTACCTTATGATGTGCAAGAGAAATATCTTTTGTCGCAGATACTGGTCAGTAATCTACAAACAGTCAAAGAAGTTACTGGAGGAAATTATCTAAACACTTAGAATGTAAGGTACATATGGTGAAGACGTCTAGTGATTTAAAAAAAAATCAAAAGATGTAGGACAAAAGGGTTGTCTTTAAGTAGTGTTTGGTATTTCCATTAAGCAGAATGAAATCAACTAGACTGAGAAAAACTGTGTTTGTGTTAATAAATAGCTGTAATGATCTAGTAAGTGGCTTGGCGGTTCCAGCATTTCCATTAAGAACCCAATCTATAAACCAGTGGGTGCTCCTAGAGGGCCAGTTGAAAGCTGTAGAAAATAGTAGCTTTTGTCAGCAACATTTTACAAGTAATTTCTGATTTCTTTCAGAGGGCTAAGAAATAATAATTGTTCTTCATTACTATGCAAACTCAAAGAGCTATGGGAGTAGTGTGTTCTGTGAGTAGTCACTTCTGGAAACATTTCAGAAACTGTGAAACACAATAGCTTCACTCTTCACCAGGGAAGAAGCTGAGTGCCCAATCTCTGCTTTTTGACTCTACCGACTCGTTACATTTTAATGTATTACTTATTACTTGCAGAGCAACATTTGATCTGTGTCCGGCATTTCTAAGGAGTGCCTATTATCATGTTTTGGGATTGCAAGACAAAATTATGAAAAGATAAATTCTTCATTTAGTGAGGAAATTTTTGTTCTAAATTTTCATCAGTAAAGAAAGGCACATTCATACATTAAAAAAAACCTTTATCCTCACTATTTACAGTAAAGACAGAGAATGTGAAGCTAATAAGCAATTTCTACAGACCATTTAAAAATAACATTTGCTGCTGCTTTCTGAGTTAGCATTCTTTATAAATGAAAGCCTAAATGCACTTATCAGGTTTAAATACAGACTTCAAAAGTGGAACTTTCTGAAGTCCACGCTGATGTCTCTTTCAATGAGCCATTGGAATGGTAAAGCAACAGGCAGTATGATACCTTCCAGGACATCAGCTAATTTATTCCTTTGGGTTGCCCACCTACTTGCCTCTCACCTATTCTTCCGGTTTCCCTTTATCTGACTTTTTGCTAACTATTTACTTGCCTCCTTAGCTTGCATGCTATATCTAAAGTACCCTTCCTTAAACTAATGTATATGGAATGTTCCTTTGATTTTGTCTTGGTCCTTTCATGAGATCTGTCCCAGATTCATTCAAGATTCTGATCCCATTGGTATTGTAATTCCAACATCAAGAGAGAGTTACCTTCGGTCTATTAGTGTTTTTATGGTAACTTGATTGCTTCAATGACATCACACTTTAATTCCCATAGCCAGCATGAGCTCCTGGAAGAATAAATTCTGACTGTGCATTACTTCCTAGCCCACAGATATCCAGATCCTTCGCGATGAGTTTCTCTTGAAAACAGCAGGACAACACTTCAACTAATATTCTACAAAACAACCATTCTCCTACTATTCTAGACTGGAAGAGAAGAATCTTTGATGGTCTTGACATTACTCCATCATGAAACTGGTGAGGCAGCCCTAAGCCTGTTTATTATCATTTAATTTGGTCTGTTGTCTTCAAATGATAATGCAAACTACTATGGATTTAACAGAATGGGATAGAAGTCTTCAGCTTTTAGTTTCTGTAATCTATAGTTTTCTGTTTCTTCAGACAAATGTTGTTTATTTTAATTGCATTTAGTTCCATTAACCCACACTCAACTCGCAGATTGAGCAAGTAGTATCCTTCTGGGTCATCTCTCTGGGATGGGACTAGGTTGCACTGTGTTACAGCGGCTCTGTTCCTTCCTACAGAATTGTACCCTGAAGGTGATGATGGAGGACTTCTGTTCGACTACTTGGTCAGTGGTCTCGAGGCTCTATTCTGTCCTCCAGGCTGTTTAACATCTACATGAAGCAGCTGGGTGAGATTATCCAAAGTTTTGGAGTTCGGTGTCACATATATGCAGACAACACCCAACTCTATTACTCCTTTCCACCAAAAGCCAAGGATCCTGTCCTGGTTCTGAACTGGTGCCTGTCAACAGTAATGGACTGGATGAAGGCAAATAAATTGAAATTAAATCCCGACAGAGGTGCTCCTGGTGAGTCAAAAGGCCGACTGGGGTAAAGCGATACAGACTATATGGACTTGAAAGCTAACAGCTGATATGATATTGATAGCTTTCATCTCGCTCCACTGCCTAGTCATTCCAATGATTCCACGGCATTCTGTACAAACTTTACAAACAGTTCTGCAAAACAGACATCACTAACATTTTTTTCCCAAAAGTCAGACTTCCCCTGAAAACAATCGACATCAGCCTTGGAAACTGGAAACTGAAAGAGAATAAGTCACATCTGCTAAAATACCCTAAATAAACTAGATTATTTTGAAAGCTAAGCAGATTCAGTCTTGGTCACTACTTGGATGGTACACTCCCAATAAATACCAGATGTTGTAGACTACATTTGAGAAGAAGAAATTGGAAAAACCATCTCTGTGTATTCATCACATAAAAAAACTCTAAGGAATTCATGAGGTCGTGATAAGTCAACAGGAGACACAAAGGCGCGTGCACAGATCACATCTACGATTATAACTTAGCAAAAATGTCAGTCATAAGTATGAGACCTCACTCATTGCCTAAATTACACTGAAAGGCACGAACCAGAGTGTTTCTTATAAAACAGGACACACACAGTTCCCTTATTGGAACAGCTGCAATATTGCTATCAGTGCAATCCAAAGGGCTGGTTCTTATCCACATGGTTTGACTCCACACTAACTGAAGGATTGGATTCTCCCATACAAGCCTGCCTGGGCTCTGAGATCTTCATGGGATGCCACTCTCATAGACATGCTTCCTGGGGATGTGAATGGTGGTCTTGTGCTCTGGAACTCACTTTTTTAAGGAAGCCACACTGGTCTCTCCTTGCTATTCTTCTATCAACATGCAAAGGCTTAGACATGCCTTTCCAAAAGGTTTCTGGGGAATATTTTCAAAGAGAAGGCTTTTAATAGTGTACTGTACTAGTGTTTTATTGCTTTTTAGAAACTTTTCCTAATTGATATTTTAAATTATATTTTAATACTGCACATAGCTCAATCCTCTTTGAAATAGAATCTTTTGTATGTTCTTACATTACACTTATTTATAACGTGTGTTGTCTTTAAAAATATTAATAGCAACAATAATGACAACAGCATAACGACACCAGTTTTAAATACCTTGGGCATTCAGAACATTACTTTGAAGATTCGTTATTACATCCAGCATTTTTCTTATGAGTTAGATCTGACTATGAATGTGATACACTAAAATCACAGAGATATAATTACTGTACTGCACACCTAGAAAGCTATAAAATGTTCACTAACAAATCCCTTTGACTTTGTTAATGTATGTTCCTTGTTAATCTAAGGCAAACATTGTTTATAGATTGCATTTGTTATATAATATGAAAAAAGAAAGTAAATCCCCTAACAGTCGTTATTGATTCCAGCATTTATGGACTGAGATTTAAGTGGCATTTACAAAACAGAACAGATGCAGATGCTGACAAAAAGGTAAACAATTGTTGCATGGCTTACTGCCAGACTCTGAGCCGATATATTAAACTCCAAGTGAAGCACATTTCCCCATGGATTGCACTTATTGCCACTTCATTTCCTATGTGCACTGTCTCTCTATTGCTGTGCCTGACAGTAAGCTATTTCCAGTTCTTTTGTGACCCCTGAGGCCTAGTGCTACCTCGCACAGCCATTAGCGAAGGGAATTGCATGTGCCTGACACGGCCTGAAACCAATTATTTGATATTTTCTTCAGAATGATGCCCAACTCTGTTGGGAATGAGCAATCATGAAATAATTTACCTCCTGATTTAATTTTTTCCTGCACAAATTAGTTGTAGTCTGAGCTAGCTATACACAGCTGCCAATAACACATCTCTGTCTTATCAAGATTGTACTTGAACTGATGAAAGAGGGTGGGGTAAATGGAACAGATTGGGAGATCCTGCCTTAAAAAGGCATTGACAAGTTTATCAGTTGTAGTGATCACATGTACATTCTGTTGGTTGAAAATGAGAAAACCTTAAAGAACTGTCAATGCGTCAGAGAAATCACAAGGCTGTGGACCATTAACAAAGGGTCTTAAGCATTGTCCAACACTGATCTGTATTTCAGTTCTCTATAGTTCTTTTAAAACAAATGAGAATATCATTTAGTGGGAGCTTTAAGTTTAGATGAATATTTAAGTTGCTCTCAGGTTTGGAAAAAAACACATTTTCCTACGTTAAATTCCAAGTATGTATTCAACTCTAGAACTCCCTGCCCAAGGAAGCAAAAAATAGCACCCTCCCTGCTGTCCTTCTGGCTGCAGGATAAAACCTTCTTATTCAGACAGGCTTTTAAAGATGAAGGTTTTGAAGATCAAGTCGGGGGTGCTGTGGTTTTAACTCTGGGTATGTTTTAATGGATTTTAACTGTGATTTTTAAAACACTGTTTGTATTTAATCCTGTTTTAATGTTTGCACATTTGTATATTTTTAATTGTATGGTAATGTTTTTATGTTAAGCCGCTTTAAGTTTCCTTTGGGAGAGATAAAGCGGGGTATTAATAATAATAATTATTGAATTCTGTATTGTATTATTGTATTATTGAATTCTGATGTCTCTTGTTGTTGTAAACCGCTGTGAGTCGCCTCCGGGCTGAGAACGACGGTATACAACTAAGGTAGGTAAATAAATAAATAAATAATATCTTTATCATAACTGAAATCATAAAACCGTAAGATTTGATTTTTTTTCCCTCAAAACCCATGACAAATTTCTGGGTTGTTATGAACTATGTGGAAAAGAAAGCAAGGATTACATAAATCGGTAGAAAAAGAAAAACGAATCATAAAAGCACTCAGAAACCATGTTCATAAGCTTGATCCAACTCTGTAAAAATATGGGCTGGGATCCAAAGAACAGTACAATTAGTTCCACATGCCCAAGGGGGCTTTGAGCATGTGTTTCTTGAACAGCAGCTGCCATGCCACATGGCAAACCACTTTTGAAGCTAAGGGGTATTTCGAAAGCTGATACTGATTTAACATAGGTCTGCTACTGAAAGAAAAGAAGTCAAAAGTCCCACTGGGCATGCCTTTCAAAAAGGCTAATGGGAAGAAATGTGAACTATTAAGTCTTCTAGAGTCCTTTGCTGTCACTCAGGAACCATATTACAATTTAAAAACAAACTGATGGCTTCAGCACATCTGTGATATGTAGCTGTACTAACATAACTAGGAACAATACATTTCAGTCTTAATACTGTTTCTGTATTTTAATCCACACAATGGAATAGGTCAAACTAGACAATATACTTCATATATAAAACCAATATGTGAAATACAACTGCATTTCTCTCCCCAAATCAGGATCAGAACCACAATGGGCATCCTTTTACCCCTTCAGTTGTTTCTCTGAAAGGTAAGCTGTCACAGGCCATATGGCCCTGGCCTGCATTTACCTAAAGTAAATGAAAATGAAATGCAATTACACATTACATATCATCTAGTTTAGTAGATTTTCAATCTGAATAAAAATAAATTATAATTAGATGCGGTTCCAGCATCTACTTGTATGGCCTAGACACAAAATATTGTCTTGGGTTATCAAGCACTAGGGAATCTTTCACCTTCAGGTCACAGAAAACTGATTCCCATGTCAGTATGGATCTATCAAGTATTAAGTCTATGGGCCTGTTGGAGAGGCAGCGGAACAAGGAAGCAGTGCTTAGAAAAATACTGGTAAACATCCATCTGGCTGAGGACACAATGATGAGGGAAAGTCAAAACCATTTGAGGCTAGGACCCTTCCTCCTCCTAAAAAAACAACTAACAAACAAAAGCAACAGGTAAGCTGCCGCCTCATTTTTAAAGTCCCTTAAAAGGGGGGGGGGGGAAGTGCACCTAATTCAATGAAGTATGATATTTTCAATGGGACAAATGACGGAAGTACTAAGAAAAGGATCTAGTTTGTACAGGACGTCCTAGGTGAATTAGTGAAACTGTAGATAAGTGAAACAGAGTATAGATGGGTCAGACTGTATATAAACGGTATTATTTTATTTTGCTTCTGCAACTTTTTTCAAGGGACTTGAAAGATGAAACAATAGCCAGATTAGAAATTGATAGATTTAAGGACAAAGACTAGACAAGAAAGAAAATGAATGCACTTCAGAATTGCTTATGAAGGATGGTAATATTTGAAATAATTGTCTCTACTATGTTTGAGATTAAATATTTTCTATAACCTATATAGCACACTTTTAACAATAGAAAACCCATAAATCAGAGATAAATTACAATATGTCATTAATATTTCTAGGAATACTAAAAATTATTCAGAAATTCCAAGTTTGTCCTTTAATTTCTTTGGTAAGAACAAAAGTGATCTCAATGATAGATTCCCTCATCCATTGAATGCTCATAAAGCATAATTTCTTATGGCAACACTTAGTTATATTACAATACATCTACCACACCATATGCCTTTAGATGGCCAGCAGAGTGGTGGGGATATATATTCCTTAGTTCGATGCCTTCCCCTATTGTCAAAGCCACATAAAAACAGATAATTGTACCAGTTGTAAGAAAGGGAATATAAATCTAAACTGTTTTCCTTTGAAAAATTAAGCTAAAGAAAGATCTAATCAACTGAAAATTAGCAAGAGTATTATTCAGGCCAATACTGATTATTCTCTGACCATATTCCCATCAAGAAACAAAAATATCAGTTCCCTACCAGCTATGCCATAAATATTTTGAGAGTTATTAAATCCTGCAATGTGTATTACACTCATATGTAGAAGAATTACTTTTTAAAATAAGGATAAAACTTTTTATTTAAAAAGAAATTATTATTAAAGTGCTTGCTTTATAATGAATGAATGAAGACAATATAACCTTTAAATGTCACATCATGGTCAATGTGAAACCAGTAATATATACTACATGTATATAAGTTCAGTTAATTAGCTTGATGCAAAAATGCATCAAGCCAATTAACTCAAAATGTAAATCTACCATATGAAAACATAATAGTTAAATATACCCTTTGCATAAATGTAAAAATAACCCTCAATATATATAGAGGGTTATAGAAAATTTCCTAAAGCTAACCAAGCCATGCAGTAATGAAGGTACACAAAATGCCCCACAACTTAATAGTATCTCAGCAAGGAGCACCTAATTAAGTTCCACTCAGGAGACAGTTGATGTGTGTTGAAAAGAATAACATAAAAAGTCATATAGCAATTTTCTTGTCAAACAATACTGTAGAAACCTTAGGAACCTCTTCAGGAAACCTTTTAGAAGCCCTTCTTCTTCTGGCTTTCATAGTCTTCTTTGGTTTCCTTTACACACTACTGTATGTTCCTAAGAAAAACCAACTTAATAATTCTCTCTCAACTTCTTTGTCACACTCTTTTTTTTATTAAAGAGAGTACTCTAATATATAAATCTCAGACTGACCTCTGACCACTCAGGAGAAATCGAACTGAAGAGTAAATCACTTTCATCTTTTATACTTGGGAGGAGAATGCAATAATTAGGGGGCATGGTGAGTTAAATGTTCTTTTCACCCTTAGGAAGAACACCCAGGTGCGCAAAGGAAGCTTTGAGATGAAAATAATTAGTGTTTCCTAATTGGAAATATTCTAGAAAATTGACCAAAATTTGAATTGCTTTTTTGTTTGTAAAATATGCATAAGAAATAAAGTCACAGACATTAAACTTAGGAACACTCAACATATACAATGCCTACATAAAATATATACCTCAAAATTTAGATATTTAAATTGAACATTAATACATTTTGGTTCCTAGAAGGGGGAACACATGCAAGAATAATGAGGTCCTATATAAGTCAACTTCTAAATATGGCAAATGAAATTCTACTATTGAGCTTCATAGTATTAGATTAATAAGTGGTGTGAAATAACAGTAAAGTATTTTGGAACGCTAACAGTTTTGACAGTGAAACAATTTCATGAACTTAACATATGTTGTACACCGCTGTGAGTCGCCCTCAGGCTGAGAACAAGTAAATAAATAAATAAATAAATAAATAGTTTCACTACCCAGAATCTTACAAATTGTTAAGCATAGGATAAAATCCAATGTCACACAAACAATGCAATGTTCCCAACCCACTGGAGGAGATATTAACAGCAGGTAGAGTAATGGAGTTTTCTCCCTCTCAATTTTTAATGAAAGCAATTTTGTTGATTATAGGAGTTAACTGGATATAGGAAGAACTTAAGTTATTTTTTTTAAAGTACTTTTCTTCTAAAAACATATTCATGTATTCATCTTACAATACTAAGACTACCATTCAGTTTATTTCATTATTTTCCTAAAACTTCATCCACAAATTTGCAAGTAGTTCATCACAGAACCATATGATTTCAGACACGCTGATAGATCTTAAATACATAGTAGTAAAAATTCACAGAGATTTTGCTAAACATGCCAGAAATTATTGAGTTGAATCTTAGTTTGGCCAAGTCCCAATGCAAATGTAATCTTCTCTTTTTCACCCTTCCACTATGAATTAAACTTGATTCATCAGCTGTGATCTGTCACTTTATGTTCATTCCAGAATAAGTAATCAAGATACTTTTTCTAAGACAAAATTCTGTGAACTGCTAACTGAACAAAAACAAAAAAGAAATCTACAAAATGGTTACTATTTTCCAGTTGTAATTTCTTATTAACATTTTTCTGCCCTATTGCAATTGCTTGTTCAGATAACATCTTGAAGCAGGATGAAGAATCTGGCAACACATTTTTTTTTAAATGTAAATAATGAATGAATAAACTATTTTAACTTACTTTTATCTTCCGAAACTGTAAGGACTTTTCAACACTTTTGCTGTAACAGGCAAATTATAATAGAAACAACTTAACAGTGTCAATTAGAAGTGCACTGGTTCAATTCCATGTGGGAATCCAAAGGGAGAGAAAAATGATTCACAGAAGATAATTAATTGCCCAAAAGTTTATGAGTATTATCCCTCTTCCACAGGAGCAACCCTGATTTAATTCTTTCAAAGGAAGCACGTCGTCCGCACCATCAAAAATAAGATTATTTTGAAATGATGTGGAAAACAGTTTTGCATTTTCTTTAAAAGAACTGAATCATGGTTGCCCCTGAGGAAGCTATAATACTTATAGCCTGTTGAGCAATGATTTATCTTCTGAACACACCTTAAGAGATTTCTGCCCCTTTCATTTAGGCAAGTGGTTCCTTTTTTCCTAACCCATCAAACAATTCAATTTTAACTTATTAAGAGATGCACTTTGTATAAGCAATCAATACTGAATTTACCTTAAGACAGTGAATATGCTTTTAAAAAGTTGATGATTCAAGGCATATACAACCTTCCAGTTTAAAAATTGTTTTCACATCCTATTTTAATTTTTTCCTAAGCTCTTCTGTCTGGTTAAATTTCAGTCTAATATCATGTATGCCTTTATTGAATGGGTGAATTCTCTCTCTCTCTCTCTCTCTCACACACACACACACACACACAAGAAATTTTCAGGTTTTTTGTTGTGAGTAGCAGAGAAGAGGGAAGTAATTTCTGCTAATATGATACTTGTAGTATGGGTATTATTTATGAAATCATTGAACATACTACTTATGCTACAGTTCCTAAGGAAAACTGTGAAATATGCATGTACACACACATGTAGACACAAAATTGGCAATTTAGAACTTTGAAAAAAAAGGGAAGAAATAAGTATCCTTATCTGTTTAAAAAACAACAAAATGGAGATACAAAATACAATTGAAACAAGCAATTGTTCCAATTCATTGCAAAATTATTAAACTCATTGTTATGGATAATTTAAACACTGTGAACAAAATTCCATTTAGAATACACAGGTCTATTTCACATATCTATCAGGAATTACAATCTTGATAGGTAACCCTGGTGTTAAAGATAACAGTGCTCTGCTATGTAACTTCTGAAAATAATCAAGGAAGTAGTATTATATAACTGGTAAAAATTGCTATTAAAATAATTAATATTAGATGGAAATGTGAATGAAGGCACTCCTGCTTCAAACTGTAAATATTCTATAATCGTCTGAAGAGAACATAATGATACATTAAGTTGGTCTAGTCTAACTCTATGGTTAGCATATACTTAAACATATAATTATAGTCTAATCTGTGAAACACACACAGAGTGTTAAGAAAATCATGCCACTTTCCTGCATTTATATCCTTCTTTCAGTTGCAGTCAACTAGACAACTAATATAACTATAAAACAAAAGCTCACTAACCCCCAACATGAGCTGTTCCTCTGTGCTTCTTTGAGCTCTTGTTTGACTTAGCACCATGCAATGCATTTTCTTTAAACTGGAGCTCACACAGTGTTTCAAGAAGAATAGTCATTTCTTCAGTGATGGTGTCCAAATAAGTTTCATTAATAAATTTCACTGTTGAAGATGGTTCAATAATTCCATTTAGTATACACAGGTCTTCTTTTATCATTGCACACAGGACAGGAATTGAGCTTTCATAACCATGAACCATTTTTTCAAAGTTTGTTTCACCACTGCTTTCTAGAACACATTTCTGCAAAAGATCACTAACCAATTTATTCTGCATTTTCTGGTATTTGTCTAGTACTTCTGATTCAGGATAAAGAAATAAAAGCTGTTGTAGACACTGGATTTTAAGCTGCAGCCGTTGTTGTAAAGCACCATTGCTCGTTTCCTGATGGTTTTGGAGCTGGCTTACTAAAAATCGTCGAAGATGTAATCGCACATCATTCCAAATACATTGAACATCCACCGTTGAATCATCTTCAACACCATGAAGCGAAGTGCTGGATGTAAACTCAAAAGATGCTCCACTTGGAGTACAAGGAAATAAAACACCACATTGGCTGGAGAGATCAAGGAGAAAGTGAAGAATAATTTCTTCTTGGTTTTGTTCATTTTTCAACAAGTTTTGCTAAAAGAAGATAAATAATATTAGGTTAAGGTTATATATAAAGAGGGCCCAAATAAACAAAAGGAATCAGATCCCATCTAATCTTGAGTAATTGGATGGGAAACCAACAATGAATAACTGGTGCTGTGGTCTATATTGCAAAGGAAGGAACTGGCAAAACCATCTCTGAGTATTCCTTGTCTTAGAAACTTAATTGGGTTGCACTGAACTTGAAGATACATACAGTGGATGCCTGCTATCAACTGGGATTGGATTCCATAGCAATAACAGTGGATATTCAAGTCCTCTTATGTATAATGATGAAGTAAAATGCAATCCCTTATGTAAAATGGAGAGATCAAGGTCTACTTTTTGAATAAAAAAACGCCTTCAAACCATGATTGGCTGAATCCATGGATACAAAATCAGTGGATACAGAGGGCCAACTGTATACACAAGACATTATATGAACAACTATTTAAAATAAACAACACACCTCCTTAAAATGCTAACCACTGTTAACTACTACTTTATCTACAAAACAGTATTCCTTTATATTTCTTCTATTACCTACTTCTTTATAGTCATTCTTACTTCTCTTTAGATGAAGTAAGCATAACCTACTATACTAGGAAAGAAAGCAAAAAATACATCAGGCTGCAATCCTACATTTCTTAATAAACTTGTATAAAACTGCATGATGATGCCACAGCACAACTTGAATTGCTCTAGGAATAAATCCCAATGAATGCAATAGGGCTTACTTCTGAGTATACATGCATAGGATTACACTGATAACTTCTGCACTTTTTGGTTCTCTCTGGAGACTGTTACTATATTAGAGGAAAAACGTAAGGATAAAGACCTATAGAACACAATGGATTCAGTCCTACCTGAAGTTGATCCTTCTAAATCAATGTAATTTAATTAAACATAATTAATGTATCCCATTTATTCAAACATGTCCACTCAAATTTAGATCCAAAGATTATACTTTATATAATGGGGTTAGTTCATGTGTAAATTGTACCCAAACATATTAGAACAAGTTTCCTTAATACTCAGCTGTCTAAAAATGATTTTAAAAGCAATGTTTAAGCAATTATAACTTCCCATAGTATTGTGGAAAATGCTGGTCTATTAAAAATCATAAAAACCAAATAACTATCAAACTAGCCAATAGACTTCGCTCTTATAAAATATGAATCCAAAAATGTCTTCTACAAGCAAGTTCCAGTGCTGCTTTTGAAGCTTAAACAGAAACATTTTAAATTACAAAAGCCTATCCAGCCTAAGGAGTGTTCAAAGTCTTTTCAAATTGAAAATATATCCCTAAAATGGTCACCAGGAGGCTTGCACAAACCATCTTGGAGTTGGTACTCCTAAAAGAAGAGTTCCCGCAGCTGTCTTTGAAGCTTTGCAAGCTTAGTTTCACATTTCAAAGTCTTTTTGAACACTGCCTATGTTAAGACAGGCTTTTGTATTTGAAAGGTTTTTTAAAAGCTTCAAACAGTGCTGCAGGTGCCTAACAGAAGAAACATATCCAAAATGGTAGACATAGGCAATTTTAAAGTATATTGTATGTTTCCCATGAGCATATTTTACTAGTAATAACCAAAGAAGATACATTTAACCAAGCTATATAGGCACATTAAATACAATTGCTGCAAATGTTTTGTTAAGCGTCTGAGAAGATAATTTAAACAATTCCACTGATTGTATTAAGATGCTATTCTAAGGATTTGTACTCTTCAATCTTGTTTCCTTACAGAACAAAGTCTATCCTTTATTTATGCAATAACGAGTCATATGCAACAGTGTCAATTCCTCAACAAAAGGATTGGGGATCCCTAGAACAGATTTTTTGAAAGGTGAAAGGCAGATAAAGAGGGAACAAAGAGTAATAAATGTTAGTCCTTGTCTGTGAATGTATATTTTTTAAATATACTTCACTATGCAGAATATTGGATATAGGATGGGCTAAAAGTACAACAATAATAAAAACTTTATTTATATACTGCCCTATCTCCCAGAGAGGACTCAGAGTGGAATCCAGCAGAGGGTAAAACACTCAATTGCCGAACGACACAAAAACCATACAAAAATAACCATTATAAAATATAAACATAATCATATTAAAATAATCACAAACATTTAAAAACCTGTTTCAGTTTTACTCCATCAGACAGGATACAAAATACCAATGGCCAGAATTACAAAGCCTAGTCAGCTATGAAAGGGCTGGGCAAGGCCTAGTGCATTGTTTCTCAACCTGGGGGTCGGGACCCCTGGGGGGGTCACAAGGGGGTGTCAGAGGGGTCACCAAAGACCATCGGAAAACACATTATTTTATGTTAGTCATGGGGGCTCTGTGAGAGAAATTTGGCCCAAATCTATTGTTTGTGGGATTCAGAATGCCCTTTGATTGTAGGTGAACTATAAATCCCAGCAACTACAACTCCCAAGGTCTATTTTCCCTAAACTCCACCACTGTTCACATTTGGGCATATTGAGTATTTGTGCCAAGTTTGGTCCAGATCCATCATTGTTTGAGTCCATAGTGTTCTCTGGATATAGGTGAACTACAATTCCAAAACTCAAGATCAATGCCCATCAAACCCTTCTAGTATTTAATGTTAGTCATGGGAGTTCTGGGTTCAATTCCATCGTTGGTGGAGTACAAAATGCTCTTTGATTGTAGGTTAACTATGAATCTCAACAACTACAACTCCCAAATGACAAAAATAATGCTCCCCCCAAGTCCACCAATATTCAAATGGGGGTGTATCAGGTATTTGTGTCAAATTTGGCCCAGTGAATGAGAATACATCTTGCATATCAGATATTTATGTTACAAATCACAACAGTAGCAAAATTACAGTTAGGAAGTAGCAATGAAAATAATTTTATGGTTGGGGGCCACCGCAACATGAGGAACTGTATTAAGGGGTCGTGGCATTAGGAAGGTTGAGAACCACTGGCCTAATGCAACGAAGTAGCATAGGGCTGGAGAAGTGGATAAAGTGAAGAGCAGAGTCCTAACTGATGGCCAGGGAAGAGCCTGGAGCTAATAATTTTCAAAAGCCTGCTGGAACCACCAAGTTTTCAGGTCCATGCGGAAGAAGGATAGTGACGTGGCTTGTTTTATCTCTCTGGGGAGAGCGTTCCAAAGTTGGGGGACCACCAACTGTGCTTGTGACAGTGATGGGAGCGAGAGGAGGGCCTCCCCGGCAGATCTACGAGTCCATGCTGGTTCATAGGGAGAGATGTGATTGCGGAGATAGGCAAGGCCCGAAGCATTTAGGGCTTTGTAGGTCATAATCTGCACCTTGAATTGGGCCTGGCAACTTATCGACAGCCAGTAGAGCTGCTTTAATAGGGGCGCTGTACATACCCTCTAATTAGCCAATATATTATTGAAAATAGGGCTATGAGGTGCAGGAATTCTTAGAACATAGCAATTAACTAGACCCCTTTCAAGCACACTTTATTGCTACTCAGGGAGAAGAGACTGCATTGGTCTCCAGGGTGGATCATTCACACCAGGAACTGGACAGGAGAGTATGTTTTGCTGCACCTCTCAGCAGCTTTCAATACAATCAACAATGGCATCCTTCTGAGTCACCTTTTAAAATCTGTTTAAGAGTGGTTTCAGCCCTGTACATGTGAAAGAGTACTCTTAAAGAAGACACACTAGCAAAATCTTAACTGATATTTCCACATAATGATAATAAATAAGAGACAGGACAAATGTGAGTGAAAATAATTTGCATTTATGGAATATAATGAAACCCAGCATTTGCTCACCAGAGTTTGGAGAAATCTGATCAATTCTCCACGAGGTGTTGACAAAGGCTTGATTGAGCTGAAACTGCAATTATTTAACCACTCAAGGCAGTCAGATGTGTCCTGTAACAACTCATCAGAACAAGTTTCATTTATTTCTTGTTGAAGCTCTTTAAGACACTGTTCAATGCTAAAGGATAAACAAAGAAAATATTTTCACTTTTTAAAAGTAAATATATATCCCTTCACAACTAAGTATTCAATGTAATACACCATATTGTGTAATGGTTTAATTTTTCATATCCGCAACACTAGTATTTTATTAATGATATGAATGCACAAGACCACAGGTGTGACTCAATGTACTGGATCTTAATCATCTTATTGCATTTTTAAAAATAATTGGTTTTGCCTCATCTGTGCCAGTTATATGTAGAACTGGGAAGTCCTGGCCCTTGAGCACTCCAATTGTAGGTCAGTTGTGACCACCAGTGCTGTAGAATTTGAAGAGGCCCAAATGGAGGGCGAAAGAGAGAAACGTGCCAAGAGGAAGGTGTGTCAAGCCAACCCCGACCAGTACCACCTTCCACCTGGTAAATTATGCCCTCACTGTGGGAGAAGTTGCAGATCAAGAATAGGGCTCCTCAGTCACCTACGAACCCAACCTACACTTGGAGGACCATCATCCTCGGACTACGAGGGATCGCCTAAGAAAGTAAGTAAGTAAGCCAGTTATATCTGTGTTTCCAAGGGATTCTCTATGCATATGTTCATATGCACAGATACTGTAACTTAAATGGTCTTGACACTTTTCCTTCAGTGGGTTTGATGTGGCGGTATCAGAAATAGCAGCATAAAAAGATGTTTCAGCTACAATTTTTCCAATATACTATATGATACTTTGAGATCTAAGCTAAGATTTTAGTAGGGCAATAAGCAAACTGGCATAGTCCTCCCCATAGTTTTCTGGCATCAGGGAGCTCAACTAGGCATGTCAGGGGAAAAAATCAGTATCTCGATATATAACAGTTAAAAAGCTAATATTATCATGATTGGCCTTTCCTCAACATCTATATTCAATAATATTTTATTTCTGACTAATATGTTATTAATGTATAGAATTCATGCATTTCTATCTTTTATATTTATTCAGCTAGAAAACTGATTTCTTTTGATCCCAACAGGTGTGTTTTCTGAATTTTATAGTGTTAATGTGAATTGTTATTTTTTATTGTTTTTGTTTTGGGCAGCTTATAAATAGCATTCATATATGTGTGTGTGTGTGTGTGTGTGTGTGTGTGTGTGTGTGTGTGAGGGAGAGAGAGAGAGAGAGAGAGGGAGAGACTGATTGCATACAAATACATTAAGATATGACTTATAACATGTTTGCTTTTAATCAAATGCAAAAGAATACTAGCAGTGAGAATCGCTTACGTAGTTTACTGTGGTTGAAATTTTACTACAGCACAGTCTCTTAGAATTAATCTGTCTAATCTTCTTATCATTATTAGAACAAATTATTGATATACTGTGTCCCTTAAAGGCTTGCATTGGACTGTGGTGATCTATGTTAACCTGAAAATAAATTACAATTACAGCAGATTTAGGTGATCAGACAATTGTTGAGCTATCCTAATTCACAAAGATGTGACATATTCCATTTGACTGAGTGACGCCCATCAGATAGATTTAGATAATCTTGGAAGTCGAAGTCTATGGTTTTTGTATCAAGTTTCAAAAATTATAGGAGGAAATTATAGAATCATAAAGATATACTGCTATCAAGACACAGCTATTTTTTCCACTTTGGTCCTCCCATTGATGAAAAAGCCCTCTAAAAAGAAGGTATTTGTTTCAGGTACCGCTGAAGATTTCTTCAATTTTTATGGATTTTTTTAAAGCTCAAATTATGTTTTTCATTGTACTGTATTAGTGTCAACTTGTTGTGTAAAAGGACAGTGTTGGAAAACAGTTAAAACAGAGGAGATTTTCATATCCCCCCACAGTGTATTGACTCTACTGGTAAAACACAAAGGAAGGCCCTCCAAGCAGATATCAATGTTTGTGCAAGCATATGTAGAAAGCGGTGGTTCTTTGAGTATGGAGTAACCATTTTAGGGCTTTATTATAATCAGCATCTTAAATACAGAAAGAATTTTGGCACCATATGAAATTCCTTTAAGACCAGTTGTATGCTTCCTGTATAGTATTCTGATCAGCAGCTTAGCGACTGCATTTTACATTAACTGCAGTTCTTGGGTCATCTTCAAGGGCAGCCCCAGTGCCGAAGTATAATTAGGAAATTACCAGTGCATTAACTATTTTAGTTAAGGTATCCCTGCCCAGGAATGGCTTCGACAGGCAGCAGACCAGTGACATTGATGCCAAGCACCCAGAGCCATGAAATCCACCCTGACCTTAAATGACATAAATGGACCATTCTCAAACTATGTAACTCCTTTATTACCCCTAGTGAGGGGAGGAAGTCTTATTTATTTATTTATTTACATTATTTCTATCCCGCCCATTTCAGCCCGAAGGCGACTCAGAGCAGTATACACACTCGGCACAATTCGATGCCGAAACAAAATACATACATTAATAAAGCAAAAACATCAAGTGCAAGTTAAACATAAACGACAGTGCATAATAAACAATTTAAAAAGAAACTATATCATCTCATTCAAATCTTCATCTGTTACATTGTCTTGGCCGTTCCTGGGTCAATTTCCAACTCTAATTTGTCTGTTTACTCCGGGGTTCCGAATGCTTGCTCGAAGAGCCAAGTTTTTACTCTTTTTCGGAAAGTCAGGAGGGAAGGGGCTGATCTAATATCCCTAGGAGGGAGTTCTACAGCCAGGGGGCCACCACAGAGAAGGCCCTGTCTCTCGTCCCCGCCAGTCTTTCCAACCCCTCAGTCTCTAATCCACAAGCTTGCATATCTTTCTTAATAGGTCTCAGCTTCAGTTTATTGGCCCTTTTCTAACCCATTACATCATCCCGACTCTGGTCCAGAGTCTGCACAGCCCATGACTCCAAATAACAAGAGGAATTGGAGCTAAAGGCCATCAGTAGTATATCGATAGCACCTGCTCCCAAAACCTTTAATGACCTTTCTAGATATTTATGCTTCTGGGTCCCCTTGCCAAATTTGTCCACTTGTCTGCAACTAACTCAATGAGATACTCTTAACCAAGAACAGAATAGTTGTTTTGTTATTAAGTTCTAATTATTTAGCATTATATTGGTATCAAAGAGGTATGTCTTAATGAACTCTGCCACCAGACCTATTACATATAAGTTCAATTGTATACATTGCATATAAACACTTGATATATACAAATAGACATATCATGTATTTGTAAATCACCAAGATAACTTTTTAAAATGAAAAATACTTTTTTTCACAAATGGTGGATTCAGTAGCAGCTTACCTAGAAGTATTTTTCTTGATTTTCTCATCAATATCACCAAGAATCTGTTGAAATTCCAGTTCTCCAGGAAGTATGTTCAACAAACAATCCAAATTAGAAGAATCAAGCGAGTATTCACCTCCCCACTCCATTTTCAAGTGCTAAATTAGACAACAAAAAAGAACATTTTAAAATTTCAACCATGTATGGATCGATGCTGTATATTTGAAATTTTTAGGGTAAACTGCTACACGGAGTTTGAAAAAGAAAAAACATAGAGCTGGATATAACTAGCTTCACTAAGCACTTCTTTTCCCCAATTATCTCCAAGTAGCACCTACTCCATCAAACTGGACAGATGAAAAAAGAACAGGAGAAAAGAAAATACTATCAGTTTAGCTCTTCTTTATCTTAAAACTTTTCCATTTAATAAATAATAATAATAATAATAAGGACGAACTTAATTTGTATACCACCCCATCTCCCCGAGAGGACTTAGAGCAGCTCACAACAATATAATTACACAAATCATCTTGACAACAACACACATAAATATACCCAATTTAAATTAAATCAACAGTTAACAATGAAGCAAATAATATAAAAATAAAACCGCATTTTAAAATTACATAAAATTCCCGCCACTCCCAGAAATGAAATTCCTAGAAGAATTGAATCAAATGGGCTTTAAATGCAATTGGCTTCTATAGTATATAGACAGCTGCATGAGAAATTTAAAGAACAACTTAGAACATTGGGTTTCTAGACTATGAAAACATGGTTTGATGGGGCAATGTTCCAGTAACCAAAAGGACCTATATCATATATATACAAAAATCTACTGACAGTACACAGAATAGGAAGTAGTAAAAGAATCAATGGTTAGATGGGCTCAAAACATAGGCCAAAAGATAAAAATGGCCCAATGGGAAAAGACATGGAAGAGAATAACGAAATACACGGCATGTCAAAACTTGAAGGAAAATGTCTACAAAAGGCATCTATGTTGGTATCTTCCTCCAGAGAGACTAGCGAAGCTGTACAACTGCACTGACAAATTTTGGAAATGTGGTAAAGAAAAGGGCACATTTTACCACATGTGGTGGATGTGCAACAAAGTAAGCTACTGGAAACAGATTAATATATATCTCGAAAAGGTGTTAAAAATAATTTCAAAATGACAACACCTTTTGAACATGCCTGATGAAGAAATGGGAAGGATATTTGGAAAAAAAATGTTTTACATGACACTGGCAGCTCAAATAGTATATGCCAGATATTGGAAAACCTCAGAGATACCTCCCTTAGAATGGGAAAAATACATTACTGGTTTACTGATAATGGATAAAATAACTGTATTCTTAAGAGGAGAACTACTAGAAAACTTTGTTAATGGATGGCAACCAGTGATTCAACATCTCAATGTAAAATTAAGCTAAAAATTTACATAGGGGATCCTATAAGACTGTAGACAAGGAAGAAGCAGATATTAATTTAGAGCCTTTGATACCTTTGTATGTTCTCTCTCTCTCTCTATATATATATATGGAACTCTAATAGCTGGAAAGTATTGTACTGTATGCAACAAACACTTACAAATGTATGTCTAATTGAATAAATAAATAAATCTAATTAAAAAATCCCAGCCATTGTTCAAGTGAAAAGGAACAGTAAGATCCATTTTTAGATTTATCTCATATCTACAACTACTGGATGACATTAAGTTTACCCATTTTCAAACGCCTGTTTGAATAGCCAAGTTTTCAGTTCCTTCCAGAAAATGGATAGTGTGGGGGCCTGTATAGTCTCCATGGGAAGGGCATTCCAGAGCCGGGAAGCCACTACCGAGAAAGCCCTCTCTTTTGTCTCAACTAACTGCACTTGTGACAAGAAAGGGGCCATGAGGAGGGCCTATACAGCAGATCTTACGGCCTGAATTGGTTCAATGGGGGAGATGCAGTAGCTTAAATAGGCTGGGCCCAAACTGTATAGGGCTTCACTTTGAATTGGGTCCAGAAATCACAGGCAGCCAATGAAGATGTTTTAATGGTGGTGGGGTATGGTATGTGCCCTATAATTTGCTCCAGTCAATAGCCTGGCTGCTGATTTTTGCACTAATTGTAATTTTTGAGCTGTCTTCATAGGCAACTTCATGTACAGTACGTTGCAGTAATCCATCTGAGATGTAACCAGGGCATGGTTACATCGTAACCAGATCAGACTTTAAAGCTTGAGCACAGTTGGCGCTCAAGCTTTAATTGTGCAAAGGCCCTCCTGGCCACTGTAAACTGATCACTGTAAGAACTTTGTAACTAAGAATAGGTGCATCAGTTTGCTTTTTGTCTTTGCTCCCCAATAATTTTCTTATATAGACTATGTATTGAGATAATAAGCCTGAAAATAGGGATCACCTTGTTTCTCATTGATTGTTTCTCATTTTTCGCAGAAAATGTACTTCCTCCTTTCAATAAATAAACATACCTCCATGTTTCAGCTGTTCCAAGTGAATATATTAGAATTTGATATGAAAGTCCATTGGACTGGATTAAAAATAAATGTAAATAAGGACACAGTGAAGTGTAGCGGTTTTCAAAATGAAAGTTGAACCCACAATAATCCATTAGAATTCTAAGGAGAGCTTTGAACTGGTGCATTACTCCTAGCATATTACTTTTAGTAACTAGCCCCATTGTTCAGTAATGAGTTGTAACAGTGTTTGTTACTGCTTTATCTGTGATGGTAAGTGCAATAATTATTTACTTTTCACAGTGAGATAATGGGGTTTCCGTTATTACCAGATGCTGAAGTAATAGGAAGGACTGAAGGGAGGTTCACACGAGTAGTGCTACCTCATGCTGCTTATTTGTGCATTAATGTACAGCTAGCAAGGAAAAGAAGAATCAGCAGCAAAGAGGAAAGGAGAAAGAATCCAAAATGGCTAAGGTGAGTAGACAGGTACACAATAAAATGAAGAATAAACACTGTCCCACAAATCTAAACAGCAAAAGAAAAAAAGGGGGGGGGAATCAAATGCCCACATTGAATAGGGAGGATAACTGACTAGGTTACAGTACTTCAAAGACAGTTTAGAATGGCAACCCAATGCTCAGCTAATTGATAGCAAAACAGAAAAAAGTAAATGCTAATCAGATTCAATCTGTTATCTCTTTGCTCTGAGAAAAGCAAGAGGCCCAACTCGAGGCAGTTAAATCAATAAAATAAATTCCTTCCTAGGCCTTGTACTGGCAATCACAAAACACCCACTTTGTCACAGAAAGTGCTAACACAGATTTAAATTGTTTATACAAGGGGGGAAAGGGAGCTAGAACGAGTCACTCTAATTCTAAACCAAATAACCTGCTACTTCTTTACTGTAAATATATATCTACTATACAATACATACAGTACAAACCCCATGTCCACAACGGATACAATTCCAGAATTTGTGTAGATATGCAAAACCATGTATTTTGCAACAACAATTTTATTACGGTCCATAGACCCATCTGTGCCGTCGCGCTTGGGGGCTATTAGTCTTAATGAAGGAGGGATGGACGTGGCACTTTTCCCCCAAGGGATTGCTTCTTGCCCTCCTTTAGGAAACTGGAACTCCCAAAAACCCAAAACGATGTAAATAGCTCAACATAAGTTTTATTGAACACAAAGTCATTTCTTCAAAGCAATGAGCTGGAAAACTTTAGAGGGGTGAAGGAAAACATATGTTACAGTCTCTATTAGTCCTGGGTCCAAGGGGTTTGAAGCTGAGAAGCCTCACCAAGTTTCCTCTTTCCTCAATGGCTGTGAATGCCGGAGCAAACCACAACCCCAGTTCAGATGGCCAATGTCTTGAAGATTCAGAATCTTCCTCTGGTGCCAAAAGAACCAGCTTGAAGGCGCCTGGGTCTCCTCAGTAATTGTCCAGGACGATCTGGACATAAAGCATGAGTCCCAGAGGTAAAAAACCTCAGAACTGGTGCTAAGAGGTAACTTAAATCAGGGTCCTTAAGAATGAAGTATTTTACTCACGTCCATGTGGTATGATCTCTGAAGGCAGAATGAAAAGAAAAGGAAGTTCTCCCCTCTTGCAGGAAGAGGTGGAGCCAAACAGTACTGACTGACAGCTACAAGCAACCAATCCATACAACTGTACACAAGCAAGGTAAAAAGGGGCAGGATTAAGCATAATACTACAGTTTAAATCTTACAACAAACAGTTCTATACACAGGTGGCGCCACTCGCGCCGTCACACCATCAGTAAAACCAACAGTCATTTTAATTCTCCCAAGTCCATTGTACAAGATACATCTACATGGTTTCAAGTAATACCCCTATCGAGCCATGTATAATAACAAACCCTATTGAAATGAAAGACTTCTGGTACAAGGATGCCATATAGTCATACTGGAGGACCTAGAAAATGCTTAGAGTGGACTCATATTTTGTCAAATGTGGATAAATGATCTCACAGATACAGGTCATATCACATGGATGCTGGCATCTTATAATAATATTAATAATATCATATAATACTAATATATTAGCAACCTTTTCATTTATTTTTTGAAATATATGTAATGTTTGTATAATAAATGCATTTTATTGAAAGGTTAGTGATATCTTTCTGGAAAGCAGAGCCATATCAATTGTTATGTAAAGCTTAATGAAAATATATATAACAAAGCATTTATGCATCTGAGACATCTAATAATCTAATAAGATAATGCAATCTGTATTCTAATCATTGTTTTCTTGTAATATTTTATATTTTTAAATTATTGTCTCTGATCAGAGAACATATCTTGGAGAGTGCTTTAAAGGTGCAACAAATAAATAAGTATTGCTACTAAGTATATATAATACTTTTTTGCATCTATTAATTATACAATTACAAAACACAAGAAATCTACAGATGCCATTGGAGTATGCTTCCCATTTAACACATTTCTCACGTGAAAAGTCATTTTTGTAAACACAACGGTTTAGTTTTTATGCACGTAATTCCTATAAGATTTCTGTGTCATACTTGCTCAGATTACCTGTCAAAACAATATATTTGCTCTTCTTAGGTGCATATGATCTTCTTGGCTTATGGGAATAAAAACAGTGTTCCTGAGATGCCATTTGAAATGTCATATCCTGAAGTAATCAATAAATATTATCCAATATATTATCCCGGAAACTGCATACATGCATGTAAATGTTTTATACAAGCAAGTTTATACTCGAAGTTTATTAAAAGGTTATATAAAGCTCATAACTTAATTTTAAACAAGCATGTTACAATTATGTATTAGAAGCATCTATCTATTTGAATGTTAAAATTATTAACTTCTATAGTTTTACTTGAAGGGCAGGGATCTCTTTATTATGATTTGTAATAGCATTTCATAACTGTGCGGTTTTCTGGCATTGTATATTTCTGCCGCTTCTGTGATGGCTCGTTTGTATTTTGATTCTGTAGCCCACTTGTCAATGGATGTCCAGAATCAGCAGCATCCACCACGGTCCTTTTTATCCTGGGCGTTGACCGTGCCAGTATAGACTTTGTTTTGGTTTGCTTCTCCATAGTGCTAATGGGTTAGGTGCTCTTGGTTCCACTCATCAGTTGAGACCTCTCTGGCTTGGTTGGACCTGCTGGTAGTTACACTACCGCCAGCATAGCTCTCAGCATCTTGGAGCAGTTAGGCCCCCCACCATGACAAGGTGGCACCCATCTATTATTATTATTATTATTATTATTATTATTATTATTATCTGACACAAAAACACAGTATGTCACAGCAAATGAGATATATATGCCGGATTTCGTATCACAAAATCACAAGTCGAACACTTCTCAAGCTAAGAATACTGTTATCTTATGACAGTATATCTTAAGCAGTATATCTTAATAACAATTATTATTATTATTATTATTATTATTATTATTATTCGCTGAAACAGCCTCCGCTAAGAATACTGTTACTCCTCTGAATGAATGCGTGGAGGAAGTAATGGGCTGGATGAGGAAAAATAAATTTAAACTGAATCTCGAAAGAATAGGAGTGCTTGCTATCAAGGATCCTAATCTGAGGATGGAGGTATCTCAACTGGTCCAGGGTGGGTTTGCACTCTCCCTGAAAGTCTGTGTTTGCAGATTGGGAGGACTCCTTGATCTGTCTTTCAAAATGTCAGCTGAGGTAGATGCGATGATCAGGAGTATATCAACTTTGGCTGATACAACAGCTGTGCCACTTCCTAGATTTGGAGGACCTTAAGATGGTAGTGCACACACTGGTAACCTCAAGGTTGGACTTCTGCAATACGCTTTGCCTTGGGCTGCTTTGTACCGAGTTTGGAAACTCCAGTTGGTTCAAAATATGGCAGCCAGATTGGATACAGGAACATAATAATAATAATAATAATAATAATAATAAAACTTTATTTATACTCCGCCACCATCTCCCCAAAGGGGACTCAGAGTGGCTAACATGAGGCCAAGCCCAGTAGTGTAATTACAATAAAATAACACAAAAGCATAAAATAAACATCACAATAAAATAGAGCATAAAAATACAATAAAAATGCAAAATAATACAGTGAAAAATAAGACACAATCACAATGAGCGGGCCACATGTGCAAGGTAATGATAAAATTCAGGATGAGATAGAAATAAAACAGATATATTTGTAAGGGAGAAACATCCAGGAGTTAACATATTACACCTATCTTAAAATCATTCCACTGGCTGCCGATTAGTTTACAAAGTACAAGGTGTTGATATCAACCTTTAAAGCCCATGTAGGTATGTGTCCAAGTTACCTGCAGGATCACCTTCTCCCATATAATCAGCTCCACAATTATGGAATGACCTGCTGGAATTGCTTTGACAGATAGATCAGTTGTTGAAATTTAAAACACATTTGAAGACCTATCTCTTCTGGTAGGCCTACCCAGCAAGTTTTAATGATGAATTTTAAATGTGTGTCTTATGTTTAATCTTCGGTCTGTTAATTTAAATATGTATTTTGTAGAGATATGCATTAATATGTGTAATTTACAGTATGTATTCAGATGATTTTGTGTTTTAACAATGTTGTAACTAACCTTGAAGCAGGAGGAGAAATAAAATTATTAATGTTATTATTTATTATGTAGTGGAAACAAATACTCACATTTCTTCTTTCACATTTCCAAATCACACTGGTCACAACTACCATCAGAACATACTGATTTATGGGAAATGCCTTTGATGAACTTGATCACTCTGAGAGATCGATGGGTTTTTTTGGACCAAAAATGCTCAACAAAGTATAGATACTGGTAATTATTCTAATAGAACATTCTGTAAAGCATCACTTATGCCTTGTCCATATCCTAAGCCTGCATGCGTATTATCATTTTATTTTACTTCTTCTGTTAGTTGTTTGTTCTTGTGCTACGAATGTGAGAAGACGGCTTTCCGTTGTTTTTCTTCTACATAGCTGCTGCCTCCGCTCCCCCCACTAGCTTCCTCCTCACTCTGCTGGCTTCTCCCCTCTGCTGTCTCTGCTGGTGCTCCCTCCCCTGCTGGCTTTTTCACCCTCCAGCTCTCTCAGTGTCCTCGTCCCCCCACTCTCTCTGCCAGCTTCCTCCCACTCTATCTGTGGCCTCCCCCCACCCCCGCCACTCTTTCACCAACCATCGCCATTCCTGATTCACTAAAAAAAAAATACCCACCCATAAATCTAGAATGACATCAATTCTAAGAAGCACACCTTTTTCTCAATTTGGGGGGGAGGGGTAATTTTTTTTCAAGAAACCTGTTTATTTCATCCTGAAAGTAAATAGGAATTTTATATCTGTATTCTATTAAACACAACTGGCACAAAATGTGTGCAGCCCATATTAAACATACTGATCTGCAAACTTGTTTTTAAAAACAAAGCACTAGACTATGAAAGATTCAGGACACTGCTAATTGTATCAAGAGAAGTGCATTGCCACTTTTACATGCTCACACTTGATAGAATAAGCACTGCACTCTGGAATGTGAGGCAAAGTGTAAAAGATAAAAATATTATTTTCTACCATATTGCTCAAAAGGCTTTTGAAACAGCCTTCTTTTGAAGTTCCCACCTACAGCTTCAGGGCTTCTTCTATATTTTTAAAGGCAAGAGACTTAACTTGCGAGAAGTAACAAAGGAGGATTACCTTGGAAAGATACAGAAGTGTATAACAAGTCACCCATGTATAAGCACATGGCAGCTTTGTGGCTAGATATAAAAAAACACTAAATCTTAAACAATCCCATGAAAACTGAACTTAGAATAGTATTGAGGAGTTTAAATTTTCTTTTACACCTTGGTCCGAGATGACAAATTTCAGTATTCTTACCCAAAGTATGATGAAGTTATCCACAGTGGTTACATATTTAACAAATTTATGAATGCCTTTTCTCTACAATGTCATTGCTACTGAAACTCCCAAGAAAACGTTTACTAATTGCAGTTATTCCTGGGGAATAGAAAAGAACCCGTAAAGTGATTGTACCCAGCGAAAACACAAATATTCCTCTTCCAAATCTCACAGAAGTCCACTAGGCCTGAAAAATATATTCTTCTATCATCATTCTTAAGGGAGGAAAAATCAAGCTTTATTAAATTATGTCTTCCAGACTTTTTAAATTAATGAAGTAATTATTACTTATTCATTTATTACAATAAGAAGGGATACATCCTTACTTTCACTGAGAGTTTTTTTAACACACCAGCAACAATTACACTTTGTTAATATTTCTGAACAATTTTTTTCAATCACACTAATAATGTACATTGGTTTTATAATTTCAGACATTCTTCTCCAAGTTAAAGATGGAGTGATAAAATGCAGTCTCGCTTGACCCATTTGCTAACTGGAAACTATTCTGTTTCCTTATATTCTGTCCTGATGATAGCTTTTTGTTGTCAGTACATATAACACATCATGACAATCAAATGTGGTGGAACATCTATTTGTTTAAGAGTGAATCATAGTTTCTCATGATCTGAACTCTCATGGGTGTTCCAGCACATTTGATTGTCCTGATGTGTAAACCATACGGATGACTCAAAAACCTTGCTATAATCTATAAAGCACCTGTTAATTTTATTCTGAAATTCTCTGGCATGCTCTATTATTCAATGTATGTTGTAATATGACACCTAGTGTCTCTTTCTGTCCTGAATCATTTGGACATCTGGCATTTCTCCCTCCATATGTCTTACTTTGCTTGCATGGGATATTAATGCAATTATGACAATTTCTGGTGTAATTTGTCTTGGCAACTGGAATGTATATTGTCTCCTTCTATCAACCACTTTCCATACCTGTTGACAGATTTAGAACTAGAGTAGATTATAGAAATTATAGTCTTTTAATTACAGTCTTTTCATCATAGTATGGATGTTGCTCACTCATCTGACTGGACTTCCATTCCCTGTGTCACATGAGTACCCCAATCCCCTCTCTTCAGACTCCCTTCCTTTTAATTCCATTAATTGTGTTGGGTTTTGATATACTCCTGTATATGACTTTTGGCTTAGGTTCTTGGGTTAATTGTCTTGATATCCTGGCAATGATGCACTTATTTTAAGGTTTTAGAGTTTTAAAGTTTTGAAGTTTTAAATCTCTTGACCCTTAGACCTGATATGTTTATTTGGGACTGTGTCCCTCTTCTCATAAGTTGGTCATTGACCGTAATAAAGTGAACTTGAACTTGATTCTGTGTACCTTGAAATAACTCTATTCTTCTGCTATCTGTTTCAAGTGCTTCCCCCCCCCCCCTCAAATACTCTGAGTGCAGGATGCACTTTACTTTCTAAAACTGTAGGTGCATCAAATGGTATTTCCTTGAGTTAATTCATCGTCCTTTCATCTCTTTCACACAGAACTTCCGTGTATTGATTCGATAGGTTTTATATTTTCACTTTGTCATGAAGTATTTCCCCCTTACAAGTAATATAACATCCCCACTCTTGGTTTACATTTCTCTTCGATTTATCAGATCTTGTGGAATAAATCTCTCATTCTTCCTTTTTTTACTTTCACCTCTGCATTATTATAGCAGTTATCACGGTTCCTGCACAAAAATCGCTAAACAGTGTATTTGGGTTTCTCATGGTATTTTGGTTACCTTTTACTTTTGATCTGTTTTGAATTACATTAAGGCTTTTCTTTCATTTTGCCTAAAGATAGTATCTTTTTGCACACCACACTGGCTCTCAATTAAATATTACATTTATATTTTTAGAAAACGTTTTCTATTTTTATAAAAAAAAAAATTCCAACAGACCTCACTACCTCTGAGGATGCTTGCCATAGATGCAAGCGAAACGTCAGGATAGATGCCTCTAGAACATGGCCATATAGCCTGAAAAAACCTACAACAACCCAGTTTTTCTATAGTTTTGACATCTGTATTGGTTTTAAAATGTTTTAGCCACCTTGAGTCCCATGATTGAGAGAAAGGCCGAATATAAAACAACAACAGATCAACAGTCAGATTCATGCATTCACAATTTTCATCAAATGTATCAGCAGGAAAAGAAAATGAATCACAACTTCCCTTCAATGTGTAATTGTCAGTTTCACTTCCTTTGAAATGTACTTAGCAGTTCTAGTGATGTTGTGTGAAGAAAAGATACTGGTGGTTTGCAACTACTAATTCGCCTTTTCAGAACAAAAACTAGATTTCTTAGCATTTAAAACTATATCTCGGTTTTACTGAAGTTACTTCTTTACATGTCTGAATAATAAAGCTAACATTTAAAATCTATCAAGTTAGGCATCATGATCTTAGGAACAAATAATAAAGAGTGTCAGTGTCAATTTTACTCTCATATTCACTTCCCTTCACTCCATCTGATTTTAATAATCCTTGTCAAGCCACAAACTGTCCAAATTACCTTCTTGACACAGAAGCTTTCAAGAGGAGACAGAATCTCAACTTTCATTTAGTGACTACAAAAGAAAGCTGTCCAGTTGGACAAATATTATTTCCAATCTTGACAACTTCTACATTAAAGCATGCTTATTAATTTTAAACCAAGGCTGCCAAGAATTTGATATGAGACATTTGTTTAAAGTAGATTGACTCATGGGATTTACACGCAAACAAGAAAAACTGTATTTTGGGGAATGCACACAGAGAGCAGATTTTTAAAAAATATGAGCCAAGTGGGTGGACTACCTCAAAAATACATACATAAGCATGCACATACACACACTTGAAAACTACAACTTTGAAACTATTTTTACAGACTAACTTAGTTAAGTCAGCATCAGAAGCATATTTCTGTTAGCAGGTGGGCATCTGGTTAGAATAGAAAGTGTCTAATAGGGCAAATGAGAGCACAAAGCACACCAGAAAACAAGGCTTCATCAGCTTTAGGGCTGTTTCCCCTGGATGGATGTTGTGAGAAATGAAGCTTCTCTACAGGTGGGGAAAGCTCATGTCCTGTAACTGGGCTTCCAAAACTGAAAGACTGCATGAAGTCTTTCTTTCTCTCCCAGAGCCCTGGGGAAAGGGGCGGAACTAAAGGCCCTATAATTGCAGAGCAAGGGAAACCACCTTATTGCAAAATGCATGGAACCTTGGAATACATGCAAACACTGAATAGAAAGAAAATGAAGTATGGCCATGTTCTAGAGGCATTTCTCCTGACGTTTCGCCTGCATCTATGGCAAGCATCCTCAGAGGGTCTGTTGCAATTAGTACAATGGGTTTATATATCTGTGGAATGGTTGGGGTGGGGCAAGGAGCTCTTCCCTGCTGCAGTTAGGTGTGAATGTTAGCTAATCACCTTCATTAGCATTTGAAGGCCTGCCTGAGTCTGGGAAAATCTGTTGCTGGGAGTTGTTAATCTGTGCCTGGTTTCTTCCTCTCTGATGTTTAGCTGTTAAAATTTTAACAAAATTTTAACAGCTAAACATCAGAGAGGAAGAAACCAGGCACAGATTAACAACTCCCAGCAACAGATTTTCCCAGACTCAGGCAGGCCTTCAAATGCTAATGAAGGTGATTAGCTAACATTCACACCTAACTGCAGCAGGGAAGAGCTCCCTGCCCCACCCCAACCATTCCACAGATATATAAACCCATTGTACTAATTGCAACAGACCCTCTGAGGATGCTTGCCATAGATGCAGGCGAAACGTCAGGAGAAATGCCTCTAGAACATGGCCATATAGCCCGAAAAAACCCACAAGAACTGAGTGATTCCGGCCATGAAAGCCTTCGACAATAAAATGAAGTAGGAGCTCCTGGTACAGCTGTACCAGCACAACAGTGGCTAGAGCAGATTTTCTCAGATTTGCTAGGTCAATTTTTCTGGCTATTAATTAATCCTAAAAATCAACATGTTAGATTAATTTTAATATAGTATTTATGTTTCTGTTGCAAATCTCAATATCCCAATCATGCACATTTGTTCAAAAGGAGAGGAGACTAGGAAACTGCTTCTCTGTGTGTCCTAGTGTAAAATAAGCTTTATATTTGCAACATAGTGCTTACCAAACATTGAAGCGAAATGGTTTCTCTATAGCTTTGCATCAAGAATATTAAACTAATTATAACAAAAAAAGCATGCACTACCATTTTTGAATGAAGCAAATAGGCAAAAAAGTGGTTTACTCTGTAACAATCAACTGCCCATGCATAGCTGACTCATTTAGATGATGACGGAGGCAAGCAGTGATCTTTAGGGCCAATTGGGATAATATACATGTTTGTTCTATGTTGCATTCTTGGTAGAGTGGTGAGTAAGAAGTACCGTGATACAGGGAATTAATGGATGCATGGGGTATCGTTGTGTACTGAACAGAAGACTGAGAAGAACTAGAGAAAGGAAAGTCTGAGTTGGGATGAATTCCTTCTTTGGTTTCTGTCAGACAGAACTAATGTAAATGAAAAACACCCTTCTGCACATTTTTGCAGAACCTTGTGATCTATGTGCATTCCTGACTGTACTGTTATGGAAGAAAAGTATTTGTGCCGACGAAGGATTCTGAATTACTATTTTGATTTCAGAAATATGAGCTAATCAAATCAAATAATTAAAAACTACTAGTAATAAACCGCAATAGGATTTTACAAAATTTTAAATTTTAGAATAAATATTTACTTTAGTGAAGTATTAGTCTTTAAGTGACAGACTATTTCAAATATTTCAAAGTACAGATATAAATGGATTTTCTTTTCCACATGTGGCTTTAAATCAAAACTACTGAATGTATGGATGAAAGCATACTGTGGAAACAAATCATAAAAATTAATGAAACTGAAAAAAATAGAAATATATTACTTCACTGAAATATTATTTTAGCACTTCCTAATAATAATAAAGAAAAATCCTTCCTTTTAACGAAGCGCCTTACAATAAGAACAAAGCAAATTCTAACATTCGCTTTACCAAGGCCTTCTCATTTCCTATCTCCATGTAGCATCCAAATAACTGGGTCTCAAAAGAAAGGTGATTGTGCAATTTAATGTTAACATAGATATTGTGGGTCATGAACTGTGTCTTCAAAATATACACTATTTTACATTCTTCAACTTTTATTTGATTTAAAAACCAATCTTGTACATGTCAATTCAGAAACCTCAATTAGTTCCATGGTACTTGCTCGCAGATAAGTGTGTGGAGGATTACAACCCAGATATTAGCATGATAAACCTCAGAAGAAAATGTTTCCAATGGCTACTAGTGATCACTTTATTCCAAATTCTCTAAATATGAAGATGGACAGAAGAGAAATCTAGAGCTTCAGACAGATTACCAAATAATTTACACTAAGTGAGCAAGATTTTTTGATTGAAACATTTAAAAATACTGTACCAACAGCAAAAAAGCATTTGAAAGATTAATATTTTTCTTGACAGTCCAACAGGTTTGTAATGAGTTTCCTGAGATTTGTGGATTTCCCTAAGCAATCGGTACATTCACAACAAATTGGCGAAACCATAATATATCTGCCTTCTCATCATGTTAGCTAGGAATGGCAATTTAAAATACCTTTAATAAAGTGTACCAGATGGGGAAGGCTGAAAGACATGATAGTTTCAGTTACAAGTCACTAGTCAATATATGTGTAAATTTTACGAACACTTGTTGCAACTGATTCACACAATGCTTTAGGTAAATACTGGCTTACAGAAAACCTAAAACCAGGCAACTTGGCCATAAGAACATCAGTACCACAATACCTTTCCAATGAGGAACCAGTGAAGGAAAGCACAGATTCCCTTCAGCTGATCAGGGTTGTCTGTAGCTTATCACTTAAGCCCTCTGTATAGCATCTCCTCCAAATAAGTTCTTCAGAAACATCCACTTGGTCAATACTGAAATCTCTTCAAAATCCCTGATATTCTTGGTCATATATCTTTTTATTTCAACAATCAAGAACAGTATGTACTACAGATTATCTTTGTGTGCCCTTCATCTCAGGCCCCATCTACACTGCCATAGAAAATCCAGAATATCTGTTTTGAACTGGATTTATTTTATTTTATTTTATTTAAGATATTTTTACCCTGCCTTACTCCGCAAGTGGACTCAAGGCAGCTTACAACAGAATAAAACCATACAACACAAAGTTAAAACATGGTTAAAATCACATATTCATAAAATTATTACCTTCTCCCCCGTAAAAACCCCTTTCAATAAATAAGTGCTTGAACCTTAAAACTCCATCCAGCCCTGGCACATACAATCTTTAGTGAAAAGCTTTCTTAAATAAGAAGGTCTTTACCCCTTTCCAAAAGCTCAACAAGGACAGGGCAACTCTTAATTCTTCCAGAAGGAAGTTCCGAAGTGCAGGCGCTTGCCCTGAGAAGGAGCCTTCCCTCGTCCTACTTAAGTGCATATTAGAGGGGGCCCATGAGGACATAAGGGTCTCTCCACTTGACTGCAGCGTTCGTCTGGTTCAAAGCCATTTAAGGCTTTATAGGTAAGAACCGGCACCTTGAATTGGGCTCAGAAATGAATAGGTAGCCAGTGGAGCTGACTCAGTAACGGAATAGTATGCTCCCTGAGATCGGTTCCCATTAGAAGTCTGGCCATGGTTCTTTGTACAATCTGTAGTTTACAAGAACTCTTCATGGGCAGATCTACATAGAGCGCATTGCAACAGTCCAATCTGGATGTAACTATTGTATGTACCACTGTGGCCAGATCCCATTGTATCGCAATGTAGACTCATTAAATCCAGTTCAAAGCAGATGTGGATTATCTGCTTTGATAATCTGGATCACACTGCAGTGTAGAAGGGGCCTGTCTTTACTATGACATCCCCAATACATTTTGATTTAATGTGTCAGCTATCAGTTTCTCTTAAAGACTCCACAAATGTGTATTTGGCTCTCTTGAAAAATTAGTAATAAAATTACTAGATTATAAAATAACAGGAAAACAACCTATATGAAAACACATACTGTATCTGGGTAGAGTTTCACACCAGCAGCATACAAGACAAAAATCACCAGGTATAACCCTACTTTGGGCAAAAATCGTCTTGGATCTAAATTGGATCATTGGATATCACTCAAGTGAGGACAGGTGTTTCTACACAAATATACTGAAGTTTAGCAGCTGCTGTCCTACCAAAGGTTGACTGTCCACTTCCCTTTAGGCCATCACCAACTTCCCTGTGAAAGATTCCAGAAGATCTGGGTAAGGGTGAACAAAACAAGTTCAGACCCTGTTCCTGATGGACTATCCCATTCTGCCGTCTCACAGAACTTTTAAATACCTAATGCCCTGTGGGCTAGAATCCAGGGAACCAGATTAACCAACAGCCATCAACAACCTACACTAGCTGGACTGTCTTCTCACATGAGAAAAATTGTGATAATTTATATTTTTATTCTGATTTCTATTGATGAATTTTCAGTTGTGATCTTCCTTTGAAGAATTTATATCCTAAAAGGAAGGTCATAAAACAATGAATGTAGTAAATTATAAGAGAAGTTTACCTGAAATAACTATTTATATGGCTAATAAGAAAAAAGGTACCTTAGATGCAAACATTCTACCCAAGATACTGTTTTCCTTTTTTTGAGTTTTAGTCTCAAAGCAAGCTATAAGAAGCTGTGTGACTGTTTTAGATGTGCCATTCAGTTATTTTTCTCTTTAAAAATTAGCAAAAGAAATGTGAAAGCCTAAGTGAAAATGACAGTAAGGTTGTGACACCAATAACAAAAGCCAAGATATACAAAGTTAAGTTGACACTCAGTCCCTTAAATCATACATTGTGTTTCTTTTTTGAAAAAGCAATGATATGAGTTAATGACACAATGTCAGACTTTGAACTGCCTGAAGTTTGTCATTTGGTGTTTGTGTCACAACCTTAATGTTATTTAAATGTAGTTTTTAGTATCTATTATTTAAAAGGTATATTTTAAGACAGCAAAAAGCTTTGATAGAGTAAACCTCAAAGTACACCATACTGCTGGTATGCCATTTCATTAGAAGTAGTGCATAAAGCACACAGTGTTGACAAACCTAATTCATTAAAGGTGAGATAGATGCACTTTCAAACAACTGGCTGGCATCATTATCTACAGTTCCTTTAATAAATTATTCCTGTTTTTCTTTTGACTGAGATTGTCACTATTTTGCCTGGGTGTGAACATTATGCATTAGATTTCCAAGGTGTTCAGTTAAGTCATAAGTCAAATAAGCTTAGTTTTGAAAATCACATTTTAACTGAAAATTAACACAAAAGAAATATTTACAAACATTTCAGTTTTATAAAAAAATACATTTTAAAGAGGTTTATAACCACTGATTGCATGGTATAGCATGAAGAATGTTAAATGGTCCTCATAGAATAAGTCTTCATATGGTCAGCCATACTATTAGAAAGGTAAGGCAAAGGACAGATTATTTTTTTGTATTGAATCCCACTAAACATCACATTCAGCCTGACTACACAAAGTTAAGTATACAATTCCTAATTCTTTTGCTCTTGCATAATTTAAATTTGGGATGACACAATATAACAACAGTAAACAGCTGTCAAGATGTGAAAATAATATAAGTGAGGACACAGCCCGTGCTTCTTTATGCAACTTCCTTTAAAATATGACAGGGATGGGGAAACTGTGGCTTTCCAGAGGATACTGGACTCCGGTTCCCATCACCCCTAACCACAATCAAGCTGGCTGGGTTTTGTAGGAACTGGAATTCTACAACATCTACAAAGCCATCTTATCCACCTTGGTATGTAGGGACCACACAGGCTTTGAATCTAGATGTTGTAAGAGAATGTATACTCTCTAAATCAATACTGTGATGTACTGTAAATCATAGGCAGAGCCATATCATTTTCTTTCATTGTACAATGTCTAGCGTGACCTACTTTGACAGTATGGTTACATTCAGGAAAAAATTAATCTATAACTTAAGAACATCATATTCATAGATACAGGTCTTTAATCTACCAAAGCAAGTTACTTGTGAGCAATATCTGCAAATTCTTCTAATGTTTCCTTAAGTGGCAGAGTTGTTGCCTTCCTTCTTGAGTACTTTCAAGTCACTTCACTCCATATTATATTTGCAATTAATGTTATTAGCATGGATTGCATAGTTACCACATATATCCCAGTACATATGAAGTACTCCTTATCCCAAATAACTAGGACTAGAGGTTTTCTGCATTTTGGAATATGTGTATGTATGTGTATGGATATTTTGGGGTGGGACCCAGGACGAAACATGAATTTCATTTGTTTCATCTATACCTTATATACATAGACTGAAGGTAATTTTCTACACTATATTTTAATAATCTTGAGCATGAACAACCAGGATGCAAAAAACCAGGGTCTGTCACCATATCAGCCACCGAAATGAAAACTCTTGGTTTCAGAATTCCAGATAAGGACTGCTCAAGCTCTAGTAGTGTCCATACATAATCTATATACAAGCTTTATTATCTGAAACAGTGCAGGAAGAATTACAGGTGCAGAAGCAAATAGGTAACACATAAAAGAAGCCTAACAGCTAATTGAAAACAGAATATTAAAATAGCCTATTATCTTTCAAAAAGAGAAAAAAGTAGTTTCCTAGTCTGAGGCCACTCTATTCTTCAACCTGCAATTCATTAGTTGTTTCGCTCTTATTTAGTATATAGTATTTTCTCTCATAAGGCTTTCTAAGCCAGCCACTTAATTTAAAATGGGTGAATAAAATCAATATAAAGGAAAGGGCAAAGTGTGACTTTCCAGAAGTTGTTGGGATTGCAATTCCTGGACAACATAGCAAAAGATGAAAAACCCTTGGAATTGGACTCTCACAACCTCTGGAAGGTCACACTTAGCCTATCTTTGCTGTCATAATATCATACTTGGCACAATATTAAGTATCATATAAAAGCTCAGTGTTATTATTATTAAACTAGAACAGTTTGATATTTAGACAAGCCACCCCATTGCGGTATTGGGAAAGTTGCTGTCTTTTAATAGTAATAACGTAACTTATGAGGATGGTACAAGAATTAGGAGTGTAAACATTGTGAAGCAGTATTGATGTATCAACTGGGATGTAAGAAAATCATGCTTAAGAACACTGTAGTACTATTTTAGTTAATTACTTTTCAATGAAGTGGATTAGAAAAGTAAGTACAATAAACAGAGTATAAAATTACACGTATATGGCATTGCCTTGAGTGAAAGAATTAAGGAATGTGGTATTACAGAAATATACTTAAGTGGTATAGGTATTTAAGAATTTTCTACTTGAACAGCAATGAATTGTTTAAGCCTCACCCATGTGGTTTGTTTTTTTAAAAAAATGTACTGAATAATCTCTGGGGTGTTTTTGGACACTACAGGAATTTCATTATATTTCAGGAGATTAAAATGTCCTGTGTCCCCCTCTTTGTGCAAACTGCTCTACAAACAGACATCACCTGGATCCTCCAGTGATCTTTGTTAACAAATTTCCCATTTGTTGTGCACTATTTGTGAGTTTTCTTATATTTTGTTTTCTGCCATTACTAAACTGAAAGAAGCTGGTGAAAAAATAATCTGCTACATTTTGTGGCAACATGGTTCAGCAAGTGTTGTCACCACACTGTCACCAAACCAGGCCAGGCATGACTTCCTTCAGAAACTATGAATTTCTTGATTTAACTGGCATAATGGGAGTTATTTCTTAATTTGTTTCTCAGTGGTGAGATGCATTCTTGGTGCATGCTACATTCAAAACTGCTCAAGAGTCCAGTGTTCTGAAAGCAGCCAGATTAGCAGTCATTTACATTTCACTTATTTCTTTATTGTAACTCAAGAAAGTAACAATAAAGAAATGTAGAATCCTATTTGGCCATAGTAACCCATTGGGTGGCCTTGGGCAACTCATACTCTCACAATCTCCAAGAAAAGCCCATGATAGAGTTACCATAAGATTGAAGGTTTTGGAAAATGGCATTCATAACCTTTTGGAAAACACCATTTGGAGCTCATAACTTTTTAAATAAAAGCATGACCTTTCAAAGAAGAGGCAAAAACCCTTTAGAGTAGAATCTTCTCTTGTGGTATACAACCAGATATTATTATGCAAGACAATGGTTTTAGTTGTTAGACTGAATAACCTGTTATTTCTGATCTGTTATGAAAACTGAGATTTTGCCAGCGCATAAAAACAGAACTTTAGAAGTGTTTTTGTGCCCCAAAATATATACTCTCCCATAAAACTTCTTGTTTTATATCAATCATTCAAGAGACAAAAATGAAGTAGACTTTGATTTTTAAAAATAACATATTTATTTAAAATCACAATCTTCATGTGTTCAGCATACACAGGTACAAAAACTTATTAGTCCAGTTTCAGAAATGTTTGAGATAATTCTCTGTGCCATCCAGCCAGGGCATCTCTCTTATAACAAAACAGCTATCAACAGGTCACATACTCAAAAGGACAGAAAAGAAAGAGCATGTGGTCTGCAGCCCCTTTTGTAACTTCTCAGGAACCACAGAGTAAAGGAAGCTGCATACCAGAACATACATATATGGAACAGTAAACAACAGGATCATAGATAAACATTACTGAAGAAGGCTTGAATAAGGCTGTCATTTACAACAGAAGGGACATCCAAACATTAAACTCCAAGTACCTTGTGAATGCATAAAATCTCTTAGGATTCATTGATACTGTATTTTCTTCAGATTTATTGCTGCTCTGTGATGGCACACCAGGAAGATCTAATGAGAAACCTAAATGTGTCTGGCTATTTTCCCAGTGACCATCGGTATGCCCTAAATACTATAATTCCCCCAAAATAAAACTCTATAAACAAGATTAAGTTTAACAATGTTTACTAAATAATCAAGGTGAATAACAACAATGTACACAGGTGTGAATCTGAGGTAAAAAAACAACTATAATTTCTATGAGGTAAATACTCTATAAACTCTGGGGTAAGTACTATCTAAACTATCTATCTATAACTATCTATCTATAGGGCAAATACAAACTATCTATCTATAAACTCTCTATCTATAGGGCAAATATGTATTATAAACTTTAGGGCAAATACTATCTATTCTATGGCAAATACAACTATTAACTATAGGAGGATGTATAACTATAAACTATCTATAAGGCAAATACGGCTATAACTATTCTATGTATATGTACTATCTATCTATAAGCTTTGGCAAATACGTGATTAGGATGGCCTGCTCAAATTGCTAGGCCAGACCAGACACTATCTGGCAACTATCTATAAGCTAAGACTGACAAAGAATGGGAAACGAAGTTCTATAACCAGCCCATTCTGGCTCTGAGTCAGAATGGGCTGCACCAACCGAACTCTGCCTCTAGGGGGAACCTAAGCTCTCCCCTAAACTTGGTAAAATGGAACAGTCCAACTAAGAAATAAACAGGCCGAGACATCACATGCTCTGAAATAACAGTACTCTGAGATTAGAGATTATTGTTTCTCCCAGGAAGTATGTTATCTAAGGCACACAGCCCACCAGGAACAGAAGTTTTAAGATATGATTTCAGCTAGTGATGTCAAGAAGCTTCCACACATTAACTTTCGTAAATTTTCTCTTGTTCCATCACCTGAATTTCTCTCACACATCTCTATTTAAAACAACAACAACATGCATTGTGATTAAGAATGCTTTTTTTGAGCACCTGGTTTTTTGTTTGCATCCTTCTCTGACTATGGAAATTCTGAAACAAACGTTTTAGGCTGACTTCTACTGTGGCCTGTGGACAGCTATAGCAGCCCACCACCATCCCTCTTTTTCTTATGAACACAAAGCAAAGAAACACTTGTTTCTCATAAGAGAATTTCATACTACTCCTTCATACACATACCAAATGCAAAATTCAATAGGTGTGGAGAGGCCACTGTATATGGCCACTGTCTAAAACTTTCGGAATTTGTTTAGAACTCCTGAAATTAACTTTCCTATTCTATAGGTCTAGTTCTGTATGAATTCTGCAATGAAGCATGACTCTGAAGAACTAAAATGAACTTTATCATAGGATGAAAGTTTAACTATTTTTACAAAAAGACATTATACATAGATCATAGAAAGTTTATTTTTTAAATGAAATCAGTGAATTGTTATGTTAATAATTTTATTTCTCAAGTTATGTTGATTGATGATTTACTGTGTTTGAATAGGCAAAGAGCATTTGCTCCACAGCCTCCAAAAATTCTTCCACAAACTGTTGGGTGTCATCTTTGATATTTATCACCATGTAAGCACTTTTGTTTATCCATTCAGTCACTTCCGACTCTTTGTGACCTCATGGACCAGTCCACACCAGAGCTCCCTGTCGGCCATCACCATCCTCAGCTCCTTCACAGTCAAGCCACTTCAAGGATACCATCCATCCATTTTGCCATTCGCCGGCCCCTCTTTCATTTTCCTTCCATTTTCCCCAGCATCATTGTCTTCTCCTGTTTTCTTATGATGTGGCCAAAGTACTTCAACTTTGGCTCCAACCCTAAGAACTGCAGTGCTACTTTCCATCCCCAAAATAGAGAACATGTATCATCATGTGTGCACAATCATGTTTTTTTTACTGCATCACATCCACAATCACAAGTCAGAACTGTTCTGTCAAACCAAGCCAATAATAAGTGCAGTAAATATAGTAGCAAGACCATCATCATTTGGAGCATTAGATTCTTCTAAAAGGATCCCTGTGAGCAGTCCAAGAAGCAGTCACCTGGCTAAAGTGTTAAACAGTTGAGCATTCCCTATCTGGAATCCCAAACTCAGTAGACTCTCTGTTAATTAACGGAAGCAACTAGAACTCCCAAATAGCAAAAGTTTGACTGCCATTTAATTAAAATTGCATACTGCATTCACAAAGCTGTTTTTATAATTAAGTAAAAGTGTGTTACCTTAAAATAAGTTTGCCTTTGTCTTACCTTGTTTCTAATTACTGTATTTCAATATTAATATCATGTCAACACTGAGTTTATAGTGTCGTATAATATTGTATATAGTATCAGGCCTATTTTAATAGTAACTCTCAAGCAACCAGAAACCATATTTATTCAGTGCTACCAATCTTCATAGGTGTCAATTAATTGAGTCCAATATTCAAAATTCCCCACATGGATAGCTGACATAGTGACACATTTGCTTTCTGATTATTCAACATAAACACACCTCATTTCATGCACAGTATTACTAAAAATGTAGTATAAAATTGCAGTGGGTCCTTCATATCCACTGGAGTGGATATGCACCTTGCCCCCACCCCCCAAACCCATGTATGCTCAAGTCCCATTAAACACATTCATGTAATGAAATGCTTTCCTGTATATAATATGGTAAAATCAAGGTTTGCTTTACAAAAACAAAAACAAAAAAAGGGGGGGGGCTGCTTTCAAGTCATGGATGACTGAATCTGTGGATACAGAGAGATGACTGTACCTTACACGATGTGTGCATGAAGCACACATTAATTTTGTGTTTTAGACTTAAATCCTATCTACAAAACAACTTATTATTATGTAAAAATATGGAAGTATAAGTATTCCAATGAGGGGATCCAAAATATCCAAGCATTTCTGATAAGGGATACTTGACTTGTACAAGATCTATAATTAGCACTTTTGCTACTAGTAGAGCAGTACCACTGAGAAGTCACAGCTTTGTGTCCCCTTTATGGCTCTCAGCACAAGTCTATACTTAGACATAATCTCCTTTAAACTCAATGGGATTTACTCAGGAATTGAAAATACACAATGCAACAACTGAGTGGCCACAATAACTTCAGCTGACTTCCAAAGAGAGTAGCAGTGAATGCCCAGGAAATTTGAAAAAGTACGCCAGTTATAATAATGATAATAATAACCTTTATTTATATGTTGCTTTTCTCCCACAATGAAGACCCAATGTTGTTTCCAACATTTTAAAATACAATACAAAATCAACCACTCTCAACATATAAACATTGTAAACAATCACATAGTACATAAACAAACCTTTAAAACAATATACATTGTTTTGTCCTGTTATATCTTATTGCATTAGTTCCCCTTATGTTACCTATTAGGGCAGTGGCTCCCAACCTTGTTTTGCCCCTGTCCCACCTAAGCATCTAAATTCCTGATTCCCCCCCCCCCCCCCCCCCGCCCTCGACATATAGTTCTGATTATTAAAAAAGTGAAATCCTATTTAGGTGGAGGAAACTTTAAAGGCCTTTTTATGAGTGATGGTCACTTGTTGGCCTGATAGGTGTGTTGTATCCACATTTGGTGTCAATCTGTCCAATGGTTTTTGAGTTATGTTAATCCCACAAACGGACATTACATTTTTATTTATATAGATTTACAGTATTTATATAACACTTTTCTCACCCCTGGGGGGACTCAAAGCAGTTTACAAAAAATAATGGCAAAATTCAATGCCTTACATACATAAACCAAATCATAAATCGAACAGCATATGCCTAAGCATAAAATGCAATACAACAAATTTGCCGTAAGATAATAGGACATTCAAGCACAAAGTATAAAAATTGAAAACACCTAATAAAAACATTAAAATCACATGATCCAAACTCGTAGACCAGGTCATTCCAGATTATTTAATGTATTTATATGCATTGTTTTATGATTTTTTTATTATTTTAATGCACAATGTATTTGTATGTTTTATGTTGTAATGCGGCACTGAATATTGCCAATTTGGAAGCTGCTCTGAAGCCCCTTCCACAGAACTGAATAAAACTCAACATTATCTGCTTTGAACTGGGATATAGGACAGTGTGGACTAAGATAACTCAGTTCAAAGCAGATATTCTAGGTTATATGGCTGTGTGGAAGGGTTCTGAGTCTCCTCTGGGGTTGAGATAGAGCAGGGATAAAAATGTAGTAAATAAATAAAGTCTTGAGTTTTCTCTGCCACACCATGCCACACCAAACTACAACTCCCATTGTATTGACCCATGGCAGTTAAAAGTGGTGTCAAACAGCATTCATTCTCAAGCAGGAATGGGCAGATTGTGAAATTGTGTGAGTTGAAATCCAAAACATCTAGAGGGTGAAAGTTTGCCCATGCTTGGTGTAAATGCTTCACGACAGAATAATAATAATAATAATAATAATAATAATAATAATAGCGACCATTAGAACAAATGCCATCAAAGCCAGGATTGAAAAGTCTATGACAGATCCCAAATGTAGACTCTGCAAGGAAGCAGATGAAACAGTAGATCACATCCTCAGCTGCTGCAAGAAGATTGTGCAGACCGACTACAAGCAGAGGCACAACACCGTTGCTCAGATGATTCATTGCAACCTGTGCCACAAACACCATCTGCCTGCGACAAAAAACTGGTGGGATCACAAGCCAGAAAAAGTTACAGAGAATGAACACATCAAACTCCTCTGGGACTTTCATATTCAGACAGAGTTTTGGAGCACACTACTCCTGACCTCAAAATCCTGTTAAAAAACAAAGTATGAATCGTTGATGTCGCAATCCCAGGCGACAGCAGGATTGAAGAGAAACAACTGGAAAAGCTGACATGATATGTGGACTCATCTTATTGTGTTTCTAATAATAATAATAATAATAATAATAATAATAATGGTATAATAATAATAATAATACATCACACAGTCCGAGACACTTGGGAGGTGTCCGACATGTGATCCAATACAACAGCCAGCAGAGTGATCTTGTTTGCTGTGGACTCATCTTATTGTGTTTCTAATAATAATAATAATAGTAATAATAATAACAACAATAATAATGAAGGAATAATAATAATAATAATAATAATAATAATAATACATCACACAGTCCTAGCCGCTTGGGAAGTATTTGACTTGTGATTTTGTGACACGAAATCCAGCATATAGATCTCGTTTGCTGTGACATACTGTTATTTTTGTGTCAGTAAAATAATAATGATAATAATAATAATAATAGTAAGCCCCCGTAGAGAAGCTCCAGCGCTGGAGAATCAACACCCACTCGAGGCCAGGGATTCCTGGGAGTTGCAGTTGTGTGAGGCGGCAAGACTTTGGGGCAGAGAAGGCGGGAGGCCTTGTCAAACTACAACTCCCGTGACTGTACAGCCTGGAGCCATGGCGGTGGAAGCTGAGGTCTCCCCTTGGCGTCCCCCGTTCCTCCTCCCTCGGGTGCCACTTACCCACTAGGCCGCGCCCGCTCCCTTCTCACTCGGGCGCCACGGAGACCGGCCGGCGTCGCTGACAACGGGCCGGAAGTCCTGGGCTCCACTTCCGGGGGCGGGGCTTCATCTCCCCGAGCCCGCCAACCAGGAGGACGCGGAAGCGGGAAAGGGAGAGAGAGGAAGAGAGAGAGAGGGAGAGAAGAGCCGGGCGAGGTGGTCCTCCTAAGAAGGTAAAAGGCGCGGAGCTGGGCATGTGCGTTTTGCTGGCTTTCGGGTTGCGCTTGGGAGAGGGCCTCTTGGCCTGGCTTAGGGCTACGCTACAGCAGGGATGCAGCATGGCACTCCTTTCATTGATATGGAGCAAAAGGAAAGGGCTTGTGGCTGTTCGGAATGGTGGCAGATGAAGTCCAAAACACCCGGAGAGAGGGCCCAAGTTGGCCCATGCCTGGTGTAGACGAAGAGTACAATAGCGTCCCTTATATATACAGAACCTGGCTTCCATATTATTCTGTAGTACAGCCAGGCCTGTAGCGAGGGGGGGATGGGGGGGGGGTTAGGGGTTCAACCCCCCCCCTCCCGAAATGTTTCAGATTTTTTTTTTTTTTAAAAACCCAGTTTACTCATGAATTTTAACTGGTTAACCAAATCCGCATGCTAAGTCTATGAGATGCAAAAAAATTAAGAGTCCCTCCAGAACTGCAAACACTATCTCAAGCCAATATTTATTTATTATTTACCTTATTTATTTATTTACCTTACTTATATACTGCTGTTCTCAGCCCGAAGGCAACTCACAGCGGTTCACAACAAATACGAACAGCAAAAATTCAGTGCTACAGTATAGAAACAGTTAACAACCTAACACATTACACAATTAATAAACAGTTACTACAATACCCATTCACTGTCGTCTCGTCATCAAAAACATGTTCCAGATTCGTCATCCATTGTTCCATTCCAATGTTCATTAACCAATCATTGCACTAATTATTGGAACGCCTGCTCAAACAGCCAGGTCTTCACTTTTTTGCGGAATACCATTAGAGATGGTGCTAGTCTAATGTCCGTAGGAAGGGCGTTCCACAGCCGATGAGCCACCACCAAGAAGGCCCTATCTCTCGTCCCCGCCAGCCGAGCTTGAGAAGCAGGCGGGATCAAGAGCAGGGTCTCCCTGGAAGATCTCAAAGTCCTGGTGGGTTCATAGGCAGAGATGCGGTCGGATAGGTAGCTTGGGCCCGAACCATTTAGGGCTTTAAAGGCCAACGCCAGCACTTTGAATTCAGCCCAGTAGCAGATCGGTAGCCAGTGGAGTTGGCACAACAGGGGGGTTGTATGTTCCCTGCGCTCCGCTCCTGTTAAAATCATGGCTGCCGAGCGTTGGACTAGTTGGAGCTTCCGAGCTGTCTTCAAAGGCAACCCCACGTAGAGAGCGTTGCAGTAGTCTAAACGGGATGTAACCAGAGCGTGGACTACTGTGGCCAAGTTATTCTAACTTATATGCCGCCACTCCCCTGGGGTTCGGAGCGGCTTACAAGAACAGGCTAAAATCAAACACAATTGAAAAACAATTTAAAACAATTTAAAAACAGCAATATCAGAGATCAAAGTCCCGTCGAAACAGATATGTCTTACATGCCCTGCGGAAAGCTGATAAGTCCCGCAAGGCACGGACTTCAGGTGGCAGAGTATTCCAGAGTGATGGTGCCACTGCTGTAAAGGCTCTGCGTCTGGTTGCTGTTAGACACAAGGTCTTGACACTGGGAATTTCCAATAGATCATGGTCCTCAGAACGGACGGATCTCTGGGGTTGGTAGGGGGTGAGGCGGTCCCTCAGGTACATCGGCCCCAGACCATGCAAGGCCTTAAATATTGACAATTTATTCACACTGTCATTACTTGCAGGAATAGCCGATGTAGTGAAGCAACCAAGTTGGTTGTGTGTGTGTTGAATGCTCTCATTAAGGAGGCCAGACTTGGTGGAGATGGTTGACAGGGGCGGAGCTGCAGGCTATTGAAGGCTGCTCTGCCCCTGTTGTGCTCTTTGCTTCAGCGTGAGCTAGAAGGCAGGTTTCAACACATACACCCCCCGCAAAATTTTCAACTTCCCTCCCCCAAAAATTTCAACCCATCCCGAATTTTTTTTCTGGCTACGGCCCTGAGTACAGCGGAAGGAATAGGTTTGTATTCACAAAAGATCGTGCTAAAATAAAATCAAGTTAGATTTAAGGGTGCTGCCACATTTCCTGTTCTCCCTCCTTCTTGTATTATGCTCCACATAAACATTAAAAAAACCAAGATTATGGCAACAAGAATGATTGACAACTGGAAAATAGAGGGAGAAAATGTGGAGGCCATGACAGACTTTGTATTTCTAGGTGCAAAGATTACTGCAGACGCAGACTGCGGCCAGGAAATCAGGAAACGCTTACTTCTTGGGAGGAGAGCAATGTCCAGTCTCGATAAAATAGTAAAGAGTAGAGACATCAGACTGGCAACAAAGATCCGCCTAGTCAAAGCCATGGTATTCCCTGTAGTAACCTACGGATGTGAGAGCTGAACCTTAGGAAAGGCTGAGCGAAGGAAGATCGATGCTTTTGAGCTGTGGTGTTGGAGGAAAGTTTAGAGAGTGCCTTGGACTGCGAGAAGATCCAACCAGTCCATCCTCCAGGAAATAAAGCCAGGCTGCTCATTGGAGGGAAGGATACTAGAGACAAAGTTGAAGTACTTTGGCCACATCATGAGGAGACAGCAAAGCCTAAGAAGACAATTATGCTGGGGAAAGTGGAAGGCAAAAGGAAGAGGGGCCGACCAAGGACAAGATGGATGGATGGCATCCTTGAAGTGACTGGACTGACCTTGAAGGAGCAGGGGGTGGTGACGGCCGACAGGGAGCTCTGGCGTGGGCTGGTCCATGAGGTTACGAAGAGTCAGAGAGGACTGAACGAATGAACAACAAACAGAGTTGGAAGAGACCTCATGGGTAGGGCCATAGCCAGAAAAAAAAAATCGGGGAGGGTTGAAACTTTTTTTTAGCAAATCATGAAGAGTAGTTCGATAACACAACAACATTTTTAATACAGTCCAAAGATCCTTATTGCTCCGTAAAAGGTAGAAGATACAAGGTATGCAAGGTTAGTAAGGCCAAAAATAGCCAAAACTGATTAAAACACACGATGTGGGTGGAATTAACAGGAGATAAAACTGATAAAACAAGGATTGAAACTTATAACCAGCATTTCAGATAGCAATGACCTAGGTAAAAGACTACAAAGGGTAACAGGCATGTTTCATTGGGCCATAACCTAAAATACTTTAAATTATATGGTCTCAAGAATATTTTATTTAGAATCATAGAATCAAAGAGTTGGAAGAGACCTCATGGGCCATCCAGTCCAACCCCCTGCCAAGAAGCAGGAATATTGCATTCAATATAGACTTCAAGTCTTAAAATAACTGAAAATGATTGCTAATTGATAATGTATAGTTACAAAAGAATACCACGTTTGTTAGAAACACTTGAAAACTGTGTCAATACACTTTGATAGAAATCAGGCTCTATTGATAAACTTCAGTGGACACTCAAGAGTGCAAGTCCAGTCAGTCTTTCTTGCCTCATTGTGCTTCTTGTGTATGTTTTCAAACGTTTAAGGGTTGAAAATGACCTTTCATTTGTAGCTGTTGACACTGGCAATGTTGCAGAATCTGAAGAAGTTTCTTCACATTTGGAAAAAACTGTCCATCACAGACAAGATAAGATATGCTTCCAGTGCATTTGATGGCTTTTCTGCAATCTCATAAACGTAGCATGGGGATTTGGTTAACCAGTTAAAATTCATGAGTAAACCAAGGTTTTTTTTAACCTGAAAAATTTCGGGGGGGGGGGGGTTGAACCCCTAACCCCTTCCCCCCCCCCCCCCCGGCTACAGGCCTGCTAATGGGCCATCCAGTCCAATCCCCTGCCAAGAAGCAGGAACATTGCATTCAAAGCATGCCCAACAGATGGCCATCCAGCCTTTGTTTAAAAACTTCCAAAGAAGGAACCTCCACCACATGATCATTTTTAATGCTTGTTCATCCCACTACCCAACCAACCCTTGTATGGGGGCTTTACAGGCTGGGCAGCTTGGGGAGCTGGACCAAAACTAACAAAAGGAATTTCCACACTTGGCCACGGTAGTCCACACTCTCGATACATCTCTAATAGACTACTGCAACATGGGTTTGCTTCTGAAGACTGTTTGGAAGCTTCAAGTAGTCCAACAGGAGGCAGCCACGTTGCTTCCTGGAGCAGCGTACAGGGAACATACAACTCCCTTGTTATATGCACTGGCTGCCAATCCACTACCAAATAGAATTCAAAGTGCTGGCTTTGCCCTATGAATCCCTAAAGTGTTCTGATTCAGCTTACCTGTCCGAATGTATCTCCTTTTATGAGCCAGCTAGAACACTAAGATCTGCGAGGGATGCCCTGGGAGACAAAAGAGTATATACTTTTAATGAATCAATTACCTTGGGTGCCGGTATCCTTTATTTTGGGTGATGACCAGAAAAAATGCTGGAGGGAATTCTAGAATCATGAGGTTCTGGCAAAAGGTCACCTGCTTCTCAATCAGTGGCTTAGTCCCCAAAAACTTAATAGGAAACAAAAATATGACATTATATACACTCACAGGGGATCTCCCAAATGTGGGAACCAGGGTACTCACAGGGGCGAGAGTTGAAAAAGGGGTTAGTTGGGAGGCAGGGAGGTTATCTTAAGAGGAAAAGAAGAAAGGGAGCCCTGCTGTGGGTGTTATGGGGCCAGGTGTTTACCAGGGCTGGCTGCAAGAGGTGAAGAAAAGAGAGAGAGGCAAAAACGGATACAAAGAATCAAAATAAGAGGGTAACGTACTGCAGTGCACATTTTTGAAGGGTTATATTGTAATAAAAAGGGGAAAGAAAGTATCCAGAATGCTGGTAGCTGCTGCTGGGCACCTTCGAAGATCTGCATAATTGATCTCAGCAAGGCTCTGGGCTTCCACGCTCCTCAGCTTCCTCTACTGCAGCTCCAACTATAGTTTATTAATAATTTGATCTGGGGGGTGTCATGCTCGACCTCAGTAGAGTTGAAAATAGTACATATGAATGGGATGTAGGAGTCTTAGTAGATCACTAGCTGAACATGCGTCAAGGGCATGATGCAGCAGCTTAAAAGTCCAATACAATTCTAGGCTGTATCAATAGGAGTATAGTGTCAAGAGTGAGGGAAGTAATATTATCACTTTAGTCTGCTTTAGTCAGACCTCACCTGGACTACTGTGTCCAATTCCAAGCACCACAATTCAAGAAGGATATTAACAAGCTGAAATGTGTCCAAAAACGACCAACCAAGGTGATCAAAGGTTTGGAAATCATGGTGTATTAGGAGCAGCGTAGGGAACTGTATACTTTTAGCCTGGAGAAGAGAAGGTTAAACATGATTGCCATGTTTAAATATTTTAAAGGATTAAGATAGACATGACTTCTTTCCTGCTGCTCCAAAGACTAAGACATGGAGCAAAGGATTCAGAGTAGAGGAAAAGAGATCCACCCAAGAACTTCCTGACTGTAAGAGTTATTGGGAAGTGGAATATGCTGACTCAGAATGTTGTGGAGCCTCCTCCTTTGGAGGTTTTAAAGCAGAGGATGGATGGCCATGTATTCCTGCATGTCATCACGTTGGACTAGATGGTCCTTGTGTTTGATTCTGTCCAGAAGACCTTTTCCAGTCTTTGTGGAACTATGATGTCACAAAGTTAGGCCAGGGTAGTCTTTCCTAAATTGAGAGTAACTGGACTCGGAAGCATTTTTGTTGACCTTGCGCCATCTATGGGAATTAAGATTGTGCTCTTGAATCTCTTGTTTATTGTGGTGTAGGTCCAGTTTTAGATTGCGCTCCATGGGAATTCATTATGATTAACATTCATTGGGTCTACTCTAATAAGAGTTAAGTGTTGATTGAATCCAAGACACGTAATCCCCAAGTTACCAACAAGATAGGTTCCGGAAGTTTGTTTTTAAGTTGAATTTGTAAGTCAAAACAGGTACATTTTGAAAGTGTAACGCCAGCCAAAATATACATTTGTTTAGCCTTGAATAGCATAGGGAAGCCTGTGGTGTTTGTTTGACTGTCTGCACCCCTGTTCAGAAGATTTCCCCTCACTTTCTGTCCGTGTGATAATTGCATTTTGAAAACATTGGCTTGTTGTGGAAACAAAGGTTGGTGATAAAGCTTCAGTGGAGACACCTTTTCCCCATAATAACTCTTTCAGGAGTAAATTTCCCTTCCTGGGATAGATTTCTCTCACTTCTTGTTGTCTCACCCCTGTTCTTAACTGTGAGTAGTTTGTTAGTCGGATGTTTGTAACTCGGGAATTGCCTGTATTGGATATGGCTTGTGGATAGAAATGTAATTCTGCTAGTCCTGGAAAGAAGGTTTAAATCCTGGAAAGGAATTTTATTTTGCCTTCTAGGTCTGATTCAAAAGCCTCCAATAGAATTACTACAGAAGTGCATAAATTTTCTTATGACTGATGCCTCAAGCATACTTTCATGTTTTGTGTGACTATTATTGTGCATCTCCTTTCTAAACAGATGGAGAACGGCATGCTGCAACCGAGGATAATCCAGCTAACTGGATTTAAGAACCAAGAAAAGAAGATCCTGGTTGAATTGATTCTGAAACTTGAAAGTATTTTTCACGACACTGAGGTAATGATAATAATTAATACAAAATATATTTGGGTACTTTTGGAGATATTGTATTAATCGGAATAGATTGAAGTGCATGAAGCAGATTTTTTTATGTTTTTGTCAATAGTATGTTTCTAATTTGAAGTCAACTTATTGCCTGGTTTCTTTAAGATAAGTGTGAAATTTTTAGTGACAGTTATGTGTTCCTTTTTTTTAGGAATACAGAAATTGCACTCACCTTATAGCGAAACAGCCTTGCAAGAGTGAAAAGTTTTTGGCAGCATGTGCAGCAGGTGAGTATAATATTCTATAGTCACGTGGTGATTCTATGGCAAGACTGAGATTTCACGGAAACACAGAGCTATTAATCTGATTTTAAGTTGAGGAATAATAGGGAAGGTTGTTTTAGTAATGAGAGCCTAAGCTGATGAATACAGGAAACAGGGCTTTTTCAGTAGCAAGACCTTGGTTGTAGAATTCCCTCCCAAGGGAAGTCAAATTGGCGCCATCCCATTTGAGATGCTGGCAAGCAGCCAAGAATGCACTTTTTTGTACAGTTTTCAGTACCTTAAATCAGAATGAGTGTGCAGTCTTGTATGTTTTAAAAACTAATTTTTAAAAGACAGTTTTAAATTGTTTTTTTAAAGAACATTATCTGTTATACGTTGCCTTCTGAGGCTCTAGCAGACTGATCAGCGGGAAGAAATAAAAAGCTTCAAAAGCAAAAAAAAGAGCCTTGGTTTTTGATGAATTGTTTTCTTAAGTAAATTAGAAAGTTAATTTAGCAGTAGCTGACTACACTTGGCAAACTGCAGCAAAACAGAATGTGTATATACAACAATCCATATTTGAAGTTGAGAAATTTCTTCAGTGCCTATATATAAGTTAAGAGGAAACTGAGCAGGAATGCATTGGTTATATACTTTGGGTGTACGTTGTAATAACGGTTAAAACTTTTCCATGAGTCCATAGTTGCATGTCTTTCAAGAAGGCAAAAAACAATCCCTTAACAGTGCTCCTTTACTCATATAAGCAGATTGCAACAAGTAAAAATGTCTTCATCATTTTGTTGTCAAAGGCTTTCATGGCTGGAATCATTGGGTTGCTGTGAGTTTTCCGGGCTGTATGGCCATGTTCCAAAAGCATTCTCTCCTGACGTTTCGCCCATATCCATGGCAGGCATCCTCAGAGGTTGAGGGGTCTGTTTGAAACCAGAGGTGTTCAGTAGAGACAATTCACTGCTCTCCATTTTCCTGCCTCTCTTTTTAGCTAGAGAAAGTGTAGTCTTACGTGAAACAGCTGGGTGAGGTCATCCGGAGTTTTGGAGTTCAGTGTCATCTGTATGCAGATGACCCAGCTCTATTACACTTTTCTACCGAAATCCAAGGAAGCTCCCTGGATCCTGGACCGGTGTTTGGCAGCTGTGATGGGCTGGATGAGGGCTAACAAGCTGAAACTAAATCCAGACAAGACAGGTCCTCCTGTCGGGGTATAGGGTGTCAACCTGTTCTCAATGGGGTTACACTCCTCCTTGAGGACACAGGTTCACAGTTTTGGGGGTCCTCCTGGACTCAGTGTTGACCCTAGAGGCCCAGATATCAGTGGTGGCCGGGAGGGTTTTTGCACAGCTAAGGTTTGTGCGTGAACTACGCCTGTACCTCAAAAAGCCAGATCTGGCCATAGTGGTTCATGCCTTAGTTACATCTCGAATGGATTACTGTAGCGCACTCTACATGGGGCTGCATTTGAAGATGGCTCAGAAATTACAACTTGTACAAAGATCGGCAGCCAAGCTACTGACTGGGGCTAGCGATAGGGAGCACATCATGCCCCCGTTAAAGCAGCTCCACTGGCTACCTATAGGTTTCCAATCCCAATTCAAAGTGCAGGTTTTACCTACAAAGCTCTACACTGTTCAGGTCCAGCCTATCTATGTGACCACATCACCCCATGAATCTGCACGGGAGGGGGCTACTCTTGGTCCCACTCCTATCCCCGTCCATGGTGGGGACAAGGGAGAGGGCCTTCTCAGTGGGGGCCCCCAACTTTGGAACGTCCTCCCCAGGGAAATTAGGCAGGCCTCCCACTTCAATCTTTCAGGAGGGAGTTGAAGACATGACTATTAAAGCAGACCTTTTAAAATGGTTGACGTGCCATCTACAGTGGATGACCTAAAAGGAAGTTTTAACCTGACATTTTAATATTGACTCTTAAATCTGTTTTGTGGCTGGGATAGTAAACCTGGTTTGTATAATCTGTTTTTAGTTGCAAGTTATTGTTGTGTTTTATTGTAATTTCATTATAATTGATGTGTTATATGTTAAAGTCTGGTTGTTGTAATTTTGTTACTTGACATTTTTGTTGTATATTTTATGTGTTTTACTTTGTACTGTGTTGCTTTGCAAAGCGCCTCGAGTCCCTTCAGGGAGATGGGGCGGGATATAAATAAAGTTGTTGTTGTTAGTAATGTAAAAATAAATGATGCCAAACTTCCCCCTTCCTGACATTTTCACTAATCCATATGATGGCCTGATTTCAATAAGAATCCTAATTTGTGAATTAGCACTATCCAATTTAGCCTGCCTGTGTCTTAGTTGTGTGCACTTGCCATTCTTCTGTGCATAAAAGGAATACATTAAAAGCTTCTGTTTTAGTGACATGTAACCAGTCTTGTGTTCTAGGCTCCTGTTCTAACTAACCACATCTATAGCAAAGTGTAGTTTCTTGAGTCCAGATGTCCTGGATAATTTTAGCTAGTTCTGAAAATAAAGATTTTTTATCATACAGAAAGGAATGAGTGAGTCATGTGGGCTTATTCCCCTATTGTTAAAGCATGGGATCTGAACTGAGATCTGGTACATGTTATTTATAATATAAATTTTCTCAGAAGCAAAAAATGCCTCTTTTTTCTGATGCATTAGAGCCTTAGAAGTTTGTTGCAACTCTTTCCTAGTAGATGTTATCTGAATGAAAATCATTTATATATATATATATATATATACACACACACACACACACACACATACACACACACACACTACAATAAGTAATTGTTATATCTAAACATTTGTGATAGTATGCCTTTGTACCATGGAGCCCTTTCCCCATGAAACACAAATGCAGGGCAATGGTTCTTAAACAAAGGGACCGAAAGTACCTTTCTCCCTCCTCCCAGCCTTCCCATGATTGCTGTCATCTGAGGCTTGCACCTATGGAAGTACCATCTGGTAAAATGCTGCTGTGCAGTGGCACAATCTGTTCTACTGTGTTGTGAAATTGATTAGGATCAGAATTTTAGTTGCTTTACTATTAAATATGCTGTCATTCTGTATAGAGGGCATGATGTTACTGGCATTGTATTCTGAAAGCATTGTAAAAATGATTTGTGAGAAGAAAAAAAAGATGATAGTATTAAGGTTACGTAATGGCTAGAATAATAAATACAGGTCATGTTTCTGATTGAAAAGAAATCAGCATAGGCTATTAGAGGCAGAAACTGCTGCTACAAAATAATGTGTTATAAAATGTAATGTTTGCCAAGCCTATAGAGATTTAGTAGAATTTTGTGACTCATGTATTGAAGTTAATATGAGTATCTGCTGTGTTTTGGGCTGAAGAATGATGTTTTGGAAGCGTAGAAGAATATATCAGAAATATGTTAAATGTTTAGTTTCAGTCACTTTCTTTCCTTACCTGCAAATTCTATGTCGATTTTGTGTTTAAGTTTACTTCTACATAGTGTTCTTTAGTTTGCAACTAATGAAATATACTTTAATACCTTAAAATGATGCAGAGATAACTAGGAGCAAATCTTATTGAATGCAGTACTTCAGAGTGGAGATGCATAGCACTGTACCATAAAAATAACAACATATAGGCATTAAAGTATTGTACAAAATAGACATCTTTTTAATTGAGGTATTCTTACTTGAAAAAAAGACATATTTCATAATGATGTGGAGTAAATACCTTAACTTCCTAGAAAATGTTGATTTTGGTGTTGTAAAAATACAATAAAATTGCTACTAGATGCTTTAACAGAGATTGTTATTAACTTGCATATTTGGTCTTCATTTGATTGGAGTTAGTCTGCAGAAAATTCTTTTGTGGATGACAGTTCATTTGCTTTCCAGGAAAGTGGATACTAACCAAGGACTACATAATTAATAGTGCTGAAAGTGGCAGATGGCTTGATGAAACAACTTACGAATGGGGATATAAAATTGAAAAAGGCTCCCATTATTCACCTCAAATGCAATCTGCACCTAAAAGATGGCGCGAAGAGCTGACATGCTCTGGTGCTGCAGGGGCCTTCCACAGATGGAAAGTTCTCCTTGTTATGAGAGGTGATAAACAAAAAGATTCGTTGATAAGGTAGGATGAAACCTCGAAACTGAAGCAATAAATGATAACGATTCTTTGATTTGGTTTATATTAGCATTGTGGTGGTTTTTTTCACCTCAGTTGCCCAGGTCCACAACAGTTCTGCCTTAGGGCTGCTCTAAAAGTGTTTTCTTTAAGTAGAGATAATCTTGGCGTAAAGAAAACAATGATTGCTGTTAGTGGTGAAGTGCTTTTCAACTCTCCTTCTGCAAGCAGAAAGGAGTCTTTCTACCCCTGCAGCTACATAAATAGTACTCAGCATAACTGATTGTGTGTCATTTTCTTTCTAACACAGATATCATTGCCATGTTTATAAAATGTGATATTCACTCTACAGCATAGTATCCTAAGGGTAGGGTGAAGGTGGGGGTTGTGACTGGAACAAAATATAGTACTGGGTTCAGAACAGTAACATTGGAAGACCGTGCCTTGATCCCTAGCAATTAAGCAGTGTGCTGGCCTATAGCAGAGGTATAGAAAGTGTGTCCTATTTTTGGAAGCTGCAGCATGTGCCAAAGGCAGCAGTTAGGGTACTCATATGAGTTCTTTGCACATACTACACCTGTGCATTAAGACTGCACTGTTTCCCTATAGACTTTGAATTCACGTTCAAAGCTTCATTGGTGACTAGTCTATGTATCCGGCATTATCCAGGTTTGCATTTTGTAATGGTATTTATTAGTAAAATAATTACTCGATTTATAAATGTAGGGATGGTTCTTTCACCATACTGAAAGGTAAAGCAGCCCTTTCTTTGTCCCTCAGGGAGGGACGACACCTGGCTAATCTAGGACTCCATGGCAACTATCTAATGGCCTCTTCAGGTTACAGCTCGGCATTTCCTGCTCATTTCTAAGTTTGCTGATCATGTTACTTGGTTGCCTCACATGCAGGCCATAATTGTACTGTGTTTGTTTTTGGAGTGATTTGTACTATGTTTTCAAATGTATTCCACAAACACCTAATGTGATTAAATAAACAGACTTATTCACCATAATGAAACACAAAGCAGTAAGGTTCTCTGTCCCTCAGATACTGACCACAATGTGGTGATATAGGCACTCGTGGCAAACCTAGTGGCTCTACTCCATTTGGTTCTTGTCCTCTGAAACACCCATCAAACCCATATCTGACTGGCTGCAACTCTCATAAGCCCCAGATTTGTTCAGGCTTCAATTCCCATCAGCCCCAGATCTATCCTGGCTGCAACTTATGGCTGTCTTTACAACCAGTTAGTCAGCTTATCCTTCATCTTGAGGTGCAACTCCCAGCCTGCCTAGCAGTGGGGTAAGCATGTTGGGAGATGCATTCTGGCAAGTAGGCTGAGCCATTTGATTGGTTGAGAGGAGAGCCAAGCCTTCAGTCGTAGGTGGGAATTATATGGTTCTGTTGATGTGGGTGGACTATTATTCCCAACATTCTCTGATATAAATCCCCCTCCCCAACCCCATGAGTATTGTAAGTTGGACCATAAAGGTCCAGATCCATCAAACTGTGTAGGAGCCTTTGTGGTTCAGATATATAAACAATCATTTAAAATATACATATGTAATATTTGTTCTTGACTGTTCCATTTTTCAGGGTTCTAGAAGCAGGGAAAGCCACTATACATGCAGCAATAAGTTCGCCAAAGAATATAACTCATGTGTTAACTAATAACGCAACATTAAATCAAGAAAGTGAAAAAGTCTTCGGAGCTCCATGCTATCCTGTTCGCTATTTAGAGACTTATCTCTTAAAGGCAAGTATATTTTAAATGCTAAAAATCTTGTGTATATTCTATGTTTTTAAAGATAGGTGTCAGTTTGTGTCCAGCCTGAGGTCCTCCTAGGAGGGTTGTGATGCAAGATCGTTAACATTTTAGAAAAAAATAACACTTGAAACAATCTTGCATCACATTCTACTTAATACGTATGGCATTGAAAGCATCGAATGCCTCATTTTGAAACTAGCTTGTACAGAAGACCTTTACTTGTTTAGAAGCCCTTAGCCAGCTCATGAATTGCCAGAGGCCATGATTAAGTCCAGGTTCCTGGTTTGTTTAGGTACATGAAGATAGGAGTGAAGCAACTGCCATGGGCTGCTTGTGAATGTATGCTGCTCATGAATATCCTGATATATGCCAAGATTGCTGATTTAGTGTATTCAAAATCTGTATCTGCAGCTTAGTTAGGTATATCAGTATGTGAAAAGACATTTTGGTACTTTTATATATAACCCTTTTATATATTTTAGAATGCATGTCCTGCTTTAGCACACGTTGTAAACAGTACATTACATAGAAACCCTTGTATATGAATGTCTGTAGGTTGCTCTAAATTTGTGTTCTGTGTTGTGTCTCTATATTTGCATGGACAGTAATATGCATTATGTTATCACACAGAATGAAATTAGATATGATCTTGAAAAATACCAGGAAAACAGTCTTCAGAAAGAACACGAATTCAAAGAAATCATGACTGACATACACTGTGCCAAAATGAGAAGTGAAATCATAAAACATATATATTTTCAACCGGTAAAAAGCCTACTATATTTACAGCATTATAAAATGGGGGTAGGGGGGATTTGCCTATCACAAATTGACCAGCAACTATATAGTTAGTATTGATAAGATGAAAATATTATGCCTGTTACTGGTTTTTGTTTGTTGAAGTGCAGATATAGTGAAAATATGAAGAATTATTTGAAAAATCTATATTTTGGCTTTGATCCTCACTCCTGCAATTGTAATTCTGCTTATGGAACAGGCAAGCCTTTTCTTTCTCTCACTTCTAGCCTTCTGCACAACTTGTATAGTTGCCCTTGAAGGGCAGGAAACCCTGTAAGATGGTATTGGTTGTAACACATAAGGCTACAATTGAAGGGAATAAAATTAGAATCCTCTCCCCTTCTGCAAACATAAAGCTTGACGGGATCCCAACCGATGTGTGACATGTCCAAGCTAAAGAATGTTATCTTTATCCCTCTGTTTGACCTTTACTTCCCTCCTTACATTCCTCATAAGGCTTTCTAAGGTATTGAGGGCTACCTTGAATATCATGGGGCTATAATGTGGAAGAAGGGGGGAATTGCTGAAATTTAACAGAAGAAACTTCTGCTTTGTGTTTTGTTCTTTCTTTTTAATGAAAGTTTATGATCCTGGATAAGCATCAGATTATCTAAGTATGGTGTGTTTTTATTAAAGTGAATGCTATGGGTCAAAAATCTTTGTTAGTGCAAGAGTCGACAAATTTTTCCCTTTAGTTGTTTTATACTTATATCTTGGATGACCTTCTAGACAGCATAGCAAATAATGAAGGATTGTGGGAGATGCATCACAAAAACTAGAACCAGAAACACAAAAAACACTCTAACAAGGATATATGCTCTTGCCTTTTTAAAAGAAGCATTTCCTGACTTAAAATGATTGTCATTATTGGAGAGATTATTAACTGATACCAAATAGTCTTTACAGACAAGCTTAATCACTAAAGTAAATTAGCGTTCATTAATTCTAATTAGGAAAAAACAAGTGGTAAATACAAGTTTCTCATCATTGCATTCAGTAAAAGAGTAGAGATAGTCTCGAGTTCTTTTTTACAATGAAGAATGCAATGTGGAATACATTTTTAATTGGCTTTGAGAATGTGCATTGTACAATATGACTTTTTTCCCCTTTTGCTGTAGTGCATGGAATGACAGACTTTAACACAACTGTTACAAAATAGATGAAGTTTTTAAAAATCGATGCTGATGTCCAATGAGAAGTTCATGAACTTCTAGAGAGACCTAGTTGAATGTGGAACTAACGATAGCTGGCAAATAATGCTTAGTTACTTTTTCTGTGTTTGTATAGATCTGCCTAATCAGAACATGTTGTTATGTATAGGAATGATTTGGTCTGGATGGTGATCTCCTACAAGACTACAGCCGCTAAACCAGCTGCTTTATTGCATGGCTTAGGCAAAAGCATCTTCCCCAACCTAATCGTTATCTGTATAGGATTTTTCTATTATCCCTTGTGTCTCATATGAGCTATTTTAGACCTTATTAGAAGAAAACAGTGATGATAAATGAATATTCAGTTGAACAAATCAGATTCTGTCACATCTGTCCATTTGGCAACTGAATTAAAGGCCATTCCAGCTGCAAGAGATATAGCAAAATAAGGGAATTGTGGGAGTGATGTATTTGTTTTAACAAGAGAGGAGGAGGGTCTATTGAGTTTGCTGTTAAAGTTCTTAACAGAAATACGTTATTTACACATTGGATTTGACTTTTTAACTGACAATATATACAATGGCATCAGATGAATATCAATCTGCATTGATTGACAAACTGTCAGTAATCCAATCACATTCCCTTTATAAACTCACTGATTTGCTTTTAATTTACAGGCAATGCTAAGCAAATACACTCAAATAGACCAGATGAATGGTTGCAGAAAAGAGGTAAGGCTTGTGCCATAGGGTGTGGAAAGAGGGAGAGGAAAGAGGGTGCTTGAATAATTCCAGTTCCCCACTGGAGCTCAGATGTCCTTAACTGTTTCTTCCACATGTAAATACTAAGACAAGAGGGAGAAAATGGAGATGACTAACCAATCAGGTTTTCATGTAGAACCTAAAGAGGCTAATGCTTTCCCAATGATTCCACCTGTACAAATCTTGTACTTGTGCAAATGCTGCTCAGCAGAATCAAAGATTGTAGGGAGTGACTGTTTTGAGAACCTGAGGAAGCTGTATTAAGGTGAGGAATCTAAAAAATAAAATCCTGATGTGCATGGGAATATTGCATACAGCTTTTAGTCACACTTGTATATTGATTTACAAACTGTCCCATATTTTACTCCTACAAACAGTAATTGGATGTGGTCTTGCTTCCCCTATAAAGGGTTGTTCTTTTAAAAAATGTGGCCCCCAGGTTTGTTTGCTATATAAACTGTGAATCATAAATTATAAGCAGTTATAACTGTGTGTACTGGATAGTTACCATAATCCAGAGAAGTCAGTTCTGCTCATGTTGAAATATTTACATAGCAGTAGAAATTGCTATGTACAATATTCTATATCTGTCCTTTGGATCACTTCCGAGACAATAGCATGGGGCAACTATCTGTGTAGTGTATCTACTTGTGCAGCATATCTACCTTTTATAGATTTCAGAATTCTGAAAGGAGTTCCACAGTACAGTAGAGTCTCACTTATCCAACCCTTGCTTATTCGAAGCTCTTATCCAATGTGCCCCTTTTCCTCCAGCATTTCCCCTTCAATTAAAGGAACGCTCCCCAACTTTCTCTCCATTCCCAATAAGTGAAAAAGGCATGACGAGGAGGAGGAGGGAGGAAAGGTGGGAAAGAGGCAGAACCAGCAGTGGAAGCATCTTCCCTCCTTTGTGATTTCCACACTCCACTTCTGTATCCAGGCACTTCCTGCTGGGTCGCTCTAGCCCGCGGCATTGCCTTTCCTTAACCCTTTGAGTCTAGTATTCTAGGTGTCTAGTGCCGTGTCGGGTGGTAACAGTAGGAGACTCCATATTATCTTACATTTTTATTTATTCTTCATTTTGCTGGCCTGTTTATGTCAGATAAGCGAGACTCTACTGTATTTAATGAATAATTCATGGTAATTTGCTACTATTGCTACTCTTTATTTATTATGATGGTTACACAGATCCTAAATGTAAAATAAGATAGTACTGGAATACATCTGCAAACTAGTATTGATAATCTTTTGAGGTTTAAGCCAATTCTTTTTTATGAGAGATTTGCATTCAGTTTCTCACAGTTTGGCCTTGAGATTATAATCCTGAAACTCCAAGTATGTGAATCTAGTATTCCTACAAAGGCCATTCATATACCGTATTTTTCTGGCATATAAGATGACCCCTGACTTTTCTAGTTGAAATATAGAGTTTGGGATATACTTGCCATATAACACTACCTGTCTTCCAACGCACACCAAATAAAAATTAAAACATCAGATTTGATTTCAATGTGGTAATTTTCCTATTTGTGGTACTTTCAGTACAAAAATTAATATAGGAAAGCTTTCTAGCTAACAGATTCAGTCAATATTGGTACGTTTAAATGTACTTCTGCTTTTTTATCATGATACGCTTGTTGTGGTAAAAATTAGTGTTGGGGCCTTTTTAACCGAATACATTAAAATTTTAACCGAATACATTAAAATTATTTTTATTTTTAAAGAAATCTCCTTGAATTAATCTGGATTCCCAAATAATTAGATATCAGGGTTTTGGGGTTTTTTTGTTTTGTTTTTTAAAAGATTGTTAACTATATAATAGTTTCAGATAGCAAACATACTAACATGATAACAGCACCCACATTTTCTTAGTTGTATCAGACGGAAAGACTCTTGTAATACTCCTTGCCATGATACATTTGATCATAATCTAAAACTGAAGGAATACAGTTTGTAATTTAGAAAGAAATATTATATGGATATAAGATTAGTGGATTCAATTAATAAACTTGTATGAATCCCCTAATACATAGTAATGGAATCTCTGGTGCACAAGAATTCAGTAAAAGCCACTCACTGAAGTGAGTAACATTCAGCCTCAGGTTGCTTGCCCTCCAATTAATCAGAATAGTACATCCTACACATAGATTCTACACATACCCTTCTCCATTCATATTCCTCTTTTGTCCTTTTTCTATAGAGAAGTTATGAAATAAACTTCAGGGAGGTGTAAAAGATAAAGTTTTTCCCTTGAAATTGAGTCTAGTCAAGTCTGACTGACTCTGGGAGGTGGTTCTCATCTCCATTTCTAAGGCAAAGAGCTGGCATTGTCCGTAGATGCCTTCCAGTTAATGTGGCTGCATGGCTGCATGGATTGCCCTTACCTTCCCGCCGAAGTGGTATCTATTGATGTTTTCAAACTGCTAGGTTGGCAGAAGCTGGGGCTAACAACGGGAGCTCACCCCATCCCGCAGGTTCGAACCACCGACCTTCTGGTCAGCAAGTTTTGCAGCTTAGCGGTTTAACCAGCTGTGCCACTGCGGCCCTGATTCAGGGAGGGGAGGTGCACAGAAAAAAGCAGTAAAGGGTAAGGATTGGGATTGGAGGCTCCCATCCCACCCCCAGTATACTTGATGTTGCCTGACAAGGGACTGACAAGCTTGCTTTGCCCCTGATGGGCAGCCGGAACCTCCTTACTGTTACTGTTCACCACTTATGCTCTAATATTTTGTAAACAACACTAGCTGATTTCTGTTTAGACCCAATAAGAATAACTTCCCAGTAATAATTTATAGAGGTCTTTTATTTCCTAGGTGAAAAATACTCGCTATTCTAGAAGAGAAAACGGGATAATTGAAGAGCTTGTAGATGACCAGTTATTTCCCATTGCAGTCACCGAATTCCTCTCTGGGAGAGATCCCATTCCTCCTGCCAAATTTCTTCATTCTCTTCTAGGTCATCTACTACAGGTAGGAATGATGTCTTATACAAAAAGAGGCAATCTGGTGAACCTGTACATGGGCAAACCTGGACCCTCCAGGTATTTTGGACTCCCAACTCCCACAATTCCTAACAGCCTCAGGCCCTTTCCTTTCCCCCCTCAGCCGCTTAAGTGACTGAGGAGAAAAAGAAAGGGCCTAAGGCTGTTAGGAATTATGGGAGGTGAAGTCCCAAACACCTGGAGTGCCCAAGTTTGCCCATGCCTAAGTTAACCTCTAGATGTTTTGTAAATAATTCTTATGATTTCTGAGCATTGGTCATACCTTGATTGTAGTGTGTGTTGCAGAATCCGGTTTTTCTCTCATCTTAATATTAATATATATACTGGGTTTCCACCCACCAATTTAAAACTGAGGGAAGGGTGACTTGGAATAAATACAGGGAGCACCAACAAACTGTAATCTTCCTTTGTTTTCCTGCATGCTAGATCTGAATTATAAAAGCAAAAAGATTGCCTAGAATCCTTGGGTTATGTTATGGACGAAAGCTGGGTAAACAATAAACTGCTTCTGTGATATAGTCAGTGAAGTTCAGAAACACATTTGGTGAGGGAGTGCTTTTCCTAAAATAATTTGACAATTCTAGTTTCATGACCAATAGATTTAAGTTTCAAGAGAGTATGAGACTTATACTTATTTATGTTTGATTACAGGGAAATTCAGACCCTGCACTTTCTGCTCAGTTTTTTCATATCCTTTACACTCTGCTCCAGCATGCTCCTCCTTGGAAGTCACCTTCCATGTTGAGATATTATCTGGAAGTTCTTCAGTGTCCTGTTTCCATGAAGGGAACATGGCCTCTGATGGAGACACTTGTACGGTAGGAGAAGAGACCTTTCTATTGGGTACATAAACAGGGCAACATGTAATTTCTGTATTTTAATTGTATGGAACTCTTTACCACATTATGGCTACTGGGCTAAGTAGATTTAAAAGGGGCTTAATGCAGATCACAGGGGATAAATGTACCAGTTTTCATGTTATGAGGTTGTATTCCATTTGATGCCATATCCTTCTAACTAATCTGATTCGAACTGTGAATATTTGTGCTTCTCCCAAGGTCGTGCCTTTACTGCAAAAGTATTTTTCATTCAGTCCCTGTTTCAGAAACCATGAATGAGGAGAAAACATTTCACAAAAGTCTGCTTAGATTTTTCCTGAATTTGTTCCAAGCTGAAGTGCTGACATTAACAAGAAGGTGTGTTTTGATTAAGAAAGTTCTGTATAAGCAAATAGTTCTTGCCTATTTCTTACAGCCATGTTTTGCCCTGTCTCAATATACTTAAAAAATAAAGGTGTAAAACATTTCTGTCTTAATAATTTTCTTCACATTTTATTACAGGATTCCCTGCTTTGCTTATGAAAGCTATTTTGATTTTGTTTACAGGAGGGATTGGGTTTTTTTTTATGTGTAAATGTTTAATATGATTGCAGTTTATTTTTTCCTCTTTAATAAATGGTATACACCAAATATTTTTTCCTAATATATTATAGAATAATTCCATTACTACACTTTAACTAGATTGAGGTAATGACAGAAAGTTATAACATTTTTATTCATTACAATTATGTAGATCCCACCTTTCAGGATAAACATGCTTCTGAGTTTTACTGATAATACCAGAATGTATTTTAAATTGTAGTACCAAGGTATAACAAGTGAGCAGAATCCCTCCTGGGCATCTGATAGCAGAATGGACCATGTGATTAGGGAGGTAAAAGTAGCAGGATCTTAATCATCTTTACCTGTTTTCCTCTTCCTTGCTTTTTCTCTTTTTCCTCCCTCTGGTTTTAGGTTTTTGATCCTTCATTTTCTATGTGTAGAAGTAATCTAGCACATTTTAAACAAGGTTACTACTTATGAGATTCAAATGTGGTCAGAATTTTTATTTTGTCATTTGTCAATAAATAATAGATTTCTCTGTAATGTCACCTGACAAACTTTGCAGAATGTATGCTTTGTGTTTAGTATCCTTGTAATAAAATAAAATATATTTCTAGATAAGCATATTTTTTTTCTTTTTGCAGTTTGTATGAAGGAGTTGATTCACAACATCTGCAGACAATGCCAGAGACTGTTCTTCAAAAGACCTTCTGGTTAGGGAGTGAGTCGATGCTTTTAACCAAGCAGATAAATATTCTTGTAGACTGGATCACAAATTCCTGTAAAGAAAAGTTCAAGACCAATAATGTAAGTGATTAACACAAAAATGAAAGAAAACCAAAAAATCTCTTTCTGCTTTGTTTTTTCTCTCAGAAATACCTATATATCTTGTAAAATAATGCATACATTCTCTTGTTCTGTAGAAAGATAAAACGGATTCTATTGTATGGGTACATTGATGGTTAAGATTTTAAAGGCACATACAGATCTAAGATCCAACTGTTTGGCTAATTTAACTTAGGGCAGATAGAGAGGTAATAGAAGCCCCACAGTTTCTCTTTTCGTGAAAACTAATTTCCCACTGCTATTTTCTTGCTAGAGACAACACATTGTAGTGATTAGAGCTCATTGAGGTTTAAATCATAACAGGAGAAAATGACAATGTTGTGGTCCTAGGATATAGCTGTAATGCCATTCTTCATAGACAGTTCTATTTAAGAGTATTTTCGTGTAAATTTCTGCATGCCAGGGGGCCCTTGTGGTTCCTTCCATCTCTAAGACTCTTAAATCACACACTCAGCCAAAGCAGAAGGCAATGTCAAAACACCTGTGAATAAATCTTGCCATGATAGGGATGCCTTTGTGAGTTAAACACAACATTGTTTTATTTTGACTTAACTACAAGTTTTCTCTCTGCCCAGTAGCAGCACTTGGACTAATTCACTATTGACCCTTCAATAGAAAAACTCACAGCATTTAAAGTTTGGCCATATCCCTTCCCCACCATACTGATCCATACAAAGTGGTGACGGTGAGGAATCATTCCCATTGTGATGGAAGATTTAAACCTCTACACCAAGTACACAAGAATTGGGTTGAAAACCAGAGCAGAACATATCAACTGAGCTATGGAATAACTGCTCATTATTCAGTTCTCAGTCTGTCAAGGAAGAAGATCTGGTCTGCAGCTCAGTCAAATGGTGGCATGTTCAAATTGTATTCCCCTTCTTTTTTTCCGAATTGGGAGATAGAAGTCTCCAAGATTAGCACTGCTGACATCTCCAGGCACTTTTGAACAGCCTGAATTGGCAGCAACCAGCAGAGCTTTCTTTCATTGGCTGCGGCTGCTCCTGCACACCAGAACTGTGACAAGGCCAAATTAAGAAATGGTCAACTGTTTTTTGAAAAAGAAGCTATGCTTGTGACATTGCCAAAGACAGGAGAGAGAGCTCACTGTCACCAAAGCCAATCAGCAAATGCTAAAACCGCATACTGAACAGATTGTGGTAAATTTGATTGTCAGTACAAGTCTTTTTATTATTATTATTTATAAAAGATTTTACAATGCAAGTAAAAAAAAGGGGGTTGGGGATATAGGGGTATAGGGTAGAAAGGGGGGGGAGTTTAGGGGGTGGAGAAGGGGAGGGAATGGGGTGGTGGGGGGCAGATGTGAGGGGTGGGGAGGGGGAGGGAAAGATGGGGGAGGGGATGGGTACTTTAAAAATAAAACGTTGACTTCCCAAACTTCATCTGATCTTTAAATTTTCCCCTTCTTTAGTATCTTCTGTTTTCCGAGGCCTCTTCTTGTTTGATCACTGTTTAGACGTTGGACAGGTCTATCATCAGTGGTATATTTTCTCCTTTACAATAATCTTGGAGTCCGGACCAATTCGTCTTCTTTTTTGTATTCTCTAATCTTTGTGATAAGGAGTCCATTTTCACTATTTCTAACACTTTAGTTATCCATATATCTGTGTTAGGGATTGTTCCTGCTTTCCATTCTTTTGCCAGCACCATTCTTGCGGCTGTACTTAGTAGGAATAGTACTCTCTCTTGATTTTTGTTAAAATCTGAATTCGTTAGTACAAGTCTTGATAGAACAAAGATTGCAATCTTTTCCAGATCTTCAAACATGAGGTAGTTGAACTACTTAATGGAATTTTGAGTACAGTAGTGGAATACTGGATTCTTTCTGGATTCATGATGGACAGGAATATGTTGCCTCCTGTAGCAGATGATCTTGCATCTTATATTGCCATTTCATGTGATGGTAAGACAAAATATATATTTTTTCATGTGCAAGCTTCACAAATCAATCTTGTTAGCACAGATATAAAGTGTTTCAGTCTTTGGATACACACTTAAGACATGTACCGAAATGTTTGGCTTCTGATGTTAAATTGTATAAAACTTAACTCCCTTGCAGTTCTTGTCATTTTCAACTCTGCTCTTTTTTTCAATCCCATCTCAAAATCCTTTGATTTTCATTATTACCTGTCCATAGTCTTCTTCCTTTGGTTTAGTAAGATGCTTGCCTGGTCAGTATTCTCTTATATTGCAATGTAATGCAAATGAGAGTAAAGTATTGAATAGACTATAATTGCCCATTGTCCAAAAGACATTTTTAACAAACATAATATATGTGGTACAAGTAAGTAATTCATTACTTAGGAAAGTTCAAATGAGCAATCAAGCAGTTTTGTTTTTGGGTTTTTTGTTTTTTGTTTTTTGTAAATTATAACCTTTCAACCTGAAACAAATTCATGATTAATACTTACACAAGCTTAAAGATGAATCCTTGCATTCAGATATAATTTGTGGTACCAGTTAGTAAGGGGCTTCTATCAGTAAAGCCTGGGATAGTATAGGGAAGGATTAACCTCCCCCCCCCCCCCCGTGCTGTTTGTTTTGCTATCAGTGCCCCTGTTCAGAAAATTTCCCCTCACTTCCTGTACCTATGATAATTAGATTTTGAAAACATTAGCTTGTTGTGGAAATAAGGATTGATGAGATAGGTTCAGTTGAGACACCTTTTCCTCATGACAACACTTCCAGGAGTGAACTTCCCTTCCTAGGGGTAGATTTCTCTCACTTCTTGTTATCTCACCTTGTTCTTAACTATGAGTCATTTTTAAGTCAGATGTATGGGCCTCCTTTTGGCTAATGAGATAGGATTGTTGTTGTTGTTGTTATTTGCTTTCAGGTCATTTCAGACTTTGGTTGACCCTAAGTGAGGGCCAGGTAAATGACCTTGGAGGGCCATATCCGGCCCCCGGGCCTTAGTTTGAGGACCCCTGCTCTATAGCAAGTTCCCAGAGTAACAATTTCATCCATATTTGCTTTAAGAGTGTTTGTTTCATAAGATTGCTCATGTTAAGATTTCTTTTTAAAAAAATGGAATACTAAGCCCTGCTCTGGGCATTGACATTGCTGCAATCGTATTTAAGTAAATGATAGCACAGCAAACAAATCTATTGTTATAGGCCAGAGTTATGTCAAGATTTTTATCACTCATTTTCGAACTAACACAGTAATTGTTGGAAATTCATTTTGCGAATAACACATATATGACAACTGCATTTTCAAAAATAGTGGCTGTCAAAAGTTGAGCTAATTGGGAAGATACTCCTAATGGTTTATACTATTGGTTATTGATAGTACTGGCCCACATTTTGATTTATTGTTATGATAGATAGCTGGCTCGCAGGTTCCACTGCTTTTTAGGAATTTTATGGTTTTCAAATTTTTGTGATTTTGATGAGTTTTTTATGTGCTGTTGATTGTACTTGTGTCTTTGTGGTTGTGCTTATGTATCGTTGTCTGCATGTGGCACTTGGAGTGCTTCTGTGAGCTGCCCCAAACCCCTCTGGGGAGATGGTGGCGGGGTACAAATAAAGATTTATCATTATTATTATTATTATTATTATTATTATCAGATTTTAAAAATATATATTTGATATCAGCAGAATTGTATGAATACTCTCTCCTAGTGTCCCCATTTGAGTGGTATATTAATTTCCTGAATTAATATACCACTCCCTTGAAAAATCATGACAGTTTAGTTTTATACACTCCATTTTACTGATGTCATTTGCCTTATATTTTGTCTACTTTAATCTTAAAAATCTGTAAGGTGTCATCAGTTAACTTTTTTTGTCTTTATTAACTTTTCTAACTTAACAGGTTTAGTAATCCTAATAATTTAGAAATAATGATGAACTGGACAGACGCCATAGGAATATGAACATAGATTATTTTTTTCCTGTTCCATCCACCTAAAGAAACAGGTTGATCTCCAGATTTGGTTGGAGCACATTTCCCGAGATCACTTCCCATTGTCAATGTTAAATAGGGGTTGTAGCCCAACGACATCTGGAAAACCACATTTTACACATTCCTGGTTCAAAGTTTTCTTATCTCTCAATCCTCTTCAGATTTTTCAGCAGAGGAATTAAAAGCCTTTGTGTCTTCCATTCCATCTCTTTGGCTTGAGATGTTTGTTGCAGAAGCCTTCTTTAAAAGGTTATATTTTGAAACCAGCACTGTCATTTCTACTGAACCACTCTCTCTTCAAAAAATTGTAAGTGTTGCTTGTATTGCTTATTAATATTTTCAGTGTAAGAATATTCTCGCCCAGTTCAAATGTAATTATCCCAGCCTAATAAACATTTACGTATTTATAATAGTAGTGAATCATGTCCACTTTCTGGCATTACCTGAATATTACTAGGTTGTTTCTCATGATATTTCAACTGGAATATCATATATTCTGGCATATAAGACTACTTTTTAACCCAAGAAAATCTTCTCAAAAGTCTGAGGTCGTCTTATACTCGGGAGTCGTCTTATATGCAGGAGTAGTCGTATACATGGGGGTAGCCTTATACACTGGAGTAACCTTATGTATGGGAGTCGTCTTATATGAGGGAGTAGTCTTATACGGTGTGAGTCGTCTTATAGAGCAGGTGCTGAAACTTCCAATCCGGATTGGAGAATCTGTAGTTGCTGTATATTGTGGGGGGAGCTCAAAAATGCCAGTGGCCACATCCCTGCCGTATGCAGTGACTGTATGAAAGCATTAAGGGCGACGCTGTACAAGTATGGTAGAAGAAAATCCATTCATCAGGATTTGTGGACTTAATGCGGTCCCGATGGTGAGGTGAAGGGGCACCTCACCGGGAAGGTGTAAATGAAGGGCAGAGCAAGCTGCAGGCGTCCGGGGCACCCAGAGTATGGAAAAAAGAGATAGAGTGGCTCTGGGCCCAGAAAAACACAACTCTTTTACCGTCTGGCCCGCCCTTGTATCCTATTACCGTACCGCATCCTCTGCCTCTCAGATCTCGCTCCTGAAGACTGCAGTGAAGTGGTGCAGGTGCGCATGTGCAAGATCTGAGAGGCAAAGAAGGAGGTACAGTAATATTGCCATACTGAAATCAAATCTGATGCTTTTAAAAAAATTATTTGGTGTGTGTTGGAAGAGGGGTAGTCTTATACGGTGAGTATATCCCAAACTATATTTTAACTGGAAAAGTTGGGGCTCGTCTTATACGCCGGAATATATAGTACTTCCACAAGCCAGTGGAACCTCAGTGTTGCTTGCTATATAAAACCTCTATATTTTCACACAACGTTTTCAATACTTTTCCTTACATTAACCTTTGATAAATTCTTTTAGATTTTGCCCTACTTCCAATAGTTTTATCTTAATCTATTAGTATTTTAGCCATAATTACATTTCATCTGCCTCCATTGGGAATGTTTTCCTTCTTTGTAATCCTTAGAGATTAGACACAGTCAACATTACCATATATACTTGTGTATAAATTGATCTCATTTATAAGTCAAGGGTGAGCTTGAGGATGAAAAGTGCAGATTTTGATATGATCTGTAGATAAGTTGAGGATCATTCCGTAGAGCAGTGATTCCCAACCTGTGGTCCATGGACCACCAGTGGTCCACAAGAACAAGAATGTGGTCTGCAACCTCACCATTACTACACCATTGCCTTGAAAGCACGCGGCAACGAGAGTGACTGGTCTCGCAAGCCCTCTTATAGTGCTCAGGCAACAGGGATGTTGGGACAGGAGAGACTGACTACCCACGAATGATTACTACTATATTATTAAATATGGTTTTCAGTGGGTGAGCAGATGGCGACTACTGGATGGCATATATTCTGTATCAGAAACTAGAGCTGATGTGGTCTATCCAATGCAATTTTCTAAATTAGCACCCCGGATAACCGAACCAAATCTAAAGTTGACCAAAAACTGATTCGCAGCCCTTTTGGTCCTAATGTGGGAGAGTGATCCCTGGTCAAGTGGTCCCTGGTCAAAAAAAGGTTGGGAACCACTGGCCTAGAGGACTAGGGATATTTTATTTATCAGCAAATCCAACTAGAATCAAGGGGGAATAGCTAATAGCTAAATATATAGATGGCACAAAATTATGCAAGAATATGAAACTCCCAAGTAGACTATAAAGAGTTCCAAAAGGTTCTGCCGTAGAAACAGGAAAGCACCAATACTGCCCCATCCAGGCATTCAAAAAAATAAATAAGCAGCACTATGGAGGATGAAGGATGAAGTTAAGGAAGTTGGTGCACATTTTGCCAGTCTACTCAGTGATGGTTCCTTTCTTTGATGAGCGTTAGGGTACAGTACTTACAGTCACCTGTGGATAAGTCAACTCAGGTTTTGGGGTACAAATTTTTGACTGAAATGTGTAGTCATCAGAAATTACTTGGTGGGTACCGGTATGTATTTGACTGCTATGTCCTGGAAAATGTTATGTTTACCTTCTGAAAGATTGTGGTGGATCCTGCCAATAAATATTTTTCTATGTTCGTGAGATTCACAGGCCTTTCTGGATGTGAATGAACTACAGCCCCCATGCTCCTGTGCCAACCCCCCACAAACCTTGCCAGTACTTAAAGTTAGTCATGATATGTATATGCCAAGTTTAGTCCAGATACATAATCGGTGGCCATGGTACAGCTCACTGGATATGGAAACCATATGTGAAAATAGATAAGTTCATATTTTGACTTTTATTTTATACACAGATAGATTAAGAATCTCTAGAACCATTTTTATCTCAGAAAAATGTTGACCATTTTAGAGAAATCTACCTGCTCCTTAACTACTTCCTCATCCTGGTAATACAAATTAACCAATGTCAGATGTTTTGTAAACTTCTATTTATTTCAGTCAGTGATCAGGGAAAGCAGGCAACTTGAAATATGCTATTCTTTTACTACTCTTTCATCACTTATTGGTGATGAAGTCTGATGTTTAGTGGCAATTTCAACTATTTCTATTGAATTTGTTATCTCAACTAGCGGCAATTCAGTAATATAGACAACTCAATGACCTTTTATCCCTAACCAGAGATCAGTTGGTTGGACTCTGTTTTGGGATAACCTCATAAGATAAACTCTGCTTTGGCACAGACATTTTAATTCAGGAAATCAACATTATAATAATGTCTGCATAATATGCAAGGTTCCATTGTTTTAGGTTCCGAACACATACAGTCAAAAGCAAGGGTTATTATTTAAATTGGAGCAACTTTCAGGTGTGTCCAGTATCATTGCCCCTCAATGTAATCCAAGTAAACCTGATTGCCGAGACATGGTAGTGTCAAAAAGAAACCCTGTACGATGTAAATGAAAATATATCGGCATCCTGTCTTTCTCCTTCATTACACATAGTGATCATTCTCCTAACTTTTGCAAGTTTATAAATAAATAAATAAACTTTGTGCCCCGCTACCATCTCCCCAAAGGGCCCAAAGCACTCAAAGTGCCACACATAAAATAGAATTACATATCATCAAAACAATACATAATTTGACTGAATACAAACAATAGACAACATCAATCAATAAAATTTAAAAAAAATCTAAAACAGTCATTCTTGTGGGTCATTGGGTTTCTTCAAACACGAGCTAAAGTGACGAATAACAATGGTCGACGTCATCACATGACCATAGTACATTACACCATGTCAAAGGCCTGTGTAAACAGCGATGCTTTTAGGCTCGAACGGAAGATTTGGAGATTTGGGGCTAATCTAATCTCTCTAGGAAGGGCATTTCACAGCTGAGAAGCCACCACCAAGAAGGCCCTATATTGCATCCCCACCAAACAAGCCTGTGACGGTGGTGGGACCAAGAGAAGGGCCTCCCCAGCAGATCTCAAGGCCTGCACCAGTTCATAGAGAAACTGTTTGGGAGCCAGTGGAGCTGCTTCAATAGGGGCATGGTATGCCCCCTATGGCTAGCCCCAGTTAGTAATCTGACTTCCCAAACTTCCCAAATGTTCTGAAGCCATTATCCCTCCATTCCACTGCATGGTTATTTATCTAGAGTTATTTGATTATGAATGCTGCCCATTTATTTTTTGTCAAAAATTCTGGGTGGCCACAGTGCAATTTGTAATCCCAAGATCATCTTGTGGACCTTATTTGGGAATGGTGGGAATGTTGTTGTTGTTTTGTTTTGTTTTGTTTTTGCATATTCAACATTTCTATCTTCTCATGCCATGTCTCACACTATTGCACCAGATGCTGGAAAATCAGAGAGCTTCAGAAATATTTCATTGCAGCAGATCAGCTCTTCCATCATTGCATATGTTCTTAGTTGATAAAAGTGGATAGTGGCTAATTTCCCCATTCCTTTCTCTCTTTCCTGTAGAAAGTATAGGAAGCAACTTCCAAAACTTATTTATCATCCTGCAATGGTTGGGAATGCTCTGCTAGAATACTATTAATATAGTGTTGTAGCTACCAGTGGGAGACTGAGCTGCATGATTTGTTTTTTCTGCTTTCTGGGCTGCTTTTGGATGTATATTGTTCTTAGTTCTGCACTTTTCTGCTAGAGCAGTATGAATAGCATTTAGTAGAACGCTTACCCTATGTTAGTTTGAGAGAAACTGTATGGACACACGGGAGTTACTTTCACACCGCAAGAATTATTCAAATCAATTTTGTAAGGCCTGGGCATGATAATCTGAAAAATTGTGAGAAAAACTTGATAGCAGCTTTAATAACCAGACACATGTGAATGTTATCTTTAAACATGCCCAGACTAAAGTGTCACTCTGGCAACAGGTTTGTTCCTATCTGCCTGCTTTACAAATATGGATGCGTGAGACAGGGAAGCTGCAGAAAGGAAAGAGAGAGAAAATAGGGCAATGGCCTTGCCCTGAGTCTCAAAGGGCATTACTGATGCTAAATGGTGATAAGCAGAACCAAGCCGAAGTGCTGCCTGATGTACCGTAAGTAATACCTATAACATCACCAGTTTTATTCTGCTTTGGGGGACAGCTTCTGACCTGACACATTTCTTGAACTTTATGTGACCTGTGTTGTTGTCTGCAAATTACTGTGACTGGCAGAAAGCTCTGTTTTAATCCTATGACACATCTGGATGGAGTAAGTTTTTTCCTTTTCTCTTTTCTCTGTATGTATGTAGATTGCGCATAGTTTTCCACTATTAATGTAAATTGCTTCCCAAGAGAAATGGATCTATTCACAGAATTACACTTTTAAAAACAGCTTATATCCTGTGTATATTGAATGATTGCTGAGTTTATTACAAGTGCTGTTGTAGTGAATGTTTCTAAACTACAATAGGGAGTCAATTTTCAAAATCAGAAAGCATATAGATGTGTCTGCCTGCGCAGGCACTTGTTACTGCAGTACAGAGTGGGTTTTTAAAATGTAAATGTAAGTTCATGTTTCTGAGTATATTTTGGTTATTCCTTGTTTTTTCAGTGTTCAAACCCGTCGTAACTCTTCTCCTCCCCCAAAGAAATTAAAAACCAAAACTGAAATCCAGGCATCACATGGCAAAAGAAATGATCAGTCTTCTCCTAAACAGATGAACATTTACAAAGTTAATGTTAAAGGTACTACGAATTCCTTACTCAATCTCGGTACTTCATAACTCATTCAACAGTTTCATGTTTGGCTTTTGTAAAGATGAAAGTGTATCTCATAATGTTGTAGATTAAGTAATATTTCCTTGTGTTAAGTGCTATATAATGCCAGATTTTAAACCAAGGAAATAATATATTGTCGAAGGCTTTCATGGCCGGAATCACTGGGTTGTTGTAGGTTTTTTTGGGCTGTATGGCCATGGTCTAGAGGCATTCTCTCCTGATGTTACGCCTCACTACCTCTGACGATGCTTGCCATAGATGCAGGCGAAACAACAGGAGAGAATGCATCTAGACCATGGCCATACAGCCCGAAAAAACCTACAACAACCCAAGGAAATAATGTTATATATGCTAATATGTATGTTGTTCAAGTACACTTCCTCCTTCCCTCTATCCTCCCTTTCTCTGAAACCCAGACCAGTAAATAAAGGGTGCATCCTGAATAGGTCCATTCGAGTCATGGCTGCCTTGCTTCACTAATCCACCTCAACCTGTGCTTGGGAAGGATCAGCGTCATCTTTTGATTTGAAAGTCTAATTCAGTCTTCATCTAGACATTGTGAACAAAGACTGATGTGTGTGCTGTGTTACATAGTCTTATTAAGCATATGGATCGTTTTCTTTTAGGCATTTAGTCCAGACCATGAGATGCATTGGGCGTTTAGTTTTAACTACGTTTGGCTTTAGTTTTAACTATGTGGTGGTTAAAATAGCAGCATAGTGCTTTATTCAGGTTGTGTTCAGAGCACTAATATAATAAAACAGATTTACACTGGTCTGCACCTGACTTAAACCTTTGGATGCAGCTGTGATTTTTAAAATGAGAATTACATCTAGATAACATACTGTTAGTGAGAGTTAAGATTAATCTATAGTAAAACCAGATTATTTGAGCCGGTCAAAGAAAAAGGAACCCTCGTTTTACATGGATTTTGATTTTATTCTCATTCTTTGCTAAATTCTCATTAACACCATGAGAAAATGCAGTGATGGTTATGATGATGATGATACTTTATTTGTATACTGCCCTATCTCCCCAAAGGGACATATAAAGCAAAACATTCAATTCCCAAAGAGAAAAATCATACAAACAGATTAAACAGATTAAAATAAAAGCATCATAAAACACAAAAATCCTACTAGAACATAACAATAAAATTTAAACTAATTGCATTTATAACTCCATCAGACAAGGTTAAATGGGCATGGTCAACTAAAAAAGGGCTGCGCAAGGGATACTGCAAACAGTGTAGCATAGGGCCAGGGAAATCGTGAAACTGTTAAAAGTTGTTTCATTTTTTCCAACCGATATGCTGGTATACATGTTGTACAAATGGATTCACTGTATAAATACCATTTAAAATGGAAGTGGCTAAAGTTTGAGAGCTTGGGAAGACTTTGGTGTTTCCCATAAGAAGCAGCTAGATACCCTTGTCTAAGAATAACATCCTTTTGAAGATAAATAACAGCACTTTAGGGTGAATATTCAAACATTTACAGTTCAGTTTTGGAATATGACCTGTCTGATTTCGTGGGTCCACCATTTCTACATGTAGGTAAGAAATTACCAATCTAGCTTCATTATATGTAAATTAAGGTAGAAGACCAAAGTGTTAGTTTGAGAGCTTGTTACCCCTTTCACCTCAGATTGTCTTTTTTTCATGGGCTTTCCTTAACAAAAGACACTATGGTTAAATACCAGGATTTTACAGCCTGCCTACATTAATGGGGCCACTATCAGTAAACTGCAGTTCAGGTCTTCAGTGTTCTTTTGCTCATTTTTCTCATCTCCAAATGACTGTGTTCCCTCTTCTTGGGACGGCTTCATTCTTTTTAATCTCCCTCTCTCCCTCCCCCTTTCTTTCTGGTACTGTAGGCAAGCCAGACAGCCTATTGAGGAACAGCAAACCATCTGTTAACGGATTTGAAGTTGTGAATTATACTCGAGTGTGTAGAGGCACTCGTGCTTAGCCAGAAACATTCATTTGAATTAAGCTACAAATGCTGTGTAAAAAGAACCATACACTTAATGTAGGTTCATGAATAAATTTAAGGGAGGGCAACTGCACTCTAAACTTTTATTGCTTCAAAACCAAGCATTTTTGGTGTTCTGTGATCATTCAGTGCTTTTATAATGTGATTGAAGCTTTTACAGCTTGAACAGGCGGGTTGTAGGGGGAGAGATAATTCCTGGGTTTAACCCTTTCGCAGTGCAGTCTCATTGCTGGATCTCTGGTGGAACAGAAGCTCTGTGGGCTTTTTGAATTTTCTTAAAAGGTGTTTAAACAGGACAAAAGAAAATCTTATTCATTACTGAATGCTCTGGCAAGTAGCCATATCTCCTAGTTCCCTGCACTTTGATTATTTTCTTCAGTTGCCATTTTGTCTAGACTGGTTTTAATCTATTAATTTTGTATGCCAGGAGAGACAGCCCTGCATATTACTTGCAAAAGCAACAATGTGAAGAAATTGATTCATCTTCTTTCTCTACCAGGAATAGATATTAACGTTAAAGGTAAGTACATTTATATTCTGTATAGCACAAGCACGCTGATCTTCCCAAACAATTGTACTATGTTTATGTTTGCAAAGTTCTCCTTATTTGTCTTCTGTGGGTTTGTGACTTAAAGATTTATGCAGAGCATGTATCAACAACTTATTGAATCAACCATTCAGTGCATTTAATTGTGCGAGTTTTCTATTAAAGTGCAGAAGTAGTTTTAAATTTTCTCATAATCTGGCCATTCTATAGGTGATGAGGGTAAAAAATGTGAGTAGCTTTATACTCAGTCGGAACTAGAAGTTCATAAGATGAGCTAACATACCTGGGTTAATGGCGTTTTGAGTGCAGATTCATGGCACAGTAAACAATATTCTGCTTTTTGGAGAGAAAGCAACATCATCAGATTTCTGAAAGTAGACGTTTGCTTCTAGGAATATATTGCTTGGTTCATTCCATTTTTAATAGTGAATTAGCATCTCACTTTTATTGTTAGGATTCATACTAGAACCAAATAAAAAAAGAATTTCTATTTTTATGCAATTTGATTAGTAGTGTTATGAGCATCCTTCTGCTAATTTTACTGTTTCTCCAAACTTCCCTTGATTTATAATTCAGACTATGCTGGTTGGACGCCTTTGCATGAAGCTTGTAACCATGGTAGCACAGTGTGTGTCCGCGAAATTTTGCAACATTGTCCAGAGGTAAACCTGTTCAGTCAAGTGGATGGGGTGACGCCCTTGCATGACGCGCTGACAAACGGACACATTGAGATTGCTGAGCTTCTGCTTCAGCATGGCGGTAAGTGTCTTTTTATGAAACAAGTTTAGAGAAATTCAATTTTCTGAAAGCTGCAGAGTACAAGGAAACTCTTTGAGATGTCATTACAAATGATAGGGGTTTTTATATATTGATTTATATCGTATATGTTTACACTTATTTTAGTAAATGTCTGATTTTGGCTGCTTTTCATATTAGCTGATATACAGCAATATAGGATACATGTCACTTCCATAAACCCATGACTTTCCATTAGAATCTCACAATATTTGGCTTAATTGATTCGTGCTACGTAAATATAGGATGATCTACACATTTTTCTCATAAAATAACTTCTAAAAAGTCAAATTCTAAGGGGGAAAATGACTCAATTGTCAAATTTTTCATTTCCCCTAAGAAAAATAAAGCAAGTTTAAATCACAATTTGTGGCAAACACTCTTTGAAACAAGTTACCTTTCAGAATATTAGTATGGATTCGTGCACACATCTGTATCCAGAAAATTAAGGGTTTCTTTGTGGGGAGGTAATTTTTAATACTCCTACTATCTCTTTATACTTCAGTCTTTATTTTTATCCTGTTTTCACATTTCTGTGGGAGTTGTGATCATTCTTCCAGAAAGGAATATACCCCATATATTATTTTAACCTAACTCACCCAGAAGCACAACTATTGTGCTGGTTTTATTTACTTTAGAAGGCCTCTATAAATCTGTAGTCTTCTCCTGCCCCCTAAAGGCTATTTCCTTTGTGTCTGGCTGACATCCTTGCACTATCAATACATCCCTTGCTCTTCTCCCTCTCTGTGTTTTGGGCTGAGCCTTAATGCTGCCTCCCAGGTGTTTTATTTATCTGCTGCACCATGCAACTGACATGCCAGCCAATACCTGGCTTCTCTGCAATCGGTCTAAGTGATGCAAGAGCCAATATTACAGCAAGTCCAGGTCTTCAATAGAATGTGGCATCACACTGACAGATGTGCATTTTTCCTGGGTGTCGGTGAAGAATGACCAGTGGATGATACCCTTGTCCTGGGGGAGAAGATCTGCTTGCACTTTAATCCATCAAGGTCTTGTGGCAACTGCACAGACTGTGTGTACAGACTTATCTTTGCTGTCATATGCCTGGCCTTGGCCTGTCAAACAGTGTGACACCAGCGTGACAGGAACTGTGTCACACATTCAGTGCAGAATTACTCATGTTTGGTAACTAACTATACTTTTGAGAACCTTTCTGCATTCCTTCTACCATCTCACATGCCATCTCTGCCAACTATTTCATTTTAGTTTTTTGTTTAAAGCAATCCTATTATGCAATATTTTATTGCAAAATTATATATTATTCATTTTTATTAGTCTACAATATACATACAATTTATGACATCTGTATCTCATCATTCTTCTATGGAAAACATATTGCAGAACACAGGATACTCTTATTCTCACAGCAACCCTGTGGGGTAGGTTATGCTGCCACTTGGCCCAAGGTCACTTTATAAGCCTTGCAATTGAGCATTGGTTATGAAGCTGCATATTTTTCTTGCAATTTTCTCAAAACTATACTATCTCTCCTCACCACAACTTTTACATTTTTGCTGCATACTTTCTTAGGAGATCCCTTGTTGTCCGAGAATGAGGGTCCTCCAAATGTAGTGTCTTGGCGGTGGGTCTGTAGGTGGCTGTGGAGCCCTATTCTTGATCCGCATGTTCTCCCACAGTGAGGACATCGGTTGCCAGGTGGAAGGTGATCCTGGTCAGGATTGGCTTGACGCACCTTCCTCTTAGCACATTTCTCCCTTTCGCCCTCCATTCATGCCTCTTCGAATTCTGCAGCATTGCTGGTCACAGCTGATCTTCAACTGGAGTGCTCAAATTTGCTTCATTTGAAAAAATGCTGCACTTGCAGAGCTCAGGTGGTGTTGTATTTCAGTGTCAGTGTTGACTTTTGTGAAGAGGTGGTTGCCAAGGTAGCGAAAATGGTCAAACTTTTCTAATGTTACACCATTAATCTGTACTTCTGGCATTGCAGAAGGTGGCTGCTGGAAGAGCACTTTGGTTTTCTTGATGATCAATGACAGGCCGAGCTTCTCATAAGCTTCTACAAGGGTGTTTAGAGTGGCTTGTAGGCTTTTCCTGAATGCGCACAGACTACATTATCATCAGCACCACAAAGCATTTTATTTAATCACATACTGGTTGCTACCCAACCTCCCCTCCGTGTAGCATAAATACTTGTATGAAGGCTAACACTATGCTGACCCATACCCCGCCCCTCCCCAATTTAGTGAAAAGACTCTTCATGCCAGGGAGAACATTCCATGAGAACATTCCATGTTTTGGGGTGAGCAGGGAGGATTGGAGAAGCATCTGATTACATCTAATAACCAATCATTAAATCAATTACAGCAGCAAGGAGAGCATTGGAGGACCTCAGTACCAATGTCATTTCATTGCTACTGTGAAGATGTAGCCAGACATTTCTCTAATCCAGCTATTTTTACTATGAAGCATAGAATGGCTCTGCTGGGTGGTTCCAGGAGCTGTTTAGGAAGTTGGGATGCAGAGGTAGACATGAAATACCAATCCACTCAGCACCTGAAGAAAGACACCACACATGTAAGGATCTCTTAATGGCCATTGCAAGTTAAGTGTGACTACAAATTCTGTTTGCATGCCCTAACAAAACTGCCTGTGTAGTCCAGCATAACTTATATTGTTGGGTATGTTTTCCAAAATCAGAAGATTCTTACTTCTTTGGAGGAGAGCAATGACCAACCTTGATAAAATAGTGAATAATAGGGACATCACACTGGCAATGAAGATCAGTATAGTTAAAGCAATGGTATTCCCTGTAGTAACCTAGGGATACGAGAGCTGGACCATAAGGAAGGCTGAGCGAAGGAAGATATACACTTTTGAACTGTGGTGTTGGAGCAAAATTCTGAGAGTGCCTTGGACCACAAGAAGATCAAACCAGTCTATACTCCAGGAAATAAAGCCTGACTACTCACTGGGGGGAAGGATGTTAGAAGGAAAGATGAAGTCCTTGGCCACATAATGAGAAGACAGGAAAGCTTGAAGAAGACAGTGATGCTGGGGAAAAAGAAAGGAAAAAGAAGGGCCGACCAAGGGCAAGATGGATGGATGGATGGATGTTATGCTTGAAATGATTGGCTTGTCCTTGAAGGAGCTGGGGGTGGCGATGGCCAACAGGGAGCTCTGCATGGGCTTGTCCATGATGTCACGAAGAGACAGAAGCGACAAATAAACAACAGCAAAAATGTTTTCCAAAATATGCTAATGTTGATATATAGCATCTTTCTTTAAAAACAAGATTCAGTTTCTGCCTACCAAACAAGTGATTCAGGCTTTGAGTGTTGAGTAGATGACCCTTGTGAATTAACACACACTTGTTGAACTGAAGTGGACACATCTAAGCACACTTTTCATTGCATCTGTGTACTAAAACAAATAAATAATTTGTCTTTATAGTGCTATGGTTGGATGGGGTTTTTGTGGAATCAAAAGTTCTTACTGAGATTTAATTATAGCGATCTCACACATTTGGAAAAGTTTCTTTTGATTACAACCACTTCTGAAACCTAACCCTTAATTTATACATTCACTTGTAGAGGACAGGATTTTTTTATCCTTTCAGGTGTGCCAATAACACATATTTCAAAACGGACCCTCAACATGATTACCGAAAACAGGAAGTGAGTGACCATTTCTGCTCTGAAAGGAAGAGAAAAAAATGTATAAAAAGTTCCATTAGCAAAAGAAAAACCACAGCACATGAAAACAATGAGCAACAGTGTTACCTTGTAATTAAATGTGTCCAATTTCTTTACTGTATATCCATTCTGTTGAGTTCAGTGAAGCTTGCTCCTATGTGAGTAGGCAAAGGATTTCAGCCTTTATTGGTTATATGTTTGATAAGTGAATAGCATTTTTTTACTGTAGCTGAGTGGTTGCATGCCAGCATGGCAAGAAACAAAAGTCTTATCAGGCTAGATGCAGCTGCAGCAGGCCAAAAGTTATCTGTCTCATGGAATAGGAAATGGATTTTAAATAAGGTGATTCAAATATGACCCTTTATATTATCACAAAATCTTTAAAGTATGGGGAACAACTTACAGATGCTTCAGAATACCCTGTCTGCTTGTTCAGTCACTGAATAAAGATACTACTTCTGATTTAATGCTTTATCTCTTTGCAGGACTAGTATTGCTGGAGCAAAAGGACTCTGAGGGAAATCTGCCACTTGATCACATAAAGTGTGTAACAACTAAGCAACATCTTTTGAATGTTGCTAAGTCAAAAGAGACTGTTGAGGAGTTTCATGCAAGAGTCGAAAGCAGTTGGTACAGTCAACAGACAGAATTTTGGACAGCCCTGTTTTGCAAGATGTTGCTGAACTTTTGTTCTGTGTATAACTTATTTAGACCTTTCTCCGTCAGCTTTAAAAAGTCAACCTGCTCAAAACCGTTCCTGGTGACAGCAGGTTGTTGCAAGTTTAATACTAGCCATTGGCTAATAGACCTTTATCTTAGAGAGCTTCATACCTATCAAAATCTTCCAAATTATCTTCAGGAAACTATTGAAAAACTTAAACATGGCCCAGGTGAACAGAAAAAGGCTTTTGTAGTAGCACTACAACAAATTTCATGGACAGCTCAGATGTCTAACCTTAATTTGACCAACGGTGTTACCAAGTAACCTGATTTTTGTATTTTTTTTATTTTCATTGGCTTCACTAAGCATTTGGTGATCATTATGTATGGGGAATAATGAAAGCTGAATTTGGTTTGAAACAAAACCATGGCTTCCCATTGCACAAAGGAGTAACAGCTAATCTTGGACATGTATACTACTCTTTTTGGAGCACCAGAGGAGAAGATCGAAAATATCTTCTTCTGGACTTATTTATTATTTATTTACAATATCTCTATCCTGCCTTTCTTGAACCCAAAGGTGACTCAAAGAGGCTTACAACCAGGCAGCCATTTGATGCCTTAACTATATACACTTGAAATCTCATTTAAAACAGAATTTAAAAGTGCATACAATAAGACCTTTAAAAACATATAAAACCAATACCTTAACCGTTCACTTCACTTCATGGTGTCTAAACTCAGGCAATATCTACATCTTAGTTTAAATTATTTTATTTTAAAAAACAAAAACTTTATGAGTGTGAATATCAGAGCAGTGGTTTCAAATCAAAAGAAAAACTTTATATTACCGATAGGATGAATAAGTCAGGCTTACGCTCACCACATTGTGTGAGTCTGTTCCTATTTCTTCTGAAATAAACTTTGTTTTGGTAGCTCAGTGAGCCCATACAGTGATCATGCAATAACTCAATGTATGTCAATTACATCTGGTTTGGCTGCCTGTGGTTATCACAGTTGTAATCTATAAAGATACGTACTCATTTTTAAAGTGTATCTTTATTACCTGAATAAAATAAATTATTTTATAGAAACTCACTTGTTCAGCCTAAGTATTTGTACCCAATGCCATTCTAAATATTTGTGAAATATATTTTAATACAGATACAGCTGTGCTTCATAAATCGTAATTGAGTTGGATATTTAGCAGTGTGGTGGAGGCTCCTTTGGAGGCTTTTAAATAGAGGCTGGATGGCCATCTGTTGCGTGTGCTTTCTCCTTTTCCTGCATGGCAGGAGGTTGAACTGGATAGCCTGTGTGGTCTCTTCCAACTATATATTTCTAAAATCTGAATATTGTTTAGTACTACTTTTTGTTTATTTATTTTTTAATTAGAGTCACCCTAGTAATAGTCTTTTCTCATTGAAAACTGCAGAGATGTCTTTCAAAATGGGTGGGAGGGAAATGAAGTATATATCTCTATTGTAAAGAGAAGACAAACAGCAATGCTATCAACAAGCTCCCTCCAAGGTACAAGTACACAAATTTAAATCTTTTATAGTGGAGGTTAAGAGTTTCTTGGAGAAAAAAAACAGCATTCAAAAAGCTTGATACCAAACTTAGAAAAAGAAGTTTACCCAAACTAATTTTCCTGGATATGTATACAAAAGGTTCTGTCTTATAATTTTTTTAAAAAAAACTCACACATCCAGTTTTTGAGGTCTGTAGTGTAAAACAACCCATTTGTTTTTAAACATTCATGTCAAAATCCAAGCTTGGAGAAGTAATAAGAGCAATACATGTGCTGGTATGTATAATTCTGGATGCTGAGTGCAGATCAAAAAAATAAGTTGGGATGTTACATGTAGCATTCTTTGGATCTTACACGAAGTTCTACAAAAGGTATTTGTTTACTGATACCTGATAACCACCTTTCAGGCCATCCTTTCTCACCACATTATATTCAGCGGTGTTGATAGTACATTGAGATATTTGGTTGACGCTATGATTCAGATCACTGTTACCATTGTTACTCTATAGTACATAGAAACTTTGAGAATTGCACCGCTTCTGTATGGATTTATACACACTCAAGAATGTCATAGGATGGGGCATAAAGATTTTGAAGTTGTATAACAACGAACAAAGCAATCTAGAAAAAACCTATATATATTTCTGAAATGTACATATAATCAGTTTTGTTATAATGGGTTTTAAAATCATTAAATTATTTTTGTAAGGATGCGGTTTTAAATTGGCATGCAGAATCCTCCTCAAACTCCAACCTGATATTTTCAGTACCATGGCATGCCTATGAGCTGAAAGCCTTAGGGATTGCCGAATGGATGCTCTCACTGCTTCCACATTTTCTGGCATTCTAATGGTCCTAGGTCTGTTAGGGATTTTCTTTTCAGTGTAGATCCTATTGCCCACCATCAACCCAGCTGGTCTAGCCACATTGTCCAAATACCCAGTCACCTCCCAAAGCAGTTACATTACTCTCAAATCAAGAACGGAAAATAGAATGCTGGTGGACAGGAAAAGAGATTTAAAGATAGGCTTAAAGCTATTTATTTTTGTTTGTTTACAGTATTTATATCCCGCCTTTCTCAACCCCGAAGGGGACTCAAATGGCTTACAGCATAGACAGTAATTCAATGCCTTATAAGCCATATACCTCTAATATACAATTAAAGATTTCAATTAAAATTTTAAATGAGACTAAGAGCATTAAAACATATAAAACATTGTAATTACAATTTTCAGCAATCATAGTCAGGCCATTCCAGTAATCATTACACATAAATCCAAGTCTATCTATTGCACTGTGTTATTTGCCAAAGACTTGATCCCAAAGCCACATTTTCACCCTCTTTTCGAAGGTCAGGAGGGAAGGGGCTGATCTAATATTGCTGTAGAGAGAAGGAGTTTTTAAGCTAACCTTAAAAACTGGCATAGACACTGAGAAGTTGAACTGGGAAGCCCTGGCCCTAAAGTATTCTAACTAAAAGTCAGCTGTTATCAACAGTGTTGTGGAATTTGAAGAGGCACGAATGGAGGGTGAAAGAAAGTGGTTCTTGTTGAGACCACCTTCCATCTAGAAATCGATGTCCTCATTGCGAAAGAACATACAGATCAAGAATAGGTCTCTACAGGCACCTGCGGATCCACTGCCAAGACCCTGTACTTAGGAGGCAATCATATTTGGCAACAAGGTATCACCTATGTATATTTGCCTGAAGATTAGAAATCCATAGCAGAATTTATTTCTGATCTTGTACAGATACATTTTGACCGAGCGCAAAGTGTGTACGGAACGCTCTCTGCATTGTTATCACACAGAAAGCATTGAATAATTAAAGCCCCAATGTTCACTGGTTCAACTCATGATGGCTACTGAAAACGGTAGAGACTAACCTACTGAATCAGACCTACCCCACTTCCCTTCCCCCACTACAGTCAACACAGTACCTCCTTGAAATAGTGGAGAATGAGATCTTTCTGCCCCAGCCTGTGTAATCCAACATATTAAAAGAAGAGCAAATATAGATCATGTGCCTCAGGCATTCCAACCTGTTTCTTTTAATATTACTTTTCAAATGTACATGGCGTTTTAAACAGATGGTATTTATCTGCTGTCATGTTTCAGAATACCCACTCTGTGTACTAATGGCATTAGAATACCAGTTTAGATTTTTTGGTATAGTTCAGCACTTGTAATGTATACAATAGCCTGAATCCTACTTATTAATCCCAGCTGGAGTAGATCCATTAATGCCCTTGGGACCACTAACATGATTGTAGCCAATAACTTTTCATCATGAAGAATACATTGTGCAATATAAAATCTCCCAGGTTAGAAACATTGATTAATAAAGCTTGGTTTCTTTAATAATGATTTAATTATATTGGCTTTTCTTTCCTTTTTCAATAAAATGCATATCGCAATGGCCTTCATTTTACTGTTAAAGTCAGTATCTTCCTGAAATCTTTAAACCAAGTTGTGTTAGAAGTATTTTTTTATTGTTGGTAGCTTTACCAACCATGGTGGCATGCCACATTTATTCTTATAGTAGCTTATATTTTCCACGTCATACTATGATCTTACATGTGTGTGTGTATAATGAAGTCTTATCGCATTATCTGAAACGGCCTAAAATTCCTCCTAATGTGCTAAATTCTCTCAGAAGAATCAATGTAATATGTCAGTTTGATGTGGTCGGCCAATCATTAGTTTCAGATTTTTCAAAGCACACCTTTTCTATGTGGGGAATATACTGTCCATAATGTCTTTTAAAGTGTTAAAGATAGATTTTTTTCTCCTCATATGGGTATCATGCGGATTGATGATAACGTAAATGTAGCTTCTCTATCAACCCCTTCTGATTTTAGGAGTGTTCCTGGAACATGAAGAATTGCTTGTTCCCTGATGTGCCTTTTAATGCTCAACACAAAAAGAAGGGAGAGAGCTGATAAGATTAAATGACTGAGGATACTTATCAAAGCCTCTACCATGGACGGATTTATAGGGAGTTCTCTCCCATTATTAAATTAAGGGTTTTTTTTAAAACCCTTGGAAAATCCATAAAAATTCTTTGAAAGTCTGTGCTACTGAAACAGATCAAGTAGATACAGGAAACAAGCCTCTGGAATATGGCACGTTTGTTTGCCTAAGCCAGTAATAAAGCTGTTTAGGTCACTGGGTACATGTTTTCCAAATCCATGTTAGGTGATAGTTTGTAAAGTGTTGGGATTATCTCCTAAAAGAAGCTTTATAACCAGGTGATCATTCATTTTATTTTATTACATTTCAATCTAAAATAGCTTTGATGACTCACTACCTCCTCCAGTACATTCACAAGCTTCCTTCAGCACGAAAACTGGTTGAGAGAATCCAGCAAGTGGTAATATTCTGGCTAATTGGATCTACCCACAATGTATCCAATGGTGCCATGAGACTTACAAAATGAGTTTTTCTCTGTCCTTCATAAATACGGCATTTTTTTCATCATAATGCCAAAACTTCCTGCTCTACAGAAGCTGCTACACCCATATCCACAAACAGAGGACAGGAGATATCAGGGATCAGTGCATCAGCAAGTGCATCCTTCAAAGCAAACAATATATTTGCCCCTAAATATCCACAAATTCAACCATCCATGATTTGAAAATATTCTAACTCATCCCAAAACAAACCTTGATTTTGCAGGTTTATATAAGGAATTTCATTTTATTATCCCCTTGTATATAATGGGACTTGAGCGTTCACAGGGGATCATTGGAACCAAACCCTTGCAGATACCAAGGGCCCACTGTATGTATGTACTTATTTATTTACTTCACTTGCATACTGCTTTTCTCACCCCAGGGGGGAACTCAAAGCGGTTTCTAACATATTTATGGCAAAATTTAATGCCTCACATACATATGAAACCTAACATAAAACAACAGTAATATACAACCATCAATTAGATCATGAAAACGTAACAACATATAAACATTAAAACGTGAAGTTAAAAACATATTAATATAAACATTAAAATCACATAATCCATGGTCCGTTAGATAAGTTATTTGCAGCTATTCAAATAGCTAGCAGAGAAATCACAGCAGAGTATTATATAGGGTGAGTAGAGACAACCACACAGCTACATGTGGTTAGAAATACCACTGACTTGAGCTACAGCTCCAGAATCTCCACCCCATTCTGACCACCAGCACCAGCTACCATGCATAATTTTAAATTCAACACTTTTGATACTTTAAATGCAGTTTAAAATCTTGTATTCCCCAGCATGAAAATGTGATATACTCTGTAACATATTATATTACATCCGAAATACATTATTTTGTATATGGAGAAACGACATATTTAAAAACAAATCCATAAAATCCATAAAAATTTATGGAGGTTCCCCGCTCTTGAAAACCTTCACACATTTTGCTTCCACTATTTGGTATAGTTTTATAACTGTCCCATTGATGCTGTCATAAATGCATTCCCTACTACCATGCACCATATAACAGAAATTTCATAACCGGGTGGAATAGTAATCTTTTTTCATGTTCGAATCTGGGGAGAGGCAGATGAGCTCCATCAGCTCCAGCTCCTCATACGGGGACATGAGAGAAGCCTCCCACAAGAATGATAAAAACATCAAATCATCCGGGCGTCCCCTGGGCAACGTCCTTGCAGACGGCCAATTCTCTCACACCAGAAGCGACTTGCAGTTTCTCAGGTCGCTCCTGACATGACAAAAAAAACCCACTTTTATTATGTGTATAGATGAGTTTACCATAACATTCAAAGAACAGTATACAACACATTACAGACCACACACACACTTGAAACTCATATTCCACACAAAATAAAACCTCTTCCCCACGCCCGTGCACCCTTCACCATGACTTCTGACACTGAAGTATTATAAAGCCTTTAAGTCAATTTATCTATCCATGTTCATAGTCTAATCCTAAATTCCTAAAGGTGCTCCTCTATGTCACTGACTCTCTACGTAGATATGCCACGACCAAGTTCCACTTTTCCAGAAAGTCCTCATTATTGGTTAGTTAGCATATATTCCTGCATTCTTCTCTTCCAATCTTTTTTAGTTAAACTTTTTTTTCCAAAAGGATAAAGAAATATACTAATATAGCTTTACTGCCGCAAGATTAACCATAGCCAAAGACTGGAAAGGGGAACGGTATTCTTTATACACATTATATCTATTATCTATATATGTCATCCAGAGATGGATCGTGCAGAGAGGCCCTGCTATCATTCCCACCTCCTTTGCAGGCGTGGTTGGTGAGGAAGAGAGATGGGGTCTTCTCAGCAATGGCCCCTCGTCTGTGGAACTCCCTCCCCAACAAAATCAGATTGGCCTCCTCTCTCCTGACCTTCAGGAAAAAACACAAAATGTGGCTTTGGGAGAAAGATTTTGACCAGTAATTGGAGCAGTGCAATAAGTGGCCACGAATTCATGTGATTGATAAATGAAACGGCCCTGGATTATTATTTGGATGGTATAATTTTAATTGATGTTTTAACTGTTTGGTTTTTAATTGTAATTGTTTATTTTATGGACATTGTGTATGGCATCAAACTGCTGCCTGTTATAAGGTCATCTTGAGTCCCCTTTAGGATGAGAAGGGTGGAGTACAGATGTGGTAAATAATACAATGTCTGCATGTCCAGCAGGGAGACATTCAGACTTGCACATTTTTATGTGGCACAGAAAGCACTTGGCCAAGAATTGGTGGGACAGCCAAATAATGAAAGTAAGATCTCTAATTACAAAATATGCTTCACTTTTTAATCTTCCTCTCAGTTCACATAGAGACCTTGCCTTTTCCCAGCCCTCCAAAAAGAACATTTTGTGGAGGACTGGAGTAGCTGCCATGGGGAAGAAAAAGTAGATCCTGTAATTCCACAATTTCTATTGCAGGAATTACAGGAACCGTTTCTGCCCTTTTTCTTTCTTCATTCAATGAGAATTAAAATGCATATATAAAATAGAAAAATGCTGTGATGTTCCATTTCATCTCTCTGTGGGTTTACATTTTATTTACCACAATGTTGTTCTATTACAAAGCAACTTTATATGATTCTGAAAATAAATGCCTTTTAAAAAGTGCCTGAGGTGAGATATCAAAATAAGGACGCTAACAGGTGTAGAGGCTCATTCCTGAATTAATTTGATCACAAGGAGCATCTTGAAACACTTCAAGCTTGAGGCAGGCTTATTCCCCAAAGAAGTTTCTTTTCCAAAACAAAACAGCAACAGCCTACAGACAAGTCACTAATAGAAAATACTGTGGAAAATTCTATTAATTAATTATCTCATGCAAAATCTCTTGTTATCAGTTCTAAGCTTGCAAATTGGTAGTGAAACTAGAAAAAAAACTTGCAGATAGACAAAGAATGTTCCAGTACTTAAATTCTTGCTATGTTCCTGTGCCCAATGTCATACAGAGATACCACTGAGCTTCATGATTATCATATATACTCATGTATATATGTATACAGTCCACAGGTACTAAAGAAGGGGTGTCCAAAACTTTTTAAGCCAAGGGCCAGTTCACAGTCCTTCAGCCTGTTTGGGTGGGTGGGAGCAGACTATAGTTTGAGAAAAACATGAACACGTTCCTATGCACACTGTATATGTCTTATTTATAATGCAAAAAAAAAAAAAACCCATGAAGGAATATAAGAAGCAGCCAATATTCTTTCTCCCCTCCCAAGGAATCCGCCTTTTCTGGGGCCCTGATTTCCAAGCAGGAATAAACAAATGGATGAAAAGAGGAAGGAAGTTAAGAATGGGAGGGAGGAATGGAAGAAATAAGGGAGGGAGGCCTGGAGAGAGAGGGCTGATTGAAATTTGAACAGGGGCCGCAATGGGCATCTAGGAGTTTGGACATGCCTGTGCTAAAGTGTCAAACGCAAAGCTTTTCCCTAGTGTAAAAAGGTTTAAGGTCTGTGTTGGAAGGACAGAAGTGAATGTCTGTCACCCTATGGGCACTGGTAAAGACTCTTGGATCTGAGGAGATGGAAACAAGAGTTGGACAGAGGATAAAGCAAACCAAATGCAGAAATATGCCCTCTATCAAATCTAAAGAAGACAGCCCAACCTTTGGAAATTATACAATACCTTTCAATAGTGGTGTATGTACCAGTCTGAGCCAGTTTCACAGGGTCTCAATTCAATAGAGGTAAACAAGATATTTAAGAACTGCTTACTCTCCTGAATGCAATGAGACCATTTCCTAGTCAGTAGAAGGGAGTGGGTTTTGAAGGGAAACTCCAGTTTGCACTTTAAGATGCTTGATTTCCTCCAAGATGGCTAGGGACCCAAACTGACTTTGCCCAACCCTGCTTGCCTCTTACAATGCAGAGTCATGGCTAGTGCCAACAACGAGGAGGTCGACAAAGGACTACTTCTCCCAGAACTTGTGTTGGGCTCAAATACAGAGCACATGCAGCCAGACACCGAAAAGCCCACCACTTTGGATCAGGAACAACAGCAACTCCAAGTAGACAATGAAAACTTACCATTCCTCTGGGCTCACAGCAAGGACAAGATCAGTACCTTGAATTAGGCGACCAGGGGCTATGACCAGCTACAATTAAGGACAGATGGGATTCAATGCAGAGATCTAGTCATTTGACTGAGAAGAGGGCCAACAGGTGGGAGAACTTGAGAGATCCACATAAATAGCTGAGGTTTGGAATAGCTAGCTGAAGTAGATGTCTTTTGTGGGGAACAGAACTCCTTTCTAGGTGGACCCAGCTAAAATCCTTGAGGAGTGATCAGGTGGAGAGGGTCAAATAATATAATATAATATATTGTATATACATATATTGATATTATAATGTAATAACATATAATACTAGTAATAATAATATATTATAATTATATATTTATATTGCATGTGATATTACTAATAATATTACTGTATAATGGTATAGTACAATGTAGTAATATAAAATAATATTGTGCTATGGTAATAATATAATATATTATATTTACATATTACTTTTAAGCCGCTCTGAGTCCCCTTCAGGGTGAGAAGGGTGGCATATAAATGTCGGAAATAAATAAATAAATAAATAAATAACAGAATTGTATTATTGCACTTTTTACTATACAGCCTTCAATATCCCTTGATATGCTCTGTTCAAAGCAAGCAGATATAAACTTTTGTTTGCTTTCTGTGAAGTGCATATGTGTGTGCTATACACATTATTTATTCTGTAGTATTTAGCACAGTAAAAATCAGTAGTTTCTCATATGAGTTTAATGGCCTAAATAAGTTAGGTAAGCATTCTTTACAGGAAGAAAGAAATGTCCAAAAATGTTATAGGATAGCAAATAAACAAATCTGAGAAAATGTTTTCATGTATTACATAGCATGTTTTCACAGTGAACAAAATAGTACAGATAAAAATGAAAATTCACATCAATATATATTCTTCAATAGGATGAATTCGTTAATGGCATATTGCTCATCAGCAATAAAACAGACAGACAGGACCTGCATATATATGTGCATAATAAATAAGTCACAATCACCTGGCTACACAGCCAGAACATGTCTAGGACAAGCCTTCCCTGCAGATACAGAACTTGTTTGGCATCCTTTCAAGCATATTGTATAAATAGGCAAGATCAAAATAGAGATCTGTTGCTGTTTCTTACAAAGGAACCAAGATAAAAATAATCTGAAAAATCAGCTTTCATGAGAAATGCATTTTAAGAATTAAATTAATTTATATACATTTTTCTGTGCATATGTTGGTTAATATCTCTCTGGAAAAAAGTATCATAGTAGTGCAATAGAACTTGATAGGCAACCACAATTCAGACTCATTGCCCTGTATGAAGAGCATGGAATCATCTTTACTCCCCTGAGGGAAAAGATCCTTTCATCCTGACTTGGTCCTTTGCTCTCTCCCCAAAAAACATTTGCAAGGACAATGGATAGTATCCAGCGGCAGCGTCAATCCACTGACAGAGCTGCTTCCATCAGTAGAATAGAGGGTAAATTCTCCTCCTCCTCCTCCCTTCCCGGCAAAGGCCCTTGCACATCCTAAAATCTGCTTCTGGAAATCCTGACTGGCAGTGCTAAGGGTTTCCAGAGAAGAAAGGGGGAAAAATCTGGTTGCACCAGGAGACTACTTCTACTAGTGCAGTAACAGATTTAATATCGTATTTATAAGGTCCTTAGGTATGCAGAGTCAACTCAAGATTATTACAAGTCACAGCTTATTTATGTATTTCTAAGTTCTCATAATGCAATGGCAATATTTTGAAATGTAAACCATATTTTTCTATCAGCCACAATTTATAAAATGTTTTCCACATACAGAGGGCACTTAAATATCTGGAGAACCAATAAGATGATTAAATTAAAGGAACAAAACAGGTCACATACATTCTGCCCACATCATATTTTCATTCTGCCAGAGTAACTGCTAAAGTGTTATATTATAAAGCCTAAAATGGCTTTAGAAGCAAAGAATTTTCATAATCTGACACTTGAAGCAATATGGTTTTGTTTTGATAGTTACTTTACTGCTGAATTATAGACTGACTGTTGTTCACTAGGCTAGTTAAGTATAAATCAAAATTAGTGGAAATATAAAAAGTTAGATATGCAATCAGTTATAAACCTGGCAGTATTTTAGGTACAGGTACTTCTCCCCTCAAACATTCTTGTGATGGAATGATAAAAGTGTTCAGAAAAAATTTCAATCTTTTGAGTCCAGTTACATTTAGTGTTTACCTTACTTGCCTTCATGCAAGCCATGGTCAGTTTTTTTAAAAAAAAACTTTTGTTTATTTAGAGGAGGGTAGAAGTTTAAGACCATGATTTTGGATAAAATGTAAGAATTAGCTTTTCTCCTTTATAATTCTGGTGAAATGTACAAAATATAATTTAATAAAAATGAAAAAATGGATATAAATGTGATTCATGCAAAAACTTTCACCGAGCTTTTAAAAAAGTAACCAGAGCATGAATTAAACATTCAAATTACTACAACTCCTGCTTATCCAATTGTTTGAGTCTATCACTAACCAGTTTACATTCATGCTATAAATGAGCTCTCATCTAACCAAGCTTCCATCTCAGGTAGATCTGAAACTTTCATTATAGTTCCATATGACCGAAAGTTTGTTTTTACTGATAAATCCTTTTGTACAGCTATTTTAACACCTTTCCCCATTATGATTAAAAGGCAAAATAAATAAAGCTTAGAGAGAGGAAAAGCTCCATAGGTTTTGTTTTCAGCCCCCTCAAACAGATGTTGGTCTCCTCAGGATATGGAATGGACTAGCCAGGATTGTTTTTCTTCCTCTTACTTGGACTGTGGGTAGGGTCTTGTTTCAGTTCTTGGTACTGCACCTGTTTAAATACAAAGTTCAGAGAGAGAAAATTCACTTTAACAACTAGACGTGTTTTTTTAAATTCAAGGGATCAAGAAATTATTCTTTTTGCCTTTAGGAGTTATGTGAACCTTAAAAGTTTGACTGAAATGTAAAAGTCTTCATGGATCACTAGTTCAAAAGCAAAATCAACATAAGGGCAATTGTGTGGGAAAGTAACACAGAAACTTGAAAAAAATCTCCCTCCCCATTCACCAATGCCCAAAATTATATGACATGGCTTAAACAATATGCAACAACTTCTGTTTTAGGACAAGCAGGAATTCCTTTAAAATGTGTACATCTGCAGCATCCAAGTGTCTTTCAGGATGAGAAACCCATGGCCCCATAGACTGGAAAATGTGTGGACTACAATTTGCATTGGCCCAAATTGTTGAAGACATTGGCTGGGGTTGATGAAAAGTGGAATATAAGAACATCACAAGGGGCAGCAGTTTTCCACACTTCTTATACCTATTTGGGAGGTGATTAAAGCACATCCAAGCAATAATAACTTTAGACAGGACAGAATTCTTTATCAAATATTTAGCTACAAAATCGCTTTAACGACAGAGTTTAAAAGTGCCTCCCAGTCCAACCAGTCCCTTACTGAGCAACAGCTGCTGTACATGACAGGGATCTGTTCCCCTGTTAACCGAGAAGTAGCTCACTGATATTTCCATCCCCTCCTGTGAGCAATCTTCAATATAACACCAGAATCAGGGTTCTGGTTGGAATTCACCCTTGTACAAGATATCATTCATGGTGGGGATAAGGATGTCAGTAAGCTGCTTCCTAATAGAGAGAGAAACAAACCTGTATTATTTGCAATGGCTCCTGTCTGCTACATTAAGACTTTCCCAATTTCTACATATTTCCTAAAGTAGCAAAAATATAGGGATAATGTTTATGAACCAGTCACAAATGTTGACTATAGGTTTTGTAGTCATCACTACCTTAGTCTGGTAACTGTCTTTAAAAACTGAAAAGTTAAATTCTGACAACATATGAAACAATTCCAAATAAAGTTGATCTTGTTTTTTAAAAAAAAGAAAAGATAAGAAACTAGTATCAACACTGCTTGAATATGCTGAGTTTTACAATGACAAAAATATACATACCATTTGTACATCTGATGGAACTCTGGAGAGGAAATCTATCAGTTCATTGTTATCAATTGCATATGGACTTCGAAGTTTCTTTGTAAATTTATTGATACCTAAAATTGAGTGATAGTATACATTAATAAATTACTAAGTTTTAAATTCTGGATGAGATCCATGAAATGGACAGATAGAAGTAGAGAATTTTAATAACCACTCTTATTTTCTTCCATGTTAATTCTTGGAATGTAATGGTCTAAATCCAACTGTTGGCATTCTGATTTCAATTTTGGCATCCACACAGACTTTTCCATGGTAGAAGGCAATTTACCCCAAAACAATGGCCAAGCAAATAAATCAAAAAAGTCTCTGGGACACAATCTTGTTTGGAAGGGTTTGCTTAAGTAGAGAACAAAGCTTGATTATTTTATGTAATGTATATAAATCTGTTCATTTAAAAGGTGACCCCACATTGCTGGTTCCTGAAATCTGCCTCTTTGTATTTTGATTTGATAAAAACAAAAACAGCATATTGTCATAAATGTGCCATATAAATTTCAGCTACTATTTTTTGTGTAAGGAGTCAAAATAAATCTGAGTAATATCTAGACAAAACTACAGCTTGATGTATGAAGAATTCTCATGGATACATGTTGATATTATGATGAAGTCTGAAAATGCTAGGCAAGAAAAATGCATCTTTCAGGTGGATCTAAATCTTCACACAGTTGCGATTTCTAACTAACCTGTCTGTTTCCATCATGTACTAGCTTCATGATCATAAATAGTGACTATGGACAATATATAACTCATTATTTTAAAAAAAAACAGTTTGTTCTTTGTCACACAGGCTGCTTTGGAGGCAAAAAAGGCTTTACTTACCCCAGACAAGGACAATGTATCTCAGTGGAATGAAATACAGGATGACTGTGAACACACAGAGGGCAACAATGGCCAGCCAGCTTAAGAATGGAACAGTCCAGTTGAATGTACTGAATGAAAAATTAACAGAAGTCAGAAATATAATAACTTCACAGAACAGAATTAATAAAAGAACAAGCACCAGGCAGGCAGAATATAGATCTATAAATGGAGCAAAATTTGCCTTGAATGAGAACCAAAACGGTTTATGAATACATGGATACAGAATGCGATGTCCATGCTGGAGTTGAAACCACTCCTGAGAAAGTGGGCTTTGTGCTCTCCCAAGATGTAGAAAAGGGTTGTCTTTGAATGCCATAGCATTTGTTCTTCATGCAAAACTTGAAAGGGTTTCCGTGCCTTCTCCCAGTGTTCCCCTTCTTTCAAATTTTCTTTCAAGGGAATTAATAAAAGTCTATGCCACGCCTTCAGGACCTAACTCAGGGCTCTCAGATTAGAAGAAAGAATTGCTATCAAACTGATGTAGTGCTAAGTACTTCACATATCTACAAGGAGGATTCAGGATACAAACTACCCCTCTGTCCAGAATGCTGGGGATAGATTTAGTCATCCTTACAGGTACTTAATTAAGAAAAATGCCATGTTTTAAAACTATCATTCTATATTTTTTCCAACCAGTAATGTGCTGCTGTTCCTATTCTAGACTGGATGTTTTTCTGAACAAATTGATAACACTTTCATATCAACAATGTTTGTAGTACATCGTAGCAAGATGTTTGTACATTGTCCAAAACATGTAGCATTTAGCTCCTTGATAGAGGAGAAACACACATGAACACCATCTGAGAGCAACTGAACATCAATGTGTCAACACTCACTTCTTTATCCTTTCTCCAAAGGAAGCCACTTCATCAAGGATGTTCTGGACACTGACACATACTTCCTGAATGGCATAGAGCTTATTCATAAATCCTTTCTTTTCACTGTCCTGAGGATTATGAAAAAGATTCCAAATCAGCAACCACAGGTAAGATATGTTGGACATAATGGAATTATTATAGCTTTTCTTAAAAACACATGGCAGACACTTTTTAGTACATTTTTAAAGAACATTGCACATACATTAATAGGCTATTTTCCTGTACTTTGAACTATGTGCACAGAGGGTATGAGTACACATTTGTGGCTCTCATCATCTGTCACTGTATCAGTTTCCTAGATATGTTTCAGTAATTCAACAACTTGGTTTATTATTATTTTTATAATCTCAGGATGCCGCTTCATATCCTGTGCACTTCAGTAAAAGATGTGTATCAGTATATTACTAGTTCACGTTTCTGAAATGCATTTTCTCCTGGTGACAGGAGTATATCTACATTTCATGGTGATAAAAGCTTCTCTGGAAGTACAGGCAACAGGAGCCAAAACACAAATTTGGTTCTCAAGACAGTTGCTCTTAAAATGGTTGACAAAGCCTTCTGTGCTTCTACCCATTTTACACGTAAGTAATAACACACACACACACACACAAACTACAATGAGAACAGCAGGGTAGCAAACATCAAGAACCAAGGCTTTATTAGTTGCAATCTATTGGAGTTTTGATGCTTCAAGGATCTGATCCATTGACTGACCCATCTGACAACTGATGCCCATCTCAGTCCATCTGCTGGAAATGTTGAATAAAACTGAAATACCCCAGGTAGGACATGGAGCTGGGATGAGCGGGTACATGAGAGAAGCCTCCCACAGGACGGTAAAACATCCAAACATCCCCTAGGCAAGTTTTTGCAGATGGCCAATTCTCTCATATCAGAAGCGACTTGCAATTTCTCAAGTCGCTTCTGACACAAAAAGGCAGGAAGGCAAACAGCCAACAAACAATAACTTTGGCCAAAGGGTCCACGAATAGGCACCACTGCTTTCAGTCCAACCGATTAATAGCACTTAGAAGATAGATATTTATTTTAAGCATTAGTATTTCATAAAACTTCAAAGTTATGCAGACAATGACAAAGTGTGCATGAGTCAAACAGTATTTCTATATCTGATGCATACATGCTAATCCTCATCTGGGGTCTATGTAACCAGCACAGCATGCAGCCAAAGTTTGTTTGTTTACAAGGATGTTTTCAAAAGTCTGGCACTGTATATGACCACAACTTCTGCTGTTGATCCTGGGCATGTAATACTGCAGTTTAAAAATTTCAAGCATGCTGGGAGGCAGACCTGACTAAAGACTACCACTTTCCTAATCTGGCATTCAGGGGGCTAATTCACAGGCCACCCAAGGCTCCTGGATGGCCAGTGCACCATGCTATACACCTTTCCTAGTGTTTTATTTTCTAAATTCAAACACAATACAAGAGTATGTAGATTTGGTTATACAAATACAGGACTGTCACTATAGACCTCTGGATTACATAGAGTTTTATTTAAACTAGTTGTGATGCTGTGAGCTGCATTCTTTCCAGCAAATTTGACCATATAAGAGCACTATGAAACTATTCTGTTCAATAATTACTAAGTAAATAATAATGTCGCCTCAAGCTACAATTGCTTTCTGTTCCTACTTACGCTTCTTCACTTTAGATTCTCAGATCTAAGCATATCTTGATTCATCATTAAATCTTGTGTGGAAAGAATGCTATCAGAATAACAAAAACCATGCCCCTTTTCTTATATCTCTAGAGCTCAAAGGGGATTTTCTTTGGGAGATCCTGAAGCTATTTTTCTTTACAAATGTTTTAACAAGACCAACTTGTACCTTCTTGATGCACATCTGTTCCAAATTTTCTCCCTTAACGGAAAGGGCCACTATACACTTATTGCAAACCCCTGCTTTGGAGCTTAGGGGAAATTTGTTGACATATTTCAAGGCAAGCATAGACAAAACAGCATAGGAAAGAAGAGGCAGCCAAAAGGATAAGGGTTCAGCTTTGCTTAAACTAATTCCACATGCCCCATGAACCATTAACTGTTTTTTATTTCCCGTTCTAAAGATTTGTAGAACAAATAATCTGGGATAGAGAAAAGCCACACTTTTTCCCAGTACGGTGCTGTGTTAGCAAATAGAACATGTGAACCACCTTCAGAGAATGAAAGTCTTAATAATCCATTTTTCAAACACTACTGGTATTTCCTGTTCAAACAAAGATGGTCTGTAACTGGAATCAATTTTATCCTCTGTATGGTTACAAATGCCAACTCTCTGGAAATAATTGTCCTTTAAACACAAGGTAAAACTGCAAACAACAGTTTTACAGCTTTTTAATTTCCATTCTGTGTTTGTGTGTGGTAAATTTAACCAAAGTGAGATATTTTTAGCAGGTAAGCACAGTGAAAATAAAGTATCAAATTTGTTAGGTTAATCTTGTTATTTGTCTGCAAGTCACATAAAGCAAAAGAAATCCATTGGGGAATGAATGGCTCCAGATTTGCTTCTTAAACAACTTTACAATAAGCTTTACAATATAATCACTGTAATATGTTACATAGCATAATAAAAACCTTAAGTAGATCTTGGTTGATTCAGCATATGATCCATACTACCCAAACAATTATGCAACAATATGAAGGCAAGATTTATTCTTGGTGTTCTTTGAAGCTCTAAAAAAACTCTGCTTCTTCTACCATTTCTTTCAACAACTTCACTCCAAAATTAAGAGTGGGGAAAATATACAGAAAACACTCAGTTGGGATTTGTAGTTCACAGCGTCCACATTTGATTCTCCATATTTAGAAGACATGACAGCAAAAGGTGATACATACATCTACTACAAAAATATTAGGATGATAATGTCTTTTGAACATCTTTCGCCTTTTCTCTGACTGAGAATTATTTTAACTTTGGTTATTCTGATGGTGGAGGAGGGAAAAGGAATACAATAATTACAACTGAAATTAAAGAAATATAAAAACTTAAACATACATTCTATGCAGTCATAAAAACATCCCCCTTTATGAGCCAGCTAGAACACTAAGATCTGCCAGGGAGGTCCTACTCTTGTTCCCGCTGCCTTCACAGATGCGATTTGCGGGGACAAGAGACAGGGCCTTCTTGGTGGTGTCAACTCAGCTTTGGAACTTCCTCCCCATCAAGCTTAGATCAGTCCCCTCCCTCCTAGCATTTATGAAACAATTTAAGACCTGTTTATTCAAGAAGGCATTCGGTGAATGACAGGAATATGGAATTATGGAAGTAGTTAAAGATAACCTTGGGATCTATGCAAGGCCTAAAAGTTTTATGTTGTTTTTGTGATTGTTGTTTATAGTTTTATAGTTTTAATGGTTTTAGTCTATTGTTGCATGTAGTTGATTTGGTATGTAATGTTTTATATGTGTAAGGTATTGAATTTTGCCATTGATAATGTTGGGAACCGCTTTGAGTCCCCCCCAAGGGTGAGAAAAGTGGTATAGAAACGCAATAAATAAATAAATAAATAAATAAATAAATAAAGAGAATCAGAGTTGGGAGGGTACCCATAGATCATTGTATCCCAAATCTCCCTCAATGCTGGGAACCTAGCTACAAACTCAAAACAAATTGTGCTCAGAAAAACCATACTCGTGAATGTGTGTATATATGCCTTCAAGTTGTCTGTTGACCTGTGGGAAAATCCATGAATTTCATAGAGTTTTTTTTCCAGAGTATTCAGAGGTAGTTTTGCCAGATACTTCCAATAGTACCCAATATTCATTAGAGATCTCCAAGAACTAAACAGAACTGATCATACTTGGTCTCCAAGATCAGATGGGATCTTGTGATGTCAGGGTACTTGGGTCTTTCTCATTTTGTGGGATTTTCTGGGGACAATGAACAGAACAGTACATTTAAATATATTTTCATTAAATGTTTGCTCATGTTTAGCGGTGTGGCAAAACTACAGGATAAGAGGCCATGACACTATACTGTTTGAAGTAAAGGACAAGATAGCACCATACTACATTTCATGGGCCAATAGCAAAACCAAACTTTACGTTGAGATTTTATTCCAACATAAAAGATTGATTAGTGTCCTTCACAATCACACCCAAAAACACTAAGCTAGTTTAGAGATGACACAGAACACAGTTATTTCCTCTTTCTTTTGTCACATATTGTTGTACACTACACACAACTCTTTCTGAACAACCATGTGTGGTTTAAACAAAAAGAGTATTACAGTCTTAAGCTCTCAATCATTCCCACGGTGGGGAAATGTTTCACTGTTGTGAAACAGATCAGAAGCTTATAGAACAGAAAAATCCCAGATGTTTCCAATTCTTGAACTCCGAGATATTAAACATAGCAGCAATGTAGAAACTTGTGCCAATCCAACTGCAAACAAAACAAAAACCCTATTGACAGAAATGACCACTGGTATCAATATCGTATGTTATGAACCCATGCAGATATAAATATACAGACAATGGCTACAGGAATAAATATATTGCAAACCATGAAAGAAGAAGTTTGTGCGAATGGAAGAATGACCTTACATGTTAACTGAAAAATTGCAAGGGTGGAGGAGCAAGAAGGAATTTGAGCCAGAGAATTCATGAAGCAGAAGTACATCTTCATAATATCAATGTACAGAAAAGAAGATTTTGTGTACTGGTCCATTGGTATCTTTTATATGCTCTCACCAATAGTCCAATCTTAAAACTGTTCTGAAAGTAAAAGTGTATATTTGGATGGGGCATACAACATCTACTGATCACTGCAAATCATGAACTGGAGAAGTTACAAGTGTAATAAGGAAAAGATTTATTGCAGTAAGATCCAGACTGAGAATATTAACTGGTTAACAAGTCATAATATTGTTATATAAAGGAAATCCTTTTCGAAAGAGGAGTAGTCAATAGTTTGGGTAAGTTTACAGTGGCATATAATATGACTATCATACGACTGAAAAGAGGTACTGTGGCAGTGCTGTATACAACAATAAGTAAAATGCCTTCAACATATACTCAATAATTCAGGTTCCTTTCTAGATGGATTATAGACTCTGATGAATCAGATTAAGCATGATGTGTTATAAATCCATGCCAATAAAAATGAAACAAGCCAAGATTCACAGAAGGATGATACATCCCTCATTTATATACTGTGTACAAACCTGAATAGAAGAGCATATGTGTGATCTACAGGGCCTGAATAAGGCATCCATAATATTTAGATGGAAATGTACTGTTACACGAATGTGAACATGCAGTGTATACTTCCAAAGAACTGTAGTTGTAACTTTCCTTTTATACAGTATCACTTTTATTAAAACAAATCAGTAGACTGTGCAACAGATTAATTCCAATATATATTATATTATATTATATTATATTATATTATATTATATTATATTATTATGGAGACATACTTGGCTGTGTGAAATTCAGAATCCTACTGACTAAACATGAGAGGAAAGGGAGCATGCTACCTTGCATCCCTTAACAGTCTCTATCATTTTGTATGTATAAGCAGATAATATTCCTAATGGAAGAAACTTCTGCATCTACAGAGGCTCTCCAGGTGATGGAAACATGAGAAAATTGGGGTTTGAATTTACATGTTGAGCCTTTGCTGATAGAGGAGATTCTCCCATTCAGAAACCTGTCAACCAGTTGAATTGGTTGCTGGGACTGACATGTCAAAGTACATGAAAAAAAAATGAAACATCAGTATCTTTTATTACCTAAGAAAGACTGAGATATATAGGGCTCTTACTGCTACAGACAGAGAAGAGCTCAATTCCTGACATGTGTTCTTGTGATTGTCATGGTTATAGTGAAAGTCTTCCCTACCTTTATGTTCAATAACCATGATATGACTGCATACATACACACTAATACGTGGTAACCCAAAACTCTTAAACATGATCATCAAGTTTGCAGATAATACCTAATTGGGAGGAATAGCCAATACCCCAGAAGAAGGGAGAGGTCAACCCTCCTGTTCAAGGAGCTCCATTGGCTACCATTCATTTTCCGGTCCCAATTCAAGGTGCAGGTGCTTACCTACAAAGCCCTAAACGGTTTGGGACCTGCCTACCTGCGTGACCGCATCTCCGTAAATGAACCCACACGATCTCTCCGATCATCTGGAGAGGCCCTGCTCACAATTCCACCTGTGATTGGAGGGGACGAGGGACAGGGTCTTCTCCGTGGTGCCCCCCCGACTCTGGAACTCTCTCCCCAAGGACATCAGACAAGCCCCAACATTGGCAGTCTTTAGGAAGAGCTTGAAGACGTGGTTGTTCCAGTGTGCCTTCCCAGAATAGGAAACTCCAAGCATCATGTCCCAAATGCACTTTACTAGAGATTTAAGATTGTCTGAACGCCGTACCTATCTCCAAAAACCTATCCATTTCACCTGTCATGTCCAGCATTTTTAAAATGTTTAATTATTACATTTGGCCTGGCCTTAGTTTTTAAATGCGTCGTGGTGTTATTGTCTAATGTTTATTGCTATTGTTTTAATGTTTTTGCTTGTTTTTTCAGTTTATTTATTGTTGTATCTGTTATGCTGTTGTTGTATTGATGTGTTGGGCCTCGGCCTCTTGTAAGCCGCACCGAGTCCTTCGGGAGATGTTAGCGGGGTATAAATAAAGGTTTATTATTATTATTATTATTATTATTATTATTATTATTATTATTATATTAAGATTGGAGCAAAATTCAAAACGAGAGAGATACTGGCCAGAACTTTAAAAAATGAAGTTCAGCATTGACAAATGCAAGATACCCCACTTAGGCGGAAAAAATGAAAATGCAAAGATACAAAATGGGGGACACCTGGATCAAGAACAGTACGTGTGGAAAAGATCTTGTGGACAATGAGTTAAACATGAGCCAACAATGTGATGCGGCAGCAAAAAAAGCCAATGGGATTTTGGCCTGCATCAATAGGAGTATAGTGTCTAGATCCAGGGAAGTCATGCTACCCCTCTATTCTGCCTTGGTTAGACCACATCTGGAATACTGTGTCCAATTCTAGGCACTGCAATTTAAGGGAGATGTTGATAAGCTGGAATGCGCCCAGAGGAAGGTGACTAAAATGATCAAGGGTCTGGAGAACAAGCCCTATGAGGAATGGCTTAAAGAGCTGGGCATGTTTACTTCAAAAGAGAAGGCTGGCAGGAGACATTATGGCCATGTATAAATATTTGAGGGGAAGTCATAGGAAGGAGGGAGCAAGCTTGTTTTCCGCTGTCCTGGAGACTAGGATGTGAAACAATGGCTTCAAACTACAGGAAAGGAGATACCACCTGCTTATTAGGTAGAAATTCCTGACTGTGAGAGCTGTTCAGCAGTGGAACTCTCTGCCCCGGAGTGTGGTGGAAGCTCCTTCTTTGGAGGCTTTTAACAGAGGCTGGATGGCTATCTGCCAGGCGTGCTTTGAATGCGATTTTCCTGCTTCTTGGCAGGGGGTTGCACTGGATGGCCCACAAAGTCTTTTCCAACTCTATGATTCTATGATCACAGAGGAAGGACTTTGGTTTGGGACAGTAGTGGAAGTTTGTTCACATTCCATATTAATGCAGCAATTTTGTGAAAACTCTAAGCCAACTTCCCATTATCTCTGAGAATGCTCTCCTTGTAAACTAATTCAGAATTCTGTTTTGGCTTGAGTCCCTGTTCAAATAGACATTGCAAGTGTATGGCTATCACAGTTACATCTCCTGATATCTAAAATGTATCCAGTTGACCCCTCCTTCTTCCTGGCTATTCAGATCTCCTGTTCTGATATCAGCAGACACAACTGAAATGGTCAGGTGCTCACAGCAAGCTCCATCGCCAGTGGGGTCAATGCGGTCCCAGCCTAGCTGAACACTGGCTCCCAATTCAGCATAAGCTTGCTTGATCTGGAGCTGCTCCAGGGCAAATATACATTAGAGTAACTTGCCTGATGTGGACACAGCCTTGGATTGGGGCCTTAGCACAAATACCTCCAAATTTGTGATGTCTTCATAAGCTATTAAGAGATCGGGTTTGTTAAAATTAGGCTTTTGGACTACAGCTTCCAGATTCCCCCAGCCAGGATGGCTAGGTGTGGTAAACATGTTTGTCTGTCAAGGAAGAAACGAGCGCACTGGAAGGCAAATACCATCCCAGCAAGGTGGCCCAGAAGGATATCATAGTCAATGGTATCAAAAGTCACTGAGAGGCCAACAGAACCCAAAGAGGCATACTTCCATGTCCAGTTTCAGGCCTAAAACCAATTTGAAATTGATCTAAATAATTAATCTCATCCAGAAACTTGTAGCGCTCAGAGGTCACAACACACACAGCTGAACTATTGAAGAAACAATTTTCTAATGTGGTGGAATACAGATATGGCTTTTACATTTATTAGATATACTGGAACTTTGCTTGTTTTAGCAAGGCATTGATTATTTCCTCCCACTCTACCCACTCAAACAATCCCCTTCTGGCTTTTCAAATGAAAAATTGTGACTCCAACAAAAATCAGACAAAAATGTAAGGATTTCAATTATGTACCCAATGATCCATTAGCTTGTTTTATCTGTCTGCACTATGTATTTATATACTAAACTACAGATATTGCCACTTAAGAATTCTCATTGAGAAAAAACATAAAAGAACCCTTGAACTAGCTGAAACAATATACAAAACATAGGGGTTTCATATTCTGAAAAATAAAAAAGGACACATTTACCAACTGGCTACGTCAAATTACCAATCACTATGACAACTCTCGTATTAAATACCCTATAAGCTATTAGCATTTGTAAGAGAAGATACAGTTGAGACAGTCCAATAGATAGAAGTTTCTTGCAGCAGTAATGGCGATGGAAGTGTACTTCTCCTCTCCACCATCTTTCTCCTTGATGAGCCTCCCTCTCAGGACAGACAATGTGGGTGGTCCTAGCAAGCAGAGTGGCAATCCTGTCTGTCCCAGCTGGAAGTCAGTGACTCACTCAATAATTTAAATGGGGCTGAGGCTGGCGGCTTCCTTTGTCCTGACTTAACCTGCTATTTCTCCTTTCCATCTCTTATTCTGAACTTTGCTACCTTACTATTTGCTTCCTCCAGTCTGGACACTGTAAAAAAACAAAAACTCAGGAAGAAATTGTAGTATTGAAAAAGAGGTTGTGTTCTGGAAAAGGAGGATACATGGTAATTTTATCCTATTGAACCAGATCTTTGAACGTGAATGCAATTGAAAGAGGACATCGGCTTTTGTTAACCCTTACCTATGATGGGTCTCCAATATGTGCATGTGGAAAACTCATAGTCTTTTCCAGATACCCTTTTAATTTTACAACGAAACATAATAATAACATTACATACATTGGACTGTTGCTAGATCAAGCCAAACACCCATCTAGTCCTGCATCTTGTTTTTATACTGTATGTAAACCACAGACTTCTAGCAGCACACAAGTGTGGCACAACAACAATATCAATTTCTTTCCTTACACCATGCAACAAAAGTAGAGTTTGGAAGATTTTATGAACAGGAACATGCAGGGTACCTCAATGGGCAAACCTACAAGTTGTAGTCCAGAAAAGTATGGTTGGGCATGTTCCCTCAATAAGCAGTCTGGATTTAAACCAGACAAACCATTACGAACCAGAGTCTAAACCCAAATCAAGATTTGGAAACAAAGTTCCAGTATTCCTTCACTGACTTGGATTACAAAACAAATGACTACATTTTTTTTAATTGTTCACACGTTCACATAAAATGGGAAGATTCTAAAAATCAGCCAAATTTCAATTAGATAATGCCAATGTTTGAGTGTTCCCCTTTTATAGTTTGCAACTTTAATTTTTTGTAACACTGTTGCTGCTTAATATTGAAAATTTATGTTGCTTTTTTCCTGATACTGTCTTACCATTAAAGTTTAACTAAAATCAGATATGGTAATTCTAGCTTATTTTTGATAACTTGAAAGAATACATGTGCTATATTCAGTCTATATAACATAGAGGGGAGACAAGAGGATAACAAGTAGAGTTAATTGGGATGGAGAGAGAGAATATGTTTTTCTATTTAAACACAGGTTTAAAACCAGGCAAATTAAAAAAGTAACAACAATAAAGCAAACCGAAGGCAATTCAATAAGGAATTAAAGTTAAGTAATGACTGAAACAACTCAGATTTCAATCAACAACTAACCACCTCTCATCATATGCTTTTAGTACAGGTAAATCTAGAAAACAAACAAAGAGATACGAGAGGTAATAACTGTCAAGCAGCTTCAATGAGTCATAAGCACTGTGCATGGAAAGTACTAGTGAGATTCTTATCAAGCATTGCATGAGAGAACTGTCAGTGATTAAAGCCCAGCTTCATTCCTCTCATTTCATGCCACAACACCACACCATGATGGTTTCTTAGGCATCTGGTGTGTTCCCATTTATTTTAATGGTAGGATCTTAGGATCATCCTGAAATGCTTGTACCATTCTGCTCTGGAAGGTCTTCTCTCCTGTTGCCTTTATTTTGTACTATACAGTGGTTCATTTGTAAAAAAAAGAAAAAAAAGAAAAAAAGCATGTTAAGATATATTTCTTTGTCTTATGTGTAGTTTATATAAAAGCAGATTTTACTAGTGGTTCACAAGTTACTTTTTTTGGACAAAATTCTGTGCCATCAGCAAACTAGGAGATTCTGGGAGATGACTGAAAAGAAACTTTCTCAAGGTCTGGATTTCTCTTGGGTAAACAAGTAAATATAGTTGTTTTAGCGGTCCCTTTTGCATTAACCATCTGAATGCACTAATACAGGAATGAGGAGTGTGAAAACCAACTATTTGGAAATGAAATTGAGTTTTCCTTTCCCAAATGTGTCATGCCATGACATTTTAGCCAACTTTAATTACAATGTCTGAGATTAAGAAAAATTTGACATTCAAATACTGCAAAATCTAATTCATTTGAGGATTGCAAATATCAAAATAAAAGGTTCTTGTAGTACGTGGTGTAGCAATCATTACTCAATGTCAAGGCACATGAACGAGTTCATATGAAAACATTCATCACATCATATCTCACCTTCTACATTTGAAAACTGGTGCTTGAAATTGTTTTTTGAGTTAAGGTGACTTTATCACAGGGTTGCCTTGGCAAGATTTGTTCAGAGGTATTTTGCCACTGTCTTTCTATGAGGCTGACAGAGTGTGACTAGCTGAAGGTAATCCAGTGGATTCCATGCCTGAGTGGTGATTTGAACCCTGATCTCTGGATCCTAATCCAACACTTAAAACCACTACATCATACTACTTATCAAAAATTTAATAAAATTTAATAAATTTAATAAAACTCTCATTCTACAGTAATCTCTGTGTCTTTATTATTGAAAATTCAATGTAAATCATCTGGAATAGCCAACTTTGAAAGGCAGCTCAAATGTAAGGTCAGTACAAAGATAGGCAAAGTATTAATTTAAGGACAGGTACCATATTTCAATCGCAAAATCATTCCTGACTAAGAAAACCTACAAAGTTTTTGTTGAAAGTCAACAGGCGATTTGAAGGCATACATACACATATGTGTATGACACAGGAGATATTTGAATCTTCAATAAAAACAGTGCGATAAATGCAAACCATTTTAGACTCAAATAAACACCCACCCACTCCCCAGCAATCATTCGACTGTTTGGGTTTCTGTAAAAATATTTCCCTCCTGAAAGTACTTATGGCTTATTCCTGGGTATCTCACAAAGAAAACATCAACAGCTACAATGTAAGAATTCGATGACAGCACTCATCTTCAACATTTGTCAGCTAGGTTTTGTATTATTTATTGTCTAGTAAATAAAGTTTAAATGCTTTTTCAGCCTTGGTTACAAACTAGCTACCCATTTTCAGTTCAACAGCAGGGAATAAAAGGTGCCATCATTTGATGTCTTTCCCCCCTCTATTCTTTGTGCTTCTTTTCCATGGATTTCATTATAACTACTGGAGGTATACATTGTCAGATCTAGGGCACAGCAATGCTAAGTAAACAGGGAGGGGGGTTGTGAAATTTTTATGATCCTCTGAACTGGAGTGGGAGACAGAACATATTCAACCTCCTGCACTTTTCCTCCACATCCCTCAAAAAGGTTTTTTTCCCAAAAGAAAGATGTGCTCTTATCTAGCAAAATCCTTTATAGTAATTTATTAGCACACATCCCTGTGATACTTGCATATATTCCAAAGACTATGTGAATTCAAACTTTATATAAAAGAGTTTAGATATTTAGGACTGATTCACAATAACGTATTCTTCCCTGAACACAAGCAGACAGATACAGTGAAGACATCTGCCTTTGCGCTTTGTTACTCTGCTGATGAATACGAATGCCCGGTGTGGAACACTTCTCGCTATGTTAAAACAGTGGATGTGGCTCTTAATGAGACATGCCGCATTATCATGGGGTGTCTGTGCCCTACACCACTGGATAAATTACACTTTAGCCAGTATTGCACCACTTGACATCCATCAGGAAATAGCAACCAATAGTGAAAGTACCAAAGCAGTGACATCTCCGGCCCATCTCTAGTTTGGGTATCAGCCAGCATGCCAATGACTTAAATCAATAAATAGTTTTCTAAGATCTACAGAGACACCCATTGGAACACCTCAGCAAGCGAGAGTCCAAAAGTGGCAGGCTAAAACCCAGAATCTCAATCAATGACTGGTACCAAATGAGAGACTCCCTCCTGGGCACACAAAAAATTGGACGACTTGGAAGGTGCTGAACAGACTGTGCTCTGACATCACGAGATGCAGAGTCAACATTAAGAAATGGGGCTACAAAGTGGAATCCACGATATGTGGATGTAGAGAAGAGCAAACCACTGACCACCTACTACAATGAAACCTGAGCCCTGCCACATGCACAATGGAGGACCTTCTTATAGCAACACCAGAGGCACTCCAAGTGGCCAGCTACTGGTCAAAGGACATTTAATAGAATGCCAAGTTTGAAAACTTTGTGTTGTTGTTTTTTTAATGCAATACAACTGTTTGGTATACATAAATAGCAGACGGAAATGAGGATTGATTTCCATGAGCATATGAATGACTTTTCTACAATTAATGAAAGATTAAAACAATTGTATGAAGTAGCCATTGGAAAGTAACCTTCAGAAGCAAATAATTTTAGCAAAACCAGATGAAACTAATTGTTTATAAGCAAAAGCCTTAAATGTTATTTTCGCACACGATATGTTCATTCATACAAGCAGCAATGTTATTTATTGTAATGCTCTTCTCCCCTCTTAACTATGACATTTTGGAGTAGCTACATCAGGCATGGGCCATTACCTGATGTAGCCATTACCTGAGCTACATCATGCATATCGACCTCAGTGGCATGCTGCAGTGATATGTGTCTTCAAACTTTAGACTACAGGCATCAAGAAAAAGGATAAGTGAAAGCATTAATGTAGCTTGTATGCATGTGAACATGTGCTTTTCACTGGGGATCACTCACATAAAGGAAGCTGCTTTCTCTCTCACTATGAACCAGAACAAAATGACCAGTATTAACAAGGACAGGTATGAAATTATATAATGATTCTTTCAAACTTACCAAGTAATGTTAAGGAAGACAAACACAATAAAGTCATTCTGCCACATTTTTGGTTTTAACTTTTACAGATTTGGTTTAAAATGCTCTCTTTAGGAATATCTAGGTACTCCTGTGTGACTCCATTATCAACTAACTTTAGTCATGCTGGAGGACCCAGAAATATCTAAAGGGAAGACCTCTACACATCCTCAGGACTTCTAATGCAATTCTATGGTCAGCTTCAAGTCAGAATGACTATTCAGTCATATTAGAAGAACTAGAAATTCCCAGTTAAATATTCTCTCAGAAAAAACCATCAATTTTCTTACTTTTTTCACTTTCATCAGTGCCTTGTGCCCCTAGCCCCAGAGAGAGTGGAGGAGTTACTATACATACACACCCACTGTACCGTGGAAATCTTTCCATCCAGATTTCCCCTCAAGATCACCTGTATAATTCAAATATTATTGACTTCCAGTCTGATTCTACGTGTGCTCATCTTAAATACAAATTCTTTACTTTTCCTTTTTGGTTGTCCCCATCCCAAATAGAAGAGAAGATTCACTGAGTTCATTATAATATAAAAATACGTCATGGTGGATTTACAAACAAAACTGTGACCAGATGCACTGTGAATACTGGATTCTGTTGTATGTCCTGGACAATGGGTAATAATTCTTATGCACAAGCTGAGTATATATTTCACCATTATTTCTATGCAATGCAGATTTTACTTTACTCTTACATTTTCTAAGGAATGATGGAGACTCCCTAGAAAGCCTCATCAAAAACACTAGAGAACTTACTGTAAAAAGTCACTAATGTGCAAAGCTTTTCCACCAGTCACTGTAAATAACTATAAAAATGCCTTCATTGTGTTATGCTAAAATGATGGGAATATAAGGAAGTTCCCTTGGCAACCGAAGGCAGCAAATCCTGATTGGATGCAGGTTAAGTGTTTTGTCTGAAATCTCTTCACACTACAGGGAAAAGGAACTGCACTCTTTGTTACAAGATATATATTTTTTGCAGAATGAAAGAGAAACAGGAAAGTGTCCCCTCTTTTCCTCTTGTGTTGCTATAAATGTACTCTTAGTAGACTAAAACTGCTGGGGCTCATCCTCTCTGGATAAGGAAGAAGATAAAAAATGTGAAAGCAGTATGCTTAATGCAAAAGGAGGTGAAAGATGTATGTGTGGAGAAGAGAAATATGCAATATATGTTTCAAAGGATTTTTTAAAATTAGAAAAAACACGTATAACAAAGAGAATGCCAATTAAAATAGTTCTGTGGCAAACATATGGACCACAATTCTTTTATGGATCAGATACTAATTTTCTAGTCACATATAAAAAAACTGTTTTACCTACTGTTGTGTGTGTTTTAGTTATGTCCAATGTAGGAAAGGCAAAGGGCTGGGCCTTTAGCCATTGCAGCACTGCTTCTATCTGGAGATTAGATGTGATAGGAAGAGATGTCAGTAGGAAGCAGATCCAACCTTCATATTTAGACAGGTCAATTTTATTTAACATTGAAGAGTATGAACACTAGGTGTTTTATCACATTAGATGCAAGAATTGTCTTATAAATATCTGGTGTCATAACTAGCATTTCTATAATAGTCAAGAACCTGGCATGAAAGAGAAAGATGTGGTATCTGTGTACTCAGGGAGACCCATCTAAGCTGACCTGGAAGACTTAGCACAGGTTGAGCATCACTTATCCAAAATAATTGGGAACAGATGTGTTTTGGATTTCAGAATTTTTGGGATTTTGGAAGAGTTGTACATACATAACGAGGTATCTTAGAGATATCTAGCCACTCAATTGGACAATTTTGGACTATACTGGATTTTCGGATAAAGGGTATTCAACCTTACTACCCAAACAAAAAGGAGCCTTACTACTGGGAAATTGGCTACTACCTTGTGCCATACTTGTAATTTGATATTTACAAAACATGTTAGGAATATGTTATAGTATTCGGCCACACGCTCTGTTTGCTAATTATCTCCTTCCCTTCCTTCTCCTCCACTTCTTCCTTTGTCTCCTATTTTATCTGACATTTTAGACAATTATTGTTTCCAGAAGGAACTTGTATTAATTTTAAAAGATACAGCATTGACATCAAACAAAATGAAACAGAAAAGACACAGGGAACTCTAAACTTTATATATGATAGTATTTTCTATTTCTTAATTAAACATTTGCACTAACTGCATTATCTTCTAACTATAATCTCTAAGCAATGCCCTCCTTCATGGATCATTATTTTTGAATACAATCTCAAAAAGTGGAGAACAAAAGGGGGGAAAACACTTATAATTGAAGTTTGAGGCTTTCAATGCAAAAAAAACCCTGAAGGAATAACTTGTTTGGAATAGGTAAGCAGGTATGGAATAAATACTTTATTGTTACTAACACTTTCAGCTTGCTTCATTGCCACTATGAACATTTTAATAATAAAAAAGTAATTAGGGCTTGGTGATTTAAGAGGAAAGAACTCTAAAACGATGACAGTGATGACTTAATATTGCAAATTATAGTTTTTAGTACAGGTAATTTAGCATATGAAATCGCAGTTCGAATTTCTTTCTACAGGGCAAAAGCAGGAAGATATGTACTTGTGGGGGATGTCTCCAGATTAAAAGGGAAAAATCACTTATACAGAGAAACCCTTGAAAAGATTAACAAATGGAGCCTACTACCATAGAAACTCCTCTAAATATGCAGGAGCACTGATATTTCAGCTACATGATTGCCACTCTCTCTATATTTGTCAGAAAGGGTTTCTGAAAGAATCAGAACATCCAACTGTATTTTTATATCTATCTATCCATCTTTCCATGGAGACACATTATGTAGGTGTGTTAAAAATAATCAAACAATGTTAGCTCAGCAAAGGAAGCAGCAGAATATGAATTAGGATTTCCCTGGAGGAACTCTGACAATGCTGAGTGGCAAATAGAAAAAGGCACTGTAAAATAGAAAGTGAAGTATTGCCATAATTTGACTCTTTCTATGTTGATATCTCTAAGAAAAAAAAATTATCTCTATCACCCAGAGAAAACACTCTGTCAGGACTTGTGTATATGAACTTCCCAGACTTGGTGTGGAATGGCGCTGTGATGAAGCCTCTATCCAGGTTGGCCCATGTTCCGACCCTTTTTGGCTCCTATTCCTTATTTTACCTTTAAAATCCGTTGCTGGTTCTTGGGGTCCAAAGTGAAACTAAAAATGGACAAGTACATGTGTTGACCTCTCCCCTTTCCACCCACACTTACTGCCTCTGATGCTGCTTTATGCCACTTTAATAGGAATTCACAAGCCTCATAATGCATTTGTGGTCTTCCTCAGTTTTGCAAGGCTTACAGTCCCTAAGGTAGCAAATAACCCTCTCATAATCAAATTCATTAAAATGGTGGGCCAACTGTACAGTATTGTGTAATATCTCAGTTTAAAACAAAACAACACTCTCCCTGAACCTGTTCCATATATTAGTACCCATCAAACCAAATCCTGTGTTCAGATCTTTTCATTTTTTCTATTTATAAGTCGACCTATCTCATCTGTTCCTATCTGCCACATTCCTATCTCTATTTTGAATTTGTCCTCTCCACTATTTCTTACTGACCCTGAGTGATTTACAGTCAAGCCTCCAGTTTTATAGTCTTCCCCACTTCCACTTCCACCCCATGCTTAGTCTGCCTCTCATAGCATTTCAGGAACTGCAACTGGCTGGCTCTACTCAGATTTGCCTAGCTCCTCTATTCACAGGGATCAACACTCATGAGCAACACCAGGCTTGAGAAGGGAAGACTTGGAAAATGGAGGGGAAAACCCCAGTTTTTTCCGTTTCCCCCCCAGAAAAATAGAAAAGTTTGTAGAATATGTTATTTTCCCATGATAAATAATATTTCTGTGACAAGGTATTCAAACTATATAACATGAAGACCTTAATGAAAGATTTCTGAAACTTTTTGTTTCTACATACTTCTTCCCAATTTGAAAAAAAAACAGGAAAAAAACTTGTTTTTTTCCCATTTTTGTCTGTTTTTTTTCCCAGGCCTTCCCATATCTACACTAAACAATGCATGTTCTTCCCCTTCTCCAGTGGTACTAAATTAACTTGTAATTCCTCTGCATCCAGCTCTTGTGCTGCAGCTTTTTGGTACCAGAGAAAAGTAAGTTAAAAAAAATTCTGATAGCATTTCAGAAGGAGGAGATAGGCAAGATACAAGGACAGCTAGAATTCCCCATTCACACATACATGCACACTGAATGCATGAGTGGGAAGGAGCAAGGAGTTCTTCTCCATCTCAGTTTCAAATCTCATCTGGAGAAAAACCCAAGGTAGAATATTGCTTATTTTTACTGAAGAAGGGAATATTATGCACCAGGAAACTTGATATCACAAGGCAGGGATTTCAAACTATTCCAAAGGGCAATAAATTCACTGCTGGGAACGTCAATGAAATCCAGTTTTGCACATTACTGTTGAATTGTGAACCAAGGAAACAGAAGTCACTTTTCCCCCTCCACTTACTGACCCCATAACCATGAGGAGTATGGAGCGCTATTGCAAATATGACTGCTGATGAGAATACACACTGTAAAGAAATACTGTGCATCCTCTCACTTTAGCCACAAGCTGTGAACTGTTACTAGAAGTGTTGCAATAGTTTGTAGGTTTTACCATGCCTTTATTTTGCTTACCGTTTCTCTCTGTGGCACATCACCTTAGGTCCAAGATTTGACAGACAAATGCTTTAAATAAAAAAATTAAAATGCACAAAAATAATAAATAAAGTGGCCTGCAAGTACAAATAAAAGCATTTTAAAGGTTTTTTTTAAAAAAGCATATTGTTCTTCTGATTAATTACAAGATTTAGTTTAGGAATTATGAAAGCGAAAGAGGAATTAACAATATTTGGAAATGGATTAAATGGAGTTTTTATTGTGTCTTCCTCATTTTTCAATACCTTTAAAGTGATTCTAACTGAAATGAAGTCCATGTGTTGTGAAAATCATTATCCTTGAGATGAAAAGCAATTGTACATTTTTCTACCTTCTGGACACTGCTATCTAAAAAAATGGGCGAAGTGAAAAAGAGGAAACATTTAACTATTTCAGACAAGATACCAATGATGTGGGGGTTTGGAAGAAACAATCAGATTATATCTCTGAGCCCAATTACTTTACAAATAACCTATCTATACAATCAAATTAATCAATCACTAATGCAAGTTCATTTTCCCATGTGTAATCTAGAGATAAGGGAGTCTAATATTAGATTTTCACTGACATAACTGTGCACCAGTCTGATCTGATTTAGTAAAATATGGTACAAACGGCAACACATTTTCCTCTGATAGAGCACATTGAAATATAGAAAGAATCGCCAGTGTAGGAAATTCAAGGAGTCAGAGACAAAGATCAGGTTTTGATATGAAGTCAGTGAAAACTCACTTGTTAAGTTACCGCAGGCACTAAACATTCCAATAAGCAAATCTAATTTCCAGAGTGGTTATTTAAACAGTCAACAGACAGCACTACACTATCTAATAATTATAGCTGTTTGTTGGCTTATTACAACATCTTGCCTATACTGAAAATATTCATATTTCTGATCAAATTGACAGCAATTGCTAATAAAGACATCCCTTATTATTAAATTATTAAATGGTAAACTAAAATTGTCTTGCTTTGTTCCATTACCAATTATATATCTAAATAAATATTGGCTTTCTCTATTTGAAAATATTTTTTATTTTAAAAAAGTTACTTCCACAAACCAAAATCTAATAGTGTATTCTGGTATCCAGTGCAACAAAAACACAGATTTGTTCCTTTTCTTCAATGGCATCTGCATGTGGCACCTAAAATGCTGGGGGTTTTGGGCTCCTGAGGTGGGAATGGCTTATATAAATGGACACGGTGTTAACGAGTTATGGCTTGGGAAAACATGGAATCAAAACTGTTGTTTGAATATGAAGGACAAAAGGTGGAGAATAGAAACACACATGCCAGAAATCACTGTGACTTACATATGTGTGTACAAATCTCATTCGTTAAAATATACTAATGTAGCCACATTAGCCACATCCATGACATTTTTAATATTAAGGCTGAATTGCAAGACTTCCCGTTATCCTCTATCTAGACGGCTCTGGTTAGGGCAGTGGTTCTCAACCTGTGCGTCCTCACGTGTTTTGGTCTACAACTCCCAGAAATCCCAGCCAGTTTACCAGATGTTAGGATTTCTGGGAGTTGAAGGCCAAAACATCTGGGGACCCACAGGTTGAGAACCACTAGGTTAGGGGTCAAGATAATGTCAAGCAATTTTCCCCATCCATTTTCCTAAATAATTTATTATTTACAAAACCCATCATTCTTTAATTAAGAAAGCTACAGCTGGTAGTGTGGGGCAGGGAGCTCACAGAAGTTGGAAGAAGTCCATTAGGACCCCTTGCTCAACGCAGGATCTCCAGCTAGAACATCCCAGCTGGTAGCTGTCCAGATGCTTTTTGGAGATGTCTAGAGAAGGAGACTCCACCACCTTTCTAGGCAATTTGTTCCATTGCTGAATAGCTCTCACTCTCAAGATGTTACTTAAAATCACTAGACCTACCTTCTGAAGCAGCACGGAATAAGTCTGCACCTTCCTCTTTGTGGCAACCCTTGTGATATTTAAAGAGTATGGTCATGTGACCTCAGTCTTGTCTTCATCAAGCTGGACATGCCCAGTTCCTTCAACCTACTGTAGTTTGGATTAACAATATAATTTAGCCCTAAACCTTTTATTAGCATAACATACAAACACAGCCGATGGCAGTTTGTCAAAGTAGGGAAGTATTTGGTGTTTAAATCATTATTTTTCAAAACACAAATGATTAAAAATATATTGTGGAATGTATTAATCACACTTCCAAGGAATCTTCCTTGGACTCTCTTGTTGCCTTTCATAAAGTCAGAGTTCATGGCTGGTAGATGAGGCAACTCTTAGATATCATTGTTTCAGATAATTAGCTATTGACAATGGAGGTGTATTTCACTTCGTTGAGGAAACAATTCTGTCACCTCAACCAGAAGGATGTGATTATTCCCTACACTCCCAACACTACACACTCTGCCATCCAATGCTAGACATTTGTTGAAGTAATGCTCCTATAATCAAGAAGGTACATAGCGAGTAGTGATGAACAGAAGATTGGTCTGACAACCTTTTCCCCTAATATTCCCTTTACTATTTCAAATGCGTTGCTTTAAAATATCTTGTCTCAATTTAGAGGTACAATTAATAATAGTTTTAACCTAATATACATAAAATAATCCTAGATACAGAAATACACAGTGAAATGTATATTTTGTATTGTTATATTTTGTGTGAATAATCATGTGCCCCCTTTCACATGGCTGAAATATGTATTCATTGAGAGGGATTTTAATTATCATGAGAAAAATCTTTTTAAAATACCTAACCTTCTCCTGCACAGTTAATAAAGTAGAAACATTGCCTTCATCATGGCTTCTATTATATTTGGATTACCTAATACAAGGATTACTGTTATCTACACTATTCTGAAAAGGAACGAAAAACCCACTTGCATGAATGAGACTAATTTATTCAATAGTTTGCAAACCCTTAGTCCCAAAGAGACTAACACAAGTCCAAATGTGATCTTCTCAATGCCGAACTCAGAATGGTTACCGCAATTTAATTCAGAACCATACAGTGCTGCTTTTGATGTCAATTGCCCTGATGTGAGATCAGAAATGCTTGCTGCATGATGATGGATTAAGACTGCTTTTGCAAGTGATGCTTAGAATGCTTTCCAATTATTAACACTTTAAAGAAAATGTTAATGTGGCTAATTTTACATTTAACAGGAAAGGCAGCTTTAAAAAAAAGAATGACAGTCCCTAGAAATACTGTAGTAAAATTTGTGAAGACACATGCCTCGTTATTTGTTGATTGCCTTTTAAGTATAATTAGCACTACTTCAAGCATGTCTTGGGAAAGCCAAAATTACAAAAGTGAGTTCTTTTGACCAACAGAGTACAAAAACCAAACAGTTCCTTTGTTTTCTTTTACTCTCTAAAATTGCTGATCTTCTCCTCTCTACCAAGTCATGAACCCTAGTAACTGATAAATGCTATAGGCATTAATTTATGTTTATGTTGTGTGTTATTGTAAAGTTGCAAGTCTGTGTATTAATGGTTGCTTAGTGACAGCAGAGAGGAATCATTTTAAATACCTAGATGGGGCTTGACCAGGTAAACCTATTCTGATTTGTATGAAAGACTTTAATTTTCGATTGGCTAGAAATGTTTCTTCTTAGGACTGAGAGATGATGAGATAGGCTAGGGCAAGAGATAATTCTTGGGAATAAATATTACATTTTCTAGGGTGAATTTGAGGAATTTGGACTACATGACAGAAGTTGTTATGAGGTTAAAACAGAAGAATTCTCTTTCTTGAAGTTTCAGGCTGTTTCCAAATATTTATTTTAGTGTCAAGAACCAACTTACATTCTGTACAATAGTAAAGTAAGTTTCCATGAACACTCTGGATTCAGAGTGGTGTCATCTCATGCTTAAGGTACAAGGCTACGGGAATATTTTTGAAGTACTGGTGACAGTGGATATGAGTCATAGTAAGAAACACTGCAATATTATAGTGGCAGAGAACACAGGGAAGGAATATAATTTTCCTCTCCTTTTTAAGTAAAAATGTCTACAAAGGGAAGAAATGAGGTCAGCAGTTTCCTACAATCATCAACTTTGCGATAGTCCTCTCCATACAAAGCAACTGCTTTGACAATTTTCAGCCAACAATATGGCAGACATACCTATTTAAATGAAAAGATCTGAAACCCCTAACATCACTTTTCATATATTAACTAACCACAAATCTCAGCGTAGCTAGAAGAGCAGTTTGCAGAACAAGCAGCAAAAACATACCAACCATCATCTTTTAAAAACTGAATTTTGCAACTTTGTCAGACTTGATTAATTCTGAATGTTGATTTGAGTTCCTCATCTAAATCTTTCCCCAATATAGGGTGAATTAATAATAGGGTAGCGGCAAACAAGTAACCTATATATTTTAAATCCATTTAGCTTCATGATTTCAGCTGAAAAAAAATCTTGAAAATACATACTGCAAGGTGCATACATTGATGAAAGCCAAGAGGCAAGTCTGAACTATGTAACAGACTTCTCAGTGAGCAAGACTTAATTAGACCGATATTTTATGAGAATAAAGAAAATCTAGACTCACTCCTAGACTTGAACTGTGCAGGGCTGTGGGTGATAAGGTGATCTGGAGGTCGCCATAAGTCAAAGTTGACTTGATGGCAGTTAACAATAAAAATAACAACAACACCGACAGTAATAGATGGGAGCATTAATAGAAAGATATTAGAGGATTATTCATTCTTCTGTGTATGAACCTGAAAGTTTTTTGAGGGGGAGAATCTGTGAAGAATGAAAACCTGTCCACAATACTTTAGCGAGTGCCCACACAGACTTTGCAGAAGTAGTCAATAAGTTATCCATTCATTGTGAGTAAGTGGCTAATATCTACACCAGTTCTGAAGACAGACACTTTTCATAATCACCCAACAATCTGCTAAGTGAAAACATATGGAGCAGCTTAAGTAAAGCCTGCCAGAGATCTTTATTGAATGGAAAACAGGTGCTTTAGTTGTCTGCCATGTAATACCCCATTTACCCCCAAGTCCAAAGGTTACTGGACTAATAGTTGCCTTGTGGTAATCGGGGAAAACTAAGTTACATGGCATGGTCAAACATCTGGGACATATTTTATATGCTTGCAACATATGCTTCAGCTTCAATTAAAGTGAGGCTTTGGCACATTTATTAATCTTTTGACTTTTATTCTATAAGAGGACCTGCTGACCTTACTTTGCTATTTTACCAAATGAGAAAACAGAAAAGTAATGAGAGCTAGAGGTCAGCATCAATCAGCACTGCAGAATTTATATTTGTTTTCTCTCAAAACTGTATTATGCACACACTTAGAAGACCTGAACTATCCATATGAATACTCTTCAGTTTGAGGTAGAGAGAATTAAAACTCATTTTACATATTCAATTTAAAAATCCATTTTAAAATTCTGTGCATGTTCACATCCAAAAAAATACAACATCTCGTTCATGAATGCTTGCCTGCTTGGCAAAATAATCCTGTATAAATTCTTTCCATTGAACTATATCATGCCATATATATACAATGACGCATATTAAAATTAAATAAGAATTAATTATAAATTTTCAGTTCAAATAATTTTTGTATAAGGAAAAAGCTCTACATTCATACATCATTTATGCCAACAAACCTTTTTGGCTTTGGAAAATATGCATAAAATTTCATTGCATGAAAGCATCTGATTCAAATGGTCAAATATTAAATAATGATGCAGATTGGGTTAATAGGTATCATTTGTAACTTAATATGTTTTGCTTGTCATGTATTTTCCACAGGAAAAGTCAACTTTATTGATTATTTAGCAACAACAGAATAAGACAAGTAGTTACCAAGCTGAGTTTTATTTAAGTCATATGAAACACTAAAGTGCACGCATTTGAAAGATTGCAGCTATTAACAGTTCCATGCATATACAAACTTCTAGATACCTCTGCTTAATAAGCTGTAATTCTAAATAAATATGGACAAGTGTAGGAAAATATAGATAGGAGGCAGACCTGCATTTATCAGAGAGCAAATGTTTTCGAGTTAATATACAAGCTAACTAGACCTACATGACTGACCTTCACAACAAATCATACATTCCAGTGCCAGACATACACACAAACTTAGAAATGAAGAGGAAAACACTTGGCTTTGTACAAAGGAAATTTAAGATGATATAATTCCATCACTGGAGCTTTGAGCAAAACCATTTAGATGCGTATTGAGAGGTTTAATGCTTGTGTCTCTTACTGTCATGTGAGAAAATAAAGAAATGTTTGTATTTAAATCTTTCAAAACCTGAGTTTTAATTGTTCGGAGGACTGGACTAATCACAGCAGTTTTATGGCAATTCAAATGTTTGCTGGTTGTCTGCCTACAAATTCTTACAGTGGTCTAGAATTGTACATCTCTACTAGCAATAAAGGTCAAGAGCATAAATTAAGATGTATTTTCCCTCCTGCCTTCAAAAAAGCCAATGCTTTATTACAACAAGAGTACAAGAACATTTATGAAGGTCAACGTTTTCTATATTTAATATGAAGTGCTTGAAAAAAATCTTAATAGCTCACAGTCTGAATTCTCTCGTTTTAAACTTTTTCAAAAAGCATTTATCTTGCTGCACTTTTATTTCCAGAACCAGCTTTGCCAGCTCATGCCATTGCTTCTCTCTTCCAAGGTCATTCTAATTTCCTCTCTGTGCCTCTTCTTTCTCCTCTAGGGACAGCCTTGCAGTCCTATTGCTTACTTCAATATAGTGTATAAACTAGCTGTTATTTACTGTGGTGGCGGTCCTCAACCTGACCAGCAACCTAGGAACTGAGCAACACTCACAAGAGCTGAAAGAGCGACTGTAGACCTTTTCGGTTGATGCTGGGCCACACAATACCAATCCCAAATCCATCTGTAAGAGGCCTTTGAGAATTGTGATTATTTAAATATCATACAGAGTACACCACACACCAAACATTCTTCTGCCAAGTAATTCTCAGAAAATTATAGATGGCAATAGACCACCTTCAAACACTATGGTGTTTCTATTTTTACAGCATTGCTCCCACAAGTAACTGCAGCCCTATTTGTAATACTCAAGACAGGACAAATTTTTGTCCTTCAAAAGCAGTTGTCACTGCACTTATCTTCACAACAGCTATCAAGTTCCAGACAAGCTGAATTATTTTTGTTCCGAAGTAGGAAGAAAAAAAAATGACCCAGCTCTGGACAAAAAAAAGAAAGGCAAAGGATTTATAGTCCTCTATCGCTTCTTACAACACACACTGGCATTGTTAGGATGATAAACAGCTCTGTTCAATTTTCTGGACTAAAAACACTTCAGCTCCTTTTTAACTGTCGGCAAGAACAGTGTCATGTCTAAATTCTCCCATCCCCAGGTACCCAAATGCTAGGAAAGATAATTACCTTGTCATCTCTGTCATCCTCTTCTTCCTCGTCCTCTAGCATGTCCTCCACTACCTGCAGAAAAAAAGCCCACAGCAGTTATCATGAGTCAACAAAGAAGCGTTTTGTTCTGCCAAATCATTAAGCTTTCTGTAGTTTAGCACTTTTTCAAACACAAAAGAAAAATATGTAATCTATGTTTTTGACCTCGGGCTTCAAATTCAAGAAATAAAATTTGGTAATCTCCTTTCGTATTCTGTACCAATTATGAACAAGATAAGTAAGGTAGTTAAAAATAATAACCCGTGAGACAGAAACTCTTACGTGACCAAATCACAACCTCACTTGATGGCCATTCACAAATGGATCCAAGATTGAGGGAGAAGTGTTTGTCTATATACACACATTCATATATGTCATAGGAATGGAAAAACATTTTTTCAACAACTTTCTGAGGCAGTAATATGAAGTGGATTCCTGATTAGAAGTAAAGATTACATTGTCCTACTTTTACCATATTGAAGTATTTGTTTCTTGTCAGTGGTGAAAATATGTAAACTATCTCACTGACTATTTTACAGTTGTTAGAGAATTAATAACAACAACAACAACAACAAAAACTCTGGGACTTCCGAATTCAGACAGAGTTTTGGAGCACAATACTCCTGACCTCACGATCATGTTAAAAAACAAAGTATGGATTGTTGATGTTGCAATCCCAGGTGACAGAAGGCTGAGGAGAACCACTTCAGCTCCCTTTTAACTGTCGGCAAGAACAGTGTCAGTGTATATGAGGATTTAAAGATCAAACTGCAAAGACCGGCACAAGCCAGTCAAGGTGGTCCCAGTGGTGATCGGCACACTGGATGAAGTGCCTAAAGACCTTGGCCTGCACTTAAACACAATCAGCGCTGACAAAATTACCATCTGCCAGCTGCAGAAGGCTACCTTACTGGGATCTGCATGCATTATTTGCTGATACATCACACAGTCCTAGACACTTGGGAAGTGTCCGACGTGTGATCCAATACAACAGCCAGCAGAGTGTCTGCTGTGGACTCAAATAATAATAATAATAATAATAATAATAATAATAATAATCCTACTCCCTCTTCCTGAAGAGACTCAGGGCAACTTACAACAAAAAAAACAAATACAGTAAAAAATATAATACAGACAATAAACACATATCACTTAATACAAAAAATAACTCAATACAATAGTAAAAACTAATTTAAAAACTTATAAACGCCACTTGAACCAGCCAATTCCCATGGTCAGGATATCCAACAATTGTGAATTATGGTTCTAGCAGCCATTCAAAGTCTGCTGGCTAAGATGGTTTATATTCTTAACCATTGTCAAAAGCCTGTTTAAATAGTCAGGTTTTTAATTTCTTCCTGAAGATTAAGAGAATGGGTGCTTGTCTGATTTCCTTGAGGAGAGCATTCCAGAGTCAGGGGCCACTACCAAGAAGGTCCTTCCTCAAAAAGGGAAATGGGGTTAGAAACAAGCATTTATACATATAATAACTTGATTTTTTGATATATATCAGCAAGCACTTCATAGAATAAACAATGCCACAAAAATCATGTTGTAATATGGAAGTTCTCTCTTATGTTGGGGAGAATGGATTTACAACGAAAGGGATCTATGGGGTGTGTGTGTGTGTGTGTGTGTGTATGTATGTATATATATATACATATACATATATATATACACACACATACATACAAACAAACTGGACTGAAAGTTATATATGTGGAGTTTGTTTCCAAAGGTACCAAAATCCCCCCCCCCCCTCCCCAAAATATTGCAAAATAAGTTACAGGCGGCAGCATATTGTTGGCTAGGAGTAAAATATATAAAGATCAAAATAATCAAAATGTGTCAAATCACTTTAGTACAGAGCTTGGAAAATTCTATTTTATGGCAAAAAATGCATATCCGCAGCGTGTTTTTTTCCTGATTTCTGTAAAAATTTGTTCAGGTGGATTTGACACTTTTCAGAAACAAACTCCAAATATATCAGCCAGCTTTTTGGAGAACAAGTAAAGTCAACACACCAAGGCCTATTCGTCCTGACCACCTGAAAGCGCATAATGACTGGGAATGATGGAAACAGGATTGGTAAGGTTCCTCATCTTTGTTGTATTACGAATACGACTGTATATGTTAACAGAACAAAAACAAAAATTAGTCTAGGTCATTAGTCTAGGTATATAAAATAAACTATTCATGAGAGACGAGCCGAAATTTATTAAAAACATTGCAGATTTTTCTGTACTCTTGGCAGGTTATGATCTTCACCTATCAGGACACATCTTGCATTTGATCCTTTGTACACAAGGAAGAAATTTCACAGAATTTGACAATGCACGTAGACACCCTTCTGAAAAGTCAACAACCAATGTGATAATTCTTGTCTTTTGTGCAATCATGAGACAATTGCTTTTTTATTTTTCATCAACATTTCTGTATTTGGCATCAGATGTATGTTTCTGGAAAGCCACTTTCTTTTTCCTAAATGAAACAAAGGATATACACACATACATAGAATGACAGGCTTATTGATAAAAAAGATACAAACAGCACATCTATTGCTTTTAACATTTTAAAGTCAATTCAACAAAACAGTGGTTATCATAGTTTTGTTCAGCATGCTGCATCTTATTCTGACAAAAATGGGTTACAGACTTTCTAAGTGCCTGAGCTCAGCACTTTCATCTCCATGCTGTTTCTCTCAGGAAGCGAGGTAGAGTTTGGAAGCTCCCATTTCCATTTAATTACTGTTCATCTTGTTCTTGAAGTCAGTAAGTGGAATTAACACTAACTATGATAAGAGAGGCAGGCAATACTTTTTGTTTTTTAGTCTATGGTGAGAATGTGTACCATAAAATTAAAAAGACATTCTGCTGGAAAGATTGCCACCTGCTGTGAGATATTTTTGTTGTTTTTTGATGATTTTTTTGTGCATTTTGGGAATTTTTGTGAAGGACTCAAAAATAAATATTTTTGTACAGAAAACATTGCTTTCTGTTGTGAAAAAGACAATGCTTTCTGCACAAAAACATTGAGCATTTGAGTGGGAAAATATGGAGGCAGTTGATTAAAAATAATTCTGTCTTTGTATCTCTAAACGTATTCCATTCCCAAACCAGTCATTACAAATGAAAGTCGAGCTTGCCTTGAACATTGATTTGGTGTTCTTGCACTTTGAAAATCATTGTTGGAATAGGCAGACAAACATTATTCAATATTTTATCTCATTTTTTTGACAAAAGCTAAAACGAAAAGGTAAAGATTATCTCTCCATGTTAGCTGTATTCCTAAACTGCAGAACAAGTTGTTTTTTCAGGAAAGTCGTGTTTGACAGATGATCGGATTCTTGGTATAGAAACCTGTTTTTGAATTTTCATCAGGACTCATGGAGTCAACTAGAAATAAATACATCTAGTTTAGGAAACACTATTTTAGTACGCAGTTGACTAAAACTATTTTTGGACATAAGACACAAAATTTCTTCAACACTGTGCTTCTATTCATATGTAAGTAATATTGTCATATGTCAGTGGGTGGCCCAACACTGACATTTTAACAGCACATTTTAGTCTTTGGTAATTTACCTTTTTTGGATTTGTTTTACAAGCACAGCTAGCCATCCTTAGCATTTTGGAAGTACTGGATGGCACAAAATCTGTTTATAGAAAAAAATGATTTTACTGAAAGTTTAAAGAAGAAAACTATTTAAATTTGCTTTAAAACCTCTTCTTTGTATTTTACTGTCCACAATGTAGCATGGAATCAAGTAATATTAATCAAACAAAGGAAAAGCACAAGGGAAATCAGAACGCTCGAAAGCAAGCAGTTAAAAGTGACATGACCTTCTGTAATGTCACTTGTCACAGGTATATATGCCACATAACAGAGGAAGATACTAAAAAAAATCTGATTCCTGGTGCTGATCCATGATTATTCTCCTAATACAAATGACACTTAAGAGCACACGTAAAAGGGCCTCATACTCTGCACATTAATTACTTCACTATCCTTACTGTTTGGTTGTACATGGTACAACTAGTTCAAGAGCATTCACATTTTTCAAAGAATATATTTTTTAAAAAGTGAGCCACAATTAATGGTATGAGAATGTTGTGTGTAATCTGCACCTGCCAAATTATAAGCAGCAAAATATACCCAATGCTTCAATTAGGAAGCAAATAATACAAGCAAAGATAAACTATGTAGATGTCTATGGAGACAAAATTCCATACACAAATTGTTGTGAAATTGTCACAGTTGTACATGGATGTATTAATTCAAAGACATACTTTTAAATATGTTTTAACATTTAAATAGTGGTCTTAATCCAATTACTAGTCTTAGATAAAATAGGCACATTACTCAACCACTGAATACCGAATCTACATTTGTGTAAATCCCATTGATTCGGCTGATTTACTCTAGCTGTGATTGATTAGCAGCTTGACTGAGGTCCATGTAATTATATATTTGGAAGGTATTGGAATTTTATCCAGTTTATCCACTGGAAACTACAGGGAACCACTGCCTCCAGCAGGCATTTAGGCAAGTGGGAATGCTCTGCAGGAATAGCTTGTCCTTTGCTGAACTACAAGTTACTCTCCTAGAGTTAAAATTTTTACATGAGGCTAAATTCCCCCCTGCCTATATGCCCTACAATTAAAGTTTCTACCTACTTCTTCCCAGACTTCTCTCTCCTCTGCCTGCCTACAGGGATTTGTCATTTTTGCTGTGTAGTACAATCAGGCTGTCTATCTGGCACTCATTGCCAGTGCTTTCCTTGTTCCCTGATGAGCCTTCTCTCTGTTTCATGCAAAGGTCTTCTGTTTTGGAGAGCTCTGTGTCCAACCCTACCCATTTAGGGAAAAAAGACTGGAAAGTCAACCTACTAACCCTATTCAAACTAAACCACAGCATGACAGAAAGAGAGCAGAAAAGCTGCCAACACAACAAAATAGCTCCAGATGGCTGAAGCAACAATGCTGAGCCACATACCACAGAAAGGAAACTAGGGAGACAGTTGAACCTTAAATTCTAGAGCCCATGTCATTCCAATTATAATGGAAGGCAGTTGACATCTTAGTTGAGTATCATTAGATCAATGATACTCTTAAATATGTAAATTGGGTGCATGACTGAAATTCAAATTAGCCTCTGCATGTGAAGAAGCAAATTTATAGACATGGAAATATGCTAATACATGCAACTTTATCCACTGGGACTCACAGAGACTCTCTAAATAAACTCCACTACCGATAAGTGTCACCTCCAGATTGAGTACTCCAGACTATCATGCAGCTCTATCCAAGTCTGCATGGTTTCCCTGTATGACACCACTTTTATTACTATATAAAATTGGAGGGCTTTTCCCCAAGTTAGATCTCTATTGGATAGAATTACAATAACATAGTAACTTCAAGAGAATCATAGGGCTTAATATTTTCTGTGCTATGCCTAGATCATACTTACAATGAACACATTTTTGATGAAACATACCTATAGCCAACATTTTATTTAAGAGATTTGCATGTATTTGCATTTTGATGATAATTCATAAGAAATGGTGCTCAGAAATTGTTTTTTTTTTTCCTACAATAACTGGGATAGAACTAAATCCAGAGCCAATGCTCCTACTCTAGGGATACCAAGGAATTTGTACAGAATCTGGAATTGATTTCCTCCTTCTTGTCTCTGCACAATCTTACCACAATATGTGTTTGCGTGTCAGCTGATTTATAGTGCTTATATGTAATTATAATATAAAATTATTGAATGTGTATGGACTAGAGAGGATGTATAAAATCACTCAGGTCATCTGAAAGCACTTTAGGTCAAGCTGAAGATTCTCCCCAGTCAATAAACCTAATATCTCTGTCTATGTGGTCATTTTCACAACAAGGCATCTGCTTCACTCACAAAGAACTGTGGTAGAAAAGCTTTCCTTTAAATGGCGTAACTGAGACACAACATCCATCTTTTACAGAATGGTAGTAATCCAGTATTGCACATAACCAGCCTCAAGTTAAATGCACACAGCTGTGCATGGAACACATACAGGACCAGGTTGTTTAAACAATGTGATGTAGCTACCTGACTCACACCTTATTTACTATGTGACTTTTTGCACAATGCCAGCCATACCTATGCCATGCAGAAGCCCTTGCAACACACAATGATTCTCTTAGCTACTGTTTATGAACAAATGACATTAGCAATAAACCAAGTTTGTAATACTGTTTGCAAATGTTACGGTGAATACAATTAATCATCATGGGTCCTGTAGTCCAAAGGTTGAGTCTTGGTGGTGGGTTCATAAGTGACTATGAGAACCTATTCTGGATCCACATGGTCTTTTACAATGAGGACACAGATTTCCAGATAGAGGGTGGCTGTGAAAAAGGTTTGCTTGATGCACTTTCCTCTCCCTTTTGTCCTCTGTTTCTGCCTCTTCAAGATCCATAGCACTGTTGGTAACATCTGACTTTCAGTGACAATGCTTAAGTGCCAGGGTTTTCCAGTTCTTGGTGCTTATACCATATTTTAAAGGTTAGCTTTAAGTTCATCTTTAAATCTCCTTTGTTATCCACCGACGTTCTGTTTTCCATTCTTAATCTGAAAATAAAGTAACTCCTTTGGACAATGGCATTTGAACAATGTGGCCAGTCCAGCCAAGTTGATGGTGGAGGATTGTTGCTTCAATGCTGGTGGTCTTTTTCCAAAACACTGATGTTTGCCCACTTGTCTTCCCAAGAGATCTGCAGGATTTTTAGAAGGTGACGCTGGAATCTTTCCAGAAGCCAAGTGACATTTGTAGATGGTCCACAATTTGCAGGTGTACAATAGAGTTTGAAGGACAATACAGCTTTGCAAACAGGCATCTTGATATCCCTCCTGATCTTCTCTTCTTCATTCAAAAAAAAAAATGTTGCACTCTCAGAGCTGAGATGGTGTTGTATTTTGGTATCATTGTCGATTTTTATGGAGTGGTTGGCTGCCAAAGGAGTTTAAACGGTCAACATTTTCTAGCATTACACTACTAAGTGTATTGCTGACATTGAAGAAAGATTGGTTTGTGCCTGCTGTTACAGCACTTTGAGTTTTTTTTTATATTAAGTGAAAGGCAAAGCTTTTCATGAGCTTCTGCGAAGGAATTTAAAGTAGCTTGCAGGTCTTCCTCTGAATGAGCACAGACTACGTTATCATCAGTATACTGAAGTTCTATAACAGAAATTGTTGTTACCTTATTTTTAGCTTTCAGTCTGCTGAGGTTAAAGAGCTTGCTATCTGTACAATTTAGGATTTCCACACTGGTGGGAAGCTCCATGTCAACAATGTAAAGTCGACCTGCCACATTTGCAGGCTTTCCTTTCCCAGAACTGATTATTCCCTGATTTCATTACCGTGTTCTGTCTAGGAATCTCTAGATCCTCTAGCATGACTCACTGGTTAACTTCCACAAGAGTTTTCCCACATAATTGCATTGGGGACCCTAAAGATTCCTAGAAAAATGTTTGTTCAGATAAAAAAAAGTGGGTTATTTTATTTGCAGTTTTCCTACTTTTTCCTACCGACTCTAAGGAATTGTACGAGTTGAAGTCCAAAACACCTGGAGGGCCAATGTTTGCCCATGTTTGCCCTAACACTTGCAAATGTGAAGAGATAACTGTAATGCAGAAATATGTTTTTATTTATTTCATATTTCATATACTTAAAATTTTGTAAGCTTTTTTTCATGATCTAAAGTTTCTCCTTTCCATTTCTAGAACATCAGATTTTTAATAGTTTCAAGACAAATATCATTTCTGTGAGCTCATGTTGCTGGGGCACCAGATTTTGCCTCAAGTTCTTCTTGTTCATATACAAATACGCCTTTTTTTTCATGAAAAAAGTGTTTTTTTGTTGCTGCTCCAAAGTTTATCCCGTTAAACTCAACAAAAAGTGTTCTTCTTCCAGGTCCCTTCTTGACAAAGTATTCAAAGCTATGAGATATTCCTGATGGATATTCCTGACTGAACATTCACTTACTTCGGCGAGGAGAAGCAGGAAACCTGGATGAACCCATGAGATCTTCTGCAGGGAGAAGCAGTATGGAAACAGGCTTACATTCATTATTTGAAGTTTTATCTCTGTGAAGACAATGTCCAGAAATGTTCCCCAACACCCAGACACATTTTAAAGACACTTACTGTATCATGTTGCCTGTTATCTTTCCCTGATACGATCAAGAAGTAATTCCACACCAGCAGTAGCAATAAGGTCAGAGGAATCATGTAGAGCTCAAAATTCCAAGTCACAAAAAGGAAGAGCTAGAAATCAAACAGAAATATAGACATTCTTTATCTTTATTACATGGAAAACACAGACCCACATAAGTTACCCATAGAAATTATTCTCTCTTGCACACAAATGATTAAACATTCTGCTACAGGCAAGGCTTTTCTGCAAACAATTTACCCCAGATAGAAATCCAGTAGCTATTTTTCGACCATATTCACTCCATACAAAATTATTCAAGAAGCAGTCTAATACTATGCAGTGTATAATGTTTTTTTAAAATTGTCCTTAAGTCCATATTTTAAATGTTGAAATATAGACACTACGTCTGTCATAGTATAGACCCATCAACTATTGAGACAAAGAAATATTTCAAAGCTTCAAGCGCTCACTTAAGACCACCCTGACAGCAAGAACAGTAATAGATTGTCACAGCTGATCCTCCAAGTATTCACAGGATAACAAACAGGAATGGAGAAATCTACAATCTTATGGGGAAGTTTATTTTAAAGAAAACAGGCTTGAATATCAACAGGACAAACTGATATCATCTTTTACATTTCTGAGACGAGATGAGAAAAGGACAGGAAAGTGTGGCTTAATAGCAACAAGCTAAAGAGATATTTCTTTTTTTTACATCCAGAATACTATTTATACAAATTTATGTAGGAAAACCGTTTATTTATTCATTTGAGATTATTTAAGAAAGCATTTCATCAGTGAAAAGGACTGAATATTTGAAAGGATTTTTTTAAAAAAAACTCCACTGTAATTAGGGTTGTTACATTAGATTAAATTAATTTAAAATCTTTTGATGGCTCCAACTGAACAGAGGATTTTATAAAGCAGCAGGGGGTGGCACTATGTAAGTAATGGCAAACTTTTTCTGCTCACACACAAAATGGACCTTTTTTTACACAGCCCCCCCTCCCCCGCATGGTTTTGAATGAGTATAGCTTTAATTTAACAACAAACAAGACATTTATTGCAGGACTAATTGTTGATGTACACATATGTATTTTTAAGCAATACATTGGTCAATTAAAGTTCAAAATCAATGACAGATTTAGGCAACGTTTCAAGTACAACACACCAGTACTATAGTTAAAACAATACCAATACTGTGTTCTTCTGTTTTAGACCTTTATGAAAACACCTTTCAAAATCTTCTCTTGACCAAAACCTTCCGTATGCAAGCAAGAAGTGGAGATGATGACTCCCTTCTCATGACCACATCATTTTCACAATACAATTAGACCTCCACATTTACTGGGGTTAGGGGCCCAGGACCTCCCAAAAAGAGGGAAAACTGCAAATTAAAATGCTCTTTACTCAGCTTCTACCAGAAAGTGAACATAAAATCCTTCTAGAGGACCTACAAATGCCTAGAGAAGTGTTCTCCCAAGGAATATCTAGGAATACCTCCAGCACAAACCAATTTTGGTGGAAGTGGAACACAGAGTCACCCTGGAGGTTCAAGATTTCTCGAGAAAACATATTAATCAAATCTGTATACAATCAAACCCATAAAAGGGAAAACCTACAAATGTGGAGAGTTGACCATATTCATTACACTAAGCATGAATCTTGGTAGGGTTTTAGAATAAAAGGGAATATTACTACTATATCCTATATGCTTCCTCTTCATCCTCGAAATAAGTAACGGGTGGAGTGCCATAGAGTTCCATCCTGGGCCCGCTCTGTTCAACATCTTTATTAATGGCTTAGCTGAAGGTCAGAAGGCATGATCATCTTTGCAGACAATACCATATTGGGAGGGATAGCTTAGCCAATATCCCAGAAGACAGCAGCAGAATTCAAAATGATCTTAACAGATTAGAGAGATAGGTCAAAACTAACAAAATGAAGTTCAACAGAGTCAAATGCAAGATACTCCACAGGCAGAAAAAATGAAATGCAAAAATACGGAATGGGAGATGCCTAGCTTGACAGCAGTATGTGTGAAAAAGATCTCAGAGTCCTCGTGGACACCAAAGTTAAACATGAGCCAACAATGTGATGTGGCAGCTAACAAAGCCAATGGGATTTTGGCCTGCATAAATAGAAATATAGTGTCTAGATTCAAGGAAGTCATGCTACTCCTCTATTCTGCCTTGGTCAGACCACACCTGGAATACTGTGTCCAATTCTGAGCACCGCAAATGAAGGGAGATATTGACAAGTTGGAATGTGTCCAGAGGATGGCAACTAAAATGATCAAGGGTTTGGGGAACAAACCCTATGAAGAGTGGGCATATTTAGCCTGCAGAAGAGAAGGCTGAGAGGAGACATGATAGTCATGTATAAATATGTGAGAAGAAGTCATAGGGAGGAGGGAGCAAGCATATTTCCTGCTGCCCTGGAGACTAGGACACGGGAAAAATTCTTCAAACTACTGGAAGGAAAGGAGATTCCACCTGAAGAACTTCCTAACTGTGAGAGTTGCTATGGAGTGTGGAGAGGCTCATTCTTTGTAGGCTTTAAAATAGAGGCTGGATGGCCATCTGTCAGGGGTGCTTTGAATGCAATTTTCCTGCTTCTTGGCAGGGGGTTGGACTGAATGGCCCACGAGGTCTCTTCCAATTCCATGATTCTATATAAAGACAGCTTTACAAAATCTTTAGCCTTATCTGCCAATTAGTACTGGTGCCATAACAAACTACAACTTTCATGATTCCATAGCACTGAAACATGGCAGTTAAAGTGGCATCAAGCTGCATTAATTCTACAGTGTAGATGCCTAAATCTGAACACCAAGACATGATAGGTAAAAAACAGCTTCAAAGGGCCTTATATTGCATTCACTAAAGCTCCTTCTCATTTCTCATTTAATATTACAATTAAAATAAAATGTTCAAGAAAATAATTGTTTAACTATGTATTGAGTTACCTATTTTGCACCTTAGTAGACTGTTTTCAGGATTTAACCACTTATTCTCATAGCTTTTTTTACAATTAAAAACTTTAGCATGCCTTTGAACAGGGTTGTGCCAAATAATCTCCATTTATTGTTTTATCTTCAATCTAAGGGATTCAGAAATTGACTGCCCCAGTAATCCCAAACCCCTTGATTACTGTAAACTGGTTAAACAGTGTTCTTTTCCCACTGTTTCAGTGGCTACAGTAGTAAATTTAATGATGACATAACATCACCTTGAATTCAGTCAGTTCTGGTTATGTATCAACATTGCTAAGGGCAAATGAAACCATAGTGACCTCAATGTGAACAGGTTACAGAAGGGAGAATATGTCCCTCTTGGGTGATGTTCCACTTTGCTGCAATTGTATGGCAGGTTCATTTCCTGCTGTGCAATGACCAATACAGCACAGTGTAACAAAACAGGGAGAAATGGCATAGTTGCTTCAGCTGTGGGGATACATTCATGCACCTTGACCATGGACGAGAGGGGAGAAAATTGCCAAAAGAGAAGTGCTTTTATGTTTCAGAAACATCCCTTTCATTTCGGGTTTTACTGAAACTGAACATTTAGTGAAACAGACAAACCTGCTTTTCCATTTAAATCCAAACAGAATAATCAGCAGGTGGTTGAATCAAACCCAGACAGAAACTTTATCTGCCCTTTGCCAGCCCTGTTAAATGTTAATGAAGGTGTAATAAAAGTTTTGAAAAGTGAAAATCTACTCAGGAACATTTTAACATTACATCCTTTTTTAAAAGGCACTGCCATGATGAACTCTGAATCCACGGTGCTCAATAAACGTGAACTCTCATGTTTTGGAGTGAGCTTTACTACAAAGCTTGTATTTCTCTGAGATAATTACTTGTTTTATCAAAATATCACTCCCTGATAATTGTCCTAACCATAAGATGTTGCCCTAGTCCAGTGGTTCTCAACCTGTGGGTCCCCAGATGTTTTGGCCTTCAACTCCAAGAAATCCTAACAGCTGGTAAACTGGCTGGGATTTCTGGGAGTTGTAGGCCAAAACACCTGAGGACTCACAGAATCACTGTCCTACACAATTTTTCTAGGATTTTAAAAGGATCGCTGGGATCAACAAATGAGCAAAACCTTGCAGAGTGATTGAAAGAATGTGGTTCCCATTTTAAGGTTGAGGCTCTGTGGACTTTCAGAGGCCTTGCCCAACAACTTAAAACTTTATGCCACACTAGCTCTCTTCCTTTCTTACATGTCAGTAATTTCAGACATGAGCTGGCCACTTGCAGAATCCAACCAGTTAAAAACCCACTGAGAGATCAAACATTACATGATTATTCAGCAAGACACCTAACATTATTCATGATGTACAACTTCAAAAAATACTTCAAGTTGGAAGATTTATTTTTGTTCTTTGGACTTAAGGTGTATTTTTTTTAAAAAAATCTATCTAGAATTATTATTAATACTCCTTGCTACTCAAAGAAAGAAACCCACCTAGATGAGCAATCCTGAGTGACAATATGCGTTCAATTAATACTTTCTCTTTTTAATTAATTAATGTGATTTTGAGCTGTCTCATCATATCAGGTTGGAAGAAATTCTGTATACAAAGTGACTAAACACTTTATGTAGAAACAACTTTAGTTCTTGGTACAACCTGTGGCCTACAACTCCCAGAAATCCCGGCCAGTTTACCAGCTGTTAGGATTCCTGGGAGTTGAAAGCCAAAACATTTGGGGACCCACAGGTTGGGAACCACTGGTCTAGAATAATATGGCTTCTCTCTAGGAATCTCTAGGTCCTTCACTGCAACTGTACAGTCAAGGTCTTGAACATGGATGGCACTGGAGGATTCCTAGGGAAATGTTCTCTCAGGAAAAAAGTAGTGTGCTTTATTCATAGTTTTCCCATTTATCAAGGATCCTGTGTCCCTAACCCTAGCAAATGGAGAGCCTACTATATAATTATGAACTATAAATTCACTGAAATATTACAATGAATCTGAAATGATCAAGTATCATAACTCATCTAGATATGATGTCTACATACTATAGAGAGCAAGGCATCTACACATTAAGTACTTGCATAGAAAAAAGAATTTGAGTAGCTGCAGCTGGTTATATGAACTGGACCTGTTAAAATTCCATCTTCTACACACCTATTTAAGTTCATGAGCATTGTAAATGAGCCACGCGCAGGTCCATGTTCTGTAATATCATACATTACATATTCTTATTGACTGCCTGTTTTGTACATAAGCCTGTAGGGTTAAGATGGATACAATCCCTTTGGGGTAAAAATGTCTACTTAAACTAGTGACATATTATAACTGGTTCCAAGATTTCCATGAAACTCTGCTGAATGGGTCATATCTTCTCAATCACCCCTGATCAACCAGTAAAAGTGTCACAAGACTAGGGTATAATTTAAAAGCAAGTGGAGATTTCTTGGTGACGATTTTAGATTTTCTATGAGCATAATTATCTAGTTTGTAAATTATTTAAGAATATATAACTGTTATGATAATATTTTTCTGTTCCATTTAAACTGTACATTCTTAATTGGTTACATCAGAAGAAGAAAATGGCTTTCCTGCTGCTCTGTGTGATATTTGATATCAATGCTGATTCAGCAAATCCTAAATGATAATGAAGTAAAACTTGCATTTATTTGTCACTGTGCACAAAACTTTCACAGTTGAATGAACCTTATTTTCTTCTACTTTGTGTTTTGCAGCTGAGTTTAGCTCAGGGTTAAATGCAAAAATTTAGTACTACTTCTAATTAGATGATTCATTTCATGTACGTCTCCCATCCAATCCTTATTTGAATCTACACTCTAACTGGATAAGTGCCACATGAAGAACAGCAGAAAGGTTATCATCCAATCAAAGCATGCTTATCCTGGCATGTTTGTCAGCACCAATGAAGCCTGCTTGCTCAGAGCTGAAATGTTTTGCAGAATTTCTTGTTTTAATTTAAATTTTGAATTTTTCTTTTTCCATTTCCCACTTATAATCTTGTAGTGACATTTCACATCATTTTATAGAAGTTAGAGATGAAAGCACAGTGACTTGCTTTGAAAATACTGACAATTTCACAATGCATGCCCCAAAGTCTGTAGATACAAGCATCACATTAACAGTCCACGAATTACTGATGAAAAATTCATGCCACTGTAATAACTTTCATATTGGTAAAAGTCAGACAGAAGTGAAAACAGTGTATCTAACAGAAAAATCTGTAAATATTCACATAATGATGATAATCTTTTTCAAACACTTCTCCCCGCAATGCAGACAGGGTGGATTACATTGCATGAACAAAAATGTAGTAGGAAAGTTTTACTGAATCAGAAGTTGAAAGCAAATGCTAGCAGACTAGAAATATGAGACATATGTCATTGGGTTAACCAGGTCCATAATTTAGCTATATATCATATAATAGGATCTGAAGCTTTCATGACATTGTACAAAATACTCTCAATACAGTAGTTGCTTAGGAGGCATTCCTGATTTGTGTACAATACTACCCTTCATCCACTGGCCACAGTGCTTCCGTCCATTCCTGAGATGATCAGAACAGATTCCCAAAGGGAATTCCTACCGTAAGTAATGGGAAAGGGGAACTCCTTCTTTTATTTATTACCTTTATATACACTCTGCCTTTTTCCCTGTGAGGACTCAAGGCAGCTAACACTCCACACTAGGCAAGTTAAAAAGGCGCAATACAAAAGTTAAAAAGCAATTAAATAGTAGCAGTGTGGTAAAAACAAAATTAAAATACAGTATATATACTAAAATGGCATGTGTCAATCTAAGTAATAGGCCAAAAAAAAAAAAAACAGGTTTGAATGCCAAGGTATGTTTTCAACAAAGTAGTACATGATGTGAACCGTAATCACAACATGAGAGAAGTCATTATGCAAGTCATATTGTGGAACATCTACCTTGATATTCTAGGTTATATGGCTGTGTGGAAGGGCCCTAAGACAATAAAGTGGGTAGCATAAGTTCTCATTGACTCAGGGCCCTTCCACACAGGTAAATAACCAGTTCAATGTGGATTTGCTACAGTTGTGTGGAAGGAGCCTCGGATAACCCAATTCAAAGCTGATATTGTGGATTATCTGCCTTGATATTCTGGGTTACATGGCTGTGTGGAAGGGCCCTAAGGGTATACACACTCTTGGCTTATGCTGTTTTCTTTCTTCTAGCTCCTTCCTTTCTGCTATCTTATTATTTTGCCTTTACTCTTCCTTTCTTCCTAGTGTGCTGCTAGGGAAGGATAGATAGGCTTTGTCCAAGGTCTCAACTGATTCTTGAGCTGCTTCTTGGCAGGGGGTTGGACTGGATGGCACATGAGGTCTCTTCCAACTCTATGATTCTATGATGGTCCACAAAAGGATTTTTCTGGTTCTTAGTACTCCTGGTCATACTTTTCCTCTTCCTCTGGCTTTACATCTCTTATTTGACATTAAATTTAGAGAGGGGATTATGGTAGGGATGTACCAAATATTTGCAAATTTCTCATCATCAATGAAACAAGTATCTCAGGGCTTTTCCACACAACCATATAACCCAGAATATCAAGGCAGAAAATCCCACAATATCTGCTTTGAACTGAGTTGAGTCCATACTGCCATATATTCCCATTCAAAACAGAAAATGTGGGGTTTTATTCAGCTGTGTGGAAGGGGTCTCAAAATATTGTAGGAAAATTTGTATTTTGGAACTTTTTAGTGAACTTTTCATTTGACACAGCCATCATATATTTGTAACATACAATGCTTTGTGTCAATTATATTTGATTTTTTGTAACTTTTTAGTGAACTGTTCATTTGCCACAGCCATTATATATTTGTAACATACAATGCTTTGTGTCAATTATGTTAGATTTGTGTACATTACATTTTGGTACATTAGTTTAACAAAGATTCTACACATTGGAAATACCACCCAAAAGGTGCAAACCCACTCATAATTTCACCTAATTGAGAGAAGGGTCTTTTGAACCCCGGCAAAGATGTGGAGAGGGAGGAATATAACGCCTTTCCTGCGGAATAAGTGGGCTGAAGGTAGTCCCTTAGGGACTACTTTCGGGGAGGGCAGAGTCATAGGGGGCAAACCGCCCTCTTCCAATCCAAACCTCGCACCAATTAACAGTATAGCTGAAGTGGTTGCCCATGGGGGGGGGGGGGTAGGAATTCCCGCTTCCTGTACTGTTCTAGCAGGGTAAATTGGGAGATATGGGCCAATAAACTGGTGCACCCAGAAAACAACAAGGGAATTGAATTTGGTGCACTACCAAGGTGCCAATTTTGTGTAGGACAGAATTGTAACCTTCCTCTATGTTGTAAATAAAGGAGGGGAGGCAAAGGGCCTAGAAACTGGAAATATGACATTATTAATGTTGGGAACAGAATTACCCTCACCAAGTTCATTGTCAAGTTCAATGTCAAGTTCATGGTCAAGTTCATTATGCATTCCAGGCACATATTGGGGGAGGGGGGAACCGCTTTGAGTTGCCCTCGGGGTGAGAAAAGCGGTATACAAATACTGTAAATAAATAAATAAATAAATAAATAAATAAATAAAATTATAGATTTTAATTAGGTAACATTAATAAAAGTGGCCCTTAGTTAACCCATTCACGTGTGTTGCCTTTTCATTTGAGGGGGTTGCAAGGCAAAACTCTTTGAAGTGTTTTATTCCATTGTATGATAATCAAATAAGCAAAGATCTACATCACTAGCTAAAGGTCTCCCACTTCTATTAATTGAATTAAACAATTCATTTCAAAAGAAAAAAATGGTGTAGGTAAAATTAAAAAGCTACACTCCAGAAGACAGAAATACATTCATTTGGGAGGTGAACTATATACAGTATACCTCAGTCAAAGTCTTCCAGGTCTGAAAGTGTAGTTTGATATTACATTTGAAATTAATGGAAGTTGCTTCCAATTACATATGTCCAGATTCTCTTTATAGCACCTTATCACTTAGCTTAATGGAAAGATTATTATGCTCCCCTGAACTGCCTTATTGAGTTATTTAGATGAGAAACAGCATCTGAATGACTTAGGGAAACTTTTAATGTACTAGCTTTTAAATACATGAGGAATAATGTGAGAGGGTGCATGAATGGTAAGTCAGAATATTAAAACTAACAAGTTATTGTTTCAGCCAACAGCTGCAAATAACTTTAGTCACTTGGTATTCTAGCAGTTAACAGGCAGACAGGTATTCCTTTGTGTTCTAAGTGCATGACAATGTAAGAATATCACCTTTCAAACAGTTACTGTTTTGATGGTAGAGTAAATTTCTACACCAGCTTACTTGACATTTCAACGTATGTTCTCAAATATTCATTTAATAATGAAACAGAACTAAAACAATTCCACATGCCACTTACAAGTGGAGCTTTAACAAAGAATTTGACTCAAAAGATGTGTTCATGTCATTGCCACAAATTCAGATGGTTTTTTATGCAGCTATGCTAAATGTCTGAGGAACAGGCATTTTTCAAAAATGGTTACAATACTGAATTTGTTCGGTCCCAAGATACACTGCACTAAAGCTCCGGTACCTCAAAAATCTGAAATCCCACTGTATTGTATCTTCTTTGGTTAATTACTATACAAAGGACACATGAGTCTTTCATATTTTTCATACGAATTGTTTTGAAATGAATCTCTCTAGGACATGACCTCTCAATATTTGGAGTATTGCTTTCTCTCCCTTGAAACTGTAGGTGTGCTTGGGTATGGAAATTAATACAAGTATTTACTTAAATGTTATTCTGAACTCTGCAACAAGCAACATTTCATTACCAAATTGGTATTCATAACGTCTGTGCTAGCTGGTAGGAAAAAAATAATTTTGAAATCTGACTGAACAATCCTTTTTGTTACAGTAAATTGTGCACACAGAACCACCACCACCAATACTACTACTACTACTATTATAATATTTATTTATATGTTACTTTTTATCTTTTATGACAACCAGTATTTATGTACGAGGGTTGAATGAAAAATAATGCCTCCACCTTCGTTACTTGGGTTTGGATGGGAATATTTTAATAAATCAAACGCAGAAATAATTCTTAGAATGTGCTCTTTAACTACCACTATTAACTTTTCCACATAATCACCAGACAATTGGATACATTTCTGCCAACAATGAACAAGTTTTCTGAAGCCGTCACGGAAGAAGTCGACACTCTGTTTCTGCAACCCATCATCCACGGACCTTCCAATAGCCAGGCAAAGCAATAATGTGACCCACACATTATTGTGAAATGCCGATTATGCCTGAAATTTCTCTCTGAGTGATACAACGATTGTCCTGAATCAGTCTGTCAACCTTTTGCTTGTGAAACTTGGTGGTTGCTGTCACAGGACTCTTTGTTTGTCACGCAAGTCAAATGTTCCCACCTCAACATCTTTAAACTTACTCACCCAATGGCGCACAGTACTCACATAAACACTATCACCATAAACAGCTTGCATTCTCTGATTAATCTCCTTTGGGGTGGAACCTTCTGCTGTCAAGAATTCATTGACTGCACATTACTTAAGTTTCACTGAGCGACCATCTGCACAGGGTTCCATACTTTGTACTTTAACAACACAACCATTCAATGCTAAGGCTTCCTGCCAAAATTGAACTGTAGAGGAGAGTCTACTGAACAAGCCAGTACCTGCCGCATACCAATACTGCCATCTGTAGAGGAGTTACAAAGGTGGAGGCATTACTTTTCATTCAATCCTCGTAGTAGCATACTTTAGCTGTGGCTTTGAACCAGGCCCGTAGCCAGGATTTCGTTTCGGGGGGGGGGCTGAATTTTTTTAAGGGGGGTTTCGGGGGGGGGCTGAGTCTGAGTGAAAGAGGGTCTAGCCTAGCAAACCTTTTGTATCATTACCCCAATACCCCCATGCATATGGGATATATTGAGTATGGTGATCAGATCATGATATGAATAAACATAACTTTAAATAATGCACCAGTAAGGCCTTTTCGCGAACCACCATGAGAATTTCGGGGGGGGGGCTGAAGCCCCCCGAGTCGACCCCCTGGCTACATGCCTGCTTTGAACTATTTTATTACAATATCTTTATGTATTTTCTTCTCCATAATTTTCACTGAACGTTCACCTCAACTGGAGCTTTTTTAGTAGAATAACATAGTCGTCCTAATACTTCTTGGTCTTGGTTTGACCTGGCAACCCATCTATAAGGGTTCCATAATTCTGTGATGAATTAATGTATTAGCATGCAAAAGAGCCCCAATAACATGATTGGGTTGGAACTGTCCTTGGTTCTAGGTCAGGCATGGGCAAACTTCGGCCCTCCAGGTCTTTTGGACTTTAACTACTGCCTGTTAGGAATTGTGGGAGTTGAAGTCCAAAACACCTGGAGGGCTGAAGTTTGCCCATGCCTGTTCTAGCTATACTGTCATTACATTAAAATGCTCCATAGCTTCAACTGAGCGGAATACTTTCAATACATATTTTCATGCATAACTCAGGCAATACGCTTACAAACACGCCTATTTTAAATTCTGAATTATAGTGAGCTACCAAATGCCTACCAAAGTTAAACATTTGACCACGTGCAAAAAAAATGCTTGATTTGGGAGTGGACTATGAACAGGCAGAAGGTGAGGACCGCAATGTTCAAAAGAGATAACTGAGAAGATGCCAGAAGGAGGTGAAAATTCTAGTGTTCAAAAGAGATCACCAAGAAGGTTTCTGTTGGCCCCTTTGTTTGGGTACAGTGCAAAAATTGTGTAGTTCAGTGGAAAATCCTGAGAAGTGCTACTGAAAGTAATGGCCCACAGATGGATACTAGTCCCTAAGTCCTTGGCTCCTCCTCCTTGGCAAGTTGATATCTTACAGAATTGAAACCAAAGATTTGAATTGATAATTAGAGACGCTTTACCCAATGGTCCTTTCACACAATGATTTAATTTAAATTGCCATTGTAATATCTTATGGAATCCTGGGATTTGCAGTTTAGGAAGGGATAGTCAGAGAGTTTCAGTATCACACCAAACTACAAATCCCAGTAGTCTAGAGGATACACCCATGTCAGCTAAAGCAGAATCGTAATTGTGAAAGGGCCCAGGTTATAAAATCTGACAATAGTTTATGGTGAGTGAGTATGTGCGCACACACGGCAACAAGTCACAACCAATACTGATGCAGTTTCCTGCATGGATGTTATTTTTGCATAGGAAATTTATTGTGTATAAGGTTGCTGTCAGTCACCTGGGCCACTCTAGAGACCCTTATAAGATTATATTTTGGGGCACTATAGCCTTGCAGCCCTGGAGCTCCACAACTGTAAAATTTCAGAGAGAGGAGGGAAGAGGAATTTTATAAAAAAGGATACACGGATAGCTCTAATGGAAATATGAGCATGTTCACCGTATCATAGAATTGATGCTGGAGGTTATAAAATTAGACCACAAGAGTGCAGTGATACAATATCACTGCCTGGGAGGTTTCTTTCAGTCTTTCAAATATTCAAATTATGCATTATCTAGAGAGTTACATTTGGCTTTTTTTTTTTAAGGGAAGAAAACCAAGAAGTCAATAAAACCAAAACAAAATCCTGTTAAAAGAATATACACCATCCAGGTGGGTTATGAAATATTCTAATTGCATATAAAAATTTCACATTATCACTTTGATCAGCCTATCTCTGTACTTACTATATACTACTTTATAATACAGTTGTGTTAAAAACTCCCCATCAGACTCCTAAATCATACTCCTACTTTAACAGCAGATATTCTACTGATAAATGTTTTAACATATGCAACTCGTTTAATTTGTATACATTTCTCATACCTCCTGACTAGGCATAGTAAATCACATTTTTTACAACTGAAATGCTTTTATCATCTGTTTCACAAAGCTGACAGAGGAGAAATATATTGAAATAGTTTTAAAGTATACAAAACATATGTAATTCTATTTTAATTGAACAATATATTCCCTATAAAACTAATTATGTAGGACTATGAAGTTCTCCCTGGGATTCGCACAGCAACTTTCTAAAATCCCTACTCTGTCTCCAAGCTTAATTCTATTCTAATCAGCCATTCCCCTCTGAGAAGCAACACAGAAAATGTTTCCTCGATTTATTCTGAAAGACAGACTTGGAGGGCAATAACTATTTTACCATCACCAATTTATGATGTAGAAGCTTTGAGAAAGAGCAATAGTGATTTTTGTTATAAACAAAAAAAATGCACAAGAAATAATGTCTAGTATAAGCTACTATGGATAGGATATAAAAGCTGGGGTCACTCCCAAAACCTCCATTACACTTCTAAAATTCCATCCAAAGAGCTGGGAAACCTTTTTGGTTTTCAGAAAATAGGGCTGAAAACAAGAAGTAGAACAATTCAAACTACCAGCACAGCATTGGATCAGGCTTTGATATTTGAGTGTCCCTAAACAACAATTCTTAAAAAGTCAAAATTACTAAGCACGTTGCTATTTTCCATGAAATATACAGATTGCATGTGCCCTACGGTTGCAATTGCTTGCCGATCCTAATACAGGTTTAGCATTGCCTTATCTGGAATTCCAAAATATTACGAAATCTAAAATTACAAAGTACTGTATTACAAAATCTAAAATTATCCACTTGGGCCCCATTTTCAATATATCTCAGTATTTACATATATGCAAACACAGGTGACTATTCAGCTTTTTTGGTAGTCATTAACAACTCTTCTACATTCTCTCTGCTCATATCTTGTTTCTCAAAGCAGGAGGCTTTAATTCATCAAACTATGAGTGGGTTTTCAAGTTATCACCCTGCCCCTGCTGAATGTGGTTCCGGAGAATAATGTTTACTCCACACTAAAGGGGAGGGGATAGAGTTGTGTTACACTCCAGACCAGTGGTTTCCAACCTTTGGTTCTCCAAGTTGTTTTCAGCTCCCACAATTCCTAACAGCTGGTAAACTTGCTAAGATTCCTGCAAGTTGAAGTACAAAGCACCTGTAGGACCAAAGGTTGGGAACCACTGCTCTAGACCACAGGATAACCCCAAGACCCCTGAAAAGCATAGCCAGAAGTGAAGGTTGGTGGGAGTTTCAACTCAGCAACCTATAGAGGGCTGCACAATCCCTGTCCCTGATCTGGATGACCAGCCATTGACTATATGTGAGTTTTTCAGGCTGTATGTGCATGTTCCAGGAACATAGATTCCAGCCATGAAAGTCTTCGACAACACATTGCAGGGCTACCTGTACAAATAGAGCATTAATGTTTGCTACTAAACTAGAGCACTCTGCCAGATGCTGATTCCTTCCCTTCTTCCTAGAACCTTTCTGAAGAATAGGAAAGAAAAATCATACCGATAAGACCCTGCAAACCCTTGAAATAAGGTAACAATAATAATAACAATGGAAGCCAGCTCGGCATCAGAATCTGATTAAACATGGCAAAAAAAGAAAAGAAAAAAGAATCTGATTAAACATGGGCTCTTCAAAGGTATTCAGTCCCTTTTCACAACCCAATGCCCTTTCAAGAATGTAGTTTCATGCCATTCCACCATCATCTTCTTCATCTTTATAAGGAATAACACTGATATCCAAGCCACTTGCTATTTTTCACTGCAAATAAATCCTACCCAAGTGTCTCTCTGTACTGGCCACTACTTTATTGAAGGTGCTGTGGGAAGTCCTAGACAGAAGTATTCACAGTGCTTATAGTCAGACAACTTCTAGCATTCCAAAATCATTGGGTTTTTTTTAATAAACAAGATACAACTGGAATTTCAATAGACTTTTTGCTCCCTTGCACATTTTTGTGTATATACATTCTACTATGTTGTATCTATATCACTGGAACAGGAAGTAATTGTGTGGGTAGAAAAGCAGAATATATTCTCTGCTGGGTTGCTATGAGTTTTCTGGGCTGAATGGCCATGTTACAGAAGCATTCTCTCCTGACGTTTCACCCACATCTATGGCAGGCATCATCAGAGGTTGTGAGGTCTGTTGGAAACTAGGCAAGTGAGGTTTATATATCTGTGGAATGCCCAGAGTGGGATAAAGAACTCTTGTCTGCTTGAGGCAAATGTGGATGTTGCAATTGGCCACCTTGATTAGTATTGAATGGCCTTGCAGCTTCAAAGACTGGCTGATTCTTGTTGGGAGTTTTAGCTGGCCATGATTGTTTCATGTCAGGAATTCCCCTGCTGTTTGAGTGTTCCATTTTATTTAATGTCCAGATTTTAGAGGTTTTTTTAAAAAAAATATTGGTAGCCAGATTTTGTTCATTTTCATGGTTTTCTTCTTTCTGTTGAAATTGTCCACATGCTTGTGGATTTTAATGGCTTCTCTGCATAGTCTGACATGGTACTTATTAGAGTGGTCCAGCATTTCTGTGTTCTCAAATAATATGCTGTGTCTAGGTTGGTTCATCAGGTACTCTGCTATGGCTGACTTCTCTGACTGAGATAGCATGCTGTGCCTTTCACGTTCCTTGATTCGTGTTTGGGCAATGCTGTGTTTGGAGGTCTATATGTAGACTTGTCCACAGCTGCATGTATACTGTAGTCTCCTGCAGAGGTGAGAGGACATCTTCTCTGCTGTTTCTTCTTTTCCCCCAAAGGTACTCATAGATTCCAGTATGGCTTTGCAAATAAAAAAAAAGATACTTATATAAAACATATATACTTTCAGTGCTGCTCTTTGCTCTCTCTTCCACCAGTGTTCTGATTTGCAGTCTTCTCTATACCTCAATGGTTCTCAAGCTGTAGGTCCTCAGGTGTTTTGGCCTACAACTCCCAGATATCCCAACCAGTTTACCAGCTGTTAGAATTTCTGGGAGTTGAAGACCAAAACATCTGGGGACCCACAGATTGAGAACTACTGCAATCAGATAACAAAAACTAACTTATATGGAGTGGCTAGAACTTACTGTTGTTAGTCTGTTTAGGCATAAAAGTAATAAAGAAAAGTTTTAGCATCCTAGAGAATAATGAATGTACTTCAGGGCATGATTTCATAGACCCTAGCCCACTTTTTCAAATGTCCTTTTTGTTGTTTTAAAATGCACAGGCCTGACCTTACCCATAGAGATGCTTCAGCACTTATATGAGGCTATTTGAAGGCCAAGAAAATGTCTCTATTGAAATGAACCCAGACTAAAAAAATATCATATGGAACAGAAGAGTTTACAACTCTGAAAGCTCTTGCAGTGTAGCAAATTAGTGAAATTTGCATCAGGCTTATCGACTCTGCTTTGGCTCTGGCATGTCCTGTGAAGTCCTGCCCATTACCCACCTGAGACCTTACCTAAAGTAGAATCTGGCTCCTGGAATTTGGTTCTCCATTTCAAACAAATGGTTGGAGTGCTTCTTGCTGCATGGAGAAGCTTTTCACGTTCTTTCTCTTCCCAAATACTCATTTCCTCCACAAAAAGTGGAAGAATAGCTTCCTGTAGCCTCCAGCAACACGGCCTTTTTAGTTTTCATATGAAGCACACTGCTGACAGTAAGAAGCTCAGAGCAGAAATCCTTCCCTCTTCCTACTTTTCTAGCTGAGATGCAGCTATTGTAAAAAAACAACAAAAAACACAGCTCTGTTGTGCCCCGTTCTTCAGTTGGGTCTTTTGATGTTTTCAAATAGCCCTTGCATAATTTTGGTCTATTAGCTACAATACTTTTTGTTTAGAGAAAGAAAAGCAAATGGAAAATTAAACAGGAAATTTCAGTATTCCTGCTGATACTCTTGAGTCCTGGGAATAAAGTAGTATAGGAAACATTTAATTAAGTGGCCACAAAAGCAGGTTCAAAGAGTCAGAAGCAGATCATACCAAATCTATGCCTTGCCCCAGTTTTGAGCAAGCAAGTAATTAGCAGGTATTATATTAAATGGCAACATAAAGTGCATAGAGCAGTTGGAGGACACAAAATAAACCAGCAATAGTAAATGTATGGCAAGCAATTAGAAGAGAATCTTGAACACCTCATCCATATCCCCAAGGGAAATTCCTGCTACATCTTCCTCCCCATACTAGCAATGAGGTATTACTTTGTTCTGCCCTTTCACTTTTTAATAATATTTTCTCTAGCAACAACACTGACACATGAGGATAATGAAGTCCCAGGCAAAAACTCTAGCTACAATGGCATGCCTATGGAAAATGAGTAAATAAGATGGGCTTGATTAAGAATATGGACTTCCAGGAAGCGTGCCCCAGGACTAAACTTTAATTGGCAGGCACTTGTATTTCTTGGCTAAGATCGGGAAAAGGTGGGCAAACTTCAATGTGAATCAAACCTGGCTATCAGTTGCTCCCAAATGCTGCCCCAATCTCAGTATGAAAGGGGCAGAAGTTAGATCAAATTCCCTTTACTAAAGAGAAATACATTTTATACAGCCTCACCTCACAAAATAGTCAAGATAGAGAGGAAGAAGGAGAGGGAGAAGGAGAGGGAGAAGGAGGGCAGGGGGGAGAGAGATTGAGAGCGCACTGAAGATATGTGAGAGTTATTTTCTTTTGTGGGTTATGGCCACAGAGCTATCCCAACCTCAAAAACCTCCACAACCTGCAATTGTCCACATTTGGCAGAGACAATCCCAATTAATCCTCTGCTATCCCACTTTTTTTAAAAAAAAAACCCTTCTTTCTCCTCTTTGCACATCCCCTCCCTGTTCTCATCTTATTTCAGTCGCTGCAAACAGAATTCAAAGTACAAAAGCAGTTTGCATTCTATGAGGTCAGTAGGGAGGGATAGGCAAAGACAGAGGGAAAACTTGCCCTTCTGGGATGGGCAACTGCGTAAGCCAACTGATGGGCCACATTAGCCTCCCAAGAAACTTTGGAGGGCTGCATTCCATATAACTGCCAGTAGCTAGAAAGCAATTTTGCCCTCGAGTGCCCCTTAAGGAACATGGGGTGTTCTCATCATGTTTTGCGGCATTCCGGGGCTCTTAGAGGGGCATTTTGAGTCTTTAAAAAATGGTTAAATATTTGTTTTGACTGCCTAGGAGCTGATGGAGCCTGTAAGCAAGGTGGGAATTTTCTTCATATCCCCTACAGCGTCCAGATGGGCCCTGGGATCCCCTCCATCTCTGAGCTGCACTTTGTCCAGGCCTGCAGTAGGCTTATGCAAAAGACCACTGCTTCAACCTCTCCTACCTTGCACGTTCTTCCTCATTAATACCATTTTCCTTCTTCACCACAAACTCATGTTGCCTTATTCTACATGTCTCAATTTCCATCTGTGAAATGCTAAAGAGCCTGACTATGCACTTTCGCCCTTTCTCCTGGGTCTATATATTCTACAGATCTTTTACAGTAAGCAGGGTAGTCCCTGGTTAACATCTGGATAGAAGACACCAATGAATACTAGATGCCTCTAGACCAGTGGTTCTCAATCTGTGTCCCCCCAGATGTTTTGGCCTTGAACACCCAGAAATCCTAACAGCTGGTAAACTGGCTGGGATTTCTGGGACTTGTAGACCAAAACAACTGGTGACCCACAGATTGAAAACCACTGTTTTAGGTCACATTTCAGAAGAAGGAATTGGCAAAGCCACTTCTGAGTATTGCTTGTCTAAGAAAACTCTATGAAATTAATGGGGTTATCATAAGCTGACAGGCAACTTGAAAGCACATACATGCCAACGCTTTTTCCAATTGGCTATAAGAGACCTTGAAGATTGCTTAGACACAATTTCCAAAAGTTCAAAGTACTTTTCTACCTGGTTTTGTTGAAAGTACCAGTTAGGATTATCAAAAGACTAGAAGATGAATTTGTTGGGAGAAAAAGAACCTGAACAAATAAGTTTGGAAACCTTCCAACCTTGAATGCTCTTGAGATTCTCATAAACAAATATGAAGTAGCTTACCTCTTCCAGCCAGTCTCTTGTCTAAGTTTAGGTGACACACTTTCACACAAGTTTTTTCTTTCTTTCTCATTCATGTGTTCTACACCCACCCCCCCACCCCCACCCCACACACACACATACATATACATACATATACATACACATATGACTGTACACATATAGTTTGGGTGATCACTATCCACCTAAACTACTTACAATGAAAATTAATTTGACACAAGCACTTGAAGTCTTGTCACGAAGACTGTGTCACATGTAAAATAAGCTCTGTTTGTGATTGTTGGCATATCATTTGCCCTCACTGCGCGGTTCTGAAACATCAGAAAACAAAAACTCATTTCCTATGCTGTTGCTTCTTGTTTTCCTTATGAAGGTAGAAACCCTCAAATGTTAGGAATTATTTTCAGTATACATTCCTTGTTTACCGCTTTCCCCCACTGTATCTATTTTTTAGTAACTGATTAGTCTCCCTGGGATCTAGATACATTTCTGATATCCTTGGCTGTTTACTGTTTTGACACATGCATTCATACACACTTTTACCTATGCATAAATGCAAGCAAAGTTCACATATTTTTCTATACATTGTTCCAAAAACACACATGCAAAACCAGATCTGCACACACATTCACATACGCACACACTTAAATATATAAGAAAATCCAGTGGGAACCCCATAGGGAGAAGTGTGGGTTATTGTTAGAATATCTGTCATCCATGTAAGAGAAACAGAAATGAGATGGGCATTAAATTTGCATACAGCCTGAAGCACAGAGGTTCCTGGATGTGGAGAGTTGATGGGCATATCTGGCAGGAAGATTCTGTCAGGATTAGCTCAGGAAAAACACCCCCAAGGAGATAATTTGAAGACACTGTGAGAATTTGCTTCAACACATGAAAATAAACTCAAAATCCACAGCACAAAGCCATAACCAAAAGTTAGCTCAGATGCTATGGCACAATCAGGGGAATAATCTATTTTAATTCATTAACACAGAGCTTAACATTCTAAGAAGCAGCTTCTTCTTAGGTCTCATGGCATTTACAGAGACATGGAAAAATAAGGTTATATACATATGCAACAAAAACGGGGAAGAGTAATGGCAAAACTAATTAACAAAGGAAGTGATTAGAATGATTTTGGATTTTACCATTCAATGAGAGGCAATGTGGAAAGCAGAATCACTATAAGAGAAACCATTATAGCTTGAAAACATAAGAGAACAGATGTGCTATGAATCAGATGTAAAAAACCATGGAAATATACACTAACAAGTAGCAGAAATAATGTTCAAAATAACGCAGTGAAACAAACCTTGATTGATGGGGCCCACTTTGTAAAAACAATTATTTCTTCAGTGCAAGCACTATTGAAATACTGGTAAGTTTATGTTGGTTAAAATTGTTCTTTATTTTAAATATTGTATTGTTTTTTTTCTTTTTTGCACTATAAATAAAGTATTGCAGTGTACATAGTAATTCATTTTTTTTTTAAAAAAAACCTATAGCCCCCCCCCCCCCCCCACACACACACACAGTGTGAGGAGACTGTGAAGCAGCCCTTGGCTTAAATGGTCTAGCCCAATATCTTGTCTTTGATATTGCAGAGAAAGGGAGGGAAACTCTCATGTATGGGGTTGCATAGCTCCCACGTAGACCTTACAAGACCTACCATTCAACATCACTGATGACCTCATCAGACAGGCCTGTTTTTGGCGACATACACCAGTTACTCTGCAGTTTTGTGACGGACCCCACAGCTCACATCCTACAATATAGGACTACTTCAGAGGAACTGGCGCATGCCATCGCAGTGGCAACATGGGAGTCTTCCCATGTTGCATTGGGATCAACGGGGGAAGCCAAGCAGCGGGCACTTCCCCCGTGAAATATGAGGTGGGGTCGGGGGAGTTGGGCAATGCAGAGTGTGGAGCAATTCCAGCTGCACATATGATGAGGTTGATAAAATGCAAGCAGGAGTTTGCCCTGTTTTTGAGTGTTTAAGGCAATTCCTAATCTAGGAAAGTCAATTTTTAAACAGAAAGTGACTCAGAAATTAACTTCTTATTCACTGGAGATCTCATAAGTCAGTCTTTCCCCACTTCTATTGAAGAACTAATATCATTTAAAGGTGTTTACCAAACTTGACATATAAATCCAGTAGAAAGTTTAAATGTAGGTGTATACTTCCATAAATGAAGCATTTTTCTGGGCATTTCTTTTTATCCGAAAATTTGGAACCAGAGGAAGAAATAGGATGGGATAAATGTATACCAGTTTGTGCACCACAAACAAGAAGAGCAGGAGAGCATGTTTCAACAAATTTTGCATCTCAATCTAACAATAAGCACATGTGGGTCAGGGAAGTCAAGGAAAATATCATGAAAAATTGAGAGACCATTTGAAAATTTCTTCCAAAATGTATCTAGCTATTATTTTTCCCCTTTCATTAGCTCCCACTTCTTTGTATCATCTCTATTTTGATGGCCAAACCAATGGGGACTCGGGGCAGCTAACATGAGGCTAAGCCCTTTAAAAATACAATACAACACAGTAAAATACAGAATACAAAAAACAAAATGCATCAGAAAATAAATTACAATAACAAAATGAAATAGTAAAGCAAAGCAAACTCTTCATCCTCTTCCCAATATTAATATTACTAAAGCCTTCCAGCTAGATAGAGGATAAGGAAGAAAAGGAAGACTCAGAGGACACTTAAACACTTTTTAAAAGGGGGCTTCTTTGTTAGAGACTTTGTTAATTGTTCCTAGAGACACTGGATGCCATAATTTCCTTCCAGTAACAAGCAAAGACTTTCTTTGTTTCAATAGGCTTTGGGGAAATAACGGATTATTTCTCATAATTCTATTTTGAGTTCAATTATATTTCAACTTTAGTTGATAGGGAAAAAATACATACATACATATATAAAATAGGGGAAGGAACTAGATGTTGGGCTCATATCTAACTACAAATGGTCTTACTACAATCTTCTAAAAATCTGTGTTTGTGTATAGTCCAAAGGCTATATTTGCGAAACGTTCACAGAAAATGCTGCTGGGTGTGCAACAAAGACTATTTACATTGAGACATATTTACTCTTTTAAAGTGCTTAATATATGACTGGTCTCTACAATATTAAAATATAAAGAACAAGCCTTATGGAAAGTGGTCTTAGCAGCTAATGTGTACAGTGTTCCCTTACTACTTTGCGGTTCGCTTTTCGCGGGCTCACTGTTTTGCTGCTTTTTCCCTCCCAGTTTATGAATGGTTACTGTTGCCCAGAGCAGCATTCTAATCCCGCCTCCTGGCAGCTATGGAGTATGGAAGGGGGTTTCACCCTCCCCCTTGGGAGAGAGGCAGCCAATCAAGAGAAATTGCAAAGCAATGCAGAGATAGCTAGTAAAAAAAGTGCACAGTGTCTTTAAATCTCTCCTTGGTTCTGCCTCACCCTCAGAACTCAATGTACATATATAGCATCCCTTTGTGGATTTTCACTTTTTGTGGGTGGTCCTGGAACGTAACACCCACGATAAGTGAGGGAACACTGTATGTTGAAATATAGCATGTACAAAGAATATTACAGATTAAATTCGAGATGAAACTAGAATATTATTTACTACACTTATTAGACTTTGATCCAGGGAAAAATAATGATAAGTTACTATATTATTTGTCTGCCTCTGCAAGAACCATCCTAGCTAGAAAGTGGAAAACTAAAGAACTCCCATCATTTGAATCTTGGATTCTTAAGATAAGAGAATATATCGACATGGATAACTTGGCAAATATGGTCTATGATCAGAATAAGAAGAGAATGATTGACTGGCAACCGCTAAGGAAGTATCTTAAAGAAAAAAAATCCAGATAGAATAAAAGTGAAGGTGATTTAAGAATAGTGCAATGAACACGATTAATATAGGAAATGGAATTATGGATGATGAATTGGATCACGATTTTAGTTACAAGACTTTAATGTGTTGTTATTGAGATGTCATTAGTTTGTATTTTATACTGTTAATGGTTTTAATATTGTATGTTGTTGGACTGACTTTTGTCCTTGTTGTGAATTGCGTTGAGTCGCCTACGGGCTGAGAAACTGCGGTATACAAGGAAAGTAAATAATAAATAAATAAATAAACACAACAAGAATATAGGAAGCAAGTACTTTGTTTTATTTAACCCTGTGGACTATACTGGAAGTTAACCACTGTACGGAACACTACATGCTCATAATTACCATTTCACTTCCCTCCCCTACCTCTCACCCCCATTCTGACACCCGACATATTCAACTGTGTATTTCTCTCCCCCTTCCCATCTGTATTGTATGTAGTAATTAAGAAAAACTGTATAATAAAGATGATTTAAAAAAGAAAGAAATACAGCAATCTTGATAAATGATATACCTGACAACAGATAATAGTTTGTGCATCTGAAGGAGTAGATTAAAGACCAGAAAAGCTTGGGCTATAGCAACTTTAGAAATGCCACAGAACTAGTTTAATATAGTAGTTTGAGCACTAGTCAAAGACTTGAGAGATCATGGTAGAAATCAGCTCCGAGCCCCAGGGGAGTGGCAACATATAAGTTCGAATAATAAATAAATAAATAAATAGAAACCCACTGGATAACTCTGCATAAGTCAGTCCCTCTGTGCCTGAAATAAAGGCAATGACAAACTTCCTCTGAAAAAAACTTATCAAAAGAATGCTATGATAGGGTCATGGTAAATCAGCTTGCAGGCACACAACAAAAACAAAGACATATAGGACTCTTTTGCTTCAGCAAATCAACCCATGATCAGATCACACTTATTTTAACATTACATAACATTAGATCAACTTAGCTATATAGTAGTGAACAACCAGTGGCTCCCAAATCATCTCCATCATCTTACTGATGCCCTTACTGCACTACCTTAAAAAGATTCCTAAGAGCCAAGAATGATCTAGAGTGGCGCGTCGTGCATAATGAAAAGATGCAAAACTTGATGAACAGGGAGATATATCAATGAAGATTTTAAATCCTGGCTGGGTTTATGGTTATATAAAACCACTCCTCTGAATTTATTTTTGCTAAGTCACATTATTAACAAACTGTCATTCTAAATTTTACAGATTTGCAAAGGCTGGGTAGTTTTCACACAACTACAAGTTTTACAACTTTATAGACCAATAAACTGTACTGCTGCAACATGTATTTGGAGCTTTCCGGGGCGATGGTCAAATTCAACACTGTGAAAATATTCTGATTATGCATGGTGCGAAGATTGCTTTACATTATCTTGTGCTCGTCCTGTCCAACGGAGCACCTGCATTCAATGTCCTCCCTTCCTGATGAACCTCATTTTGCAAACAACAAGAATTCTTACCTGGTTAGTGACAGTATGCGTTAGGTGAGGAGATGGGGAGCAGAAAGGAGGAAATCTATCACTAAAAAAAGAAAAGAGGCTCTTGTTGTTAATCTTATTGCATTCACTCAGATAAGAATTCACCATAATACTTTTTCTCAGTTTCTTTTATAGTTGAATTCCCTCACTCTTTCCTCCCAAATTGCAAGGCTCATATTGTATAAGAATTCCTGAAAACAGTGGTACAGCGTACATAGGGGATCTATTTATGCTCTTTGCCTTCAAGATAAAGATACCTTCTATTCTACTGAGACAATGAAAGCTGAAAACTCCCATGCTGATAGCCTGAAATATTTTTGCTGCTACAGTGAGTCAAAGGTTAGCTCCCTCCCACCTGCATTTGACTTTGCATGTTCTAGTATACGCACAAATGCACAGATAATATGATTAGAAAACAGCTTGTTCATAGAAGGCTGTAGTGTTCCCTTCTCAAGTCTCCCATGGTGCAGCACACTGACAAAGGAATAATAAAGATGCACATTAATAGGCCTTTGTAAGTTTTTTTTGAATCCCACTTAGTGAATTTCAATGAATTTTACACTCACAGCTGCCTTATGTTAACCAAAAAACAAATGAATAAAAGGAAACTATTGTAATCATTAAAGGCTATCTTCCATAGAGACAAGATATAACAAATCTATAGTAACTTCAAAACACTATTTGTGTCTGCTTTGTCACTAATAAAATATAATAAAGCTTCATTTTTTTATTCAAGCAAAACCATGATTGCTAGTTAGTATAATAACTAAATATCCTTTGGAAATATACACTGATTAAGGATATAATAGATCTAAAAGGGAGTCCGCAGTAAAGGGACAGAGCAACCTCCCAGTTACGAAGTTATTATTTTGATAATTCAAAGTGCCGCTGGTCGATCATACGAATTTGAGACAGAGGCGTGCTTCAGTCAACAGTGTACAATTTATAAGTCACTCTCCAACTTCCCTTAAGGTAATAATCACGTCTAAGACAATTAAAAAATTGTGCAAGGTTGAATTCTTATTTTTGACCCAACATTGTTTATACTGAATTTAACAAAGACCCCTAAAACAGTAACAGTGGCTAACTTCAGATTACGGGCTAATAACTGCTGTAAAAGCACAGTACATGGTTAGTTTACTACAGTTACATGTCAATCTCATAGGAACCAATCCATTTCTCACACAAGTTAATAGAAATAATGTAGGTGGCCCTGTCCAGAGATGAAAAGAAAGGCAAGATTAAGAGATTGAGACTTCATTTACCTCATTAGTGAGTTGAAAATAAAGCAAGCGCTGAATAGTGTTTTGTATTTTTTTTAAAAGGGGATTGGAATACAGAATGCTAGAACCCCACTGATGCATTTGTATCTGAAAAGCCGTGCATTAAAAGATAATTCTCTTTCCACGTAGCTTATCACTGTAACTTTCAGAATTTGAAATAATATATTTGATTTTGCTGCGGTGCTGTACTCCCATCGGATCAGAGGAGAAGAATAGAATACAATGTCTTTGAAAGAGAAACCCATGAGGGCCAAGACAATATTTAGGCCCACTTGTTGTAAGAGCACAAATCATCATGAAAGTCTGAAAATTATGTAAATGCGGTGCTAGCTCTATTGAACCTAAGGAGATTTTTAAATAAATAAATAAAAATAGACCATGCCTTTTGAAATGATCATTGGTTTTGTGATGCAATAGTGCTACCTACAGGCTCAAATGAAGAATAACATTCCTTGTGTATTTGCCATACATACAAACTAAACAAAAGTTTTGTTAATAGTAAACATCAGCATACTGGCCTATCTGATGAAATCACTTTTCTTCTTACTATTAAGAATTCTTCATTTCACCCAATTGTTTGTCTCACATCAGCATTAAAAGGTTTATGTTTTCTGCTAATTGAAAATTAAAAGTGTTGTCCTTCATTTGGTCTTAATATTCCCGCTCCCCATCATACATTTTCTAGAAATGATACTGATTTCAAGAAAATAAATCTACAATAATTAGACATGCACAAACTTTAAAACATACGCTTTCTCCCCATGTTGTTCTCTTTTTAGACTGTTTACCAATCATGATCTAATTCTCTAATATGAATGTTCCTACAAATATCTTCTAGATGAGTTCACCATTGGGATAAGTTCAATGAAGATGCTCAATGAAAGCGATCCTCTACATCACAGAGAGAGACTTTTCACAACATAATAATATTTTTGCTCATACATGAATTTTGCTCCTCTAAATTAGGATAACTTTTAAATGCCAGTTCCCATAACTACAGAAGCATTACAGAAGCAGTTCCAACCTGTTTCAGGGGGAATATTCATTAATACACTTTACAGAATTAATTTATTCTATCAAGTGTACTTAGTGGCATTAAAAACATGTTTCCAAGGAATAATAATTTTTAAAATCAAGAGGGTTTTATGAATACTGTGCAGACTACATGTACTAGAAATAATACTGCTGATTTTGTGTATCCAAATAAAAAATGTATGCACTAGAGAACATCATTTATTATTATTATTATTATTATTATTATTATTATTATTATTATTATTATTATACTTGGCACCTTGTGAATTGATGGCAGTTTTTATCTACCATTGTTTTAAAATTGTATTATTTTGATTTTTTGCTACATATCTTGATGGGATTGTTGTTATAATTTTATGTGACTTGTTTTATACTTTTGTACTGTTTTTACCTGTTGTATATTATATGTGCACCCTGGAGTGACTTGTAAGCCGCCCCGAGTCCCTTCGGGGAGATGGTGGTGGGATATAAATAAAGATGATGATGACAATGATTATTGTTATTATTATTGTTATCATCATCATCATCAGGGTGCTTTCTTCCCCAAGCACCAACTTTTATATTTTTACTTTCTATTTATTATTCTAACTGTGTGACAGTAGTTTTTTGGCACAGGATTTTGGGAAATCATTACAGAAAGAAAAGTATCACTGCAAACTTAAGCTATTATTTGTAAAACTTTTAAAGTCATGCTTTGATTGTGTTCATTGCCATTACAGACCTAAAAACTAAGTAGAAATGTATTTGTGAACAATGATTAATTAAAATAGACATATATTAATTTTTTCAAACTTTGAAAAAATGAGATGAAAAATCTCAATATTTTGCAAGATTTCCCTTTATTTGCAATGATACAAGAATAACCATAATTATGCTAGTATACTCCCCATTAATTTGAGTGCAATTCATGCTGAATAGTTTTAGCACTGTAGGTTAACAAAATTAACCGTGATGAGTAAGAGCTTGATTTCAAAGTTGAAAATGTTAAATAAGTATTCCTCATTTTCCTCTTGATATTACATGTATTTAAAATAAACAGATTTGAAATTATTTTTAAAAATGAGTCACAGTGCATATGTTTGCCATAATCTCACAATATTTTTAGAGTAGGCATCGGCATTAAGAAGAATGCATGTATTGGAAAACCAATTCCATTATACATCTGAAGTTATTAATGACAACAAATTACAAGTACAAAGAACGAGAATGCAAACCGTAACATTTTAATGTCAATTTAAGATGAGCAGAGATATTCTTAATATTTACAGGTGCCTAAACATCTGCCCATACAATTGTATTCTAGGAATAAAAATCTGTAACATTCAGTTAGGCAAAACTCTATAATTGGATTCTGTGTTCAGATATACAATCCTAGTTAAATGTTCTCAGAGTTTGCTTCAATGTGCTCTCGATTTTGCCAGCCATGCTGCAATCCTATATTAGATCAGGTATGTTATTTGGAGTGAGAATACGCAGAGAGGAAAAGTATTTCCTTATATCCACTTACAACTCTAAATTAACTAAATTCCTCCTGCATTAAAAACAACCATCAAAACATTAAAAAAAACAACTTTTTAAAAACAATGGCAACAATAAATAAAAGAACACCATCCAAAATGCTTTCGTGTACAAATTTTCTGGAAGGTCTCCGTTCTTTGGCATTATTCAGCATTTAAAATCCATAAAAGTACAAGCACATGCCTGGAAATGTCAATTATGAGTCATAAGCTTGCGCAGAATGCTGCACTAACTCCAAAAGATGGATTACTTGTCATAAACCTATAAAGCTTTGGTGGATTCAATATTTCATCTTCACCATTTGCACTGCTATCAAGATGATTTTAAACGTTTCCTTTAAAAAGTATTATGTCTAACAGGTGAATACGGGGTAGGGGAAAAAACTTAACAGAATAAATAATTCCAGAATCAGATCCATATAGCTCCTGATTTGGTTATATTGCTCTATATTTTAAACCACAGTGAAGTTTTATCTCATCTATTTTCGACATAAAATGGTTTTCCAAAGCATCAATTGTATGTTGATGAAATCACACTTTTAAACTTTTGTAGCACAAACATATAAAACAACAATCTAAATATATCAGCTTAACACTGATATAAAAAGAAAGGATCTCTTCCATCAGTCGGCGAGCACTGTTCACATCTTGCCTTTAATAGGAAAAGATACAGTACATATGACAGGCAGTTATGATGCTTCCTAGGCAACCAACGTCCCATTTTACTGAAATCTAATTTGTACTGGCTCTGAATTATATTTTTACAGGCTGATCCTGGGATTGTTTACTGGGAAAAAACAACTATCAATGGGATTTACCTTAAAGTAATAGTGAGCAGGATTACAGCTTTAGCTTTAGGTCTTAAAACTTGTTACTCAGAAGCAAATACTGCTGTTCAGCAAGATTTGGCTGTATATAAGCGTGCATGGGATTACAGGGTGATTTTACCACATTTACTTAGAAGGAAGTGTCACTAAATGTAATAGGTTTATTCCCCAAATAAGGATACGTAACATAGGATCATTGAGTTACGACACTTAACATAAGCAAAAGGCAGAGAAGGAGAAACGTATTTACTTTCCAGATTGAAGCATGGAAATCTCAATCATTTCATTTATGTTCGTTTATTTCATTCAAATTTAATTTTACAAACATTTTGTATAATTATTGGGAGAGTTGACAGTAAAAGGCAAAATAAAATCATTCTTTCCTCATGGGCTATATTAGCAGCAATCTCAGATGTGATGCTCAAATGATGTAGTTGTAAAGTTCAATGATCTCATCCATAATAATAAAATAATTCAATGATCCTATCAATATTTTTTAAAAAATCTTTTTATACCTTCATACCAGGAATTTCAATTTTCATTTGTATTTTAGGAAAAAATGAGGATAGAGTTTTTAGGGATTCTCTTTCTTTCTTTCTTTCTCTCTTCCTTTCTTTTTTTTCTTTTTGCTGACAAAGATATTCACTACATTATTTTTTTTCTGTTTTTAGCTCCATAAAAGCGGGACACAATGATGAAGTCAAATATGCTTTCTAATGTTACCTTTTATTTGTGATTATGAAAACAAAGGAGGCATTTTGAACATGCAGGTTAACGATCTCATGAAACATCTAGGAAAATATTTAGCTTCCCACAGTAGTGTATTCCTTAGTTGTGTATTACAAAACCATGTCCACTTTGGAAATTAAATCAGAAATTCGTTGCCTCTCTTACATAGTACATCTATTCCAGCAGTTTTTGAGAGAAACTACATGGTCAGTTTAACTTCGTTAGTTTTGACATTTGAAATTTATTATAAAATCTCTGCCCAACTGCAGGTATTAATTTAGATAAGTATATAAATTCAAACCCAGTTTAACAATTGTACACAAGTACAGCAATGTACTGCATTACATCTGGAGGATCCCTAACCAAAGTTTCTATAAAGGTTATCCAGCAGCACTTCATGTCCAGAATAAGACTAAATATAACAAGGGGAAATTTGTTTTGCCTTAAAAAAAATCATCAATAACAAAGCTACATGTGGCAGGGAAATTAAAACAGCCGTGCATTTTAACATTATGCATCTAAAGCTATATTTTAAAACGATGTGGGAAATAATGAATTCAGCAAGGCATTTGCTGAATGAATAAACCACAACCATAATGGAAATGAAATCAAAGCTCAGTTTTGGGAATAATTACTTTCGTTTAGTCTTCATTGTAATCCCTGGCTAACCAAAGCACGGAATCAAAGAACCATCAGCCTATTTATTTTCAGGAAATGTGTAGTTTCGCTCTGCGTGTAGAACAGACAAAACCTTCCTTCTTTGAGGCTACTTTTGGGTAAATTACAAGGCAGGTATTTAATGTTGAGGCTGTAACTGAAACATTTTCTCCATAATCCACGACTCTGATAAGGCAGTCCTTTAGAAATATAATGGTTACAAATCCCTTTTATGGTTTTAACAAACTCTTATTTCCCCTGCTCTGCTACATACAATGCAGAGTCTATTTGCACCTATTCAGTACTATGTTACAGATAAAATTACCACAAATTTGTTTTCCTCAAAAATGCAGTGAAGCTTAATATCCCTTAAGTAACAACAGACTTATCTTTCATTTAAAAGAGAACTGGCCTAATTTTCTCCCAGAAATAAACCACCTCCCAGACAATGGCTCTGTTCTTAAAATCCTGAATGGGATACAGCTCAATTTGCAGGTGTTCAGGTAGAAAGGTGAAAGGGTATTTGACCCCGATCAGGTAATTGTTCCTGAGGTAGGTAACTCCAGCCAGTTCAGTGATATCCTTCTGGTACGACTAGATAGGATGCCAGAGTTTTCAACTGCGAATTGCACAGATACACTCAAGCGCTCAGTTGCTGAAACAAAATACATGCTATAGACACTCACAGTAAGGAGATACAACAAACCATTGCTGCATTGGTCAAAGAAAAGCAACAGTGCATAAAATAAGCACGATTCTACTAAAGAAAAATATCCCATAGCAATAGCTCTGTTTCTGCTAGTTTCGCAGAGTTCTCGCTTTACAAAATAAGCACCTGGAAGAACTTATGAAGTCCACCTAAAAACATTTCACTCCTAAAAGTTAAAACAGGGTTTTGTAATGTAGATTTTTTTTTGCTTATTGAAACTTAAATTTTTTAGCATTAATTGACTAAAAGGCTGAATGAGTGTTAAGTACGCTGTTAATGTAGTCTTATGCCAGTTCACTGTTATCTTTTTATATCAATGCGGCAACATTTTTATCAATTTATAATCACTACACTAACATTGCAGCACAGAGAGGGCAGCAACTGCCAGCTCCTTCTCAAATCTTTAATCATCTTCACTGTAAATGTATGTACAGTAGGTTTTCATATTACCACTTCTTTCAATCAAAAATTAATACTCTCACATGCTATCTTATCAAGATTTCAGTCTTTTACAAGTTATCAAGTTAGTTTATTTTTATCCCTTCAATCCTCTTGAGCAGGCGGTAGTTTAAACTAATGGCATTGTGCATTTGTCTACTTGGGAGAACGGCTGGCTGGCACGCAAGGCTCCCATCAACTTTTGCTAGGGGCAACAACTCCTGCTATCCCATCACGGCTCAGAAAGCTCTTCAGCATACATGTTTTGCCTTGATCTCATGCTCAGGAAGTGGTAGAGTGCAGAGAAGGAAAAGGCTGTATACAAAAAGCTATGAGTGAAGGATGGGAGCTGCATTGCTCTATGGGAGGATGGAGTGGGGGTCGGGAAGGCAGATGAAATGCTTCTAGCGAAACCACCCTGGTTGGGATGATAGGGAGAGAATCACTCACTGGGATTAAACACTACAAGGACTGAAAGAGAAGAGGCTGGCCCCCCACCCCACCCATTATAAACAGGGAGAGGGGGGAAACGAGACGCTGCCCACACACACTGATTTCATTAAAGGAGAAAACACTGGCAAACTGACAATCTCATGGCAGAGTAATATGCATAACACACTGGCTTACCATGTATTAATTTTTATGGAATAACAAATTAGAAGCAAGTGGGGACAACATTAATGAAGTGGTTGAGCCTTCTTAAAAAGTGGTATACTTATAGCAAATAACAATTTACTGTACTTGCTAAAGCTTCCACAGTAGACGAATAACTGTTCAAGAGAGATTTGTGATATGTAGCTTTACCAGTGAATTACACATATCTAACTACATGTTACCTTCAGATGGGTGAACATGTACACATAGCATCCTGATCGTAAGTAGTGATACTGTCTTCACCAAAAGCTGCTTTTTTAGTTTTACAATTTTACTGATAGAGCAAGGTGCACTAATTAGTTATTTCTAGTTAAGGAAGGAAATCCATTATAATCTGAATACAGACATACCTAATCATGTTGACAATATAGTTCTGGAGAATCATAAAGACTACTTGCAGAAGACAGTAATTGCAGTTTCACTATATACCAATTCTTGAACTGCCCTTTAACAGTATGTTCATCTTTTCTGAGCTAATGACTTTTACTTTTTTCTTAAAATGATCATGAATCTGATCATCACTTATGCTGTGCGGAGTAAGACATGTATTCTCATTCAGACACACTAGTGATTACAAACTGCAGAGCTGACAGGTCTTCAGCTCATGAAAATAACCTTAATTTTACATCATTCAACTTTGGACATTGGAAGTTAGCAAATAATCCCCCTCTTCTCAACCATGTATCTCTTCCAGTGACATCCAGTTCCTCTAGTTTTACAGACCTCCAGATGCTGCTAGACTGCAATTCCCACTACTGTCCATGGTGTCCTGGACTGATGGAAGGTTCAGTCCAATATCTATAGGCCTGCACTTATCCTCTGACATGCTCAATCTGGAATCTAATCTGGTTTGAATGCTCTAATTTCAGCAAGGTGTTGTATCCTTCCAATTTTAAGAAGCAAAGGAACACATTTATATCCTGGAGTTTACTAGTACTAACCAATCATGCATAACTTAAATGCACCAGATAGTATCTGATCTTGGAAGCTCAGCGAGGTTAACCCTGGTTAATACTTGGTTGGGAGACCACCAATGAATACCAGGTGCCTGTAGGCTATATTTCAGAAGAAGGAATTGGCAAAACCACCTTTGAGCATTCCTTGCCTAAGAAAACCCTAGCAAATTATTGAGTTGACCATAAGTTGACAGGAGAGTTGAAGGCACACACAATCAGACATAAACATGCTTGACATTTCAAATCCTTGATTTCTGTGGTTTTATTTTCGCTCCATTTTTATCAGTTGTTTATGCATCATAAACAACTTTAATCTGGAAATCTCTCAGAGTGAAGACGAATGAGATACACAAAAAGAGGACACAACTAGCAAAGCTGCAGTTGCCTAGGCCAGTGGTTCTCAATGTGTGCCCCCCCTCCCCCGGATGTTTGGGCCTTCAACTCCCCAAAATCCTAACAGCTGGGGAACTGGCTGGGATTTCTGGTAGGTGTAGGCCAAAACACCTGGGGACTCACTAGGCCAGCTGGTAGGTGAGCCAGGAAAGAAAGATAAAGACAAAGGGAGTAGACATAATATGCTTTTAACCTGTATTTTACAGATGTTTTGAAGTGGTCCCATAACAAAGATAACTGTAAGTAAAGGAACTGATCCATTCCCTGCTCCCCCCATGCACTTGCCATCTGTAAAACGAAAATGCAGGAACCTATAGTTCTAAAACAACAACATATTCCCATCCTACTATTGTAAATGCTATCTCCTGGGAATGAAGAGACAATCAGATCAGAAAAAACATGCTGTATTCTGAAACTGCAAGTTTACGTGGCAGAGCAAGATGGTTAAGTTCCAGTCATGGTCCCAGTAATCCCTTCTTCTTTTCTAACCACCACTTCAGTAACTGCTTATGATACAGCATTGGAAATTGCTGCTGCAACTGAAAAATCCCATTGGGCATGCTCAAGATGTCGCAGTGTGCTGAAGTTGTTCTTCTAATCCTGTTATTAAATATTAATTTATTTGTCCATGAATCTAATCTTTTGCCATCCATGTCAGGTCACAGGCATACAACAGGGTGAATGAAAAAGAGAAACATCTGAGTCTCTGCGAGTCACTTGCAGGATCCAAGTACAAAACACAGATTGTTGTAGTTACATGTTATTCTTAAGGTTAAATTTAGAAGAGCTTATGGAGCATTGGGCCTTCAAATAATGATAGAAAATAAAGCCATATAGCAGGCCATTTTCAACATCTACATGAGAATATGTGCAGCGCCAACTCTTTTGGAGGGGACCCTGACCTCAGGAGTGGCTTTTCATGTGACACAACAGATTGTAGTGGGAGATGGGTCTAGAAAGGTTGTGGTGAATGTATTAAAATATAATAAACAACCTACTAAATTCTATTGAGTAATGAATGTTGTTTGGTCAGACTATGCACCCCATGATTACTAGTATGATTTCTGTATATTCACATAGTATACTGCCATGAACACATTCTGTAAATGAAGAAAACTCTCTATGTTTTCAAAGGGAAACAGATATATGCCACTTGCATCACATGCCAGTAGCCATTGCCTTTCTTTCCATTGCATATCTTTACAAGGAACACAATATTCTGGAAAAAATAACATGACAAAAATATTTTTTAAATAACACAAAAAATAAAAAGGAGAAAACGAACAAATTAGATTTCTTGTGATTTAATTTTTTTCTACCTATGCATCACTGAACTGAAGTCATACACTTGGTTGCAATGCATAAAATTGTACATTTTGCGGATAAGTTAATAACTGTTTATAATGTACCATATAAGCAAAAACTATTAGAATCGGAAAACCTTCAACATGAAATATTCTTGAAACTTGTTCTTAAAAAATAATTTGGACTTTTCCAGATGCTTCAACAGAGTGGAGGAACATTTAGGAAGGGGGAAAGGACACAGACTTTTTGTATTGATGTGCCAAGATTTTTTTTCTTTTAAAAAGAACCACATACTGTCAGCTTACAATTGTAAAATGTCAGGGTGCATCTTCATCTAAAAAAAATGGCTTTGGCTTTATGTCATTCAATTTTACATGATCTATCTGATAGATAACAGTAATAATAATAATAATAATAATAATAATAATAATAATCTTTATTTATACCCTGCCACCATCTCCCCAAAGGGACCCGTGGCGGCTCACAAAAGCACTTCAAGTGCCATATATAACAACAAACAATACATAAGCATATAAAACAGCAACATAAATGTAAAAACAAGAGCCACATATAAACAACAACCATCATAAATACGTACTTATAATGGGCTGGAAATATTTGAAAGCTAAAGAAAACCAGCAACAAAAAGAAGGTGGCCAAAGCCTGCTTTTTAAATGAAATCTTTTTCAAATGATTTTTTCAAAAAATCTCTGGCTACAGTAGAAAGATTATATAACCTTTCCAACTACACTGAAAAATGTAGAAAGTTTCCATAATTTTCCCAGATGAAAAAAAAGATTATTATTATTTAGAACCATATTGGAATACTCAAACTAACAATTCAAATGCTTTATTAAAGTCATTTGAGAATATCGCATACTTTTAATACTTTTTTTTCCTTTATGGCCAATGCCCTATCAAGAAATATGCATGTCACCCCTTTAATTATTGAATTAGAAACTGTACACTGCAGGCTAAAGGGACATGTGATAATGTATATCTCAAACTTTTCATTAAACTTCCAAAATTCAAATCCTACCTTTTTGTGCACTCTGACATTTTTGTCTGGCATTTTCATTAATTTTGCGACATACATAAACGTAGCTGAAATGTTAGCTGATCAATACTTTGTCTCTCTCTTGTAGCACTAGAGCACTTTTCCCCAAAGACCACACAGCAGTACAGGAATTAAATGTGTAAAATATCAAATGTTAATGTTAACACAGCAGCACTTACTATATAACAACTGAAAAGGCTAAAACAATTCAAAATAGACAAATGGTGCCACAAATTATCCACAATCATATCTAAAGATTAAAGTTTGTCCTGAAAAATAATTCATTGACTCATGTTGAAGTCTGTCCTTTTACTGAGAGCTTACTTTTCCAATTATTTCTCTGCTCATTACAGCAAGCTGGTAATACATGAAAGAGGTTGCATACATTCTTCTCCACTCCTGCCTTATATTATCTCACATTTCCTTGCACTCTCCAACATTCACAAATACATGAATGACTGGTCAAGAGCTTAAAGAAAATTAAACCCAACTGAGAAGAAATTACATCAGATTATTCCAAAAATAATCCAAGTCATTTGATAATTTCTATTTATTTGTTATGGAATGCAACATAAGAATATTCTATAATAGGCACTGCATATTAAAAGTCCCTAGAAGTAATTCATACTGCTTTATTTAAATATGAACACAGAGACAATAGTGCATTTACAAAACAAAGTTCCAAAGAGGCTGCTTGCTGGACGAAGGAGTGGTGTGGTTATATTCACTTTTTCCCACACTGACCCCAGGGCCATCTTCCTCACAATGGTCTCCCAACCCCCTGGAGCAAATTTCAAGGTCATAAAAGGCCGCAAAAGGAAGGGCAAAAGACCTCCTCAGTTCTGCACACAGAATCGCCCAGTTTCCAGGGGGTTGACATTTTAACAGAACCATCTGCATTTGGTTATTTAGCCTTCATATGTTAGGATGGCTTGAGTTCCGTGACTTGAACTGCATTCAAACAATCCATGTGACTTAAGATTCAAACCTATAGTCAATGAATGCACCAGAAACTCTCCTGAACACAGCTATTTGCAGTAATAAAAAAGGTTTCCACAAAGGTCCTCTGACAGCTCTATAGGTTGCTGAGGTCTGGCTTTATGACAAGACTTAGGCAAAACTCTTGGGTATAAACCGCCAAGTATCAGCTGTCTCTGTCAAAAGACTTTGAAACCAATCAATAATCCACAGTTTACATTCTGCACCAACAAGGTGTCAATCTAAAGATTATGGCATACAAAGATGAAGGTGTTTTAATTTCTTTAAAGCTGTCTGTAGATTTTGATTCTTTCTTAAGACCTTTGGCTGTCTAAACCAATGCAGCCTAACACATGTATGACAGAAGGCAGCCTGGACTGGTTCTATCTGCCATGTCACACTGTGGCAGATCACTTAGTAACTAAAAAAAAAGTAGATTATGCAAAGAGATCAAGGAGAGAAGATATTAGGAAAAAATCAAGAGTTCATTGCACTGAAGGCTCCTGGCTTGTCATTTCTGTAGCATCTAGGAAGTGATAGTATGTTCAAGATATTCACTACAACTGAGGCACAAAGGAAAAAATATCCAGGTTTCCAAACTAATTGCTATTGGTTAACGATGAAGTTATATGAAAGGGGTGAGGGAAAAATAAGAAAAAGAAAATAAATAAAGCCATGCATTATCAGAACAAAGGTCTATCTAGTTCAGCATCCTATATTCAAAGTTGCCAGTTTGTCAAAAGGGTGAGTATTCCTTACACGAAAGGCTTGGGACCAGAAGTGTTTTAGATTTCAATTTTAATGGATTTTGGAATACCTATATTTACATACACATAAATAATAAAATATCTTGGAGAAAGTCTAAACACGAATTCATTTATGATTCATATATACATTATACGCATAACCTGAAGCTAATTGTATACATAATATTTATAATAATTTTGTGCATGAAACACTCATTGCCCACATGAGAAAACAATGGTGTCACTATCTCAGCCAGCCATTTAGACAATTTGAGATTTTGGAGACTTCTGGATATTTGAATTCTGGATAAGGAATATTCAGCCTGTTGTCCTCTCCCGCAACTGATGCCTCTTATTCTTGAGGTAATACAGTGTTATCATGAATATTAAAATGTGCAGAATAAGAAATATTACTGTATCAACATCTGTGTTTACATTATTAAGTTGCATATTTCTGTACTGCAGTATCACAGAAGCAGTGGTTTCTACTTTTATTGTGGCTGCTTCCTACAACATCCACCCACATCTAACGCAGAAAACCATATGGGAGAAGTCCCATTCCAGTATACCCTTTCCACATATAAAAGTATCCTGGCAAATTAATAAAAGACAATCCCTGCCACACAGTTTTCCAGACTCAACCATTATCAAACCACACAGGTATATTGGTGGAAATCAGTCACATAAAAGCAACTCGTCACTACTTCCCATTCTCTAAAAAATGTATTTACTGGCACAGCAATTCTTCATCATTTTCTATAATGTCATTGTTGTGTATCCCAGGTATTACAACAATTTTTGGCTGTTTAATTCTATGTTTTGGTAGCGTTTACTTATTAGGATGCTCTTCTTCAGAGCATGAGGCTTGCCAGAACTGGCAAGGAAGCTAAAAAGACGCTAACTGGGACAAGTGTCAGAATTTATAGCAAATGTTGGATTGAAAGGACTTTTTGTTTTAAGGTGGGCAAAATGCTAGAGGAAAGAGACCAGGATTCACCTAGCAGTTAGAATATCTTAATGCAAATTTTCAAAACAAAACTGATAATGCATTTGTCTCATTTTCGTGAACAGATTGCAAGGGCCTTCTCAGAGATGGTTTCCGGTCTATAGAATGAACTTTCTGTTGTCCTTTCAATGACAAGAAATTATTTTAAGTTTTCGATTGCTTTGGAGGGGATGTTTAAAGTACTTATAAATTATTTTTTAATCTGGTTGCTGTTCTAATACATTTTGTTTAATAGTGTTTTAGTATAACAACAAGTTGGTTCTGGTTACCTGTTGTGCTATTTGTGTTTTAATTATGTTTTCAAATCATGGTGTCATCTACCTAAAATCCCATGAAAAAAACAGGAAAAAACATAAATAGAGGGCAACAAATAAATAAGAAATGGATTCATTGTGATGCTTCATCTTGGGAAATGCCAATTGGAAATCCACACCAGTCTTAAAGGAAATATTGGCTGTTTCACTAAAAACCTTATACAGAATCTTGGTAATTGGTTTATTGAGTTTATTCCTTCAGTTAAAGTTGTGCCGTGATGCTGAGGCTATTAAAAACATTATACACAAATGTATCAGTAATAATGAGTCATAAAACACCATACCACAAAAGCAGCAAGACTCCTTGGTGGTGAATCCCAGTCAAAGCAACTATTTATGTAGTAGGCAGCATTTATGAGAACCATGACACAACGTTTCATGCGCATAAAGTTTCTTAGAAGAAGCTGAAGGGAAGGAAATACAATATGTGTTAGCTTGATTTGCGTATTTTAGGTATGAACACTACTGAGAACACATTTTAACTTTAATGTGCCGTAGGGAGCTAAATTATAATGCACTGTAAGATAAAAGAAGAAATGGCTGTCTTGTTATTTATCATCCTTATCAATAGGTGTATGAAATGTGCAGCACGAAATTCAAATTACAGTACAATTGTACATAAGAATGCATTTTATTTCCAATTATTTAAAAGCATGTCTTAGGTACTGTGAATCAGAGACTTATCAATCTAGCTTCTCATAACTGGAATCCTATCCATGTTTTACTTGAGTAGATTTGAAAAAAATTCTAATTCTAATTCAATCAAGTTTCTCATAACTGGAATCCTATCCATATTTTACTTGAGTAGATTTGAAAAATTTTCTAATTCTGAGTAACCTCTCTGAGGGTTATTGTATTTATATTTCTCTGCTGAAGCTTAACAATATCATCCCGTAAATATATCATCCTTCCCCAAAATGATATCCTCCAGATATTTTGAACTACAACCACCGTCTCCACAAACAATTGGCAATGCTAGCTGGGATTGTTAGGAGCTGTATCCAAATGTCTGGAAAGTGCTAGATTATAGATGGATTCCAAACATGGATAGGAAGAACATCTCACTATTTAATTAATCGTTAGTTGCATCCAGTAGTTGGAAAACTACCTCCGTACAATTCATTCACAACATTCATAAATGTCATTGTATTTATTGATTTACTGCTACTCTATTACCAACTTTTAAGGAGAAGTTGATGAGAATGATAGCATCTAGAAAATTGTTTGTCCTAACGGAACACACTCAATACAATTATATAACTGTTAATAAATGACTGGATTTGATTCATTGTCTATTAGTTGATTTGCTATTAATGTCCAATTGAAAAATCTTACTCTTTGGGGGGACGGGACGCTTTTTATTGAAAAAGACTTACTGTATATACTCATATATATGTTGGTCTTATAAAGGAGTCAAGGGCAGGTTTGAAGGCCATAATATGGGCTTTGGTATGACTCGTGTATAAGTCAAGCATAAGATTTAGGGCCATGTAGCAAACAAATCTTTTCCTCTACTTTTAAAAGTGTATAGAGGGAACATACTTAGGAAACATCTTAATTTGAGGGGTTACAATTGGAGGGAAGGCTATAAACTGCATTGCTGGTCTTAAAATGTCTACAGCTATACAAATAGGGAAAAGAATATAAATGAGGAGAAAGAATGAAAATACAATCTGCAAAAAAAAAAAAAAAAACGCACACAGGGAATGGGGGGAGAAAAGAGCAAGGAAATCAACCTGTCTCTATGAGGGACCCAGTGCAAAGACAGTGACAAGATGCAGAGGTCAGAAACATTTCTTGGCATGGCAGAATGTGAAAGCAGCGTTCACATCCCTTTACTCCTTCCTTGCCCAAAACAGGGAAAGAAATGCAGCCTTCCCGTCTTCATCGTTTTTCTTTTCAGCCTGCTGCTATCCAGTAGCAACATGGCCAAAGAACGTGGTGTGATAGCCATTTTTGACCCTTGTGTTGGAGCAGAATGACATCAGCCAGTTTTAATAGGGGCTTATTGTGTAAGTCCCACAAAGCTTATAGAGCGACTATAGTAAACCCCTAATTAACATGGCTGCTACCATTTTGCTTCATCTCAAACATTCAAAATGGTGGGCCAAAAAGGGCGAGGAAGGAGTGAGGGCTGTCTTTCTTTCTCTGTTTCGGGCACTCAAGGGCTGAAGAGGTAGTAGTGTTGTCTCCATCCCAGCTACAGAATGGGGCACTTTTCACCAATGCCTCGTGTCACTGCCTTCACACTGGTGTCCCTAATAGAGGCAGGTTGCTATCCTTCTTCTGCCCTCTCCCTTTTTTCAGGCTGCATTCACATTGTTCTTCCATCCAGTGTTGTTATCATCTGTTTTCAAATGGGTCCTATTTTGAGAGAAATAATAAATCAATAAATAAGTTGACTCAGGTTTTTGCTTCAAATTATTTCTGAAAATTCTTCAGACATACTCTTGAGTGTATATGATAGTATTTTATATATTAAATATATTTAAATACTGAATAGCTTCTGTAAAGAAATGTAGAGTTTCACTAATGTCAGAGATTGTAAACAGAAAAACCATCAATAAGGCTGTTAAGTGTATTTTACAAGTTACTTGAATTGAGAGCATTCACTAGTACTGTATGTTTGAAAGCATTACTGCCCTTCCAAAATTATTATACAAGTTACTTCAAATGAAAGCATTAAATAGAATTGCACTTTGAAATTGTGTCTACTTTTCTATTAACTAAAAACAACCACAATAAGTAGTAAACATACCTGAAAAGAAGATAAGAACCTTGTAACCAAATGCGAAAAGTCTAATGAATTATTTTGGTTGTCTTGATTAAAATTCTAAAAAGCCCACAGAATTAGAGGCAAGAGAACAAAAGGCCGATACATTCCTTAATCCACACAATATGAGGGTCAAAGTTAGCAGCAAAAATGTATGCTAGACTAAGTTTACAACCACCTGTGTTATAACCTGATACATTGGGGCAGGTTGCTTACTTCACTCTGGTTTCACTATGAAGATAATGAACTCTGGCAGGAAGGGATGATGCAATTCACATTTACGCTCTTCCATCTTTGAAATTTCCAAAGGTGACTTTTTGTTTTTTGGCAGGAAGAGGTTGCTCTCTTTGCCATCAAGTCTAAAACTATTACGAGGCTGCTCTTGATTTCAGTTCTTGTCCAAGTCTTTACCTGTTTAGAAATTCTGTTCTCTTCTTCAATATACTTCTGTTCTTTAGGCATTAATGTTCGTATACTGGCTTTCACCTATACATCAAAACATCATAAGCGTTAGGGATTCAGATGTACAATGTTTAGCATCTTAATTAAAACATTTCAAAGTCATGAGGCCAAAAGTATGCGGTAGATTTGCGAGGCGCAGAAATGCATGCTTGTGGATAGATTAGCAACAATACAGGAAAGTGAAAATGTGTGGGTGTCTCAGCTAGTGGCAGAAGAGCATTCTGCAGCATACATCAAGGTTTAGAGAAAATGAGAAATGACAGAAATTCTCTACAAATCAGGAACAAAAGCTTTTATGAAACTGAACTCTTTAGCAGTACAAAAAAGGCAAAGTTAAGACTTACAGCATTAAAAATCACATCTATTTCAAGATAGATGACCCCCTTTGTTGGCCCTGTCAGCTGCTTGTTTTTCAAGACGTAGGCTTTCTGTTCACCATTTTGAATCTGCAGGAAAAGGACATGACAGCCGTCTGTCTCGCGGTCTCCACTGAATACACTCCCTCCGTGACCTTTGACCCCCAGCTGCTGAAACTGACAGAGAACCCAAAACAACTGTGGCAATTCTGACAAGTACCTGTTCATTACCAGGACCAAGTCTGTCAGGAAAAATTAACTATCATGGGATTCAACATGGCCGTGAATTGAGTATGTTAAATTTTTTTAGTTTTCTTATTATAGACCTGGGTTGAGAAATGGCAGACAGTGCTATTTTTTTCTGTGTCTATAAAAAGACACAGAGCAGAGCAATATAATAACAACAACAATCATAGAAATCTTACAGACAACAATGGGATAGCCACTTTGCCCAGGAAGTCAGCACTCCGATCTCGATCTTCATCATAGACCGTCACTTCAAGAACTGAATGAATATCTTTAATATTGCTTGGGAATGGGTGGGGCAGAGAAAGAAATGGAAAAGTCATGGAACAGAATGCATTAAGAATCTACAGAAAAAACAAAATGCTGCAGTTATTTTCCAAGACTATACACAAAAAAGGGAGAGCTATATGGAAATTAGTTAAAACAAGAATGTCCAAGAAGGCAACAAAGGAATGATATTAGTTATTTCAGTGCAGATTAGATAATACACATCTCACAACTGGCATAAGGAATATTTTCATGAACATGTCTCCAGATTTACTACACTGCAGAAGTAACAGGAAAATAAAAAACGTGTTTTACATGTAGATATGATTTGCTCCTTTGTGAGTATAGTACAAAATCTCAACTTGTAGGAAGCAAATTTGGTTTCTGTCAGGTATTATATTATTAAACTTCTACGGCACTTCAAAATATTGGATTAATTTGTGTGCTTGACCATTGTTTATAATGATGTGACTGACCTTAATTTTCCCAGGGTTCCTATCTCTTTCTCCAACATGGCAGATATAAAGAGATTGGAAACATTTGCTTCCATTTTAAAGAAACTATGCTTTGTAAAGTGTCATCAAACCACAGCAAATTCCATCTAAGATTAGTTAAAAGAAGTCAGATTCACAAACTATAGTTTATGTTCATGACAACAGTTTCAAGAACTTTTGGGACTGACAGGGAGAGAAGGGAGGAAAGTCACTTATTTTAATAGATCACAACTGCTAGCCTTTTCTGCTGTTCCTTCAATTCAGCTAAAGAGAAACAATTCCGCTTTTTATTGATTACATCACTTAGATAGCAAGTAACAACCTGAATGCATATTTTTCTACTTGACTTTTTGCTTTATGGGTCTTAGCTGAAGCTTTTTAATTAGAAAAAAATAGTGAACACTGAAGCTAAGAATCCTAATTTTCAAATAAGAGAATGTCTGATAAATGCATTTAATCCATTAAATCACCTTCACTCCAACAAAACTCCCAATATTAGAATATTATGAAACTAAGGAAGAAATAGAATGACAGGAAAACATTAGATTGTCCAGCAAAAAAAATAGGCTTTTCACATTAATTCCTATATCTAACTCATTCACTGAGTGAACAATAGCAAGAAGAAAGCTGAACACAAGGGTGAGGAGTGGGTGGGTCCTCTGAAGGACTGTCATTCTATGTCTAGCCTAGAAAATGCTATAGGATGATGGGAGATGCAGCCCAACAACATCAGGCAGGCCACACATTTTGTATCCCTGACTTAAAAGAGCTATGTACCAACAGTTTCTCAGTGAGTAAATCGTGTAGTCTGACTGCAATGTACTTCCTGTACTACTAGGTTCTGGCTTTTTAATTGACCCACATCTCCATTTCTAGTAAATCAGTGATGTTGAAATGATAGAAAACAAATTATGCTCAAACTATTAAAACTTAGCACTTGAAAAAGTTATCTTTTGGACCATGTTTTGCAAAAATCCACAAGTCATAGTGGCCATTTGATCTGTTTGTTTAATTATTGATCAATGGGTAGATTGTAAAACTTAGAAAACTGGTTCATCTATAAAACAGTAATAGATCACCTTCCTTGCCATATAGATTTACAAATGTGAAATAAGACAATACATTTCAAAATATAGGGAAACCCAGCTTCTGCATAATCTTCACATGCCTCTCTAACTTCCTATTTATCTCCACTGATCCTTCTTCCAGATACATTAATTTAAATATGACAAAGGATCCAGTGAGTCAGGAAGAAAAGAAAAGTCAACACACGTTTGGGAATTTCTGGTTACATCAAGCCTATGAGATGTATACTGTGAAAGAAAAACCACACTGTTTTCAATCTGATTGCAATAATCTCCCTTTCCAAGATTTAAAGTTATGATTTCCTCCATTAGGCCATAATTTTCATATCCAGAAGCAAAAAGATCACAATTCAGAGTAAAGTGAGTTGTACTAGGAATAGTGAGGAGTTTGCAAGGGTTGCCAGATCAATTTTAAAATATATTTTAAGATCTTTTTTTAAATGTCATCTCAACCAATTAGCTCCATAGCATGGATGATACTAACTCAATATACATTGAGATTTTTAATATTGCCATTCATAAGACAATGTCAAAGAGCCAAATATCTATTTTGTCTTGACAGCTTGGAAAGGATGAATGAATCTTAAAGGCAAAATAGAAAGCAACAACATATTAAGACTTACAAGGTGAAGATTTTGTTCCACTCAGGGTTAAGGTTCTTGTATACTGTGTGGGTCAACAGTCTATCATTGTTCAACTCAACTACACAAAAGGGATCACTTTTACCTAGATGAAAACCAATGAAAAACATTCATAAATAATTTAATATTATCTTTGCTTTCTATATAACTTGAACTCATACTGTAAATCTAAAACAATTGTACATATTTCACTGTTAATTTTGCAATTCAGAAAAGATGTACCAAATTTTGGGTACTAATCAAGTAATTGTTTTGATGGTTAGAAAATCTGTGAAGCCGAGACCACAGGTAAATCCATCCGCCATTTTCAACAGTGATCATTCAATAATTTAATGCACTTACACAATTCAAACAGCACGGTCTGGGTTTAATTTAGGGAAAACAAAATATGGATGTGATAGAGAAAACATGAATTTAGTGTATCTGCTATTTAATCATTGTTTAAAAAATTATCTTTCCAGTTACTATGTTTCATCATATGTGGGTGCATCTACACTGTAGAAAAAGTACACTTTGAAATCATGGGAGTTATAGTTTTACAACTTCTCTGCCAAAGAGCGTTGGTGCCTCATCAAATTACAACTACAAGGATTCCATAGCACTGAGCCATTGCTGTTAAAGTGATGCCAAACAGCATTAATTATACAGTGCAGGTACTCCTCATACTGACTTAATAAGATTTAAAATGGAATTTAAGCAATCCCAAAACCATTGCAATTCACATTTACTAAGGAGGACATTTCATTTAGCATTTCTTCTGAGTAGACATGCTTGGTATGACTAAGCATAGAATGGCCATGATGTACCAAGATATACAGGGTGAGGCAGCATAACTTCCTTTTTTCAAAACTTAATAAAACCCATTGTATGAATCAGAATTTTTTATTTTTTTTATAATGTAGGTGCATACCTAAAGTTTTGTTTTACGTAGTTTTGAAGATCAAATTAGGTAGGTGACTCCATATACCGAGTAAACCGATTTCTGGCATTTGTCATGACTTATGCCAGCATAGCAGGCATTACGTTGGAAATTTCTTCCTGGATGTTGGTCTTCAAATCTTATAGGGTTCTTGGACAGTTCACATAAACACGGGATTTAAAAAAAAACCCATGGAAAAAAATCACAAGAGGCCAAATCTGGAGAGCGGGCCGGCCACTCCAAATCCGCTTGAAAATTAGGCCTCAACGGCAAAAGCACACTCCTCACTGTTCCGACGCATGATGGCAACTGAACTGTGTCAGGAGAAAACTTTATACTCCCGCCTCTTGAACAAGACCACTAGCACTCCGCTATGTTTTCAACCAACTGAATGGTGCGTATTTAAAAAAAATATGTTATGCTGCCTCACCCTATACATACACATATATGTGAGTGTGCATGAATAACACACATACACTTCAAAACAGGCAGCACCCATGTTATTTGATGATGATGATGATGATGATGATTATTATTATTATTATTTGAAACATAATAAGATGAGTCCACAGCAAACAAGATCACTCTGCTGGCTGATGTATTGGATCACACGTCGGACACTTCCCAAGTATCTAGGACTACTTGAACTGGGTGATGTATCAGTGAATAATGCATGAAGATCCCAGTAAGGTGGCCTTTTGTCAGCGCCAATTGTGTTTAAGTGCAGGCCAAGGTCTTTAGGCACTGCACCCAGTGTGCCAATCACCACTGGGACCACCTTTACTGGCTTGTAGACAGGTAGACAGAAGCTGGGTTAAAGGCCAGGAGCTCAACCTGACCCGGGCTTTGAACTGCCATCCTTTCAGTTGGCAAGATTTACAGTGGTGATTGGCACACTGGGTGCAGTGCCTAAAGACCTTCAGCAGGGAAAATGGAACGAAAGGCCCTCCATGGCTGGAACTGAACACAGCCTCCAAGATGCCGTAGATGGGAAAGCCTATATATACCTCTATCTACGTATAGTTGTCTGTCTTGACAGTGTATAATGGCATCGAATGTTCATCGTATATATGTTCTGTGATCTCCCCTTCGAGGTGAGAAGGGCAGAATATAAATACTATAAATAAATAAATCAGCATACTGATAACACTCTGCACCATGCCTACAGATGATCTCTCCTATTAATAAATCTTTGTTTGCATCGACAACAGACGGGCACAACTCATTTAATATTAATGACCATACTATTGCAATACAATCCATTGGGGCTTTTTCATTATAGTAAGTCTAATACATAAAGCAATTGTATATAATCCAGTAGTTATGTAATGTAACATAATTGCAGAATACATAGCTTCACCAGGTTAAAGGTACTGGGATGACATTAATTTGTTTGATAATTAATTCAACATACAGATGAAGTTTTCTGAGTCCCTTAAAATACCAATATTGATTCAAGGCTTCATCATAACTTAATGTATATATTATTACCTCTAACAACAATGTGTGATTGATTTAAATGTCTTAGTTTATATCTGAACTGCCTATGCATTGACACAAAAAATATATGGGAAAAAAGTAAATATTATTTGGCTTCAACATGATGAAGTCATTAACCATCTCTAGGGACATATACACTGACAAAAAGATCGCTTCCTATATCAACTTTGAATGCAAAAAATCATAGCTGATTACCTCGCTTCAAAGAACAGAGTGCAAATGGGGGTGACAAAGCCCATCTACCTCACATGACACAATTACTTTACTCCTGAGATGATGTTGTACTACACTGACACCCCCTATCATTCTGTATAATTTCCTGAAAAAAATAAAGAACCACCCTCCCCTCAGCCCATGGGATACATTTGTGTATCAGCACTTAACAGAGCAATTACTCTTGACCTGCTTATGACAATAATCTTTTTAAAATTTTTGATTCTTAAGACTTAGTTGAGAGCCAACTGACAGCTGGTTATATTTTGTATTCCAACTATGCCTCCAAGGAGATTCAAGGCAACATCTATATCATTCTTTTAAACACCAACTGTAATCATCAGCCACTTTTTCTTTACCACAACCTTGCTAAGTAAAGGGGGGGGGGGGGACGGGACAAAGGAATCCTATGACACTTTGTGACTGAAAAAAGGAGATCTTTAAAGCATAAGCTTTCATGGACTCGGATCCATTTCATCAGATGTTGTCAGTGTTGGGATAAGAAGGTGGCTGTCAGGCTGATGGTCACCCAACAAGGTTCACTGCCAATTTGGTTCTCCTTAACCATAGTTTGGCACCCTGACTACTATACAGCTCTGTCTATACCAAATACTGAACACTGTGCTGTTGTTGTTTTCCTGTCACTATTATCATTGTAACATAAATATTCATGTTAATCACAAGCTGCACTTGAAGTTAATATAATTTTCTTTCATTAAGTTCAATTAGGTTGAGATCATTGTTTTAAACAGAACCTATATCACTTGTCCAGGTTTTATTTTCTCATAAGAAATTGAATCTTTAGTAGCTATCTGAAACAAAAAGTGATTTCAAAAAAATATCCAAAGAATCCACAAACTGCAAACAACTTGAAGACACACAACAATTATTTATCAAAAATTACTTATCTGCACCTTTTCCAAAAATGCTATGTATAGTTATTAAAAGAAAAAATAACTCCCCAAAACATGTATACCTCAGTGCTTTCTTTTCCAGTCTCCATAATATAAACTTCAAAAAAAATTCAATTCTGTTTACAATGATAATATTCATCCAATAAATTAGAGACATTGGGAGTTCTCAGACCTTGCCCACAGTTAGTATATTGTTAGATAACATGAAGGTCTTTCTGATGGGGGTTTTCCAGTTTGGAACTTCTTTTATCAAGAATCGAGATCTGAGGCAGGAAAGCAGACTCATGTTTAGTGACTAGACTAAATTCTGTTCAAATTCACAAAGTTTCATACATATATGCTATAATATTTCTCAAAGAAATATGTTGTTGTTGTTGTTTATGATTAATTCAGTTATAAAGATCTACCAAATTACCGAAGCACCTGATTCCAGTTATTCCTTTTGAATGAACTGATGTAAAAGTTCATTTAGTTTTGCACATACTCTAATCCTTATGTCCTTGTTTATCTGATTTCTATATTGTTTTTGTTTCCATAAGACATTGACTCGGATAATATAAACACTATTGGAAACTTAGAAAAGAACAAATTTTGATTAACAAGAGTTATCATGTTACCACTATAAAATTTCCACAATTATCCACAATCATCTTTCACATACTTTCTTGCAACACTGCAAGCTATCTTGGGAAAAGTTCCTTTTGAAAAGCAGGATAAAAATGGCATACAGACAATAAATAGCGGAGGCTCACAAACAGATCCCTGGGAGATTACAACAGATATGAGGAAAGCAGCAAAAGTGTCCCCCAATGGAAACACCAAAGGTTTTATTAGAAAGGGAGGAAGGGAACAAGGTAAGGACAACATCACAGAGATGTATTCTCCAAGGCTCTACAGTTTAGCCACTGGGATGCTCTTATTTTGAACATTTGGAATGAACATTAAGTGGCAAATATCTCAGCTCTTTCATCAACGCTACTGGAAGACAATCAACTTGAATGCATCAAGTGAATCCTTACCCACTCCCAGAAAAATGGCCAAGTGAAGAATCTAGTGCATTCTTTTCAGATAGAAAAGCACAGAAGATTGCAGTCATCGCTAATGGCAACATGGATTTATCAAAAACAAGTCATGCTAGACTAATCTGATCTCTTTTTTTGATAAAGTTACAAGCTGGTAGATGAAGGGAATGCAGTGGATGTAGTGTATCTGGATTTCAGTAAGGCCTTCAACAAGGTCTTCCATGACCTTCTGGTAAACAAACTAGTCAAATGTGGGCTAGGCAAAACTATGGTTAGGTAGATCTGTAATTGGTTAAGTGAATGAACCCAGAGGGTGCTCACCAATGCTTTCTCTTTATCCTGGAAAGAAGTGACGAGTGGCATGCCACAGGTTCTATCCTGAGCCTGGTTTGACCAGGGACCACTTGATCAGCAATCACTTGAACAGAGACCATTTGACAAGGGATCACTCTTTACCATTAGTACCAAAAGGGTTACAAATCAGTTTTGGTCAACTTTAGATTCAGTTTGGTTATTTGGGTTGCTAATTCAGAAAACTGTATTGGAAAATTGTATTGGATGGCACATACCATCCAGTAGTTGCTATCTGCTCACTCACAGAAAATCATATTTAATAATCTAGAGCTGATGTGCTAATGGTAATCTTTCATGGGTAGTCAGCTCATCCCTGTTGCCTCCACACTATAAGAGAGTTTTGCAAGACCAGTTGCTCTCGTTGCCGCGTGGTTTTGAGGCAACAGTGTAGTAATGGTGAGGCCGCAGACCATATTTTTGTTCTTGTGGACCACTGATTTAAGTGAAGGGTTAGAAGACATGATCATTAAATTGCAAATGACAACAAATTGATTGGGATAGTCATACTCCAGAAGACAGGGGCAGAATTCATAATGATCTTAACCAGGCCAACCAGGCCAAAACTAACAAAATGAAGTTCAACAGAGACAAAAGCAAGATGCTCCTCTTAGGCAGAAGAAATGAAATGCAAAGATACAGAATGGGAGGTTCCTGGTTCGATAGCAGTATGTGTGAAAAAAATCTTGGAGCCCTCATGGACAACAAGTTAAACAAGAGCCAACAATGTCATGCAGCGGCTAAAAAAGACAATGGGATTTTGGCCTACATAAGTATGAGTATAGTGTTTAGATCCAGGGAAGTCATGCTACCCCTCTATTCTGCCTTGGTCAGACCACATCTGGAATACTGTCCAATTCTGGGCACCACAATTTAAGGAAGATGTTTGACAAGCTGGAATATGTCTAGAGAAGAGTGACTAAAATGATCAAGGGTCTGGAGAACAAACCCTATGAGGAACAGCTAAAAAAAACTGTGCATGTTTAGCATGTAGAAGAGAAGGCTGAGAGGAGACATGATAGCCGTGTATAAATATGTGAGGGGAAATCATAGGGAGGATGGAGCAGGCTTGTTTACTGCTGGCCTGGAGACTAGGACGTGGAACAATGGCTTCAAACTACAGAAAAGGAGATTCCACCTGAACTGTAGGAGGAAATTCCTTATGGTGAGAGCTGTTCAGCAGTGTAACTCCCTGCCCCGGACTATGGTGGAGGCTCCTGCTTTGGAGGCTTTTAAATAGAGGCTGAATGGCCATCTGTTGGGAGTAGTTTGAATGCAATTTTCCTGCTACTTGGTGGGGGTTAGACTGGATGGCCCACAAGGTCTCTTCCAACTCTATAATTCTATGATTCTAACACACCAAGAAAGGAAAAGCAAGATATGAAGAGAATAAAAACATGGCTAATTTAAGACAGCTAGGGAGAAATAGAGCTTGCCATGAGCAACATCATGCAAGGATCTACAGTAAAACCAGACATTTAATCTTCTGGCCAACAGGAACATGAAGCCTGGATGCATTGTTTTTGCTTATATCAAGGTGTCAATTATTTATTTCAACTTGTTCTTAGTTTAATTCCAGAAGAAATTTAACAGTAAATGCTTTCAACTCTATTGTAATTTATAGAACAGCTCTACATTAAGAAAATGTTCCTGTTCTACATTGCTAAGAGCCAAGGGCAGATAGATATATCTCATGACAACAGTAATCCATATGGTCACCTGTTCAATTTCCAAGATAGGAAGGAGAATGACAAGGTTGAAATGTTTAGCAGTAGTTTTGTAATTAGAGGAAGATGTACTGCAGATGAAATACCACCATTTCATGACATTCATTCTATTTTTTACCTAGCCAGTTTCTATATTCAATCCTAATTCAGGTTGGCTTCATTTCCAATATTTTCATTTTAGCTTTTAATCCGAGGAGTCTGAAGGCTGCTTTTTTCCTTTTTCTATTCTATCAACCTATCTCTCCTTCAAATTTCTATTTTTTTTCTTTAAAAAGTGTTATACACATCAGTAAGAAATTTAGTGGAAGGGAAACTGATGAGTGTAGTTAATAACATGCTAGAAAAGTCTAATTTAATTGCATTTACATTAGAGAGTTGAAACTTTAAATATTATGTTTATTTTAAACAACTGGGCTAAAAGATAGAACTGAATGAAGTGAAAATGGTGTTAATGACTTTTGTCCCACTCTCTGTTTTGAAGTACACTGCATGTATTTCTCTTTCATCTCATCAAACCATTCTCTTACTTCCTCTTCTCGCTCCGTTACAAAATTTCATCATCTTAATTTGCCATCTCTTTACCTTCCTCATTCCCTGAGTCCTACTAAAAGTCCTAGAGTGAGGAGAATAACAACTTTCCTGGGAGATATGATATTTACTTACTTATTTATTTATATTTATTTACTTTATATCCTGCCTTTCTCCTTAAGGGGATTGAAGGTGGCTAACAATCACAGACTTAGATCAATTTAAAACAAAGTGAATACAAAAAACAAAACAAAAACCAATTTAAATAGTACTGTGTGTGTTAGGTTAAAAACAGTTAAACATTATAAATGCAATTAAAATGCATTTAAAACACACACACCCAAATCCCACCACTACCTCCCCAGCAGCATACCAGAAGCCTGTCTGTGGTGCCTAACACAGAATATAGAAGGATGACCAAAGTGGCCTGCAACTTGCAAAAAGCAAGAAGCAGTTTGAGAAAAATCCAAGATAATTCTGACCTGACCTTGAGGAGACTCACAAGGGCAGAGGGGGCAGTATTTGCATTTTTGTTCTTCCCTTCCCCTTCACTATTCACCCAGAATGCATGAATGGAACAATAGAGCAACAATATCTCATTTATGTTTTTTGTTAAACATATATACTGATTATCAAATGACAATATTTATTGAAATTGGAATCCAAGTGACCTTATTGAATGTAATTCATTACCAGCTCAGATAAAAAAAACTTCAGGTGCCCTTATTCTTCTTAGAGGAAAGTCCTGAGAGCAACCAGTAACTTCAAGAGTTTTTCCTCTGTGCTGAGCATTATGAGTGACTGGAAACCTGCTTGCCACCTTCATTATATCTTCTTTTACCTCTGAGCATTGTTAAATGCCAGCAAGTCTAAGTGTTGAGCTTTGTTATATTTAAGATGAACAGACTTACACCAGGAAAGGAGAGTTCAAATAACAAGTGATGCAGTAATTGATTTTGTTGATTCCAGGGGAGGGATGGCATGACTGTAATGATTTCTAGATACATCAAAGGTCACACTTCCCAGTAATTTTAAGAACCTGCCTTGTCAAAAAATGGAAAAGGGGCTGGGACAGATAAAGAAGACACAACACTGAGGGATGGTTTCTCCTACTTGTGTTGATATATGCAATAAATGTAGTGATGTGTTTCAGATATTAAAGAAAATGTGTACAGAAATGCAATCCTTGGTATCCACTGAGATTTGGTTCCAGGATATCCTCCCTGCCCCAGTGGATACCAAAATCTGTGGATGCACAAGTCCCATTATATACAAGCATGTGACGCATGCCTTTATTACCTTTATTACAATCTGTCTAGATGTTAAATATTACAATTATCTGTCAAGATGTTAAATGCTCTTCAAAGTGAAATATGTAGGCAAAACAATGAACAGTGCAAGGTGGCAATTGGAGAACACTATTCTGAACAACGTGAACTTTCAGCTCTTGTGTCCTCGCCCTCTGACAGACATCTAAAGCCAGAGGACACTGTTGTGCAGGTCTCTTAGACAATCTTTAGATTTTCTTTTCCAGGGTTCCCTATTATGAGAAGTGGCAGAAGGCAACTGAGAAATGGGCTTTTTAGTTGTCACATATTGCTTACAGAATTCTATTTTGTTTGAGTCTGTCAATGTCTTTCAGAACCAATAAAATAGCTTTTCATTTTCTCAGCTTGTGGAATCTGATGAGATATTGTATGCTACGTGTTTCATGATTTGTTTATTTATCTGTCTCATGCATGCCATCCTAAAATACTTATAAATAGGAAATATACAAATGACAATTTTGCAAATCCACATGAAAAACAACCCAGAGACCTCTCTGAGGCCAACTGATGGTACAATTCTGACACAGAGAACCTTGTTAAGAGTTTCAGATGAGTTTGAAATCCCTGTAGAACCATACATAAAAATAGAAGGATAGTACATTCTTGTAAAACTGTCCTAACTGAAATGATGTCAGTGGTAATTTGTAGTTAGTAGAGACAGTGAGCCAAGTGCAGGAGCCATCAGGTCTTCACTGGATTCAAGAAAATTCTTCTGTTTTTGTTAGAGAAGGATTGGCAATCATGCTACCCATCATGTTGCTAGACTGCACTCCCAGCATTCCTCCCCATTATATATGCTGGTCAGGACAGCTGGGAGTTGATGGTCAACAATATCTGGAGGTCCGTGTGATTCTCACCCCAGTATTAGAGCAACATTTCAATTGCAATTGGAGTCATCTGCATTTCTGCTATACCAACAACGTATGTAATTTTCTGCCAGCTTTCTATTTACAACTTTTTCATTGACTGAATTGAATACTTTGCCTGATACTACATATATATCTGTCCCAATGAAACCGGAGAACTGAACTTTTGTATGAAGTTAGGGTTTTTTCAGTTTGGCTCTGGGGTGAGCAGTTGTTATACAGGGTTCATCAAGGACAGCAGGACAAAAAAAAGTCTATGATACTAAACAGTTACAGCATTCAGTTCTCTGGGAATTTTCTTTGCATTCAGGATGAGTGCATCTTTCAAGCTGCATTCCCTTCGGCCTCTAACAAGAAGAGCTGAAACACCGAAGACAATAAAGCCAAGGATGATAAGCCGTCAACCAAAATCCATCTTTTATCCAGGAAAATCCCAAATGTTATACAATTAGGGGAATGGCGTAAAATTCAAGCAAAAATATCTTAAAGATTAAACAAATATAAAAGCATTTCAATCTGAGTTTAAATCCATTTTATTCATATTTTGTTTGTCTTCCAGTTAATATTTATTACAACATTCTATGAGAAATTAGAAGCCTAAGATGCTCTAGATAAATGGCTCAATTAATTGTACAGAGGTAACCCTCTTTGAGCTAAACCAGAGCTGTGAGCTCTTTATTAAAAGCACTATTCTATAGTCCATAACCTTGTTCCTTGACTCCTCTCTAGTTTCCAATTTAAACAAGTCCCTGTGCGGCCTGTTCTAAAGGGCTTTGTCTCCCTGTCATTGTTAAGAGAGCTGAGGCATCCTGGAAGTGTGAAATCAGACCTCATGAGCTGAACGGTTCCCCAGGGAACGCTGGACTGCGCAGAAGGTCAAAGTCATGGGCTGGACCATCTGAAAGCGCCCTGATCGCCAGTCTGTGACACAGCAAGGAGGGGGAGCGGGTGGGCCAGGGGACTATAATTGAACACATCTTAATTAAAACCCACAGATAGCAAAAAATAAACTGTTTTCTAGGCAGCCTGTCAAATGCAGCATCAATTCAGCTCTACTAATGAGTCTTGGTTCTTGTTTCGTAAGGGGGAAGAAGGTTCACTTAATAACAGTAGATAAAAGATTTAGCTTCGGCACTGTTCTTATTTCTTAAGTAATCTACTGCCAATAGTTTAATAAGTAATGCACTATGAAAACACCTAACGAAACAATAAACACCGGCTTTTCAACAGGAACATTAATGCTATAAAATTAGAAAATATTTCATACCAAAAGTAATGCCATAGCAGAAAGTCAGATGGATATCTTTGACAAGGTTTGCTTTACAACAGCCTATTTTCAAATTAGGTAAGACGCAACACAAAAAGGGTATCCATAAAACATCTCAAATAGTTTGCTATTTATTTGCATCTGTGTGCACATCTACACAGCATTGCACTACAAATCATTTACACAATTCAGTTGGATTTCTTCTTTGGATTTTGACTTTTCAAATTGTTAGCTACCACTTAGAATATGCGAATTTTCACGTGGAATAAGTGAAAATTTGCCTTACTTTACATAAAATAAAATAAAAATGTAAAATGATTTTTTGATAGCTGCCATCCTCCCTCATTTAGACATGCTCTCTCATGCTTCCTCAGAAAAGAACACTGCTGCTGCTATTGTCATCATTATTATCATCATAAATAACAGGATGATCAATAGTAATTAAAAAGAGAATGATTATTTTCTCTCTCTTGCCATTTTTCACATGAATAACATTAACCATTTTTACATTAATTTTCTGATAAAAATTCTGACTGGGATTTTGCTCAGTATCAAAAAATTTAATGATTAAAAAATAGCACATTTTAGTTATATTTAATAGAAGCTCCTTTTATATTCCACAGTTATAGCACTTTTATATTGCTATAATTGGTATGGCTCCATCCTACGCAAATCTGGGACTTGTACTTTTAGGACTTTGTCAAGGGATTTTAGGGGTCTACCCAAAAACAAAGCTCAGGATTCTGTAGGATGAAGGTGTGACAGATATCAAAGCACTGTAACTGCACCGTATGACACCAACCACAAGTCTTGATCACTACTCATCATGATTGACAAGCTAATGCAATGGCAGTGATGCATTTATTCTCAAATAAGTTTTCTTGTTTTCCTGAAAATGAAGAAGTCTTGAACTATTACTAAAGTAGTGGTTTCCAACCTTTTTTTGACCAGGGATCACTCTCCAATATTAGTACCCAAAGGGTTACAAATCAGTTTTTGATCAACTTTAGATTCAGTTTGATTATTTGGGGTGCTGATTCAGAAATCTGCATTGCATAGACCACATCAGCTGTAATTTCTGATAAAGAACATATGCCATTCAGTAGTCATCATCTGCTTGCCCAGTTAATAATTTAATATGCCTTGGCACTATAAGAGGGTTTTGCGAGACCAGTCACTCTCATTGCGAAGGTGTAGGCCGTGGACCATATTTTAGTTCTTGCTGACCACTGGTGGTTCACAGGCCACAGGTTGGTAACCACTGTACAAAATATATAAAGCTATGAGTTTTGAAGCAAGAGCAAAATTTATCAAATTATGTTTATATTAAAAGTGATGTCACTTTTACAAACATCTATGCACAGCTTTATGTGCTAGCAAACCTTTATTAACTTAGTCTAAGTCAAAGAAGCCTCCCTCTCTCCCCGTAAAATATGATTTCATGTATCACTGCATGTTTCGAACAATCAAGGTCTTACTTCCACTTTTATAAGTAAAAATCTTCTTTTGTTTATCTAAAAGATGATTCCATCACATAAAAAGGTACCCCTTCCTCAGCTGCTCCTTTTTGGGGAATTGTTCTATTTGTATAAGACTTTGGCACACGATTTTGCACATACTCTTTTTAAGATATAGTGGGCTTTGATTTCAGGACCCCTCGTGGATCACAAAAAGTGGATTTTCAAGTGACATAGTAAAATGGCATCCTGTAAAATGGCACCCTCTATATAAAATGGCAAAATTAATGCATCTATCTATCAGCACCCTGTTCAACATGTTCTGAAACAGGGATCTTCTTGTACTAATCAAAGGTTCCCCGCGTGGATTAGAGCCCCGATTATGCAGGCCTTTGAATTATGCAAGCTGGCTGAGCATCAGAATCCATGTCAACTGCAGTGGGAAGAGTGACACATCTAGTGATGGTGCTTAACACATGGCCAAGAGCATCTTTTAACACACTTTCTAGTCACATAAGTAAAGTTTCAATAACTCAAATTTTATAGAATAATCCATATGGATTCACAGGGATACAATTCTGGGATTCCTCATGGATATCAAACTGTAGATGAGCTCATGGATACCTCATTACATCCGCATTCACCACCATTTTATGTATAGAACATGACAATCCATGGTTGGTGAAAATCGAGGATTCAGGACTTACAGATTTGAAAAGCCCACTGTATATTTAAGATAACAAAGTAGAAACATACATCTACTTTATACTGCAATCCTGTGCATATTTGGTCAGAAGTAATGTTATAGTCTAGACATATTCATTTGTCAATTTCTCGGCATGCTTAAATAATATTAAAAAATAGAATACAACTCGGTATCGTTTAAAACGTAGAGCACAAGTGCTTATTCAAGCAAGTAGCTTTGTGAAAGTATGCCTCTGTATTACTCAGGATTATGAAAAATGGTTTCACTTTCCAGTCTGGGAAAATTGCCAGATACTTTCTGGAATGTAAACATGGTAAAACGGAGCCTGCACATTTGTAATCAGGAAAGTACATGTACATTAAAATGAACCCTTCACTTCAGTGCATTAAAGGACACCCGATGACATGTAGTGGAAAGATATCTAATGTTACAATGACCACTAGACAAAAAATACCAGTGTCCTGGACATACAGTCAAATTCTGGGTTCTGACTGAAAATTTGATAAGCTAAGTGGACAAATAAAAGATAAAAAGAGCTAAATTAGGGTTTCAAAACAGACACTCCTCCATTAACAGAGAGCTGAGCTGATAGTCATGGCTTTAGCGTGCTGCTGGAGGATGTCGAGTATGTAGGTATTGATAAGACTATCCTAATATAGATATAAAATATAGGGGTGTGTCACCTTATAATGGTGATGACTGCCCATTGCCATGTTCATAGTAGCAGGTGCTGTTAAGAAATTTGGTATTTCCCAAAGAAATTAACCCTTGAATGCCAGCATATTTCAGAAGCTGTTGTAAGGTGGAAAACCTCATGACAACTGACATGTGAATTGACGGCACATATACATGCACCAGGCCTCCTTGATTTTAATTGGACTAACTCCAATGTAAGGGCTCACAGAAAACTGGCCTTATTTATATGTAAAGTTGGCCATACTTTTGAAGGATTGTGTATTCACAGATTCAACCAAAAATCCAAAAGGCAAATCTTGATTTTGAAATTGTACTTCTAGTAACTATACCACTGTGCCAAACTCCAGTGGATGCCAAGGACATACTATACAAGTGTTTTATTTACTATCATGCCCCTATATTTATTAGTGGGAGATGTCTATACATCATTTTTATGTCCATGTAGTTCATATTATTTATATATAATTAATTAAATGTTTCACAGTCATGGAAATAATTCCAGATGCTGTATAACTGCACATCTCAGCATCAATACATGACAAAAAGGGAGGAATCGTGAGAGTTACATCCAACCATATCTGTGCTCCATGATTCCCATTGTTGGACCACACAATGAAAAACTAGAACTTTCATAGTAAACATTTGCAAGTGTAAGTAACAAAACTCATCTAACAATATGCAATATGCAAAGGAATTTTGTAGCATAAGCTTTCATGGCCTAAGTCTACTTTCTTAGATTGCATCTGAAGAAGATTTAGTCTATGAAATTTATGATGCCAACTTCATTCTCTCAGTCAGTCTCTAGGGTGCTACAAGATCCTTCTGCATACTGATATTGCAAAATAATACAGCTGTGTCTATGAATTCTAATATAACAATATATAATATTTTAAACCAACCAACAAGTACTTTTCTCTTAATATTGCTCAAACTTTAAATTGTAAGCAATTCTTGCAACTATTTCCACCTCATCCAAATGTAATAATCTGGAAAATAATCCAATATTGGAAGTTAATATTGAAATTTCTTTAATTGTGCTTGATTATATATATGTGTGTGCGTGTGTGTGTGTTTTGTCTGCAGCACTTTTTGTTTGTCTTTTGGTAAACCACCCTGAGACACAGATTAGGAAAAAAGCAGGTAATCAATCAAATTAATAAATACATAATGAGCACCAAGGACTCTTCCATGTATAAAGGGTTATGGAAAAATCCTGTAGCACCTTTGAGACCAAATTAGAAAACTACTTTTCAGAATGTATATATAGCTGTTCTCAACATTGTTAGAAGATATATCGATATATATATATATATATATATTCATCCCCTAAGCTAACACTGCAATGTCTCTAAAGTCTTTCACATGTGGAGTAACTTCTCTATACATTCCATATCAAGTTGTACAGATAATACCAGAAAATCACACAGTAAATGGGAAAAAATTGACCCATCAGTGATTGCTGTGGACTATCCCCCCTTTCACTCACTATATTATTCTACAATCAGGTACAAATGATTTGTTTTCTACATAGCTCATGATATCACTGCTGTGGATCTTGAAATATAAATAGTAACCCAATTAACGTCTACCAATATAATAGGAAAACTAGGAGAGAGTAATCACCTCTGAGCATTCCTCGCATAAGAAATCCCTATGTAATTCACGGGGTAACTTTAAGTTGGCAGAAAACCTGATCATTCATATCAAACCTATATCATGCCTTGCACACATGCACGCACGCACGCACGCACGCACACACACACACACACACACACATACTTTCGATATTTGCTCCAGAAAATTAGGGAACTCTACAGAATAGATTTTGGAGAGCCCAAGGGATCACACAGAGTAAATGATGTAAAAGTTCCATTTGTGCAGCACCTGAAGGCAAGATGTAAATACAAATTAACCAAATTTTAAAAAATCAGTTATTAAATAATCATGAAGGAAAACAGATTGATAATGATTGCAAGATTATAAAAGGAAAATCATTGAAAGAAGAAGGATTTCATTTGCAATGCCCGGTTCTACTTCTGAACACATAGACTAGATAACCAACTTGGGAGGATGTACCTACTTCCTGAAATGTAAGAACATTATAACACTTTTTTGGCAAACAGAGCTCTCTGGATAAGGGAATGAAGTCCCAAGTGCATGGTAATTGCATGTTTTGATCAGAAACGACACAGCAACCTAAGAAAGTGTGGGTCTTGTCAACAGGGTCAAAACTCATGTATGTCACCTTGAATTTGTGAAAGAACGATGGCATGTAAACAAAATAAACAGAGCAAGATGCATGATCCAGAATGCTTACATAAATCTATTATATTTCCAGAGAGAAATTATAAAAAAATTCATTTATTTCAACTTCTTTTTGCTTTTTGTTAAAAAATACTGTAGATACACATGCAAACTTGTCATACCATGAACAGTGACAACTTTATCCAACACAATATTTCAATTTGATTACTCTGTATCTGTTGTAATCCACTGAGAATGAAGCTTCACAACATGAAGCTCGTGAGTTCTTTTTTTGGAGGCAATGGGATGCATCATTTCACCCTTTCAGTAAATGACTTAACTAAGATTCGATTGGAAGGTTGTGGCCTGTCAAAAGTTCAGGCACAGGTTTGTTTGCAAAGTGGGTTTAAGACATAAGATATAGAACTCATCACAACCAACCCTCCTGACTTAATTGTCATATCCTTGTCCACACTGCTGGTTTTCTAAAAAGTTATTGTATTGAATTCTTAATGTCACAAAAAATAAAATAGTTCTTGCCTGTAACATCAGCTGCCATCAATCCTTCTGCTCTGATGACCTTCACTTGGAGAAATCCCACATCTTTGATGTTATTAAGCATGCGCAGTAGACTCTAGAACACAGATATGTAAAGATCTCAAATCAGACTTGCCTAGCAAGGGAAAGTCTCTTCTTCTTTCATTCGGTTTTTACAATGGTTTAGTTGATTATTATTAAAATAGTTTTGCTGATTTCTTATCAATGAGATATATTTTATATATCCTATTCTCCATTCATTGTCAAAAACATCTATTTTTGATTCCACCATTTACTTTTAAGATGTTTAATTTAAAACCTTGAATTTTCTCTTTCATGTTGGTGCATTATTTATTTCAAATATTTCAATATCTAATTGGAATAATCAATGCATCAGAATGGTGCTGATGATTATGCCCAGATCATAATGCATCAACACACACTAAGGAATATGATGGATGTACAGATACAGCCAGTACTTAATATGTAAATTAGAACCCCATATTTATATAGCAAGCATACACGGAATGTTTTAGGGAACGTTTTTCATCAACATCATCATGTTGTACCTCTTCTCAGGGCTTGAAGCAACACAGTTAAATTAAAGTACATAGATAAAATGGACCATAAAATACATATGGTATATTAAAAAAAATTGAAGAACTACACCAAACTTTTTCTGTTCTTATATGTTCAATACAGATCTCTCTCCAATAGTTCTGTGATAGTTTTTGAGAAATATTTGTAATTAATTTCAAACACTTGCCTTGAAAGCTCCAATTTCATATTAAGAAGGGAAAAATTGTTATTTTTTCACAAGATTCTCTTTTTTATAAAGCTCATATATTTTGTGTTCATATATTTGTTAAAAGTATAAATTAAATGCCTAATAAATCTATATAATGGATAGCTTAACAGAATTCCCAATGCTATTCAATGTTTTATTACAAAGTTTTGGCCTTTCAAAACAGGGCAGACAGGCAGCAGGAAGAAATCTCATTTCAAAATTGGAATGTTATTAGACTCTTAAAAAAAACCCAGATTTTAATAAAAGTACAAATTAATAATCTTGCCTACTGTATTGCCGCTTGATGGATAATCATTAGCGCTATAATGTGTGTGTGTGTGTGTGTGTGTGTGTGTGTGGATTTTCTGCTTGAAACATGAACTATTAAAATGTTAAGTAAATATTTTTGCCAATAAGAATCAGAGATAAAGCTCACAATGTAAATCTCATAAGATGCTTATCCCGTACAGAAAAGATCTGACCTTGGCATACCGAGTCAGCCGATGCAGTTATATGCCACATCAATTCTCATGTATAAATGTATTTATAGATACGATGTTTCACAGAATCGCAATCCATTTAAACCTGAGATTAATTTTTAATTTCCTAAATATTTGTCCATCAGAAATTTGTGTAATCATAGGACTAAGTATAGAGAAAGTACATTCTCTTTTTTACACTCTGTTTACATTACTGCAAACTGCCTGCCTCTGAAAGACTATGATAGCATCGGAATACAAAATTTTCTTTGTAGTATGTCATTTGTTACCATTTTGACCAATGGTTAGTGGTTTTTTCTCAATCCAGATACATGAAGGATATGCACTGAAAAAGCGAAAGCTCACATTTCATATTTCAGGTGCAATAATCAGCATAAGCTGATTGTTTTCACGATCTGCATGTACCGTATATAAGCATGTCCGCCATCTCTCATACACACACATACATACATCAGTACTGCAATATTTCACTTGTTACTATTTGTCAGGGCTCTATAGGGTAATTATAGTTTGAACTTTCAGATTCAGAGAGTCAGCTGATTGAGAGCAATTTACCATATATTCTGAGAATCTGGGCCAGTGACATACTGCAGAATATTATTGTAGGATTTTGTGAAAAGCAAATGACTTTAAACATGCAGCATAAAGTAATGATTTATCAGCTGATTGTCAGCCTCCTTATTTACGATTATGGAAGGCCCCCAAACAGGATGGCATCGGAGGCCCGAAATTTCCATAGCAGAGAAATCTATGATTTGCTGTGAATCCTTTCAGCCCTCAATAGATGGGAAAAGATTGAAATGCTCTGGAGATGAGTCCTCTTTATTTTTTTAATGAAAGGCTGTATAATATATTTTCTGTATGGCTGCAGCAGCTGTCAGGGAGAGCATCTCAGTTCAGGTCTATTATGGGAGAACCAATACCCCATCCTATGGCATTGAGATACACTGAGGGGCCAGTCCTGATTGACAGCTTGTCACCATGACGTCTTATTCCATCTCTGTTATGGAGAAAATTAATGTCACACCACCAGCCTTATGACTCGCTGTCATCTTAGAACTGCTCACCTTTTATCAATGCTCTAAATAACATTTCAAGCCCATCGTCTCACGGTGGACAATCCGGTCAAGGGACATTAAATCGGATGACTGTGAAATGTCATAATAAAAATGGAATGCTAACAACTTCTTCACTAAACTAGCTTCTCTGGTTTTTAAACTGTGACAAGGGGGAGCAGGGGTTCAGCATTCCCGTTCTGAAAAGGTCACACAATCTCTCTCTTGGTCTGCTACCTATAATGGTCCCTTCCCCCCCATCCCAAAAGGAATTAATCTTTCCATACAATAGTGATAAAATAATGGTTCAAACAGTAATGCCTGTTTAATTTGTAGGGCTCTGATGTTCAGCTACAAACGGCGAGGCGACAGTAAGAGTCATTTCCCAAGATTATTTGATCTGGTGGCAGGGTCAGCTCGTTTAAAATGTTTCTTACAAAAAAACCTGGCATAAAACACATTTTAAATGCTGTAAGAAAAGCCTTAAAACTAATATTGTATAAAATAAACCTAATAAATGGAAAGCTTTGTCTTGCTGGTTGCAAAACAACAGTTTACTATATATTCCGCAAAAGGCAAAGTTACACATGCTGGAGATGAAGCAGGCAACAATACAAAGGTATTTATAACAGCTTGAAACACACTGTGTTTACGTTCTTTATTCTGCCATTTTGTGTCTATGCATCGATTACAGCAGCATATTTAATTCAGTTTAGAAGTAAATGTTCTAATATTTGAAATAATCGTGGTAATAGGATCATCATTTCTCCATGTCAGACTTTGAAAAAAAATGCTCATGTTTTTCTTACAAATCATGTTGCTTCTCTAAATTCTATAATTAGGGGAAAAAAACAAGATTTTAAAAAGTTTTGATTTTCCTGGACAACATTTCTGAAACGTTATAAAGTTATCAGAATAGCCAGTATCATTTGCTTCATGTTGACCCGATGATCTTGAGAAAAATATATATAGTTCTATTTGCGATCGAAATGTGTATCACTACAATTAATCTATCAGAAATGCATTATATCTATTAAGATCTCATCTGATGGAACAGACTGTCTTTTACCAAAATCTGAAATAATACTTATTAGTTATTAGTTTTTCAAAAAGAGTACACAGTATCTTAGCTCTCAGTTGGTTTAGGAAATATAATGTTTAGTCTTGCTAAGTCACCTCTATTAAACTGTGTTTATGATAACACTATTGGTGTATGATTTGTACAAGTACCAGCAGACAGCTGATTCAGTGGAGATAGGTAGAATAAATTTGCTGAAGCGCACATCCTGCTAATCTGTTTGAAGAATATTGTACAGCATTAGTACTAGCACTTCATGTTATCTGCAGAGCCTGATAAGGTACATCTTTATTAAATTCAGTTATTGAAAGGATGTCAGCCAGGGAATAGGAATATTTTAAAATAAAAAAAAATTAAACAGCCCTTTGTTAGTCAGAGCTTGGCTTAATGGCAGAGTGTCTAGAGAAGCTTCTAAACACCTGGCAGCACTGTACAATAAAAGCTTTGTAATTTTAGGTAGAAATGGCTTTTCTTCTTTTCTTCTTTGTGTATAGTAAGTCAGTTTTAGTGAGTTCGGTATGACAAAATGCTGGAGTAAGAGCTCCCCTTGCTGTTGCTTTACTAAAACTACACAGATGCTTACATGAGATGAGTGAGGATGCTGGGAAATAAAATATTTTGTTTTGAAAATATTCAATATAGAATTTTAAAATTTAGTATCACCACAGCAGAACAAAGAGTGACTTCATTCTTTCTCAATGATGGGAGAGGGCTTCTGGTAATGTTTTGAACAATACTCCGAACAAAGTCGATCTGTGTATTTTTGGATTCTTGAACTACCTGGTTTTATATTGAGTTTAAAAAATGCAACGGAATAACTTGTTAACAATATTTTTCATTTGGGATTGGCATTAATTAAGAACACATAGTTACTGAAGTTGAAATGGGTTTGAAGTAGCATACTTAGTAACAATAACTAATTGGAAAGCACTAATAGGATTAATCTTTCACAGAATCACAGCTAATGCCAAACAGAATCTAGGCATTAGCTGTGAATATTAATTGAGCTACCATAAGACTGCTTCCTGAATGAACAAACCGAATGCAACAATGTGAATGATGTTTAGTACTATTGAGCTATATTTCCCGTTCACCACTCAGCATCCTAAATAGACTACTGCAACACGCTCTACGTGGTATATAAAAACGGTAAATAAATAAATAAACATTCTTTGTCAATATTTCACCATAATCTCTGGCCAGGAAGATACGTACATATCTCTTTAGTATTTCTTCCAGTTCCTTTGGGTCCTCCAAGGCATTGATTGAGAGGTCAGAGATGCTGACTGCAGCAGAAGCAGTCAAGGTGACTAGTAGTACCAGATACCCTTCTCCTTCTTCCAGAGATAATTCCAGCTTATGAGTATGCTCTCTGCTTAGGGTTGATAGGTCGACCTGGCACCTACAAACAATTGTTCTTTATTAGCATTGTGGGTTTATTTCACAAAGAAGTAGTAAATACTATGCATCCACATCAAAACTATCTATCTATCTATCTATCTATCTATCTATCTATCTATCATCAAAGGTGGTTCTCACAGTCTTTAAAAAGCACTTTATTCTGATCCAGCTGTTCAGCCATTTATCTCATTACATCCCAGAAACATGTCAAAGCTATTTTACAGAAAGCGTTTGAAGCTGAGGGTGCTTAGAAAACAAAGCACAGTACAAGAAGAGACACATGCTTTCACTTCTCTTATGAAAGTAACTTCTTTACAAGTCATAAGCAGTAATGTCACCAGAAATCATAAATATCTGGACCTGAATCCAATGTTTAATCTCAAATAGAATGGATCCAGTGAATCAGTAACAAATGGGACAAACTATTTCATCAGTAACAAATGGGACAAACTAACAGCTGGCAAACTGGCTGGGATTTCTAGGAGTTGTAGGCCAAAAACATCTGGGGACCCGAGGTTGAGAACCACTGATTTAGAGGGTAGGGTTGATTCATCACCTAGAACAATACGCTCAAAAGCTGGAGTGGATTCTCTACCACTGACAACTTTCTACAACTTGGATGACAAGGGAGGAAGGTAGCACCTTTTTGTGCTTCCTAAATACATGACAGATGCTGACGAATTTGGAAAATTTGAGCCATTTCCTGTTTTGGGGTGGGGAGAAGAGAGCTCCATTACCAAGCTCACTTCCAAATCAAGCCAAGGAAAATCTACATAGATACCTACATAAAAACTGCAACCATCACCCAAGTCAAAAAAGAAGCACCATTAAAGCCCTGGCAGACCATGCAAAAAGGATATGCAAACCCCACCTCCTCCAAGGTGAACTGAACCACCTAAACCTAAACCACCTAAGCTGATGAGGAGACACAACCTACAAACAGGTTAATGGATACTCCATCACAGACATCAGAATAGCTGGAAGACCGAGAACAAGCCACAAGAGTAAAGAGAAAGATCCACCCAGAGGAAAAGTGTTCTTGCCATACATCAAGGGAACCACTGACTTCGTAAAGAAGCTGATGAGGAGACACAACCTACAAACTATCTACAGACCCACTAAGAAAATCCAACAAATGCTACATTCAGCAAATGACAAGAGGGATCCTCTCGCCTCTGCAGGAGTCTACCATATACAATGCAGCTGTGGACAAGTGTACATAGGGCCCACCAAACGCAGCGTCTAAAGACGAATCAAGAAATATTAAAGTCACGGCAGACTAATTCAACCAGAGAAGTCAGCCATAGAAGAGCACCTGAGGAATCAACCTGGACATAGCATATTATTTAAGGACACAGAAATGCTAGACCACTCTAACAACTACCATGTCAGGCTACATAGAGAAGCCATTGAAATCCGCAAGCATATGGACAATTTCAACAGAAAGGAAGAAACCATGAAAATGAACAAAAACTTTAAAATTATAACAGTAAATAAAGAACAAAACTCAAACACAGGGGGACTCCAGACAAGAAACAATCGGGAACAGCTAATCACCTCTCAACAAAGGATTCCCCCAGGCAGTAACAAGCCACACCTAAAAATGGTCAGGCCATCAATTGCTAATCAAGGTGGCCAATTGAAACATCCATACCTAGCTCCAACAGACAAGATTTCTTTCTCCCACCCTGGACTTTCCACAGGTATATAAATCCAATCTTCCTAGTTTCCAACAGGCCTCACAACCTCTGAGGATGCCTTCCATAGATGCAGATGAAACGTCAGGAGAGACTATTTCTAGAACATGACCATACAACCCAAAAAACCTACAACAACCCAAGGAAAATCCATCATTTCATAGTTGCCAGTACCCTTGCAACAGAACAGCTTGAGAATTTTCCTATAGCTTTCTTTAAATCTCTTCCAAGGGCCAAGACACATGTTACTTGTGAGTCATATCAAATGATATTCTTCAAACAGCAAAGAGGCTCTGTTGGCCGATCAAATTCTACCCCTCCTACAGCTCCCCTGTGCACCACCAAATCAGGTTAAAAAGAATTCCTGGAACAGATTTGGGGTTTTGCAGGGAGCTACGGGGGGAACAGAAACTCCCATTACAAGGGAGAAAGTCAGCTGGAATATCATCAGATGCACACTGCTGTATGAGCGAGATTGTAAGCCACTGTGTGATTAAAATCTGTCCCTGTTTAATTTGGGGGCAGGTTTTCATTGGGGTCTCATTGGTATGGTAGCTGAAGTTTAATCATTCACATCGTTGCCACAATTCCAACCTAAATCTCCCTTCCATGCAGCACTTGCCATTATTTTTAAAAAGTTCCCACTGGAACATTTAAAAGTGGGAACTTTCTCACAGCATGAAATGAGGTATTGGGGAGAAACTGGGTCAGGAGGGGAAAGGAAGGAACTGTGCCTTCAGACATGCAGGAATACAATAATATTAACATTAATATCAAGTATTATCTTTGTTTTTTATTTTAAAATCCAGGTATGTTTATTAATCATAAAATAAAATTAGTGTAACATGGCCATCAGAGTACTACTTCTTTTAACTATAAGCATTAAATTATCTGTAATCTATCTGTCACTCAGCAAAGACTCCAGGCCACAAACAATAGTTTAATCATTATGTTAGCTGTCTGACAGAGGAGGGTCAAGGGCACGTTGGGACACCTGCTGCAGTACAGTTAGAGTGCTTTAGTGTAACTGTGGAGAAGCGGGTGAGAGAAACAGAGAAGATAAAACAGCCAAGGATCTTCATGTCCTTAAATCAAGCAATAATGGTGAGGGGAGGAGAGTGAGTGTGAAAAACCAACACAAAAGCCAAGGACAATGCACATCACATTAACATAAGAGACAGCAGAAAATACTCATCTAGACCTATGGGATAATATACTGCTGAAGCAGGCATCATTATGGTTCTGCTATTATTTTGGTTTTTAACATGAAACAAACAAATGGATGAATTAATATGCCTGTCTCCCGCTTATGTTAGAATCATAGCATAGTTTGGGGGGGGGGGGGAATACCCTATCTGAAACAGATTAGCAAATGCGATCGTCTGCTCCCCTCTCCCCAATTAAGATGCAGGGTGGGCAAGATTTTTTTTTATCCCAAAACAAAACAAAAAATCCCACAAGGATCTTTCTTCTTATGGAAAGCATGAACTGAAGTGTAGCCTATAGGGATGACATACACCTCTATGGCTGCTTTAAGACCTCCGGTTGCCCCTCACGGAAACCCAGAAAACAGGCCACCTCCCCCAATGGGATGGGGAAAAATGCCCTAAATGTCTCCTAGGATCCCAGAAGGTTCCGTTCTAATTTTAGTTTTTTTCCTATCAAATGTCTCCTTTTTTATTAAAGCAAAGAGGAGAGTAGATGAGGTGAAATTATTTCTTACACCCCCCTTAGGAGCTACCAGCAAGTATATAGCCCTCCAAGATCCTCCAACCCTCACAACTGTCTATTCGTGATGTGAAGACTGCAGTTTTGCCATTAGGACACATTGTCTTTGCAGTATCTGTTCAATAAAGGAAACATCCTTTATTGGAATATTTCAGGAGAGATAGAACAGGATAGTGGGTTTTTCACATCCACTGAGGTTTGTTTAAAGGACACCCATGAATACAAAAATTCCTATATGCCCAAGTCTCATTATATACAGTGGAATAATATAATGGAGTCCCTTATATAAAATTCATGGGCAATTCAAATGCCAGAAACAGCCTGAGGATCTGTGAAATGATGGGAAGCAGTATGTACAGGAATCCCTTGTTAGGAATCATACTTGTCGTTATGAGCTTAAGGGAGTCCATAAGGAGCCCCCAGTATTTTTAGTCAGGATATTGAGATAGTGCTGGGAATTCCTCTGCAAACACAGGTGAATCCCTGTTACTTCTGATCTCTCATCAGAGAAATTAGGAATTGTTCTTGTCAATTGATGAGGAAGGGAAATGGAAATGGAAAGAAGAAGGGGGACTTCTAGCACAGAAGTGGCAATTATGTGGTCACCCAGATATTGTTGGATTGCAACTCACAGCATCCCTTGTTATTGTCTATGCTAGTTAGCAATTCCTGGAATCTACAATTCAACCACATCTGGAGAACTACATTTTCTGATCTCTGCTCTAGCGAACCAAATTTTGAACCTTGACAGGCTGGATAAGGTCCACGGGATAGACACTGTTCTCCCATATTTGAATACACGCATGTGTGCACATAATCTCCATTTGACACTACATTTTCTATAGAAGGATGTGTGTGCATATCACTCCTCTACTTTATGAATTTGCTCTAGCTTTCTGCTTAGGGGCCTGAAAGCTATGTGTCATTGCTATAATGGCAAAAGTGTTGAACCTATTCATTCTAGTGCCTGTTTACAAGAGTTGCAGTGTATCATTCTATCGGGATCTCATCCAGGCTATCTAAGAATAAAGTGGGTGGATTTGTGCCTTCAGCACCCAGTCCTAATACACAAACTTACTGATATAATAGTCTAGTGAGCTATACAGAGATCATACTTGAAGAGGTTCTTCATGCACATATATACCACTGTCTATAAAAATTATTTTCAAAGTAATTCAATTACTCTACCCTGGAATATTTTGTTCATCAATGAGTGTTGTGAAAGAACAATGGTGTAGGAACACTCAAGAGTCTTTTAAAGACCTCCTATAACGATCATGAGATAATTTAGGTAAAATTCAGCTTGTTCCTTATTGGGCTGATGTATTTGCTAAAGAAAACATCAAATAAACTCAGATAATGTGAAAACGATTGCATAGTAAAACCATGACACCGTGAAGGTGGAAAAAAAGGGGAAATGAATCATAGCATAAGTTTTGGTGCTCTTTATGGTAGGTTAAATTGGGCAAAGATGATGCAATGAGCCATCAGCACAGATACAGACTTGTTTACCCGTTGACTTGAGGTGACCTGGGACTATTTTCCCCCAGATAAATGTGTCATTTGGCCAAAATGCCAGTTTCTTTTTTGCGCAGACTTTCCATCAATTGAAAGGGGGAATGCTGACTCACAGAGGTGAAAATAAATCAGTCAGCAGTAATCCCTTGGCATAAAAATATGAGCAAAAATCAATGCCATTTTGAAGATAAACATGCATGGCTTCATACTAATAAATAACACTATAAATCCTCTATATTGGATTGCAAATAGGTCCGGCTGAATAAAATTGTACAACATGGGATTTACTTATCCTGTGTACGTTCAGAGAAACAACTTGTTCACTGACAGCACTCTCTCTTAGAAATATATTGCAGCTGTCAGCAACCAATTTGGCCAGATTACTCTTAGGTGTTAACAGTGTAACAACCATGGGGATTTATTAGCCGATTATTGTTAATGTGGTAAAGTCAGGAGTGCTCTCAAAATTGTAGGTGATAAGAAGGTAAATAATTTCATGGTGATTAAGATAATGTCACCATCATTCAAAAATTTTACTTTAGTATTAGCAGATTAAAATTAGCTTCTTAAAATTACTGCAAGAATACTCACTGAAAGTCAAGCATCTTCTGCAAGGTGGCCCAGTTGCAGATGATACAAAATTATTCAGAGTGGAAAGAATAAAATTAGATTGTGAAGAACTCAATAATGTTCGCTCTGAACTGGGAGGGGTGGCACTCAAAACTTCATATGAAATTCAATGTAAGGAAGCACACAGTGACATATAATGAGGAAAAGAGAGCCCAACTTCATATATCATAATGGAATCTGAGCTGGAGCAACTGACCAAAAAGGGCTTTGAGGTTTTTGCAGAATCTACCAGGCAGAAACTTGGTGTGAAGAAAAAGGCAAATTCCACAATAGGTATACCGTAATTAGAAAAATTATTGAAATAGAATGGCCTTTAGTATGGTACAACCACATACTTTTCTTTTTGTTGTGTCAGGAGTGACTTGAGAAATTACAAGTCGCTTCTGGTGTGAGAGAATTGGCCGTCTTCAAGGACGTTGCCCAGGGGACGCCCGGATGATTTGATGTTTTATCATCCTTGTGGGAGGTTTCTCTCATGTCCCTGCATGAGGAGTTGGAGCTGATAGAGGGAGCTCATCTGCCTCTCCCCGGATTTGAACCTGCAACCTGTCGGTCTTCAGTCCTGCCGACACAGGGGTTTAACCCACTGCGCCACCGGGGGCTCCATAACCACATACTAAATACTGTGCATAGTCCTGGTCACTGCATATGAAAAATGATGCTGTATAGCTGGGATAGGGGCAATGATAATAATCAGTGGAGTGGAACAGCTTCCTTCCTTCTTTTACACCATTTGGGTCTGTTGAGTTTTAAAAAACCAGGCAAGGATGGGTAGGCATGCGTAAGTGTACAAAATTATGCATGGTGTGGAGAAAGTTCATAGGGAGCTTCTGTGATACACCAGGGCTGGGAAGGCACCTCTGAACCAATCTCACACTCCAGAGTTCAGTATAGCAAAGCAGTTTATTGAACAATAAAAGTAGCTTCAGCAAAAGGATAAAAAAATGATCAAAAGTAGTATAGGAAATTGTCCATCGTAAGAGTAACTTAAACTTGGAAAACAGGAATCCAAACACCAAGCTCAGGCAAACGATAACTAAAGACTTGGCATACAAAGCTCATCCAGGGAAACAGAAATGAACAAAACCATGATAAAGATCCAGAAGTTACAAGAGTCTGTGATTCCAATATAATCCAGGAACAGCAAACCAAGACACATAAAGTTACAGGAACAAAAACTTGAAACATGTAATCCAAGGCACATGAAACTGGAACATGAGAAAGGAATTGCTGTCTTAAACCAAACATTGATTCCTCTGAGGAATCTGCCTCAGTTACTCTCATATATACTCAAAAAACCATGCCTTTTCCCTTGGGAAGATTCAGGAGGATTCTTCTTGTGTATTAATCTTTGGGAGCTCCCCTTGGCCAGATGTCTCTGTTGACAGATCTGACCCCTTCTATCGAAGGAGGCATCCTTTTCTGGATCCCCAATTAACACATTATTTTCACATTCTGGAACATTTAATGCAGGCTTGACTATCCCACAATCCTCAGCTTCATCATGACTAACAGCACTCTCCTGCCCAAAATCCCCATTTCCAGACCCCTGTGGGTCTGCAGAAGCTTTGCCACCATTCTCTGAATCTCAGGCAATGGAAGAAACACAGTCTGACCTACAACAGCTTCTCTCTCTCCCCATCATAATCTACTGAAGCTAAGATAAAGGAAATACTTTTTGAGACATAGTTAATCAGTAGAATTCATTGCTGCAAGAGCCAGTGATGGCTGCAAACTTGGTCATTTTTAAAACAGGCACATTAATGGAATTTCGAAATTGACATGGCTAATAGGATGACTATATATCACCTCTAGTACATGAGGCAGTATATGCCCATCTATATAAATTGCTGCAAAACACAAGTGAGAGAGTATTGGGTATTGTTCTTGCTGGCTGCCATAGGAAACATATTGGCCACTTTGTGAAACCTTTTGGTCCAATCCAGAAGGTCTCCAATGTATTCTGGCAAATATGCAAGTTCCTGGTGAATCTTAACCTGCTTAACTAGAATCAGCTGGTAAAGCTTCTACTGAATGGCATGACCATAAGCAATATTTGAACATCAGAATGACCCCAAGATGGACCTGGGGAAATGGCTACTGTCTTAAATTCATAAAAGCACCAAGTCAAGTGGAAAAAGTTCTGTGTATCATCTTTCTGACATGTTTAAAAATGCCAAAGGGAGGATTTCATCCATTATGGATCTTTCAAATATGCAGCCTTTACTTGACTCCCAACATGCCACACTCCGGGCGAACAAAAACTACTTGACTTTATGGAATATATAAACTAGTTAGCGTCCTCTCCTCTCTTGTACCATAAACAGTAGAATATATTTAACAACCCCTTTCTGTGACCTGTGGGACTCTGCTTTGGAATGAAGACAAAGGATATTGGCTTAATTTAGGAAAAATAAATTTCCTTGGGCTTGAGTTAGAACTAAGACTGTTTGCTTTTCTGCAACCAGCAATGTTTCCTTCATGCATTGCAATCCTGTACAAATGCCATGTGAGGGCATTGGGTCTAATAAAGATAAGGGTCTCTCTAAGTATTACAACAATGGAGCTATAAGAGGGTAAATGGTGCAGAGATGCCTCAGTGGGGGAGCTGCTTCTCTAAATACTGTGGTTGCATGGGGATGGAGATACTCTCTTAAGTGCCTATAGGAATACTAACAATGAATTGCATGAGGTACTGGATAGACAAGGAGTCTGCAAAACACCTGAGAATTCATCATACCCAAGGAAAAAACACAATTAGAGGGAAAGGGAAAAGCTGTTCCCCAATGCATAATGAGCAGCCAAGACTGACCTTATGTACTGCATGAAAATTAAGTTCGGAGCAAACAACTAGAAGATTGTTTCAGAGCATTAACTACATGTAGATAAATCCTACAGATTTTGAAAGATGGATTTTAAATGGTTAGCTTTAAAAATGAGCACTCATATTACCTTTATATGGAGAAATGTCTTATGCTACTATTGATGCTCTAGTTTTTGCTTAAAATAAATTAAATGGTTGCTGTGTTCAATAAACCACGGGTAACACTAAGCTATATGTGGTCTAATAGCTGGTCTATTTTAACCTTTGTTTTAACCTTCGTCCTTAACTTCTGTGGTATGAAGTTTTACCTTGGCACTTTAATGATGATATTTTTAATTATCTTTAACTTTTAACTTTATCAAGTTTTAATTGTGTTTTAATGTAGTTCACTATTACAGGAGTTTTAGGGCAGTGATTAGGGTCTATTTGGTGGGTTTTTTGTCTTTTATTGTTGATATGGTCAGTGGACTAATCAATAAACTTTACTTACTAAGCTATAACCATGGTTAACTGAACAAACTTGTGAAAGAGGCTGAGTGATGAGGACCTGTTGGGGTGAGATTGTTGCCTTGGTCAATAGCTTGTTTACACAGGGACAGAGATTTTTCTCTGAAGCTCTTAGGAGCCTACAGAAAGATCTGACCTTTTTCAACACAAACTGTACCTTAGCATTACTTCAGAATGCACTCAACCACTCAAAATGTGTGTTTAACCCATTTTTAAAGGATCATCTGCCGCATTATCACAGGGTGTCTGCGACCCACACCACTGGAGAAATTACACTGCTTAGCCGGTATTGCACCACCTGACATCCGCCGGGAAGTAGCAGCCAATAGTGAAAGGACCAAGGCAGAGACATCTCCAGCTCATCCCCTGTTTGGGTATCAGCCAGCACGTCAACGACTTAAATCAAGACATAGTTTTCTTAGATCTACAGAGACACTCGCTGGAACACCCCAGCAAGCGAGAGTCCAAAAGTGGCAGGCTCAAACCCAGCACCTCAATTCATGGGTGATACCAGATGAGAGACTCCCCCCTGGGCACTCAGAAGACTGGGCGACTTTGAAGGCGCTGAACAGATTGCGCTCTGGCACCACGAGATGCAGAGCCAATCTTAAGAAATGGGGCTACAGGGTGGAATCCTCGGCATGCGAGTGCGGAGAAGAACAAACCACTGACCACCTGCTGCAATGCACCCTGAGCCCTGCCACATGCATGATGGAGGACCTTCTTGCGGCAACCCCAGAGGCACTCCAAGTGGCCAGATACTGGTCAAAGGACATTTAACCAAATACCAAATTGGCAAAATCTGTGTGGTTTTTCTTTCTTTTTTTTCTTTTTCTTTTTAATCTCTGTGTTTGTTTTGCTCTGTTAGAATTGTAATACAATGGTTGCTGATGACACGATAAATAAATAAATAAATAAAGGATCATCGATGGTATATTTGAAACCGAACATGCTAAATAAATATAGTAATAAAACTCATGTTTCTAAAGATCCTTGGAAGTTAAATTTTTCAAACAGGAAATATTTAGCATAATTGGCACTGCTGAGAAAAATGACAGATATATATCAATCACATAAAATGCAGTCAATCATACACTTATACTATAGAGTAGCCAATTTTCACTGAACAGCATCATCATCTCAATCATACATATCTTCATCACTACCACAGCAATTTTATATTTCAAGGAATGGTTAATAACTGCCTCTTAAATTTTTGCCAATGGAACTTTTTGTACCTTGATTCCGCACTTAAATTTTGAAAAAAAGATGCCTTTTCAAAATTGGTATCATATGCCACCTACTGATCAAGAAAATTGGTATCATATGCCACCTACTGATCAAGGAAAATGATTTTAAGTGTAAATAGAAGTAAAGGGAGTCAAGAGATCACTTCTAAATTAATATTCCTTAAACAGAAGTAGTTTATTTAACAGAGATATAACATCCTCTTTAGTTCAGCTCTCATTCCCAGAATACAAATGTCATATAATTAGACAAACCTGCCAATAAAATCATCTTTTTTCCCAGCATCTTTGTCCCAGACTGTGATATCAATAATTCCACCTCTTTCGTCGTAGAGATGAAAATCAAATTGTTCCCTCCACTGAGGATTCAAAGTTTTTGGCATAATCTGAAAAAGTAAAGACATTATTGTATTGTGTAGCCTGATACATTCTAGAGTTGTTGAATGCAATTTAGCTGCAGTGAAGTGAGTGGTCTGAAAACATGGAATTACTTCATTATGTCATTTGGATTTGCTTAGGAAATAGGATGCAAAAAAGATCAAACATGATGGTCAAGATTCTGTATTAGGAGACATAGTTAAAGTGATACAATTACATCTCATAGTGAGGTCTCTTAGTTTTTATTATTGTTTGTCTTTAAATCGTTAACTTATAGTGATTAAGATGACTTTATCACAGGGTCTTCTTGGCATGATAAGTTCAGAGGAAGTTTGCCGTTGCCTTTCTCTGAAGAGAGTATGGCTTGCTCAAGGCCATGCAGTAGGTTTCCATAATTGAGAAGGATCTTGCCAGGGCCGTAGTGGGGGGGGGGGGTGTTAAAAGTTAAATCTTACCCTCAAATTTGTCAGGTTAAAAAAGAAACTTGGTTTACTCATAAATTGCCTAACCAGTTAAAATTCATAAGTAAACCAGTTTTTTTTGGGGGGGGGGTTAGAACCCTTAGGAGCCCCCAATAGCGCAATGGGTTAAACCCTTGCGCCAGCAGGACTACTGACTGACAGTTTGGCAGTTCGAATCTGGGAAGCGGGGTGAGCCCCCACCTCATCTCTAGCTTCTCATCAAACATCTGGGTGTCTCCTGGGCAATTTCCTTGCAGACAGCCAATTCTTTCACACCAGAAGTGACTTGCAGTTTCTCAAGTTTGCTCCTGACATTAAAAAAACCCACTCTGCTCTTTCTTAAGCTCCCAAAATGGCTTCCCCCCACATAGCTAATGAACTCCATTTAGAATGAAAAAGAAAATAAGGATGGAGGACTGTCTTTCTTCTATTTAAGTAAGGAAAGGGTAATATGGTGAGAGTACTTCTCGACCCTGTCTCTTACAACCATCTTCATGCTGGGTGGCTATTCCACCATTTACTCGTATATAAGTGGGTCGCATGTTTTGGGGACATTTTTTGTCAAAAATTTCAATTTATGATACATAAGTATAACCCCTCCTATCCCCAGCCAACATTACTAAAGACCTGAAGAGGGCCAGATAGAAATAAGCTGGACTAATTCTTTTTCTCTATCCTGTTATAAACCGTACCAGATTTCCATCAGACATTCCAGATTTAATCCCTACAGTCAGATCGTCATTTTGAAAAACAAGGCTTGAAGTATATTTATATGGAATTGCTTCTACAGGTTTTCTTGCTTTAAGATCCATTATGACAGCTAGCACAGGGGGTGGGGTGAGGAAAGAAGCACATTTTTGCAAAATACAACACACATTTTTGTAGGACAGACAAGAATCTGCCTCAAACAGAAACTTATATAAGAAAAAAAATATGTAGCAACACACATTGCTAACTAAATCATTTCAATCTGGAAATTCAGTACTAGCCAGGGTCCAAAGAAGTACATCTCCATTTCCAAATGGTTGGGGATTTCAAACTGGAGTTTCCAAAACCAAACACCCTGTGCTACATTAGAAAACCCTTCTCAACTCGCACAACGAGCCCAGCAGGACTTTGGGATAAAATTCTCAAATTACAACGTCCTTCCTTTGGGAAAACATTATTGACACTTAGGGAAGTTTCAGTAGGGTATGCAGTGCTGTACAAGGGAGAGTGTTAGCTGTTCAAATGAAAACAAAAATCAAAACTAATTAGAAATACAAAACCCTGAAATGTCAGCTGTTGCACAATTTATGATACATAATCACTCAGTCCTGCTGAGCAGAATGAGCTGGAGGACTCCCAGATGCTGCAAGGTGGTAATGTTTGTAATTGCTTCCAGCAACTGTTGTGTTTTTTTTCTTAATTATTTGATGAATGGTATATTGTTTTTTTTATTTTCCCATTTGAACTGGATTGAAGAATTTAAGACCCAAAACAAAACATTCTGCTGGAGGCTTGGTTCCAGGACCTTCCATGGATAGAAAAATCTATGTATGCTCAAGTCCCATTATATATTATCATATACTAAAATGGTGCTCCTCATATAAAATGGTCAACCATTGAAAGAGACTATAGCAGGATAAGCATACAAATTGATATAGTGTTCAGCATGCAATCATGATTGGCTGGATGTGTGGCTGATCATTTGGAGAGCCGGCTGTACCATATGACATCCACACTCACAGGTTTTACCTACTCACATCCAACAAAAAATGTCCTCTTTAGGAATTTTCTAGGTTTTCCAAGTGATTCTATGATATGCTGCCAGAAGGAAGCGATGGATAATAGTGAACCCTACTGAACTGAACAACTTCTACCAGACAATACAATAATATCATCCTGGAGAACATAGAAAAGTCCTAGAGAGGTATGGTAACGGCTGGCAGAAGCAATGAACTTCAATAGAGTTCACTATTCTCCATAATCCCCTGTTTCAGTAAGTGGAATATGGGGGTCGTACTACATTTAAAAAAATAGCTGAGAAGAACACAAAAACAGCAATACATTAAAAGCCACCACCACTTGGGAAAATATTTGTAAGAAGTTACCTTACTCTTGTACTTCTGTTGTCCTAGCCGGAATTTCACATAAGGATCGCTAAGCCCATTTGGATCCATGGCCTTGAGTTCACGGCCTTCAATCAAAGTGACACTGACAATTCCTCTCCATAGCTGAGCTTTTCTGTGCAGGTCCGACAGGCGTATACTCTGGGTCTGAAACTTCAGGTGCAGAGAAAACCTTCATTTAGCTAAATCACAAGAACATAGTATCTTACAAATTTACTTCCAGGCTAAAATGATGCTTTAAACAAGGTGCACGGGTGAATAGACAAAGGTAACAAATAACTAATGAAAGCTTCTTCACCTGGAATCCTCAGCCAAAGTAGTACAATGGCAGAAAGAGTCAGCAGTTCTCTTATCCAATATATCATCATGTTTAATAGTCATGATGAAGTAACTTCTGTACTCTTAACCTTCATCAGGATGTTCCCTATCTATGCAGTTATAGATAACTATATCAATGGTAATTTGTACATATTGTCTTGTAAAAACTTGCAATATTACATTTATTGTCATTATTCCATGCACTTTGTGTAATCGTGTTACCAACCTGATAGGATCTTCAAATATTTCCAGTTATATACTCAAATCATATATGTATATCCGACACACAAATGTATTGTAATAGTTTCATTATACAACATTGTGTTGTTAGAATTATCTTGTTTTTAAGTACTAGAAACTATGTAGCATCACATATAGTTTAGAAATTCATCACCCTCACTATTAATTTCTCATTGTAAGGCATGCAACCCTTTAACATACAGAGCTGTGGATTCTGTGTTTAAGATTGAGAGTTTGTACAGATGCCTTCACAACTTCAATGTAACCAATTTACATCTATAGCTGTTAAAGTATTATTGTAGTGATATAGTTGAGTACTACACACCTTACAATGAGAAATTAACAGTGAAGGTGATGAATTTTTAAACTATATGTGATGCTATATAGTACACGCTGATATTTAATTTTAATTGTGGGAATCCTGACTAGACTGTACCACCACAGATACTGAAAAACTCCTAAAGAAAACAGAAATTATCACATTTCAAGAAAAAAATCAGTGTTAACAAAGCTGCCCAGAAGCAAAAATTAAGATCAGCTCCATTCACCCAAATAAAACCAGGTTCCAAGTCAGAAGCCCGTATCACTAATTACCTAAGGAATGCAGAAACAATCTAATCACATGGACAACTAGCATAAGAAAGTGGCAAAATACTATTGATAAAATCTGTTCATCAGTATTAAGAACTCTTGAAATCTATGTTTTTCTCCCTTTCTAAATAATGCTGTTTTCTTAATACACACATCTTGCATTAATAAAATTGTAATTCCAGTTGCAATTATTTTATTTGGGATTTCAAAACAAACTAGATACAACATTAACTATTTTCATTTTCTTTTGGAGTCATATTTTGCCACTACCTCCATTATTTTGCCATCCATACAAAGTACTGAGGGCTCATGATGGAGCCAACTCACATACCATAATATACACTCATGTATAAGTGGATCTCATGTATAAGTCAAGGGTAGGTTTTGGGACCAACATTATAGATTTTTACATGACCCATGGACTAAGCTCTTGACTTTTTGCCATTCTGCACAGAGAACAGAATGTTTCCTTTTTTTAAAATAAGAGTTCAGTACTCAGATTTACCCATGGATACGTCGAGCCAGGTTTTTGGTGTTGATTTCTGTGCTAAAACGTCTAGACTTATACATGAGTACATCAAATACCTTTTGCCTGTAAGGGACATCGTTTTTGAAAATATTGAGGATATTATTTTGTACTTTAAATGTTTTCCCCACAAATAATACATAGCTTGTATTATTCCAAGGTCTGGTTCATACATGTAAATCAGTTGGCTTTGCTCTCTGGTTATTCCCTTTGAATGGTCCCAAAATATTGAAGTGTAAAGAGGTGTCTATTTAAATCAGGTTATACAATTGGGTTGGGATATGTGTCATACTTTAAAAGTAGCTGAATTGCAACATGCAGTATTCTTTGCCATTAGCCAAGATGGCTAGAGCAACTGGGATTACCAATATATGGAGATTCCCACCCTTACTATACAGGCATGGCCAACAGCAAACCTATATATGTAGGATAGATTCATACATAAATAGTGAGTGATAAATGGGCTATTACAATCATGAGAACAGCTACAAGCCACAGCCTGATGCTTTCGTACTCAATCAATACATTGTAGTAATCAAGAGGATGCAAGTGAACAAGAAAAACAACTGCCCTGTGGCTACACATCAGCCCTTAGCACTTCTGAAAACTCCATCAGGGATTTGTTATTTTAGTTAAATAATAAGGACAGCTGCTCAACTTCTCTTAAAGCCTAGACTATAAATCAGTGGTTCCCAACCTGTGGTCCATGGACCACCAGTGGTCTGCAAGAACTAAAATATGGTCCATGGCTTCACCATTACTGCACTGTTGCAACGAGAACAACTGATCTCACTAAACCCTCTTATAGCACCGAGGCTTATTAAATATGGTTTTCTGTGGGCGGGCAGATGGTGACTACTGGATGGTCTAAGTTCTTTTGTATCAGAAATTAGAGCTGATGTGGTCTATCCAATTTTCTGAATCAGCACCCCAAATAACCAAACCGAATCTAAAGTTGACCAAAAGCTAATTCGTAACCCTTTTGGCACTAACGTTGGAGAGTGGTCCCTGATCAAGTGATCTTTGGTCAAAGTGGTCCCTGGTCAAAAAAAGGTTGGGAACCACTACTATACATGCTAATGTAACTACAGAGTGAAGCAAATAAAGGGTTGGGTTCTACAGAGTCTACCAAACCAAACACCTTAAAGCCAATAACAAGCACTGAGAACAAAGCTGTATGCTAATAAAGTGCTATGCCAATCTTTATCTATTTTCTCAAATAAATCTAATGAACATAATAAAAATATGCATATAAATAATTTCCTCATGAAGCCTGAATGAACTCTTCAACTTAAAATCTCCTTTTCTATACCCTCAGGGTGTGAAAAGATCTGTCTTTTCAATAATTTTATGCTTTTCTTTATTCATGTAAAGAGAAAGATTTCAAAGGAAAAGTTATCTAAACAAAGCGGAATTAGATTTGCAATCTTGTAGCCATCCCTAGGCTTTATTTCTATGCTTCATAATAGCAGATGAAGCAGAGCTAGCGTATGTCGAGAGCAAATCAAAGATTTCAGTTGAAATCCTGAATATCATGATAAAAGGCCTATCTAGATATTCTACACACCAGCAAAATTTGTGTTATTCAATACCTGTTATTTAATAATTTATAACCCATGGATCAATTAAAAGAAGTCTAAGCAGATAACAATAGGCTAGAACTGAACCTCACGGTAGCATTTTAACTTGTATCCACTCCACTCTCTGTCATACTAAAAGTACTAACACTAAGAAAAATATACATATTGCATGAGACAGCTTTTAATATGAATTTATCTTTCTAGTCAGATATATACAGGTGATTTGTAATGGAGATCATTTTAAAAGACCAGAATGTATATAACAAAGGATGTTTCCTTAGTAAAGTTCTGCTCCATTATCAAAGTTATTATAAAACAGGTTCATAGGAGAACAGTATGTGTCACAACTTTCAGTTCAAGTGACAATCTACAAAAATATCACAATTCTTCTCAAGACCACATGCTAAGAATTACCTTACTTGATCTTTTCCAACTCTTCCTCATTAGCATTGTCTGTAAACGAAATAGAGCATTTTTAAATAACCTTTTACTCATTCACACAGGAGGCCAGTTGTCTTCCCAAGGAGCAGCGTGCAGATGAAAGCACTCACTGAGATGTCAGGTACATTCCAAACAGCTACACAAAACTGAAATCAAACAACTACTGCAGGCATCATTCACATGAAAGCACAACTTGGATCGCAAGATGAAAATGGGGGGGGGGGGGGGGGGGGCTGAAGTAACTTGTAGATGTTTGGGATCAATCAAAAAGAAAGAACAAATGACAATGGTCTTGACAAGCTATTAAAAAGAATCATGGTGTTTAAATTGAACTAAAATTGGTATTTTTAGATGATTAGTTATAGCTCATCTGAGTAAGCACCACCTCAAATTTTCAATAGAAAACTGTATCTGGGAATTATTCTGCAACAGCAAGGGAGAGTATTGCCGGTCTGAGTCCCTCTACGGAGGTGAGAAGATCGGGATATAAACTTTTTAAATAAATAAATAAATAATATTGAAACAACCAATGAATTGGGTGCAAAGAGTCTACTCAATCACAACTGAGGTTGTGTCCTTTGGATGTTGTTGAAAGTAGGCTTTCAAAAATCCTACTCCTTATCAGTGGTGTTACTACAGCTGGAATTTGAGGAAGAGGCCCAGGGGTCTATTCAGAAAGATGAGCTGCCCCTGCTCCAAATAGAACAGAACTAACCTTCTGCATACATACTTATAGGGAGCGGTCAACCCCCCGGCTGCCGTTCATTTTCCGGTCCCAATTCAAGGTGCAGGTTCTTACCTACAAAGCCCTGAATGGTTTGGGACCCACCTACCTGCATGACCGCATTTCTGTGTACGAACCCACACAATCTCTTCGATCATCTGGAGAGGCCCTGCTCTCGCTCCCGCCTCCTTTGCAGGCATGATTGGTGGGGATGAGGGAGAGGGCCTTCTCTGTGGTGGCCCCCTGACTCTGGAACTCACTCCTCAAGGATATCAGACAAGCCCCCACATTGGCAGTCTTTAGGAGGAGCCTGAAAACAAGGCTGTTCCAGTGTGCCTTCCCTGAATAAGGAAACAATGCTCTGCTCTGATTAATTCTCTGCAATTGTCCTCAGAAGCACTTTACTACCCATTGGGTTGGTCTCCCTACATTATCTTTTAAAACCCTCCTGCTTAGATACATCCTACCTCTGTTCACACCCAGTATTTATTTTTTAAAAAATATTACATCTTTTAAATTATCTGTATTATTGTTTATATGTAAATAATATTAATTGTACTGTTTTATTTACTTGCTGTTTTGTTTTGTTTTTACTGATGTGTTGTTGGGCTTGGCCTCATGTAAGCCGCCCTGAGTCCCCTTGGGGAGATGGTGGCGGGGTATAAATAAAATTATTATTATTATTATTATTATTATTATTATTATTATTATTATTATTAAAGTGAATGAAGTAATAAGTGTTACCATATGAAGATCCCTCCACATGTTATAGTACTGCTCTACTATTCCTTGCTATTGTTTCAAATGTACGTCCAGGTTTTTTAAAAAAAACAACAACAACCTTTTGTAATCTGTTTTTCCTTAAATGGAAGAGATGGGAAACATCTTTTTCATGATTTTCTGAAGGACTTAAAACGAAAGCTTTCCAAAGAAAATGAAGAATGAGGCTATCCAGATATTATGAAACCTAGTCAGACCATTGCTTGACTTATCTGGCATTATAAGTATGACTTTGCCAAGTAAATAGGGAAGTGGCAAATTTAAACCCTGCTGTGAAAATTAGTTATTTAATTTGCACTCAAGTGCTTTCTTTTTAACTGAGATATGGTTGTTTCACTGAGTTAGTAACTTTTTTAAAAGTTGCTTTTAAAAAGTGTCATGGCACTGAATTAAAATTGTGCTCAAAATAGTTATCACGTGAATATTTTAACCATTTTAAAATGCACAGGCAGAAGGCATTTTAGTATCAATTAGAGGATTGATTAAAAATTAAACTATGTTGATAAAAACAACCCCAACAGGGAAACAATAGGTCTGGCATGCTGAAATAATTTAATGGCAAAAGGTTGCCATAAAATTATTATAGATTATTACAGATTCTGTTTTTTTAAAAGAACATGCCTGAGAGTAATAGAGAAAGAAGAGCGGCACTAAGGAAATTCACATATAGAGTTCATGTTACTGTTCTGCTTTGCCCCTACCAAAGTTGCATTTTCTGCCTCAAAACAAACTAAAGTGCCATGGGTAAGAGAAAGGAAAACAAAATTCAATAACCTCATCATGGAGAAGACCTATAAAAGTGTGAACAAAACATGTTTCTTCCGGAATACATGAGCGTGCTCTGTAAGGCAATCTGATATAGTAAGGCCTTCATTGTGATGGGAGCCTAGCTTTGGACTTGCCTTCCAGCTAATGTCCAGTTGCTTTTTTCACTGTTATCATTGGAAGCACCAGCTGAAAATGCACATATGTGTGTGGTGTTTCAAAGAACATACAATTTAGCTGCAGTATACTGCCGTTGCATTGTATTTTTATTATTTTATATGATATCATACATAGTGCATATCATTTGAAAATCATGGTCTACCTGGTGATTGCATGTTGTTATATCTAGGAGTGTGGAAATATTATTCTTTTGGACTATAGGTTACAATATCTTCCAATCATCATGGCCCTGCAGCTTGGGAAATGGTGGTGCATCGGGTTAAACCACTGAGCTGCTGAACTTGCTATCCAAAATGGTGGCTGTTCGAATCTGGGGAGCAGGGAGAGTTCCCAATGTTAGGCCCAGCTTCTGCCAACCTAGCAGTTCGAAAACATGCAAATGTGAGATCAATAGCTATCGCTTCTTGGAAAAGTAATGGCATTCCGTGCAGTCATGCTGGCCACATGACCTTGGAGGTGTCTACGGCCAATGCCGGCTCTTCGGCTAAGAAATTGAGATGAGCGCCACCTCCCAGAGTCTGACACAACTAGACTTAATGCCAGGGGAAACCTTTACCTTTACTTTAAGTAACAAAAATGAAGTTTTTGAAGCTCTGCTTTCACTGTGTAAGTTGTTAGTATTATGAACCAAGGAGAAAAAAAATACTTCTTCTTTTTTTAACCCTGGGACTGATACGACCATAATAGCTGAAGCATCATTAAAGTAACAACAGGTAAACTGAAAATTGTTCTGGGAGCTCTGTGAAATATAGCACAATATAAATACTGGTATATGATAGAACTAAAATTCCTAGGGCCTTTCCTCCATAAATATTATTTATGAGTGCAACTCTCCTTTGCACATGGAATGAACTCTGAGAATAAAAGGTCTGGTGGCAAGACAAACCTGGATTATGCCATATAGACTGGCATCTTCTTATATGCAAGCGTAAATCCCTTTCTGGGAGAAGCACAGAGATTTGTTCTTGAGTTCTGGCAAAACATTTTCCACGATTACTGCCTATCCAGTCCTGAGAAGGGTACTGCTGCTGCTCATTCTTAACAGAGGAAAGAAACATTTAAGACTCTGAAAATCCAGCAACTCTGAGCCTCTGGGGGGAAGAAAATGTCAGTGTAGTTTAATATCTCTCCTCATACCACAACCAAGCTGAGAGTAGCTGCTTTTCTATTATCTGAGTTGCCTTCTCCATCCCTCCCCTACTTGTAAGTGACAGAAGGTGGTGCTCCTTGCAGGCAGGACAACTGTCACGTGGTGGGACGGTGGGACACTGTGTACAGAGTTCTGTACACAGGTATAATCCCAGTCCCCAAGATCTCAGGAAGAATAGTTATTAACTCCATTACCAAGGATCCTTTGAACTGTAAATCATATCAAAGGAGCCTGGAAAATGAATTATGGCTCCTTCCTGGAAGAGATGGGATTGGTGACTTGTTGTGTAATTTGCCAGAGTGGGAATTTAACTCTACAACATCCCATTCCACAAGCATGAAAACTTCTGTGAGGTCAAGAGACCACAAAAAACTGAATCTTTCCTTTTGGGAAACTGGTAACTGCAACACACACATATGCATTTGACTGCAAATACCTGCTATTAGAAGTTACACTCTCTATGTCATAGGGGTAGAAGGAGTATACTAAGTGTTAAGTAATGTTAGACCTTTGTCACTTGAATTTGTTCAGTATGTTGGAAGAAAAATGCTAAATAAAGAAGACAGAAGAAAATCATAACTTCAAGAGTAGATTATGGGGATATTTAGGCCGAGTTATTGCCTTAAATTATGGAGGAAGAGTCAATTTTATAGTATTTGTAGGATAGGATAGTATTTGTTTAATATTAGGAAAAATGAGTAATTTCTTAAAAATCACACTGTGCCACAAGTTTAATGGATTTCTCCCCAGGCCCATACTTATGCATTCTTAGAAAAACTGTTCCAGAATGCTGGGAAAGGAAACTTTATGGAACAAGGTTTTGGTGCAATGTAAGGTTGCAACAGGAGACAGAAAATCCCAATCCTGCCAGCATTCAATAAGATATTAACTCCTGAAGCTTGACTCTGGAATTATTTTTCATTTATACATTGAAATACTATTTGTCAAAAGTAAAGCACTAAATACAAACATTCCTTGTTAGGTTAGCATCATAATGGTACTGCATAATTTGGAGCCCCCGGTGGCGCAATGGGATAAACCCTTGTGTCAACAGGACCAAAGACTGACAGTTTGGAGGTTCGAATCCGGGGAAAGCACAGATGAGCTCCCTCTGTCAGTTCCAGCTCCCCATGTGGGGACATGAGAGAAGTCTCCCACAAGGATCCAAAAAATCAGGGCATCCACTGGGCAATGTCCTTGCAGACAGCCAATTCTCTCACACCAGAAGTGACTTGCAGTTTCTCAAGTCGCTCCTGACATGAAAAAAAAATCATTAGGTAAAGCAGACGTTAGCAAAGTAGGGTCTGTGGGCTCTACACAGTCCCAGGTCTGATTTTTTGGACTCTAGAACTCTCTAAGGGTCCTCTACCTCCCCACATTTGTCCACCCAAGTTAAATTATTGAATTAAAATGTAGGGTTGACATGTTTGAAGTAGATCTTCGCAAAAATGAGGAATGAACAAGAATCTGATTCTATTTCAGATTTGAGAATATATAAGCCTGTATATTAACAGACATACATACTGATGCACATTTTTTAACAAAACTACGGAAGACAAGGACCTTTTATCTCTCCCCCACTTTCTTTTACAAAATATATTGTCAGTATGTTGTTCACTTTCTTTTTGCAATGTATTTGGAAGGTGGCACCTACTATTACTGGATTCGCAACTAGGAATCTGCAAGCTGAAAGTTGCACAGAAATGAATGACACATAAATTTATACTGCATTTGAAAATTATATTTAAATACATGCCACTCAAAGTCTTTTTCTCCAAAATTATAGAAAACTGTTGCTTGTGAAAGTAATGTAAATATTACTTTCAAAGATACATTCACACTTGTCATATCCCTCAATTTGCTCACATTTCTGAAGGTTTTACTTTTTACATATTCTAACACTAATCAGACTGACTGTAACAGAAGGTAACTGGATGAACTGGATGAACACGCAGTGCTTTCAGAGTTCTCCAATGATGAAATCTCTTTGCAATGAACACTGCTAAAACTCAAAAGCTAAGCGAACATGCTCATTTCAGAAAGGTATGAACACAATGGATAAAAACATGCACGGGCAATACAGAGCTATCTACGATTAAAGTAATAGAACACTGCATGACATGCATTATTGCAAGTAAAAATAGGCTTGTTAATATAAAACACATAAAGTTAATAAATTTGTGAAGCATTTAAGTTTCAACATTTCACTTATTAGATTTAAAGCAGAGCATATCTATGCAGAAGAAGGTCCGTAACTTTCAAGAGGATTTACTCCCTTGAAAGTGTGTATAGATTTGAGACTGAAATCTGTTCAATACCTCCCATTGCTTCTAGCATTTATTCTGGAGATTGTGTGTACAAATTAATCAAGCCGGGAAGAAATTGACGTTTCAGGTCTACTTATATGTGTTCCGCTACTAAAGCAAAACCAATTAAGAATTGTTGGAACTAGTGCAACTGCAACTATGACTATTAGTGAACAAAATCAAGAATAAATAACACCAATATCAGAATGATATTGTGATAATTTCAGACATATAATTGCTAATGTTTTGGATGGCTGTTTACACAAACTGATCCAACTGTGTTCTTATTTGTAGGTTTAAATTATTATAGCATCATCAGGGTATACATTTTTGATGACAGATTGCAGTTTACATCTAGATCTCTCATGCAGTTCGAATCACAGAATTAGCTAATTGTAATATAGTCAAATGCTAACTTCTTTACTATTTTAAAAGTCAGCTACTTATTACAAGCAGCTATAATAACAATCATGCCATGTATTCCATGTAAACGTATTGTCTCACCCCAAGAATAAAGATAGCAAAGTTGGATTTTAAAATGGACCTAATATTAATAAAACAAAACCAGTCTGTAGTATTGAAAGTAATTCCCAAAGCTACTAATAAATACTGTGAGTGTAGAGGTTGCCCATTAATGGCATTTTTAAAGTGAAACACTTCAGCTAAAAGATGCTGTAAGGCAATGTCCTATTCCATCTCAGCCAAAATTCTAAATTGGAAATGTAGGTAGGAAGTCCTGGTAGGCCACGATGGCTTTGGCTAGCTTTTGATTCAGTCCACCTATCAGTTCCTTGAGGTCATATTCCCTTCTATCCCAGGTTAACTGCTTTGAACTGGATAATATGAGTCTCCACTGCCATATAATCTGGGATAAGATGTTAATCTGGGATCAGATCCTATGATATAAGGACAGTGTAGAAGGGACCTAAGTGGTCACATGATGACTCAAACATATTCACCAGGAACTTCAACCTTAAGCTCCCACCTGCTATTCAGATTCAAAGAGGCATAGCAATACAATGAATAAAAAGTCAATTAGTCCAGTTCAAAAGAGTGCAGAATAGTACGATCAACATTAAGAATACAGGATGACCACTGTACTTTTACAGAGGATACATCCCCAGACTGTGTGGATACACAAAACCACAGATAATAGTGAATTCTATTGAAATGAAAGACTTCTGGCCCAAGAACACCACAGAGTTTTGTGGAAGAACCTAGAGAGGGCATATTTTGTTAGTGAATAAATGAAACAATGGATACTGGTCCGGTGAGTACAAGGTTCATACTTCATTATTAAAATTCATATCCTAGATGCACAACACAGAGTAGGTGACAAAAGGACATGATCCTTAATCAATTCTGACACTCCTCAAAATTCCTCTTTGGTCCTAAATATGGCAACCAACTAAAGACACAGTGATACCTAAAAGGACTACATGACAGGTATCACATACATATTAAAACTGTAAGTCAGACTGGGGCTGCCAATATCATTCCATGTGTCACTGTTCCCTGCTGGGCTAGCTTCATCAAAGGCAAGAAAAGCTGGTCAACTGTCAAGTTTGGATTTTGCCATGAAACTAGTCTTTTCAAATTGAGTAACAACAATAAAAAGCATGATGTGCAGGGATGGGTTTCACTCCACATAGTACATCACATACCATATAAGTCAGAAGAAATAGGCCACAATGTTCTTGGTTACAATTGTAGATAGAGTTGGCATACATGTGGGCTCAGACACTAACAAATCCACATATTGATCCCTTGGGACAGTACAAGATGGTCCAAATGGATGGAACCCTAGCATGCTATGCAGATACCAGGGCATGTGCGTAAAGTGCCTCCCCCCTGCTGGACAGGATCATCTCCATGCCATACTCAAGTCCCCACTGGAGATCATCACACAATTCCAATGCGTGAAAGACACTGGTCACCCAATCATGGATCCATGAGCCTTGCCAACCATCCCCATAAAATTATGACAATTCACACAGGCCTCTCTCCTGGCTGGAACACTTAATTATCTATTACACCACCCGACTAGACTGAAGACTTCTCATCCAGGTCACTCTGGCTAAGGTGGGTGACCCTACCAGTCAATGAGCATCAAGTTGGTTTAAACTCATTAACTGAGATCTCTGAACAGCTCCAAAAAAAGTTCCCAGGCCACAGGTATTCCCCAGGAAAAAAGACACAATTTCAGCTCAGCTTATATAAAAGGGTTCAAGGAGATATGTTAGCATGCTTCAGGAGTAATAAAAAGGGGGTTGATGGAATTGATATGCTTCATAATGAATGGTTTCTATAATATGTGGCAAAATGACCAACTCTAGAACATTAGAAACCCTTTCTTCATACATTTCAAGCCATAGGAGCACCCCAGTTTGGTTAACTCAGATACTAACCAAGGAGCCTCATTATAGCATGTTTGGTAGCTTAATATGGCTAGTGCAGTTGATATGGCTAGTGCAGTTAAGTCATAGTTATATGTAGTGATCAGTTATTATGATTTCCTGTTTTACTTGTATGATGGCATTAAATTAACTTGTTGCAAACTGCCTTGAGTCCCCAGAGGGGTGAGAAAGGAGGATATAAATACAGTAAATAAATAAATAAAGGCATATAGCATTTTAAGAAATTAAGCCTAGAATTATTTGATGTTAGTACACAGGAAAAAAATACTAAACGTGTCATAAAGATTCTTGCAAACTTCATCTGCCCTATTTCAAGTTACCAAAAACCAAAAATAAGATCTTCTCTATTTCAAAATATCACAACTTATTTGATATTTTATTATTTTATTTCTGAAAAAAAGATAATGGGGGTCAAACTAAATATCTGCGATTCATTTCAGGAGATCAAAAAGGCAAAAATTCCAGACATATTTTACTCTCTTTTAAACTTCTAGGCCATCCTGTAAAAATGAACCAAGTTTAATTTGGAAGATTTATTCTATATCCATAGAGGAGGAAAATGAATCATCATGTATTTGATATTTTATGGCTTCAAAACTTCAAGTAACATTATTTGCATTATAATCTATTATTTAGTAATGAGAATATATATATATATATATATATATATATATATATATATATATATATATATGAGAGAATGATATACAGAGAGTCACTGAGTTACTGACATCTGACTTATAAATGGCTCATAGTTAAAAACAGGGGTGGGACAAGAAGAAGTGAGAGAAATCTACCCCCAGATGAGAAATTCACTCCTGAGTTATGAAGGGAAAATGTATCTCAATTGAAGCTTTCTTGCCAATCTTTGTTTCCACATTTTTCAGCCAAATTTTTCAAAATCCAATGATCACAGAAACAGAAAGTGATGTGAAATCTTATGAACAAGGGCAGAGGAAGCAAAACAAACACGGCAACTGTGTCAACCTTTCCCCATGCTATAAATAGAGAGAGAGATTGGCTGGAGGTACATTTAAAAATGTACCTGTTCTGACATATATACAAATTCAACTTAAGAACAAAGCTACAGAAAATAAAATTTCAGAAAACACGAGCAATGAGTGGGAACATAAGCAAATAGATATGGATTCAAAAAGAGTATTATCCTGCTACATCCAATAATGTGTACACATATACAAGCACGTGGAAAATTCCAAATACTATATAATTTTGTTTTTTGTTATTTTGATTCAGTTTCTTGCTCTTGACCACTTTTTCTGCCCCAGGCATGACATTTTCATGGAGGGGTACACAAAGCACAGCATACATTTTTTTTGTTCTAGGTAAATATCCTTAACGTTCCAGCAATTACATAGAGCAACCTGCCTGTTTTGTTACCTTACTTTGAAAATCCACTGCCATAGCCCCGAAATGTTGCAATTTGAATGGCACAGCACTAGATCCAAAATTCCTTGTTGAAAATAAACCTAGCATGTATGTTTAGATTTTTTTTTTTCAAAATCCTGACTATACCAACATCATGATGGGAAAACATGATCTGAAGTTTGGGATCTGCAGTCACCTTAATAACAAAAACTGACCAGAAACTGTAAATAAATACTGAAAAGGAGGACCTTATATACATTAATAAAACCTTTTTAATTTTATTGTCTGGTGATAGAGCACTCACAAGGGTTACATGCATTGGGTCAAAAACAGGGTGGAAATCTGCACTTACTTTCCAACATGTTTAGCACACACTTACCCCTTCCCTTTGGTCTGTTGGTGTCAGTAGCACAGACAATAATATAGTCCCAAGGTCTTCATCTGGATAATGTAGATCCTTCAGACTTAGGGTAACATCAATTGGCCTAGAAAAATCACAACATACACAAAAAAGCTTGTTGGGTTAACGCAAATACAGATGTTTCCAAGAAATCAGGTTAAGCAGATTGCCTGTATCGGAACGCACACTTTAAGCAATAATGTTTTACCTAGTGCTATCCTTCTGCCAATACACTACAAATGAGGAATGTAAAGCAAACATGCAGAGCAAGTACCAAACTTGTGACTATACAGAAGCTGAAACATCAAAGCAGGAGTGCACAAGGTCAGGGCACCTGTTGGCCAATTGCCTGACCACAAGACCAATGTGGGCTGTTCCAGATCTGAAACAATCCCCCCTACCTAAGTGGCCAACATTTAGAGGCGCAAAACAAAACAGGGGGGCACTGCATCTTCTTTGAATAAAAAGTATCTCTCCTGGAACTCTCTCGTAATACAAATTAACCTTTTTTGCTAATTTCTTTTACCCATGGGGAGGTATAGGGCATCTGAGCTGCACCAAATGTAGCCTTGGAGGCTACACTTGGTCTGTTTGTACTTGGCGCTCCCCCGATATAGAGGAAGGCATGCAGAAGCCTGCTTACCTCATTTCATGTTATTTGATCGACATTGAGACCCTAGAGACAACCCTGAACTGCATACTAGCATTTAAAGAAAGGAGAATGGCATCCATTCTGTGGAATATGCAGTCTTTGGAAGCAATTCGCCACATCCAATGGCATTAATATAATAATGCTACTGATTAAAAACAAACTTCTTAGGAAAGATGTACAATACTTGTTCTCTTTCCATGTCTGCTGCTTTTACGGATGATTTTAAGGCTGCTTCACAGTACTGCTTTTAGTATGTCAAACTGTGATTGCATTATGTTGTGGACTATAACAGTACAAAAGTGCAACATGACTGAATGGTATGAGGAGTAATGGAATTCAGTGGAACTTCAGGATACTAAAATAATGACAATAGCTACAATAGGTACAGAGAAAAAGTTATTCAGACAACCAATTCATATTCATTCCTTTTCTCAGGTTACATCTTGGTATCCTTTGCTCCAGGGAATGGTTTAAGGCCTGGTTTTGGCTGTGTTTAACTGCTTTAAGGTTCTAGTGCGGGAGAAAATGAAACAGAATGATATGTGAAAATCATGCTTCCACTATCATTTCTGGCAGCTCTTTTCTTCCCAAAAGTTGGGGGAGTCAGGAGGTCAGTGAGGTACACACCACACAGTTGTCTCCCCTGTGTTACACTAATGTAAAAAAAATCAGTAATCTGTTGAAGGTTAATAAACAATGGCATAAACAGTTGTAGATAGGGGCAACTATCATAGAAGGCTTAAATGTTCTATCTTCTGGAAAAGTCTGTAGAGGGAAAAAGGTCAAATGAACCCATAAGTCTGATAAGAACTTACTGCATATACTTGAGTATAAGATGACCCAAATATAAGACATATCATAAAAAACTGGGAAAATGTATTGACCTGAGTATAAGCCAAGGGTGGGAGATGCAGCAGCTACATTAATGGAGGGATAGGTAGGTTAATGTTTTTGAATATTTACATAAAATTGTAATTTAAGACAAGACTGCCCAACTCTGATTAAATCATAATTCTAACTTTGTTTAATGTAAATGTGCTTACGTATCCTTCTAATACTCACCACAGTTTATTTTAACTATACATTTTGGGGAAAATGCTGGGTGTATATGAGTAAGGAAAAGTGGGAAAGACTGGCACCAAGAGAGGAGGAGAGGAAGGAGAGCTGGGTTGCTGTGTGGAGAGGTGAGGGTCTTGGCAGGTAGGCATGGGGCTGAATGAAGCCTTTCTTTCAGCCCCACGCCTTCCTGCCAGGACCCTCACCTGAGTACAAGTCAAGGGGGGGGGCTTTCTCAGCCTTAAAAAGGGGCTGAAAAACTAGGCTTATACTCGAGTATATACTGTAAATGATAACTCAGAAGAGCAGTAACTGGCAATAACACCAATATAATTATGTCATGGAACAAGAAGCCATTTCCTCTATCCATGAGAAAACACAAAGAATCAAAACTTTTGTTGACACAATTCAGCAGTTCTATAAGGCAGTACCTGTTTTGTTCTAGTGAATTCAGATCCAAAAAAGCTGACCCTATGAAGTCATCTTGAAGCCCAAAGTCATAATCAAATACCTAAAATGGACAAAGAAGGAGCATCTCTTACTTCAGGAAATTCCATTGGTATCATAATTGGAAATGCCAGCAAACCAAAATTGTATTCATCAGGACAGATGAATTGTGTTTATACAAGGAGAGTTTCAAGTACACATTTGTAGAATTTGCAAAATTCACTAACTTATGTAAAAATCAAGATTTACATTTCAATTTTGCTTTTCAGTCGCTATTTTCCAAACATTAACCTACATTTTATAGATATTTCAGATATTTGTGTTCTAAACACTTTTGAGGTTCATTAAAAAGCAAAGATGGGACATAACTTTTATAAGACTGAAGTTTGTGTTAGCATAATGTAAAATTCAAGTTCTGATTTGGTATAATTTAGCACATTTCTTTTTTTACTATTTAAAAAAAATGCCTGGGGCTTACCTTTACATACAGCTGTTCCCTTAAGTGTTCAATAATGATAGTAGTTTTTTCTTCCCATACAGGATTAAGATTCTTATGGATTGTTTTACTTCTGAAGAATTCTTTCCCACCAATTTTAAATTTGACATACGGATCACTTGTCCCTGCAACAACAATCAAAATTATTTGTGACACATGTACCTCTGATTTGGGATTGGGGGGGGGGGGGGGGAGATGGGGAGGAGAACTAAATAATCTAGTATTTTAAAAACTTTTTGAAAATTTTGGTTGACTAACCATGGGAATTAATAATGATGCATAAAACTGATCTTATAGATATGAGGGGTCACATTTCAAAACAATATACACGTATATATCTTCCTCGGAGAGCTATATATCTCCCTTGGGGAGATAGGCAGGGTATAAATAAATAAATTATTATTATTAGTAGTAGTAGTAGTAGTAGTAGTATTATATCATGATATACTGAGTTCCTTGAAGAAAAACAAAAATTTATGTTTTTCAACAGTTTTAACTGCACCATTATGTCATAACATCTCTTCAGAGCTAATCATTATGAAGTTTGTTTATGCATACTTTTATTTTTCTGAAATAACTCATGCAAGTTGTTTGAGTAACTTTTATATGTGATACCTTGCCTTCAAGTGTGCAGACTGCTTATATGATCTTATGCGAGCCATTTCCTTATTCTGTTTCATTTCCATTTGTTTTCTATGTACAATGGACGTAACAAAACATGTGAAATATTATTTATTTCATGAAAAAATGAATGTTTATTCTTAACTAATAGTATTTTAAAGGTATTTTAGAAGTTATTCCCATTTTTAACATGACTTGCTCAAATAATAAAAAAGATACACTTAAGCCTTTAAATAAAATATCTTTTCCCAGGACTGTAAAAAAAAAATCAAAATAAGCATTAAACTACATTTTCTGTTAAGATTATAGTTTATCAAACTTCTAAAGATGACCCTTTCAAAATTCCATTCGTTTTCTTTTATCTCACTGTGTTTTTAAATTATTACAGGATGATTGTATGTTGTTGTTGTTCATTCGTTCCGTCACTTCTGACTCTTCGTGACCTCATGAGCCAGCCTATGCCAGAGCTCCCTGTCAGCCGTCACCACCCCCAGCTCCTTCAAGATCAAGCCAGTCACCTCAAGGATCCCATCCATCCATCTTGCCCTTGGTCGGCCCCTCTTCCTTTCTCCTTCCATTTTCCCCAGCATCATTGTCTTCTCTAAGCGTTCCTGTCTTTTCATTATGTGGTCAAAGAACTTAATCCTTGCCTCTAATATCCTTCCCTCCAATGAGCAGTCGGGTTTTATTTCCTGTATATACCCATGTATAAGTGATGACCAGGTTTTGGGGTCAAAATTATGGATTTTGAGAGGATCCATTGATAAGTTGAGGGTCATTTCACAGAGAGAGGAAAGCACTAACACTGCCTCAGGGGGAACCACTATCATTTTTCCTCCCAAGAGAGAGAACCAGTGTCACAGCAGAGAGAGTAGAGGGTATTGGTGCTTCTTTTAGATTCTCTTGGGATGGTTTAAGTCCTCATTTTCTGCTATTCTGCTCAGAGAAGGTGGTATGTCCCTTTTTATATACAAGAGTTAGGGTACCATTATATTGACCCATGGACAAGTCAATCTAGGTTTGTTTGTTTTTTGAGAGGGTGATTGTTTGACTAAAATTCAAGCTTTATACATATAGGGTAGATTGAAGAGAGCTATAGCATCATCATGTGCACTGTTACAAGAAAGTTTAGAGAATTTCATTTACTTGACGGCATGCCAAATATCTGTGTACATTTCATCAGACCACAAGATGGCACTGTAAACTACCAAATTCGGTTTATAATTAAATTTGAGTACAAACAAGTTCAAATAAGGCTAATTGGTTAGCACCCTGACCATAATTTCAATTTAAGATATCACTTAATACATTGTAAGTATCATTTATTGGTTGTTCTTTCTTTCATAAACCAATACTACATGAAATCACTGAGAAAGCGGTCAGATTTGTTCGTGCCTCCAAGTCAACTCTGGTTTTCTTAGCAATATTTACTTAGAGGAGTTTGCTATTGCCTTCCTCTAAGTGTGACCCAGGAAGTGCGACCCAGTGGATTTCTATAGCTGAACAGTAATTTGAATCCTGCCCTAGTCCAGTGTTCTAGTCAGATGATTACACCATGCTAGCTCCTGTTAGCTAACTTCCCAATAGATCTTTGCTAACATAGAATTACAGAGTTGGAAGAGACCACAAGGGCCATCCAGTCCAACCTTTGTCATACATAAATCTGAGCACTCTTGACAGACGGCCATCCAGCTTCTGTTTAAAAATATCCAGAGAAGGAGACTCCACCACACCTCGAGGCAGCTTATTCCAATATTTAAGAGTTCTTGTTGTCAGGAAGCTTTCCCTAGTGCTTAGGTGGAATCTCTTTTCCTGTAGTTTGAATCCATTGCTTGTTATCTCTAGAGTAGCAAAAAACAAACTTGCTTCCTCCTCAATATGGCATCCTTTGAAATATTTAAGCATTACTATTATACCCTCTCTCAATTTTTTCTTCTCCAAGCTAAATATACCACGCTCCCTATGCCTCTTCTCTCCAGACCTTTTATCATTTTGATCATCTTTCCCTGGACATCTTCCAGCCTGTCAATATCCTTCCGAAACTGTGGCACCCAGAGCTAATTACAGCGCTCTAAGTGAGGTCTGGCCAAAGCAGAATATAGAACTAGAACTTCCAGTGAGACATTATACTACTATTGAGGCTGCCTAAAATGACATTGGCTTTTCTAGCTGCTACACTGCACTATTGACTGAGCTTCAGCTTACGGCCTATTACAACACCTATATCTTTTTCACATATACTATTATCAAGCCAAATGTGACCCATCTTATAGTGTGATTCATGTTACATCTGTGTATTTCTTTTTCTCTGCCTAAATATAGTACCTCACATTTCTCCCTGTTGAAATTAATTTGGTTAGTTTTGGTTTGGCTCTCTAATCTGTTAAGGTCACTTCAGATTTAGATCCTGTCTTCTGGGTATTAGCTACCCCTCCTGATATGGTACTGTCTGCAAATTTAATAAACATGCCTTCTATTCCATCATCCAAATCATTTGGCAAAGATACTGAATAGTATTAGGTCAGGACTCTGTGGCACCTTACTGGAGACTTCTCTCCGGGGTGAGAAGGAGACATTGAGCAACCCTTGGGTTTATCCTCTTAACCAATTCCAAACCCACCTAACAGCATTGTCTACTCCACATTTTACTAGATCTTTTGGAAGAATATCATAGCAAATCTTATCAAAGGCTTTACTGAAATCAAGATATGTTACTTCCACAGCATTCCCTTCATCTACCAAACTTATAACTCTAGCAAAAAAGGAGATAAGATTAGTTTATCATAATTAATGCTGTTTGCTACTGGTATCTCATTTTCCAGACATAGATCACTTTTCATTTATATCTATATCTCATATTTTCTCTACTGAGCACAATACTATGTATATGGCACTCCCTCTTTCACTATTGTCCTCACAACTCTGTGAGATAGGTCAGAATAAATAATTGCAAGATCGCTCTAAATACAGTTTAGTGATTTTGATAGCTCAATGAAGACTTGCACTTGTCTGAAATCTCAGTCTAGCACTATAACCTCTACACTACATATATTACCAACACTTTACTGAGTAAATTTAGTGTCTCCATTGTGTAACCTATTGTTGAACAACCTATAGCTTTGCAGATGTTTGACTGCAACTCCCAACAGCCCTCATGATGGGATAAACTAGTTATTTGTGCATAGCATATTTAGAATAGATTCTATTTGTAGGATGTTTGTAATCCTGTAAGTCACAGGAGAGGTGGAGTATTAACACATCTGATACCCACTCCACCCCTGATAACAGATATTACCTTCAGCTTGCTGATATGCTGTTATATATTGTTTATTAATTGGTATGACTTTTTGTGTCTATTATGTTTATTTAGTGTAACCCTGGTTTGTGATTGTTTATAAGTTATATTGAGTTTATTTTATGTTTTTGCTTTGATCATCTATTGGGTTTTTCAGCATTGAATGTTTGCCATTTATTATTTTTGTAAATTGCTCTGAGTCCCCTCGGGGTTACAAAGAAAGTTATTATTATTAATCAGAGAAAGTTATCCCAACAATAACCCCAAAGACACATTAGGCAGGTTGCTGATAACCGAATAACTATACATCAATATTGACTTGATGGCAAAAAAATCAAGGCACTCTACAGAAGCTGAACTAGTCAATATGTTTCATCTGAGTAGCATTTTTTTAAAAGATAAGAATATTTAATGAAGTAGTAGGAAAGACAGAATGAGAATGTGAATATTAGTAGCTTTGGCAGAAAATGAAGCAATTGATATGTTTCAGGATGAATAAATATTTTACTATAAGAAGTATTCAACAAAGTCATTACGTTTCCAGTCCTAAGAAAAAATACATTAACATACACATGGCTCTGGCAATGCTGTCTGGCTCATGATAAGTCTATCCCAGGAGTTACTGTGTATGAAATGCACTCCTATTCATTTTGGTTTTCACCCATAATTCACTCAGAAGTGGAGTGGGCAAATCAAAAGACAACCTGGCAAAATGGCACTAACTAGAAGAATCCTCCCCCTTGTGCAACTGTGGAGCAGAACAAACAACTCCGAATCTGTATGCTTGCCCACAATGCCTTACCTCATGCATAGAGAAAGAATTGTTTAAAGCCACAGACAATGTGGTCGCTGTTACCCGTTTCTGGTCTAAAATTATTTAGTCGCTTCGGCTTCCTCTAGCTTATCAGTTTTATACTTATTTATGCAATGATTTTGACATGAAATAAATAAAACCCTTAATTCACATATAAACATTCAATGAGGCATGATAAACTGAATATCGATACTGATACCATTCCACTCCTGATAAAAGCATATCTAAAAATTCAAGCATTCTGTTTCAACCAGAGTGACATTTTGCAGCTTGAAGAGTAATCCTACAATGCTATGGCAGTAACTATAATTTGAAGCACACGGTGGCAGTATATTCCCAATAGGCAGCTCAGTTATTACAATCCTGCAGATTCTGGGCAGGGCACACGATGGCAGTATCTCCCTATTAGAATCAATAAACAAATTACTTCCACCTTGAACAAAAGGAAGAAAATGTGGTTCTTCATACAGCTTATTTAATACATGATAAAATATGGTGCAAATAATGCAGCTGGTTTCCAAGTGAATGTGTGTGCCTCTTACAGCAGGTACTGGTAATCTACATCAGAAGCATTAAGCGTGGGACATGTATGGTACTTGTGTCAACTGCAGGCATTAAGAGACTAGTTCAATGCCACCTATCTGTCTGGTTGGAAGGGGGGGGGGGTATTAGGGGAGCGAGACAAGAACGAGTTATTAGCAGCAGACTGCAAGAAGCAAGCAAGTAACTTGCTCCAAAGAGTGAGGTGCACTTTGAGGACACAAGGCAAGGGGAGGAAGTGTGGGGCATAGGAGAGTGAGTGATGCAAATGTAAGTGACAGACTGCAAAGGAAGGGGCACATTGTGAGGACATGAAACGAGGGAAAGGAGAGCTGGGAGAGTAAACCATAGAAAGCCAAAGGAGATGAGCATTGCAAGAGTGTGAGGAGAGGAAAGGGAGTGAGTAACAGATACTGGAGAATGAGAGGTGCAAGCAGTAGAATACAAGAACAGAGCGAGCATGAACAGAGATGGAAAAGATACAGGCAGCAAAGTGCAAGAAGAAAACGGCTGCATACGGCAAAGGCATGAGGTGAGGCCAGGGAGGGAATAGAAGAGGATCAGGAGACCAAGTGATAGAAGTACTGGAGAGTATAAAGTAAGGAGGACGTTCACTGCAAGGAAGGAAAGGAGTGTGACGTGAAGGAAAGAGGAGGAATAAGGAAAGGATGGGTAAGGGACTCAGTGGTGAGGTGCAAGCAACAAGACAGGCAGACATTATAAAATACAAGGTGCAAGATAATGTTTTGCAAGGTGAGGAAGGCACAGCAGAGTGCAAAGAACAAGGTAAGAGGGATATAAGAGGCGTGACATGAATCTAAGAAGACAGAAGTAAAGGAAATCGACAAATGAGAAGCAGTGAGACAGAGGTGAGAAGCAGGAAAAGAGAACAGAGCAAATCTGGTCCTTAATGTAGCAATGTCATGATGCTTTCTGAGGAAAGTGGGAAAAGAGAGGATAGTCAAAAGCTTATTGAGGTATTGTCGAAGGCTTTCATGGCGGGAATAACTGGGTTGCTGTAGGTTTTTTCAGACAATATGCGTTTGACAGGGATGAGAGACAGGGCCTTCTCAGTGGTGGCCCCTCAACAGTGGAAGGTCCTGCCTAGGGAGATAAGATTGGCTCCCTCCCTCCTGACTTTTCGAAGAAAGGTGAAAACATGGCTTTTTGAGTAGGCCTTCCCAAATACAGCATAGTTATACGGAATCATGGAACGACTTGATGATACAATTGAATATTGACTTGACATGGAGATGCTCACGACAAAGTTTTTAAAGCTTTGTACGGTTTAAAATATTCTTATATTTTATGCTAAATGTTTTTAACACTATTTTATTATTGTTTTATTGTTATAATTGTGGAGGCATCAAATTGTTGCCAATTGTGAATCGTCCTGAGTTGCATCTGGGCTGAGAAAGGCGATATATAAATGTGGCAAATAAATAAATAAATGTTCTAGAAGCATTCTCTCCTGGAACGCAATCTCTTACGAGAGAGAATTCACACCATCCACAAAGAACTCGCAAACACAGACAAGGAACTATTGCACCTCTATATCAACATCAGCCAAAAACACACCTCTGAGGATGCCTGCCATAGATGCAGGCGAAACATCAGGAGAGAATGCTTCTAGAACATGGACATAACCTGCAACAACCCACTTATTGAGGTAGATGCTTGATGTAAATGGTCAGATTTGGGGGAAACAAGTTCAAGCAATGAAAAAAATGTAACACATTTTTGGATAGACTAATCTAACAATTTTCTCAAAAGTATGGTATGGCTATTTGAGTTGTTTACTCACAAATATGTGCCTCTAAGTTAAAAGTGAATGAGAGAGAAATGCCATTTAGCTCTACAATACAAACTTTGCCAAGTACACAAAACAGCAGCTACAAGGGTGCTTTGTAGAAAGATGTAGAAAGGATTTCTGTTGAGAAATACAAGGATGGGATTATTGTGGGGAAAACATAACTGCCATGTTGGATAGGCACTTGCTTTGAAATATATATATTTTTACACTATAATGGGCTTTTCAGAGTTTTCATGTTTTTACAACAAATGCATCAGGGCTCACTGTATTTATGGTCTGCAACCCACTCCATTGGAAATATGGTAATATGGCAGAAAAATGCATCAATAACGTGCCCAGTTTCCACAGTTACAATATAGATTAGAATAATATGCATAATTGAATTAATATACATACTACGCAAATTAGATGTCGGACCTTGAGAAAGTCAAATATTGTCCATAAATCAAGCTTTAGACAACAAAAAGTTATTTAGAAAAAAACATCCCAGTGTTTGTATCAGCAACTTTTACTTCACTAATGGTTTGGAACCTTTTTTGTATATTATAGTCTACATTTATTAATGTCATTTTATATTCATTTGTTTTTCATCTGAGCTATTAAAGGTTGAAATAGGCCTTTAATGCTCCACTAACTTCTCCTAATGGGAAATCTGTTAAGTGCTATCAGGCCTTCTTTATGCAGTTCCCTCCACCTAGATCTGTGCTGTTGTGGCTCTCATAGCCCTTTTAATATACGCAGCAATTCATAACTCTCAGAGCTATCATTTCAGGTTGTCAGTCAATTTAACACTAATCACCGAGCAGAATTCACAGCTTTTCACAAATATATAGGTTGACCTCCGTTGACAACTGCTTCACAGGTTTTGAGATGGAAACTATAGATGGTAACTGACAGAAATTGATGGGTCCCCAAGAAGTAGTTGATACTTTAATCCCAATTTGTCACAAAGCAAACTATTGCTTGAAGGCCAGTCATTTTCTGAAATGATATCAACTTGGATAGTCATGAAAAAACTTTAAAAGCACACAACAATAGAACAGCATAAGACTATCAAAGCAAGAACCTCTCTAAAAACATTAAAGGCACTGGAAAATTCAGGAAGAAAGGAAGGAAAAAGTAATCCGAAATTATTTATCATGAGATTTATCATGGAAATTAACATAATCAAGGTGCTGGATGAGGGTTGGTTTGCTGTATGGACAAAAACAAGGAAGAGGACCATGTATTCCACCATTTATTATTGTATATAACCAGGAACTCCATGGTATACCTCATAGTAGATCCTAGATTTAAAGATAGCAAAGCAAACTAGGAGGTTGCTATAGAGCACAAGTGGAGAAAACTGTTTAAACAAAGACAACTGAATGTTAGTAAGTGCTCACTATTACCAATATGCACTAATAGTTATGGTGGTGAATAAGAGTATTTGCTGCTTCTGCTGCGTCTTCTATGACAGGTCTTCTTCAATTTTTCCATTGGTGACCTCTTTCAGTCTGATCATTTTTTGCTTGATACCTGGTATAAAAGATAAAGGTTTCCTCTGACTTTTAAGTCTAGTCATGTCTGACTCTGGGGGGTGGTGCTTATCTCCATATCTAAGCCGAAGAGCCAGTGTTATCCACAGACACCTCCTAGGTCATGTGGCCAGCATGGCTGCATAGAGCGCTGGATTAGAACCACTAAACCTTTTGGTCAGCAAGTTCAGCAGCTCAGCAGTTTAACCCACTGCGCCACCAGAGGGCCCAACACCAGGTATATAGGTATACAAAATAGGTATACAAAATCAAATGTTTACTGATGAACAAGCTGTTTTCCTTTTTATAAAGTGCAGGCAGTCCTCGAGCTACACACATTCGACTTACAAATGACCCATAGTTAAGGAAAGGTGTGTGAGACAACAGGAAGTGACGGAAACCTACCTCTGGGAAGGGAAATTTACTCCTGAAAGAGTTATTATAGTAATGGGGAAAAAGTGTTTCTACTGAAGCTTTCTCATCAATCCTTGTTTCCACAACAAGCCACATTTTTCATAATCCAATTATCACGGGGACAGAAAGTGACGTGAAGTCTTCTGAGGAGCACAAACAGCAAAACAAGCACCACAGGGGTATTAACCCTTCCCTATACTATCCCAAGCTAATATATATATATATATATTTGGCTGGAAATACACGTAAACAAGTACCTGTTCCAACTTACATACAAATTCAACTTAGGTTCTGTAGGTTTATTCTTATCTTGTTTGTAATTTGAGGACTGCCTGTATAGCAAAACAGTCTTCTTTGGAGTCCACTGTAAACACTGCAGAACTGATTTGTGTAAATGTCTAAAACAGGCATTAGGTGACATTCAGAAAACTTTTACTGTTGCCAAAATGTTGGGGACCCTAGTATTGAGTTAAGGGGACCCATTTGGGTTTGGGACCCACAGTTTAAGAAGCAGTGCTCTATATGACACCCAGTGAAACTTTACAGGGTTGATCTAAGTGGCGGTGGCAAAATAAGAATATGAATTTTAGGGCTCATGTGATGCCCATCAAATACAGTTTCTAATAGACAGACAGACTCATACAGAAAAAAAAGTGATCACTCACCACTATCCTAGGACATTAAAAGCAAATATCAGCACTTTGAACTGTCACCAGAAGCAAACAGTATGCCAGTCCAGCTTTTTCAACAATATTTCTAGGCTTTCCTATATTCAGCCCTCCCCTGTCACATTTTGGATGAACTGTTGTTTCTGAGGCATCCCTATATATAGCACACTGCTGCAATCCAGATATGATATAACCAAGCTATGTTGGTAATGGCCCTTGACACAGACAGGCCTGTCTTGAATTTTAGCATATAAACTCCACAAAAGCAGAAAGTTGTGATCTGGAAAGTGAGAATACTGCACACATAATAAGTAATAAATAATTAGGACACAGGAAAACAATATCATAACATAATTTGGCTAAAAGGCAACAGCTTTGATTCTTGATTATGTCCTTGAAAACCACAACCCTAACAAGCGGCATTATTTCATGTTATGACTCAGGTCCACAGCTAACTTTTAAACACTTGTTTCATTGGATAAAAGTTTTTTTTCATTTTCAGAGCACGTTGGCAAGTTCTGCTTTATGGTAAATAATAAAAAGGGAAATAATTACTCTTTTGAAATTAATATAATTCTGCTTTGCACTGCCCTCCAATCTAGGTCATTAGTGGATCAATATGAGACAATTTATTATTTTCTGCAATATAGAGAAAAGTGATTTAGAAGATGTTAAGCCTATTACAATGGCTAGACTATCACTGAATTATTCCTCATTATAATCCCAAGGCATTGTCACTGAAGCAAATGCAATCCAAAGTACTAGGATTATCTAAACACCAATAAAATGAGATTTACTGCTTCAGCTGAAGACATCCTTAACATAAAACTTGATATATTCACAACTAATAATTGTGCGTGCCTGTAACATCTACAAAATCAAAGGCAACCAAGACCAGATTAGTAAATCATCCAGCATGCTGACAATTTTTGATGTCAAGGGGGGGGGGGGGACAATATTAAAAAAAACCCCAAAGAAACCAAAGACTCGCAGCAGGTTATTCCCTGCTTCCCAAAAGTATTCAGTAGCGAGCTTATTAAATACTGTTTGAAGCTGTCAATCATGTCCTGCTCCTTTTCTCACCACTTTCATTTTAGGCACCCAGGTGTGGAAGACTTGGCTTTGTTCAAAGATAGGTGGTGATGAAAGGAGCTAAAATGCCAGCCAAGGGCCAAAACCATCAGACTGAATTCGTGTTTGAGTCACTAAATCCGTGTTTTGAGTAACAAAGCAAAAATACAAAAAGCAAACCTTGAATTTATCATTTTATGTAAGGGATAGCATTTTACTTGTGCAGATTGTGTGTAATTGGACTTGATCATCCACAGCTTAAACCAAGAAATAGCTTCCTAACATCTACAGAGATACTTGCAGAAACACTTCAGCAAGCGAAGGTCCAAAAGTAGGAGGTTAAAACCCAGAACCTCAATCCATAGCTGATACTGGATGAGAAATTCCCTCCTAAGCACACAGAAGACTGGGTGACTTGGAAAGCGTTGAACAGACCACACCCTGGCACCACAAGATGCAGAGCTAAACTTAAAAAATCAGACTACAAAGTAGAGTCCACAACATGTGAGTGCAGAGAAGAGCAAACCATAGACCACTTACTACAATGCGGTCTGAGGCCTGCCACATGCACAATGGAGGACCTTCTCACAGCGACACCAGAGGCCAGCTTCTGGTCAAAGGAAATTTAGTATAATGCCAAACTTTTAACTTTGTTTGTGATTTTTATACATTATAACTGAATTCTCAATTAGCTTCTGACTCAATAAATAAATGAATCCATGGATTTATTATCTAAAGGAGGTGGATCTAAACCCAAATAGATACCATGGATCCACTGTATATAATTTAAAATTTTAAGTGATTGCATATATATGCAATCCTAAGCCTATTTGAGGTCTGCAAAACATCTTCAAGGTTTGTTTGTTTTGGCCCCAAATGCCTTTATGAACATCATATGGAGCTCACAGCCATTTTACCCCCACCCCCCATCCCATTTTGGGAAGCCTTTTCTAAAAAGAGAAATCCAACCAAGAATTTCTAGTTTTACGAAGATCTTTCCTAGGCCCAAAACAAGGGTGGGTTTGATGGGATTATGGCAAAACATGGAAAAATTACCTCCACATCCACAATGGAAAAAATGACAGGGTGGGGCAGTGGAGCAGCCTTCCAAGTCTCCCTGAGAGGGGCAATGTCACCCCTCAGCTCCTAGCAGTTGCCCACTCCTGCTTTAAAATAGCTAGCATTTTAATGGTATCTATTCAGCCTCAGTTAATTAACTCTGCACATATATTCCAGCTCAGCAGATTCATATAAAGTATCAGACTTTTCTGGATACTTCATGCACCAGATGAAGCTGGCTGCAACTATAACAATGTATGCTACAAGTTTACTATCCTCTTTGTTGTTGAAGCTCCAATAGTCCAGAGGAGTTATTCCTTTGGAAGTCCTAATTCTACATATTGTAATCCTCAGTGGGAAAAAATAGAGGTGAAAGAAGATATTAAATCCACTTAAAGCCACTGAGAAGTTCAAAAAGGGTAAATGGCAACCTATTGTTTTGCAAGTGTAAGCAGCTGTAAATGTCAGCATCCCAAACTAACCTTTGCATTTAAGTCCGTTTAATTTGAAAGATTTACTGAAATCTTGTAGAAGTTTGTAGTTAGAAGATTGGGGTGTATTTTTGTAAATGGTTACACACACAGGTATCTTTTCTACCCTGACAACTGCCTAAATCAGCTCTCTCTTACTGTCTTAGTTCTGAGGAGAAATACTGGTCTCCCGAGTTTCCATACTAGCTCTCAAGTGAAGAAAGTATAAAAACACAATCTCAGTGTTTTCCAATGCAACAATTACAATCCATATGAGGTTAATGCTTTTAACAGCCCAATCAAAAAAGCACAAAAAGTGTGTTCAGTGGCACAGAATACAGGCTGATTCAGTGAAAACAAAGACAACCAAATAGAACAAGAAATGGAGCCAAGTTAATTGTTTTCTTTTCCTTGAGGTATCTTCTCAATGGAAGCCAGTCCATTTTGCTCCCTTTATTTTGATCTTGGGGCAAGAACAGCAAAGAGTCCATATCAATATACTCCCTTATTTTTATAATCCAAATCTCCAAAGCCCATCCCAACCCTATTGTAAAAAGTTTTCACAATAAAGATTATTTTTTAAAATGGAGCATAGTGTCTGGAAGAGCAGGAGGAGGAAAAAGACATCTAGCTGTTTTTTTTTAAAACCAGACAAACCTTTTCATTGATAGACCATTTCCCTTAAACCTTCAGAAATGAATGTTCACAGGAAACCAGAACAACCCAGAAATCAAAGACTTTAATGTAACCGGTCTGTACCTTCAGCCCACAAAAGGCATAGACAAAAAAGGAGGCTGAAATCCCAGCACAACTCAAATGAGTGCCACACATATTCATCATGAAGTCCTGAACAGGAAACTCAAGACGGTGAGCAGTGGAATGGCATGACTTAAATCCTAGAGGGCCATTCTACATTTCAAGTATTCATTGCAAGGATTTTCTTGTGCTGTCCTGTTCACTGATACCTGGACATGTTAATTATGTCATTATCTGCCAATAGCAGCCAACAAGCAATAGGAACGTTTGCAGGGAAACCAACAACATTAATCTTGTCAACATGGGTTAATTTGCAATACATTTTAGAACAGGGAATGGGAAAATCTGAACTGTCATTTTTATCAGCAATGCAGCTTTTTATTTCTTAATTCTGCCCCTACATACTATGCATCATTAGTCCAAAAGAAAGGGCAACGTATTACTCAATATATTAATTGCATACCATCGGCATGCAAACTTTATATTCATCACCATATTGTGATAGGAATGATGGCAGCTACCATCTACATATGCCATGTACACCATTTGCATTATATGATAAGGAATAGAAATTAAGAGGGGTTTTTTCAAGTTATTGCTCCAAAGTTTTCTTTGAACTATTTCATTCAATTCAGCATTACAGCGAGCAGATGTTGCTTATCTAGAAACACTGCCAAATTAGAGGGGCTTTTAATTGGGGAAAACTCATGCAGTAAGCTGTTTATAAACATATGTTTTTGAAATTTGTGCAGACTTTATTTAGATGGACAGACTTTGTGATAGTTCTCATTTCTTGTAGTTCTGACTCTGGCACATGAAATATTTTTAAATTGAAAATGTTCGCTGAAGAAGACTTTGTATGAAACAGCTATAGAAATCCTGAGAATGACCATCTTGATTTGTCATCATGAACAGTTTGCCAGTCACTGGAGCAAGTTATTTCACAGCAGCTTGGCTGTCCATCATTTATAGTTCGGTTTATTTTTGCCAATCATTGGAACAAATACTTTCACAGCAGCTATTCAGATCTATTTACGGCTGGAACTTGTTTATCTTTAAAATACTTTGACTTGATTTTGTATACCTATGTATATTTAATTTTTATTTATTTTGTATTTACATTATTTGTTAATACAAAATACTTGATTTTTTAACCAGAATTTTTATGTCCTTGGTTAACTGAGAAACAATACAGTGTGAATTAATTCAGCTGGAGACTAGGCCATGGAAACCCACAGATGAATGGAAAGGCAACACCTTTCTGGAAAAAAACTTGCCACCAGTAAAGCCCTGTAGTAGGTTTGCTTTAGGGTTGCCATAAGTCAGAAATGTTCTTTGCTACCAAACCCCTGGAATAAAGGGGCAACACAACGTAAGTGGGTTAACTATGGGCAACTTTTATTAATATTATCTAATTAAACTTTGTAAGTTGCAGGTAATTATAGAGTGTTTAATGAACTTGGTGCGGGTAAAGCTGAGGTAGTGATCCTTTCGGCCTATCCCTCAACTTCTTTGACCAAAAAACACCTGTGTGTCGGATTACGATAACACTAAGTGACCACTAAGGGAAACAAGATGGAGAATTCTAGCCCAAGGATTTATTGAGGTCAGTTTCTCCCATTCCTAGGCCATTTCCATTTGCCCTCACCTCCTTTATTTACAACATAGATGAGGGTTTCAATTCCTGGCCTACACCCAAAAAAGGGTCCTTTGGGTGCACACTAAAACCAAATACCTTGCTGTTTTCTGGCATGCCTATTTAACAGACTGCACCTCTCAATTTGCCCTATTAAAACAGTACGGAGTAGGTGAAACCCTCCCCCCAATTGTTCCTACCCAGCCCCCTAGGGCAACCAATTAAATTATACTGTTAATGGGCGAGGAGGGGTGTCACAGGTTGACTGAAGACTGTGGAAGAGGGGCAGAATGCTGGTGACTGCTCCGCTCCCAAGAAAGTAGTCCCATCCGGGACTACTTTCTTTCCGCCTCTTCCGTGGGAGAGGCGGCAAAGTACTTCCCACCCCCAACTGCACTGGAGGGGAAAGTCAATTGTTTGTTAAGGAAGATTCTGTTATTCTTCTGTTATATGTATAATATATCTCAAAATGTTTTCTGTATGTTTCATCACCAGAAGATGACACAACATTTTATTCAGTTCAGCATGCTTTCCTATTTATTTTTCATCCATGTATACTGTAAGCATTGTCTTTATAACTTTATTATCTAACAGTTTCATCTATACTTTTGTGATTGTCTTGCCATTATCTGAAAATGTATCTATGTAATATAGTTCCTATGTAACAACTTACAGTACATGGCAATTCCAATATTCAATAAGCTCTATTATTATGTTTCAAATAAAAAGTGGCAGAAAGTAATAGGTGGCAAGCACAGATACAATATAAAAATGAAACTGAGTTCTATTTTCAGCCAATCCTGACAGTTTACATTCTAAATCCCATTTTGTTTAAGCTACTGCTCCTCTAATTGCAATAAAATCTCGCCAACACTTCAGGCTTTATCCTAATCAATTGCTAGCTAAGCATTATGCAAACCACCTCTCTATCCATAGGAAAGATTTTTCTATACTTAATTAATTTTGAACATTTGCAAAGTAAAATCTATAAAGATTTAAGATAAGATTTGATAGAAGTACACAAGATATATGTTTAGATACTAATTTACATTTTAAGCATATAATTTATAATCTAATATAATCTGCATAGCCAAAGAACATGACTTATATAAATATATCTGACAGGGGAAAAAATATCATAAGCAGTATTTATTCAGCACACAGTCATAAAATAAAATGAAATTGTAGATACAACAAACAAGAAATTTCCCTATTTCCTTTCTATAGGTACATAGGTCCTCATTTTGGTGTTAATTTCTCTTTTATTACAAGTCTATTGTTATTATTTTTGTATTATTCTGTTTGTTTTAAAATATTTGTATTTGTGTTCGGCATTAAATGTTTGTCTTCTTTGTGTGTAAACCGACCTGAGTCTCCTTGGGGAGAGAGGGCGGTCTATAAATAAAGTTATTATTATTTTTATTACTGCTAGAGTCTTACCTCTTCGATCACGAGCAGCTAAATTGTGACCACTTTTTAACGTAATGTCCAACTGGAACATTCCAGGATCCGCCTGGGGTAATTCTGAATTGCTGGTTCCAGCAGGATTGGTTCTCTGAAAAAGGAAAGCATATCCGTGAGATGCTGTATTTTTAATACCCTCTCATATATCATCTAATTTGAAATATTTCAAAGTGACATCTAGGCAGCAAGACTGTGGTAGACAGTGACAATCTTCTTCCCAACTACAAATAAAGAATTTTCATAAACTACATCCCAATGAAGTTAATACTAAGAAACTTCTAATAGATCAAATATATTTCCCACAAAAGCTAAGTTATTATCATGCTATCAAGAATGTCTTACTGTACTGTTTGTGAAAAATCATAAGTAGATGAAATACTAAAATGACAATGAACTCAAATCAGCTTCAACTTAGGAAGACTCTATGAATGAAAGGTCTTCAATATCATCAAAAACCCTGCTCAGTTCTTGCACACTCAGAGTTGTGGTTTCTTTTTTAATGAGTCAGTCCATTTTGGTGTAGTCTTCTCCTTTTCCTACTGCCTTCAATTTCACCACACCACAGTAGTGTCTTTCAATGAGTCACCCTTAGTATGACAGTATGATTTCTGCCAGTTTGATTTCTGAGTTTCTTAAATAAGAAATATTGCTACCTTTATTGATTAGTTCACAAATCATAAAACCAAACTTAATGAGTATTATGTGATGTCTCAAAACTCAGGTCTTGAATTCCTTATGTCTTCCCTATGTAGGTACAAATTTCCAAGAACACTTTATTATGATCCCATTAAAACTCTAGTTTGCATGTTTTGAGAATTGAAAAACTTTGCTGGAAAATGTATACATTTATAATAAATACTGTAAGTCCCAGTTATCCAGAACCCTATTGGATACCAAAATCTGTGAATTCTCAAGTCCTATTATACGCAGTGACAAAACTGTATTTATATTAAACGGCAAAATAAAGCGCTGCTTTTTGTGGAGGAGGGGAATTGGAATATTTTCAAGCTGTGGATAGTTGAATCCATGGATATACAAGGCGGACTGTAGTCTGTGTGTGTATGTATCATTCACACACACACATACGCACATGCACACACACACACTTAAGGTTGTATGTCTGTAATGCACTCTACATTGGACTACCTCTTTACCAAGCGTGGAAACTCAAATTAGTTCAACACAAAAGGCAGCCAGATTGGTTATGAGAATATCTAGGAATAAGCATATCACACCTATACTAAAGACACTCAACTGGTTGCCAATTAGTTTCCCAGTAAAATACAACATGTTGGTTATAACCTTTAAGGCCCTACATGGCTTGGGTTCAGGTTATGTTCTCTTTTATAATCTCTTGTATAGCTCAGGTTTTTTTTTTTTTTACTATTACTCATGAATATGTATCACATTAATAAATAATCTCATGGGAGTTTTAAATTAATTAATATAGTATGCTTTCTCCATATGACATGACCAGCGTACAAAAAATATCAACACTTTCAGAAAAACTGGAACCTACCAGAGAAAGTGGGAGTGAAGGAGAAAATCAGGCTACTGAAAGTGATAGTGACTACAGAGTCTATCACATAACAGAAACCTTAAAGAAGCACAGAAATCCTGCTGAAGAAGTAATTTCCTTATTGGGGGATTTATCAAAATCCCCTTAAGTCTACAATCTTAATGGGTTTGATATGTTAGAGAAACAAAACAAAGCTGATTCAGACTCAGAATAAGACAAGATTACATTATAAGAATGGCCACAGTGTTCCTTGAGCACATACAATTCCTCTTCACCATCATTTCAGAAACTCTTATTTTCATTTTAAATGATGGTTCTGGTGGTGGTAATATTTATTTATACCTCATCTTTTCTCCAGAACTAGAACTCAAGACAGATTATCAAAATCAAACACATATAAAGTTATGGGTAAAATATAGTTAAATTGTATAATTAATGATTTAACACAATTATATAATTAACAATTCTAAAAAGTAAGAAATAAAAATAATAAAGCAAATTATTAAAAACCATTTTCTTTTAAACACATGGTTCTCACTGCCTGCTAGAATTCAACTTCAAGCAATAATATAACAAGAAATAGTCTCTCTAGGAAGGGAGTTAAAAAAACCTGGGTTGGCATCCTCTTATGCAGTCTCACAAATCCTTACTGTAAGGTTGTCTAGATGGAAGATCTTAAAGCCCAGGAAGACTTTAAAGGGAGAATGTGGTCCTTCAGATAGTCAGATAGATTGACCGCAGCTTAATTTGTGGTTTGCACTATAAAACAAGCCCAGACAAGGAGAGATTAATCTTAATTGTACGTGGTTGGAAACAAGCCTACTTCACAACCATTGTTTCATCAATCATACTTGAGATTAACTACAGACCTGGAAGAGAAGCTAAACTACTGTCAATAGAAATGTGTGCAAAAAAATTCTGATAACTGTCTTGCAGATATTCAAGAGAAATACACAATGTTCTACTTCTACGTGTTCTGGCAATGGTAAATCAGAGAAGGGGAAGTCATTTTTCAGTCTAGCATTAAACAACCAGTGTATCACATTTCCACATATATTCAACACCACATCAAATATTTTCAGAAGAAATCCATTTGCAATGAAGGAAGGCAAAATCTGAATATACAAAGTACATTGCAGTACCTTAAGAACAAATGGTACAGTATGCATTTTCAAAAGAATGCACAAGTTCTCTGATAAACTGATTAACACTACAACAAGCAAGCCATAACTCTGAATTTCATATAATTCATCCTTTCTTAGCAATTTTATGGTAAGGAAATTTATTGACAAGGGCAAATAATTTCACTCCTCTAGCAAGTTCATATTAATGAATCAAATGGATTGCTGATTAATTTGTTCTTAGAATACATCACCAAGATAAAACCAGTGAAGTTAGATTATAACTAATCAAACAATTAGTAGAATTGTCATCAGAATAATGAGAATATTAAAATGGAAGTCATGTTTTCACTCTTTTTTCCCAAATGCTGGCATCTGATGGCTCCTATGTCAGTGCAGAGGTGAATGTATAATTTGGGATTTACTCCTGAATAGGTTCAAAACTTTGTATAGTTTTTTTAAACTGTCCAAATGGATTCACTGCTCCACTGATAAAGACGCCAATAACCACCAGTTTCCAAATACAAACAATAATGCAATAATAAACTCAAAAAGGTTGAATCTCCCTTATCTGTATTTTGGATCCCCCCCTTCCGGGTTATATAATACCTGTATTTGTATACATGTACATAATGAGAATTCATGAAATGGAGGCCAAGTCCAAATACAAATTTATTGATGTTTCATATACATCTTATACACATAGCTTGGAGGCAATTTTATACGCAACCTTTTAAATAATTTTGTGCATGAAACCAAGTTTGTATACACTAAACAATCAGGAAGAAAAGTGTCTGTATTTTAGTCACCTATGCTGACAATTTTGGATAATTTAAAAAATTGCAATCTTGGAAAAGGATGTTCAACCTAGAACGCTTGTCTTTATTTTATTTTTTTAATCCCTTCAAATGTACTTTATTTCAGAAATCTTTGAAGTTCAGGCTACACACAACAGCTGCAGCACACTAGTCCATCTAACATATGTTAGTAGCCTACTGCAAGTGTTAACTTTTATGTGTTTGGTAGAGATTTTGTTTGGCACCACAAATTCTGATATATTGCATAATGAGACTCAATTTATATCAGTTTTGGACTTTATGTAAATTTGATTTACCAGTTCATTTGGAAATCTTAAACTTTAGCACATTATATAATGATTTATTTTTGATAACATGTATAAGATGTTACTTATTTTAATATTTATTTTAAGGAACAAATTATTCCCTACAACTACAAGAGTACATTACCAGCACAACTGTATGTATTTCTATTCAAAAAATATATCCCACTGTGTTCACTGTGGGTTTCCTACCCCCTCAAATTACATGTGTGCAGGATTGAAGCCAAATAAGCTTGACCAGAAATTGGAGAACAATAACAGTATTTTTTTAGGATGTGTCTGATTGTGGAAAATAGAAGTAGCCTTTCTCAACCATTAGTATTCCTCCTCCTATTATATGGCCAGAAGTCATGGAATATGGGGGTTGCAATCCAAACCTTCTAAATGATACATAGTTGAAGAAAGCTACTAAAGGGCACCATGACTGAATTAGTAGACAGAATAATTAAAATATTTTCCTCCCTACAAAAAACAAGTAAACAGCCGTGCTTTCCAGTGACTAATACCATGACTCGATTAGGTTTTCTTCAACTATATAGTTGTTGTTTTAAGGTAAAGTCAACAATTAAGTTGTACCATACTAACAGTAGAGGATCTAAAACATATTTCTATTGTTCCTCTTATTTGGAATGGAAGTGAGATCAGATCTCACATGACTAGAGGCATTATTTAATGGACCTGACCCCATAAGATGAAGACAAATTCCAGTGCCTATTCATAGCACTGTTATATGTTTTAATTAGGTGATTTTAATGTATAAGTTATTATATTTTTATATGAAAACAAAAGTGGAGACACTGAACAGTCATGTCTATAAAGCAGTGGTTCTTAACCTGTGGGTCGCAAACCACCAGTGGGCTGCGAGGACGAAAATCTGGTCCATGAGCCTCCTTCCTCTTTATTTGTTTTATTTTTTTTTATTTCTGCTCCTTTCATGCTGCTGGCCACTCCTTCCCTGTCACTGACCATGGCATATGTTCTGTATCAGAAACGAGAGCTGATGTGGTCTATCCAATGCAATTTTCTGAATCAGCACCCCAAACCAAATCTAAAGTTGACCAAAAACTGATGTTGGAGATTGGCCCCTGGTCAAAGTGGTCCCTTGTCAAGTGGTCCCTGGTTTAAAAAAAAGGTTGGGAACCACTGCTTTAAAGTATATACTATTTCCTAACAACTTCAAGAAAGGCTCTGAACTTTTATGAGAATTTGGACAAACCCCTTGCTTTCTCATTCTATCTCCATACCTCCAAGTGTGCAGAATTGCTTTTTCTTCATAAGAGTACACTTGTGTACACACACACAGGGAGCCCCATCAGCAGGCAGTGCAATATTCCAAACGTTCAACTGGGGTTTCATTCCAGTGTAAATTCTCATTTCTCTTAAAATTAGATTCCATCAGCCAGTCTTTCTAGTCTATTAGTCAACTACCTGTCTAAAAAAAGGAGAAATAACAAATGTGTTATATACTTTCTTCTTAATGTCTGTCTGCTCTGAGGAGCAACATTTATTTTAAAATATTGATTTTGTGTGTGCAATTCTCATCTCCTACATCATAATTCTAACATGGAGATTTCTACTCTTGATTTGTTTTCCTATTTAGAATGAACTGCAAAATTATAAAGGTAAGGGAAATTCTGCTAGTACATAAAATGTGGTTAAATTTGAATAATGAGGGTTGACTAGAGATCTGTTGTGAGAAATGTTCTGTTTAGAGACAAATTCCAGTTGTGGAATAAGATTTTCTTTAGTACAGAGCAGAGGTAAATGAATGCCAAAGCTACTACAATTATTGCCTAGGGCTTACTAACACTGTATTCATTAGTGTTACCCAACAATTCCTTAAAATTGCTATGAATTTCATTATTAGATACCAGTGTCTTCAGCCTGAATTACCAAGAGAAAAAAGTTACAGCTTCAGTTTTCATGACCAATCAGCCACATAGAAGACTTTTATTTTCTGACCTGATCTGCTCCTCTCGTTTTGTATTCTGTTTCCCTTTAAATTGTAGAATATTACATCATACTCGATTGCAATCATAAAAAATAATTTGTTTTGTGTCAAAATCTCTGATGATCTTTTGTGTGGTTAGGATAGGAGCTGAAAAATAATCATCAGCTACAAAAGAAAATTCCCTGAACTTGCAGCTGAAGTTCTGTAATCCTCTCCCAATGGCAAAAGCTAATCAATATCATATTACAAAGCCCCTTGTCTCTAAGGCCCCAACCTAATGAGGCACAATTCACATTAACTTTTGAAACGTCTGTTCCTTAAGCTTTGTTGGTAACAGCCCTACACAATATCAAGAGCTGTTTACATTCTGGAAAACCCAGGCATAGAAGGACCCTGAAAGGCTTTAATATAAACCTAAGAAGCAACATGAGATGATATTGCAGCATACGATCAAAGTGCCTAAATTACTATATGCCCCAAAGTGGAAAAATGTTGAGATTTTCATGGTAGAAGATGAATGAAGATATTAAATCTAAGAGAAATTGACAAATTAACAGCTTTGTTAAGGGATAAGTCAATGGGCATATCCTTCTATGAGTAGATTTTTTAGACAGTTTAGACAGTTTTTATTGTTTAAAAGAGAGAGATGAAATGATATTAATGGCAGGTTCAGAGCAATGAGTGTTGGGGTCATTTTTTCTTTAGTAAATAAAAGTATATATTTTGCTGTATATTAGTGGAAGAAAATTTAATATTATACGTAAACAAATGTTTCTGTTTGTAAATATAAGTATATCTGAAAACTTGGCTCTTCCGATGTGCCTTTGGAGAGTGACCATTTGTCCCAGTTCTGTTTGTCCCATCTACAGTGTTGCCCCTAGGATGCACTTTCCCCCGTCCTAAACTGAATGTCTAACCCCACTGTTCACCCTTTTTGGGCTCCTCTCAATTACACTTTTTCTATTCCTACCTCAACCAGGGTTTTATCATTTTACCTTATCCATTTGGCCTGCCCATTGTGTTCGATTTTAATATATGTCAATCTCCTTTATTTTATTTTGCTACTTTATGTATTTTATTCTGATGCAATTTCTCTTGCCTGCATTTTGTATTTTATTTTGCTGTATTGTATCTTTGGGCTTGGCCTCATGTTAACCGCCCCGAATCCCCTTTGGGGAGATGGTGGTGGGATATAAAGTTTATCATCATCATCATCATCATCATCATCATCATCATCATCATCATCATCATCATTTATAGGTGACAGAGAGCTATATCCATGTCATATTTTGTTGTATATTTTATGTATTGTATGTCTGTATATTTTTATGTATGTTTTTTAATATCCTAACAAAAACATAGAAAATATATTAATTTGAGCATAACAATGATAACAATGCATGTTGGTTGGCCAATAATGGTATCACACTTCAAAAAAAATCCTAAAATAATAACCAAATTTTACCTGCATTTAGCTTTTCAGTAACATGTGCTATACTAGCCTATCTCCCTTCACTCCCACCCCTTTACCATACAGCTTAAATCCTTAACTTGACCGAATATATTGAGGAAGATTATGAGAAAGGTTGCATTACGTGAACAGTTTTTGCGGACCTTACAAACACAGTGCAACATAGGAAATTGCTGCATAAAATCTACCATATCATTTGAGACTACAATTTTACAAAAACCTCCTAGAACACCACATCTTCTATGTGAAGTTTCCGAGCAGGAAAAGTAGGTGGAGGAGACAAAAGAATTGTTTACCTCAAGGCAGCATTCTTGCGCCGACCTTGTTTAACATTTTTACTATTAATCTGCCATAGCCACCACTCACAAAGAGTTTTATATATGCTGATGACCTTGTCCTAACAACACAAGCAAAAGACTGAAATGGTTGAAAACCATCTTACTAATGCCCTGAAAGATCTTTCCAGCTACCACAAAGATAACCACCTGAAGCCGAACCCTGACAAGACATTTCAATCTACATTAATCGTGAAGCCAACAGGAAACTGAAGGTTACCTGGGAAAGCCAAGAGCTTGAACATTGTTCCCATCCTAATATGATCTTATTTGCACCGTAAGTATTTCTTAAGAGTGGACAAGATTTTGAATTGTCATCTCAATGTCCTACAAACCTGAAATTGCAATGGCATTGCTTTTAAATCTAGAGTAAACAAGAACAATATTGCAAAAGTGGCACTTGACAAAATCAAGCAGCTACATGGTTGTACTTATTTTCAGGTTTGTAGGACACTGAGACAACAATTCAAAATATTTTCCTCCTCTTAAGAAATACAGTGCAATACATTGTCCACCTCTATAGTGCTTAGACACTCCAAGAGAGACATGGTTTTACAGCATGTTGGTCCACACACTAATATGAGCATATATGTATTTAAATTTACGATGCTCTATGTTCTGAAGAGAAAGTGACAAACAAGGAAAATGTAATTATTCCTTTTCCAGATAAATCTGGCTAAACTGGCAGCATCCATGTTAATGCTATAGGATTTTTTTTAGAGTTAAAGAAAATGCTGCAAATGTTTCTGCAAAATATATTCAGATTTGAGCCCCAGTAGTAGCAACATGTAATATTTATGTTGGAAAAAATGCTTTGTTCTACCAAGGAGTTTATATTTAGTTTGCATTTGAATTAGTTTATTGTATTTACATGCTTTGTTCTAAATCCCAATGTAACGTTTGTGCAGAAGAACAGAATACACACCAGTCAAGCTCCCTTGGTTTCTGCCATTGCCTGATTAGTATTGTACTTCTTCTTGTGGTTCCACACGTATGCAACACTTTACACAACTGATTGTACATCTGGTTACACATCTATACTTCAGGTTGGATTCTTCCCTTGACGCATACTCTGAAACTCAATGTCCACAAGTACAGGGTTTATTGGAGCATGTAAAAATCAGTTGGTGAGTGTGTTAACTGAAAAATTCAAAGGATGAAGCTCATTAGTTGGGCTATGCCTGGGATGCTACCTGAACCTGTTAGTTTTGGCAACAGTTACATGTTTAAGTTTTTTCTGAGTGGGAGCTTGCCAAGACAAGTTTTTTTCTGCTTCTGGGCTGCTGGAAGGGGTTCTTTCACACGGACACCCAAAGGGCATTTGAATCTCTCTCAAAGGACATTGTGTGAGTCAATGTAACTGTTCACATGACTGTATATATGTTGCTCTACATAACAAAGAGGAAACACTAGGTTCTGGCAGCCACCATGTCGGACTACACAGTGAGGCCGCTGGAATACATAGGCATGTGGACAGGCAGAAGGGAGGAAACCATGAAAATGAATGAAGTCTGGCTACCAGTATTAAAAAACTCTAAAATTGTAACAGTAAAACAACACTCAAACACAGGGAAACTCTAGAGGGGAAACAATCAGGGACAGCTAATCACCTCTCAACAAAAGATTCCCCCAGGCACTAACAAGCCACACTTAAAAACTGCCAGGCCATCAAATGCTAATCAAGGTGGCCAATTGAAACATTCACACCTATCCAACAGACAAGAGTTCTTTCTCCCACCCTGGACTTTCCACAGATATATAAACCCAATTTTCCTAGTTTCCAACAGACCTCGCAACCTCTGAGGATGCCTGCTGGAGATGCAGGCGAAACTTCAGGAGAGAATGCTTCTAGAACATGGCCATACAGCCCAAAAAACCTACAACAACCCAGTGATTCTGAAATCCTTGTACAACAATACAAAGAGGAAACACCTTATTCTTTACTGACCATCTGCGTGACATATCTTTTCTCTGGCAAAACAATTAATTCGATTGGAACTACGCGTGATTTTCATTCCGCCATGGGGTTCTGCTATTAACATTATATTGGTCTTGATGGCACAATACACAAACTGTTTTTCTGTGTACACAACCCACATCTTAGTGCCTTTGGAAACTGGAATCGTCAAAGGACAGAACCATGAAACTGGATCCCATTCACCTGTTTTCACTTTTCTTGGGCAGATGATAAGAGAGAGAGAACAGGGCCAAAAAAATCAACCATATAATAATAATAATAATAATAATAATAATAATAATAATAATTTTTATTTGTATTCCGCCCTATTTCCCTGAAGGGACTCAGGACAGATTCCAACATAACAATGACAAACATTCGATGCCTACATAAAACATACAAATCTAACATAAAATCCCAGAAAACCCCCACATGTAAAAGTAACATTAAAGCCTATGATCAAATTAAGACATAACATCAGTAAATTAAACCTGACATCAATAAATTAAACTACACGTAATCAGACCAAATTCTATAATAACATAAATCTAAACAAAACATCCACATTAGTGTACAACAGCCAGCAAAGGTTCACAAAATGGTGTGGGATGGTTATGAAGTCAAATTAGGTCATTGGGCTGGTGCAGACCAGGAAAGCCCAAATACGCATAGTTTTCAACCAGAGGCCCGGCGGTGATCTCTTGACCATTTAATCCCCCTCCTCTCCATATGCTAGTGAGCAAAAGTAGGTCTTAGGCTGATTTTTAAAGGAGAGGAGGGAAGGGAGCAGCTTTATTTCTACAGCATGTATCAACAGTATACGTTCCAGGTTTCCTGCATCATTACAAGAACATATGAAAGAATGGGCCCTAATTAATATGCAGTAATTGTAAATCATCCATAAATAGACTCCAGTTTCTATAAGCAGTATCATTATGGGAAAACTACAAGTGTTTTATTTCCTATTTTTTCTAGTGAATTTGGATGATAAATGGTATTCTGATCTGGCATGTAAACTCAATTCCACTAATGATCACAGAATTTTGCAGAAACCAAATATTTTGATGTAAATCAGCATATCGCACTCTGTTTGAAAACACCATAAAATTAGACTGGCTTGTTACACTGAAAAGTATAGCAGTATCTTCTATTTTTTTTTAAAAAAAAAAAAACCAAGCAAGTTACTTCATTCAAAGCTTGAATTAGCCATTACTTTTAGAAAGTCTACAACCCTAGTTAAGAGCTTCTTTACGGTTCTGCTGACCAATGCATTCAGGACTGCTGCAGAACTCTTACATAACAATGTGTCAAAGTCTTTCATCATCATTAACACAAACAGAAAATATGTTGTACGCATTTCGTGACATCCTTTTTTTTCTTCACAAGAAAAACGAAGCATTTTTGGCAGAGCCTAAATCTTTGATTACTCAGATCCCATGCTTTTAATCAAATCTCATGAGGTTATGCAAATCCCACTATCAGCTCCTATGATTAACAGTGCCTCAGATACTGAACAAAGTCAGAGAAACGGCATTTTTAAAAATTAGTACGGGAAGATGGCTAAAGATAAAAGTTCAAGACTGATTAATATTTTATCATCTCGAAAAGGTGGGTGACTATTTTATTGGTATTTAATCTAGCACAAAATGGTTAATTGGATTTTTTAAAATCTCTCTACTACAGGCATGGGCAAACTCTGGCCCTCCAGGTGTTTTGGACTTCAACTCCCACAATTCCTAACAGTCGGAGTTGAAGTCCAAAACACCTGGAGGGCCAGAGTTTGCCTATGCCTGCTCTACTACTTCGAAATATACAGCATGCCCTGTTTTTGTAAGTATATTTTAAGCAAAATAACTGGGTTTTGCTAACGCTGTTATAACATCCAAGATGCCACAAAGTGATAAACTCTTAAAGGCAACACATTAGGAAGCCAAACCAAATTGCTTTGAAAACATCCAGCAGCTTTGTTTGCATAGTCCTAAAACAACACCAACTCATGTCCTGCCAATTATAGAAACAAGTTTGCATACAGTAGTCAGTAGCGTACGTTTAGATTTCGTGAAAATATAAACATCTCAGATGCTTGTTTTCCTTCTGTAATTCTAGTAGTTTGCCCACTACACCATATTATATACACACACACATACACTGCGAACTGTTTTAATGTATTTATAATAGTTTTTAATGCAAGTTGAGTGTATATTATGCTTTTTTATTGTTTGGCACAGAATGGTGCCTGTTGGTAGCCGTCATGAGTCCTTCTTCAGAGGCAAGAAGGATGGGATAGAAATGCTCCACACACACACACACACAGTGCTGATATATGTTCAGAGCGCATTCTTATACATTATATTGTTCATTAAATTCAAAGGTATAGAGAAGTCGGAATACACAGTGCATCCCAATACCTTCAACTCCCTTAGCATAGGAAGAAGAGAGGATTTACTATTTTACTACTTTTTATCATTTGAGCTGTGGAAGACCTCTTTCAACTTGCAGCAAGAGAAGCCTGCTAAAATCTATATATTTTAACCTCCATACAACGAGAACATTGGAAATAAGGTATAAGATACAATAAACAGGCACCTTCTCGTGTTCCTCTTAGAGGTTTACTAGGATGACTATTAAAACATTAATTCATATTTTAAATAATCCTCAGCATGGATCCAAAAAAGGGATTTCTTTCCCCCCAAATTTAAAGTCTTTTGCTCTTATGTGTATTTAATAAAACCAACAGTGCATACTAAATCACCCCACAGATAGTCAGTAATGTCTATTTAATAAAACCAACAGTTCATATGTCATACTAAATCACCCCACAGAGTCTTGCTAAAATCAGTAATGGAATGTAAAAGCAATAAGGGTTCGGGGTGGGGGGGGGGGAATTAAAAAAAATACCTTATTATGGCCCAGTTGCACCATTTTCTCTGTTCTCGGTTTGGAGGAGCAAATTATCTTTGGCTTCATATACATCCATTCACGCTTGAAATTGGTCCTATACCATGACCAGCAACAAACAACGCTGTTTATCTCCAGCTAATAGCAACGGCTTCTTAGTACATGACTTGCTGCTCTGAATTGCAGCCACTGGGAGTGACCGTAATAGGAAACCATATAGAGTGTGAATACAGTTGCTTCACAGAGTAAAAGGGATGTGACTCAGTCAACTAATCTCTTATCTCACTGTACTACATCTTACAGCATCTCCAAACACTGGACAATTGGATTCAAAACAGTTCTCTTGTATCTTTTCAACAGCTGTGTAAGAGGGCTGCATTAACTAACCACAGTGCACATGATAGCAAGAATACAAGAGGATTGGCACACAAAACACACACACAACACCATACGTTGCAGACATGGTCAGCTGGCTTAACACTGTTCAAATCACTTGCAAATAATGGCTTAATGTTAACATATGCTGAAGTCATACCAGCAGGGGAAAAGAAAGCATGTCCAATAATTAAAAAGATGAGTTGCTGCGAGTTTTCCGGGCTGTGTGGCCATGTTCCAGAAGCATTCTCTTCTGATGTTTCGCTCACATCTATGGCAGGCATCCTCAAAGGTTGTGAGGTCTGTTGCAAACTAGACAAGTGGGGTTTATATATCTGTGGAATCTCCAGGGTGGGAGAAAGAACTCTTGTATGTTTGAAGCCAATGTGAATGTTGCAACTGGCCACCTTGAACAGCACTGAATAGCCTTGCAGCTTCTGCTTCCTGCCTGGGTGAATCCTTTGGTGGGAGGTGTTAGCTGGCCCAGATTGTTTTTTTTCTGGAATTCTTTTGAAACATAAAGAAATGCCCTTATGAAACAGGCACGTGCCTATTAAAAGATAATGGTTTGAACTACTCATTGGAGATGTGAAGAGCTGAATATATGTATCTCCACACAGACTTTTTTTTCAAATAGTTAAATGTAAAAAATATATAGAAATTATTTGGACGCTAATATTTTGCACTTAAAAGCTCTCCCTCCTTCCTGCCCCACTTTTAAACCTTAGGGTACATGTATTACAGTCAATCTTTCAACTATAGTTAAAGATAACTATAGCAGAGTACTTCTTCTGTTTGGCTTCCAGGAAAATCCTTCCACCCACACCCCGTCAGCCTTCAAGATGGCATAGCACTACATCTGCACCTTTTCTACCCATAATCAATGTTAATGTTGGCATTCGTAATGCTACGCTACACTTCATGTGAGCTGGGAAGGGATTCTGAGGGCATGTTCAGCTTTGTAATTGCTTCTGATCTCTTGATCATGGCAGTTAAGAACTCACTACAACTTATGGAAAGAAGGGATGAATTCTGCTATGGAGAAAGAAGCAAACTGGCTACCAAAATGGGAGCTAACAGTTCTTCATAATAGAGTAGGGGTCTTCAAACTTTTTAAACAGAGGGCCAGGTCACAGTCCCTCACACTGTTGGAGGGTTGGATTATAATTTGGAAAAAAAACATAAATAAATTCCTATGCACACTGCACATATCTTATTTGTAGTGCAAAAAACACTGAAAAACAATACAATAATTAAAATGAAAAAATTTAATAAATATAAACTTAGTATTTCAATGGGAAGTGTGGGCCTGCTTTTGGCTAATGAGATAGGGTTGTTGTTGTTGCTGTTGTTGTGTGCTTTCAAGTCATTTCAGACTTAGGTTGACCCTAAGCAAGGGCCGAGTAAATAACCTTGGAGGGCCGTATCTGTGAATGAGGCGACTCTGCTTCATCCACAAGCAGAGTTGCCTTTACTTTGCTTGTGGGAGACAGCTATCATAAGGCCCTTAGAAGATGCAGGACGAAAACGAGGAGACTGCAGAGCACTTGGGGACAGTGCTGCCGGGGATGCTGCAATACCTACAGTTCAGATCCAGCATGCAGACCAGAAATGCGTATGTTAAAGCTAATGCTTTCCTTCAGCATTACTTCAGATATTTAAAAAGATAGCTGTGGCAGGGTTGTTGTAGGTTTTTCGGGCTGTATGGCCATGTTCTAGAAGCATTCTCTCCTGACATTTTGCCTGCATCTGCGGCAGGCATCATTAGAAGTTGTGAAGTCTGTTGGAAACTAGGAAAATTGGGTTTATGTACCTGTGGAAAGTCCAGGGTGGCAGAAAGAACTCTTGTCTGTTGGAGTTAGGTGTGAATGTTTCAATTGGCCACCTTGATTAGCAATTGATGGCCTGACCATTTTTAGGTGTAGCTTGTTACTGCTTGGGGGAATCCTTTGTTGAGAGGTGATTATCTGTTTCTGATTGTTTCTTGCCTGGAGTTCCCCTGTGTTTGACTTTTGTTCTTTATTTATTGTTATAATTTTAGAGTTTTTTAATACCGGTAGCCAGATTTTGTTCATTTTCATGGTTTCTTCCTTTCTGTTGAAATTGTCCACATGCTTGTGGATTTCAGTGGCTTCTCTGTGTAGTCTGACATGGTAATCTGGCTACCAGTATTAAAAAAAACTCTAAAATAAACAATCGTGAACCATTAATCACCTCTCAACGAAGGATTCCCCCACGCAGGAACAAGTCGCACCTGAACACTGTCAGGTCATCAAATGCTAATCAAGGTGGCCAATTGAAACATTCACCCCTAGCTCCAACAAACAAGAGTTCCTTCTCCCACCCTGGACTTTCCACAGATATATAAACCCAATTTTCCTACTTTTCAACAGACCTCGCAACCTCTGAGGATGCTTACCAGAGATGCAGGTGAAACTTCAGGAGAGAATGCTTCTAGAACATGGCCATCCAGCCCAAAAAAATGACAACAACCCAGAGATTCCAGCCATGAAAGCTTTCGACAATACATAGCTGTGGCAGTTGGCCAGACATATATAGGGTTACATATCTTCATTTCATTATTAATATTATGTATTCTGACAAGGAAATGGTACATTCTCCCAAGTAATATACATTGTAATATACCATATATTGACCAATAGGGTGAAGAACTCAACTCTTTTAATTCCCATGGTCATAACAGAGCTATAATTTGCGTGAATTCAAAATTACACCTACTAAGAGCATTTCTTTTTTTAAAAAGAGTTGAAAAGCAGTTCTGTTTTTTTGTTTGGTTTTTTTTTTTTAGGGACTGCATTTTACTATATATGAGGAAACAGGAGTATTTCCTTAGTACTAGCCAGATTGCTTATGATCTGAATGAGACAGAAGTCAGAGTCCTTAAAACCAACTCCAGAATACTTACACTTTGTTTCAACACAATTTCCATGTAGCATGGATCCAAAAAAGGAATCTCCCCCCACCCCCCAAAAAACATTTGCTGATTAGGCCTGAATTGTTCATGTTTTTAGCCTCAATATAAAGATCAGAAATGCGGCAAAAATGCAGAAATCTGAAGTGTTTCTTCAGGAAATATCCAGAGACACTCCAAGTGGCCAGCTTCTGGTCAAAGGAAATCTAGTATAATACCAAATTTTAAACTTTGATTATGTTTCTTTTAAAAAGCATTATAACTGTATTCTCATTTTGCGTCTGACACGATAGATAAATAAATAAGGAAATACCCAAAGAAGTTGCTATAGAAGAGGATAAAGGCAGGAGAACAAAGAATCTGCAAGATTTGGGACTCTGTGGGCACTATGGAAAGTGAGCCTGATATGAAGCTTGGAAGTAATAATTTACAAATAAAATAGCTACTTGGAATTAATTTTGAGTGGAGAAGAAGGGTCAGCAATAAAAAGGCATCACTAAGTAACATTGTGTTACTTAATCATAATCTCACAAGGGATATCTCAACTGCTTACTTGGGTTGGTGTTTTCTTCTGATAGAGTTATCGAGGCAATGACACGGCAGATGGAAGGAAACTGTTTAGGGCCATAAACCAGGTTGTAGTAACTTTAATATACACTTATACGAAGTGGGATATTCATGCTCCACTTGCTACTATATATTGACATTCGCCTGTGTTGCGTGCCAAGAGCAGAAGAAGCGGACCACAGTGAGAACTAGATTGCTGAGAGAGTTCATGTAAAAACCAGCTTAGCTTTCATAAAGAATTTTTATAATTTCAGAAATACAGTAATGGCACTGACATTACTTACAAGTGATTGATTTTAAAGTTTGCAATAACCTAGACTCCCCAAATGCCAATCTCAAATACTAATCTTTCTTCAGTATCAATTATTCACTACTTTAAAATTTAGTTTTGCTTTTTGATGAACCTCTGTTCAAATGGAGAAAGAAAAAAATATGGTCTATGTTTTATTCTGCCAGAGCTCTAATTGCTCCAGAACATCTATTGATAAATTAGTTACATTTGTGCTTTAGCTCAGGACTAGGGCCCTTCCACACAGCCATATAACCCAGAATATCAAGGCAGAAAATCCACAATATCTGCGTTGAAGTGGGTTATCTTAGGGCCCTTCCACACAGCCCTATATCTCAGAATATCAAGGCAGAAAATCTCACATTATCTGAGTGTGGACTCAGGTAATCCAGTTCAAAGCAGATATTGTGGGATTTTCTGCCTTGATATTCTGGGATATAGGGCTGTGTGGAAGGGCTCTGAATCCACGCTGCCATGTATTCCAGTTCAAAGCAGAAAATGTGGGATTTTATTCGGCTGTGTGGAAGGGCCCTGGGTGTGTATATATTTTGGGCCTTCTGGAAGGCAAGTGCAATATTTTAAAATTGTCTTTTTGATAAGCTTTGAATATGTTTCATATAGGAGTAGCTCCTACTGCCAATAAAAAATACATATAAGTCTATTATACCTACACTAGCAACTACATGCTCTTTATTCACTGGGATGGGGAGCCAAACCCCATGAAAGTGAAAAAACACAAATGAAAACATTATTTTTAACCTAAGAGAATACCTCTCTAGGAATGTCAATGTCTTCCAACACAACTTTATGATGACCTTTTGCTGGAGGTTGACCACAGAGTCATCACGCCGGAAGTCCTCGAAAATACAAGAAACACCATTTAAATCAAATTTGTGAATGAACAAATTTGTAGAAGCCAAAACCACAAAAGTGGAAGGAAGGCCAACTCTATGAAACTTCTGGGAAAGCCACTTCAAGTTTGAGTATTCAGTTCCACTAACATGCAGGTAATAAAAAACTCTTTCTCTCTCTTCTGACTTGATGTAAGCCTTAGTTGATAAAGAAGCCAATGTATTGTCAAAGGCTTTTATGGCCAGAATCACTGGGTTGTAGGTTTTTTGGGAAATATGGCCATGTTCTAGAAGCATTCTCTCCTGACATTTTATCTGCATTTATGGCAGGCATCCTCAGAGGTTGTGAGGTCTTAACCTCTGAGGATGACTGCCACAGATGCAGATGAAATGTCAGGAGAGAATGCTTCTAGAGCAGTGTTTCTCAACTTGGGGGTCAGGACCCCTGGAGGGGTTGTGAGGGGGCGTCAGAGGGGTCGCCAAGGACCATCAGAAAGCACATTATTTTCTGTTGGTCACAGAGGTTCTGTGTAGGAAGTTTGGCCCAATTCTATCATTTGTGGAGTTCAGAATGCTCTTTGATTGTAGGTGAACTATAAATCCCAGCAACTCAACTTCCAAATGTTAAAGTCTATTTTCCCTAAAGTCCACCAGTATTCACATTTGGGCATACTGAGTATTCGTGCCAGGTTTGGTCCAGATCCATCCCTGTTTGGGTTCACAGTGCTCTCTGGATGTAGGGAAACTACAACTCCAAAACTCAATGCCCACCAAACCCTTCCAGTATTTTTGTTGGTCATGGGAGTTCTGTGAGCCAAGTTTGGTTCAGTTTCATCGTTGGTGGACTCCAGAATGCTCTTTGATTGTAGCTGAATTATAAATTCCAGCAACTACAACTCCAAATTACAAAATTAATCCCACCCAACCCCACCAGTGTTCACATTTGATCTTACTAGGCATTTGTGCCAAATTTGGTCCAGTGAATAAAAAAAAATCCTGCATATCAGATATTTACATTAAAATTCATAACAGTAGCAAAATTACAGAATAAAAATAATATTATGGTTGGAGGTCAACACAACATGAGGAACTGTATTAAGGGATTGTGGCATTAGGAAGACTGTGAAACGCTGTTCTAGAGCATGGCCATATAACCCAAAAAACCTACAACAACCCAAAGAAGCCAATGTTTGTAATCAACACCTGGTCAGTTGTAGACTTAAGGCAATCTACAAACTGAATCCAGACAAAATATCAGAGACTTTGATCACTAAGATATTGTAACCTTAAGCACCATGGAAGAAGAAATATGGAATGCAAATGGGGTTCTTTTTTTAAAAAAAAATGGAAATGGACTGCCAAGGAGTGAATTTTAGATGAAATTGAACTCCCCTTGAAATGTCAGGTTTGTAGTGTGGGTGTCCATGTCTCAAATATATGATATCATTCCAGCATTCATGACTTGCACAGCCCTACCAGAAGCTGAAGAAAGTGAAATTGATACTAAATATTCCCCCTGACTGCCACGGTGGAAAGGCACAACTAGTTCCACAATATTTCATATAAATAGAACTGGGTAAGGAGAAGGGATAACGTGATAATGAAAAAAGGAAGCTACTTCGAAGGAAAGGGAAGTCAGAGGTTCAAGAGAATTCTAGCTCGATACTACAATGCAGATCACCCACTGAATCTCAAAATAGTAGGCTTCCGATGATATCAAAAGCTTCAGTTCAATCAGAATTAATCTTTTAATTTATTTTTCATTCTAGCGATAGATGAAAGATGAAAGCTATAATGTTGTCCTCAAACAGAACCACAAGGGAAAGGGATGCAGCAGTTTTAAAACAACTAGAAAAATATATAATACCCAATTGAGTTTGCTCAGAAAAAAACCTAAATTCAGCTTCTGAGTTCCAAAAAAGTATAGATACTGAGGTAGACTGAAACCCAGGATTACAAAGGTTATAGAAAAGATTAAACAGATTTCTGGAAGAAAGATTTTGATTCAGGATGTTGCTGGGGAAAGTCAACTTGTACCAGATTAGAATAACTGCTATAAACTATACATAGAATCATAGAGTTGGAAGAGACCTCGTGGGCTATCCAGTCCAACCCCCTGCCAAGAACCAGGAAAATCACATCAAAGCACCCCCAACAGATGGTCATCCAGCCTCTGTTTCAAACCCTCCAAAGGAGCCTCCACCACCCTCTGGGGTAGAGAGTTCCACTGCTGAACAGCTCTCACAGTTAGAAAGTTCTTCCTCATGTTCAGGTGGAATCTCCTTTCCTGTAGTTTTAAACAGCATGAAAAGATGAAGCAACTTGTCTTACAGTAAATATAATTCAATCAAACCATGATGTAATCTCTCAGCTCAATAGAAGGTTACTCAGGCGCTCTAATAGCCTTTTCCAAACTGGTGCCCTTCAGATATTTTGGATTGCATTATCAATGGTCATTATTATGATTATGCTTTTGTAACCACCATGTTGTTCAGGGGGTTATAGGAAGTGTAATCCAAAAACGTATTTCCAAAGATGCTTGCCAAATGCTTTCATCTACACCAATTCCAAATTCAAGTTGGAAAAGACTGCTGTAGCTTCTTTTCTTACTTGTTATTTACATAGAAGTACAGAACCCTGATTTCAATTAAGTGAAAATATATCTAATAAGGTTATGCCCCCCAGTTTTCACTCACAACTTCAGGAAAAATAAAAGTTTTCTTCTGTTTTTAACTTGCCTTGGACATTTTATTTTATAATTAATTTTAAAACTTAACTGATGTGGATAAAAAAGCAAAGTAGCTTAATGCTATAATCTTGTATCTGCTTGAGAAAGTCATGTCCAAGCAGGACTACATTTCTGCCCAAGACGCACATATGGCTGGCTGTAATACTCCAAATAATTTGGCTGTAAGAGTTGGTACAATTCAATGTTTGTTCCCAGAATGGCCAATAAAGCCCATCTTGCCAGTTCTTTCTGTTATATATACATATGGCCATTCTCCTGTAGGCTGCATATTTTTGCAGATGGAAATGTATTAGATTGGATGTAATTCTAAAGCAAATTCAAAGCCCTTCCACTTTGGGCACATTGTCATAAAGTAAATGATCCAGAATCTCTGTACTCCATTTTTCAGGAGCTCTTTTAAAATAGAATGCTTTATCAAAAAGGGCCAAGAAGACCATGAGAGTTATTACCTAACCTCACTTTTTGCTCCAAGACTGCCATAAAAGCATCTTCCAAAGGGTAACCTATAGCAAAAGCACTTTCACTGGTAGAAAAGTGGGATATTATATACTAGACTTGTGCAACCTGGATAAACTGCGATCCATTTTGGTGTCCTGGATTTTAGTGGGGGTCCCGATCCATCTTTTGAAAGCCTCCTGAATTATTTAATTACAGCATTTTAATTACTTTTTTTCTGTTCAGCTGTTAAAATGTTGATCCAAAATGCTTCCCATCATTTTAGGCATTGTTTGTCCTTATATCCTTCATTATGACCTGGATTAAAAGCATCAGAGTTAAGATACCACTCTTTTTTGTGATCCTTTTCCTTCTGTCTGTAGAGGAAACTGGGTTTAATGCTCTAGAAGAGTCAGGTGCTGCAGGAGGCACAGGTCTGCACTCTCTCCCCCTGCAGCATGCCACACAGCTTTCCAAGGCATTTTAAGGATGCTTCTCAGTTCCCAGGGAAGGAAAAGTGATGACCTGGAAGTGGAACTATCCTACCCTGGGCTTCCTTTAAAAAGCCCTCTCTTTTCTTTCTAGTAGCTGCCTCCATCCAGCACTCCACTTGCAACTGAAAGCAGCTGGTAAGCAGCTGGTATTTAACAACTTCTGTTCTGCTGGAGCTGGAAAAAACATGGAGGCTGAGCCCTCAGCATTACAGCCAACCGAACAAGCCAGACTGGATTAGCTGAAGGGAACTGGCCAGAACAAATCCAAGCACAAACCTATTATATACAGCTTGGGCATCCCTTATTGTACTATCTTATCACTTACTATAAATACACAATGGAGGACCTTCTTACAGAGACACGAGAGGCACTCCAAGTGCCCAGGTTCTGGTCAAAGGAAATCTAGAATAATGTCAAGTTTTTAACTTTTCTTGTGGATTTTTATACATTATAACTGTATTCTCAATTTGCTTCTGACACAATAAATAAATATCCCTTATCTGAAATGTGTGGGACCAGAAGTCTTCTCACATCTCATACACAAAATAAACATTGACTTAATGAGATGTGAAGCTGCAGAGGCTGAAGAATGGAGAGACAAATGAGCAGGAGCACCACAGCAGCTACTTTGAAGGCGTAAATGAGCAGCTGGTGGCAAAAGAGAGAGAAAGGCAGAAGATATGAAAAAGAAAAAAGCAGGAGCATACAATACAGCCAGCATCATGAAAGTATAAGGTGGTGGCTGGAAGCAGAAAGATTCAGGTTTTGAAGGGTTTGGGGTTGTGGAATACTGCATAAGGTAGGCCCAACCTGCATTGCCATTTCTGCTCTTTTGTTTCCAGCGACAGACTCACTTGTTGATAATGGTGAAGCAATGAATAAGCATCCTACACAAGGTTTCATCCTGGTGGTTCTGAAGAGTCAGCTCTAAGAATGTAAACATCTAGAATTAGATGTGACTTAACCTTTTTAAGGTTTGGAAACAAGCACAGGCTTGTTTAATGTCATGCAGAATTAATCCAATAAGAAGATCTTCTGAAGACCACATGGGAAAGCCACACAGCGTGATTCTTCTGCATGTGTAAGATAGTAGCATGCAATTGTTCCAATTTTAAGCAAAATAGTGAGAATAAAATTACCTTCTATTTCTAAATATTAATAAGTGGGGTTTGTTTTTATGTCACAAGTCTATACTCACTGACTTGGGAGTAAATCCCCAAACTTTGCAACTTTCAATATATGCAGAAGCAACAGTATGCATAAAAACATACATTTACTGACTTCACAAGAAGACTACGGTACTTTTTTCAGTGACAGGCATCTTGATGGTGCCCCAAATTAGATATAGCAGTGGTAAGGAAAGGCTGACAAAGGATGCATCTACACTGTGGAATTAATGCAATTTGATACGTTAACTGCCATTGCTCCAGAGTAATTATGCTTTTAAACTGTCAAGATTTTAACTGCTGCCTTTCAGTGGCACGATTCCTGAATGAAATCTGTAAACTGAATGTGTAGCAAATGTGAAGTTCCCTCTTCTATGGCTTGTACTGTATTTTATACTTTTTTGCTATGTATATGCCAATAAAAGCTTATTGGATTGGAACTGCCATGGCTCAATGCTATAGAATTGTAGGAGTTCTAGTTTTACAAGGTCTCTAGCCTTCTCTGCCAGAACCTGTCTGTGCCTTAAGAAACTACAAGTCCCAGGAATCAATAATACTGAACTATGGCAATTAAAGTGGTGTCAAATTCATTCCACAGCGTACCCAAGCCCAAAGTCTACCAGACTTGAGTGGTCAGCTTCTCCACTGCCTTACTTTCTCAGAAGCCATGGCTCTCCAATACTTTTGCTTTCTGTTGTACTACAAACACTGGTACAATTGCATATGTTTTAACACCAGAGTCCTAAAGAGATAATAGTATTCCCAACTTAACAGAATGTATATGGTTGAGAGAAAGGAAGAGCCATATGGGGCCAGTCTCCCAGTGGAGATGATTGAGTGGACCAAGATTCAGAGCTCGACTCCATTTATGATGCTGCTAAGCATTAACTGTAGGAGGGGAAAGCCCCACAATCTTTAAGCTGAGCCAATCAAAGTGACCAAACTTTTTATGATTATACTCCCTTCTCCATTAGTGATTACACTTCATTTAAAGATGAATGCTTAGGCTGACTTTCAACAATGTCATCCTATTAATCACGTCTGAAGTGTAATTCACTCTTCTATGGACATGTAGTGGTCCAAGAGGCACTAGTAATTGTTTCTCACCAAAAATCACTGCCATATAGAGATTCTCTCTGTATAATGCTTTATTTGGCCTTTTAAAAACCTGATCTACCTTGTAAATTGCTCAGACAAGGTATTTTATGAGGCCAAGGCACATAAAAATATAACAACAATGTCAGCATTTGACCTTTGAAGGTCAGCAGATGAGAGAAGACCAATAATTGGGTTTTTTGGTGGCAGTCCAACTGTGATTGAAGTTGTTCCAGTCAGATTCATGTAAAATTGGTAGAAGATAAGAAAGCATGTCATGAAATCCCCTTCATTCACCTAATCTATTTTCAGTTTAAACTTTTTGTGTCAGTAATTATTTGTTTTCTTGTCCCTGTGAAATATTTCTAGACAAAGTTTTTGTAAATAAAGTACAATAAAAGTTTCATGTAAGATTTGATGAACTTTCATTCAGTTTTGTTTTATAGGAAGAAAATATGACTTATATTGCTCATTTGGAGCATGGGTAAAGTGAAGCCATGGATATTGAATGTGTAAATAAGAAATGGTGGCATAGCAAGTTAAACCGCTAAGCTGCAGAACCTGCTGATTGGAAGGTCAATGGTTCGATTCCACAGAGTGAGGTGAGCTCCCGCTGTTAGCCCCAGCTTCTGCCAACGTAGAAATTTGAAAACATGCAAATCTGCGTAGATCAATAGGTACTACTTCAGCAAGAAGGTAACAGTGCTCCATGCAGTCATGCTAGCCACATGACCTTGGAGGTGTCTACGGACAACGCTGCCTTTTCAGCTTTGAAATGGAGATGAGCACCAACCCCCAGAGTTGGATTCGACTAGACTTAATGTCAAGGAGAAATCTTTACCTTTTATTTGTATATGGCTCTCAATATGCAGAAAAGCATAAAAACTATAGATCTACTTCTAGCATAATGGGAAGAAACACAAGGCACACTGAATTATCATCAGGTTTAATATGACAGAAATTTTAACAGAAGCAGAATGGATGGCTTTCTTGCTTACTCAAGAAACTAATCTACTCCTTTGCTTACTCAACACTTTTTTAGTTTAGGACAATAAGACTGCTTTATTGTGTTGCCTGGCACCTAGAAAGCTTAAAAGACTCCTCCAAGATGCAGGCTACATGGCAGGGGTAAGCGACTGTGGAAGGGCAGGGGATTGTATCCATCCCCAATGAGACCTTGAAGGTCTGTACTCCCCATCGCAAGCATATTCACCAAAATAAATAAATAAATAAATAAATAAATAAATAAAATATAATAATAAACTTTATTTGTACCCCGCCACCATCCCCCCAATGGGGACTCGGTGCAGCTTACATGAGGCGAAGCTGAAAACAACAATTAGATAAAATAAAACCGAAAATCGCAAATAATGAACAATAATAACGCAATTACATAAAACAAATGAAAACATAGCAATATAAGATAAGCATAAAATAAAATCAACACCCTCCCCTCCCCCGCAACATGACTTCAAATTCCCTCAATGAGCATAGATGCATTTTCACCACATTTTGGCAGCTTTCTGGACCATTTCAGATCCAGAAGAGCAGACATTTTAACAGAAGTGTGTAGAAGTCATTTCCTGGTTACTTGCTGTTTTGAAAAAGAGCTTCTGCTAACCCTAAATTGAACAATTTGAGGGGCCCAAAACATAATAGAAGCTCCCCTACATCCCCCAGATGAAAATCCGAGGCAAACAACATCATATTTTTATACTAAGAGGCTTCCAAAAATGGTGGAAATTTTCTTTACACATTCCAAAAGGCATATGGGGATATTTTTGGAGTACAGAAGAAAATCTGGAAAAAAATTAACCTGATTTTTTGGGGGAGGGACACACTTTGCTTGCCATTGTTGTATAGGGACAAAAGAGCCTCAACTATATATTGCATAATGGTAACCTTGATGTTAAAGCTCATAGTGGAGATCTAAAGTGGATATCGGATCTAAGGCAGGCAACAGAAACATGGACAACATGGAGGAAACTATGAAAATGAACAAAATCTGGCTACCAATATTTTTAAAAAACTCTAAAATCATTACAGTAAATAAAGAGGAACACTTAAAAAAGCAGGGGAATTACTGACATGAAACGATCAGGGCCAACAAACAACTTCCAACAAAGGATTCCCCCAGGCGGGAAGCAGCCATTCAATGCTAATTGAGGTGACTAATTGCAACATTCACACCTGCCTCTGAGTTCTTTCTCCCACTTTGGACATTCCTATAAACCTCACTTGCCTAGTTTCCAACAGACCATAAATTCTGAGGATGCCTGAGGATGTAGGCAAAACGTAATGAGAGAATGCTCCTGGAACATGGCCACACAGCCCCGAAAACTCACATTAACCCATGGACAACTCTTCACTCTGAGAGAATGGTTGCTTCTCCCTTCGCTTTGGTATAATAATTCCTCATCCCAAGGGAGGGCTCTTATCCATGTTTATAGATTAATGATGTAAGTAGAATCAGAGCCACATGCCTTCTTCAGATTGAGGTAGCTATATATTAGTTGTATTCCTCTCTGCCTAGCATCATCTTTCCCTTTATTATTTCCTGGCATCACTGAGAAGCCAGACAGCCCAGCCAACTTTCCATCACTGCATTAGACTGAGTGATTAGGAACTTTCATTGCTGTTGGCTGCAGACTTCATAAAGCCTTGCCTAAAGACTGTCTTCTGGTTCTAAACTTGTTGCAGAAACCACAGTCTCTGAGCTTGGAAAGGTTACTGTTTTGCTTTTTGTTTCGTGTCAGGAGCAACTTCAGAATGTGTTTCTGACGTGAGATAACTGGCCATCAAAGATATTGACCAGGGGACACCTGGATGTTTTGATGTTTTACCATCCTTGTGGGAGGCTTCTCTCATGTCCCCACATGGGGAGCTGGAGCTGACAGAGGGAGCTCAACCCGCTGTCCCCGGATTCAAACCACTGTCCTGTCGGCCAACAGTCCTGCCGGCACAAGGGTTTAACCCACTGCACCGCCGAGGGCAATGGGTTAAACTGCAGCTTCCACAATATAGCAAGTGCTCTCTGAGTAATTTTAAGAGTCCAAAAAGCTTTGAGTGATCCTAAGAATTGAGACAGAAAGGGAATACAGCTCATCAGGCAAATCCCAAATTCACTCCCAAAGCCCTGACAGCTCACACTGAGTAGTCTCACTTTTTTCTTTCCTTGTCACAGTGGTTTGTCTCATCCTGTCTTTGGCTCTGACGAGAGATAATAACATATTGAACCCAATGGACAGTGTAGGGTTCAGTAGATCCAAGGACACTTCCAAACAGCCACAAGAAAGTTGAATTTTGTACTCTGTCTCCAGCATAAGACCCAACATCTAAACAACTTTTTGTGGGCACATCTTGTGTGTCTGCAGTAAAAGTACCCCTTTCACAGCTACAGTGATGGGACATTTCTGCCAGTGACGGGAGATTTCCACTCTACCCTAAACCCCTTCAGTCTGAATGGCTCATTTTGGTTAATATTTTCAGTTAATTCTTGTATTATTTTTTAGAATTAAATTTTAATGCTGTTCTGTTTCTGTAGTGCTGGTTTTACATTACCTGGTCTCAGCCTTTGGGAGAAGCAGTTCATAAATATCTTAAAATACAATTTTCAAATTCACAGAGCCAAGAGCAGTCAAATGGCATACATTTCCCACAAGCACAAAGAGAAAGGAACATTCAGTTCTAAAAGAGCAGATAAAATTCATTTTCTCCTTTACTTGTAGCTGGTAAGCAACCTGGGGAATAACCAGTTTGTTATGTAATAAGGTTATCAAACAGCATAGAAAAATATAACCATAGAGTTGAAAAGGACCATCTAGTCCAGGGGTACACAACCTTTTTAAACAGAGGGCTGGGTCACAGTCCCTCAAACTGTTGGAGGGTCAGAATATAATTTGAAAAAAAATGAATTCCTATGCACACTGCACGTATCTTATTCACAGTGCAAAAAAACACACACTAAAAATATAAACTTGGGCAGGCGGTGGGCGAAGCAGCCCCAAAGCTGCTTTGCCCGCCACCCCCTCTTCTCCTGCCTTCAGGATGAGGCCAGGGAGGCAGTGGGTGAAGTGGCCCTGAAGTCGCTTTGTCCGCTGTCTCTCACTCTTCTCTAAACTCCGCGGACTGGACAAATGCCCTCTGGGGTCTGGGTCCGGCCCGCGGGCCGTAGTTTGAGGACCTCTGATCTAGTCCAACCCTTTGCTATGAAGGAATATACAACAAAGACACCCCTGGAACAGGGTCTGTTTCAAGATCTCCAAAGACAGAAAATGTACCATCTACCAAAGCAGACTATTCCATTATCAAACAGTTTTTACTGTAAACAAAAGTCCTTCCTAAGTTGAATCTATTGGTTCATGTTATAATATCTGGAGCAGCAGAAAAAAGCTTATCATCATCATCATCATCATCATCATTAAGAACATTTCTATCCCGTCCTTCTCACTTCTGAAGAGGGACTCAGGATGGCTACCAGCAGGCACCATTTGGTGCCAAACAATACACAACATAAAATAATATTATTTTTAACCTCTTGTACAAGCCTAAGCTCATTCTGAGCTTTAGCTTTTCTCACCTTATCCTTACTGGCTATGCATTCACATTCCTCTTTAATGACTTTTTCAACTTCCATTAATTATACTGTACTTATACTCTTTTAAATCTCAACTCATCTGAACGTTTTTGTACATACACCCTGGTCTCTTTAGACATCTCCTACATAATCTAGCTACCAGTATTTAAAAAACTCTAAAATCAGGACAGTAAATAAAGAACACTTTAAAAAGGGGGAATTTCAGATAGGAAAAAAAAACCAGGGCCAGCTAATGCCTCCCAACAAAGGATTACCTCAGGCAGGAAGCAGCCAGGCTTTCAAGCTGCAAGGCTATTCCATGTTAATCAAGCTGGCCAATTGCAACATTCACAGTTGCCTCAAGCAGACAAGAGTTCTTTCTCCCTCCCTGGGCATTCCACAGATGTATATACCCTACTTGCCTAGTTTCCAACGAACTTCACAATCCCTGAGGTTGCCTGCCATAGATGTGGGTGAAACGTCAGGAGAGAATGCTTCTGGAATGTAGGTTGCTGTAGCCCAGAAACTCACAGCAACCTACATATCTTCTTTATGGATTTTTCTGCAACTATGCCTTCATAAGCTCCCTTTCAAAATTTCTGACTATTTGATCTCATCTATTATTTTCCCCATGTTTACTGAAATCAACTTTCTTGAAGTCCAGAATGTGTGTCTGACTACTTTTGGCTTCCCCTTTCCTCTGTACAACAAATCCCAATTTCATCAAAGGATCCCACTGTTTCCATCCCATCGATCAGTTCCTCTCTGTTGGTAGGATGAAATTCAAAGGATGAAATCCCTTTGTTGCCTCCACTGTTTGTACAATGCAATTGTCTGGATGAGGCATTTGGTAGACCCTGATTTCTTGGCAGTGTGTGACTTCCAACAAATATCAGACTGCTTGAACTATATCTCTCCTTGCAGAAAGCAATTTTCCACAAGTGAGTTTCATTTTTCTGACACTCTCTTATTTTGTTTCCGGTTCTTGGAGCTTAAATTCCCAGAATTTCCTTTCAGAACAGCTTTTAATGCAGGTTTAATAAGATTCATTTTAAATTACATTTGAACATTTAACCAGCAAAAACTATTTCTAACACGGACACTGCTCTCTCAAGTTGAAGCTCGGTATCGATTGGGGCTCTGGAAAAAAAATCAATGTCCCATTAGATACGACAGGTCTGCAAAGCTGCAGCAAGAAGGCAATGGCTAATCATACATGAAGGACTGACTAAGATCGAAGGCAGTACAATAAGAAGTAGACGAATACTATTAAATTGTAAGAAAAAGGGTTCTACAGTTGGTAAATATGAATTGAAGAAAAGCAGTAATTCAAAGGAAAGGCAGAAGAGGGTAAGTTTGAAAGAAGTGATCAGGATAAAGGAATACAGTGAAAGAATCATAATTCTGGAGTTTTAATGCCAATTATAGGATTAAAATATTAAGCCCAAGAAGGAAAAATTCAAGTGATGTTGAGTTAACTGGGGGAAATGTTTAGAAGATTGAAACAGAACTCCGACAGATACAGCAAAAAAAAAAAAAACCCCACTAAGATGTGCCCAAAACTCCAGATTTGATATATCTAGCTCTTCCCTTACAGCTCATCCCAATACCCAATTAGTCCTCTTCTTCATTTCCATACTTTAATGCAGCTCTACCACGATGCAAAATTCTTGCTATGAGAGGAACATAATTTACTAGAGCTATGCAATAATCAAGAAAGTACAATTAAAACAATGCATCGCGTTGACTGCAAATGACGCAACAGTCTCAAAGACCTCATCTGACAATAATTAGTATAAATCTAATCAAGCCATTCAGAAAGCCCAGGTTTGCTTCTTCTCACTAAACCAGGTATGGGCAAACCCAGGGCCAGGGGCCAGATGCAGTCCCTTGGGCTCTGTTCTCGGTCCCTCCTCTCTCTCACCATCCTATCTATCCTTCCTTCCTTCTGTCTTTCCTTCCTTCTTCCCACCCTCCTTTCCTTCCTTCCCTCGCTTTCTCCCTCTGTCCTTCCTTCCCATCCTTTTGTCCTTCCTTCCCTCTTTCCTTCCCTGCCTCCTTCCCTCTCCCTCCCTCCCTCCCTCCCTCCCTCCCTTCCCTTTTGTCCTTCCTTCCTTCTCTCTTTCCTCCCTCCCTCCATTCTGTTCCACCCTTCCTTACTTCCATCCATCCTTTTCCTCCTCCCTTCCTTCCCTTTTTTTCCTCCTTTCCTCCTGGGGGATGTTTAGTGGGGAGAAGAGAAGGTAGAAAGGGAACATGATAACCTTGTTTCAAGATTTTAAAAGGTGACCCATTGATGAGGAGGAAGGAAGAAAAGTTGTTACAGTAAGTTGTAACAGGATCAAGTGTGTGTGTGTGTGTGTGTGAGTGAGTGAAAGAAAACCTTATGCTGCTAATTATTAGGTGCAGCTGCTAATGTAGAGCAACTAGTAAGTTTGGACCACACTCGGTGGGAATATAACTGTATGGTTTTTAGAATACAGTTCAGGTTTTGCTCTGAGGAGCCTTTGCTCAGGCATTTTGCTCAACCATTTCTTCTGCTCTCTCATTTGGATGAAGACGAAGAAGCCTTATTCTGTATTGCTTACAAAGACTATGTAAGTTTGTTGCACTGTTTGTAACACTGCAAGTTTATGTTTTAACTCTGCTGATAAGTTTTTGTTCTTTTTCCTCTTGCCTGGGTGCAATGTTACTGTGTTTTCTGCATTGGACTTGACTGAAATTCGCTTAGCGCAACAAAAGTAACTTTCTGCTGTTCTAGAGACCAGGGCACATGGGAGTAATGGTTTCAAATGGCTGGGAAAGAGATTCAACTGAAAAGATTAGGAAGAGCTGTTGGAGAGTGGCACAGGCTTTCAGAGAGTGTGGTGGAGTCTCCTTCTCTGGAGGCGTTTCTGCAGAGGCTGTCTATTAGGAGTGCTTTGATTGTGCCTTCTCACGTGGCGGGGGTTGGATTGGATGGCCCTTGGGGGTCTCTTCCAGCTCAAGGATTCTAGCATTCTATATCACGAGTAGGCAATACAGGGTCAAATGGATACACATTTTCTCTCCTGTCCACCATCTCATTCTGACCCAGGCTAACCCCTTTGGGATTCAAGTGTTTCCCATCTTTCCTTCACTTTCTGCCTCCAAAAGAGAAGAGGAAGGGGAGGAAAGGGCAGGGAGGGGGCAGGAAGGGGACTTCCTACCTCCCGGCCTTCCCACCCCACTCCTGCTTGCCTCCAAACCTCTTTACAATGTCTTTTTTTGCAGGCCAAGCTCCGCATCCCCCCCCCCCCCCGCCCTCTGTCTAATTGGAAGTTTATTTAGCAGAATCAGCACTGGAAGAATTGTGAAGGAGTTCTGGAGAAACAGACTTTCTGTCTCAGATTGCAGCAGTAACTCCAGCAAAAAAAATTGCAATAAAATGTGAGCTAAAAAGATTGGGATTCTATTCTGGCTGATCTTACCGCAGGTATGTATGCTTCCTTTCAACAAACAAGGGAAACAACAGCTGCCTCCAGAATCCCTTACTCAGTATACATTACATCCAAACAGGGAAATGGGAAAAGCAGATATGCCTGCCTCACCAGCAACCCCATGTGAAAAAATACAGATCTATAAGTACGGCCAACAGAATAAAAGCATAACAAGTGGAGACTGGCAAAATAAAAAAGACATCTCTGGAAGAAGTGCTCAACCATTCTCTAAAAGGATCAGAATGTTTCTTTTTAACATATGGAAGACTTCCCTGCTTTGGTTGATTTTTTCCATATATGGAAACGGTAGGATTTGAATTTTAAAAAATGGTGAAACAGGTTAAAGTGTTCTCTTCTTGTGCAGAACAGGAACCCACTTCTATTCTTTCCATATTATATCTACCTGGGTACCAAAGTTTCTGTTAAGGAAATACTGCCAGGACTACATCTGCCTTGTCAATTGCGATATATCTATATTATAAATCTGTTTCTTGAAATAAAAACATGACTCTTTCATTTGATATAGAAACTAGATCCCATTTCATGTGGAACCAGCAAGAATACCAGATGCTGTAGGTTCTGTATTTTTTAGAGAAAGGCAATGGCAAACCACCTCTGAATACTCCTTGTCTAAGAAAACACTATGAATCAGAGTTGGAAGAGACCTCGTGGGCCATCCAGTCCAACCCCCTACCAAGAAGCAGGAAAATCGCATTCCAAGCACCCCTGACAGATGACCATCCAGCCTCTATTTAAAAACCTTCAAAGAAGGAGCCTCCACCACACTCCGAGGCAGAGAGTTCAACTGCTGAACAGCTCTTACAGTTAGAAAGTTCAAGTGGAATCTCCTATCTTGTAGTTTGAAACCATTTTTTTCTAGGTCCTAGTCTCCAGGGCAGCAGAAAACAAGCTTGCTCCCTCCTCCCTATGAGCCGTAGCAAACTACTGGAAGCGAGAGCGAGCTTGTGCTCGAGCTCGCTCCGAAGCCCCGCCTTTTTTTCCCCGAGGCTGCTCTCTCTCTTGCTAATGTGCCTGTTTTCCCTTGCTAGGCAAGCGATGCGAGTGTACTCTCGCAGTTGGCAGAATTCAACTGTGAGCGTACACTCGCATCCCTGCCCTCTGCAATGGAAAACAGGCACGCTAGCAAGAGAGAGAGCAGCCTCGGGGGGAAAAAAGGCGGGGCTTTGGAGCAAGCCCGAGCGCAAGCGTCCTGTAGTTTGCTGCAGCATGAGCGTATGCTCGCAACGCTGCCCTAGCAAAGGGAAAGAGGCGGAGAAAGAGGCGGAGCATCGCTCGTGCTGGCTTAGTTTGCTCTCGCAAAATCCTAGTTTGCTACGGCTCTATGACTTCCCCTCACATATTTATATATAGCCATCATGTCTCCTCTCAGTCTTCTCTTCTGAAGGATAAACATGCCCAGCTCGTTATGCCGCTCCTCATAGGGCTTGTTCTCCAGACCCTTGATCACCCTCCTCTGGACACATTTCAGTTTGACAAGATCTCCCTTCAATTCGGGTGCCCAGAATTGGACACAGTATTCCAGGTGTGGTCTGACCAAGACAGAATAGAGGGGTAGCATGATTTCCCTGGATGTAGACACTATACTCCTATTTATGCAGGCCAAAATCCCACTGGCTTTTTTAACCACATGATAAACAATAATTATAACTTTATTTTTATTCCCTGCCTCCATCTTCCCAAAGGGACTCGGGACAGTTCACATAGGCATAAGCCCAGAGAAACATAGGTTAAAACACAACGCAATAAAATAAAATAAAATAAACACATCACAATAACACATCATAAAACAATCCCTAGTCTGAACAGTAATAAATACTGACATTGTAGGCTCATGTTTAACTTGTTGTCCATGAGGACTCCATGAAATGGATGGGTTCACCTTACATCAACACGCAACTCAAAGTGGCATACATACGCAAGTAGTCACTGTCTTGCCCAATGAAATCATTATAGATTTGTCTGGGGACCACAGAAAACATCAAAACTTCATTTGGACAAATTCTATACAAGATCATACATATGTTTGTGCTGTAAATGTTTATTTTGTTAAAACAAATGGAGTTCTGCTAACACACGATTTGCAAGACTTTGCATGTTATTCTCGTTATAAATACAAATAGTCTTCCAAAGATATGACAGGTGCGTAAACAGGTGTATTCCCAGATAAATACAGATTTCCAGGATTTTACTCTCTGAAGTATCTTTTATTTATCAAGGGCACAGAATGCAAGTTTTAATTTATAACTGTCTAAACTGTTTTGTGGATGGAAAATAAACCTTATGTATAAATCAGATCAACCCAGTAAACAGCTTAACATCTACTGATGGGTCAGAACGGGACAGAAACTCTATAAAACATGGATGTGAGAAAGTAACAAAAAGATTTCAGAAAGCAAGAACAACTGGCTGGCATCAAATAGAGCTTCAGAAAAGCTTCAACAAAATTTGTTTTCAAGAAGCTGACAACTTATTTCGTTCTGCTGGCTTTCAAACTTGCAAATTTTAACTAATTTCATACTTTTTATCTTATTAGTCTTGTTCTTTGTTTGTTTTCCTTAAGCCAGGTGTGAATCCATAATTTTGTAGTTATCCCTCTAATTTTTGTAATGTCTTCATTATTTTAATGTGGATGTCGATTTGTTTTGTGGGACTTGGGTGGTTTTTGGCTAATTTGTTCTTTGTTCAGCACCATACGGCATTGAATGTTTGTTGATTTGTTATAAACTGCACTGAGTCCCTACGGTGAGATAGGGCAGAATATAAATAAAGTTCTTATTATTTATTATTATAAAAGGTCAATGTTTCTCCTGATATAAAGTCTACTCACGTCCGACTCTGGGGGGGGGGGGGGTGCTCATCTCCATTTCTATGCCAGAGCCAGCATTGTCTGTAGACACCTCCAAGGTCATGTGGCCAGCATGACTGCATGAAGCGCCATTACTTTTCCTATTGATCTACTCACATTTGCAGGGTTTCGAACTGCTATGTTGGCAGAAGCTGAGCCTAACAGTGGAAGCTCATCCCGCTCCCCGGATTCAAACTGGCAACCTTTCGGTCAGCATGTTCGGCACCTCAGTGGTTTAACCCGCTACACCATCAGAGGGCAAAATTTATTATAACTGTTCCTATAAGTCTTATGATCTATCATGCCCAAAGCAGGCATTTCTTCTACACAGCCTGAAATTGCCAAAATAGTCTACAATCTCCATCTATGTGAGAAAAATGTTTTCTTGGACCCTAAACATTAAAATATACTGACTAGCTCGCCAACAGTAATATAAAAAGGCATTATGTTTATTTAATTTCCATTTAATGTAATACAAAGCTGCAAACATTTGTCTACTGCAGAGCTTTCCAAACTATGTGTTGTGACACATTAATGTGTCAGTTGCAGTGTGTAGGTGTGTCACATGAAGTTAACGACAGTCTATGTGAAATACAAAATCAATTATATATGTTAAAAGTATAAATGAAATGTTTTCAAGAGATATGTTGTATGTCCTATTCATTGGGTTATTACAATGTGTTTCCGTATCTCTTATGAGGGTTTGGTTTAATCTCCAGTTTGCAAGAATTACTGAATTATTGCATAGCAAAATAACGCATAACTAAAAAGTGTGTCACCAACATGAAATGTTTGGAAAACTCTGGTCTATTGATTCAGCATTACTGTGACAGGTCTAACTGAACATAAAATGCATATAATTTTCATTCCAGATAATTCCCTGCATGATTTAGATCAACATATGTTTATAGTTCAATCCTACTATAATTGACAGTGACAAGTATCTCCTTGAAAGGATTCCATGTTACCATCTCTTACAACCTTAGTGTTCAGAGAGCACGCTCAACCGTTATTCTGAATGAGACAGTGGCAGTTCCCTTCTCCAGCTGTTCCCAAGAGCCCAAAGCCTTTCTAGTCCACATGGCCTGAACTCTCTTTTGCCAAATCACGTTCTTCAGTTACGTGTACACAAAGCAGAGTTACTAGCTTGAGAGTTAGGCAGCCCATGTTGTCGTGTTTGCCTTAAGAATGATGCTTTGTGTCTCCTCTACGGATAGTTGAACTAGAGGTGGGAGGAGGTGATCATATGATGGGGTGAGTAAATTCTCCATCTTCTTTAAAAACGGAATCCTGCGCAAAGAAAACAATTCTATGATGATTTCCACCATATTGCCCCATTTTCCCCAGCTCTGTCTGATGAAGTCCTTAATGCATCATTCTTAAGGCAGACAGCACTTCTCTGGGCTCCTTTCCTTCCCCTCTCAATCTTTTTACTCTCAATCGTAGAAGACCAAAGCCTACCAAAAACCAAGTTAAAAAGCTAGCAGTAGTGCCATTTTGAAAGCCAAGAATACTATGAAGTAGAAATTACAGGAAAACAAAGCGATAACATCCTGAAATTGTGGCATTCCTAATTATTAAATTCATTTTTAAAATTACCATGGAGTGAGCTTTTGAGAGAGAAATAGAGCATCACTGCTCAGTAGGAACACCAATTCCTTCACGTCACTGAAGCTATTCAACATAGGGAAACTTTTCATCCCATGTGTTTTCCCCAACTTTATCCCATTTCCACATGCATTGGGAACCCAGAAGTCACCTAACCAGCTCCAGTTCCCCATTTCCCTTCACTTCAAAGACAGTTCACAGATGAAGCAGAATGGGTGAAAGGCAGAAATCCCCGTGTTGTTTCATCTATGAACTGTTTTAGAAATGGGGGGAAATGAGTGGGGGGGGGGGGGAATCTTGCATGTGATTAAGTTCTGAGAAGGTACTGTGGGTACATGAGTGGTGTCTGGTCATGCAATGAACACTGGCATCATCATTAGAATCACAGCATTTTAAGAAAACAAGCAGCTGCCAGATCAGGTTTTTGTGTTATGTCGCTTTGATCTGCTTCCCTTAAAATTGTCTGCTGCCCTTGGCTTCAAAGGAAGATGCTGCCATCCTGTTACCAGTCTGTGATTCAATGGTTAATTGGCTTTTATATATAACACAGAGGTGGTCACTTCTACAAGTACAATTCTTAGGAGAAATAAGATGCGTTGTAACACGTGCCAGTCTCATTTCCTCTCATTAGAGGTGTGTGGGGAATATTTTCTTGACTATGGAGGTCCTTATCAAAAAAATAAATATGTGCAGGAGTCTATTTCGATGAAATCCAGCCCTTTCTATTGTGATGAATGGCATTAGATAAAAGCCTTTCAAGAACTAAGAAAACTGAAATAATTTTATCCTATTGGGTGGAATTCATATAGACAGAAGTTTTTAACATTTTCATTACTTCTTTGCCTTCAAGGTTTGGAAACTTGCTTCAAGATTCCCAAGACCATAATTTCACATTAAATGGGAAAAAATACAATTTCCTGTACGAGAGGTTATAATGTATTTCTATTTATTGGTTATTTATTACCTTCCTTAGCTGGAAGTTCCACAACATAGAAAAAATTGTACTAATTTCACTCCCCCCCCCCCCCCACAGAATATGACATATTTGAGTACAATTTTTTTAGCAAAAAAATAATAATCCAAAAATGTGAAAAATTTTACACACACACAAACTAGCTTGGGGACCCGGCAGTGCCCAGGTTATTTGAGAAAGGCATTGTTTTTCAAAATTTGGTAATATCAGTTTGGTAATGTATAATGTTATTTATTAGAAATATGCAAGTCTTTCCTTTTGTTTTTCTATGATTTCTCCCATTAAAAAATGCATAATGATGCAGGTGAACTACAATTCCCAGAATTGTGGGTAAATTCTTCCCAAACCCTGCCATTATTCAAAGTTGGTCATGTTGGGTCTATGTGCCAAGTTTGGTCCAGATCCTGTACCAGCTGGTTTCAGTGCTCTATGGAAAAGGGTGAACTACAATTCCCAGGGCAATCACCCCCAAACCCAGCCAGTATTCATAGTTGCCAGGTTGGTTCTGTGTGCCAAATTTCTATCAAAACACCTTATCACACAAAAAATAAAACAAAAAAACCCGATGAGGAAGGGAAAACATTTTTTTAAATGACCAAGGTTTTGCAAGAGCAATATATGCCTTGGGGACGCCATTATTTCTCATTCAAAAGACACATCAGCAGGAAGCATTCCAATAGTTAAGACCATTATATCATTTTCTCAACAGATAATCCATGAGCAATCCTCTTGAGTCTGAATATGAACAGGTAATACAGTCTGTGCAAGAAAAAAATTACTCACTCTGCATTGCAGTAATTAGATGGGTGGATAAAGGTAAAGAGAGAAAGAATCATACAATTTGTGATAATACCTCAGTCGGGTTTTTAACTCCAAAAATGGAAACCAGCAAGGATAGACACACTGCCGAGTATGTCAAAAGTAAAATATATGAACTCTTAGAAAATATTCAGCCTTGTAAAGTATCTACCTTGCTGACTGACAGTTCAAGCAATATGAAAGCAGCATGGGATATCATAATGAATATACACCCACATAGTACTGCAGTAGGATTATTTCTCATGACTTCAATCTTCTTTTTAATGATTTTCTGTAATTGGACACTTTGGAGAATTTCTACACTGCAGGAAAAGAAGTTTTAAAATATGTGAAATTGTGTGGAGAAAACGCTGAGGTGCGAGAAGAAAAGAAGGGGAAGAATAAAATGATGGCATTCAAAGCGCGAACTTTAAGTTCATGAAGGTAAACATGGAGGCTCGGATTCAAAAGTTAATCTTTCAAGAAATTGATTAGAAAGTATTTTCAAGGATGTACTTATTATTTAACTGTCATCCAGGTTTCTAAAACCTTTAATATACAGAAGTTTTGTTGACTACTCTATCATGAACTGACTTTTAGGGTGTTTTCCAATCTCATGCAAATTCCACCGTATTCAGATATTCAAATGTCTCATGGGAGTGCCTGAAGGTGCAGAAAGCTATTTCACGGTACCTAAATACACCTATGACAAAATGTTTCTGTTGGAAGCTCATAGACTCTTCCATGCAAAATAACAAAACTTCTATATATTAAAGGTATTAGAAACATTTCCAATCCAGATATTAAATAGCAGTTTTAAATTGGTGAAAAAGTGATCCACTCTGAACAGAGAGAGGAATGTCTCTCTCATTTCTAAGCACTTGCACGACTTGAGCTGCATCATGTTTCAATCACAAAAGAGCATGAACATTTTTTTTGTTCCATTACATTATCATGCATCACCATGATTGGATGCAATAGGTTTGTTGGGACTTTTTTTGTCCATCTGTTTTTATTGTGAGACACAAAACAAAATTCTATACATGGCAGGTGGCTGAATCTTGGAGATCCTATTTAAAACTTTTCCAGTAACAATGCAGTAAAATGCCTCATTTGTAGATCTAATTCTTTTTCAATCCTGAAATGAAATATGTGTGGGTTCTTTAACATGCCAGCTGCCTAGATTATGGTTAAGTCTGACAAATGCATATGACGGGTGTGACGTGATGGTACATGATGGTAAATACAAATGTTGCTGTTCTATTTTTTTATTTCATAAATATGCATAATGGTATACACTAAACTAAGTTATGAAAGAGTTATTTAAATTTCTAATGCACATAATAAAGTAATTAATGTAAGTGCATAACAAGATTATGCTTTCTAATCATGAGGTTTAGTTAAATATGTCTTCGTATTTCAAATGGACATTTTAAAATGCAAGTAGAATCTGAGAGGGCTGATCAAATTGGGGCTACAGGAGGCACGGAGAAAGAGTTTAACTACTCTTCTTCAAACTTACAAGTAAATCTATTTCACCACTCCCACATAAGGTATGTTTGCATTAAGAGAGATCCAAATGCCATGTTAGGAAAATGACTTTCCCATCCTTACCCCAAGACGAGATTGGTTCTTATACTGCCAGCTGATGACCAAGTAAAACTGCAATTTCATGATAAAAGAAAGAAATTCAATATTGGCATTTTTTTCTTACAAAAATTAATTTTCATTCTTTAAGTACATTTTAATAATTCATTTTTGACACAAAAGAGAGCACATTTAGTCAAAACCAAACAAACTAGTTACACTACAGTTGCACCGGAGCCCCCAGTGGCGCAGTGGGTTAAAGCACTGTGCCGGCAGGACTGAAGACCGACAGGTCGCAGGTTCGAATCCGGGGAGAGGCGGATGAGCTCCCTCTATTAGCTCCAGCTCCTCACGTGGGGACATGAGAGAAGCCTCCCACAAGGATGATAAAACATCAAAAATCATCCAGGCGTCCCCTGGGCAACGTCCTTGCAGACGGCCAATTCTCTCACAACAGGAGCGGTTGCTCCTGACACGACAAAAAAAAAGTTGTAAAACTCATAATATGACTTTGCACCAATCTTTATTAGGTAGCCAAAATGCTACAAATTTATACAAACTATCAAGCTTTCCAAAACTCTTTGCCAGCTGGTGCAAATAACAACAACAACAACAACAACAACAAAAGATTCAACTGCAAAGATTCTGGCACAAGCTAGTCAAGGTGGTCCCAATGGTGATTGGCACACTGGGTGCAATGCTTAAAGACCTTGGCCTGCACTAAAACTCAACCGGCGCTGACAAAATTACCATCTGTTAACTGCAAAAGGCCACCCTACTGGGATCTGCACGCATTATTCGCTGATATATCACATCATCCTAGACACTTGGGAACTGTCCAACGTGTGATCCAATACAACAACCAGCATAGTGATCTTGTTTGTTGTGTCCTAATCTTGTTGTGTTTCTAATAATGATGATGATGATGATGGTGGTGATGATGATGATGGTGATAGAATAAACAGGAGCTCCAAAGCAGAGTAAAAGGCAGATTTCTCAGTTGCTGTTAGCCTTGTACTCTCAGAAATAGAAAATAACAATGGCAGTAACATCCCAGAATGCATCACTAAGATGCCTGCAGAAGAGAAGGCTGAGAGGAGATATGATCGCCATGTTTAAATATGTGAAAGGGTGCCATAAGGAAGAGAGAGCAGGCTTGTTTTCTGCTGCCCTGGAGACTAAGACTTGGAGAAATGGGTTCAAATTACAGATATCACCCAAAAGATATCACCCAACTCAGAGGCTGGGTTTTTTTTCTGGGTTGCTGTGATGGAACATGGCCATACAGCCCGTAAAACTCACAGTAACCCAGTGGTTCCAGCCATGAACGCCTTCAACAACACATGGGTTTTTCTCTCTCCACATACCTACATTTCTTTTCCTTTACCTTCTCAATATTTTATGTAGACATTCAGAAATACAGTAGCAGTGTGAGAAATTAATTGTCTCAAGATACATCCAAATAATTTTCTCTTTGGAGGCTACATATATAAATTAATACAGAAAGAAGTATAATACTTGGCTGTCTAAAACAAGACCTACTATCCTTATAGTCCACAAGTTTGCCGCACAGTTCGGTTAAGCAGACTGAACAACGCCAATGTTAGTAGAGTTCACAGAAATGTTAAGACAAAAACATGTTGACTTGAATCCCATTACATTATGCGCACTAATCTCTTTCTGAAGTGACTCAGCTAAAAGATCAAAAGTTCAGCCATGCATACAAGATTACAGGCCAGACCCTGAAGGACTCACACTTGTAAATGGTAGCATGTCTCTCCAGCTGATTTCCCCAAACGACAGCATGAAGAGGAATAAGCAAGACCCCTTCGATGATATGAAAGACATGATTATTAGTGCAAAGCCCTGTAATTAGAGCAGCTTTTCAAAGAGTGCTGAACTAATTAATCAGCTTCCTCTTACAACCACCTAAGGCTTCCAATGCTGAGATTTTTAAATTTAATTATGTAAACAATCCTAATTTAAAATGGCTTGTCAAGGTAATATTTAATGGAATGCAATGGGTCACTTTAAGTGTAACCTATACAAACTGAGATCGGAAAAGCATTGGCAACATCCTGTTGGAAATAGTATCTCATGGTTTGCTCAACTCACATAAATTCACAAATTGTGGCAAGGGAAAGTAGTACACTAAGCTAGTCATCAGCTAGTTAGGCATTGAATCTTTATATAAGACTCTGTGTCAAGCTCAATATACCCCAATTTTCAACATTAAAATTATAATTTCAAACACTTCTGATTTTTACACGGTCATTCATTGTATCACTTTAAGTATCTATTTTAATTACTATTAGTATTTCTATACCACCTTTTCTCTCTCTCTTTTGCCAAAAAAAGACTTTTTTTGTGTCAGGACAACTTAAGAAACTGCAAGTCGCTTCTGGTGTGAGAGAATTGGTCGTATGCCCAGATGTTTTACCATTCTGTGAGAGGCTTCTTTCATGTCCCCGCATGAGAAGCTGGAGCTGACAGATAGGAGCTCAACCTGCTCCATGGATGTGAACCACCAACTTTTCGATCAGCAGTCCTACCAGCACAAGAGTTTAATCCTATTGGAGCCCCCAGTGATGCAATGGATTAAACCCTTGTGCCAGCAGGACTGCTGACTGAAAGGTTGGCGATTTGAACCCATGGAGTGGGATGAGCTTCCATCTGTCAGCTCCAGCTTCCCATGCTGGGACATGAGAGACGCCTCCTACAAGAATGGTAAGACATTAAAACACCCAGGAGTCCCCTGGGCAACGTCCTTGCAGACAGCCAATTCTCTCACACCAGAAGTGACTTGCAGTTTCTCAAGTTGCTTCCGACACACACACATACCCACATACACTCCAGGAGCTCCAAAAAAAAAGACATTGAAGAGATATAAATTGGATTTAATTATAAGAATTTCAGCTACTGTGAAAATACTGGAAAAGTTAAAACATCATACTTAGATAATGAATTAGGTTTTTAAAAATTGTTTTAGTGCATTTTTTGTAAGCCAAGATAGGTTCCGTAGCTTTGTTCTTAAGTTGAATTTGTATGTAAGTTAGAACAGGTATATTTTTAAGTGTAACTTTAGCCATATTTAGCTTTGAGAGAAAAACTGTAATTCTGCAGTTAGTACAGCCCACAATTTTGGAGCATCAGAGAGAAAAGCACTTTACTACATGCTCTGCAATGGAGCTCCATAGGCAGCCGTGCCTTCAAGAAGAACTCTGCTAGACAGGTTTACAGACAGCCAAGCCCTGTTTTGTTATGATAATACTGTAACTAAAATATCTATTAAGGCTCTCTCATTTGGGTGGCTTCCCAGGAGAGATAAAATCAGCTCAAGGACAATGAATGCACAGAAGGTCAGATCCTGCATTATCAGGGAATCAAAAGTGATAAAGCTGCCAATGCTGTTAGTTAAATGCCTTACATGTACATATGTCATCCTTCTGGGTACTATGAAACTATCTCTCTCTCTCTCTCTCTCTCTCTCTATATATATATATATATGTGTGTGTGTGTGTGTGTGTATGTGTGCTTTCTGATCAGTCAAGTCAATCCCATATAGCATATATCTCTGGCAAGCCCAATAAATGGTCAGTCAGAAATAACAGTTGCACCCATTTTTGTACTTTAGGAAGTAATTTTAAAAATTCACCACACTGCTTAATGTAATGGAATTCCTACTAGTTTTCAGTATCATGGAGAATTGCCCATGTGACACATCTCAATACTTAAAACAGATTATTCTAATTATAGATATTTAAAAGTTGTGTTTACAATCAGTTTATGTGAAGTCAAAGATAGCCAATAAATTAATAGTAAGAACAGGTAGAAACATGCCTACATATATTGGAGCCCTCAGTTGCGCAATGGGTTAAAGCACTGAGCTGCTGAGCTTGTTGACTGAAAGGTCGCAGGTTCGATTCCAGGGAGGGGCATAAGCTTCCGCTGTTAGCCTCCGCTTCTGCCAAAACATGTAAATGTGAGTACATCGATAGGTACCGCTCTGGAGGGAAGGTAACGGCATTCCATGCAGTCATGCTGGCCACATGACCTTGAAGATGTCTATGGACAACGCCGGCACTTCGGCTTAGAAATAGAGATGAGCACCACACCCCAGAGTCGGACACGACTGGACTTAATGTCAGGGGAAAACCTTTACCTTTACCTAAGAACAGGTATTATATATACAGATATTTCTTGAATTTTACCAATTACCAGTATGTGGTAGCACTCAAATAATTTGGGCAGCTTTTTAACATTGTCTGCTCAAGTTTATCCTGGTCTTCTTCTAGGTAAGTCAAAAGACATAATGATGCTGATGACGATGATGATGACATGAGTGTTCATGGCACTTCACAAAGTAAAACAACAGCAACTCCAAAATCATAACAGTAAATAAAGAACAACACTCAAAGACAGGGGAATTCCAGACAAGAAACAATCAGAGCCAGCTAATCACCTCCCAACAAAGGATTCTCCCAGGCAGTAAGAAGCCAGAGCTTGAAACTGCTAGGAGATTAAATGCTAACCAAGGGGGCCAAATGCAACATTCACAGCTACCTCAAATAGACAGGAGTTCTTTCTCCCACACTGGATATTCCACAGACAAACAAAACCTGATTTTCCTAGTTTCCAACAGACCTCACAACCTCTGAGGAAGCCCGCCATAGATGCAGGCAAAACGTCAGGAGAGAATGCTTTTGCAACATGGCCATACAGCCCAGAAAACTCACAACAACCCAGGATTCAAGGCAGTTTACAATAACTTAAAATATGCAGCTAAAATATTAATTTACAAAAGTTCAAAAGAAATAGTATTATTATTATTAAAACACAATTTAAAACACTTAACACATTATAGACTTTCACAGCCGCACCACTTGACTTGAGAGTAGAGTTATATATTCAGAGAATCAAAGCCAATAAGCATTTATGTTAACTACACCTACTTGCTAAAACAAAACAAAAAGCTCTGCTGCCTTGCTTTGCCCTGTAGTTACACTGAATATACCACAAATAATATTATCTTTTTCATTACAAGCTCCTTGCTCTCTTCAAGCCACTCAACGTTTGGATTGGTACTTCACACGCTTACAGTAATCCACTTACTGTCGTTATCAAAGAGCATTAAATGCCACCTAAAGTGTGAATTATTTAAGCTTAGTGCAACTCCTAGGATACAATGACCCACTTACCAGAGAATACATGCTCTTCTCATCCAACTGGTACTCAAGATTTCAGCAGAAAACAAATACTTGGAATAGCATGGAAACAGCCAAGGCTAAAAGCTGAGGGCAAAGTTCCAGCTCTAGTGTTCGGAAGGATTAGTGTTCTGCCTTTAAAAAGTCACATTCCAATTTCTTAAAGAAGACAAAAAGCCAACAACAGAAAGGAAAATCATAGCAGGAAATTAGTAATGAAATACACGCACCGAGGACTGGAGGCAATACGTTATAGAATACAACCTTGCTTGTTGTGGCACCTCATTTATGGAATAGTCTTCCCCTAAAGTCCCAAACAGTACCAATGTTGCTCTCATTCCAGTGCCAGGTAAAACCACAGCAATCTGCTAAAACTTTGGAGGCATGATTGATCTCAACATTTGCATATCTGAGCTAAAAAGTTTTCCATGTTCTTCATCTATTCTGTATTAACAGTTAAATCAGTTTTTCTCAACCTGAGGAGGGGTTGCGATGGGGTGTCAGAGGGGTCGCCAAAGACCATCAGAAAACACAGTATTTTCTGTTAGTCGTGGGGGTTCTGTGTGGGAAGTTAGGGCCAATATTATCCATTGGTGGGGTTCAGAATACTCTTTGATTGTAAGTGAACTATTAATCCCAGAAACTACAACTCCCAAATGTCAAGGTTTATTTTCCCCAAACTCCACCAGTGTTCACATTTGGGCATTTTGAGTATTTGTGCCAAGTTTGGCCCAGATCCATCATTGTTTGAGTCCACAGTGCTCTCTGGATGTAAGTGAACTACAACTCCAAAACTCAAGGCCAATGTCCACCAAACCCTTCCAGCATTTTCTGTTGGTCATGGGAGTCCTGTGTGCCAAGTTTGGTTCAATTCCATTGTTGGAAGAGTTCAGAATTCTCTTTGATTGTAGGTGAACTATAAATCCCAGCAACTACAACTCCCAAAGAGCAATACCCCACCAGTATTCAAATTTGGGCATATTGGGTATTTGTGCCAAATTTGGTCCAGTGAATGAAAATGCATCCTGCATATCAGATATTTACATTACAATTCATAACAGTAGCAAAATTAGTTATGAAGTGGCAACGAAAATAATTTTATGGTTAGGGGTCACCACAACATGAGGAACTGTATTAAAGGGTCATGGCATTAGAAAGGCTGAAAACCACTGGTTTAATGTGATAACCTTTAAATTATTCTTATAATTTTATATCGTTTTACACAGTTCACAGTGATTTTATTGTATAGCATTCTGGGATCTTCAAATACAAGGCAACATTGAAATACCTTAATAGATGAATATATGAAGCCTCAGACTCATCCTCCAGCAAAGGATCACCGCCTTGTCGGGGCGCTGGAGCTTGAGCACCTCAATGATGTCATGAGCGAAACCGTGAAGGGCCACCCAAGACGGGACGGTCGTGGCAGAGAGGTCAGACCAAGCGTGATCCCTGGGGAAGGCAACGGCAAACCACCCCAGTATCCTTGCCAAGAAAACTAAATGGACCAGTACAACCAGAGATATGTCGGTATGCCATTGGAAGATGGGACTCCCAGGTCGGAAGATGGCCAAAATGCTACTGGGGAGGAGCAGAGGATAAGTTCAACTAGCCCCAGATGTGATGACGCAGCTAGCTCAAAGCCGAAAGGAAGGCTAGCGGCCGACGGTACTGGAGGTGAACGACGAATCCGATGCTCTAAAGATCAACACACCATAGGAACCTGGAATGTAAGATCTATGAGCCAGGGCAAGTTGGATGTTGTTATTGGTGAGATGTCAAGACTAAAGATAGACATTCTGGGGGTCAGCGAACTGAAATGGACTGGAATGGGCCACTTCACATCAGATGACCACCAGATCTACTACTGCGGACAAGAGGAACATCGAAGAAATGGAGTAGCCTTCATAATTAATAAGAAATTCGCTAAAGCGGTGCTTGGATACAACCCAAAAAATGACAGAATGATCTCAATTCGAGTGCAAGGAAAGCCTTTAAACATTACAGTGATCCAAATCTACGCCCCAACCACAGCTGCTGAAGAAGCAGAAGTAGATCAGTTCTATGAGGATCTGCAGGACCTACTGGATAACACACCAAAAAGGGACATTATTTTCATTACAGGAGACTGGAATGCCAAGGTGGGAAGTCAAATGACAACTGGGATCACAGGCAAGCATGGTCTGGGAGAACAAAATGAAGCGGGACGCAGGCTGATAGAATTTTGCCAGGAAAACTCGCTGTGTATAACAAACACTCTCTTCCAACAACCTAAAAGACGGCTTTATACATGGACCTCACCAGATGGTCAGCACCGAAATCAGATTGACTACATCCTTTGCAGCCAAAGGTGGTGGACATCCATCCAGTCGGTGAAAACAAGACCTGGGGCTGACTGTAGCTCAGATCACGAACTTCTTATTGCCCAATTTAGAATAAAACTAAAGAGATCAGGGAAAATACACACACCAGTTAGATATGATCTCACTAACATTCCTAGCGAATATACAGTGGAAGTGAAGAACAGATTTGAAGGACTAGATTTAGTAAACAGAGTCCCAGAAGAACTATGGACGGAAGTCCGAGACATTGTTCAGGAGACGGCAACAAAGTACATTCCAAAGAAAAAGAAAACCAAGAAGGCAAAATGGTTGTCTGCTGAGACACTGGAAGTAGCCCAAGAAAGGAGGAAAGCAAAAGGAAACAGGGATAAGGGGAGATATGCCCAGTTAAATGCGCAATTCCAGAGGTTAGCCAGAAGAGATAAGGAACTATTTTTAAATAAGCAATGCATGGAAGTGGAAGAAGACAACAGAATAGGAAGGACAAGAGACCTCTTCCAGAAAATTAGAAACATTGGGGGTAAATTTCAGGCAAAAATTGGTATGATAAGAAACAAAGATGGCAGGGACCTAACAGAAGCTGAAGAGATCAAGAGAAGGTGGCGAGACTATACAGAAGATCTGTATAGAAAGGATAATAATATTGAGGATAGTTTTAACAGTGTGGTGAATGAATTAGAACCAGACATCCTGAGGAGTGAGGTTGAATGGGCCTTAAGAAGCATTGCTAACAACAAGGCAGCAGGAGACGATGGGATCCCAGCTGAACTGTTTAAAATCTTAAAAGATGATGCTGTCAAGGTGATGCATGCCATATGCCAGCAAATATGGAAAACACAGGAATGGCCATCAGACTGGAAAAAATCAACTTATATCCCCATACCAAAAAAGGGAAATGCGAAAGACTGCTCAAACTTCCGTACAGTGGCCCTTATTTCTCATGCCAGTAAGGTAATGCTCAAGATCCTGCAAGGAAGACTCCAGCAATACATGGAGCGAGAGTTGCCAGATGTTCAAGCTGGGTTTAGAAAAGGTAGAGGAACGAGAGACCAGATTGCCAATATCCGCTGGATAATGGAGAAATGCAGGGAGTTTCAGAAAAACATCTACTTCTGCTTCATTGACTATTCTAAAGCCTTTGACTGTGTGGATCATAATAAATTGTGGCAAGTTCTTGGTGGGATGGGCATCCCAAGCCACCTTGTCTCTCTCCTGAGGAATCTGTATAAGGACCAAGTAGCAACAGTCAGAACTGACCACGGAACAACAGACTGGTTCAAGATTGGGAAAGGCGTACGGCAAGGCTGCATCCTCTCACCCAACCTTTTTAACTTGTATGCAGAACACATCATGCGATGTGCGGGGCTTGATGAATGCAAAGCTGGGGTGAAAATTGCTGGAAGAAACATTAACAACCTCAGATATGCAGATGACACCACTCTGATGGCCGAAAGCGAGGAGGAGCTGAGGAGCCTTCTAATCAAGGTGAAAGAAGAAAGCGCAAAAGCCGGGTTGCAGCTAAATGTCAAAAAAACCAAGATTATGGCAACAAGAATGATAGACAACTGGAAAATAGAGGGAGAAACCGTGGAGGCCGTGACAGACTTTGTATTTCTAGGTGCAAAGATTACTGCAGATGCAGACTGTAGCCAGGAAATCAGAAGACGCTTACTTCTTGGGAGGAGAGCAATGTCCAGTCTTGATAAAATAGTAAAGAGTAGAGACATCAGACTGGCAACAAAGATCCGCCTAGTCAAAGCCATGGTATTCCCTGTAGTCACCTACGGATGTGAGAGCTGGACCTTAGGGAAGGCTGAGCGAAGGAAGATCGATGCTTTTGAGCTGTGGTGTTGGAGGAAAGTTCTGAGAGTGCCTTGGACTGCGAGAAGATCCAACCAGTCCATCCTCCAGGAAATAAAGCCTGACTGCTCACTGGAGGGAAAGATACTAGAGACAAAGTTGAAGTACTTTGGCCACATCATGAGGAGACAGGAAAGCCTAGAGAAGACAATTATGCTGGGGAAAGTGGAAGGCAAAAGGAAGAGGGGTCGACCAAGGGCAAGATGGATGGATGGCATCCTTGAAGTGACTGGACTGACCTTGAGGGAGCTGAGGGTGGTAACGGCCGACAGGGAGCTCTGGCGTGGGCTGGTCCATGAGGTCACGAAGAGTCGGAGACGACTAAACGAATGAACAACAGACTCATCAGTTGAAGTGCCAGACACAATTAATTCCCACTGCAGACCAGCTGTGATCTGCCTTCTCAAAAATACGAACTGCAGCTGGACACAGTTCTCTTACATCATATGTACATAACTTATTTAGATCGTTACTCAAGTGCCTTGTTAAATAACAAAATGTGTTGAAATGCCAACAAGGAACCAAACCAGACATTCAAAAGGTATACAGCAGAGTCTCGCTTATCCAACCTTTGCTCATCCAGTGTTCTGTATTATCCAACGCAGTCTGTCTACCGCCCAGATCTAAAGCTGTTTCAATATATTGCAGTGTTTTGCTGCTAAATTTGTAAATACAGTAATTATTACCTAAAGTTACCTGTATCAAACTGCTTTTTCTATCAATTTGTTGTAAAACTTGATGTTTTGGTGTTTAATTTGTTAAATCATAAAGTAATTTGACATTTAATAGGCTTTTCCTTAATCCCTCCTTATTATCCAATATTTCGCTTATCCAACATTCTACTGGCCCATTTATATTGAATAAGCGAGACTCTACTGTACATTTATTTACAGACATGCAGTTTTTAGGTGTAGCAAGCTTGTGTAGTCAGAAGCAAAATGTGAAACGTACAAATAAAACAATTACTGGTGAGTTGGATGTCAGGGAAAGGAGCGATGAATAAATTTAACTACTGTGAATTAATCAGCTTAGTTCCTTGTAATTAGCACACAATTTCGTTTGCCGATTTACAGTGTTTACAGACCAGGCATGCACAAACTTTGGCCCTCCAGGTGTTCTGGATGTCAACTTCCACAATTCCTAACAGCTGGTAAGCTGACTGGTGGGTTATCTGGGAGTTGAAGTCCAAAACACCTGGAGGGCCGAAGTTTACCCATGCCTGTATAGACCAAGTAACTAGCAGCCAAGTAATAAAATATGTTAACGAATGGCCAAAGGCTTTCGTAAACTGGAAGGACTTAATCCTGTAGTGGAAAGCAAGGAGTTAGGGTCTAAATTTGTGCTAACCATCAAGAGGAGGGTCTCCGTTGACTCATCTAAACGAGAGTTTCAAACTGGCACAGATTATTTTAATAAGCAGGTACGTTCACATGAAAGAAGCATTCCATGAAATCCCTCATTCTACATCATACTAAAACACACATCTTAATTGGCATGCTCAACTATTAACAAGGAATCAACTGCTTTAGCAATGGAGTGAAGTGCTCCCAGTATTTGGTTGCAATTAACAACCTGACTACTACATACTGAAGAAGATAGCGCTTATGGGCACTTTTTATGAAGGCAGCAGGTGCTTAGCTGTCCCTCTGTTTTTATCAGTTCTACAATATGTCAGTCTAAAATGGTTTTCCACTCAAGTGTGGAAGACATGAGGCAACTCTTGAAAAGTCTGACATCAAGCTGAGATATTTTCTTTTCTGACAAGGGGCAATCCTAAATTATTGAAGTTGCATGTGTGCGTGGACATAGTAGCAAAATGATTGAATTGTGTGCCATCCTGTCTTTCAAAAATAAACCTTCCATCATCAGAAGCTGAACAGAATTAGCATGGAATACACAGAAACGTATTGCTGGTAGTAAGCCTCCCCGCAACTACTATTTTACTATGTGATGCCCTTGTAATCTCCCTCCCACCACCGAAATGGTGAAACAGCAGCACAGACAGAAGACATATCAAATGAGTGAGAAATACCTCAAGCCCTCAGCTTGTCTTCCAACGCACCTTCTCTCACAGTGTAGCTAGTTATATACCAACATTGAAGTGATTTATAGTGGTGTGGAGTCAAAGAGAAGGACACTTGCTTCACTTTCAGAAGGCACATACAAAATCACGTGGTGTACCACAGGCGTATTGAACTTAACCCTTTATTGAAAGCATACAGTCAAATGAATTTCTTTTTTTCCTTCTGAGACCGCATATTGTATTTGAAAGTCCAGGCAACCCCATCTTGTACTGGACATCTATCCTGTTGCTTTAGTTCTAACAATGGAAAATATCATTTCCATTGTTGGAATAGTTGAAAAGATTAAAGGGATCATCTGGCACTTACACACATTTTAAAACAATCCTCTTGTGGCCAGATATACATCGGAGGAAGTTCTGCATTTGTCATCTTTGTTGCAGTTCTGTGAGTGTGCTGTGTTCATACTTCCTGACAGCGGTTGCAGCAAGCAAACTGCCAGATGGCTAGTAAAGTGCAGAGAGAGGGCACAATGGGATTTATTTTGCAGTGGAGGGCACATTGGTTGCCTTTTTCTCTTTTTAATGGAAACCTGATTCTCAAAATAGTTATGGAGACACCAAATATAGAACACACCAAAGCACCAGGCATAATAATCTTCATTTGCTCCCTTTCACAGAATCGCATCCCTGGGGTGCTGAGCAAAAGAAAAACAATTGCCACCTCCAGAGCTATTGATTCCAGAGTGAAGACAAATAGTGACTAAGCACCGAGATCTATTCTGTCACACTATTATTTAGACCAAAGGTCTCTAAAGGAACTGTACAGGGTTGTATCAATGAAGATTTATAGGCTTCCTGTAAAACAATCCCAACTGAGCTCACTTGGAATGGAGGAGGGAGAGAACTGCCTACTTGCTGTATTTAAATCAAGTCTATCAGACTGCAAGCTTGTTAGTAGTGTTGTATTTCTGATCTCTATCACCCAGTGTTTTCCCACAAGCTATTTGATCTCCAGTATGCTCATCTGACTTCAGAAAAAATGAACAGCTTGTTGAGAATTAGCAACAGCAATGTTCTTATGAAAAAAAAGATGTGTCAGCGAGATGAATCCTTCCTTGGTCGTGAAAACTATTTATTTTATTTATTTCATACATTTGTATCCCATCCTTCAGGGTGGCCTCACAATCGGCAACCATTAGAAGCCCAAACAAGACAATTAAAACAACAATTTACATTTAAAACAATTGTTAAAATATCATATATAAAAACATCCAATTAAGATTGCACAAGTTGAAGTCATAATCCAGATCAATCCATTGTCAGTCCAATAAATAATTCTAACTTTTAACACTGTGTCTGCTGCTCGAATGCTTTGTCCCAAAACCAAGTTTTAAGTTTTTTAAACTAAAGGATAGGAGGGAGGGAGCCAACCTGATTTCATTAGGTAAATCATTCCACGGCTGGGGGGCCACCACCGAAAAGGCCCTGTCTCTCCTCCCACCAGCCACACTTGCATGGATGATGGGATTGAGAGAAGGGCCTCTCCTGATGATCTAAATCTCCGAGGTGGGTCGTAAAGGGAGATACATTTAGACAAGTAAAGGCTTTATAGGTCAAGACCAGCACTTTGAATTGTGCCCAGTAGCAAATCGGCAGCCAATGGAGCTGATGTAACAGGAGGATGGTATGTTTCCTGTACGTAGCTCCAGCAAGCAAACTAATCCCATATTTGTAGATCATTCAACACAAGATCATTCAGCAGCATTCAACACAAGAAGAGCATCCACCGCACTAAGCAGCTTTAGTCGTTTAGGTTTTTCAGACAGAGGGTCTTTCACTTTTTCACCATGGTAACAACTTTACTGGATCAATTGGAAAGACAAAGCAAAAAATCTCAGTGCAACTTTCCAAACCCAATCTTCTTAATCAAATGATGTTTGAAAAAACATGTAAGGGTCAGAGATACAATGTTAAGAGTCATCGGTTTACATGTTTTCTTCAAATGATATGTGAGAAAGCACATGGAAATCATGAACTCAGGATCACTTATCCATTTGAGGAAACTGAAGACCTTTTTGAAGCATATAATACCACAGGCAACTTTATTAGGAGAGAACAATGAGTTTCCCGGATAACTTCTATCCCAGTGTTTCTCAACCTGGGGGTTGGAACTGGGGAGGGGAGTCACGAGGGGGTGTCAGAGGGGTCACCAAAGACCACCAGAAAATACAGTATTTTCTGTTGGTCATGGGGATTCTATGTGGGGAAGTTTGGCCCAATTGTATTGTTGGTGGGGTTCAGTATGCTCTATTGATTGTAGGTGAACTATAAATCTCAGCAATTACGATTCCCAAATGTTAAGGTCTATTTTCCCCAATCTCCACCAGTGTTCACATTTGGGCATAGAGTATTCATGCCATGTTTGGTCCAGAACCATCATTGTTTGGGTCCACAGTGCTCTCTGAATGCAGGTGAACTACAACTCCAAAACTCCAGGTCAATGCCCACCAATCCCTTCCAGTATTTTCTGTTGATCCAAGTTTGGTTCAGTTCCATCATTGGTGGAGTTCAGAATACTCTTTGATTGTAGGTTAACTATAAATCCCAGCAACTACAACTCTCAAATGACAAAATCAATTCCCCCTAACCCCACCGGTATTCAAATCTGGGTATTTCAGGTATTTGTGCCAAATTTGGTCCAGTGAGCAAAAAAACATCCTGCAAAAAAACAGTAGCAAAATTTCAGTTATGAAGTAGCATGGAAAATGTTATGATTGGGGGTCACCACAACATGAGGAACTGTATTAAGGGGTCATGGTATTAGAAGGTTGAGAACCACTGTTCCCAACAGGGATGGATATTAATTTAGGCACTGAATCGGGTAAAGCAAATCAGGAAAAGCCAAATTGGGTAGCACTGTTTTTTGCTGAGGGAATATTCCTTCAGAAAACAAAGTTCTATCAGCTGTTAGGAATTGTGGGATTTGAAGTCCAAAACACCTGGAGGGCCAAAGTATGCCCATGCCTGGTATAAAGTATTCTTCCTTGTCACTGAGCAATTAAATTTGGTATTCTTTTAAGTAAAAAAATGCAGGGTCTAACTATACTGAGCAAAAACTACATTTCAAAGTCCATAGTGATATATCTCTATGGAGGCGGGGTAGAAAAATAAAGTTCTTCTTCTTCTTCAATATTTTTAGATTCTTCTGTTTGTACCAATGGAAGGACATTTATTGTATAACAAAATGCATGCATCTATAATACACTGGGTTAGAAGATCCCATTAAAACATTTCTGGTATCAGTAAATTTCCAAAGGTTTGTTCAGAGTACAGCTAGAATTAGACAGTGGGAGAACACTCTCACCAGTGGTCAACTAACTTCAGTAGTTAATGAATTCCTGGTTGTGGCTAGTAGATTTCATGGCAACTTGCCCTGGCTTTCATATGAATTTGAAAGGAGCTATTCAAGATACTGAATCTATTATGGGGCCAGACTTGAGCACCTTGGATAGCTCATTTAAAGTTTAAAATACAATTTGGAATGGCAACATCATCACAGTGCTGTGGAAGACATGAGCTACCACTGTTTTTTTAACATCCTGTCACCTACTATCACATCTGTCCCAAAATTGAAACCGTCATTGTCAAAGATCCTTCATGACACGTCCCCACCTTTTGAAGGCTTTCTTGAACAGCAATAACACATCTGTAGAGAATTCTCCCCAGAAAGGCTCACTCACTGCCAAATACTTGATAAAGGCCTTTCTTATTCGCTCATGACTTATGCCAGTCATTTGTAATCAACTCTCTGTCTTCATTTTTAAACTTAAATTATTGAGTTTTATTGTTAATATCAATTATGTGAGTCATTCTGGAAATGCTTCTGCAAACTGATGAGGGAGATATTAAATACAGAACACAGAAATACTTGTGAAACTGTAAGATTATAATATGCAAATTCATTACAGCAGCAAGTATCCAGGATTTTGCCTCCACAACATGCATACCTCCATGCTCAGCGTTTCATAATTCTATATTGTGAGTCCCAATGGAAATTAAATTAAACTCATTTAAGTTAGCTAAACTTTAATTAATAATATCTAATATTCTATCAAAAACTCATATAATCTTATATCCTGATCGCACAGAGCATTTATGGTGCACAAAAATAGACTGCTTATTCAGGAAATAAATTTAACAGGAAGTAGCAACATGAATTTTCTTATTTTGAATATGAAATCGTTAATTGTTGGGAAAGTGGGGTTTTATCTCTTTGCTTGATATTCGAGTACAAGCAAAAAGTGGGTGCTAGAAATAATATCACAGGATGTTTACGTCCCACACCACTGGAGAACTTATACTGTTTAGCCGGTATTGCATCACCTGACATCCATCGGGAAGTAGCAGCCTGTAATGAAAAGACCAAAACATTGACACCTCTGGCCCATCCCCTGTTCAGATATGAGCCAGTAGGCTTGGGTAACAACGGAAAAATTTGTTTCTAAACTCGTTTCGTTTTTAGGGGTCCATTGCGTTTCGTTTTTTTAAAGAATTCCGAAATTTTCCTTTTAAAAATTTTGAAATTTACGAAATTTTGTAAAATTACGAATCGATTCGTTAATGGCGGACGCAATTGCGCAATATGCTAAAAAACCCTCCAAATGGGACAGGGGGAACTTCTGAAGCTTCCCTCTCCCTCTGTTGTTGACTGTTGGTGTGATAATTTATTTTTTATCACTGATAAACAAACAACAACTATAAAATTTGCACCAGACATATGGAAATAATTACAAAACAATTTCGAAACAATTTCGAAACAATTTTGAACCAATTACGAAACAATACGAAATAAATTGGAAAATTGTTTCGATTTTTAATTACTCCTCACAGTAGTCCTGCATGGCTCAATATTGGATCATAAGCTAATTTAAATACGAATTAATAACGAATTATGAAATTAACGAACGAAACCGCCCAAGCCTATCAGCCAGCACACCAACATCTTAAATCAAGATATGGCTTCCTAAGATCTACAGAGATATTCACAAGAACACCTCAGCAAACCAGAGTCCAAAAGTGGCAGGCTAAAACCCAGTACCTCAATCAGTGGCTGATACCAGATAAGAAACTCCCTTCTGGGCACACAGAAGAGTGGACAACCTGGAAGGCGCTGGACAGGCTACGCTCCGGCACCACGAGATGCAGAGCTAACCTTAAGAAATGGGGCTACAAAGTCTATGACAGGGGTCCTCAAACTTTTTAAACAGAGGGCCAGGTCACAGTCCCTCAAACTGTTGGAGGGCCGGATTATATATTTTTTTAAAAAAATGAATGAATTTCTATGCACACTGCACAAATCTTATTAGTAGTGCAAAGAACAATTTTAACAAATATAAATTTATTTGTATTTCAGTTGGAAGTGTAGGTCTGCTTTTGGCTGATAAGATGGTTGTTGTTGTTTTTCTGTGCTTTCAAGTAGTTTCAGACCCTGAGTGAGGGTCGGGTAAATGACCTTGGAGGGCCGCATCCGGCTCCCGGGCCTTAGTTTGTGGACCCCTGGTCTACGACATGTGAGTGCGGAGAGGAGTAAACCACAGACCACCTATTACAATGCAACCTGAGCCCTTCCACATGCACAATGGAGGACCTTCTCACAGCAACAACGAAAGCAGTCCAAGTGGCCAGCTTCCAGTCAAAGAACATTTAGCATAATGCCAAGTTTTTTAAACTTTGTTCATGTTTTTAAATATATTATTACTGTATCCTCAATTTGCTTCTGATACAATAAATAAAATCTCTTTTCTTAACCTTAATGAACAGCATCATCCTATGCTTCGATTTTTTATTTAGTTACAGCCACTATAGACTATCAGAGGTGTGTCTATGTGCTCTTTCTTACTCTTTCTTTCTGGCACAAACACCCTCCAGACTTTTGGGGCATAGCTCTACTTTTAAAGTGTTAACTTATTGAAAAACACAACTTCAAGTTTCAGCTCATGCAGTGGGGCAGAGGATAACTTATAGTTATGACATTTTCATTTTCTTATGAAAAACAATTCTTTTTCTATGCAATTGTTATGCATTTTTAATACAGTATGATTCACACTCCTGTTGAACACCTTTGTCTTTGTTCAAACAAGAAAGTGTACTGATACTCAATTACAGGTCATAAGTAGGTGCTTTTTCCAAATAAATTATTAAAGAAAGTTGAAACTTGGCTTGTGTGTACAAAGCACTTCATATGCATTGTTTTGAAGCAAACTGGACAGTAACATATAAATGTTGCTATAGTTACGGTATGTTACAGTTCATATCAGGGGCAACACTATCACATGCCACACTGCATTAAAGGCACTGGGCACATTATTATCTATTGCTTTCATGGCTGCCTACTGCTTCAACCATATGTGAATGTCCCCAGCTAATAACTGGCTGGTCAATGCTTGTCTAATATAGACCCACTATTGTACTTGCAGCTACAAGAAAGTTGCAACAGGATGCCCATGGGGCTAACTGGAATGTCTATCCTGGGTCAAAAATCTCTGTTTTAGGCTCCATCCCCCAAGTACAACTTATGGGCAAGATGGACCAGACAGTGTCTACACCACTGTTTGGCAATGGCAACCAATATTCTTAAAAGCAATGGAGGAACCTTTTAGCCCTTTAGACATTGCTAAATGATCGGAAGTCTTGCCAGAATCACAAGCAATGAGGAATGTTCAGCATTGCAGTGCAATACCTGTTTCCTATCCTTGGTTGAAAGTGGAAAATTATTTGCCACAATTGTGGCAAAATGGCATTGATACCTTGCCACACTTGCCTTGGCCAAAGGATGATTGCTTCAAATGAAGAATCCTCTTCTAAAGAGGTCCCAAGTTAAAACCATTTTTAAAAGGTGTCTAGAATACCTCAGATTTGTGTGTGTGTGTGCATGTGTGTGTGTGTGCATGCGTGCGTGTGTGTCAGGAGGGACTTGAGAAACTGCAAGTCGCTTCTGGTGTGAGAGAATTGGCCATCTGCAAGGACGTTGCCCAGGGGACACCCAGATGTTTGATGTTTTACCATTCTTGTGGGAGGCTTCTTTCATGTGCCTACATGGGGTGCTAGAGCTGACAGAGGGAGCTCAACCCGCTCTCCCCGGACTTGAACCACTGACCTGTCAGTCATTGTGCCATTGTGCCACTGGGGCCTCCAAGGTCTCAGGTGAAACAGTGTCTGTTTCAGATAAAGATAGTGTAAAGACATGTTGGGAGGTTATGGCAGAAGAGACTTCAAAACGAAATTGTTCTTGTAAATTCTCTTACATTTCAGGTCACAAATTCTTTCTATGATCATCAAGTGATTTCAGAACATCTACCCCTATAAGAACTTAAGGGATTTCAGCTGCTATTAATACTTTGCAATTAACACGCTTATATCAAACCTAGAAAGTGTGTTTTTTATTCAAAACACCCAGAATTACAGGTATGGATAACGTATCATCATAGCAGATAAGAATGAAAAAGCTATCCAAGTATGTATCTAACACAGTAGTTATTTATGTGACACAGACACAGTCAAATACCTGTCTCTAACAACAGATGAGTAGGCGCAGATTCTGCTGGAAAGAACTCAGAAGACATGCTGACTTTAGGTGTGAGAAAAGCACAAGCTATCACATTTAGATGGCCACCCAAAATGAGCACAGAACATGATTCAATTTATTCATCACAATTTGTCTATCACACCACTGCTGGTAATCAGAAGAGCCAGGGAAATATAATCTGCAGATATCCTATGCTTTGAAGCAGTGGTTTAGTGTAAGAACAGTATAGATTCCAGCCATTAGGAGGCACAGTCTGGAATTTGCTATTGCCTTGTATCTGCACTTTTTGACAATCTGAGCACTCATAGAATAAATTATTCAGTTATACCACTACTGCCTATTACATTGCTGTTATGCTCTTGATAGTTTAAGGTATTTGAGTAACTGAGGCCCCAAACCGAGTCTCCTAGCCACTGCTGATACCATTCATTTATTCAACAGAACTAGCCGTCGCCTGTCACGTGTTGCTGTGGCCCAGTCTGTGTATATGTGTTTTATGTATATATGTGTGTGTATATTTGTGTTTATGTGTATACATGTGGTTTTGCACATCAGCTGTATTTTTTATTATTTTTTTTGTTTTTTAAGTCTTTTGCACTGTGTTTTTCAGTGTTTTTATGAGTGATGGTCACTCGTTGGCCTGATAGGTAAATAAATATTTTTGCTATTTTAATGTTTTAGTGTGATTTAGAATATGATGTTTTAATGACTGTCTGTAATATTGATGTTGGAAACCGGCCTGAGTCCCTCGAACGGAGGTGAGAAGACCGGTATACAAAACTGCTAATTAAATTAAATTAAATTATAGGTGTATTGTGTCCAAATTTGGTGTCAATTCGTCCAGTGGGTTTTGAGTTATGTTAACCCCACAAACGAACATTACATTATTTATATAGATGAGGCACTGTTTTTCCCCCCAAGTGGTTTATCACAATGCACTCATTTTTTAATAAGAAAATATTAATAAACCTTGTGTCATACATATACAAAACAGTATCTTATCTGCAGGCAATATCTAATTAAAAGGAGAGAAGTCACAAGGAAGAACAAAATTCTGTGAGGAAACTTTGGCAAACATTCAGTCTAAGAAAAAGAGCTACATAAAAGGAATGCCAATAGAAAAAAATTACAAGGCCAAGGAGTGATAGTCCCATATAATGGGATTCCTGTGGTCCTATCAGTCGGTTCCCAATTTGAAAGCTCTCCAAAAGGCTAAGAAAATGGTTGGTAAAGATTTTCCCCTGACATTAAGTCCAGTCGTGTCCGACTCTGGGGTGTGGTGCTCATCTCCGTTTTCAAGCCGAAGAGCCAGTGCTGTCTGTAGACACCTCCAAGGTCATGTGGCCAGCATGACTACATGGAGTTCTGTTACCTTCCCACCAGAGTGAAACCTATTGATCTACTCACATTTGCATGTTTTTGAACTGCTAGGTTGGCAGAAGCTGGGGCTGACAGTGGAAGCTCATGCCGCTCCCCAGATTTGAACCCGCAACCTTTCGGTCAACAAGCTCAGCAGCTCAGTGGCTTAACCCACTGTGCCATCAGGGACATAAGGATACATAAAGGTTAATGTCTCCACTGCTCACTTTTGGAACAAATGTTTGCTACCAATAAATAAGAGTTTGAGGGACAGGAAACATTTATGCTTCCAGAGTCATGTTCAACAGTAGCTACAAACTATGGATAACGTTAAGCACTTTATATATTTTAAGTAGTAAGGTAGAGTCTCACTTATCCAACCTTTGCTCATCCAAAGTTCTGTATTATCCAATGCAGTCTGCCTCTCTCCTGGATCCATAGCTGATTCAATACATTGCGATGTTTTGGTACTAAATGCGTGAATACAATAATTACTACATGATTCAAAGTGTATTGAACTGCTTTTTCTGCTGATTTGTTGTAAAATATGATGTTTTGGTGGTTAATTTGTAAAATCATAACGTAATTTGACATTTAATAGGCTTTTCCTGAATCCCTCCTTATTATCCAACATTTTTGCTTATCCAAGGTTCTGCCAGCCCATTTATGTTGGATGAGTGAGACTCTACTGTAATACATTTGAGGCAATCAAATTATATACCTTAGACAAGATTTTCAGTACTATATTCACACATCTCAGGAAAGTCAACTGTTGTTTTAAAGTACAAGCACTTAGCATGTTAAACATGGGGAGCATAAGAATGACATTTTAATATAAGGAGCTCTTAAAAGATTGCTTGTTTAAAAACCATGAAAGCTATAAACATCCTTAGCCCAGAACGAGACAGAGGCAGACTCTAAAACAAACTTGATTATACAGAAAAGAATGAAGTCGTAGGAAGCGTTATCTGGAAACAACATTACTTAAAATCTAGAGAATTCTACGATGTGTTAATATAAAGCCATTTTCACACTTAGAGCAGGAAGATACGACTGTTGATAAAAACTCATTTAAAAACTTTGCGAGGTAACCAACATGCACTGAGAAAAAATACAGCAATACTCAAGAACAGGAACATTGAGAGACAAAATATATTCACAGTTGAGACTGCAGTTATAATTCCCAACAATTTCCTGCCCTTTGTAATGACAAGATGACACTGCTTTTGAAGGCATAGATGTGATATTAGACTGACCCCCTCCCTCCTGGTTTTCAGGAAAAGAGTGACGACCTGGCTATGGAATCAGGCATAGTGCAATACAGAATTGGCATAATGCAGCAACACGAATGATGACTTCAGGACTAGGCGTCATGTTTTAACAGTTTCTATTGTATTTATATGTTTACTGTTTTATTGGTTTAATTACTTATGTGATGCTTTGTGTTGTATATTTGTTTTTATTATGCAGCATTGAATATTGCCAGCTGGAGGCCACTCTGAGTCCCCTTTGGGGTGAGAGAGGGTGGAATAGAAATATAGTCAATAAATAAATATTTTAGACCTCAAGATACAGCAATGAAAAGGTCAAGAACTTAAATCTTTTGCAATAGAACACAGTTGACTACTGGGAAGTTACTTTGTCTTCCCACTACCCATTTCAACAATAAATAAAAATACACTACAAACTGCTGGCAGTATATGGACATTTATATTCCATGTGAGAATTGTTTGACACATAGTAAAGTTGATTAATGACCTCTAGACAATATCATCCTGATTAAGCCTTTAAAAACCAGACATTTAATCTTGCAGATTTTTTTGCAAATAGCAGACTCTAAATAAAGTCTTTTGAAATGAGTAACAGAAAATAGAAAAATGGAGTCAATCAAGAAACCCTTAATCAGCCTGAAAACAAGGAAGTGATAACGCTCGTGCTTTGAGACCTCAGGTTCCCAGATTTAAACACTGTCATCTCTTATGGAGCTGGGAATCTGAAAAGACTACAGACTCAAATTATGGAAAGCTGTGGGCTGTTAACACAGACTAGGATATTAATTTATTTTGTTCTTCTACACAAGAATGGCCAGATTATAAACATTTAACTGAGGATATTTTTTTCCTTTTCTTTTCCTTTCCTAATTCCCCCCTTCTCTCTCTCTCTCTCTCTCTGTCTCTCTGTGTGTGTGTGTGTGTGTGTGTGTGTGTATCTATTTTGGAGGACTTTTCTTTGTTAAACCCCCTCAAAACCCTCATTGTAGTAAAGGTAAAGATTTCCCTTGATGTTCAGTCAAGTCGTGTCCGACTTTGGGGAGTGGTGCTCATCTCCATTTCTAAGCCAAGGAGTCACTATTGTTCGTAGATGCCTCCAAAGTCATGTGGCAGGTATGACTGCATGGAGCCCCGTTACCTTCCCACTGAAGCAGTACCTATTGATCTACTCATATTTGCATGTTTTCGAACTTCTAGGTTGGCAGAAGCTAGGGCTAACAATGGGAACTCACCCTGTCCCACAGATTCGAATCACTGACCTTCCGGTCAGCAAGTTCTGCAGCTTAGCAGTTTAACCCGCTGCACCACCGCGGCCCCTATTTCATGCAAAGTACTGTTTTGTTTAACTTTTTCATGCAAAATGATTTTTGTTTTGCAAAAGAAAAACTGAAACTGGAAAAAATGAAGATCTCTCATAACACATTAAGATAAAACTACTGACTCGCTGTTCAATTATAGCAATTTCATTATATTAACACATCAGAAATGACTTGAAAGAACACAACAAATTGTGGTCACATCTCAATTTCGTACAGGAATCTCTTCTTTCTAAGTCCCCAAAACAGTCATGAATCACAGGTCCAGGAAGAGCTTGCTGCACTCAGCAGCCAAAGCGATTATTATAGATGTGTCTATGCACAGATACCCTACATTATTAAGAGGTGTCTAACCAGAATTTCAATTGGTTCCAGAGTAAGTGGCAAAGTTAGTACAATAACTAACTGTTTCATGCTTAATTCAAGTGTAAAAACACAATATTACTTTCTTTTACCATAAAAAAGCCTACTGGTGTTCATTGAAAATCGTACCATATCCTCCTGTGCTGATATTAAAGCAAAAAGATAGGAAATTGATTTAACCGTAAATTGCTACCCACACAGAAAAAAAGAACAGTGGTCTTAAAAGTGTGATTCTCCAACATAGAAGAGGAGGAGCAAGGTGTGTGCAAAAGCATCTAGTTAAACCAGGTTCTTTGTAGAGGTAGAAATACATCTTGACACAGTGATACAAATAATTTTCCAGAATGAAGATGTGAAGAGGCCAGAAGTGAGAAGTATAAAAAGTTGAAAGCTGATAACCCAATCATAACAACAACAACAACTTATTTATACCCCACCCTCTTTCCCCAAAGGGACAGTTTTGTCACCCAATTGACAAAATGATACATGGAAGGGATGCATTGCAATTACAAGCACTTCACTTCTGATATTAAGATGCTCTACTTTTTGCAGCATGAAATGGGTGCCATTGAGATGCCTCCCAGGCATGAGCAGGACTCACAATGTATTGGTCATCTCTGAAAGCTCTGTTACAGCACTCTACAAAGCCTAGTGGCTATTTCTAAAGAAGCTAACATCTGTAATTGCGCCAAACCATATTGGTAAAGTGGGGGGGGGGGCGGTTATGAGAAAGTGCTCTTCCACTTTTCTTCTATTATGATTTAGTACTCCAGTATTTGTCCAGTTTCGCTCTCTTCCTCAAGATTAGCTGCAAGAAAAGCTAACAGACCAATTTTTCTGGCGGGATATTATTCAAATGCAACACTTTACATATTTCCTATTTAGAATACATTAATTTACCAGTTAAGAAAAGACCTTCACCTTATGGGATTTACTAGAATTGTTGAGAACAGAATTAGAGAAAAATGAGGTCAGGATACCTTTCCTCGGAGAAAGTATTATAAATTGAATACCTTACATTTTACCTGGATTTCAGATATACTGTAGCAAATACAAAGACATGTATTATCTCTCCTTGAAATTATGTAACTCTGTCTCAACGATATATTGGTAATGGGCTAGTTCTTTTCAGAAAATCTAACGTTGTAGTCTTTTGCACACTTATTTGCCACTGAATTTCATGCAATGTGTATGAATTGTGAATTATGAATCTCCACAAAGACAAGGAACGCTGAGCAACTCTCAGCAGATGACAAACACAATTTTCTACACATTTTCTCAAAATTATAGTAACAAGAGATGGAATTGGCAAGGAAATGTGAACTTGAGCCTCTCTCTGATGGTTTAGAACAGACATTGCTTCTCCTTTCCAGGTTTCAATTAAAGAGAGACAGGGACTTCAGTAACTACTATTCATTATTCCACATTTACAGGTACTCATTTCCTCTCTTGCAAGTATTGCACCCTTATAGACATTATGAGGGAAAGGCAGTTTAAAAAACATGCTTCCCTGATGCCACTCCTGGGATAGGTTTTCTCTATAACTGCCACAGTTGAAATACAGGGTTAGTCAAAATGAATAGGCCAATTCGGCTACAATTAATTTTCTTATTGGCCTATTCATTTTGACTAACCCTGTATTTCAACTGAAAGTCTATGCTATCACCCGGTTATGAGTGTTTTCTTTAGATTCAAGGAGACTGCAAAACTTTATACATGTTTTTATGGCTCCTTTTTAAAAAGCCTAAGCTACTTGCAAAACAATGTTATGTGCACATTGAATAATTGCTACTGAGGATAAAAGAAGTGTGGCATTTACTAAAAGTCCTATAAAAACAGTCCTAAAGGGAAAACAATACCGGCGGCAAACATGAATTTCTTTTTATGAAAGATCAGTGATTTGGGATTACCATTTTCATTTTGCTACAGCAACAAATGCCCTAGCCACCTGCAAGATTTACTCTGCCTGGAGACCTGCACAGTTGATTATATCTATGTACATCAAACACAGAGCATCCTGAAAGGTTATCTGATCTCTCTTTGCTCTTTGAGAAAAAATGTCCAATAATCTTTTGTAGGGCAGGACCAGCTGGACTGATGCAATTTGGTTCCTATTTGTCCTCTGACCTTGTTTCTCATCTGAAAGCCTTTCATTAATGTTATTTATTAAAGTTGTGTAAAATACAGAAGGGAAGAAACAGATTTTAACAGATTACCCAACTATAATGCTTGTTCACGAATAACCTGGACAACTGCTAACAAGAGGGTAAAACCCACAAATATTTATAAATAGGTTGGACATAGGAATTGACAGCAATATGCTACTATGAAGTACTGAGTTCACTTGATAGAACCCTAGATTCCAAGTGGGACCAATAACAGGGATCACAAAGTTAGAAGGAAACGTGAGGGCCATCTACTCCAACCAGAAATACACAGTTAAAGCAACACACTGTTACCAAATAGAAATACATACCATGTTTCCCCTAAAATAAGACATACCCATAAAATAAGCTGTAGCAGGATTTCTAAGTATTTGTGCAATATAAACCATATCCAGAAAATAAGACATAGTGATAGGCATGCTGCAAGCTGAGGCATAGAGGGAGACATAGAAAGTGAAAGTAAAAGTATCCTCGGTGAAGTGAGGAGCAGGACTCTCTGCTTAGGAATTGTGTGTCCTCAGGGGGAAGAAGTAAAGCTTTGGCTGCTGTTTTACTCAGCATTGTGGGTCTCTCTTCCCCAGCACCAACCAGCAAGTTTGTTGGTCTCTCTCACTCCCCCTCACACACCAGGGGATAGGAGAAAAGCTTCAGCTAGCAGTCTGCTACTGGGCCCAGTGAGATCATCCCATAAATGCAGATTGCTGTACCATTCCCTGAACATAAGCCAGTGTGTTCTTGAGGAAATATAAATATAAGATTGTGTCTTATTTTCAGGGAAACACAGTAGTTGAAGCAACCCTGTGAGGTGGTGGTTGTTGTTGTTTATTTGTTCAGTCGCTTTCGACTCTTTGTGACCTTATGGACCAGCCCACGCCAGAGTTCCCTGTCGGCCGTCACCACCCCCAGCTCCTTCAGAGTCAAGCCAGTCACTTCAAGGATGCCATCTATCCATCTTGACCTTGGTCAACCCCTTTTCCTTTTCCCTTCCATTTTCCCAAGCATCATTGTCTTCTCTTAGCTTTCCTGTCCTCTCATGATGTGGCCAAAGTACTTCATCGTTAACACTAATATCTTTCCCCCCAATGAGCAGTCGGGCTTTATTTCCTGAAGTATGGACTGGTTGGATCATCTTGCAGTCCAAGGCACTCTCAGAATTTTCCTCCAACACCACAGTTCAAAAGCACCTCTCTTCCTTTGCTCAGTCTTCCTTATGGTCCAGCTCTCACATCCGTAAGTTACTACGAGGAATACTACTGCTTTAACTATGTGGATCTTCGTTGCCAGTGTGATGTCTCTACTCTTCACTATTTTATCAAGATTCACGAGATCTTCCAAAAAAATCTTTAAAAAGAAACTCCCATTTCAACCAGAATTCTTCCTTCTAGGAATGACTAAAACACAATGGAACACCCATGAAGATAAACTATTTATATATATTACAAACGCTGCAAGATTGTGTATGCAAGGAAATGGAGGCATAGAAATCATTGTATCTACAGCTCAAAGGGTATTTTTTCCAGTTGCAATGTCTCACAGAACATTTAGCAACTTCCCGTGGAGCCCTGCTTGACTTAAAGCTATTGCTGTACGAAAATAGATAAAAAGTCACTTATCACACTGCAAAACTGTATTGTTCTAAGATTAGTCACCAGAAGATTTCATTTTTAAAAAGAATATAGGTCTCTGGTGAGATCCAAAATAGACCTCAACATATAGTTATTATTGGGTTGTTGTAGATTTTTCAGGCTGTATGGCCATGTTCTTGAAGCATTCTCACCTGACTTTTCGTCTGCATCTATGGCAGGCATCCTCAGAGGTTTTGAGAGCTCACAGCCTCTGAAGATGCCTGCCATAGATGCAGATGAAATGTCAGGAGAGAATGCTTCTAGAACATTGCCATACAGCCCGAAAAATCTACAACAACGCAATGATTCCAGCCATGAAAGCCTTCAACAATACATTATAATGGACAATTCTATGTAGATATGCTGCGCTCAGACATAAACTCGGCTGTGACGTACAACGTCACTAAGTTCTGCACGGCTGCAATTAAAATTCGGTGGATGATAATTGAGGGTTAAAAGACCTAAGCTTCTCTTGGAATATAGGTGGGATATCAGATATAGACTGATATTTATAGGTTTGGATATCTCTCCCCCCCCCCCCCCAGTGCCATCCCCAATACCTCTCTTTAGGATGATCTTGTGGGCTGAGTTAGGTTTTAATAATTATTTGTATTGGTTTTTAGCTTAGATTTTAAAATTTGTTGAGTTCTCCCTTGTCTGTGATTAATTCAATGGAGGATCTCTCCTGTTTCCATCTTGAAATAAACCACACTGTACAGCATGCAAATACAGGCATCGTGATTCTGTCTAAGCTGCTTGAATGAGTCATGTGTTGTCAAATAACTCGTGCCTTGTTAGAAAACTAAGCAGAAGGCAGCCAAGTTTTGTTTTATCCATTCCATCCACTCAGGTAGTAACTGGCTCAAAAGGGATTACAGTTCTCTGTTAGAGGCACATGCTCTGCATGTCTAATATCCCAAGTTCACTTTCTGCCATCCCTATTAAAAATGAATCAGGTACAGCAGCTGATATAAAAGATCTCTGACTATGTAGAAGTGAACAACAGTAGGCTGGATGAACATCTCCTTTGGTATTTGGCAGATTCCTATACTCCTACCCAACATATGTTTTTTCTATAGTCTAAACAACTTCTAAAACTTGGTATATTGCACATATACAAATGAGACAAAATCCAACTAAAATCAAGCATTTTTAAGGCCCGCTGATTAAAGGGAGTTGGGTACATGCTTAAAATTTCCCCCAGTTGTAAACGGATCTATAGCTCTCACTGGGTTCTGCACAGAGACTTTAAGTATACTTTCCCAATCTAGTTGAAGTTCCCGTTAACTGTCATGCAGTGAATTTAGAACACCCTGTCTTAGAATATGAATAGGAGCCTCTCGTTTGACTTAATCCCATTTCCCTGGCAACAGATAATAAAAAAGAGGAAGGAAAGGAGACGGAGAAACAAACACCAAGTGGTTTTCATTTTTGCACAAGTTTTTATGAATATGAACCCATCTTTGGATGTAGTCTCAAATAAAGTATATGTTGTGGGAGTAGGATAGAATGTAATAGAATCCAGGAAAATATTTTCCCAAAACTCATCTATAAAAATTGGTGTTAAGGGTGTTGCCACATTTCTTTTTCCCCTCCCCTTTCCTTTCTCTCTTTTATGCTGCAAGGAATCAACACAGCTACTTCTTTTTAAACTTTAGCAGACAACAGAACATTAATTAATAATTATCCAATGAATTATTCTCTCTAGACCTCAATTAACCAGTTTAGTCAGTTTATATTTAGTCATATTTGTTATATAATTTATTTCAAAGTTTGGAGTATAACTTTGTTAAGAAGTACATGGACAAATGGGTTCTAAAACAAATTAAGCCTGAACTCTCACTAGAAGCCAAACGTATCTACTGAGGCTATCATTCTTCAGACATATCATAAGATAGCATGATTCGCTGGAAAAGCAATAATGCTGGGAAGGAAGGAAGTAAAAACAAAGTCCATGTTACAATGCTGTGTAATTCCCTTTGCTGAGGTGTGTGGAGAGAAAAGAAATCACTATAATGTTAAACTGCACAACCCTTCAAATTTATTTTCTTATTTGAAATCCCACCTCCTTCCATAAACTTCAATTCTTGTTCTTTATTATTTATTCGTTCAGTCACTTCTGACTCGCCATGACCTCATGGACCAGCTCATGCCAGATCTCCCAGTCAGCTGTCACCATCCCCAGGTCCTTCTTCAAGGTCAACCCAGTCACTTCAAGGATAACATCCATCTATCTTGTCCTTGGTCGGCCCCTCTTCCTTTTTCCTTCCATTTTTTCCAGCATCATTACTTTCTCCAAGCTTTCCTGCATTCTCATTATATGGCCAAAGTCCTTCATCTTTGCCTCTAATATCCCCACCAATCAGGCCAGTAGCCAGGATTTCGATTCGGGGGGGGGGCTGGGTTTGTTTCAGGGGAGGGGGCTGAGTCTGAGTGAAAGAGGGTCTACCCTAGCAAACCTTTTGTATCATTACCCCAATACCACCATGCATATGGGATATATTGAGTATGGTGATCAGATCATGATACGAATAAACATAACAGTTTAAATAATGCACCAGTAAGGCCTTTTCGCGAACCACCATGAGAATTTCGGGGGGGGGGGGCTGAAGCCCCTCAAGCCCCCCCCCCCCCCCCCCCGGCTACATGCCTGCCACCAATGAGCAGTCAGGCATTATTTCCTGGAATCTGGACTGGTTTGATCTTCTTGAGCTGAACAGACTGCGCTCTGGCACCACAAGATGCAGAGCCAACCTTAAGAAATGGGGCTACAAAGTGGAATCCATGACATGCGAGTGTGGAGAAGAGCAAACCACTGACCACCTGCTGCAATGCAACCTGAGCCCTGCCACATGCACAATGGAGGACCTCCTTGCGGCAACACCAGAGGCACTCCAAGTGGCCAGATACTGGTCAAAAGACATTTAATCAACTACCAAGCTTGCAAATTTTGTTTTGTGTCTGTTTGTTTGTTTTTGTTCTGTTAGAAATATAATACCATCGTCTGGTTGTCCCTGTCATGATAAATAAATTAAAAAATCTTCTTGTGGTCCAAGGCACTCTCAGAATTTTCCTCCAGTACCACAGTTCAGAAGCCTCTATCTTCCTTCACTCAGCCTTCCTTATGGGCCACCTCTCGCATCCATAGACTACTACAGGGAATACCATTGCTTTAACTGTGCACATCTTCATTGCCAGTTCTTGTAAATATTCTTGAAGACAGCATTCTTTTTTTGTATTAATCATATACAAAGTGTAGCTACTTCCATCTCATTTGTTGAGTGGCAGGTTGTCAATTTCAAGAATACAGACTCATCTGCAACGAGCAAGAACATCAACTCACAATGAAATGAATGTTCATAAGAAAGCCTATTTATAGCTGTAACATCTCATTTCCAACACTTCACTATATTGACAATGGTCCCTAAAGAACATTATGATAATTTCATTGTGTTCACAAACTGTTTCATAATTGTCTTCCAAACATAGGTACTTATCACGGCATCCAGTTCCTAGATGTTTAAAATCTTAATCCAAAACCCTATTAAGAGGTGGCCTGTCAACGACTTCTCTTTCTCTCAAATATCTCTGACTTTCCTTTCTACTCTTCCTCCTCACTTAGCAGGCTGCTGGGGAAAGGAAAGATCATTTTTGCAGAGAGCCCTGAACTGATCACAAAGAGGTTTTTGAAATTAGCTTAAAGATCATACAAGCTCAGGCTGAGGGAGTACATACAAGGCCATGTGTTGGCTGTCCTTGCTTTAAATGGAAAACGTAATTAAACTTTGGGGGTTTTTTTCTTCTCCAGAAAGCATTTATTGATCTCACACACTTCTCTCCAAGTACGTTTAGACTCAAGTCCTATCACACTTAACTTGTAGCCTTGTTGCATCATTACGTTTCTTGCATCTGTCTCCCTCAAGGTCCTAAGTGGTTAGCAGCACTGAGGTCCCCTGACATTTTCCCACCATTTTGTCTTCTCCTTTTTTCTAAATTTTCCAAAGAGAATGAAGAAGAGGGAGGGAAATACGGGAGCATCACAAATGTGCAAAGACATAATTTGGATCCTAGTGAAATTCTATGCAGTAACAACTTTTTCTGGAAGCATTCTAAGATACAAGTCAATGGTATCTTAATGTTGCACCTCAGAGTAGATTCACCTTGCTGAAGACACCAAGCTGCACACAGCCAGAAGTCTTTATAGTTTATTGAAAATAAAAGGTAAAAAGTTCTTAAAGGCAAAGATTAATGTTCCAACAGATCAAGATCATATAGCACTTGAAGCTTAATCCGAAAAGGCACCAGCAAAGCAAAAACCCAAGAGAACATGACAAAGTCCTGAAACAATGAACACCATGACGACATGCAGACGACACCAAATTGGGAGGGATAGCCAATAGTCCAGAGGACAAGAGCAGAATTCAAAACGATCTTGACAGATTAGAGAGATGGGCCAAAACTAACAAAATGAAGCTCAACAGTGACAAATGCAAGGTACTCCACTTTGGCAGAAAAAATGAAATGCAAAGATACAGAATGGGTGACGCCTGGCTCGAGAGCAGTACGTGTGAAAAAGATCTTGGAGTCCTCGTGGACAACAAGTTAAACATGAGCCAACAATGTGATGTGGCGGCAAAAAAAAGCCAATGGAATTTTGGCCTGCATCAATAGGAGCATAGTGTCTAGATCTAAGGAAGTAATGCTACCCCTCTATTCTGCTTTGGTTAGACCACATCTGGAATATTGTGTCCAATTCTGGGCACCACAATTCAAGAGAGATATTGACAAGCTGGAATGTGTCCAGAGGAGGGCGACTAAAATGATCAAGGGTCTGGAGAACAAGCCCTATGAGGAGCGGCTTAGGGAACTGGGCATGTTTAGCCTGAAGAAGAGAAGGCTGAGAGGAGATATGATAGCCATGTATAAATATGTGAGAGGAAGCCACAGGGAGGAGGGAACAAGCTTGTTTTCTGCTTCCTTGGAGACTAGGACGCGGAACAATGGCTTCAAACTACAAGAGAGGAGATTCCATCTGAACATTAGGAAGAACTTCCTGACTGTGAGAGCCGTTCAGCAGTGGAACTCTCTGCCCCGGAGTGTGGTGGAGGCTCCTTCTTTGGAAGCTTTTAAGCAGAGGCTGGATGGTCATTTGTCAGGGGTGATTTGAATGCAATATTCCTGCTTCTTGGCAGGGGGTTGGACTGGATGGCCCATGAGGTCTCTTCCAACTCTTTGATTCTATGATTCTATGATTCTATGACTGCAAGATAAATCCAGACAAGCAAGGCAAGCTTCTTAGTTGAATGCAAAGTTACTTTGACAAAAGTTTGGTCTCACAAACATAGCTTAATACCCTTTGCAAAACATGAAGGCGTTTCTTTGGCCTCTAGCCTCCCTCTTGTTAGCTATCCTTTCACTCCTTCGAACTCGGAATTCCAAACGGTCAGCCCGATCTAAGGTTCCCATTTCGTCAAGGTCAGTCTGTTCATTAGTGTCAGCCTGTTTCCCTGCTTGCTCATTATCAGGCTGAGAACTATCCTCCTTCTCTGAGTCAATCTGCACCTGCACCTGGCTATTTTCAGAATCAACACTCTTATGCCTTACTGTGGGAAACTGCACTTCTTCATTGTCTATAACAGGGACGTCTAGAACAGGGACATCTTGAACCAAACTGTGAACCTGTGTCCCATCATCCTCATCAGAGACAGTCTGTGATTCCAGCTGAGTCACAACAAGCGCTATATGGCTCAGGTTAATTTGGCAGATCGAATGTCCTGGTACAAACCTGCCCGGGCCCAGAGATCCTCAGGAGAGGTCTCCCTCTCAGTCCCATCTCCATCGCAAGCTCATTTGGTGGGAATGCGAGAGAGGGCCTCCTTGGTGGATACCCCTTGGCTTTGGAACTCCTTGTCAAAATACACAAAAACTATTGGGAAAAACTATTATCCCAAAGGGAAATGTACTGAATCTTTAAGTTTAAAACCTCTTCTCCTCTGGGACTTAATCAGTCACTTAACTTTAGTTATTTAAGTTCCTCTGCACTGCATATAAACTTGTGGCAGGATCTTTAACATTACTCGCCGTTTGAATCACCATCAGCAGGGTCACTCTATGTAAAACTATCAAGCATTATGTAAGTAGCTATTATATGGATTATCTTTACTTCTTTAAATTTGCTGGTAATTGCTTGTTATTCTATGCTTTGCTTTAGACATGAGCCTATAATACTGTGTTTATCAACTCCTGAAGAAGGGGGTTTTGTCCCCAAAACAGGATATATAAAAAATCACCCGGGCACCCCTGTAGGATTTTTCCCTACGAAGATTTTCCTTGAGAGCTGTGCCCCATCATCATTTGGATATTACTGTTATTTGAACTCTCTTGTGGACTTTGGACTCAAAGTCTTCTTACCTTGTTGGAAAAGAGTCTCTATTGTATATGCGTCCCTGAAATCTGTATATATTGGGATCTTACAACTGTCTGTTTGAGAGCAGTTGCTCCTTTTCATTTCACTTTATGTGAATATACTGAACTATGTACTGAATATTATAGACTTTATGCACCTAGAATATCATTATTTTTTCTTTACATAGATTATTTTGTGTATTTTGACATCCTAGAAGTATTCTGGGATAGTGTTTAGTAGTATAGCCATATTATTTTTGGAACTCCTTGCCCAGGGAAGCCAAAAAGGCTCCCTCCCTGGTATCTTTCCCATGGCTGGCTAAGACCTTTCTTTTCTGGGCAGACTTTTAAATATGAAAGTTTTAAAGACTAAGCCTGGAGGAGCTGTGCTTTATGTAGTAGTGTTAACCAGTAGTGTTAGTTTTACTGGTTTTAACTATGCATGTTTATTATTTATATGTTTAATTCTATGTTAATGTTTATGCTTGTTAGTTTTTAATTCTCACAGTGTGATGCTTTTTAATATTAATGGCTTTGAGTTATTACTTTGGCAGTAATAAAAAAGGCAAAGGTTTCCCCTTGACATTAAGTCTCGTTGTGTCCAACTCTGGGGTGATGGTGCTCATCTGCATTTCAAAGCCAACGAACCGGCATTGTCCATAGATACTTCCAAGGTCATGTAGCCAGTATGACTGCATGGCACGTCATTACTTCCCTGATCTACTCATATTTGCATGTTTTTGAACTGCTAGGTTGGTAGAAGCTGGGACTAACAGTGGGAGCTCACCCTGCTCCCTGGATTTGAACTGCTGACCTTTCAGTCAGCAAGTTCAACAGCTCAGCAGTTTAATCTGCTGCACTACCAGGGGCTAATAATTACCTCTAATCATACTTTTTTTAAAATGTAGAATTCAATTTTAAAATAATTTTTTAAAAAATGTAAAAAAAAGCTCTGTTGTTGCAGAAACTAGGCAACTAATTAAGCAGAGTGGGAAAATTCATTGATTGAAATGGCTGAATGGGTGGACATCCTTATTGCTATGAAAAACAATCCATTTTGGCTGTCCTTAACCCACCTCACCCCCATGTTTGAACAATTCTATTCTGTCTGTGCAGCCCTCAAATTCTATAAGAGCATAAGCAGCTGAGTTGAAGACCATGAGGAGCAAACCATGCTGAATGCTGAAGTGAGTCAGATTTTTTTTCTGCTGTCATGTAAGCAATGCATAATGAATACATGCAAGACAAGATCAGGAATTAAGCAACTGGAGTGGTTTCCCCACTCTCCTCCTCTTTAATATCAACAACCAAGCATATTTCATTTATAACACTGTAAGTCCACACTCTTATTTTTGTAAATCTACTGAAGCCGAGAACCGTTGCATAAATGTGTACTTAGACAACAGCTATAACACTTTAGGTTCTCACACCCTTTTTTTCTTAATTTTAGAGACACCAGAAGCCTATTACTTGAAATTCAACCCCCATTGTTTTGACAATGCCCTCCAAAACCTCCAACACACAAAGACCTGCAGAAGGAGGTTATGCGTTCAGATATCAAGCAAGCTCTAGGGAGAAAATGTGCACAGATGCAGAGACTTTAATTGATTTTTGGAACCACACAGGCATTAACAGTAAACACAAGCAGTAATAAATTATGCTCAAGAGAACAGCGTGGGTGGATTCCAAAAGACAAGCTATGCAACCAGTACCATTTGTTTAGAACTGTACCCTTCAACAAAGCATAAAGATGGCAAAGTCGGCCTAAGAAAAGAGCCCTCTTCTCACTCTTCAAACCCTCCCACCCACATCCTATACAAGAAGATCAACTGTATCTAATCTTCATTATAGTGAAGTTACCTTTTCCATACGAAAATTATCATGACATACCTTACTTTCATTCTAACACTACTAAAGCAAGCCAAGTCAACTACATCCAAAAAACTAAAGCAACTGTCAAACTTTCTAATGATTTTATCTTCACTCCTATGTCTTCACTCCTATGTCTTACTATGTGATAATTTGTGTGTGAATATAGTAACAGACTTCATCAAGGTCCACCTATAAACTGAAAGAGGTAAAGGGGGCAGCATTATTAATGCACACTTGCCTATGAGTATGTTCCATTTCAATCAGCAGGGCTTGCTTCCAAGCCAACGTGTGAAGAACTAGAGCATGAGTAATAACGTTTTCAGAAGCTGCCTTTCAGTTGCCACCTGAAGTCCTCCAGCTGTCTCTGCTAGAATCCTGTTGACAGCAAAAAGGCAACTGCATTTAAGAAGTTCGGTGTAGATTCAAATAGAAAGATGTCATCTAAAGTTCAGGTTATCTAAGGGCATCTGCAGAGTTTAGTGCTGCTTGGACACACATGGTTTACAGTACTTTATTTCTGGAGCACTATGACCAAGAGGTCAGGGTTTAAACCAGGCCTTTCAATGTTAAAATATATCCAAGATTATGGCAACCAGACTGATTGATAACTGGCAAAGAGAGGGAGAAAACGTGGAGGCAGTGACAGACTTTGTATTTCTAGGTGCAAAGATTACTGCAGACACAGACTGCAGCCAGGAAATCAGGAGACGTTTGCTTCTTGGGAGGAGAGCAATGTCCAATCTCGATAAAATAGTGAAGAGTAGAGACATCACAATAGCAATGAAGATCAGCATAGTTAAAGCTATGGCATTCCCCATAGCAAACTATGGATGTGAGAGCTGGACCATAAGGAAGGCTGAGTGAAGGAAGATACATGCTTTTGAACTGTGGTGCTGGGGGGAAATCCTGAGAGTGCCTTGGACTGCAAGGAGACCAAACTAGTCCATACTCCAAGAAATAAAGCCCAACTGCTCATTGGAGAGAAGGCTATTAGAAGCAAAGATGAAGTATTTTGGCCACATCATGAGAAGACAGGAAAGCTTAGAGAAGACAATGATGCTTGGGAAAATGGAAGGAAAAGGGAAGAGGGGCCGACCAAGGGCAAGAATGATGGATGGTATCCTTGAAGTGGCTGGCTTGACTTTGAAGGAGCTAGAGGTGGCCACGGCTGACAGGGAGCTCTGGTGTGGGCTGGTCCATGAGGTCACAAAGATTTGGAAGTGACTGAATGAATAAACAACAAAAAAGAAACATCATCCAAACCATGATTGATCAATTCTTCTTTCATCAAAAACGTGTTCTGCTTCAAGCAGATGACAAGATGGCACCCATTCCTTTCCATGGGCAAAGTATTACCTTATTTAAACAGTGGCAAGAGTTTCGAGTGCAACCAAGACCATACATTGGCTTTAGGGATTTGTGGTAGGTTTTGTTGCTTAAACAGAGCAATCGTGTTCAACATTGATAGTGCTGTGATTTTACATTTCTGTTTGATAAAAAGAGGGTGAGAATGCATCCATATAGTATAATATACAGTATAATATACCTTACAGTATAATATATTGTAATAACCACTAGAGATTGAAAGTTATCTTTATCTTTATTTATTTTGTATTTGCAATGGTAAAGAATATATTTCCTTCTGTCAATAGTTAAATCTTTACTTTTAGTATTTTATTTTAATTTCTTTTTCTCTCTACTGCTAATCTGTTAAATTTGCTTTTGTATGAGATAAAATAAAAATAAAATAAAAACTAAGTATAAAGATTAAATTAAAAGTGATTTAGAGTTATCATTATTAAATACATTAGTACCTTCTTATGTTAGAACTCCAAGGGTGTAAAAATTAAAATAATTACAGTAAATTCAAACATAAAACTAATTGTTTAATTGCATAAAAAGTAGATCTCAGCCTCCAAATGCCAATGACATTCTAAATTCTTAAAAGTTGCAAACATAAGCTACCAGCACACGGTGAAGCACACACAGTGTTTCAGTGTCAGGGCATAACTCCCCATAACCTGTTCTGATATCACTCAGAAAGGACCCAGTTGAACATTTTGATATAGACACAGAAAACAGAATTACATCTTTTTGAAGAGAGACTCTCTTAATCGACCAGCCAATGATCAATGCCACAGGACATTCTTGAATTGGTACTCCAATTGGGATCGCAGTGGCACAATGGGTTAAACCCTTGTGTTGCTGAACTGCTGACCTGAAGATAGGCTGATCTGCTGACCTGAAGGTTGGCAGTTCAAATCTGCAAGACGTGGTGAGCTCCCATTTATCAGCTCCTGCCAACCAGGCAGTTCAAAAACATGAAAATGTGACTAAATAGATAGATACCCCTTCAGTGGGAAAAGGCAAGAGACACTCCAAGCAATCTTGCTGGCCACACAACCAGGAGGTGACACCATAGGCTTCTCAGCTCAAAAATGGAGAAAAAGCACCTACCCAGAGCCAGAGATGAGCACCGCCTCCAAAAACTGGAAATGAAAGGAGAAACCTCTACCTTTGGGTTTGTGTGTCTCATTGTATATGATTATAAAGGTAGCGAATGTTTGCCTATGTATGTAAATGCTGCAATCTGCTCTGAGTCTCCTAGGGGAGAAGGGCGTAATATAAATAAAGTGTGTTATGGAGTTATGGGAGTTGTAGTTTTTCAAAGTCTTTAGCCTCCTCAACCTGCCCTGTGGGTGGAGCAGTTTCAGTGTGGGATGAAGAGGCTCACCAAAACTACTGTTTCCCAATCTCTAGTCTTTCAGATGCTTGGAATGACAGCTGCCAGAATTCCTGATCCTTGACTGAGGCCCCTTCCATACAGCTGTATAAAATCCCTCATTATCTTCTTTGAACTGAGTTATATTGCAGTGTGGACTCAAAGCAGTTCAAAGCAGATATTATGGATTTTCTGCCTTGATATTCCGGGATATAGGGCTGTGTGGAAGGGCCTTAAGTCAGTTTGACACCAATTTAATTGCCACTTTAATTTAAAGGCTCAATACAGTGGGATCATTGGAGTTTTAGTTTGGTAAGGCACCTGCAGAAAGCTAAAGACTGATTTACAATTCCACAGCAATGAGTCATGCAGTTAAACTGGTATCAAACTGCATTCATTTTACAGTATACATGCCGAAGAAGGAAAGGGCAAATTTCCTCTGAACACCCTTGCCAGGATAGGGTCTTCTTATTTCAGAAATGACTTGAAAGCACACAAAAAGAAGGCCCTCCAGACCAGGGCAGGTGGCTTCTTTAGTACGTGAGGTGGGTGAAAACTCTCGTCTCTCCCTCTTGGCCTTAACTCATGGTTTGAATACCCCTTATTCAAAATGCTTGAGTCTAGAAGTGTTTGGATTTCAAATTTTGGAATAGCTATTGCATATCCATAAATAATGAGACATCTTGGGGGTAGGACCCAAGCCTGCACTTGAAATTCAGTTATGTTTCATATATACCAAGGCATGGGCAAACTTAGGCCCTTCAACTTCCACAATATTAGATGGTGACTACTGTATGGCATATGTTCTGTATCAGAAACTAGAGCTGATATAGTCAATCCAATGAAATTTTCTGAATCAGCACCCCAAATAACCAAACCAAATCTAAAGTTGACCAAAAACTGACTCGTAACTCTTTTGGTGCTAATGTTGGAAAGTGGAGCCTGGTTAAAAAAAGGTTGGGAACCAGTCGTATAGATGCACCCTAAGACTTGCATGCATCCATAGCATTGAGCCAAATTTTAGACCATTTTAGTCTTCTCTGCCTAAGAGTCCTGCTGCCTCACCAAGCTACACACCCCAGGATTCTCAGGTAACAGGGAGCCAAGCTGCATTAAACACCTAAGTCTGTGAAATCAGTAGAAAATCATATATATATTTATAAAAATATAAATGAAAGGTATCCATGGGCGACACTGTGTCATACATTTCCTTATTACAATGTATATGCTTCGATCTCTCGTAAGGGGTCAGCTGAACCTCCAGTTTGTGAATAAAGCTGAATGACTATGTTGCAAAATGACGCCTTTCTAAAAAATGTGTGATCAATGTAAAACATTTGGAAGGCTCTGTAGACCCATGGGTCCATAACACCGAGCTATGGAAGTTAAAGGAGCACCAATTTGCTTTACTCCTAACAGCAGTGTTTCTCAACCTGGGGGTCGGGACTCCTGGGGAGGTCACAAGGGGATGTCAGAGGGGTTGCCAAAGACCATAGTATTTTCTGTTGGTCATGGGAGTTCTCTGTGGGAAGTTTGGCCCAAATCTATCGTTGGTGGGGTTCAGAATGCTTTTTGATTGTAGGCGAACTATAAATCTCAGCAACTACAACTCCCAAATGTCAAGGTCTATTTTCCCCAAACTCCACCAATGTTCATATTTGGGCATATTGAGTATTCATGTCAAGTTTGACCCAGATCCATTATTGTTTGAGTCTACAGTGCTCTCTGGATGTAGGTGCACTACAATTCCAAAACTCAAAGGCAATGCCCACCAAACCCTTGAAGTATTTTCTGTTGATCGTGGGAGTTCTGTGCACCAAGTCTGGTTCAATTCCATGGTTGGGGGAGTTCAGAATGCTGTTTGATTGTAGGTGAACTATAAATCCCAGCAACTACAACTCCCAAATGACAAAATCAATCCTCCCCGATCCCACAAGGATTCAAATTTGGGTATATCGTGGATTTGTCCCAAATTTGGTTCAGTGAATGAAAATATATCCTGCATATCAGATATTTACATTACGATTCATAACAGTAGGAAAATGACAGTTATGAAGTAGCAACAAAAATAATGTTATGTTTAGAGGTTCACCACAACTTGAGGAATGGGTTGCAGCATTAGGAAAGTTGAGAAACACTGCCTCAGGGCCCTTCCACACATCCCTATATCCCAGAATATCAAGGCAGAAAATCCCACAATATCTGCTTTGAACTGGGTTGTCTTACTCCGATAATGTGGGAATTTCTAACTTGATATTCTGGGATATAGGGATGTGTGGAAGGGCCCTAAGAGTGTAGATCAGGCATGGCCAAAGTAGAGTCCTCCAGGTGTTTTGGGCTTCAACGCCCCCATTCCTAGCAGCCTCAGGTCCTTTCCTTAAGTGGCTGAGGGAGGAAAAGAAGGATCCTGAGTCTGTTAGGAATAGTGGCGTTGAAGCCCAAAACACCCGGAGGGCCCAACTTTGCCCATGCCTGGTGTAGCTGCACCTTAGGAGCCCCATGGGTCCATAACACTGAGCCATGGGATTCAAAGATGGGCTCAAAGCCAACCTTAAAAACTGTGGAATAGACACCGAGAACTGAGAAGCCCTAGCCCTTGAGCACTCTAGCTGGAGCTCAGCTGTGACCCACAGTGCTATAGAATGTGAAGCGGCACAAATGGAGGGCAAAAGAGAGAAATGTACCAAGATGAAGGAGCATCAAGCCAACCCTGACTGGGACCGCCTTCCACCTGGAAACTAATGCTCTCACTGTGGGAGAACATGCAGGTCAAGAATAGGGCTCCACAGCCACCTACGTATCCACCACCAGTACACCGACCTTTGGGGGACAATCTTACTCGGACAACTAAGTAAGTATCTACTGCCAAGACACATCACTTGGAGGACCATCATTCTTGGACTACGAGGCATCACTTAAGTAAGTATCCATTGCCAAGACACATCACTTGGAGGACTGTCATCCTCGGACTACAAGGGTTTGCCTAGGTAAGTATCCATGCCAAGACACATCATTTGGAGGACCATCATCCTTGGACTACGAGGGATCGCCTAAGTAAGTAAGTAAATACAGGTGCATCTATTTGCTTGACTTCTACAATGTAGACACACCCTAGGACAGTGGTTCTCAACCTGTGGGTTCCCAGGTGTTTTGGCCTACAACTCCCAGAAGTCCCAGCCAGTTTAGTAGCTGTTGAGATTTCTGGGAGTTGAAGGCCAAAACATCTGGGGAACCACAGGTTGAGAGCCCCTGCCCTAGGACTCCCAGGCGCCCATGACCCTGAGTCCTGGCAGGCCAAGTGGTGCTGCTCTTTTGCTCCCAGGCTTAGCCCCTCCTCCTCCTCCCCACGGGAGGCCAGGTGGAGGCCAAGGCGGGTACCTGCGGGGTCCTGGGGGCGGCGCGCGGGCTGGCCTTGGGGCTGCTGCTTGCTCCGCCGCCGGCCTTGCCCTTGCCCTTGGTGGGCGACTCCTGCAGCAGCTGCTCCAAGCAAGCGGTGCCCGGGAGTGAGGAGCTCTTCTGGTGGGACAGGTGCTGGTGCTGCTGCTTGGGAGGCAGCCCCTTCCCCTCCTTCTCTTCCTGCTCCTCCTCCTGCTTCTCCTCTGCCTTGGGCGCCCCATCCGCGCTCCTCTTCTCCCGGGGCAGCCGGGGCGAGGAGGCCACCGAGGACGAGGCGGAGGAAGGAGGCGTGTTGCCTTTGCTGCGGGGCGGGCGCGGGTGCGGGTGGAGGATGTGCTCCCGCAAGCGGCGCAGCGCCGAGCCGCCTTCGGGCCCTCCGGGGGTCTCCAAGGGCTCGGCCGAGTTGCAGCAGAGGTTGGGCTGCGAGGAGGAGAAGACACGGTCCAGGACGGGCTTCCTGCGGCGGAAGCCGGCCCACTTGTGGGGCCCGGGCTCCCCTTGGGCGCGGGGCAAGGACGGCGAGGTCTCCGCACTGCGGCGCCCGCTGATCCCGGCCCGGCTTTTGCTCTTGCTGCCCAGCTGCAGGTTCCGCCAAAGCCGGGCCTGGAAGGAGGAGGAGGAAGCCGAGGAGGAGGAGGAAGCAGCCTCCGGGTCCTCCCCGACGGAGGAGTCCGGGGCCTCCTTGCCGGGCTCCATCCTCACCTTCCTCCGCGTCGCCTCCTCCTCCTTTTTCCTCCTTCTCCTCCTCCTCCTCCTCCTCTCCGCCTCCTTCTCCTTCTCCTTCTCCTTCTTCCAAAGGCGCCAGTCCCAGCGGGTCTTGCTACTGCTGCGGAGGCAACAGCAGCAGCAGCCAAAGAGCCCAGCCGAGTCCGGAGGCTTCACTCCAAGCTTCGCTCCACTTCGGAGGCTTCCCAAACGCAGCGCGCCCCGGGTTGGGTGGCCTTCCTGCGCCTCAGCTGCATCCCTTGCCCCACAGCCTCGCCGCCCCGCGGATCAGCGGTGGAGTGCCCGGGAGGAATCGCAGGCAAACACGTGTGAACGGGCTCCGCCTCCTTCCGAGTGGGAGCATCCTCCTGGGTTAGCTAGTCGGGGGCGCATCCACGCTGACGATGGGAAAAGGCAGCCTGAGGCACTCCCACCAGGGCTCCAGGCTGGGCCACCCCAGGATTTGGGGAGCCAAGCAGCACTCTTTGGCCCAGAAGGCAAAAGACCTTGGGCCCTCTCACAGATATCACAGAATATCAAGTCGGAATATTCCACAATATCTGCTTTGGACTGCGGCCCCTTCCACACAGCTGAATAAAATCCCACATTTTCTGCTTTGAAATGGGTTTTATGGCAGTGTGGACTCAGATAACCCAGTTCAAAGCAGATGTTGTGGGATTTTCTGCCTTTTTTGCTGTGTCAGGAGCAATTTTAGAAATTGCAAGTCGCTTCTGGTGTGAGAGAATTGGCTGTGTGCAAGGACGTTGTCCAGGAGACGCCCACATGTTTTGCCATGTTACCAACCATCCTTGTTGTAGGCTTTTCTCATGTCCCCGCATGGAAAGCTGGAGCTGACAGAGGGAGCTCAACCACGCTGTCTGGAGATTCGAACCTGCAATCTTTTGGTCTTCAGTCCTGCCAGCACAGGGGTTTAACCCACTGCATCGCAGGCAACTCCTATTTTCGGCCTTGATATTCTGGGTTATATGGCTGTCTGGAAGGGCCCTGGATTATCTTAGTCCACACTGCCTTATTGTGGGATTTTCTGGTTTGATATTCTGGGATCTAGGACTGTGTCAAACTGCCCTTGGATTAAGGTTCCACTCTGCAAAGGGTTCTTCTGGTGGAGGGAAGGGCGCACAACTGCAGGAGAATGATTGGCAAACTTCAGAATCCCATTCTTTTTCAGCCTAGGCTTCATCAACTTGAGGTGCATCTAGAGCAGGCATGGACCAACTTGGGGCCCCTTCCAGGTGTTTTGGACTTCAACTCCCAGAATTCCTAACAGCATCAGGCTCCTTCCTTTCCCCCCTCAGCAGCCTAAGGGGGAAAGGAAAGGGCTTGAGGCTGTTAGGAATAGTGGGAGTTGAAGTCCAAAACACCTGGAGGGAGGGCCCAAGTTGGCCCATGCCTGCTCTAGAATGTGGAGTTAATACAGCCTGACACCACTTTAACCACCATGGCAGTGTTTCCCAACATGGGGGTTGGGACCCTCGGGGGGGGGTTGCAAGGGGGTGTCAGAGGGGTCACCAAAGACCATTAGAAAATACGGTATTTTCTGTTGTTCATGGGGATTCTATGTGGGCTTTGGCCTAATTCATTGGTGGGGTTCAGAATGCTCTTTGATTGTAGGTGAACTATAAGCCCCAGCAACTACAACTCCCAAATGTCAAGGTCTATTTTCCTGCAAACTCCACCAGCGTTCACATTTGGGCATATTGAGGAATACTGCCAAATTTTGTTCAGATCCATCATTGTTTGAGTCCACAGTGCTCTCTGGATGTAGTGAACTACAACTCCAAAACTCAAGGTCAATGCCCACCAAACACTTCCAGTATTTTCTGTTGCCAATGGGAGTTCTGTGTGCCAAATTTGGTTCAATTCCATCGTTGGTGGAATTCGGAATGCTCTTTGATTGTAGGTGAACTATAAATCCCAGCAACTACAACTCTCAGATGACAAAATCAATCCCCCCACCCCACCCCACCAATATTCAAATGTGGGCACACGGATATTTGCACCAAATTTGGTCCAGTAAATGATATTTACATGATTCATATCAGTAGCAAAATTACAGCAATGAAGTAGCAATGAAAATAATTCGATGGTTGGGGGTCACGAGAACATGAGGAACTGTATTAAGAGGTTGGCGCATTAGGAAGGTTGAGAACCACTACACCATGGCTTAATGCAGTGGAGATGAAGTTTATTGAGGCCCCAGACTCTTTGGCAGAGAAAGTGAAAGACCTTGCAAACTATAACACCTGTGGTCCCATAGCACTAAGCTATGACCGTTAAAATGGTGTCAAACTGCATTCATTCCACAATGCAATCTCTGGAAGTGAAGGGTAAACAAAACTACATGCTCCACCTGTGATCCTGGGATTTGTTGTTTGATGTGGCACCAGGGATCTCTGACAGAGGTTGTTTCTGTTAGTTTGACACTTCTTTAACTGTCCTGGCTCAAAGCTGAGCCACTATGGGAGTTGATTGTGCAGTCCTCTTTGGCAAAGGAGGCTAAATCTCCCACGATTCCATAGCAGGCAAAGTGGCATCAAACTGCATTAACTCTTTTATTCAGCATTCCAATATTTGTGTGTGTGTGTGTCAGAAACGACTTGAGAAACTGCAAGTCGTTTCTGGTGTGAGAGAATTGGCCATCTGCAAGGACGTTGTCTGGGGGACACTCGGATGTTTTACCATCCTGTGGGAGGCTTCGCTCGTGTTCCTGTAAAGGAAGCTGGAGCTGACAGATGGGAGCTCACCCAGCTCCCCAGATTTGAACTGCCAACCTTTCAGTCAGCAGTCCTGCTGGCACAAGGGTTTAACGCATTGTGTCACCAGAGGCTCCTATTCCAATACTGTCCAGATGGGTGGCTGAGATATTGGCACATTTGGTTTCTGAGAGTTCCATATATACAAACTTTGTGTCATGCAAAAATATTAAAAGTACTGTGCATAAAATAATAACAATATCAGTAGATTATTTATACCCCTCCACCATCTCCCAGAAGGACTCAGGACTTACAGAAGCACATACAAGTGCCACAACACATAAATAAAGGTAAATTACATCTACATATTTAAAAATGATTATATGTATAGGATGTATGATTGGTGCTATTTCCAATTGGCCTTATTTCCAGTTATCACAAATACCTCCCTCCCCCTCCCAACCCCCCCCCCCCCCCCAACAAATCTAAAACACTGCAAGTCCCAAGCATTTTGGATAACATCCTCATAGGAAAAATGCATTGGACATGGTTGCTGCACCTTTAAACTAGCTGGTTTTAATTTTTGAATACTCTTTTGTGAATGTAAAGTGACTTCTTCAGATTGACTGATTGAAATCTGGCTTGTTGCAATCCAGACGTTTCCCACCTGCAGCCTTCTTCTGTTTTAAAAGCACAGGCGAGATCCAGCATTAAGAGGGCATGCACTCAAAAATTACCTGGAGTCCCATTATTTTCCCATTTCCCATACAGGCACAAAAGCCATATTAGAGCTGAAGGTTGAAAGCTAAACATGAATAATTCAGCCTGTGCAGTTTCAGAGTGAAAGTGGAGAGGCCTCCTTGACACTTGTTGTGTAGAAGAAGGCATTTCAGCAGGTGCTGCCTGTCACACAGGAATGGAACAAGTTCCTTGATCCACACAACCATTAAAGATACATGAGCCTTCACTTTTTTATCTGCCAAACCTTTGGGTCAGGTGGTCCTCCAGATGGCTTGGACTACAGCTCCCAGAATCCTTAGCCCTTGCAGCAAGAAGAGCAGTGTGGTGGAAGCTCCTTCCTTGGAAGCTTTTAAGTTGAGGCTGGATGGCCATCTTGTTGGAGCATGTAAAAATCTGTTGATGAGTGTGTTAACTGAAAAATGCAAATGATTGGTTGGGCTATGCCCAAGAGGCTAGCTGAGCCTGGGAATTTTGGCAACAGTTACATATTTAGGTTTTCTGTGCAGGAGCTTACCAAGACAGTATTTCTGCTCCTGGGCTGCTGGAAGATCTTTCACATGTACACTTAAGGACCATCTGAATCTCTCTCAAAAGGACATCATGTGAGTCAATGCAATTGTTCACATGACTGTATATATGTTGCCCTGTGTGACAAAGAGTAAACACCTTTTTTTCTGATCATCTGCATGACATATCTTTTCTCTAGCAAGACAGTGTGTGGATTGGTAAAGATGTGAACTATGTGTAATTTTCATTCTGCCACACATCTGTCAGGGGTGCTTTGATTGTGCTTTTCCTGCTTGACAGTGGGTTGGACCAGATGACCCATGTGGTCTCTTCAACCCTATGATTCTATGCAAAGACCACCACCACTACCCATTCCTAAAATAGGTACTTTTCTTGTAGCCTTCTTGTTATTCTCACTGGTTCACAGGGGCTCTACTGGTAGAAGAGAACATCTCTCAAGACTGATTGTCAACTGTTAGGGAATGTTGCCCTGGGGAAATAAACACCTGGCTACAGGCCCGTAGCCAGGATTTCGTTTCGGGGGGGGGGGGGGTGAAAAATTTTCAGGGGGAGGTTTGGGGGGGGGGGCTGAGTCTGAGTAAAAGAGGGTCTAGCCTAGCAAACCTTTTGTATCATTGCCCCAATACCCCCATGCATATGGGATATATTGAGTATGGTGATCAGATCATGATATGAATAAACATAACAGTTTAAATAATGCACCAGTAAGGCCTTTTCGCGAACCACCATGAGAATTTCGGGGGAGGGCTGAAGCCCCTCAAGCCCCCCCCCCCCCCCCCCCCCCCGGCTACATGCCTGCCTGGCTATAACTGGGCAAGCTTTTACTACATTTGCTAAGGCAGCCAAGAAAAAGCTGACCCTGGGAATTAAAGCTGAGTCTGATAGTGTCAGGGATGACAGAACAAGAAAATCACTATTCCCTAATAACAATAATAATAATAATAATAATAATAATAATAATATACTTTATTTATATTCCACCCTTCTCCCCTAGGGGACTCAGAGGGAATTGCAGTAGTTACATACATAGGCAAACATTCAATCAATGCATTTACAATAATATACAATGAGACACACAAACAAACAAAGGCAGAGGCTCCTCCTTTCATTTCTGGCTTCTGGAGGTGGTGCTCATCTCTGGCTCTGGGGAGGTGCTTTTCTCCATTTTCAAGCCAAGGAGCTGCGTCTCTTTACCTTTTCCTACTGAAGCAGTACTTATTTATCTACTCACATTTGCATGTTTTTCAATTGCTAGGTTGCCTAGAGCTGGAGTTGACAGACAGAGGCTCACCCCATCTCAAATTCAAACTACCAACCTTCAGGTCAGCAGTTCAGCCAATCTTCAGGTCAGCAATTAAGCAGCACAAGGGTTTAATCCATTGCACCACCATGGCTCCAATGAAGGCGCATGGTACCCAAGCTATTCTGGAACACAAACACTCCTTTTCCAATAAAACAACAATAAGGATAAAATAATATCATTTGCTGTCTTTTCATAATCTCCATAATCTGCTGCCTGATATTCGGCATAATGATTGGATTTGCCCTAGGACAGTATATGTTACACAGGCCTCTCCCAGCTTGGTATCCATTAACTTCTGCTTCATCCAGCCCTTAATATTGATAAATGTACCTATTTCTAACTGTTGCACCACATTTCTTTTGGACTGCAACTCCCATAATCCTACTTCTTCAACTTTGCCGAATAGCAGCAGATGGGAGTTGTGGGCCAGCAACATCTGAAGGGATACAGTTGTCTTCTTCTGCCTTAAAAGAAGCCCTCTCTGTTTCTCATTTCCCATGCAAGGAAGCCGCCTGCCCTGGAAAAGCAAGCTCATTGGCTGTTCAGCACTGCAATTCCAGCCATCTGTCAGTGCAGCCAGCACCATTCTGAGAACAGGACTGGGGCAGGATTCAAAGGAGAGGGAAAGTCATTTTTCAGGGGAAGTCACAGCCGAGTCCTGCTTATCCGTGCCAGTGCAAATGGATGGTCGGAGACTCAAGTAGCTTATCCAATATTACATCATGTTATGCTGTCTTCACCCCCTGCTGCAATTTCATGTATGAGCAATGATTCATAATGTAAAAATAAAAGACTTTATCCTCAACTTGTCAGATATCTAGTTTCTATTGAGATTATGCTTGTCTTTTTCAGAAGGACAGGAAGAAATGGAAGCTTAGCATTTTTCATTTAGACTAAAAAAGGCATTTTCCTATTTTTAGCAGCACAAATGTCATCTTTTTTTTTCATTGCACGGAAATGCGCCCAGTCCTGGATCTCCAACCTGTTCCGCATGATTGCCTTGAGCTGCCGTGATGCAAAGCTCTGCACTTCAGCCCTTCCCAGCTGTCCTAACAAAAGCCTCAGGCCTGAAGGGTCCGTTCACTCACCAGAAAAGCTGGGATTTTTGCAAATGGGAGCTTCTACAGTCTGGGAATGGATAAAAAAAATCCATGCATGCAACTGCTGGTAAATCTCATTTGACTGAAAGCTATGGAACAGCTGACTTTTCAGTTACATGGAGTGCTTATCTGGGAGATTTTTGTTCATATTCTCTGCCTGTAGCTGCAAGTGTTCATACAATGTGCTCTTCCTAACCAAAACAACAAGCCCTTGGAAAAAATCCCTACTAATAGGAACTATGAAGACAGTTACCCAAATCCCAGTCTTAGGGTCCGTCCAGACAGTACCTTTATCCCAGGAGCTTCAAATAGGAGGGTGGCCAGATGCTGTTCCCTGTAAACACGGAAGCAATTGCTACAAAAGGAAAAAAAAGTGAGATTTCCAGGTGCAGGAATATTGCAGTTTTGAGCCGAATATGCGGATCTTCGCAGTCGGAAATCACGGGATTTTTTATCTGAGTTTGTTCCCAGGTTTTAGATGTCTGTTCCTGATTAGTCAGTTGCTAAAGAGAATGTGACATTTGAATAGAAGGCAAAAACTTTGTTTGTATGCCAGAAACTTCATTAAATGTGTGGAGGGCACATTTTCTCTGGCCAGGACAAAGTTGTGCCCCCTTAGTCAATTGTACATCTTTTCACAAGAAGAGCAATCAGGAACAGCCATGTATAATGTGAGAACAGCACCCTGTTGTTTGAAGCCACAAGTACACAACCAAATCCGTCTGGACAGATGTCCAGGTATGCAGGCTCTAAAAAGTGTCAACAATGACAAAGTTATGTTCCTGGCTTGAAAGTGTGTGTTTCTGTTTGATTGTGCAGTGCTGACCTGGGCAGAAGTGGTCCTACCCCATTAGGTTTCTTTGTGTGGCGGATACTTCATGAAATGTCTGGAGGGCACAGTTTCTCTGGCCAGGACAAAGATTTTTGCAGTGATTCACTGCAATGATTATCCACATATCCGAATATGTGGATAATCTGCCAAAAACTGCCAAAGTTTCTGGTGAAGTCCTGCAGTGGTCATCTTGGGAGCCTCTAAATTTCACTTATTTATTTATTGTGTCAGGAGCAACCAGACAGCTGTATTACATTTTTAACAAAACAAAACAGACAGACAGACAAAACACAAAGTTTGCAAGCTTAGTAGTTGATTAAATGTCCTTTGACCAGTATCTGGCTACTTGGAGTGCCTCTGGTGTTGCCGCAAGAAGGTCCTCCATTGTGCATGTAGAAGGGCATTGCAGCAGGTGGTCAGTGGTTTGCTCTTCTCCACATTTGCATGTTGTGGATTCCACTTTGTAGCCCCATTTCTTAAGATTGGCTCTGCATCTCGTGGTGCCAGAGCGCAGTTTGTTCAGCACCTTCCAAGTTGCCCAGTTTTCTGTGTGCTCTGGGAGAAGTCTCTCATTTGGTATCAGCCATTGATTGAAGTGCTGGGTTTGAGCCTGCCACTTTTGGACTCTCGCTTGCTGGGGTGTACCAGGGAGTATCTCTGTAGATCTTAGAAAACTATTTCTTGATTTCACTACAAAGCATCAAGTCTGGACAACGGAGGCAGACAAGTCTGTATGTGAACCTCTTCTGAAGTCCCAGGATTTTTTTGCCCCTGTTTAAAACCCACGATTGAGTGCTGTTTGGAAGCCTGTTCTTACCTTTATTGTATTGCTTTTTATTAGCATGACTAGTTACCTGTTTGGGACATTCAGCTATTACTTTCAACACTAATGAAATCAGGCATGGGAAGCAGCTGAGGGGGGAAAGGAAAGGGCCTGAGGCTGTTAGGAATTGTGTAAGTTGAAGTCCAAAACACCTGGAAGGCCAAAGTTTGCCCATGCCTGAACTAAATCATCCAAAATGGAAGGAATATTAGGGGAATAAAAATATCAAGTCACAGATTGAATACCTAAAAGACAGGCAATAACATTAACTGCCGGATTAACTTGTGGCTTTAGAAGGTGAATGTGTCCTGCCAGTATGGAAGGCAGCCAAGGATTGGGACTTTACCGGCCGGAATGCCTCCCTGACCCATAGGGACTTCAGCTTTTCTGTGACACTTGCAGTGCTCTAGTACGCAAAGCTCCCGTGGAATCAACGTGTTCAATCGAGGTGACACAAGCCAGGCTAAATGGAGCCTGAAGACAGGTTTATTTCTGTCTGCATGAAAGGCCGGAGCAGCGTGGGTTGGAGCCAAACATAGTTGTGTGCAACTCGGCTAGCAGAAGTGGGCTTGCCCACCTTCCCCTTCCAACTCCATCATTGCCAGCTTATTGAAAATGTGACAGAACGTCCCTGCTAAAGGTGTGGGGCTGATGGAATTTCACCATCTGCACATCAAACAGAGTGAAAATGCACTGTCAAACTACGGCAATGTGACAGCACTTTAACTGCAATGGTTCTGTGCTATGGAAACATGAGACATGTAGTTTTACAAAATTTCTAGCCTTCTCTGTGGGGGAAATGAGAGAATCCTCCCTGTAGAATTGCAACACACCTGGGCGTACCCTGGCAATGTCTTCGTAGACAGCTGATTTTCTCAAACAAGAAGCGACTTGCAGCATGCAGCCAACCCAGTGTGGAACACATCACACCATGCTAAAACAGTGGTTGTGGCTCTTAATGAGACATGCTGCATTATCACAGGGTGTCTACGTCCTACACCATTGGAGAACTTATACTGTTTAGCCAGTATTGCACCACCTGACATCCGCCAGGAAGTAGCAGCCAACAATGAAAGGACCAAGGCAGTGACATCTCCACCCATCCCCTGTTCAGATATCAGCCAGCACACCAACACCTTAAATTAAGAAAGAGTGTTCTAAGATCTACAAAGATATTTGCAGGAACACCTCAGCAAGCAAGAGTCCAAAAATGGCAGGCTAAAGCCTGGAACCTCAATATATAAATAATATAAATAATACTTTATTTATAGATCGTCTCTCTCCCCGAGGGGACTCAGGACGGTTTACATACAAAAAGGCAAACATTCAATACCATAGTGATACATGGATGATACAAGATGAGAGACCCCCCCCCCCCCCGGGCACACAAAAGACTGGGCAACTTGGAAGGCGCTGAACAGACTGCGCTCCGGCATCTTTAGAGGCAGAGCCAACCTTAAGAAATGGGGCTACAAAGTGGAGTCCACAACATGAGAGTGTGGACAACAGCGAACCACAGACCACCTATTACAATGCAGCCTGAGCCCTGCCACATGGAGAATGGAGGACCTTCTAATATCAACACCAGAGGCACCCCAAGTGGCTAGCTACTGATCACAGGACATTTAGTATAATGCCAAGTTTTTAAAACTTTGTGTTTTTTAAATATAGTATAACTGTATTGTATCGCTTCTGATACAATAAATAAATAAAAAGCCTTATCCGTCAAAGAGCCTCATCAACTACAGCCCACAGGATTCCCTAGTATTGTGCCATAACAGTTTAAAGTGGTGTCAAACTGTATTCATTTGACAGTAGATGCACCCAGAGAGATCTTTCACAAGTACAACCCTTCTACTGATCTTGGATGTAGTGCTACAGTAGACACAACTGCAAGAACTTAACATTTGGCCTTGCAAGCCATCAGAACATTTCTTCTTAGCTAGCAATCCTATCCATACTTTCCTGGCTGATTTGCATCAGGTGGTGCCATTTGGCTCAATGATGATCAGCTGTTGGTGTGTGCAGCCTCTGCAGAAAAAAAAACCCAACTTTTTTTGTGAAGGTTCCATCTTGCAATTACCAAATGATGAAGTGTTAATTCATCCACAGCTGTATGCAGAGAGTAGATCTCTCCTTCCCCCTATTTTTTTGGCAATCAATTTGCCAAGAGGTAGGTGGAGAAAAATGAGCCTGTTTCAGGAAAAGAAGGGTGCTATAAAGCACGGTAGGTGGCTTGGGTTTTAAACTCTGTTGCAACAGAAATGAAAGCCATGCACTGATTACAGCTGTCTTAATAGACTCACCCTATGAACATATTCAGTTGATTTATTTCAAGAATTTATATATAAAAACCACAGTGATTCTGAAGACAATCCTTCCCACTCACTTCTTTTTCTTATTAAGTAAAACATGCACAAAGCACAAGGCAGGGATTTTAGAAGAGGCTTTCATGCTCCTAAAAATACTGTAGCCTGCAACTGATCGTGACTCTGTATGATGGTGCAGCAGAACCAGAGCTTACAGGATCACTCACAGGGATAACTGTGTCATCTACCATTCCCTTCAGTTTGTTCTAAGGCAATGTTACTCAATCTTGCTCATGCCGCGTCCCCTTAATACAGTTCCTCATGTTGTGGTGACCCCCCAACCATAAATTTATTTTTGTTGCTACTTCACTACTGTATTTTTGCCACTGTTATGAATTGTAATGTAAATATCTGATATGCAGGATGTATTTTCATTCAGTGGACCAAATTTGGCACAAATACCCCATACGCCCAAATTTAATTACTGGTGGGGTTGGGGGGTATTGATTTTGTCATTTGGGAGTTGTAGTTGCTGGAATTTATAGTTCATCTACAATCAAAGAGCATTCTGAACTCCACCAATGATAGGATGGAACCAAACTTGGCACACTGAACTCCCATGACCAACAGTAAATACTGGAAGGGTTTGGTGGGCATTGACCTCGAGTTTTGGAGCTGTAATTCACCTACATCCAGAGAGCACTATGGACTCAAACAATGATGGATCTGGACCAAACCTGGCACAAAGAAGAAGAAGAAGAAGAAGAAGAAGAAGAAGAAGAAGAAGAAGAAGAAGAAGAAGAAGAAGAAGAAGAAGAAGAAGAAGAAGAAGAAGAAGAAGAATTTTCTTTTTACCCTGCCTCCATCTCCCTTGGGCCAAGCCCAAGGCAACATACAGTTAAAAACGGAACAATAAAGTATTAAAATAGCATAAAATAGCATAAACAATAATAAGCAAACATCATAAGCAACAACAGACTCATTGGGGGGGGGGGGCAATATGCACAACTACTTAAAGAATAAGGTGGCCAATAAGGTGGATAGTACCGTATAGTAGCATAGGAATGATAGCATAGAAATAGAGCAATTTAACAGGATCAATTCAACTTAACTTTAAAATGTAGTAATCTAATATAGGAATTTAGATTCAGGTCATGATTCAGGTCATGGTTCAGATCATCTGTCACAGAAGTTGTCAGCCGAATGCACAACGAAATTGGGCCAAACTTCCAACACAGAACCCCCATGCCTTGAATGGACTCGCTGGTATGAGCCTCCCTCCAGCCTCACACACTTTCCCTCACCTCACAAATGCGCACTGCGCTGCCATGCGCTGGGCACACCTGCTCTCCCCTTGGCTGAGAGGCTGGCCAATCACAGTGGAGGAGGCCTTTTGGTAGGAGGATTCGCCACCTTCTGTTTCCAAAAAGGAATAGAAGGACAAGCGGAGAGATCTTAAGGCTTCTCTGCCAAAGGGGTTCCTAAGATCATCACAAATATGTTTTCTGATAATCTTTGGTGACCCTTCTGAAACCCCTTTGCAACCCCCCCCCCAGGGGTCCCGACCCCCAGGTTGAGAAAACGGCTCTAAGGTAAGCAAAGCTGCAATGCTCAAAGTATCTGGCAAGAAGGAACTGATTTCTTCAGCAATAAATTATTATTGTGAGCAATCCCTGCTGTGATTCAAAGCACTGAAAATAGCTTGGCTGAGAATAAGTGGTTAAGACTTCCTAATTTTTAGAAATGACTGGTTCCTGGTGGAGATTATAACTCTTAGAAATATATTTGTTGATATGGTTCAGCAGAGTTGCCTGCAAGGTTAAATCCTTAGGGAAGTGAGGAAGAAGAAGAAAGTAGACATAGGATAGATTTTGTGATTATTGTCCACACTTTAAGATTTATTGCTGCATCGTTGACTTTGGGACGTTGCACAATGTTATAAAATCAATAACAAGTCTGTGCTCCAGTGATATTTTGAATGGGTAACATATAAACAACAGGAGGGTTTATGTATTTTCTCCAAAATGGAGAAAGATCTAATCTCTACAGGGAAGAGTCAACCTCCTCCCCATCTCTTAGCTGCTGAGCCAGAAACTTTGATATGAACTCAATATTTCAGTACAAACCATTATACTTGTTATAATTAATTATCTAAAAATACCTAGACAGATTGGAAAAGTTACTTTTTGGACAAGAATTCCTGGAATCTTTCAACCAGCATGACCATTTTATGACTCCTATCCCCCAAAAGGGACCGGGCTGTGGTGCAGCTAGTTAGTAGCTAGCTGCATTAAATCACTACTGACTGAGAGGTCATGAGTTCGAAGCCAGCCTGGGTTGGATTGAGCTCCCGACCATTAATAATCTAGCATGCTGTTGACCTATGCAGTTGCATCTGTCAAGTAGAAAATTTAGATACCGCTTTATGCGAGGAGGCTAATTTAACTAATTTACAACACCATAAAACCTTTCAGCAGTGTGCATAAGAATGAGGAAGTATGCCATCAAGGACTCAGTGCCACAAGTGGATGGTGAAGCGGCAGCTTCCACTGTGGCTGGAATTGAGCATACCCTCATGAAGCTGGAAAGCTGGAATGTTAAATTGCCTCTGTATCTGTCTATATATGATGTATGTCTAATGGTACAGAATGTTTGCCATGTATATGCGCATTGTAATCCACCCTGAGTCCCCTGCAGGGTGAACATAAATACTATAAATAAATAATAATAAATTAAATAAAAGCAACCTGTCCACATGGTAAAAGCTGAAGGCTGCAAATCAATAGATGAACCTGATACAATGAAGAAAGGCAAGTAAAACCAATCTCTGGGAAGAGTTTACAAATGCTATTTTTAGACTAGAACTCCCCAATCCCACAGCAATATAGCCATGTCTGTGAGTAGTAACCTTCAAAATAGCCTTCCCCAATGTCTGACAAAAAGTACTATTTATCCACTTCCAAAGAAACAAAACATTAGGTGAGTGATTCCTGGTCGATCAAGCAATTGGAATGGATGTATCAGTATTGTTGTAGAGATTTGTTTTACTATTTAAGTCTGCCATTAGTAAAAGCAGATTACAGTCATCTGTTTTTTATCAAGAGTTTTGAGAGACATGGTGGATGTGTTTGCTTATTTAATTCATATGGCATCTTTCTCCTAATGTAGGATCTATGTTATAAAGGAAGACTTTAGGAATCTTTCCGTAATCCACTTTACAATCAATGTTTCAGGTTCCTTCTCTCTTTAGGGTTTAAAATTCAAAAGACAATGTTCTGAGGTAGTAATCCTGTAAAGACCAAGCTGGGAATGAACATTAAAACAGGTGGATTTACTTTACCAAACATGTATAGGTCAGCACTGTTAATACAGCAAAGGAGTGGTCTTTCTCATCTTGTGATTGGCCAATAGGCTTAAGATCCATTTAAGACCAAATGGATATTATACTTGTGCTGCAGTTTAATTCCTCCTTTAATGTGGTTTTGGGTGTAATCAATGCTGTTTCATTCAAGCTGGAATTTACCTTTTGGGTGAAAAAAAAAAACATGGGCAGTATTTCTGGGTGTTTACCTTGTGGGGAATTTGATTCCACTCCACTCAGTTTGATTCTGAATTATATACTAAAAAATATCATTGAAGTGTGGAAGTAAATGGGTTCTCGGCCGATAAGCATTTTTAGTACACAGGAAATTCACAGTAATAGGTTTTGTTCTGTCTATGAGCCAAGTGCTGTAAAAATGCCATCTGCCTCCCAACACTCCTACTGAAGCCAAAAATGAGAACATTTCTGAAGTGATTTTCTAGGGCCATGCGTTCTCTGGAAGCAAGGAGAGAAAATACAGAAGAAGCTTGTTCACCTCATTTTGGCAAATGCAGTGTGGATGGTTCACATTCAGTACATAATAATAATAATAATAATAATAATAATAATAATAATAATAAAACCGGGATTGTGGCTCAGCTGGCTGAGTGTCAGCTGTATTAAGATCACTCTGACCAAAAGGTCATGAGTTCGAGGCCAGCCCGGGCTGGAGTGGGTGTCCAGCCATTGTGTAGCCCATTGTCGACCTTTGCAACCCGAAAGACAGTTGCATCTGTCAAGTAGGAAAATAAGGTACCACCTTAAAGTGTGGGAGGCTGAATTTAACTAATTTATGAGGCCATAAAGAAAGAAGACTCCGGGGAATGTGGAATGCAGAAGAACTTCATCGGTGTCGTTGATGGACGATGAAAAGCAGCAGCTCCCCTGGCGGCCAGAAAAAAGTTAAATAGCCTTGGTGTATTTGTCTGTATTTGTTGTCTGTCAAACTGGCATTGAATGTTTGCCATATATGTGTTTACTGTAATCCGCCCTGAGTCCCCTGTGGGGTGAGAAGGGCGGAATATAAGAACTGTAAATAAATAAATAAATAATAATAATAATAATAATATCCCACTACCATCTCCCATAGGGCCCCCTGTGGTGGCACAGAAGGTTAAACCGCTGAGCTGCTGAACTTGCTGACCAAAAGACTGGCAGTTCAAATCCGGGAAGCCAGGTGAGCTCCCGTTGTTAGGCCCAGCTTCTGCCAACCTAGCAATTTGAAAATATGTACAAGTGAGTAGATCAATAGATACCGCCTTAGTGGAAAGGTAACGGCACTCCTTGCAGTCATGCAGCCACATGATCTTGGAGGTGTCTACGGACAATGCCAGCTCTTCAGCTTAGAAATTGAGATGAGCACCCCCCCCCCTCCCCGAGTTGGACACAACTAGACTTAATGTCAGGAGAAACCTTTGCCTTTACTTTACTTACCATCTCACATAGGGACTCAGGATGGCTTACAAAATAGCGCACAATGGTGCCATACCACACATAAAATGCAATACATCAAAATATAAAATCAATTACACGTTTACGTAAAACCAGACATATTAAATTAACAAGAGAAACCTCTATTAAAGATAATCAGTAAAATATGGCTATAGCCATTAATTAAAAATATCCATACAATCAATTTAGCACCAGTCAATAGAAAATGTACAGAAATATTTCTGAAAAGCATATATATATTTACAGCACATTCCATTCCTCAATTAGTTTGAATATAAGAAAGAGAGACATTGAAATAGAGCAATATTTGAAAGTCTCACTGAGTTCAATGTCATACCATTGACATCCTTATCATGGATCACTGAAACCTTGTTTTCAAAAGTGAAAATGTAAATTGTGATAAATATCAATTTTGACAACTCTGTGGAGGAATTGATAATTTTGTGATACCGTTTTACATCACACTTTGTTTTATAATCAGCTCTGTATGTCATGAAATGACTAGGAGATTTGCTTGGCATGAGCAAGGCTGATGATTTTATGGTTTGAATGAATCAAAAATGTGACTGAATTGATTCCAAAACTTTACTACAAGTCTTGGTTTAGTCCAAATAGCTGTGAAATAGAGCAATTTCAACCGACTGCAGATAGTGAAATCCAGGCCGTGCATAGCAAAACCTGAAGTCCCGATAAGTGACACCCACAGGGATGGGGGGGGGGGTTGGTAGAGGGATTCAGGGAGAAGCAAGGATGGTTAGTATGGGGGAAAGGGAGATAATAAGCCTCGTTCTGGGGGTTGTGGAGGGCATTGGGGCCATGTGGCCCAAGCAGCCACCAGGCTGTCTATGGAGGGTGAAAGCTGGAGAAAAGGACTCAGGAGGCAAAAGGAGATATAGAGAAGCCAAAGTAGATGATAATCCACCCAGGATGCATGTTTATTTAGAGTTTGCGGAACAATATAACTACTGAAAGAAAACATTCTTTCAGAAAGTATCCCGGGTGCCAGTAGATGCTGCTGGGCTCTTCCATACCACCAAAGGTCCGCAAAATGGGAATTTTAAAATCAAAAGGTTTCCACCAGCCATGGCTTGCGTCCGCCATGGCTCCAGCGGAAGAAATAATATATTTTGATTTTGGGGGGGGGGGATCTACACTCAACTATAGATGCACACCAAATGTGGTGACCCTATGATAAATCATGTATGTGTGGCACAACAAATATGTATTATATCACAAAGGTCAGGTAGAAGTGCTTAGGAAGAGACATTAGGCTAAGCTATGTAAAGCCAGTCCTAACAATAGAGATTGTATTTGTTCAGGAACAACCTGAAATGATCAATAATTTCCAAAACCTTGTTATGGCCTTTGATTTGGTTCCATTAGATAATATACCAAATGAGATGAGTGTAGCTAAGCACATCATCTTAACACAGAAAAACAAATGCTTTGAATTATAGGATACATTTTAAAGGCTATGGCTGAGATACAGCAGCAGGAGACATATTATTTATATTCCCAGATATGTATCTGTTTAGCACAATACTTGGCACAAATTTCATTAGCCTGGCTGAACATATAACAGAAAGTCCTATTTGAGAACATTTTGAAGGAGAACAAAACCATTTATAATTCAAAACATTTCAAAAAGTCAGTAGGAGGAATATTTGACATCTAAGGATGAGATCCTACAAATCTTTACAAATGGAGTGCTATTATGGTTAACCCTGTTAAATACAGTGAGAATCCTTCCCTCAAATATGGATCAATTGGACAGTATAGAGAGCCTAATTGTGCATAGGACTATACTGAAAAGCAGCCATTCGTTGCTATTAGAGTTATAAAATTATGGAGCTATCTTTTATTATCTGTATTTTATGAAGTGTTTTAAAATGATTGTGTGTTTGTTTGTGTTTTAGTAATGCTATAACCCGCCTCGAATCATGAGGAGAGGCAGGCAAGAAATAAAATTATTATTATTATTATTATTATTATTATTATTATTATTATTAGAAACACAACAAGAATAGTACCACAGCAAACAAGATCACTATGCTTGTTGTTGTATTGGATCACACATTGGACACTGGAATAATGCATGCAGATCCCAGTAGGGTGGCCTTTTGCAACTAACAGATGGTAATTTTGTCAGCGCCGATAGTGTTTAAGTGCAGGCCAAGGTCTTTAGGCACTGCACCCAGCATGCTGATCACCACTGGGACCACCTTTATTGGCTTGTGCCAGAGTCTTTGCAGTTCGATCATGAAATCCTTGTATCATGTCAGCTTTTCCAGTTATTTCTCTTCATTCCTGCTGTCACCTGGGATTATAACATCAAAGATCCATACTTGGTTTTTTAACACGATCATGAGGTCAGGGGTATTGTATTCCAAAACTCTGTCAGTCTGAATTCAGAAGTCCCAGAGTTGTTTGATGTGTTCATTTTCTGTAACTTTTTCAGGCTTGTGATCCCACCAGTTCTTTGTCTCAGGCAGATGGTATTTGTGGCACAAGTTCCAATGAATCATCTGAGCATCATTATCATTATCATTATCATTATTACCACAATAGTCTTGACCACAATATTCTTGCTGAAATATGTGACTTTGAAAATGTAAATTTCTGCAGTTCCCATTTAAAACTGTGAAATTAAATATCTGCAGTACTTTTTCAGGTGCCTAACCCGCCTTTCCCAACCTTCAAAATTGTCTTGCCTGGAAGTCTCACCACTGCCATATTCTTTATGATCTTAGACTTCCTTATTCTAGTATTTCTGTATTTCAAAAGTAGATACATCATAGTCTTGTCCAACATATGTGCATAGCCCTATGATTCACACAGAGACATGGAAGAAAGAACACTTGGCAAGGCAATCCTATTACCTTACCTGTCAGCTGCAATTTTATAAAATATCACTATTAAATTGGAGGTGGATGGAGTTTGCTAATATAATTGCCTGTAATATAGAATAGATTTCTTCATAACTTCAGAAAAGAGAATTGTTCTGAAGCCTTTCTTTGCTCACTTCCTTACTGTGGCATAACCCGTAATGATCAACAACTCCAGCTGTTATTGCCACACATTCCCATGCTGAGAATCTGGATCTGTTCACAATATCTTAATGGTAGGACAGATCTTGAGAATGCTAGACTCAATAGTAATTTGTGGCATTTTGATTGATCTATTTATAATTTTATTTAGTGGACATTTCTTTAGTTCTCTCAGTCTCTCACCTGTTCCACTTTATAAGGTGAACGTAATAATCTGATATTTATTACAGCTTTATTGTGATCTTTACTGAGTTCTTTACTGGGGCTATATATAAGAAGTATTTGAAATAGTTTAATGCATAAGTAAATCTGGGACAATTTCATTATCTGGGCCAAGGCCACAAGGGGGTGCTAGAGAGAGAAGGATACTCCATTTTAGGGAGGGGGGGTTGAAGGAGTTAAACCATTTTTCCCTGTTTTCCTGTTACTCCCCCTACCCACATTGCAGTCATAGAAACATTGTTTATGAGATGGGGAGGTGGGGGGGGGGCAATAACCAGCAAAAGTGAAGAATATGGTTCAACCCCCCCCCCCCCCCCATAAAATTAACTATCCTTCTCTGTCTGTGCTCCCTTTTGGAGTCTTTCCCTGAAGAGGAATTTACTCTGAAATACAAACACATACAAATTGAGCCATTCATGAGCCATTATTAAAGATTTCCCATTTCTATCCATTACCGGGCTTCTTGTAATTATTTTGGCTTGTATTGTAATGACAGTTGGATATTGCCTTAAAGTTGCCTTAAGAAAAAAAATCATTGATGCATTTAAAAATGCGTGTGGGTTAGTGTGGCTGGTGGAGTGAATTGTGGGAGAGAGAGGAGTGTGTGGATTCTTGGAGTGCCTGGGAGGGGCTGATTGTGTTGGAAGTAAATGTGAGTGAAGTGGATCTGAGCGTGGTGAGAGTTACTTCTAGACATAGGAATGGCTGAAGCAGAACTTCATGCGAAGAATAATCTTTTGCACTTTTACGACCTCCTGAGGGAATCGTTTAACCATGTGTTATTACAACTCAGGTTTTTAAACGAGAAAATGGACCACCTCCTTAGAGGTTTTGCCTCTTTCTCAGGAATTCCTGTGCAATCCTTTCCCCTAAAGACTGAGAACTCTTTGTGTGCAGATCTAACTAAGGACTTGTGCCAAAATGGGGAGAAAGGCACATCGGATCTTGGGGTTCTTGGGGCTGAACGTGGAATGAATGATGAGTTGACTGAGGGAAGGGGAGAATCTTTGGGCAGTCATAGGACTGAGATCATCATGGAGTGGCAGCGGTCTGTGATGGCCGCTCAGAGGACGATCAACAATACAACAACAGACCTTTTGGTTCAGCCAACCGCAGCCTGCATTCAGGATCAACATCTACAAACTGACATGTTTGCGGTGGACATTGCTGACCAAATGATAAACAGAGGCAGATGGACCTCTAAGAGGGCAGTTTGTAACTCCTTGGCCAAATCCTGGGTAAAAGACCACAGGAAATAAGACTAGAAGCCATAGTGTGGTTATGGAGGGACTACCAATCATCTGACCGTTCCTCCCGTCTTCAAATAACACCAGAAGACAACTCATGGCTTGGAGAGCTTATGGCAAAGCGCTATGATTTAAAGAAATGGGGCATTACCATTAGGAGGGTAGTTGTGGACCCTCAGATACGCCCCTTATTTGCCTCCGGGGTTCCTTCTTGCCATTCCCCATCAGGTCCCCGTGCATCCACAACTAGCTCACCGGTTAGGGCCCCCCCTCCTGGTTCATATAATTTTGAGACTCCATCCGTCCCGGTCGCCCCCACTCAACCAGCCACACTCCTTCGCTCGAGAACCCTTCCCTTATTCAGCCCACTCAGCTCCCTTGATGTTTCATTATCTACCTCATCATCAGAAACATCCCTTCCCAACGCCCAAGGGAGATTATTCCCCAGCCCGACTCCTTCTTCTGAGAGCTGACTAGTTACAGATCCCGGCCATGCAGGGGGGGGGAGGGTTCCGGAGGAAGGGGGTGCCATCCAAGTCGTGTGGGGGAGGAGATTTGCGGGTCACCGGTACCCCAGGGAGAAGCGCAACAGAGTCCTTGCGACCCTGGAGAAGGTAGGTAGTGGTAGGCTCCTTGGCAGTCCCCTCGGTCTTAAGGTCCTGCTGATTAATGCCAGATCCGTTAATGGTAAGACCGCGGCCATCCAGGACTTGATCCTGGATGAGAGGGCGGATCTGGCATGCATCACCGAGACCTGGTTGGACGAGCTGGGGGGAGTAAACCTCTCTCAGCTGTGCCCACCAGGTTTTGGAGTGCATCAGCAGGCCAGACAAGGGGGGCGGGGAGGAGGGGTCGCAGTAGTCTTTCGGCAATCCATCGCCGTGATCAGATGCGCTGTCCCACAGGCTTCTGGGTTTGAGTGTGTCCACTTGAAAGTGGGGAGCCGTGACAGTGTGGGGTTCCTGCTGGTGTACCGCCCACCCCGCGACCCAGTAGTTTCCCTGTCGGAGCTAGCGGAGGTGGTCTCTAATTCGGCCTTGGTCTCCCAGCGCCTGGTGGTGCTGGGAGACTTTAACATCCACGCCGAGACCACTTTATCTGGCGCAGCTCAGGACTTTATGGCCACCATGACGGCCATAGGACTGTCACAGATAATATCCGGCCCCACGCATCAAGCTGGGCACACTCTCGACCTTGTCTTTGTGGCGGACAACGAATTGATCAGAGTGGAAGATCAAAACATCCTTCCAGTGTCATGGTCTGACCATCATCTGATCACATTTAGACTTACTGCGACCCTAAACCTCCGCAGGGGTGGAGGACAAATTAAGATGGTCCGCCCTAGGAGACTGATGGATCCGGATGGATTCCTGAGGAATCTTAGGGTTCTTCCTGCCTTGGAGCCTGGCGATTCTATCGACGCCTTGGTAACTCTCTATAACGGGGAGATGGCCAGGGCGTTAGATATGATCGCACCCGAACGCCCCATCTCGTTGCGTCGTGACAGGCCATCTCCTTGGTTCACCGAGGAGCTGGCTGTGATGAAGCACACGAGAAGGGGGCTAGAGCGCAAATGGAGGAAATCTCGAGATGTATCTGATCGAACACGGGCTAGAGCCTCTCTTAAGGCATACTCCGTGGCCATACGGGCGGCCAGGAAGTCATTCACGACCGCTCGTATCGCATCTGCAGCAAATAGATCATCGGAGCTGTTTCGGGTCGTGGGAGAACTCCTCCACCCACCTGCGGTGGAGGATGTCCCTGACGACCCCGCAGCTCGGTGTCGCGATTTCGCACACCATTTTGCAGATAAAGTCGCCCAGATACGCCTCGAGCTCGACTCCAATTCCATCGCAGTGCCTGAAGAGGTGACGGAGGTACCTGCTTGTCCAATTTTGTGGGATTCTTTTAGGCATGTTCTTCCTGAAATCGTGGAGGAGATTCTTGGGGCTGTGAGAGCGACCACCTCATCTCTTGACCCATGCCCATCTTGGCTCATTAAATCAGCCAGGGAGGGGTTGGTTGACTTGTTTGTATTGATTATCAATGCATCGTTGGAGCAAGGGATTTTTCCATCTGGTTTGAAACAGGCAGTGGTTCGTCCACTCCTCAAAAAAGCTTCCCTTGACTCCACGGTGCTGAGTAACTACAGACCGATCTCCAACCTCCCCTTTCTGGGCAAGGTGCTGGAGCGGGTGGTCGCCTCGCAGCTCCAGGGCTTCCTAGACGATACCAACTACCTAGATCAGGCACAGTCTGGTTTCAGGCCTGGCCATGGCACCGAGACAGCCTTGGTCGCCTTGGTGGATGACCTCCGCAGAGAGCTGGACAGGGGGAGTGTGACCCTGTTGGTTCTCCTGGACATCTCAGCGGCTTTCGATACCATCGATCATGGTATCCTTCTGGGTCGTCTCTCCGGGATGGGCCTTGGGGGCACGGTTCTGTCGTGGCTCCGGTCCTTCCTGGGGGGACGCACCCAGATGGTGAAGCTGGGAGACGCCTGCTCGGACCCCTGGCCTTTGACCTGTGGGGTCCCGCAAGGATCTATCTTGTCGCCCATGCTCTTCAACATCTACATGAAACCGCTGGGAGAGGTCATCCGGAGTTTTGGAGTTGGGTGCCATCTCTATGCGGATGACACACAACTCTACTACTCCTTTCCACCTAATTCCAAGGAGGCTTCTCGGGTGCTGGACGAGTGCCTGGCCGCTGTGTCGATCTGGATGAGGAAGAACAAGCTGAAGATCAATCCCGACAAGACAGAGGTCCTCCTGGTCGATCGTAAACCGGATCGGGGTATAGGGTGGCAACCTGTGTTGGACGGGGTTACACTCCCCCTGAAGCCACAGGTCCGCAGTTTGGGTGTCCTCCTGGATTCTTCGCTTACACTTGAGGCTCAGGTGTCGGCGGTATCCGGGAGGGCCTTTGCACAACTGAGACTTGTGCGCCAGCTGCGACCGTACCTCGTGAAGGCAGATCTGGCCGGGGTGGTCCACGCCTTGGTCACCTCTAGAACGGACTACTGCAATGCGCTCTACGTGGGGCTGCCCTTGAAGACGGCTCGGAAACTACAATTGGTCCAGCGGGCAGCAGCCAGGATGCTAACTGGAGCTCATTATCAAGAGAGGTCAACCCTCTTGTTCAAGGAGCTCCACTGGCTGCCATTTATTTTCCGAGCCCAATTCAAGGTGCAGGTGCTCACCTACAAAGCCCTGAACGGTTTGGGACCACCCTACCTGCGTGACCGCATTTCCATCTACGAACCCACACGCTCACTCCGGTCATCTGGGGAGGCCCTGCTCGTGATCCCACCTACGTCGCAAGCGCGCTTGGTGGGGACGCGAGACAGGGCCTTCTCTGTGGCGGCCCCCCGACTTTGGAATGCCCTTCCAAAAGAGCTTCGTCAGGCCCCTACTCTGGCAGTTTTCAGAAGGAACCTAAAAACTTGGCTGTTCCGATGTGCCTTCGCAGATTAGGAATCCCCATCCCAAGTCCTAGTTGCACTTTAGCACAACTAATGTTGCTGCACACCGCACTTAATCCCACGTTCCTCCTGCTATCTCAGCACTTTTAACCCTGTACCCCATTGCGCTGGCCGAACCAGTTTTAATAGTGTCTTGATGTATTGTCATTGTGGTTATTTTGCTTAACTGTTTGATTTGCTTGTTTATTGTTGTGTTATGTTTTCTATTGTATTGTGTTTTGTGGCTTCGGCCCGTGTAAGCCGCATCGAGTCCTGCGGGAGATGCTAGCGGGGTACAAATAAAGTTAATAATAATAATAATAATAATAATAATAAAAAGCTAAAATGGACCTCAAGAAAGATTGGCATTGAATTAATAGTGCTGAAAGCTGTTTCACTGAGGATTACTTCTGAATTACACAGAATTGAGCTGTGTTTTGTACACATGGTAGAAAAATGCCCAAAATGATAAGGATTATGCAGATCTTGGAAATAATTAGATACCGTATATAATATATCTCTTGTATGTCAACCTCATGTAGTAGTCAATGCTGGTTTTGGGCCAAATAGTACAGATTTTGATATGACTCATGGATAGATTGAGGGTTATTCTGCAGAGAAGGGAAGTACCAATACTACCTCGGTGCTTGGTTCCCCTGATCACCATGTTATTTCTCCATCCGGCATCCAAAAGTGGTGCCACACCAGGGAAAGTAGAGAGAGTGATTGCTTCCTTTAAGGTTTTTCTGGGGTGGACTATATTCTTGCCTCTTATCACTCTTACCACTATTCAGAGAAGGCGATAGTTCCCTTACTATTATTTTTTTATAAAACTCAATTTCAGTACTCATATTGAGCCTGGATAAGTCAACCCAAGATTTTGGGTTCATTTCTTGACTGAAAGTTCTAGACTTATACATGAGTATTGACGACCTCTTCAAAAGGGCTGCCAAAACCACCACAGATCGTGGTGAATTTGGCAATCGCTGTCAGGGAGGCATGGGGAACCAGTAAGTTGATCCCAGAAGGGGAAGCATTGACTGCCTGTCTTCCCTCCATTGCTTCTGCAACATGAGAATGCCTCCTGTGTTGCAACCATATACTGATTCCATGCTAGTTTACTCATGTAGCCCTGCCTGGAGTTCATCTGCAGCATGAGATGGAAGCCAGCGAGCTTTGTGGGTGAACTAGGACTGAACATGCGTATGCCGCTGAAATCAGCCCCGTCTGATGAAGTCAATAGACTTTTCTAGCACATTAACTTAGTAGGTTCCCTGAGCAACTTAGAAGTTGATCTTGTACTTTAACGAGTTAAGTGGTTTGAGAACATTGGAACTAATAAGAGTAAATTGTCTTTCCTCAGGCAGATTAAGTAAAATAGAAAGCTCACATGGTCCTATTGTTGGCAGCAGAGTCCACCAGAATGACTGGGAAGCAATTGAAGAAGAACATAATGGAAGAAAAAAAGATGTCTCTTCTGTTATCTAATATTAAGGAGATTCTACCTGAACATTAGGAAGAACTTCCTAACTGTGAGGAGCTGTTCAGCAGTGGAACTCTCTGCCCCGGTTTGTGGTGGAGGCTCCTTTTTTTGGAGGCTTTTAAACAGAGGCTGGATGGCCATCTGTCGGGGATGCTTTGAATGCGATGTTCCTGCTTCTTGGCAGGGGGTTGGACTGGATGGCCCACAAGTTCTCTTCCAACTCTATGATTCTATGATCCTCTTCTTGATTAAAACCACCAAGAAGTTATTTGGAAATCCCACAGTCAGGCATGTAGCCGGGGGGGGGGGGGGGGGCTTGAGGGGCTTCAGCCCCCCCCCCCCCCAAATTCTCATGGTGGTTCACAAAAAGGCCTTACTGGTGCATTATTTAAACTGTTATGTTTATTCATATCATGATCTGATCACCGTAGTCAATATATCCCATATGCATGGGGGTATTGGGGTAATGATACAAAAGGTTTGCTAGGGTAGACCCTCTTTCACTCAGACTCAGCCCCCCCCCCCCCGAAACTCAGCCTCCCCCCAACCCCCCCCCCCCATGAAAAAAACTCACCCCCCCCCCCAAATCGAAATCCTGGCTACGGGCCTGCCCACAGTCTGCCTTAGAAAATAATGTTTTAGCAAGAAGTTAATCAATGGTAAATTCACTATTGAAGAGATTTCAGTTACTAGTATTGATGGCAATAAATGTTTACATTTCTAATGTGTAACATCAAATTAAATTTCAAACTTAACATTCCAACCTATGCATTTATGTCCAACCCTATGTATTCTGTTCTAGTTGTATCCCTCTGCCCTTGAACCACTCACTGCTGGAGTTTTCACTGAAAGATTTCCTGAATTAAAAAAATAGACTGTAAAATATTCCTTGGTTCTGTTATGAAGTTAGACCCACAACAAGATAGCCTGTCTTTCTGGTGGCCATTTGTCAAAGTGACAGAAAAGAATACATCTTGCTGGGAAAAAGGGTACTGTGTATTATTTTTCACTTCAGACCTTTCCCAGTGTTGATATTGGACTTACAAGACTATATAGAAATTCAAACATAATAAAAAATAATACATTGAAACTGCATAAGATGATATATATCATGGACCTCCTTAAGCCAGTGCAGGTTATTCTGTATTTTATGGTGAATTTCCCTCAGTTTATACAATGAGTTAGTAAAGACTTCTGGAAATGTTAAGGGATCTTTCTGTTGAATTCCATTTGGTAGTAACTGATGATGATTTATTTGAATGTAATGATGTGTGGATCCAGGGCTCAAAGGATCAAAATACTACATTTTTTAAAAATTATTATTAGCACAGAAAATGACATCATCTGTCATATTGTTGCAACTATCTTGTTGTAATGCAAAATATGTTTGGATGGCTTGGTTTTGAATTGACGGAGCTGTTAATTTTGCCGAAGACATGCTCCTCGTGGGGTGCATCTACACAGAATTAATGCAGTTTGATACCACTTTCACTTCCATAGCTCAGTGCACCAGCATTTTTTGACAGAGAAGGCTAAAAACCTCCTATAACTATACCTCCCATGATTCCATAGCATTCAGCCATGACAGTGAAAGTGGTGTCAAAGAGCATTAAATCTGTAGTGTAGATGAACAAGGAGATGAACAAAAAGCATTTTTACGTCACTTGGAAAAGAACAGTCACGATGAACAAGACATCACTTCATACGTCAAATAGTAGTAGTAATAATCATAGTAATAATAATAATAATAAATAGGATTATTAAATATTTAATAATAATAAATAGTATTAACTATTTAATAATATTATTACAAGCCAGTAAAGGTTGTCCCAGTGGTGATCGGCACACTGGGTGCAGTGCTAAAGAATTTGGCTTTCACTTAAACATAATTGGCGCTGATAAAATTACCATCTGCCAGCTTCAAAAGGCCACCTTACTGAGATCTGCATGCATTATTCCGTGATATGTCCTAGACACTTGGGAAGTGTCCGAAGTGTGATTCAATACAATAGCCAGCAGAATGATCTTGTTTGCTGTGGACTCATCTTGTTGTTTTTCAAATAATAATAATAATAATAATAATAATAATAATAATAACTTTATTTTTATCCCTCCCCCCCCCCCCCATCTTCCTGGAGGGACATGCCCAACAAGTACAGTTTAAAACAAGCACAGGAAATACAATAAACCAATAACACATAGAACAATGCAATTGAGTAGCAAGAATAAACACAAGACATATCACTTTGTAACATGAATGTATCAATATGAACCAACTTTCTCATCTCCTCATCAGACGCCCCACATGATCTCACTTGCTCTGGATGCTTGGAACTCATCAGGCTACAGAAATCCAAGGAAGGATCTAAGAGATTAAGGAGTTCAAAAGTTCTCCGATCTTCCAAAGAATTACATTCAAAAGGGTCATTAGAGACCAGGCCCGTAGCCAGGATTTCATTTCGGGGGGGGCTGAATTTTTTTTCAGGGGGGGGGTTCGGGGGGGGCTGAGTTTCGGGGGGGGGCTGAGTCTGAGTGAAAGAGGGTCTAGCCTAGCAAACCTTTTGTATCATTACCCCAATACCCCCATGCATATGGGATATATTGAGTATGGTGATCAGATCATGATATGAATAAACATAACAGTTTAAATAATGCACCATTAAGGCCTTTTCGCGAACCACCATGAAAATTTCGGGGGGGGCTGAAGCCCCCCGAGCCCCCCCCCCCCCCCCCCTGGCTACATGCCTGTTAGAGACCTAAGGCTCTTGGCTGAAGAGGAATTATGCTCCTGATAGCCTAGCTTGGGCCCACCTCCTCTCTGCAAGTTCAAAGAGTGTATGAGGCCTATGTGAACAATCCAAAAAGCAATACACATTGGAAACTCGGCTTTTTATAGAGGTGTACAGGGTGTATATGCTAACAGAATCGAGAGAAAAGTGCATATAGTATTTAGTTGTATACTTTCTATTAAAATACCAGCTTCCATGTATCTTATAGTTCAAAAGCAGCATGGACAATAGATTCAGGACTGAGTTTTGGTGATGTATTCTTCAAATTGATCCTTTCAGTCATCTCTGAGCATCTTGCTTTTGTGAGAGTGCCTGCCTTTTCTATAAGTGAACTAGAGCAGTAGATAATATTCTTTATTTAGCCTTTAAAGGCCCGAGAATAAAAGCCTTGACCGTGAATAATCTAATATCTTATTGGTGATCATGGACATTAAAGGACATGTAAAGAATATCTATTGCTAAAATTTCAGGAAACTCTGAAGAGAAGAACTCTACACTGCAAATTATATTTACACTTCAGGACTTATTCTGTGCATAATTTGGACATTATTTTAATGTTCGTACAGAAAACAGTTTTTATTTTTTCACACAGGAAGCAGATTTTTTTCTGCAGGAAATAATATTTCTCTGCAGAAACATTTCCCTCTAGCAAATGCTGTTTTCTTCACAAAAGTACCATGTGCAAACTTGGAGTGGAATGAGACCTGAACTGTGAATAATCTTTGAAAACTGCAGTTTTTCAAAGACTCTCATAGTGGAAGAAGAATTCTTGTGACCACTCATTATTTTCTTTGAGAACAAAAAGAATGGAGAATTAAATCCTTACTGTAAAGTTCTGAGATTGTGGTCCCAAGGTTGTTTTGGTAGTATCGTTATTTGGTTGAAGTTCTAAAAAGTATCAGTGTTTTCCGTCCATTTAGTAAAATAAATAATTGGCATGGTGGGATGGGTTTTCTTCCAATCCTTTATTATTTCACTAAGAAACCCTAGCAAAAACAAACCACATTTTCAGTTCTTCCTTGGATTTCTGCCAAGTGCATTCAGCTACTATCATATTTCAGATTGCTGTAAATACAGATGGGATGGAATATTATACTGCTATGCTTTAGGGATCTAAATACGAATAACTAAATACTAAATACTAATCAAGGTGGCCAATTGAAACATTCACACCTAGCTCCAACAGACAAGAGTTCTTTCTCCCACCCTGGACATTCCATAGATATATAAACCCCATTTTCCTAGTTTCCAACAGAACTCACAACCTCTGAGGATGCCTGCCATAGATGCAGGCGAACCATCAGGAGAGAATGCTTCTAGAACATGGCCATACAGCCCGAAAAACCTATAGCAACCCAATGATTCTGGCCATGAAAGCCTTTGACAATACTTAAGGGATCTGCTTGTCACCTCTCTTGCTATTTATCTGAGCAACTCTTTAATATCTGCAAAGATGAGCCAGGATACCTTCAAACCTTGCGTAGAAAAGCTAAACGTCTGCTAGATTTAGAAAACTATCAAATGTTCAAAATAAATGAACAACACGATGTCCTCATCTGCTTCCTGTAGCAACCTTAGGTAAAATAAATGTAATATTCGTTCATCTACCCCATCAGCCGTGGCTGTGCAATTGCTTCGAATTACTAGACTTTGTACTTAACATATTAAAGATGGTAGAAGTGTATGCAAGGAGTGAACACATGCCAAAACATCTGCCCCCACTGAAAACTGGAAGAGTTATTTCTTTACTCATTATGGATATAGCTATGATTGCCTATGTAATTGAGTTGATTCTACTTTAGGTTATTGGAAGTTGCTTGGGGCACCTTATTAAGGCTTGTAAATATTCTGCTATAATGAGATTTCAGCAGTTTGAGCTACTGGTGCATGAAATGTACAGAAGAGTACTATGCATTCTGATTACAAGAATGTCCCGCTGCGTTCATAAGATTATACCTCCTAAAAGGATACAGTACTTCACAACCCCACCTGAGGGGGGAAAATAGTGAGGGATTATCTTATTAAATAGATAACGGAAGTTATGAATGAATGCAAGGAGGGTTATATTATATTTAGACACAATATGCCAGTGGCTCTTAAACCTTTCTTTACCAGCCCCCACCTCCTGTAAATATACCTTTTGTTGCAACAGCAAAATTGTGGTGCAATGTAAAATAAACCATGTGTAGTTCCCATTTGATCAGCCCACACAATGCCTTGCCAGAGAAAGAAAATATGTCATGCAGATGAACAGTAAAGAACAAGTAGTTTACTCTTCTTAATTCAGAACAACATATGTACAATGGTGATCAGTTGCATCAACTCACAGAATGTCCTTTAATGAGATATTTAAAATGGTCTTTCTCCGTCCATGAAGCTCATGAAGTGAGAGTACACTCCAAACTCTGTTCCTCTCTGCTTCTCTCTTCAAACTGTCTCTCTCTGCACTGGCATAGCTCAAGCCTGAACAAAAATGTAACAGTACCTAAAAGTCCCAGGCTCCGCCTGCTCCCCAGCCATTACCTGACCAATCAGCTTCATTCATCTTATTTTAAAGTTGATGCACACACATTAACGGATTCCTTGCATGTTCCAACAAAAATTAGATGGATGAAAATTTACTGTGGCATGAGCTCCTCCCCCCCCCCCTTCCAGGGCCCAAGAGTAGAGCCCCTTCTTTCATTAGGTGCGTGGATCTGCCCTACCTTCAGACCTCATCACATGGAAAATCGTAAGCCGGGGCACAGCAGGATATCCATTGGAAAGTGGGGGGATCTATCAGGCGTTGGGTCGAATCTGTGGGGCAGTGGGGAAAAGAAGACATCCCACACCAATGTCTTCTTTTTCTTATCTTAAGATGTTAATATATTCGCTTTGCTTGAAAGAAGTATTTAAGTGATATACTTCCGAAACAATTTTTGAAAGTGAGATGTTGCCATCAAGTTGCAGTTTTTTGCACTTCCAGTTCTTAATAATATTATACACCACTTCTTAAATGTAATGATTTTCAGGTAACAGATACTCTACAGCAATTCAAGCTATAAATTGAAGTACATTGAAAAATCAATACTGATGCAGTTCCAGATTGGCTTCCAAAAAGACTCTCACTCTTAGTTAGAAAGAAGAATTGTGTAACAGTTCCAGTTCCACTATGTTCTATTTTAAGAGTCAGCAGCAGTCTTTCACAAGAACAGAAGAAAGAGCTAAGAGCCTTAGGCATTTTCACAGGTTCACATCACCTTCAAGCCTCTCACAGGCAATTTATATTAGCTTCTGTGGTAGTGTAATGACATAAAAAATAGCAGGGGCATTTATAATGTCAGGGAATATTTGGCAGATATACATTCATTTGGCAGTTCCTTTGGGCAATGACAGCTTTAAACCTCACATGGAAACATTCAGTGTTGGTGAGGGGGGTCTGCACAATTATTTAGTAATGACATTTATATCCTACTTTTCTTTCATGAAACCCATGACTCTCCCCTTCCCCAGTGCATTTTGAAAACATCTCAGTCAGGTAGATCAGATTGCAGTTGATGTGGTCCAAACACACTCAGTGGGTTGCACATACTGTCCAGCTGTCCTGATTTGAAAGGGACAGTCCTTATTAATCCTCTGTCATCCCACTTTCTCAGCTGCTTTCACAATGTCCCAGCTTCTTTCCCTTCCTTCTACTTTCCCCCTTTCGTAATATACTTTAATAGCTGCAAACTGAGTTCAAAACGTGGTGGGAAAAAGAGGACAGAAGAAGGCAGAATCTTACCCTTGCAAAAGCAAATTGTTGCAGCCTCTCCTTGTTTGTATTTTTGTCCCCATTGATAACTTTTATCATACTGATGACACTTCAAAGATGCAGATTATAAAGCCCTAAACAGTTCGGGACCTGCTTATCTTCATGACCGCATCTTCCCTTAACATGCACAGTCTCTAAGATCTTCTGGGGAGGCTCTTCTCTTGCTTCCACTCCCGTCTCAGGTACGGTTGGTGGGGACGAGAAGGAGGGCCTTCTCAGTGGTGCCCCCCAGCTCTGAAACTCCTTCCCCAAGAAGATTAACCTAGCACCTACCCTATCCATTTTCTGCAAAGATCTAAAGACGTAGATGTTCTGCTGTGCTTTTGACTAGACAATTCCCCAGATAGTTGGCCTCAGCCAGGAACCAAAATCTTGTCCTTGCACATTACTATTGTTCAGTACTCAAAGCTATAATGCTCCATTTTACATTGCCATCTATCTCTACTGTTACGATATGACCTACGCACTTTATCGACCAGCCCTATCCTCACATTTGTTTTTGCACCAGTCTGCCCACCTGTGACCAGAAACTGATAATTATTGTTCTTTGGTTGGTTTGATGCTTGCTTTTATATTTTGTTATTATGTTGCTGTTTTATTTTGTTTTATGCAGTTGTTGTGTTTTGTAATGTATTATCTTTTAACTATGTTGAACGGGCTCGTCCCCATGTAAACTGCCCCGAGTCCCTTCAGAGAGATGGAAGCGGGGTACAAAAATAAAGTAGTAATTGTTATTGCTATTGTTGTCGTTGTTGTTGTTGTTGTTGCCTGATGTGTCCCACTTTTCATCTGTGAAATGTTTATTAAAACATTTATATTCCACCCTTCTCACCCCGCAGGGGACTCAGGGTGGAACAGAACATATATATGGCAAACATTCAATACCAGGACATAAAACCATAAATATATACAAACATTAAAATCACTTATATTCACACTAAAAGTTGCTTAAAAACCATCATGTTGAAGAATATGGTTTCATAACTCATTAGAGGATAGAGTTTGGATTTCTCAAATCCCTGTGTCATATTCTGACAACTACACCATGATAGGTGATTCCTGCACACTGCCAGATTCTGTATTTTGCTCCCAAAAAATGAAGGAAACGCTGAGCAGCATTCCGTGGACACAGATACTAAAAGATAAGGGAGTTATGGATAGATGGGAATTTCTCAAGAGTGAAATACTCAAGGCGAAATTGCAAACCGTGCCAACAAAGAGAAAAAATAGGACAAGTGCAAAGAAGCCAGAATGGATGTCCAAAGAACTTCTAACTGTGCTAAGACACAAAAGACACATGCACAAGAAGTGGAAAAAGGGAGAAATAGCCAACACCTGTAGGGAAAAGGTCCGCAAGGCTAAAGCAAAAAACGAGCTCAGACTTGCCAGGGACATTAAAAACAATAAAAAGGGCTTCTATTCTTATGTCAATAGAAAAAGGAAAAACAAGGAGGCAATAGGACCTCTTCAAGGAGAAGATGGGGCAATGCTGACAGGGGATAGGGAAAAGGCAGAACTACTTAATGCCTTCTTTGCCTCGGTCTTCTCACAAAAAGAGAGTCTTCAACCTCAGCAAGATGGAGTGGATGAGGGATTGGAGGACATCCAACCCCAAATTGGGAAAGAAGTCGTCCAGGAATACCTGGCCGCTCTTAACGAGTTCAAGTTCCCAGGGCCAGATCAACTACACCCCAGAGTATTGAAGGAACTAGCGGAAGTCATTTCGGAACCATTGGCAACCATCTTTGAGAGTTCTTGGAGAACGGGAGAAGTTCCAGCAGATTGGAGGAGGGCCAATGTGGTCCCAATCTTCAAGAAGGGAAAAAAGGATGACCCAAACAACTACCGTCCGGTCAGCCTCACGTCGATACCGGGCAAGATTCTGGAAAAGATTGTTAAGGAAGTGGTCTGCAAACACTTAGAAACAAATGCAGTCATCGCTAATAGTCAACATGGATTTATCAAAAACAAGTCATGCCAGACTAATCTGATCTCTTTCTTCGATAGAGCTACAAGCTGGGTAGATGCGGGGAATGCTGTGGATGTAGCGTACCTGGATTTCAGTAAGGCCTTCGACAAGGTCCCCCATGACCTTCCGGCAAGGAAACTAGTCCAATGTGGGCTAGGCAAGACTACGGTGAGGTGGATCTGTAATTGGTTAAGTGGACGAACACAGAGAGTGCTCACTAATGCTTCCTCTTCATCTTGGAAAGAAGTGACAAGTGGAGTGCCGCAGGGTTCCGTCCTGGGCCCGGTCCTGTTCAACATCTTTATTAATGACTTAGACGAAGGGCTCGAAGGCATGATCATCAAGTTTGCAGACGACACCAAATTGGGAGGGATAGCCAATAGTCCAGAGGAGAGGAGCAGAATTCAAAACGATCTTGACAGATTAGAGAGATGGGCCAAAACTAACAAAATGAAGTTCAACAGTGACAAATGTAAGATACTCCACTTTGGCAGAAAAAATGAAATGCAAAGATACAGAATGGGTGACGCCTGGCTCGAGAGCAGTACGTGTGAAAAAGATCTTGGAGTCCTCGTGGACAACAAGTTAAACAGGAGCCAACAATGTGATGTGGTGGCAAAAAAAGCCAATGGGATTTTGGCCTGCATCAATAGGAGCATAGTGTCTAGATCTAAGGAAGTAATGCTACCCCTCTATTCTGCTTTGGTTAGACCACATCTGGAATATTGTGTCCAATTCTGGGCACCACAATTCAAGAGAGATATTGACAAGCTGGAATGTGTCCAGAGGAGGGCGACTAAAATGATCAAGGGTCTGGAGAACAAGCCCTATGAGGAGCGGCTTAGGGAACTGGGCATGTTTAGCCTGAAGAAGAGAAGGCTGAGAGGAGATATGATAGCCATGTATAAATATGTGAGAGGAAACCACAGGGAGGAGGGAGCAAGCTTGTTTTCTGCTTCCTTGGAGACTAGGCCGCGGAACAATGGCTTCAAACTACAAGAGAGGAGATTCCATCTGAACATGAGGAAGAACTTCCTGACTGTGAGAGCCGTTCAGCAGTGGAACTCTCTGCCTCTCTGTGTGGTGGAGGCTCCTTCTTTGGAAGCTTTTAAGCAGAGGCTGGATGGCCATCTGTCAGGGGTGATTTGAATGCAATATTCCTGCTTCTTGGCAGGGGGTTGGACTGGATGGCCCATGAGGTCTCTTCCAACTCTTTGATTCTATGATTCTATGATTCTATGACTTGAAAATAAACTGAGCAGCACTGTGAAAACACATATAAGAATCATACAGCATTCACACCTCTGTCCTCTCACAGAGTTGCTTCGACCTTCTCCCAAAACCAACCTTACAGGTGTATAGTTAGTGTATTCTGGCCAATCTTCAATTTGGATTATACACCTGAAATGTGGTTTTAAGGCATCATAGATAAAATAGAGAAATAGAACATTGTGAAAGTATATTTACAACATTTACCATTCAGTAACATTGTTTTAGCTCAAAAATACAAAATACAACATTGAAAAGTGATAACCATAAAATAACAAATTAATTCACAAAATAGTCAACAAGCCAGTTTTGCAGAAAATATGAGCAATTCACATTAAATCTATAGTGCTGGGCTGGGGGCTGCTGTAAAATGGATTAAATAGTCATTAAAACATAAATCATTTACTAATGGAGTATTAACAAAAAAAATCTAACAGTTTTTTTGTTAGTATAGGGAAACTTTTTTTAATTCCCTCAGCTATGTATATAGAGAATTGCATTTTTATCCCCAGTGCATTTTTCAGACGTCCATAACTGACGGATCAAGAGAGAGCACTTTATATGTGCAGCAAGAGGATTATTCTATTGTGAGTTCTATTGTGATTTTGGCGCTTCACATATCCTCCCTTAATACACAAATATAATCTCAATAATTGGAAAAAAAGAAAAAGAAAACATGATGCTCTCATCTTTTTAGGATTAACCTAGCTTGGAAGTAATGCTTGCTCTCTTTCATCAGCATTACTGCTGCAAGCAATAAGCCCTCTGGGGATGTGCGGTTCAGAATGATACAGAGAATACTGGAAGCCTGTTGGCATCCTATAAAGTCACGTGGAGGCAGCAGTGAATGGAGCCAAACAAATTTCACTCACAAACAAGATCTGAACTCAAATGCACTCTTAAAAAATATTTCATCTGGATGCAACATTACTCCTCCAGAGAATTCAGGAGATCATAAATGTTTTTTCAAGCCCCTGACACATCATGGCAAGGACCCTGCAAGGTTGGTTAGACTGAGAAATAGTGACTGGACTAGATGACTCAAGTAATCCCTACTAGCTTCTTTCTCACATTGTGCTTTTTTCCTGACATTCACACCTGTTTTACATTCTTGTCCTGCACAATTTTGCTATTGCAGTAAGAATAACTCTCCAGAGCAGTGGTAGCAAACGTATGGCATGCGTGCCAGAAGGGACATGCAGTGTCCTTTCTCCTGGCATGCATGCCATGGCCCACCTCCCACTCTCTTGCCTGCCTGCCCATCATCCTACCCCTGCTCACCTGCTAACTCACCTCCTTGCTTGCATGCCTGCTTGCCACCTTGCCCCTGCTCACTTGCTTGCCCACCCACCCTCTGCTTGCCATCTGGTTCCTGATTGCTTACTGTTCACTCAACTGCTTGCTTGCCCCTCCCACTCATTCTCCCGCCCCTGCTCACCCCCACTCCCCCACCCACTTATCCCCTGCTCCCCCCACCACCTGGTTTGGGCACTCAATCTCTAAAAGGTTTGCCATCACTACTCTAGAGAATACGTAAGTAGAGAAAGTTGGTTGCATGTATTGTGCCCAACATTAATAGTCTGACCACTATGGGCTCCTCCTTAGTAGATGTTAGTCTGCCTCATTTAAGTACTATATAAGTACTTCCATTGTGCACTTTATGATTTTTCTCACAGGTTGGGGCCTGTGGGCTGCCCAGGTGTTTATAGCCTTCCTGGGATGCTCCTTCATCATCCAAGGGCAGAAGCACACTTCAGACCCATGATTTGGGTCTCACCTCTCTTTGACGCCACACTGGTCTGTTTCTTATTTTTGGAATAAGAGGATGAAGCAGTCAGAACTGATTCAGAGTAAATGTCAAAGTATATTGACATTTATATTGAATCAGATCCTCTCCTCTGTTGCTTCTGCATCTTGATGAAATTGATTTGGTGAGTATTTTATTTCACTAGGTTCTTGTGGGTTTTTTCGGGCTATAGGGACATGTTCTAGAGGTATTTCTCCTGACGTTTCGCCTGCATCTATGGCAAGCATCCTCAGAGGTAGTGAGGTCTGTTGGAATTAGGACAATGGGTTTATATATCTGTGGAATGGTTGAGGTGGAGCAAAGAGCTCTTCTCTGCTGGAGCTAGGTGTGAATGTTTCAACTGATCACCTTCATTAGCATTTGAAGGCCTGGCTGAGCCTGGGAAAATCTTTTGTTGAGAGGTGTTAAGATGTGCCTGGTTGTTTCCTCTCTGCTGTTTTGCTGTTGTAATTTTAGAGTTTTTTAATACTGGTAGCCAGATGTTGTTCATTTTCATGGTCTCTTCCTTTCTGTTGAAATTGTCCACATGCTTGTGGATTTCAATGGCTTCTCTGTGTAGTCTGACATGGTGGTTGTTGGTGTGGTCCAGCATTTCTGTGTTCTCAAATAATATGCTGTGTCCAGGTTGGTTCATCAGGTGCTCTGCTATGGCTGATTTATCTGGTTGGAGTAGTCTGCAGTGCCTTTCATGTCCCTTGATTAGTGTTTGGGCGCTGCGTCTGGTGGTAGACTTGTCCACAGCTGCATGGTATATGGTAGACTCCTGCAGAAGTGAGAAGATCCCTCTTGTCCTTTGCTGAACATAGCATTTGTTGGTTTTTCTTGGTGGGTCTGTAGATAGTTTGTACGTTCTGTTTCCTCATCAGCTTCCCTATGCGGTCTGTGGTTCCCTTGATGTATGGCAGGAACACTTTTCCTCTGGGTGGATCTTCATCTTTACTCTCTTGGCTTGTTCTTGGTCTTGCAGCTCTTCTGATGTCTGAGGTGGAGTATCCATTGGCCTGGAGAGCCCAGTTGAGGTGGCTCAGTTCATCTTGGAGGAGGTGGGGTTCGCAGATTCTTTTTGCACAGTCTGCCAAGGCTTTAATGGTGCTTCTTTTTTGACTTGGGTGATGGTTGGAGTTTTTGTGTAGATATCTATCTGTGTGTGTGGGTTTTCTGTAGACGGTATGACCCAATAGTTGATCTGGTTTGCGGATTTCAGTTCTTAACCATGGTGTTCATGACAATTTTCCATGCATAAAGTTTGCAGTCCTGATATTTATACTAACTTGGGTAGAGATGCTGGAACAGTGGTTGTGAAGGAATGCTGTCAATCCCGATTTTATAAACAAAGCTCAGAGACAGGTTAACAGGACTTTCATACATATATCATAAATGGATTATCCAAATTGATGAGGCTTACATTTTTCAACATGACATTACACAAAATAAGTCAGATATTTGTTCAAAGGATGGCATTCACTTATTCCCAGGGACTATGATCCATTTTTTGAGCATCTAACGCATGGCCTTTGATGTCAATTGGATCTGTAGGGAAAGTGAGGCTGTTCCAATTAACTTTTGTAGCAGAATGTAGTTACTTAGTTTTAATTGGTGGTCTTGGGAGGATTTCAGTGGCACTACACGTTGAAAGAATTCACCCACTTCCCTATCATGGGTAACTGACTGAAGGAGAAATGTGGGGGGTGTTTTTTTGTCCCAAGATGACATGACTTATTTGGGAAAGAATGCCAACCATGAAGATATCCCTTGGGCCCCTCTGATCTCCTTGGGGTCTGTGCCTGACTATGAAGCATTGCTGAATGGCTATTGAGGTCTAAGCAAGAAGGGAAGGTACCATCACCAGGGGCTTTGAGGGAAGGGCCAGCGTTTGTTTCTTCTGTTGCCCTGGCTCAGCTCCTGTGGACTCACTCCTAGCAGAACCAAGGCCCTGACTCTGCCAGCAACAACACCTGCTTGCCCCAGAGGCTGAGGCATACAAAGACCCACATCTGCAGGGCCTCAGGTCTAAGCAAGAAGGGAAGGTACCATCACCAGGGGCTTTGAGGGAAAGGGCAGTGTTTATTTCCCTTGCTGCCTCTGGCTCAGCATCTTGGGACTCACTCAGCTTGGTGCTGCTGGACTCTATCTTGACTGGCCTCCATTTCAGCATCCTTGGGTCAGCACAGAGATACCAACATTTGTTTTTTCCAGCCATGGGCCTTGATTCACCTGAGCCCTCTCTTGAGTCAACACTGCCACTCTGGTTTGGCATCTCATTCTTCCCCTGATGGAACTTCTGATCTGTTAAAACTATTTTAATATGTTTTATTGCATTTATATGTTTTAAATGTTTTATAATTTAATATGTTATATTATTTGTTGTTGAACTTATTGCATTTATATGTTTTAATTGTTTTATAATTTGATATGTTATATTTATTATTTGTTGTACGATGGGGCATTGAATGTTGCCATAATCTGTAAGCCGCTCTGAGTCCCCTTCAGGGTTGAGAAGAGTGGGGTATAAATACAGTAAATAAATAAACAAATAAATAATTATTCGGGGAACTATCACAGCAAAATTGTGTCCTGGGTATGATATATGGGCTCTGTAGTACAATGCTTATGTTGTACTGGGCAGTATGAAGTCTTGGCTAATAAGTGTTCTTCCCCATAGACCCCCTTCACAGCCATTCCTGAGCTATGATTGGCTGGCTCCAAACAGGCTTAAAATCATAGAGACCACAAAGGCCATCCAGTCCAACCCCCTACTATTCAGGAATATGTAATCAAAGCACTCCCAACAGATAGGTAGACAGCCTCTGCTTAAAACCTTAACAGGAGGAGACTCACCCCACTCCCTGGCAACATACTCTGCTGTTGAAAAGCTCTTGCCCTCAGGAAGTTTTTTCCTAATGTTTTGACTGGATCTCTTTTCCTGTAGTTTGCCCAGCTTGCCTAGGTCCTTGTTGCACTGTAGCCCTGGAACACCTTTTCACCCAACACCACACAATGTTCAGATAATCTAATTAGTAAAATTTTTATTAATTAATAAGTATAAAAAGAAAAAAATGTTAATTAAAAAGGAAGCAGAAAAAGTACAAAAAGGAATTCCCAACAAGATCAAGAGTTCATCAGCTTTTGAACCAAGGCATCAAAGGGCAATTCACAGAGACTTGAGTTAACATAAAGTAAAATAATATTTAAGCAGGGTATTGTTCAAAAGTTATATCCATAAGCATGAAAACAGGAACACAAGAAAGACAAAACCTCCAAAAACATGAAGTTATAAACAGGAAGCAAACTAAGAATCTTGAAATATAGGAACGTGGAACTAGGACTGGAAACCAAGAGCTGCTTTCCCCTTATTACAACATTGTTCCCACTAAAGGTCTAAGAACCCAATTAAAAGGCATCAATCCCTCCCATAAAATCACTTCTTACACACCTGCTTTTTCTCTCCTTATCTCTAAGCCTCTGAGAAAAATGATTTTGTCTTTGTTTAACATTCTGTCTCCTAATCTCCAAGTGGCTTGACCTGGAAAAACCTTTGTCTTCCACATTTTCATCTAAAGACCAATCTGGGCTATTCTCATGGGAACTGATATATCTCCTGTTGCCTGGGAATGGCCTCAAGATTCCAAAACATCTCTCTCCAGGCCCCTACTATCTTTCACAGACTTCTCGGAAATGATAGGTTGCAACCCATCATCCCCTTCCTCATCCTCTGAGCACTCATAAAGCTCATCCAATCCTTGCCAATCTACAACAGTCCTCTCTTTACACTCTCCCTCATTTGTTCACAATAAAGAAAACTGCTCCAGGAATAGCAATGATCTTCTTAAGTAAGGCTCTGCTTTATGAGAAAAGTGCTTTTTTCCTGTTTGTTTAAGATGGTGGAAAATGTTTTTTAATAGTTGCTTCCAGTTTTAAAATAAAAAGAGGAGAGTTGACCTACAACGGGTTCCTGGTGGGCCCAATTGACTCCTGGACCTGCTCAAATTATTCACTTCAGATTAATAGCGGAATGACATTTCTAATCAAATCAGTGATATCCTGACCAAGAGAGGCAAAACCTGTTCATGCACATTTCCTTCAAATAAGCCCATTAGGCATTTTAAACATGCCAGGATTAGATGGCTTTATACAAATGAAGGCTTGAGTCTACGTGAAGGTTTGCCTTTGATGTTCCTCACTTTGTCGCCAAACAGAGCTTGCAAGGAAAGGGGGAGAACAGCATAAGTATAATACTTGATTGCATTTCTGATCAAACTATTGCCACAAATATCAACAAAAAGCTTTGTATATTAACGAAACAATGATAACAATTATAACAAGGAAGAGTCTCCAACAAGGAAAGGGGGAAAAACCTACTTTGGAGGAAACACATTATTATACAAACAAAATAAAACACCTATATGAGGATTCATGTGCTCGTTCAAACTCTATAAGGAAAGAAAACACAATAAAATAATTTTATTGTGGGAATTTCAAGTACAAACGTCCAATCTGGACAGCCCATCTGCTCATTTTAGGCTAAATATATCACATTGCTTTTCAAAGTACAAGGCTCAAGAGGAACAATATGTGACTCTTTCAAACCTAAGCCAAGCCCCTAGTGTTTTCTCTTAGGTACATGACACGCAGAAGTCCATCTGTTTAAAAGTGGTCCTTAAATACTATGGTTTGTTTTCAGTATTTTCATTTTGATGTCCATAGACATATGAGTAAAGGAAACTACATTAGCTGGCATCTGTATATAAATGTATCTGAAGAAGGAAAGACAAGAAAGATGGGTATCTATCTATCTATCTATCTATCTATCTATCTATCTATCTATCTATCTATCTACCTCTTTCTTGCAATTGACAAGAAAGAGGAGGACATTCATCTTGCACTTAAAATGTAGTGACTTTGGGGGAAATTCAAGCTTGGATTTACTAAGCATGATGAAGTCTTACGCTTATCAACTTAGTAAGACAAAGACTAACACTTATCTTCAGCAGCCGTATCAATCTGTTACGTGGTACCAGCATACATCATCCCATATAATAAAAGATTTTAGAGCTGCCACCATACTAAATGCACTAGGGAAAGCTTTATACCTCATACAATTGTTGGCCACTATTTCTCTCCCCATTAATATCCCTCTTGGTTTTTTGAAGCTCCAGTTAACTGTCTTTATTCCCCTCTCTAGGACATACATGATTTATTTATTTATTTACCCTATTTATACCCCGCCTTTCTCAAGCCTGAAGAAAACTCAAGGTGAATTTACATATAGGCAACTATTCAATGCCTTAAAACAACATAGAATTAAAATAAAGACTTTAAATTAAGAATGAAAATTAATGCACATTACAACATTTAAAAACATGACATTCACTATAAAAAACCATGCCATCCTCAATCATAATCCGGAGTCATTGCACTACAATTACTCTCCAAAGGCTTCACCCCAAAGCCATGTTTTCACTTTCCTTCTGAAGGCTAGGAGGGAGGATGCTGATCTAATTTAATTGGGGAGAGAGTTCCATAGACGAGGGGCCACCACTGAGAAGGCCCTGTCTCTTGTCCCCAGCAGTCTCACCAGTGAAGGACTGAGAGCAGAGCCTCCCCAGACTATCTTAATCTTTGAGATGGTTCATGCGGGGAGATATGTTTGGACAGGTAAGCTGATCTGGAACCGTTTAGGGATTTATAGGCTAAAGCCAGCACTTTGATTGTGGTTGATTTATCAAACAGAGGTTGATGTAGTTCAGGATGAGCTGCAATGTGGAGGGAAGACAGCCCACTCCTGATTTCTTTGACAGATGCAGAATTCACATTCATGTTCTTCACTAGTCAGTGTTTTAATAAGATCATTATCTTCTGGGTGAATGACAATCCATATGAATGTTTCATCAGTGGATACAGCTGTAATAGGTGAGACACCAGAACAACATATTACCTATTGAATGCAAAGTGACTAAAATTAGTCTGATACTAAAATCTCCAAAACCTGCCTGTGTCTACCCTGTTGCTACAAATTCAAATCAGACAGGCCAAAACATATATACGGCAAACATTCAACATAAAACCATAAATATATACAAACATTAAAATCACTTATATCCACACTAAAAGTTGTTTAAAACCATCTCAGGGGCAGTGCCTCATTGCACTGCCCCAAAAGGCTTGGCCCCACAGCCAGGTCTTCACCATCCTTCTGAAGGACTGGAGAGAGGGGGCTGATCTAATATTGCCAGGAAGGGAGTTCCATAACTTACTGCCTCCTAAATCACTTGCAAATTAGCATTTGAATGGTGGCTGCCCATCCTTGCAAATGAAAAAAAATGGGTTATTGAACTGGAGTTAGACAAAGAGGTGTTTCCTGAAAGCCATAAGTGGGCACATCTGTTCTGCTCTGATAGTTCATTGAAATGAAAGGAGATATGATAGCCATGTATAAATATGTGAGAGGAAGCCACAGGGAGGAGGGAGCAAGCTTGTTTTCTGCTTCCTTGGAGACTAGGACGCGGAACAATGGCTTCAAACTACAAGAGAGGAGATTCCATCTGAACATGAGGAAGAACTTCCTGACTGTGAGAGCCGTTCAGCAGTGGAACTCTCTGCCCCGGAATGTGGTGGAGGCTCCTTCTTTGGAAGCTTTTAAACAGAGGCTGGATGGCCATTTGTCAGGGGTGATTTGAATGCAATATTCCTGCTTCTTGGCAGGGGGTTGGACTGGATGGCCCATGAGGTCTCTTCCAACTCTTTGATTCTATGATTCTATGAAATAGTGGGAAGTGGGCTGAGGGCCATCCAACTGGGTTTCATGCTGGTTTGAGGTCAAGACCAAAGGGCTAGGTTGAACAGGAGTTTGAAACAGCAGAGGAAATGATCATGCAGCAAAGAAGAGGGAAACAAATTGCCTCATCAGTCCAGCCTAGAAGATTCGTATTTAAATTTTGGGTCATGATTTGGGGTTTTTACAAATAGATCTTGATGCTCAGTGAAGCTGGCATTACATTCCTAGGAATAAGAGTGTAATCCCTGTACTCAGGGTGTGAGGTATGCAAAGTAGTGCCATTAAATATGTGCTAGGAAATGGGTCTATCTACTCCTAAAATACATTGAAGATTCCAGGCCATGACAAAGCCTCTCTCCAATGTTATAACAGCCAGGAGGCCTGAAGCCAGCATAAAGGATCTTCTCAATGTTTTGTAAAATCTAGAAAGGTAACCGACCCTAGAAAAGGAGCTTGCATTTTGCCAGCCTGTTTTCACTTAGAAATGTAGTGGGTGAATGATATTTCTCTCCTCAACCAAAGCTATTCTGACAGACTTCGCTTGGCAGACTTTTTCAGAGTTTCTAATAGCCTGATTTTAAATTATTCAACAGAAAACATCATTTATTGCACTTATAGACTACCAACACATCTTTGGACCATGTACAATTCATTAAAATACAAACTATGAAACCATTATAAAACTGGACATAATTAAGATTTTTTAAATGCAAAAAGGAAGAAAAACACTGCAGTATATAAAAACAAAGAGAGCCTGTGTGGTGTTGTGGTTTGAGTGTTGGTCTAAGATTTCAGGAAACCAAGATTCGAATCCCTGCTTAGCCATGGAAACCCATACTTTCTCAGTGGAAAGCAATGGCAAACCCCTCTGAAAATACCTTGCTAAGAGGATCCACAACCGATTCACCTTAGAGGTTGCTATAAGCCATGAACCAAATTGACAGTAGACAACAATAAAAGGATGCTATAACATGAACTGTTAATATTGAGATAGTTCAGTAATTGCTAATACGACAGGTGTGGATCCTGGAGTGCCAAGCTAAACCAAAAGTCAAATCAGGATATGAACTAAGATTATTCTTATTCTTCTTCTTATTATTATTATTATTATTATTATTGAGACTCAAAGCGGCTTACATTAAAAATATGACCACATAATTTAAAATATACAAATATGCAAATGCTATAACAGAATTAAACATAGCAATATTTAAAATTCACAGAAAATCCATTAAAACATAAGTAAAGGTAAAGGTTTTCCCTTGACATTAAGTCTAGTTGTGTCCAAGTCTGGAAGGCGGTGCTCATCTCCATTTCTAAGCCGAAGAGCCGGCGTTGTCTGTAGATATCTCCTCAGTCATGTGGCCAGCATGACTGCATGGAGCACCGTTACCTTCCCACAGAAGCAGTAACTATTGATCTATTCACATTGGCATGTTTTCGAACTGCTAGGTTGGCAGAAGCTGGGGCTAACAATAGGAGCTCATCTCGTCCGTGAATTCAAACCACCGATCTTCCAATCAGTAAATTATGCAGCTTAGTAGTTTAACCCACTGCACCACCATGGCCCCTCCATTAAAACATATTAAAAGCTAAAAAGAAGATTGAAGGCAAAAATAACAGAGTTGTATTAATTCAGGACTGAAAGGACATCAGAATACAGTCTGCACTTCTAAAGATCTGACATGCTTCACTGGGAAATACAGAGAATATTTATTCATTTTGGAATACTTATGTCAGCCTCTGTTTGGCAGAGAAACGCCACAGGTATGTTTGGCTTCTTTAGGGTTGCGGAATCTGGAAAGGGCAGCCCGCTGGAATTGCGAGATTGTGAGAAAAGTATTAAATATAAATCTGTGAATTGAACCCCTAGAATTTATGAGTGAAGTGGACTTCTGAAGGCTCTTTAATGAGAAAAAAACTTACCAATGGGATTGGTTCAGCCTGATTGTATCAAGGAGATTGAGATGCTTAGCCATTTCCTTCTGAATTTCCCAAGGTCAGGCATGTAGCTGGGAGGGGGGGGGGGGGCTTGAGGGGCTTCATTCCCCCCCCCCCCGAAATTCTCATGGTGGTTCACGAAAAGGCCTTATTGGTGCATTATGTAAACTGTTATGTTTATTCATATCATGATCTGATCACCATACTCAATATATCCCATATGCATTGGGGTATTGAGGTAATGATACAAAAGGTTTGCTAGGCTAGACCCTCTTTCACTCAAACTCAGCCCCCCCCCCCTGAAACAAACTCAGCCCCCCCCCCCCCCCGAATTGAAATCCTGGCTGCGGGCCTGCCCAAGGTGATATGTTTAGTAAGGATATCATGCAAAATTCTTCTGGTGTATAACTGGTCAGTTCCCCAGATGAATTTTGGAAAACAAAGAAGAAAGCAAAGCAGAAGAAGCAGCCCACTGGATTGGACATTGCAAGAATGTATATAATTTGGTATAATTCATATTTTGGGGGGTACAATTTGTCAGTAAACATGGCCAGAAAGATAAAAGGTTGAAAAACCATCCACCCCACACACACACACTCTGTAGGCACTAGGTATGAAACACTTTTAAGAAGGTATACCCTACTGAGGAGATGCTTGCGGCCACCATCTCACCTCAATTGGTGTGAGCACATGGACAAGGGTCTCATCCTTAACAGTATGGGTGGCTACAGAGTTAAAATATAATTATAAAATGTGAAATAATCAGCATGTCTTTTAGGAGAAAAGAGATTAAGTGTAACGACGACGAAGCTCAAAAGCTTTCTAAAATGCAGCAGAACGAATTTCAACATTCTGCTGCATATTTAAAGATTGTACTTTGTCCAAAGCTGGGGGAAATTGTCAGTTTTGCTTTTTTGCACATGAAGATTTTTTTTAACTCAACCTATTTCTGTTCTGAATACCAAGAAGTTCTTGAAAAAAGACAGAAACAAAGTGCTCTCACAAGTACTCCATCTAAATCAAATAGGTACAGTTATTCATATCATGGATCAGACAATGGTTGCGCTGTCTGTCATATATCTGTCAAAGATAAAGAACCTTTGATACAGAAGAGGCAGTAACCAAATTTAGCACTAATACACAGGGATTCAAACCCCAGACCATGGACTAGTTCAATCCCTAACTCTGTTTCTAAAGCAATTAAAGTTGTTCTTGTTGAATTAAAAATAAAGACATTAACTGGCAGCCCAAGTTTTAGGAGTGTTTTAGCATCTCACTATATGAGACTATTCGGGCTCCAAGATCTTTAAAAGAGGCCTTTTCCTGTGTCCCACCAATTTCTCAAGCTTGTTTGGTGGGAACAAGAGAGGAGACTTTCTTAGTAGCTGCTCACAAACCCTGGAATGTCCTTCCTAGAGAGATTCTGCTATTTTGTTGGCTTTATCCAGCCTCTTCCTTCATTATAATGCTTTTAGCTTTCTGAATTGCTTATTTGTTTTTAAAATCATATTTATGTTTTTACTTTTTTCTTGAAATGTTAGTACAACAGATTAGAGCAATGGGCCAAAACTAACAAAATGAAGATCCACCCAGAGGAAAAGTGTTCCTGCCATACATCAAGGGAACCACTGACCGCATAGGGAAGCTGATGAGGAAACACAACATACAAACAATCTACAAACCCACCAAGAAAATCCAACAAATGCTGCATTCAGCAAAGGACAGGAGGGATCCTCTCACCTCTGCAGGAGTCTACCGTATACCATGCAGCTGTGGACAAGTCTACATAGGGACCACCAAACGCAGCGCCCAGACACGCATCAAGGAACATGAAAGGCACTGCAGACTCCTTCAACCAGAGAAGTCAGCCATAGCAGAGCACCTGATGAACCAGCCTGGACACAGCATACTGTTTGAGAACACAGAAATGCTGGACCACACCAACAACCACCATGTCAGACTACACAGAGAAGCCATTGAAATCCACAAGCATGTGGACAATTTCAACAGAAAGGAAGAGACCATGAAAATGAACAAAATCTGGCTACCAGTATTAAAAAACTCTAAAATTATAACAGCTAAACAACAGAGAGGAAAAAAACCAGGCACAGATTAACACCTCCCAGCAACAGATTTTCCCAGGCGCAGGCAGGCCTTCAAATGCTAATGAAGGTGATCAGCTAACATTCACACCTAACTGCAGCAGGGAAGAGCTCCTTGCCCCACCCCAGCCATTCCACAGATATATATAAACCCATTGTCCTAATTCCAACAGACCTCTACCTCTGAGGATGCTTGCCATAGATGCAGGCGAAACGTCAGGAGAAATGCCTCTAGAACATGGCTCTATAGCCCGAAAAAACCCACAAGAACCTAGTGATTCCAGCCATGAAAGCCTTCGACAATACATTTAACAAAATGAAGTTCAACAGTGACAAATACAAGATACTTCACTTATGCAGAATAAATGAAATGCAAAGCTACAGAATGGGGGACGATGCCTTGCTTGAGAGCAGTACATGTGAAAAAGATCTTGGAGATCTCATGGACAACAAGTTAAACATGAGCCAACCATGTAATGTGGCGGCAAAAAAAGCTAATGGGATTTTGGCGCCACATTACATGGAAGCATAGTGCCTAGAGATTCAGGGAAGTCCTGCTACCCCTCTATTCTGCCTTGGTCAGACCACACCTGGAATACTGTGTCCAGTTCTGGGCACCACAATTTAAGGGAGACATTAACAAGCTGGAATGTGTCCAGAGGAGGGCAACTAAAATGATTAAGGGTCTGGAGAACAAGCCCCATGTTTAGTCTGAAGAAGAGAAGGCTGAGAGGAGACATGATGGCCATGTATAACTATGTGGGGGGGGGGGGATGTCATAGGGAGGAGGGAGCAAGCTACCCTGGAGACCAGGACGGGGAACAATGGCTTCAAACTACAAGAAAGGAGATTCCACTTGAACATTAGGAAGAACTTGCTGACTGTGAGAGCTGTTCAGTAGTGGAACTCTCTGCCCTGGAGTATGGTGGAGGCTCCTTCTATGGAGGCTTTTAATCAGAGGCTGGATGGCCATCTATCAGGGGTGCAATTTTCCTGCTTCTTGGCAGGAGGTTGGACTGGTACGCCCATGAGATCTCTTCCAACTCTATGATTCTATGATTCTACGTAACTCTATTACTCTTTTCCACCTGCTACTAAGGAGACTGTCCACGTCCTGAACTGGTGCTTGACAGCTGTGACAGTCTGGATGAGGACAAACAAATTGAAATTGAATCCAGACAAGACAGAAGTACTCCTGGTCAAGCGAACAGGGCATAGGGTTACAGCCTGTCTTGGATGGAGTTGCACTCCCTCTGAAGATGCAGGTTTGCAACTTGGGAGTCCTCCTGGATTCATTGTTGAACGTGGAACCCCAGGCCTCAGCAGTTGCACCCATGGGGTTTACTTTGAAGATTGTTTGGAAGGTTCAAGTGGTCCAATGGGCAGAAGCCAGATTCCTCACTGGGGTAGCGTACAGGGAGCGCACAACCCCCCTGTTACGTCAGTTCCACTTGCTGCCAGTCTGCTACCAAACACAATTCAAAGTGCTGGCTTTAGCCTATAAAGCCCTAAACGGTTCCAGCCCAGCTTACCTGTATCTCTCTCTATGATCCACCTTGGAGATTAAGATCTTCTGGGGAGGCTCTATTCTCGGTCCCACCTCTTTTGCATGTGCAGGTGGTGGGGATGAAAGACAGGGCCTTCTCAGTGGTGGGCCTTTGGCTTTGCAACTTCCTACTTAGTGAAATTAGAGCAGCCCCCTCCCTCCTGATCTTCAGGAAGAAAGTAAAAATGTGGTTATGTGCTCAAGCTTATGGATAGCAAGTTTCTAAAGCAACAAGAGGATAAGGAATAGTCAACTGACAAATGGAATGGCTTTGGATTATGATTTTGGATGGCGTGATTTTAATAATTGGTTTTAAATTGTGTTGTTTTAATGTTTCAGTTTTAATGAAACTGTTTATTTATTGTATGTTTATTTTTGGCATCAAATTGCTGCCTAATTTGTAAGGCCGCTCTGAGTCCCCTTTGGGGTTGAGAAAGACGGGATATAAATGAAGTAAATAAATAAATAAATAAAACTGTATAGTTTCTCCTCTGTATTGTTTTAACAAATTACAAGCTGCATTGAATATTGTTACTGGGGAAAAGCAGCATATAAATGAATCACAACAAATATTCAGCAGTCCTGTCATGGAAAACAGTAGTAATATTATAAGGTTTTGGAGAGGGATTGTATTTCTATCTATTTTTCCATGAATGTGCATTTTCTACTCTTACCATAAAATATTATAGTTTATATATGAAAACAGCAGATTTAATTGATTGATTGGTTAAGTATTTATTGTTATTATTGTGTAACTATATGTCATTTCTGATTATTGAAATCCTAAGGTGAATCTATCATGGAGTTTTCTGATGCAGAGAGTATGTACCCGAGATCATCCAGTGGGTTTTCATGGCCAAGTGGGGATTCATTCTCCAGAGTTTCAGGACAATACTCACTCCACTATTCCTGCCGTGTATCACAAGACCGCAGGGTGACATACCAGTAAAAGCAAAATGAATAGATTACACTAATTTAAAGCAATAAAAATGATAAGTAATGTGAACTAGACAATTTTCCGAAACCTAATCAATTTATTATGACAATTTCCTAGAGAAATCGACAGCAAATTAACTATTGCTGTCCCAAGTAATAGACAGTGGCAGCTAGTGGCTTCCATTTAGAGAGATGGTGACTCCTTTAAACCTGAATTTTAAAGGAGCTGTCCAAGATGCTGAACATATTTTGGAACTTGGTTCCATAATCAAAACCAGGAACAGATTCACAATTTCACTGTAAGCGAATACTGGTTACTGATCCACTTATTTTGTTTCTTTTTCTTCTTCTTCAAATTGGGAGACATAGTTCATACTTCAGAAGACAGGAGCAGAATTCAATATGATCCTAATAGATTAGAGAGGTGGGCCAAAACTAACAAAATGAAGTTCAGTGGGGACAAATGCAAGATACTCCACTAAGGCAGAAAAAATGAAATGCAAAGATATAGGATGTGGGACGCCTGGCTCGATAGCAGTCTGTGTGAAAAAGATCTTGGAGTCCTCATGGACGGGAAGTTGAACATGAGGCAATAATGTCATGCAGTGATTAAAAAAGCCAATAGGATTTTGGCCTGCATCAATAGGAGTATAGTGTCTAGATCCCGGGAAGTCATGCTATTCCTCTATTCTGCCTTGTTCAGACCACAACAGGAATACTGTGTCCAATTCTGGGCACCACAATTGATCGGAGATGTTGACAAGCTGGAATGTGTCCAGAGGAAGGAGACTAAAATGATCAAGGGTCTGGAGAACAAGCCCTACGAAGAGCGGCTTAAAGAGCTGGGCATGTTTAGCCTTCAGAAGAGAAGGCTGAGAGGAGACATGATTACCATGTATAAATATGTGAGGGGAAGTCATAGGGAGGAGGAAGTAGGCTTGTTTTCTGTTGCCTTGAAGACTAGGATGTGGAACAATGGCTTTAAATTACAGGAAAGGAGATTCCACCTGAACATCAGGAAGAACTTTCTGTGAGAGCTGTTCAGCAGTGGATCTCTCTGCCCTGGAGTGTGGCGGAGGCTCCTTCTTTGGAGGCTTTTAAGCAGGGGCTGAATGGTCATCTGTCGGGGGTGCTTTGAATGAGAATTTCCTGCTTTTTGACAGGGGCTTGGACTGGATGGCCCATGAGGTCTTCCAGCTCTATGATTCTATTATTCTTTCTTTTCTTTTCTTTTATTATTGATACATCCAATAATTTAACAGGCTTTGCAATAGAGACCTTATCTCACTATACATTGTTCCAAGTATCACTTTGCAATATTAACGCTTCATATATTCCTTGGATGTGTATACCCTCCCCCCTATTTCCCCTATTTCCCCCCTCCCACCTGGAACAGCCATTCCAAATGATATCATTGCATTGATTTAACCAGGTGGAAAACTTGATTCTGAGTTCTATTGTTGATTAAAATAGTCAGTTTCCTATTCCAGTCTTGTTTTGTGTAACTATTCAGATACTTGCTTTTCCTTTGATTAATAAAGTCATTAATTATGTATTCTGAAGCATAAAACTCTGAGCTTTTCTGGAGACTTCTGTGTCTGAAAGGAGGCACTGGAGTTGCCTGGAGACAGAAGTAAACAAAAGTACCGTATCTTGGTGACAGAACGTTAAGTCTTGTGAATCCGAGCTGCTACACTTCATGACAGATGGAGGAGGAAACATAATCTTGCAGAACTTGATTTTGCACTTAGAACAAAGTCCAAGAAGTTTATATTCAGGTACTGCTAGCTTTTCTTTGACATTTTAAACAAGTTACGAAGCAAAAGTAAAACAATAAACAAGCGCAGCTGAAAAACTACAGAAATGAGGAGGTGTTCTAAACTTGGAGTTGGGTTGTTGTGGGATGGAGAATAGTAAGGGAGCTAAGACAAAGCAAATGTGTCAAGTCAAGGTAAATGTTCAGTTTGTTGCTGTATAAATGATTCTCGTGGATAAGATGCAATCATGTGCAGAAGAGGGAATAATAGTGGCTGGAAAGAAAACTGTGTTGCATGTTTGTTTTGTGAAACACTGCCAGAAAACTACAATTTATATTAATTGTATCTGTTCTGCTTTTTTGTGTGTTTCATAAAACTATAGCAGAAATAGGACAATATATTTAATTTTACTCAATTTCTCTAGCCCTAATAAACTGAAATTTTCAAACATGTTTTCCGATGTTGGATTTGGACATCTCATTCAAATTTGTTAATTTTTTATATGTAGATTTGGCACCTGGGGCCTCTGGTGGTGCAGCAGGTTAAATCACTAAGCTGCTGAACTTGCTGACCAAAAGGTTGGCGGTTTGACTCTGGGGAGTGGGGTGAGCTCCTGCTGTTAGCCCCAGCTTCTGAAAACCTAGCAGTTCGAAAACATGTAAATGTGAGTAGATCAATAGGTAATGGCACTCCATGCAGTCATGCCAGCCACATGATTTAGGAGACGTCTACAGACAACATCGGCTCTTCGGCTTAGAAATAGAGATGAGCACCACTCCCCTGAGTCGAACATGAATAGACTTAATGTCAAGGGGAAACCTTTACCTTTACCTTTTTAGACTTGGTCCCAAGTAGGCTTTGATTGTCTCACTATAGACTAAATGTTAACTACATTTTGCATCATTCATATAAGTATCAGATATATGCCAGGTGTTTAAAAATGTAGGCTAAGTGCTAGGAATATGCCAACTTTATCCCATTTTGTGTAATTATACGTATGTTTCCCAGCAATCGGGGCCTAAACCCTTTCCTATTAGATTCAGGCCCCATCTACACTGTCATATATCGCATTTTGAACTGGACTACAATGGTTAGTGAGTAGAGTCATATAATGCAGATTGAACTGTATTGAAATGGATTTTATGTCTGCATTGCCATATGATAACCTGTATTCTGAAATTGCATTATGTGGCATTATGTGGGGCCTCAGAGTCAAGAAAGAGATTTCAGGGCAAGACTACTGCCTTGAAAAGAAAACTAAGTGTTCTTCCAAATGTTAAAAATTAAACATTAATTTTATTTAACGTGTTTCAGATTTATTTTCCATGTCAGGAGCGACTTGAGAAACTGCAAGTGCTCCTGGTGTGAGAGAATTGCCCAGGGGACACCTGGATGTTTTGATGTTTTACCATCGTTGTGGGAGGCTTCTCTCATGTCCCCGCATGGGAAGCTGGAGCTGACAAGGGGAGCTCATCCGCATTCTCCCTGGATTCGAACCTGCGACCTGTCAGTCTTAAGTCCTTCCAGCACAAGGGTTTTTTAACCCATTGCATCACCGGGGGGGTCCTTTCAGATGTTATAAGGATAGGAAAATATATGGCTTTAATGAACCTGCCTTTAAGGGGTAAAGATATATTTGGGGGGTGGGGGAGGAGTAATGTTGTTTGGTTAAAGTAGCTACCTTTTGGGAAAATCCAACAAACAATGTTTGTAGGAGTTTATTTTTTTATAAATACAGTTAGGCCCATGAGATAATTATACCAGCATTCAACCTCATTACAGCCTCTTCTGTTATATAGATAAACATGGGGTCGAGATTGCCAGATATCTAACAATATTGCTAAAAAATCAGATTTGATTCTCCATCCGTTGTGTAAATTAAAGATCACCATAATGTTGTGTTTTTCTAAGTCATGCTCTTTCAAGAACCATCGAGATGGAATGGTGACCTCACGGCATTACCTTGGAAACCATGATGCAAGTTCTAAGCATCTTTCAAACTTGGATAACAGCCTGAGACCTTGAGTTCAAAACTGCCTATCCTGATGCGTGGCCAAAACTATATCTTCTTGGCTTGAGGTAAAACAAACTCATTAAGCTAATTTCTGACTCTTAATTTTTCATTTGCATGATATTGGTTGAATTTGAACTATATCATATGTATTATTTTAAATCAGGGATGAGCAGCTGTGGCTCATAGTTTCTCGCTATTGCCTCCGTAGATCAGGGCTGATGGAAACTGTAAGTCAAAACATTTCACAATTGAAAAACACATTTTAAATATTTTTATAAGTATTTCTATATAATACCTATGAGAAATGTGGAAAAGGGTTGCAGAGTATTGAATTATGTTTTTTTTTCTTTTTCCCTGTGTTTTTGTTGTTGTTCACATGATATCAAGAATAGTAATGGGTTGAAAAACATTGGTAACAGTTACTGGCAACTGTTTATAGAGCACCATCTACATCAGGCATGGGCAAACTTCAGCCCTCCAGGTGTTTTGGACTTCAACGCCCACAATTCCTAACAGCCTAGCGGCTGTTAGGAATTGTAGCCGTTGAAGTCCAAAACACCCGGAGGGCCAAAGTTTGCCCATGCCTGATCTACATAGATGGCAGTATATAAATAAACCAAAATGTTAGACCAGGGGTCCTCAACCTTTTTAAACAGAGGGCCAGGTCACAGTATTTCAAACATGAATTCCTATGCACACGGCACATATCTTATTTGTAGTGCAAAAAACACTTTAAACAATACAATAATTAAAATGAAGAACAATTTTAACAAATATAAACTTAATAGTATTTCAATGGGAAGTGTGGGCCTGCTTTTGACTGATGAGATAGGGTTGTTGTTGTGTGCTTTCAAGTCATTTCAGACTTAGGTTGACCCCGTGTGAGGGCCGGGTAAATGACCTTGGAGGGCCGCATCCGGCCCCCGGGCCTTAGTTTGAGGACCTCTGTGTTATTATGTGTAAATAACTTTGCACCAACATAATGCCATCTAGTTTGGAGAGTACAACTCTTGCCTGAATACAGATCATCCCTAGCTAGGATGTGAAATAAAAGGGGGATTTACAGCATACCAGATGGAAGAAAACAGTTTATGAACTGTGGTCCTTGTTGGTGCTCCAGATGTTTTGGATTTCATCTCCTAGAAACCATGATAATTGACCAAGTTGTCTATAGCTTATGGGAGGCAAAGTTCACCCCCCAAGAAAAAAACTTTGACATAGCAGAATGCCCCTTGTCCAGAAAGTTTATTATTTAAGGCTTGTGATTTAGTTGGCAATTCATTTCCCATCACCTTATGAGCAGATGTCATATAGAAATATGTACTATCAAGGAGTTTCCATGTAGCATTCATGTTATAACAAAGGCTTTCGTTTCCTTTAAAATTAATGGAAGTTTAACCTTAGTATGCTGTAACACCAAAAGCCAAAGGAATTCTAAGTTTGGAAAATATATTAAGACACACATTCAACCCCCTCTTACCTAAGATCTTATTATATGAATTCATCTTATACTTTCTATCTTCCAGGGTATCCTACATAAACAAAATAAGTATTGTTTGTTTTGGAGAGATTATGTATTTTGATTTTTAAGAAAGCCATCCATTAACTTGATATTAAGTTTTCTGCCATAAGTTGTATTTTTTTGTTAAAATCCAAAACCGTTGATTAACAATATTTTCTGGCCTTTACTGCAGGTAATACTTATGAAAAAAGATGTCAGCAGAGAATACAGAGCTGGTTAAACAACTTGACAGGTAAGTCAGATATACGTTAGCTTTTCAATTATCAGGAGTTAGAATTAATTTGGCAGAAAAGGCCGACTTTGTCATCATGGCCACCATTACATAGAATGCATTGCCAGGAGGAGTATGGACTATTTATTTAAACTCAAGTAACCATTTCACTTTTCTTTAGGGCACATAATCCATAAGCAACATAAAGAAAGTTCCATCTGCCATGCCATCTGATGCTTAGTTCTTGCCAGACCATGTTTTTGCATCCAAAACTATAATTTACTTCTTATAAACAACTTCATGTTGTTCCAAGTTATTTTTCTGCCTGAGGCACATTAGCCAAAACCACAATTCCCACCTCAGTCAACAATGTGTGTTGTATCCAATCCTTAGCAAGTTGTTTTGCCAAATTGGGAAGGAAATTCCACAATAACATTTTACTATCCTTGGGAGTAAGAAATAATGTAATGGGCTGCTGTGAGTTTTCTGGCCATGTTCAGAAGCATTCTCTCCTGACGTTTCACCCGCACCTATGGCAGGCATTCTCAGAGGTTGTGAGAACCTACCTAACATAAAGGCTTGGCTCGAAATATATGCACAGCATCCTCCATTTTTACAGGTACCTCATTCACTTCACCTCAAAAATGGGTTGGGGGAAGGGATTTTGTATTTGGTCACCCTTTTCCTATTTATCTGTTTTCCAAAAAAATACTTCTATCAGTGTTTCCATCAATTTTGACTAAATATGCAATGCAGCAAGTCTTCAATGTTCTTATATTCCTGTTGCAATAATTTTTTGGTTTTTTGGAAAGTAATGTCATATTTTATGTCCCTTTTTAAGCCCTTTTTCTACTTCAGAGTTCACATCCATACAAAATATATGGTAGCTTCCTTAACACCTCTCTGCACTTCTTTGTCAGTATGACATATTCTAGTAGAAACATGTCCGGTTAAAATTCGAAATTTTCAGCATAATGAAAACCCTTTGCACAGATCTTAAGGCCATCCTAGAAGCAGTATGTGACAGGAAGACATTGATAGCATGGTTTCAGATAGGTAGCAGTGAATGCAAGGAGGAGAGAGAGCTGAGCTAAATAAAAGTGCGGACTTTAAACAATCATTCAAGATTGCTTTTGGGCTGCAAGGTCATTGCAGCAGGTTATCATTTGCATTTTCCTTGGACAGAGATTTCATAAAGCCAACAAGCATAAATGATTTATCATCCACTTTTTGGATTCCTTTTGACTGATGCCCTCACACTTCTCCCAAGGGAGAGTAATTAGTACAATCAAGCAAATAGACAAGTGTCTTGTGACAACTCGTAGAACATCAGATTTACTACGTCTGCAGCTGTTGTGAATGCAGATGCCATAATAAAATGGTTGATCTTTTTTTAAAAAAATTGCATACAATATATATGTTTGTTGCGTACAATGTTATATTTTCCTGCTGTTGATAATTCACTAATATTTCTCATACAGTGTCTTTATTTAAGGAGCCTCTGACTTCATAAATTGGTTATGAATTCCTCTTTGTCTACAGACTTATAGGATCCCCTGTATGTATTTTTAGGTAAAGGTAAAGATTTCCCCTGACGTTAAGTCTAATCACTCTGGGGGTTGGTGCTCATCTCCATTTTAAGCCGAAGAGCTGGTAAAGAGCTAGGTCATGTGAAGCACTGTTACTTTCCTGCAGAAGCTGTACCTATTGTTCTACTCACACTTACATGTTTTCAAACTGCTAGCTTGGCAGAAGCTGGGACTAACAGTGGGAACTCACCCCAGTGCCCGAATTTGAACTGCCAACCTTTCAGTCAGCCAGCGGTTTAACCAGCGGTTTAACCCAAGGGTCCCGGGTGTACTTTTAAATCTAATTTAATTTTTCTTTTATATTGAGTTGTTGGATTGCTGGCTGCAATTCTTTAACAAAATCTTTTAATTGCTCTCCTCTTAATAGTGAGGCTATTTTCCCATTATCAGCAATTCGATGATGTATTCTTCTATATCAGGTACCTTTGGGGTTTTCCAGTGTCTGGCATACACTATTCATGCTGCCATTGTCATGTAGAATTTTTTTTCCCAAATTTATTTTCTAATTCTTTATCTGGCAGGTTCAAAAGATGCATTTGTGGTGTCATTGCAAAGTTCCTATTTAGCATCTTTTAAAGATATAAGTGAATCTGTTTCCAATAGTTGCTTGCTTTATTGCACGTTCACCACATGTCATAAAATGTGCCTTTTTTGTTTCTGCATTTCCAACATTTGTCAGTGCAGTTGTAGATCTTTGCTAATCTCTAAGGAGGGAGATACCAATGCAGATGCATTTTATAGACTTTTTTTTAGATTTTGGCATGCTGTATATTCCATTCTTCCCTTCCATGTCCTTTCCCATTGGGCTATTTTAATCTCCTGACCAGCATTTTGAGCCCATCTAATCACAGAGTCTTTTATTATTTCCTCTTCTGTGTACCAGGTCAATAGATTTTTGTATCTGGATGATATAAGTCCTTTTGGTTTTGGGAGTATGGCCACATCAAACCATGTTTTGGCAGTTAAAATGCTTGATCTTTAAGGTGCTGCAGCACTCTGTTTTTGGTGGCAGCTGACTCATATGGCTAACCTTATGGAGGTTTTTTACAAGTAGACAATACAAATAAGTTATTTGTTTGGAAAGCAATAAAGCATTTGGGCAGTTACAATGTGTGCCTGATAAGAGAACCAGATAGTGGTTCTCTTATCTGGTGAGCTATCTCTTGAAAGAGATAGCTCACTTTTCCAGATGTTGAAGTCATTCATTTGCATTTACTTCCTGCAGCACTAAAACACACACACACACACCAGTTTGACAGGATTTCAGAGCTCATGAAATCACGTCTCTCTGTTCTCGGGATTTGGGGAATGATGTAAACATGGCATATATCTAGGTCCAATTCATTTTAATAGCTCCTTTTGTTGTCTCAAACAGAAATAACTGAATAGGCATCACAAATAATTTGTTTTATGGCAATCCAACTGCAATTGGGATATGCTGGGATGAAATTATACAAGGCACACAGTCTCCAACCACATTAAGAGCTCCTCCATTCAATGTGATGTTAGGATCAGGGCCCCTGAAAAATTTATATGATTTGGCACAGTTCTTTTAGTCTGAAGCCATCCCCATGGACAGACAGATGATGACGGCATGTTTACAGAAAGGCACAATTTATTAGGACTATTAGCATTCATTGTTTCAGTTACAGATCCAGACATACATATTATGGATGCCTCATCATATTTTGCTAATAAAGTATCAAGCCAATGTGATTTATGCTCCCTTGGAGATTAAACATTAGATGCTGCTTGCTGAAATGACTGTTCTAAAAAAAGCTCCTTAGCTAGTTGGAGTCATTTTCAAAAGGAATTTGCATTCCAATTTTCAAGCAGCTTGTTGTTTAAAACATTCTAATATATTGCATAGTTTGATTAAAAGTCCCAGCCTTTATTGTATCATTTGTCTTTGCTATTTTCTGCACCAAGGTGCACCCCTCTTTTCTTGGTCAACATCTTCACGCAGGGTACAGTGGTGCAGTATTTGTTCCAAACTGCCTAACAGCATGGTCAGAGTTCGCCTTTTGTTCATTTGGCTGGTTTTCTGGCTACCCTGGTGTTCTCAAAAAAGAGGAAAATTGCCACCCAAGAAATGATGAAAAACAGAATATGCTAAACAATATGTCTATGTGCCAGTCTAAAAATAATTATTATAATTAAAGTAGAAATGCAACATATGCAGTTTGGTGAGGACAATTTACCAGGCCAGCTGATTGCCTACTTAGACTACTCCCAAGGTGACAATGGTGGCTGGGCAATTTTAAGGTCCTAGCTTTCTTTTAAGGAGACCCCAATGGCACAGCAGGTTAAACAGCTGAGCTGCTGAACTTGCTGACCAAATGGTCAGCGGTTCAAATCTGAGGAGCAGGCTGAGCTCCCACTGTTAGCCCCAGCCTCTGCCAATCTAGCAGTTTGAAAACATGCAAATGTAAATCAATAGGTACATCTCTGGTGGGAAGGTGATGGCGCTCCATGCAGTCATGCTGGCGACATGACCTTAGAGGTGTCTACAGACAATGTTGGCTCTTCAGCTTAGAAACTGAGATGAGCATCACCCCCACCCCCAGAGTTGGACATGACTACACTTAATGTCAAGGGGAAACCTTTATGTTTCTTACTTAAACAAAATAGTCTTTCTAACAGGAGACTTTCCTCATCACAGCTCTTTTAGTAGAGCATTATTGTGATTCTGAGTTTACTAGAAAAGGGAAGTTATCAAAGCAAATTCAGACAACAAAGGATCCATATTGAAAGTTTATTCATGTGTTACATGAAAGAAAGCTATAGTTATAGTTGCATATTGGCTCATTTAACATCACTGGCAACACAATCAATACACACGTTTGTGAACCTTCATTGGCTTTTGTAAATTAATTCAAATGTTTTATGTTCATGTTTTATGTTTGTTATAATTTTTGACAGGTTACGTTATTATTTAATTTATAGATGTCATGTTTAAGCTGTTGTCTTATGTGGGACTATGTTGGGTTATTATATTTGTACTTGTTGTTATTGAGGCATTGACTGTTTGCCTTTGTGTTTGTTGGAATCCGCCATGAGTCCCCCAGGGGAGATAGGGCGGAGAATAAATTAAGTGTTATTATTATTTTATATTATTATTATTATTATTATTATTATTAGACCTAAAGAAAAAGCCTCAGTATCTTTTGAAAACTTTTTTTCAAACTCCCGACTCAATCACCAGTGTAATATCCATGTTGTCTGTTATGAACATTTATTTCTATAGCATGTTATTAATTTTCAAATCTATGTTCCTTTTTCAGACTATTCACAGTGCATCTTTCTTAGATATAAGTCACAATTAAGAGAGAAAGAAATGAAGGCACAAAAAGCTATCTTACACTGTATCAGACTATGTCTAGTTCAGTAACATCTACATCAAGGATGGGAATCATGAAGCACCTCGGGCATAGTTGCACTACAATGCCCAACATTCCTCACAATTGGCTATGCTGCCTAGAGATGCCTGGGGGTCACAATTCAACAACATTTGGATGGCTGAATGATTCCAAACTGTGCTCTATTGATTGCATACGGACTATCATGACCCGATGGGCCTTGGCTCATACTATACTGTAATTTAATTGTTTTCTTCATTCATGAGCAAGAGAGTATGATACAACTAGCAACAATTGTTTGTCAGAAAGAGTGCTCATCACCTGCAGCATTTTAGCATTTGGTTCCTTCTGGACATCAAATTGGTTTTCTTCTTGCAGTCTTTTTGCAACACTGTTTGGAATTGCATCAGGGACAATGAGATGTACCTTTCATTATCCATTACAACAGCTGTGTTCTAAATTGGTTTCCCAATAGACCATATACTTTATCTAAAGGACCAGATGCCGGCTTATGTTAAAATTTATGCTATATTTAGTCCTCGTGTTGATTCTGGGATAAAATATTAATTCTAAAGTAGATAGAGCTTCCAATGAAAAAAGTTACTTATGTACCACTATCACAAGAAAAAACAACAACTATAACACATCTTGAATTGGGACAAAGATTTATCACGACTCCCACATAAACACAGGCATTGCTTCTTTGTAATACAATGTTTCATTTTAATATATTCAAATCTGAGTTTGCTCTTGACTAGCACTGGTGCTAAATTTATGAGAAAAATACAGGCTAGTGAATAATTTCAATTTGCATTTGGGCAAATAGCAATTTGAAATGTTTCTGAGTTACTTTTTAATACACTCTCCTCAGCTTTCCCAAGGTGCACTGGATGCACGGCAACAACTATTCAGCATTTTTCTCAGATGTAGCTGCATCAGGCAAAGGAATGTGTATCCATCATGCATTTCAGTTATGAACTGCTTTTCAGATTGTTCCATCAATTAAGATTTGAATTGACAAAATAAATAAATTCCCAGAATGAAGCACGCATTGTGGAAATATGCATGCTGTGTGATTCCAGGTATTCCAAGTAGGTGAAAAACCTGTTGCTAATTATTTTAGTATTGGAACAAGATTCTATTTTGTCTGATACCTGAAAGTCCCTCATCACAAAGGCCCATTGTGGCAAATCCATGGGCTTCCTGCAGGGGGTGTGGAGAAGCTATCACTCCATGCCCAGCATGACTTGCCTTTCCTCCATCCCATTGGGAGAGGCATCACTGTTGGCTTTCCCTCATTGCTGGTAAGACAACATGGGGAGGCTCCCATGTTGCCACATCAGTGGCATACAGGAAGAACACATGTGTCACAATCCTTTCAGGATGGACTCCATCCTGAAAGGGGAGAACAAGCTGCGTAGGATGGGCCAAGTAGCCCGTCTGATGAGGTTGTCAGTCTATTTGTGTGGCAACAGTTTTTTTTTTTTGCTGTCTTTGTACAATCTAAGCATGAACATGGAAAGAAAGAGACAAGCTTAAGATGAGGTATATTGTGGTGACAGAACAACAGACGATGAGAAATTGCAACTGGATTGCACTCCCATTTCCAACATAACAGATAAATTAATCAATTTCTAATATAAAATATAATTTAATTGATTTTATGTAGTTTGTTCCTGCCTCTGGTCATGGTAGTAAATAGTTTGTATTTGGGTCTTATCTTTTTAACTTATTCCTTCTTGGACAGGATTCCCAGTCAGCCTTTCCTGCCTGCAATTCCAAATGTTTCTGGAAGCAGAGTGAATGCCCTCGAAGACCGGCTGTCCAACCAGGAGAGGACTACCACCGTTCTTCTGGATCAGGCCTTCCGAATCAAGGATGGCATTGTTTCTTACCTTCAGGGAAATAAAGGTTTTCAGCAGGGAGAGTCAACAGCACGACAACTACTGGAGAACCACATACAGACTATCACAAGCATAGTGAAAAAGCTGAGCCATGATATAGAGGTACTGTTTCAGTTGTGTTTAGTATCGCTGGCAATTTGTTAAACCTCTAGTTTATTCAGGATGAGTGTGTTTTCCAGCTGGGTTTGCTTAATATTAAGTTACTTATAAAATATGTATAGCTTTGATCTCCCCAGGAGGCCGCAAGTCTAGCCAGCTAGCTGTCAGCATCTGTCTTATGTCCTGAATGCAAAGTATCTGGAAGTATCTCAGTATCTCAGGCAAATCCTCCAAGGATGGATTCTGACTTGTGGCACAGATGTGTTTCCTTACCATACCCCCAAATTAACAACAGCATCAGAGAGTGGGGTTAGAATATCTTGATTCACACATAACTTGTGCCTAAATCTGCTGTAATGTACAGATGCGCTCAGAACAGATACCATGCAGCCTTCGGGACCCCTGAACTTGTTTAGCTCAAAGGCAATCAAGAAATTTCATTTCAAAACCATTTTCTTTGTCCTTGGAATACAAGGGACTATGCTCTGAAGCTGTTTTAGTAATAATCTTTTCAACCATTCAATGATAATTCTAAAGTCAAACTAGACATTAGGGCAAATGCATATTGCCAATAGTTGGTTCATTTCCCCTCTAATGATGGCATTTCCTCGGAGATACAAGCTTGAGCAATCAGACTTGCAAATGACACCAGTGTTTGCCTTCCAATCACAAAACAAAGCAAGCTGAATTAATAATACGAAAGTGAGGGCATCATGACACACAGAGGTCTTTCCATGCTTGAGGGTAAAGAACAAGAGCTGGGCCGGGGGGGGGGGGGGCACTTTATTGCTATTTCATCAATGTCATATATACAGTAGAGTCTTGCTTATCCAACATAAACGGGTCAGCAGAATGTTGGATAAGCAAAAATGTTGGATAATAAGGAGGGATTCAGGAAAAGCCCATTAAACATCAAATTACATTATGATTTTACAAATTAAGCACCAAAACATCATGCTTCACAACAAATAAACAGAAAAAGTAGATCAATACACAGTAATGTTATGTAGTAATTACTGTATTTACGGATGTAGCACCAAAACATCACAATGTATTGAAACAGCTGTGGATCCAGGTGGGCGGCAGACTGTGTTGGATAATACAGAATGTTGGATGAGCGAAGATTGGCTAAGCGAGACTCTCTTGTATAGTCATATATATAAAAAGCAATTGAATAAAAATACACAGAAACCAAAGTTAAAATATTTGAAACATATCTAAGTTTAATTCTCAAACATTTAGAAAGGTACAAAGGATTTAGGAATTAAAAGCCAGAAATCCCAATGAATCTGAATAACATGCTAAAATAAAACAACCACACAATTATCCACACATCAGTGATGACAACAGTTTCAACATAACACCTTTCCCGCCCTCACTATGGGGGCAGGGAAGTGCTTTGCTCCCTTCCAGCGAAGGGAAGACAAAGAGTTAAAAATTCCCAGCCAGGACTTGTTGTGGGCATGGCCTAGAGAAGTGAGCCTAGCCCACCTCACTTGGCCTGAAGAAGTTGACCCACCCACCACCATTGCAGTGTACTTGTCAAGGGTTGCCATTAGGGGCTGAGTAGGAATGTTTTCCCCTCCATGTTCTGGGGGGGGGGGGGGGTTGCCTACCCTACATGAGCATTTGGGCAAATTGGGTTGAGGAGGTCTTAAATAGGCATTAAATGTATGGCAGGCATATGCAGGTACTGGTGTGCACCATAGAAAGGGTGAGTACACTACCTGGAGAGTCCCCATGGGAGCAACATGTGGATTGCCTCCTGGAATTATGGTGCCTTGCCCTTGTTGGAGGATTATGTGGTCATGCGGGGTCACCGCCTCATCTGATTAATAGCAAATTCAAGTTCAAATTCACATTCAAGTTATGTTGAATCATAAATTGGATTGGATGATCACACAGAGATTGATTGGTAACATATAATAAAAGTTGTTCATAGTTAACCCACAACATGGTGTTGTCTGGTGATTTATATTCCACCCTTCTCATCCCAAAGGGGACTCAGGGCGGAACACAACATATAAACTGCAAACATTCAATGCTGGGACATAATAGACTATACACATACATAAATAGTAAAAGCATTTATCTTGACATTATTATTATTATTGTTGTTGTTATTATCTTTATTTATACCCCGCAAAACCTCCCGAAAGACTCAATGCGGCTTACAAAGGCCAAGGCCGCCGACAACAACAACATACAATACACAATAAACTCATAAGCACATAATAAAACATCAAGCAAAACAATAAAGCAATGACACTGTGACGCAATTTAAAACCAAGGCCGGGCCAAATGTAATGGACAACGTTTAAAAAGTGCTGTTGTGACAGGTAATATGTAGAGGGTAGGTACAATGTGCAGATAATCCTAAATCTCTAGCAAGATGTATTTGGGAGTTGAAACCAGGAGTTTCCTATTCTGGAAAGGCACACTGGAACAGCCAGGTCTTCAGGCGCTTCCTAAAGACAGCCAAAATTGGGGTTTGTCTAATGTCCTTGGGGAGAGAGTTCCAGAGTCGGGGGGCTACCACAGAGAAGGCCCTATCCCTCGTCCCCACCAAATGCGCCTGCAACGCAGGTGGGGTCGAGAGCAGGGCCTCTCCAGATGATCGGAGGGAGCGTGCGGGTTCGTAAATAGAGATGCGGTCACGCAGGTAGGCAGGTCCCAAACAGTTTAGGACTTTGTAGGTAAGCACCTGCACCTTGAATTGGGACCGGAAAATGAGCGGCAGCCAATGGAGCTCCTTGAACATTAAAATCCACTGTTATTACAAAACAAGCAACTTTCCCAAACTTTGGTATGCACACAAACATAAACCCACAAACACAGTCCAAAAGTTTTAAAAGTCCAGTATTCCACCCTTTTGTCTTGTGCAAAATGTGGAGAATTGCTTTAATTGTGCTCCCAGAGAAGGCCTTTAATGTACTATCACCCAGCCATATTCAAAGCATTTTATATATTTCACTATTTGTAATGATCCATGTTTTCCCCTGATCCTTTAATATCCATTAAGGAGAAAAAATACGAAAGAGCTGTGCAATGCCATTGGATTTGCCATGCTAGGAACATCACAATCATACCTCTGGTCTTTCCCAGATTAATTCTGGTTTTGATTCTCATTCTCTTTGCTTCACTATCCTTCCTGGTGAATGAGAAAATAGAAGCAGTGGGAAGCTTTCTAACCATTGTAGCCAGTAGTCAGACATCCACAAGTCTAGAGATTTATTTCTCTCACATACACGTACATCAGCTTTTAAAAATCCCATCACAGTAATGAAATACTTCCTTTCTCAGAGGTGGTTTTCAGTCAGCTGCACAGGGCTAGAAGGCTGACATAACAGCCATGAATAATTTGGGGTCTTGGCAAAGGAAGTCACTAGGGAGAGTGTACATTAACAGCCCATATTCAGAGTCACCATGAGTATATATTACTGAGATGCAGCATGAGGAGAAGTGCTGTAAAATTATAATGGGTTTCTCTGCTTGGGAAACAGCAAGACAAACACATCAACACTGACTTTATAGAAATAGCATTAGTGAGGCAAGAGGCATTTTAGTGTGGGTTTGAAATTACACAGAGTAACATAATTAAGGTTTTAAAGGAGTCTTAGTATTATTAAAGAATTATTAAATAAAAACCTATTCATCTTAAAGCTGCTGCCACATTTCTTTTTCTTTGGTTCCCTTTTCTCATTCCCTTTAACATTATTAGCTCAATTACATTTCTGTAATAATAATCGCTTAGAAAAAGTGGAATACGAAAAAGAAAATAAGTTTTTCTTCTCCCACTCCCTTGGATGTTGAGAGAGAAGACCAATCCTGGGGTGACCAATGCATGGTCCAATTGAGGGCCCTTCCACACAGCCCTCTATCCCAGAATATCAAGGCAGAAAATCCCACATTATCTGAATGTGGACTCAGATAATCCAGCTCAAAGCAGATGTTGTGGGATTTTGTACCTTGTTATTCTGGGATATAGGGCTGTGTGGATGTAGTGGCAGAACTTTGGAGTATCTTTAGACCAGACCTTAGAAAACCTACTTGTTTCATGGACTCATATTCATAGAGTTGGAAGAGACCCCATGGGCCATCCAGTCCAACCCCCTGCCAAGAAGCAGGAAAATCGCTTTCAAAGCACCCCTGACAGATGGCCATCCAGCCTCTGTTTAAAAGCCTCCAAAGAAGGAGCCCCCAGCAAACTCCAGGGCAGAGAGTTCCATTGCTGAACGGCTCTCACAGTTAGGAAGTTCTTCCTAATGTTCAGGTGGAATCTCCTGTCCTGTAGTTTGAAGACATTATTCTGCATCCTAGTCTCCAGGGCAGCAGAAACCAAGCTTGCTCCCTCTTCCCTATCTTCCCTATGACTTCCTCTCACATGTTTATACATGGTCATCATGTCTCCTCTCAGCCTTTTCTTCTGCAGGCTAAACATGCCCAGCTCTTTCAGCTGCTCCTCATAGGACTTGTTCTCCAGACCCTTGATCATTTTAGTTGCTTTTCTTTAGACACATTCCAACTTGTCAACATCTCCCTTCAAAACTGGACACAGAATTCAACAACAGATCCCATAATGTTTCAGTTTGCATCGCTGCTGGCCTTACTAGTTGGGGGATTCATGAAATTATTTATTTACTGTATTTGTTTATTGTATTTACATCCCACATTTTTCTTGATGTATGACCCAAGACAGCTTGCAAATTTATGCAGTATCCACAAATTCAGTATCCATGACTTCAACTATCCATGGCTTGAAAATATATATTTTTTAAAAAAAATAGAAATGACATATGGAGTAATTGGTAAGCTGCCTGCTTTTTTTCAAAATCCTTGGACTGCACTGTAGTGATTTGAAAGTTTTCGCCATTAGGGACACAAGCATTCACTGGGAATCAGCTGGTTGGATTCCTAGGCAAAGGTACATACATTATAAAACATTACAATAAAAGAGAAAGACAAATGAATATTTATAGCCAATTAATCATTTTGAATTATGAAAGATAGAAAAATAAAAGAAAGAAAGCCCTCACCCAAGGATCTCAACACTTTGACAGTTTCATTATAGTCTTTTACACTTAGTCGATCCCTCGTAGTCCAAGGATGATGGTCCTTCAATATAGTGTCTTGGCGGTGGGTCCATAGGTGGCTGTGGAGCCCTATTCTTGATCTGCATGTTCTCCTGTGACGAGGACATCGGTTTCCAGGTAGAAGGCAATCCCGGTCAAGGTTGGCTTGATATACCTTTCTCTTGGCATGTTTCTCCCTTTCACCCTCTATTCATGCCTCTTTGAATTCCACAGCACTGCTGGTCACAGCTGACATCCAGTTAGAGTGCTCAAGGGTTAGGGCTTCCCAATTTTTAAGGTTGACTTTAAATCCATCTTTAATTCTCTTTTCCTGTCCACCAACATTATGTTTCCCATTCTTGAGTTGGGAGTATAGTAACTGCTTTGGGAGACAGTGACTGGGCATTCGGACATCATGGCCAGTCCAGTGGAGTTGATGGTGTAGGAGTATCGCTTCAATGCTGGTGGTCTTTGCTTCTTCCAGCACGCTGATATTTGTCCGCCTGTCTTCCCAAGAGATTTGCAGGATTTTTTGGAGGCAACACTAATGGAATCATTCCAGGAGTTATGTTTGACATCTGTAGACAGTCCACATTTTGCAGGCGTATAGCAGGGTTGAGAGGACAATAGCTTTATAAACAAGCACCTTGGTATCCCTATGAATGTCCCAGTCCTCAAACACACTGTGCTTCATTTGGAAAAACGCTGCACTCACAGAGCTCAGGCAGTGTTGTATATCAGTGTCAATGTTAACTTTTGTGGAGAGGTGGCTGCCGAGGTAGCGGAAATGGTCAACATTTTCTAATGTTTCACCATTAATCTGTATTGTTATGTGGATGAGCCAGAGGGCTCTTCTTACATTGCTACAGAAAGCCATGGTTTCCTACCTTGTGATCAGGCCAACCCTTGCCTTCCCCTCTTCTGATATCTCTACTTTTATGTTTATGTAGCATTTACTTTTAAACAAATCACAGTTCACTCTGATGTTAGAACCTGGGGGGTTGCTATTTGTCTAAAACTGTTGTGTATTAGAATGAGTCAGACTCAAACCTAGCCTGTTTGCTAAGTAGATGCCAAACAAATTGCCATTCCCTGAATCCCAGAGCAGCTTCTTTAAACACAGAAATGGTTGCTTCCATTTTCTTCCTTGTAGCTGCAAAGAAAGAAAGAGGAAAAATGAAGCAAGCAAATGCAAGGACCGCTATGCATGACTCAGTCGTACAGTGGAAAGTCGTGGTTTCAGTTAGGAATGACAAGTGTTCTGTTTTTATGGTGAGATTATTGTAAAAGGCATGAAGAAGGCTCATGATGTGGCCTCATATAGGGATATTGAATTCAGTGGGATTTGATTACAACTAAGTGTTTTGAACGGTTGTTTAGGAACTCTAATAATTCCAAAGTAGTGAAAGGAAGATAGAGAACTTTTCTAGGCTAAGGACCTCATCCCATGATTGGGGGGGGGGGGGGGGGATCGGGGAAAAGCAGGAAGAACCATCTTCTCTAGCATTGTGTCTTGTGCCTTTCCATGTTGTTTAAAAATGGTAATTGCTGTCTCCCTCATCAAACCATTTTCCCTCATAAAATACAACTGAGACATCCAATGATTGTTGCCATCACAGTTTCAAGTAGCTGCCTTTTTCTGCTTCCAAGTGAATTGAGAGGTCTCGAGTCAATAGCTACACAAATCCAAAAATGTCAATTTCCAGATACTGTAAAACCGGAGTCCATAGTAATCCCTGGGTGTAGTCTTGCGTTGTTTGATGTCTTCCATGGGACTCCATTTTTAAAGTGTCTAGACAGGCCCGTAGTCAGGATTTTGATTTGGGGGGAGGGGGGGAGGGCTGAGTTTGATTGGGGGGAGGGGGGTCAGGATCTACCCTACTAAACCTTTTGTATCATTATCCCAATACCCCCATGCATATTGAACATGGTGATCAGATCATGATATGAATAAACATAACAGTTTAAATAATGTACCAGTAAGGCCTTCTCACGGACCACCCTGAGAATTTCGGGGGATGGGCAAAGCCCCTCAAGCCCCCCCCCCCCCCCCGGTTACAGGCCTGTGTCTAGACCAGGCATGGGTAAACCCAGGCCCGGGCGCTAGATGCGGCCCCTTGGGCTCTTTTCTCAGCTCCTCCTCTTTCTCACCATCCTATCCTTCGTTCCTTCTCTTTCTCCTTCCTTCCTTCCTTCCTCCCTCCCTCCCTCCCTCCTTCCTTATTCTCTTTCACTTTTCCTTCTTTCCATCCTTCTCTTCCTCACTCCCTTCACTTTTTCCTTCCTCTTTCTCCCCTGGGGGATGTTTATCTGAGAGAAGAGAAGGTAGAGAGGGAACATGAGAACCATGTTTCAAGATTTCAAAGGATGTCCCACTGAACAGTGGGAGGGGAAAAACTGATTTTCTGCTGCTCTAGAGACCATGGCACAAGGGAGCAATAGTTTCAAATGGCTGAAAAGCTTAGGAAGAACTTCCTGAGAGTAAGAGCTGTTGGAGAGTGACATAGGCTGCCTCAGTGTGTAGTAGAGTCTCCTTCTCTGGAGGCTTTTCTGCAGAGGCTGTCTTTGGTTGTGCCTTCGTACATGGCAGGGGGTTGGACTGGATGGCCCTTTGGGGTCTCTTCCAGCTTCATGATTCTATGATTCTGTATCAGGAGTAGGCAATACAGGGGTCTTTTTCTCTCCCATCCACCATCTCATACTGACCAAGATCAACTCTTTTGGGATCCTAATGTTTCCCATATTTCCTTCACTTTCTGCCTCCAAAAGAGAAGAGGAAGGGGAGGAAAGGGCAGGGAAGGGACCCCTCCTAGCCCGCCCACCCTGTTCCAGCCTGCCATGTGGCCTCCAAATTAGAAAGTTTGCCCATGCCTGGTCTAGAACAGTACTTCTCAACATGTGGGTCCCAAGTTATTTTGGCCTACAACTCCCAGAAATCCCAGCCAGTTTACCAGCTATTAGAATTTCTGGGAGTTGAAGGCCAAAATTTCTGGGGACCCACTCAAGAAACAGGGGAAGCCTGCATGTGATGAGATCCGTAATGTATTATGGCTTTTCTGAGATATGACACATTGACTTCAGTGTACCAAGTAATTGAGTACATGCTGCCAGTGTCTGAGCCTTCATTACTAGTAGCATAATTAGCCAGATCCTTCTCTCTTGAGGCTCAGCTTTCCTCCCAGGGCTGGAGATGCCTGAGATTCTATAAGGGATTTCCCTTTGACAAATGCAGCCAATGCACTAAAATTGTTCATCTGTGTAAAGTGAATTAAGGCGGATAGAATATTCAATTTGGAAGGATATTAAAATTTTGCCCTTTGCCTTAAGTAGATTTCTTTACTTAGCTAGATCTATTTCACTGAGTTGGTTCTTCAGTGGCAACTCTGCTGAAATTTCTTACTATTTCTAGAAATCCTCTTTATAGCTATTTGTTTTAAGAACATTGTTGTCTCTTCATCTCATGGTGCAGAATACAAGGCAATCCCTACACACTACTCTTTTGATTGACTGATCTGAGTGATTATCCCAATGCTGAGTGTAATTGTGTGCTGCGAAATGAAACAGAAATATTATGATTCTAGAGAAGTGTTTTAAAATCTGTAGAAGGTAAATGTGCCATTGATGATAATAACAATAAAAACCAGTCCTTAGTGTGTTTAAAACTGCAGTCTTCAGGGCATCATTGTTTGTTTCTGAATGCCCCCATCCAATTTAATGACTGGCATGGGGGCTTTAAAATTCTTCTGTCCAGAAACTAATGGTCTAATTTAAATACTCCCCATCCAGTCTCCTAAAGCAAGTGAGAATAAATTCATTTCAACTGGATCCGCATATACCCCTCTTAGCTAAGAATTCTATCTTAACTTATATTGTTAATCTGATTATTTATATTGGTTTTGTATTTTATGTTATTTTATTTTCTTATTTTTTGTTGTGTTCTTGTGTCATATTGTTTTATTGTATTGATGGGCGTGGCCTCATGTAAGCTGCCTTGAGTCCCCTTGGGGAGATGGTGAGCCGGTGGCGCAGTGGGTTAAACCCCTGTGCCGGCAGGACTGAAGACTGACAGGTCGCAGGTTCGAATCCCGGGAGAGGCGGATGAGCTCCCTCTATTGGCTCCAGCTCCTCATGCGGGGACAAGAGAGAAGCCTCCCACAAGGATGACAAAACATCAGAAATCATCCGGGCATCCCCTGGGCAACGTCCTTGCAGACGGCCAATTCTCTCACAACAGGAGCGGTTGCTCCTGACACGACAAAAATAAATAAATATTATTACTATTATTAACTAGATGTTTTTTTAAAATATGGATGACATACTCTAAGCAACTATGGTACAAGCTTAATGTGCCATCCTTAATGTTGTCATTAGGACACAAATCTTCAATTTCTGGTTTTGGTCCTGAAATCTCAGGGACTGGAATACTCCTGACCCTAAACCTCAACTAGTCACTGTCAATATAGAGAGAAATATGTTGGGGACTCCTCCCCCCAGCACCATTGCTCTGGGCCAGAGTGAAGAGAGGGGGGGCCAGGGGACAGTTCCACCTTGTCTCTATGCTATGCTAATAATATAATGTAATGTAATATAATATATTGTATATCCATATAATATTTATAATATTATAATGTAATACAATATAATACTACTACTAATATTATATTATAATTATATATCTTATATTACATGTAATATTACTAATAATATTACAATATAATGGTATAGTACAATATAGTAATATATAATACTGATATTGTACTATGCTAATAATATAATATATTGTATGTATATATATCTTGTAAGCCGCTCTGAGTCCTTTTCGGGGTGAGAAGGGCGGCATATAAATGTCATAAATAAACAAACAAACCAAACAAACAAATAAATAAATATACCAGAGTTTCTCAGCATATATTTTTCAAGATAAGGCATTCTCTTTTTCCATTCTGGACTACAGAAAACATTTGTAATACCATTCTTGTTCCTCACTTCTACATTCAAATTCTATTACACTGGCAGATCCAGGTCATTCATCATCCTATTTGGCTGAATGGTGATTTGTTTGCCAAGAAATACAAAAATCGTGCTATGTGTTTAGGCCTTAGGCACCTCCCCAATTCTTAGCCTTTTCAGGACCTTTTAAAGACACTTTCATACCACAAAGTCTTGGGATGAGGGAGAGAAATTTAGGATTCTCAACCAGAGAGTTCTAGTGCATCACTAAACTACAAATCTTTTAATTCAGTAGGGTTTTTTTCATGTCAGGAACAACTTGAGAAACTGCAAGTTGCTTCTGGTGTGAGAGAATTGGCCATCTGCAAGCTGCGTGGATGTTTTACCATCCTGTGGGAGGCTTCTCTCATGTCCCTTCATGAGAAGCTGGAGCTGACAGACAGGAGCTCATCCCACTCCCCGGATGCGAACCGCTGACCTTTCAGTCAACAGTCCTGCCTGCCGAAGGGTTTAATCCATTGCGCTCAACTCAGTAGTATACAACCATGGCAGTTAAATTGGAATAATAATTGTGTAGTGTGCTAGAGCTCTAAATTATAGGAACTGGGCAAAATTGTATTTGCAAAATAATTGGAAGTGCTGTCAATAAGGGCAGCAACAAGATAAAACTAGGACCAACAACTAATTTGAGATGCCTGTTACTGTTTTTGTAACATATGGTAAATTAATTGTTTCCATACATCAATACGCAGCAATGAAATTAGATGAATAGACATTTTATCTATCTTAAGCAAGGAGGCAGTTCTAAATTATGGTTTGATATTCCATATACTTTTGATAAACAGACTGGAAAAGAGTAATTCACTTAGTTCCAAAACATGATGGTTTGTTTGTAATTCCACCACTTCTTGTATCAACCAATTGATTTAATACAAGCATTGTTTTTTTTAATCTTGATAAAACTATAGGTACTGGAGAGGCAAATAAAAGCTAGAGATGACATGTCGTCAGGAACTAATTTTGCTATGCAGAGCCTGGACCATAAACACTTGCAGGGAGTTGGGGATCTTCGTGGGAGAGTGGCAAGGTAAGTTCAGGATAATTGTGATAATTGTGTAAATTGCAGTTCTGGAATCCTGTCTTGATAGGAAAAGATTGGGAACATTTGTTTCTGTATTTAATAATCTCTTTAACACATAAATTGTGTTAAAAATTAACTGTAGTCAGTTGAAACAAGCCAGTGTCAGGACATATAATAAATGTCAAACCTGAAATACCACTAGTAGGCCAAGTTTGTGCTAAGTATATATATTAGAAAGTATATTGAAAATCACATGAAACATGTTCTAGATTTTTGGATTTAAGGAATTTAAATATAAAAATTGAATAAACAAATCTAAATTGCAGTGCAGTGCAGAATCTGCAGATTCAAAGATACTGGTGGTTTTTCCTTTTACACCAATAGTATTTTAAAAAGTTTTCACAATTGTTTTTGGGCTGACTAAAAACACAGTATTAGTTACTATATGGATAAAGACTTAAATACGTGGTGCTTCATAATTAACAGAGCAGAGTGTGAGCTTGATCATTAGCATCAGTTCTCTGAAGTAATGTTGAGATGCAGGCAAAACGTCAGGAGAGAATGCTTCTAGAACATGGCCATACAGCCTGAAAAACCTACAACAACCCAAAGTTGAGTCTTTTATATTTTCATTAGAGTGGAGAGAGAAGGAGCCCACAAATCTCTGGCTAAGCACAGACTGCTGGCTTTCATAGCTGTATTTAAATAACCCATTTCTCAGGAGCTGAGAGTGAAGGATTGCTCTTGGGGAAAACTAGTTACAATGGAATGATTTATACCTCTATATAAGCACTTTCTGCATATTGCTTGCCTTCACTGTTCCCTTTCTGAAATGTTGAATTTGCATATCTTCCAGCACTGGAAAGCACCAGTAAAAAAGATTTAAGAAGAAAAAGAACACTTCTGTTTAAGAGGATATATACAGTATATGGATTTGGTCTGATATATTATTGGATCGACTGAATTTGTAACTGAAAAAAGATAGTACACAAACAATTCAATGAGGAAGGTTAATAGCTAAACTGATTAGGGGGCAGAAACAAGGTTCCTGGCTTGCAAGCAGTCAAGACCACGGGAACTACATCCCCACTCCATTCTCTGACATAGAAGGACAAAGAAGGGAAAATGGGGGATAGACTGGTGATGGTTTTAGCAACTTTGCACCCTCGTCCCTTTTCCCTTAGCAGTTTGTGTGGGACATTAGAAATGCAGTCACTAGGTAAATCTACACTCATCTATAAGAATTAATTCAGTTTGACACAACTTTTACTACCATGGCTCAATGCTATGGAATCCTGGGAGTTGCAATTTGGGAAGGCACCAGCACTATTTGGCAGAGAAGGCTAAATTCCATAGCTTTGATCCATGGCAGTTAAGTGGTGTCGAACTGTATTAATTCTACAATGTAGCTGCACCTATTGTTGTAGTTCAGCCTGTGTTTTTGTGTCTGATGTCAATGGGGATGACAGTTTTTCTGGGCCTGAGTCAAGCCCAGGCCTTGCTGAGAGGCCTGAGGTATTTCATGAATGGAGTGCTTCTCCTACAGATTCACAAAGTCAAATTCCTGGGAGAGGCCCACAGCAGTCTTTCTCTGAGAAACTGTCTTCTGAGGATGATTTGTCAGATGCAGAATTTAATGAGGTTAAAGATAGAAAGATAGAAGACTTTTGTAAATTGAGAGAGAGTTCTCAGGATCAACAAAACTCAATCTGTCTACTGGAAAAGGAAGATAAGAAATCATTATCTGGTTGTAAGGGCAAGCGGAATGCTTTCCTTTCAGCCCGCTCATTGTTTTGTGTCTTGAATGGTTTTATTTTACTGTATATTGGTTGTAATATTCATATAATGTATGTTTTATGTAATTGATTATGTTGTTTTTATGTTTTGATTTTATTTGCTTCTTTGTTGTTGGGCTTGGCCGCTCCGAGTCCCAGTTGGGGAGATTTATATTTATGAAGTTTCTCATGAAGTTTATATTATTATTATTATTATTATTATTATTATTCAGTTCTTGAGCCAGGAAAAGCTTTATATTGAGACAAAGGAAAGATTTTAGCTCAGTCTCGTCAGTGTTGGAACTTCATGAGAGTCTTGTTTCAAGTTTTGCCAGGTTCCTGTTTCATGCATAGGATTCCCATGCTGTCTTGTTATCTGGATTTTGCATCCTTGGATCTTGTGTGTTTACCTTTGTACCTTGAACTTCATGGACTATCTTGTATTTTTGGACTACACTATTTTGGACAATACTGTTTTTACCTTTCTTTCTGCTTTGCTTACGTATATTCTTCAATAGTCCGCTTGCTGATTTACTGGTGTGTTATTTAAGGACAGAAGTATTCCTGCTCTGGCATACAACACCTACTGTCTTCTACTCCCTCCCCTTCTATGGGGAATGTAAAAGTCTTTTCTCTCTCTCCCTCTCCCCCCTTCCTTCCTTCCTTCCTTCCTTCCGTCCGTAGGCTGAAAATACTGGGTTTTCCACTGACAGGAAAGTTGGATTGCACATACCTTGTGGAGAAAGAAAATGGAATGGAATTTCATAACACAGTTACTGCTATGGGTATAATTCGATAAAGTTATACAAAAGAGAGAAGGAACAAAAACATTATAAATAGCCATTGTTCTGTTGAAACTTTCAATCTGGCTGTTGAAGTATTGTCTTGAAATACAGGAAAATATGCAACCTTTAAAAAAAAGGGGGGGGGGTATTAGCAGAAGCTAGCTATTATGAAAACAGCTAAATAGAAAAAGGATCATCTCTACCATCACAAATTTCTAAAAGCTCATTAGAAAAGAAAAGACTGAAGCAAATGTCCAGACACTCCACAATAAAGGCATAGCTTCTGAAAAGGCCTGATTCTTTTGTTGTGTCAGCCATTGTATCTCAGATGATGAAGCAGACAGAACAGTCCATCAGTACTGCTAGAAAATGACAGTTTTCCAATTAAGCTTGTGTCAGATTGTTCAGAGCTTTGTAAGAGCCAACAGTGACTATTTTCATCAGGTATGGAAACCAATGACACCATCACTGAATCACATACTTAGTGGTGTCCTTGTTGGACCTCTTTTCCATTATCAAAAGGTACTGGCCAGCACATATTGTGAAAAACACTGTTCTGTACTCCATGTCATATTATTATTAATATAACAGCCATTTATTCAATCAATTGTGGTTTCAAATAACTTTTTAAAGAAAACCACACATTGGTTGGGAGTGCCTTCAAGTAAGAGTCAAGGAGCTAACTGTATAACGTATATAATCTTCCATATGGAGAGAAATTGCTAGTTCGGATGGACATACCCATGGATGAATGAGGGTGCACAGAATGGGATAGAAAGGGTTTAAGGATTTTTAGCATTATTTAGTACCTTTTCCTCAATTCTCGTTTCTAGATGTGATGCCAGTATTGCAAAACTCTCTGGGGATATAAATATTATGAGGCTCGAGATTTCAAAACTAGAGAGAGAAATTCAAAGTATCCAGTCCTCCTTGGAAAATTACTCTAATAATGTAGAGATCAAGGTAAGAAGAAAATGTGTATATTATTTTAATTTGTGGAGTATACCACATCCAGACCTAATCAAAATCTTTGACTGATTTTAATGGAAGGCCAAGACAATTTTTTAAAAAAAAAATTGTACTGTAATGGGTGTGTGTAAAACACTCAGTTTATTCGATGATTTGAGAATCAGGAGAGATGTCAATAACAATATGTATGATGCAATCTTGTTTTTGAGCATGGATTTCGCAGCTTGGGAGTGATCCTGGACTCATCGCTGAGCCTGGAACCTCAGGTCTCAGCGGTGGCCGGGAGAGCTTTTGCACAATTAAAACTTGTGCGCCAGCTGCTCCTGTACCTTGGGAAGTCAGATCTGGCCACGGTGGTCCACGCTCTTGTCACATCCCGGTTGGATTACTGCAACGCACTCTACGTGGGGTTGCCTTTGAAGACTGCTCGGAAACTTCAACTAGTCCAGCGAGAAGCAGCCAGATTGCTCACCGGAGCGGCTTATAGGGAGCATACCACCCCCCTATTGCGTCAGCTCCACTGGCTGCCAATCCAATTCCGAGCACAATTCAAAGTGCTGGTTTTGACCTACAAAACCCTATACGGTTCCGGCCCAGTGTATTTGTCCGAATGGATCTCCCTCTACATCCCACCTCGAAGTTTAAGATCTTCTGGGGAGGCCCTGCTCTCGACCCCGCCACTGTCACAAGTGAGGTTGGCGGGGACGAGGAGCAGGGCCTTCTCGGTGGTGGCCCCCCACCTGTGGAACTCATTCCCTGGGGAGATTAGATCGGCGACTTCCCTTCTGGCGTTCAGGAAAAAACTGAAGACCTGGGTTTGGGACCAAGCCTTTGGTCACTCTGACAACTAAATTAAGGATCTGACGATAGACAAGGACAAATGGAATGGAATGGATATATGGACTCTGAAGCCGAGCATGAGATTGTTTTAATATTTTATTATGTATTGATGTTTTAATTTAACTGTTGAATTGCTTTTTGTACTCTGTATTGTTGTCAATTGATTTAGGCATCTAATTGTGCCTCCTCTGTAAGCCGCCCTGAGTCGTCCCCCCCCCCCCCGGGGTGGGAAGGGCGGGGTATAAGTAAGTGAAATAAATAAATAAATAAATTTGGAGCCATAGAAGGCACTTTACTGGTGGCTTTATCAAATAGGGAATTTGTCCTGTCTATTGAAAAATGTCCCTGACAGCACTGAAAGGAAGATGCTCAGTTCATATTTTTAATTATAACACTTTAAAGCAGGCATGGGCAAACTTTGGCCCTCCAGGTGTTTTGGACTTCAACTCCCACCATTCCTAACAGCCTCAGGCCCTTTCTTTTTTCCCCCCTCAGCTGCTTAAGTGGCTGGGGGGGGGGGGGGAAGGGACCTGAGGCTGTTAGGAATGGTGGGAGTTGAAGTCCAAAACACCTGGAAGGCCAAAGTTTGCACATGCCTGCTTAAAAAAATTCTGTAGCCTTTTATTCATACCTGATTTGTATGAAGATTTGACATGGACTTTCAGCTCATCTGTTCGAATGCATCTCCCTCTGTGAACAAAGGACAAGAGGGATCCTTTCACTTCTGGAGGAGTCTATCATATACCATGCAGCTGTGGACAAGTCTACACAGGGACCACCAAATGCAGCATTGCCCTAACAAATCAAGGGACATGAAAGGCACTGCAGACTAATTTAACCTGAGAAGTCAGCCATAGCAGAGCACCTGATGAACCAACCTGGACACAGCATATTATTTGAGAACACAGAAATGCTGGACCACTCTAACAACTACCATGTCAGACTACACAGAGAAGCCATTGAAATACACAAGCATGTGGACAATTTCAATAGAAAGGAGGAAACCATGAAAATGAACAAAAGCTGGCTACCAGTATTTAAAAAACTCTAAAATCAGGACTGTAAATAAAGAGCAACACTCAAAAAGCAGGGGAATTCCAGACAAGAATCAATCAGGGCCAGCTAACACCTCCCAACAGGCAGCAACCAGCCAGGCTTTGAAGCTGCAAGATCATTAATACTAATCAAGATAGTCAACTGCAACAGTCACACTTGCCTAGTTTCCAACAGACTTCACAACCTCTGAGGATGTCTTCCATAGATATGGGTGAAACGTCAGGAGAGAATGCTTCTGGAACATGGCCACACAGCCCAGAAAACTCACAGCAACCCAAAGAAGAAATACTTTAACAGAAAGAAAGTGAGAGAGTGCTGATCTGTGCAAGGTATGTATCCAGCCCTCCCTGGACATGTACCATGTTAAGGGATTGTAAGTTATTTCTTTTTATTTTGTTATATTTCAGTTTTCCAAGAGAAGTTTAGTAGCCCACTAAAAAATTAAAACCAGGGAATCAATTCTGCATACTAATTATTTTGCAGAACTTGGTAGCAAGCCTCCATGATTCAGCCAAATCAGTTCTGAGAAAAGACTAATAGTTCCTGTTTGAAATTCTGGCTTTTCCCACATCACTGCAGCAGTAATGTGTATTTAATGTAAGTGCTGGACTTCTGCCTCATAAAGAGTGTTCCCTGTTGAATTCTTATTAGGTAATGCAGCTTTCAGGCAAGATAGAAGCATCCAACTCAGAGCTAAGCTCCAATTTAAAGACAATACAAGGGAATCAGCACCATGAACTGCATCTCCTAGATCTTAAGTAAGTGATTGAAGCTTTTTAATTCTGTTAATGCACCTGGTAGAGTTCTTAAGAGGCCGACTGTATTGGCATGAGTCCACAAAAGGAAACCCTTATTTGACATCAAGTCAATTTCAACACACAGCAACCCTATTAAGTAGAGACCTTCAAGATTCCCAGCCATTAAATGCCTTACTCTGGTCTTGTAAACTCAGGATCTTGGTTGACCCGTTCCATATAATGCAACCTTTGTCGATAGAACTTTCTTTCAGTCCTGTATTTCAAATGACTTGATTTTCTTCTTGACAGGTTTCTTCACTTTCACAACTGTACATAGAAAACAGAAATACTATGGCATGGATAATTCTAAGGTTGGGTGTATATTTTTCTCTGATCTTTGACATTAGCAGTTCATGGTCTGTGCCACAATCAGCTGGTCTTGTTTTGGCAGAGAGGATGGCACTTCTCCATCTTCTGTTTACAATTATGTAGTCTATTTGATTTCTGTATTGGCTATTGCATGCCATCCATATATAAAGCCATCAGTCTGGTAATCAGTTTGGTTGCTTGAAGAATATGTTTGCAATGAACAAACAATTGATGTTACAAAATTGAAGAAGTCATTCCCCTGTTTCATTTCTTAATCATAGGCCAAATTTTAAAATCATGAGGATCTAAAAGCAGTCTAATCCAGATGAGCCAGATTGTACTACTGAAACTTCTAAGGAACCAACAACTGAATGAAATATTGTGGTGGCTTTCTACCACTGTGCTATAGTGTCCTAACCTACTTCAACTACACATGGTTTGGTAACTGCACAGTGGCAGATAGGAAGGCACTCCAAAGGGTCACCACTACTGCACAGAGAACCATTGGTTGCCCCTTTCTTTCCCCTTTTTGGAAGAACATTAGAAGTCAAGCAGCCTTAAGAAAGCTCAGAGCGTTCTTAAAGATCCATCTCACCCAACACATTCTTTTTTTAAAAAAAATTACAATCTGGTAGACAGTAGAGGGTGACAAAAATAAGGACAAACAGACTGAGAAATAACTTTTATTCTAGAGCTTTAACTATATTGAACTCCATGGTTTTGTATTGATATGGCATTGGGGGCTGTATGGTGGTGGTTGGAGTGTGGAGGGATTGTTGTGTTGTTTATGTGATGTTTGCTGGGGAAAGCATTTGATTTCATTGTATTCTATTATGGACTTTGAGGGACAGCCCCCTCCTTTTTATTTTTTTTGTTCTGCTGCCCTTACAAGCACATCTAGAGACATGAGAGAGGACTTTTGGTGCTGCCAAGGATCTTTGAAATTCTGTTTGTAAGGAGGTTAGACCAATACCTTCATAGAATAATAGAATCATAGAATCATAGAGTTGGAAGAGACCTCATTGGCCATCCAGTCCAACCCCTTGCCAAGAAGCAGGAAAATTGCTTCTCTTTTGTTCTGACAGGAGCAGTTTTTAAGTAAGGGTTTTTTAATAGTTTGCCTTACTATTTTTTAAATCTGTTTTGCACTTAATTATAATTTAAAATGGAACCCCTGGTGGCGCAGTGGGTGCAGGACTGAAGACCGACAGGTCGCAGGTTCGAATCCGGGGAGAGGCGGATGAGCTCCCTCTATCAGCTCCAGTTCCTCATGCGGGGACATGAGAGAAGCCTCCCACAAGGATGATAAAACATCAAAAATCATCCAGGCATCCCCTGGGCAACGTCCTTGCAGACAGCCAATTCTCTCACAACAGGAGCGGTTGCTCCTGACACGACAAAAAAAATCATTTTAAATTACTTGTCATGTTAGAATTTAATTTCATTCTGACAATATTTTTTATTTTTTATTTTATATTGTATTTGTTTGAATTTTGTAAGATATCATGCATCCCAATCCTGGCAAAACAGTGGGAGGGAAACATTTTTAACAAACGCTGTTGGATTTCTGATCTGTAGTCTAAAATTCTGAGATTATTCTGTTTCAAAATCTTACTTTTTAAATGGTAGTTAATAATGGCATGTACTAACAATTTCATTTGGAGAGCTTGTTACAGTAGAGTGTCGCTTATCTAACCTTCACACATCCAACGTTCTGTATTATCCAACGCAGTCTGCCTCGTGCCCGGATCCACAACTGTTTCAATAAGTTGTGATGTTTTGGTGCTAAATTCGTAAATACAGTAATTACTACATAACGTTACTGTGTATTGAACTGCTTTTTCTGTTGATTTGTTGCAGAACATGATGTTTTGGTGCTTAATTTGTAAAATCATAACATAATTTGACGTTTAATAGGCTTTTCCTTAATCCCTCCTTATCATCCAACATTTTTGCTTATCCAATGTTTTGCCGGCCTGTTTGGATAAGCGAGACTCTACTGTATATATGACACTGATGAGACTCTACTGTATTTAATTTTTAACCTCCAGATTATTTCTTCCTATGTGCTTCAACATGTACTGGTACTTCCCAGTACAATGAACTGGAAACTGTTTAGTAGCAACCCAAGCTTTGCCTTCTGTAGACTTGGCTTCCTGTGCTGAGCACAGATTTGTGCTGTGATAAAAAATGCAACCATCTTCCCTGATGTTTTCCCCCAATATTAGTATTCTATTGATATACACTAATAGTAATAAGAGGCAATTTTCTTTAATTATTAGGATCAATGGTGTTCTAAATGACTTTAAGGATCAAATCCAAAACCAGCAGAAGTGGATAGAACATGAGATGAGGAAATATGAACAAGAACAATCCCACCTCACAAACCAGCTCTTTGGCACAATGAAAGATAGACTGGTAAGAGTACTTAGAATCACAGAAACATAGAAACATAAAGTTGGAAGAGACCATAAGGGCCATCCAGTCCAATATCCCGCTATGCAGGAATAAATGACCAAAACAATCCCAAAAGATGGCCTATATTTAAAACTTTCAAAGGAGGAGACTCCACCATGTATAACTTTTAAATCCTATGCAGACTCTGGTAGATCTAGTAAAGTCTGCCAAAATTTATCCCTTGTTTAAATCATTATTGTAGTAAATAAACACTTTTTGGCTAGAAGTATCAGCTGAAATCTGAATACTTTCATTGAGCAGAGGGGAGTAGGGAGAACATTCAAACAAACAAAAAATGGAAGAGGTGCCTTGTAGGATGACTTAAGAAGATGAATGGATACCTAAACCAAAAGACATGCACAATGATACAATATGATCTGATTTTATGATAATAGATAGAGAATTCATAATCTTTGCAACAATTTAATTCTTCGCCTAAATTATTCCATTGCACTAACTCGGCATTTCTCAACCTGGATGCCAAAGACTATCAGAAAACACAGTATTTTCTGTTGGTCATGTGGGTTCTGTGTGGCAAGCCCTTAAGTAGAGTGTTTAGCTTCAGGAAATCCTTGTTCCAGAACAAAGATGACCATCATTTATCTGAATTAAACTTCTCATGTAGAGAAGTAAACCAGATGGGGGTACTATCAAGCTCTGAGGGCTATTTATTGCTGTGATGATTTCTTTCTGGAAATTCAAACAATGTCCTCCTCATTCCAATTTGTTTTCCCCCAAAATAAATTGTAGCACTTTTTTTCACACCACAGTAGACCAAACAGTTTAAAATAACACACTGATTTGATGGCATGTGCTGGGAATATGTGAATGTTAAAATTATAGCCCTCTCTGCAAGCCTTCACTGATTCCTTCCCTTCCAAGTCTTCACTGGAAATCTACAGCTAGTGAAGCTATAAAAAGGTTTAGAACTTACTAAGGTCTTTCTGAGAAATGCATCATGTTCTGTTGATTTTCTGTAGCTTTGTTAATTTGGTCAAGTTTTCCCATGACTATTACTATTTGCATACTGTTGACATTTGCATACTGTTGACATCCTATCAGTATTATTTAATCACAGTGAATGTGTTGGATGTCAAATGTGCTGAATGTGAAATGAATACTTCACAAAGATTAAGTTGTTTACATGATTTCTGCAACCCTTGGGGATTGCTTAATGCAACACTTTCCCCTGCAGTGGACCTACACCTTACTCTATCATCTATCTACCTCTATTAAGAGAGAAATACCTTTGTTTTATGCAAGCTGTCACTGCCACAGGGTAAGGAGATATTCTGACAGGACATTCTCCTTGCTCACTTGTGATAAGAAGCATATGATGAAAATCCCTTCCTAGGCATCTATTTAGAGACACCTTGGGCAGGAAAGAATTCATGAAGGCTTGCAGAAGGGGGGAATGCTTTTTAACACTCACATATTCCAAGAAAAATGTAACCAATTTGTCTTAAGAAGTTATTTGTGACTAATGTTGTATTATGAGATGATGTGAACCCAGCACCATAAGATGGGGGTTAGAGCTTTCCATTTAGCTGACCCCTAAAGTAACATGGATAATAGTGGATAAAAAGTCATAATGGAAATTTTATCATGTGTCTTCAAGTTGTTTCCAAGTTATGGCAACCTAAGGAAAAACTAACCTGTTGTTTTCTTGGCAACAGTTCTTGAGACAGGGGTTCCCTATGTTTTACAGTGAGTCAAGTGTGACTTTCCCAAGGTTGCCCTGTGGGTTTATATAGCTTAATAGGGATTTGAACTTGGTCTCCAGAGTTGTAGTCCAATACACAAACCACTACAATGGAGATTACATACTATTATAACAGTTCACATTTCTATTTGTGAATTGGTACTTCAAAGACACCCTGATGTGTATTAATGAGCATGATGTTGGGTGGCTGTCAGACTTGTCAGTGTGTTGCCATGTGATTCCAACAAGGGTGCCCCTAAGAATCCTGACCGGGCAGTTTGTTTATTTATATAAAGGTCGTTCCTGTCTATCAACTCAGGATACCATTCATGGCCCTCCTCTAGTTCTGTCTTCATAGAAAAGGGAAACAGATGAGCCTGGGAGATTGTGACTGGTCCACTGCTACCCTAGAGAATGGCATGACTAAGAGCCATTCCACACAGCCCTATATGCCAGAATATCAAGGCAGAAAATCCCACAATATATACTTTGAACTGGGTTGTCTGAGTCTACAATGCCATATATCCTGGTTCAAAGCAGATAATGTGGGATTTTCTGCCTTGATATTCTGGGATATAGGGCTGTGTGGAAGGGCCCTCTGTGGTCATTTTCTTTGTATTTTGGCTGCCATTCTAACCATTATGATAGAGTTGTCCTCATCTCAAATTTGGGTCTGGCACATGAAACTTAGACTTTTCAATTTAATTGTGTGAATTACACATCTATTTGTTTCTTTGCAAAGGAAACAAATAATGGAATGTTCTTGGATGAAATTGTACAGCACCAAAAGTAAGTTTTTCTACAAGGATCTTACAAATGAGAAAAGTTAGACATCTTCTTCTATCTCCATACAGCAAAGATTTTGAACAAAATGACAAGTAATTTAATGTTTCAAAGCTATTTTGGTGGATCTTTTGTAATTACCTTGATGTCTTATAATGATCTTTCAAAAGGAAGCAGTGGAAAAGAAAATGGAAGACAGTCTTTATTTCATCTCAAAAAGGATAGAAAGTACAGATAAAACAGAGCACTTTTACACAGAGATGAGCCATGTAAAAAATGATAATAATAAACTCCTTGCAAGGATTATTAGATTTGAAAAAATGATGTGGAAAGAACTGGAAGAAATGCAGAGTGAATATCGATCAGGTGAGGCTTTACTTTCATAAAAATAATAACAAAAATATTTTAGGGAAATTTTGGGCTTGCAAAATTTGATCAGGAAGAAACTTAATATCATTATATTCATAGTCCCTTTAGAATATGATGAAAGATGGTTTTATCCATAATCACACGTTCCTGCTTTGGTGAGTCAACCTGTCAAGCCTTTTCAAATTGTTCTAAATTTGAAACAAAGGAGTCAAATCCAGTAGCAATTGCCTGTCATGTCTTTTCAGGTAATTTCACTTAGTCCCATGTTACTCATTTGTACTTACTGTTCAGAAACATTTTAATGGTTTAATACAAAATGTTTGTTACAACAGGAACGCTCAAATCTATGACATTTGCCTAAGTGCTGAGTTTCCTTGCAATCCAGGAAGGAACAGCAACATCATATGGACCTCACATATATAGTTCTAGTATGTGGACCAGTTCCTAGTAGCAGTAGAGTACGACTCTCATTTTAATGTCATTCCTGGTCCATTCCTAAGCTTGCTCTGGAAAAAAGAAACTGGTTATTGAAATGAATGACTTCAGCTGTAAGTTGCCAGAGTCATTCTGGATGACCTAGAAAATTCCTAGAGATGTATCATATTTAGGAATTTGCTAGTTCTTCCAGGAAGACTGCATGGTAATCTGCAATGGAAGCATGCCATAAAAACGCCAGGATGACCTAGAAAATTCCTAGATGTAGTTGGGGAAAGTGCAAATACCAGTCCCACAGGTGCAGGGGTAATTCTGTAATCTTCTTAGAGCTTTTCCAGATGAACACACCATCCATTTTTTTTCTGTGTCGGGAGCGACTTGAGAAACTACAAGTTGCTTTGAGTATAAGAGAATTGGAGGACGTTGCCCAGGGGACGTCCAGATGTTTTGATGTTTTACCACCCTTGTGGGAGGCTTCTCTCATGTCCTCATATGGGGAGCAGGAACTGACAGAGGAAACTCAACCCGCTCTCCCGGGATTCGAACCGTTGACCTGTCAGGCAGCAGTCCTTCCGACACAAGGGTTTAACCCAAATCGCCACTGGAGGCTCCATCAGTTAAAAAAAGGAAAAGGAATAAATAAAGTTCCTGAGTGTAATCCTAGATCTTGTATTGTTCTAATTGTTTAGCTGTTATGGTATTAGCAATATTTTGATTTTTAATTCTGCATGGTATTGTCAACTTCATTGAGTGTGGTTTGGGTGTGTGAATTTAACGATTGCCATGATTGAAGGAATCACTGAACAGGATTCAGCCTGTGGAACCAGTTGTTCTGCATATGTAGGTGTGCTTTTAAGTTTTGCCAGTAAATAAAAAGCCTGCTGAATCTCCCCTTAACCCCCCCCCCCCCCCCAGGACTTGGGGTCTTTGGAGCGGCATCCAAGGAAGAGTGAGGAGCTTCAGATAAGAGGAAAAATACCACTCCTTCTTTGTGTGTGCAAAATCTCACAATGAAAGGTGACAACTGAAAAACAGCATATAGCCTGCTCTCATCTTTCACAGTGTTAGGGGCACAGGTTCCCTGTGAGAGCGGCAAAGCCACACATGTCTTAAGCCCTCAAGCATGCTTGTTGACTTTCATGCTCTCCCAGGGTCCTTCCACACAGCCCAATATCCCAGAATATCAAAGCAGAAAAGTCCACAATATCTGCTTTGAATTGGGATATCTGAATTGGTGCCATATATCTTGGTTCAAAGCAGAAAATGTGGGATTTTATTCAGCTGTGTGAAAGGGGCCTCAGATGCTAGGCTGAGCCAGTGGGCAGTGGTAGAACAGAGGATGGTTGGTTCTTGGCTAAAGAAATGGCTCCCCAGGTGATGCCCCTCTTTCCCTGCCGTTCATGGAAGGGTGACAGCAGGGACAGCCTCGTCTCCCTTTCCTGAATCTGTCAATGCCTTGAGTGTGCCTACACCCACATAGAGGCCTGTGTTTGTCCAAATGGCTATTCCCTTTGTTCTTTCCTGGCCAAACAGCAGTGCTAAGCAAAAGGGACTGAACAGTGCTGCTCTTGCATGCCTCTCTCCAACCAGCCTCAATCTGGCTATCACCCTTGCTGCACCCTGGCCTGGAGTGACACCTCTCCACCCCTCCTCCTTTTTGCTGCATCGAAATAACGTATCTAGGCAGAGGCATTTTCATGAAGATGGTGGTAGAGGCTAGGGGTCTACTGTCAATCCAGCAGGAGGAACTGAGCATAGTCCCCAGAGAAGATGTCTTAACCTTGTGTTGTCAGCATTGCTTAGCAAAACAGATATATGCATGTGGTATGCAGTAGCAGAAGAGAATCTAGCAGCTGAGGTGGAAGTGGCAAATGAGATATGCTTCACTTCTTGCTGCTGTATGCCACCTCTGTTTTACCCAGTTTCCCATACTCACTCTTGCCACCCTCGCCTGCCTCCCCACAACCACCACTTCTGTTGCTGCCTTATACCATTTTACAGGAATCTGTAGAATTGCCATGTGTTCAATTCTACAAGGTTTGAGGTCCCATTAAAAATAGCACAGGCAACAGTGAATAATCAAATTCACGGATGTTAAACCTATACGGGAGTTACAATACTGCACATTATTATGCTTTCGTCTAATGATTAGAGTGAGATTGAATTATTCCTCGCTGATTGCAATGGCTCTATTAAAGTATCAGAGCATATATAGAATATAATTACAGCAATTAGAGAAAATTAAATTTTATTCCATTTTTGTTTTGATTGTAGAGAAATTCATATTTTTATGATGGTATCAAATTTAATTTTCCAGTTCAAAAAATTAACATGCTGGTAACATTAATCAAAACCTAAAAACCCCAAAAGCACCACATCCCATCTGATCTTGGAAGCTATGCAGAATCAGTCCTGGTTAATACTTGGATGGGAGACCACCAATGAATACTTGGTGGGGTATGCTATATTTCAGGGGAAGACAATGACAAACCACCTTTAAGTATTCCTTACCTAAAACCCCTATGAAATTAATGGATTACCATAAGTCCACAGATGGCTTGAAGGTGTGGGAACTCACACAAAAAAGATACACACTGTCCAATGAAGAAATACATTGGAACACTAAACTTTCAGCAAATGTGATTCTTTACGATTGCACTTTCACAGCATGAGAAGTGATTTAGTCAGTAAACTTCAATCCAGTTGTTTGTTGCTAAAGGACTGAGGAGTGTTTGCCAACTTATGTATGACTTCTATTTTACAGGGTTTCAATCTATCCGTGATTCTCTCAACGCATTAAAGCAAATACAGTCAACGAAGCTGAAACTTGAGGAAGAAAAGTTCAAGCAAGACATGAAGAAGATTCGACGAAAGATAACTGAACTAAAAGAAGATTGATGGCATTTTCTTAAGCATCCAAAGTAATGCCTTTCTGTGGGCACATTTAGGAAATTGAAAAACATTAACCTCTTGATCCTTCAACAGGAACTTTTGTTTTCTTGTGTCTCCCTATATTACCTATAGTAACAAAATTGCCTCTGAAATAGTCCCTTCCAGATCTTTATCAAATCAAAATGAATAATATACAACATACTTTATATTTTGGAAAAAATAAAATTCAAAAGCTGCCAGTAATTGCATCTAGTGTTCCATCCCCAAATTATCCAACCATGAATCTGATTTGTAGCTCTGCCTATTAAAAACAAACAAACAAAAAAGTCTGCTCAGCCAATGGTGGGTGGAAAATAGATTTACTGGTACCAGATCTACGTGTATCGACCTGGCTGTTTGTCAGTAGACCAGTAAGGAGCTCAACCTGCCAGTTCTTAACAATAGGGCAATAAAGTAAATATCACCCTAAATTGTTGAAATGAAGAGAAATCAGACTGAATGTGCGTAATGAGCTTCATTCATTATTGGTTCTTAAAATAGAGCCCAGGCTTCTTTCATTCTAAATATCTGTCTTTTATCTCTAATTTCAGTTGTTAGATTTTGGTGTAAAAACAAAGTGACCCCATAGCTGAAATACTAAATAACTGCAGTTAGTTTTATAATTAAATCCTCATGTCATCTGCTTAAAAACAAAATCGCAGAAAAATCCACTTAACAAAAAACAATTTTTATGACTTCAGCTGTTTTTCAAGCAAAGTGATTCCTTTGTATACAAAATCCCCTTGTTTCTTTAATTTTATAAAAAGTAAAAAAGTAACAAGGCTTCCAGAATAATTGGAGGATGCTAGATAATCGCAGAACTGGAACAATGCCATTTATTGGGATTCCTTTATAATTTCAGACACATTCTTTCAGTAAGTAAGAGAAACCCGACTCTTTCTTTTTTGCATTGTAAGAATCTTCCACATTAGAGAGATTAAGGAATTTTTGAAGCAATTAAGAAAATAAAAACAAGGATTGTATCTTATACTTAAAGAGAAAATTAGAAAGAAGGCATGGACTTTTCTTGGCTCAGTAGAATATCAAAATAAGAACTAGTCAAGAAACCCATGAAGACTTAGATTTGAGAAGGTAGCTGTGGTAGAACTAAAAGTCCTCAAGTGTAAAGCATTATTATTAAATACTAAAGTTAAAATCATCCAGGCCACAGAATTTCCAGTTTCTGTATGTAGTCATGAAAGGAAAATAGTGAAGAAAACTGACAGAAAGACAATCAGTTCATTTGAAATGTGATGGGGAAGAGTGCTGTCAATATAATGGGATTCCAGAAAGACTAATATATTTCAGAGCTTGGATTCTCATTAGAAGTCAACTTTACTACACTGAAACTATTGCACTTTGGACATACTGTGAAATGGCATGGAGAAGATAAAAGTTCAGTAAAATGGAAGGCCAAAGGAAATGAGATGGTTTGTCTCAATAAAGGAAGGCACAATCCTAAATTTTCAAGATCTGAGCAGGGCTGCTGATACCCAGGGAAGCCTCTCAGTTTTGTGATCAACATAAATCAAAACCAAACTGACAGCAAATAATAGCAACAATCCTCTGTTTGGAGCAATATGGAAATAAACCATTAAAAAACCAAGATCCGTTTATTTTCCGCAGCAAACCTGAGAGCTTCAACAAATGGATGTCCTTATTCCTGCCAGTTCTCTATACTAAACTTTCACCTTTCTGTGTAGAAACAACTGGAGTGATGTACAACTAAGGTAGAAAATGTCTTGGTTAAGAATAAGAGGGTTTTGTGAGACCAGTCTATCTCATTGCCACATAATTTTGAGGCAGTGTAGTAATGGTGAGGCCATGAACCATATTTCCATTCTTGGGGACCACCGGTAGTCCACGGCCCTCAGATTGGGAACCACTGCTCTAAAAGCTATTGATGTTTTCAGGTTTCTTGGAATTATTAGCAAATCTTGAAGCTAATGGCATGCAAACTAATATAGTTTGGTAAGAATCCATGATCAGCAAGGACCTAAACTAAATGGATGTTGATGTATTTTACTCAAAAATACAATTCTCCAGAAGAAAAGCAATCAAACAAAGACTTGATTCTGAGATTCCTCTTGCAAATTCTCAATTTTTAACACAATGCAACCTCTAAGACGCCAGTATATAGCAGAAGATTGCCATGGAAAGTCTTTTTCTCTTCAAGAAGTGTTTCTGCTAAAAAAAATTAAATCCCCAGGTGCTTTTTATCTTAGCTATAGACAGCATACCATTGTTTTTTCTCGACAGAGGCAGGATTTTAAGGCTAGAGATAGTATGAAGGAAAATGTTAATCCCTCTTCAGATACTAGGAAAGCTCCTTTGGGAGGCTCCGAGGCCAAGAAACATTAGCTGCTTGCCCTGCTAGTTAGGTGATTCTAGGAAGTATAGTAAAAAAAAAAGTGCTGTTTTTCCCATGCTACTTATCAAACTGCAGCCTCAATAGAACATATTTTTTTAAATGTTCAGAAAAAAAACACATTCCAACTGCACTACACACATTTTCACTTAGATGGCCTTTGCCACTAGCTTTGGGTCACATTCTGCAATTGGAAGAGACAGCTTTGACACACTAGAAGCATACCTGAGTCTCAGGACACTTGTGAGTCTGCTTTACACCAATAATTATTTCCCACAAAATGGAGAGTTAGGAGAAAGCTAATGGGATAAGCCATGGGTGAAATTTTACCTCTGGCAATTACACCAACAACAACCCTTTGTGTTGGATATCAAAACCAAAGGACACATCCTTGAATGTGAACTTTCCAGCAGCTGAAGACATTCTTGATCAATGTGATCAGAGCGGCTGCTAGAGCAAATCCTTACCTTTCATCCAGGTAAGAAAAACCAAGTAATCTTTTTCAGGCATCTAAATTGTCAAACTGGCATTGCAAGACAACGTGTAAACGTTCTGGCCTTCAACATGATATATCGATTAATTCTGCAAAGCTACCCTTGCATCAGAATCTGTAAAAGGGTTACCTCATGGATACCGTAACACAAAGAATGAACACATAATATGGGGTTGACTATGAGTCATATTTTGCTTAACAAGTGCATATATTATCAATGCTATGTTTCAAAACCTGAATCATAAATCTTTTTTGCAGCACAGCTAATGCCAACTATAAGTTAACTTTGTTCTTCACAAGTCCATCAGCGCACATCCTGGAATCTCTTAAAAATAAGTTGAGTTGAACACAAATTTGCAATAAGCGGTTTCATAACAGGTTCTCTCTCTCATATATATATGAACAATTGGCAGAACAGAAGCTTGATTTAAGGACTAACTGCCCTGTGGAGATTGAAACCATGGCTTTCCGGAGATAGTCCTCTGTCTGTCAGCTTCGTCAACAAAGTGCATTAGGATGCTGTTGCTGCTGCTGCAAGTTTGTTATTTAGATCCAATGCCCGAACATCTCTATTAGCTTTGGCGTTTGCTACAAGGGCCTGCAGGAGAACAAGGAGAGAGAGCGGGAAGAATGATATTACGATGGGAATTGAAACGATAGTATGGGAATTATTTTTTTTATTCTTTAAAAAGACATATAAGTCATTTAGGTCACTACCATACTACTCTGTTATAGTGCAATTAGGTAAAAGTAAAGGTAGTTCACTGACATTAAGTCTAGTCATGTCTGACTCTGGGGTGTGGTGCTCATCTCCATTGCTAAGCCGAAGAGCCAGCGTTGTCCGTAGACACCTCCAAGGTCATGTGGCCGGCATGACTGCCTGGAGCGCAGTTACCTTCCCACCGGAGCGGTACCTATTGATCTACTCACATTTGTATGTTTTCGAACTGCTAGGTTGGCAGAAGCTAGGGCTGACAGCGGAAGTTCATGCCGCTCCCCGGAATCGAACCTGCGACCTTTTGATCAACAAGCTCAGCAGCTCAGTGCTTTAACCCACTGCGCCACCGGGGGCTCTATAGTGCAATTATTCTATTTTAATTCCTATGGGATTTGCAGTTTACAGAGGACCCTTCAAAATTCTCAGCCAGAGAGTGCTTTGGTCTCACTAAACTATAGACCTCCCACAGCATGAAAAAGTCTACTTTAGATATTATAAGAACAATTTAGTTAGTTGATAAATTTTGAATTATTTTAAACGGGTCTCAACCATTTTTATGTAGAACAGTAAATGGTATTCAATCAAATAGTGCAAGGTGGAGTAAGCATTTTAGAAAACTCTAATAGCAAAAGCTAGCAAAGAGAAATAAATGAACAAAAATAAAAGCTGTAACCTCAGTATGCTCCAGGTATTATAATTCATACTATATCAAGAGCTTCAAATAGGTGAAGAAAAAAGCTTTCATGCTGCATCCAAAAGTCTGTAAACATGTAACCTAGCTGGGCTTCATGGGAAAATTTAATAACTGCAGCACTATCACTGGAAAACATCTGCTCCAAGAGCAAATGCTTCTAGTTTCCCAAACACTAGGCACAAAAGAACAAAAATCAATTTCTCATCTCAGAGAACAATCTCTAAAATCACTTGAACTTATCTATTACTTAAAAAGGGGTTTAAAAGGCATTTGTACAAAAGCTGCTTACATCTATTAGTTCATAATCATCTTTGGCATATAAGTGTCTTAAGAGATACCATCGGGCTACTGATACTATGGTTTCTGGATATCCGGGTTGATATACCACTCTCTCTAACATGCGACGGGCTTCCCTACAAAGAAAATAAGAAAAAGTATAAAAATTACTGGATATTTTAAGGCATCATTAGAAATATATTGAGAAATGGAATAGGTTAGTACAATTGCAAAAATTACAATTAGGACTATATATTGAAAAATGTGCCATCTAAACCTGCACAGCAAAATTTTCACATTAATCTGAAATACAGCAAAGTAACAGAAGTAGAAATGAGTTATTAACACTGTAAAATCAGAATAAAATGTTAGACCACGCCTTCAGAATGAAGGAGATGACTATCATTAGCTACCTATTGGATAAATCTGAACTTCCTACAAGTCAGAGAGGTTTTGGCAATTACTATGTTAGATTTTTTTAATTGGGATCTAAAAAGTAATGTTACTGTGAGTAATGGGAATGCACAGACAGGTGGATAGCTTGTTTGCTCTTCCTCTACCAAATTTGCATTCCTAAGGTGGAAGACACTTGTCTGTTTTAAATGCAATATATTAGCAATGGTAAGTGCTACAGTGCAAACTTCACTGAAGCATCTAGTTACAAGAATCACTTCCATTCTCATGGGTAAATTACTTCTGGCCTTCCAGATTTTGCTGGACTACAGCTCCCATCATCTAGCACCTCTAGCTATGTTGGTGTATTTCTGATAAGAGTTGCAATTGAGGAGCATCTACAACGCTTCAAGAAGCCTACCAGTGTTCTTAGGACTGTCGTCTGAACATTTCCCGAACTGTAAAATTTTAAGGTAGATTTCACTAGGTACATATTCTCACTTCACCCCAAATAGGGACCAAATGCATACTTTGTTTTCGTGTAACATAAAGACCTGAACACACCTTGACCCCATTTTGCGGTTGTACTGAAGAAGAGCTTGTAGTAGAACACCCAGTGGACAGAAAGTAAGCTTCAAAGCTTCTGCTGTGGCTTCTTGAACCAGTAACGGCCAGTGATCATTTGAAATGTTAGCCTTTAAACAAAAACAATGTTAGAAAAGCTCAATGGATGTCGAACTGTGGGATATTGATCACCATTGATCCTTGATCACCACACATACGTGACAGTTTACAAAACAGTTTGGGTACATGGGAGCAGCCATGCTACTAATGTTCCTACAGGAGATATTTTTAATATCTGTTGGATATCTGAAAGACTACCTCCTCCCACATGAAAGACACTGGCAGAAATCTTCAGCAGAGGCCTTGTTATATTGTTGTGAGTTTGTGCACACATTACATGGCTTTCTCTTTAACAACATCTGACTGTAGATCTCATCACTAAGAGATGCTAAACTGGCTTCATCTAAGCTTCTAGCAGGCAGCTAAAACCATACTGCTCTGCACAGTTTATAGAACTACTTGGGCTGGTTTTATAGTCTGATTTAAAATTATTTTAAACTATTTTTAAAGGGTTTTTAAATATTTTATGTCTAAATTGTTTTAAAAAGTTTTACCTGTTGTTCATTGCTGCTGGAGCCCATTTGGGATGGGAGTTGGTATATAAATAATTGAAACAAACAGTAATAAATACATTTTCAATTATGGAATATTTCGTGGACAAGCAAAGATGCTCACTCATAAGGCTTGTTTTGAAACTTACATCAATTAATTAAAAACTTACATCAATCAAACCTTTTTAATTAACTGACTTAAGAGAAAATATTTTTATTTCTTAAATTGTTTTTAAAAGTTTTACCTGTTGTTCATTGCTGCTGGAGCCCAACTGGGATGGGAGTTGGTATATAAATAATTGAAACAAACAGTAATAAATACATTTTCAATTATGGAATGTTTTGTGGACAAGCAAAGATGCTCACTCATAAGGCTTGTTTTGAAACTTTACTCAATTAATTAAAAACTTACATCAATCAAACCTTTTTAATTAACTGACTTAAGTCCTAAGTTGCATCCAATATTCAGAAATGTATCTTCAGTTAAATTAATGAAGCATGCTTGACAGAATATTTTGGACTCCTTTAAGAGAATAGGGCTCCAGCTTCCAGCAGAACAGATTAAAGAGAACCAGAGAGGAAAGCTACTCCCTCCACATGTCTAGGCCCAGAAGCAGATAAATGGTTCTTCCTCCAGCCCAACTGCCACTGCCCTGGACTCTAAGGGTGAGAAGAAGAGGAAGTATCTGCTGAACAGAATCCCCTCCCTAACTGCTATCCTCTCTCTTTTTTGGACATGTCTTAATTAGGCTTCAAGACTGAGTATCTTTTTACTGCATCCTTGAAGTGACTGTCTTGACCTTGAAGGAGCTGGGGGTGGTGACTGCTGACAGGGAGCTCTGGCATGGGCTGCTTCATGAGGTCACAAAGAGTCGGAAGCAACTGAACAAATAAACAACAATCTTTTTACTTTTAAATTGCTATATAGCCGTGGTTCCCAGCCTTTTTTTTTTATCAGGGACCACTTTCCAACATTAGTACCAAAAGGGTTACAAATTAGTTTTTGGTCAACTTTAGATTTGATTTGGTTATTTGGGGTTCTGATTCAGAAAATTGCATTGGATAGACCACGTCAGCTCTAGTTTCTGATGCAGAATATATGCCATCCAATAGTCGCCATCTGTTCACCCACAGAAAACCATATTTAATAATCTAGAGCTGATGTGGTAGTAGTAATCTTTCATGGGTAGTCAGCCTCTCCCCTCCTGACATCCCCATTGCCTCAGCACTATAAGAGGGTTTCACAATAATAATAATAATAATAATAATAATAATAATAATAATAATGCTATTCTATCTTAAAATCTACTATTCTAAACTGAAATTATTACTGCTTATTTAAAGTTGTTGCAAGGTTTCAAGACAACTGTGAGGTCATGGACCATATTTGCATTCTTGTAGACTACTGGTGGTCCATGGACCACAGGTTGGGAATCACTGCTATATACAGTAAGGGTACTACAATAATAAGAATAAACTGCACATTGCTTCCTAAAATGAAAACAGCTGGATTGATAAAAGAACACAATAGCGTTCCCTAACATTTTTTGTGAGAAACAACAAACATAGTTAATATGGTATATCTTGTCTACATAAATTAAGCAGCAATTGACATTGTGGAATAGCACTTTTATCTCTCCCCTTACAACTGCAAGTGAAACCAAGTAACTCTGAGAAGTGCCAGTGGTTCACTAATACAATTACTTTCACAGCACATTTTTGATGAAAGGTGATGAATGTATATTACTCTAATGGGGACTTTTATGGACACAATGGTCTGATCACACATTTTCTCTGATTCTACTCACAGTTATGAAATGGGGACCGTGCTACTGCATTATAAACACAGATGGCTATGGCCAGCACATTTTATCATTGCATAATTTAGCTCTCTTACCATGCAGATTTCCAGGGCAAGCTTAGCAAGTCTTAGTAGGCTAGAGAGCTTCCCACTCCAGCTGCCCTGCTGGGATGCCAGCTGTAAACTTTTTCGAAAACACATCTCTGCAGCAACCATCATTCCTTGGGACTGATAAACTTCTGCTAACCACTGAAGAGAGGAATAAGATTCATTGTTTAGACTTGCAGCTTTGTTTTAATTTTGTTATTGGATACATAGTGCCTAGTCTCATAGTTACGTTCAGCATTCCTTTAAAAAAGAAAACCTAAAGAGAAGGTTACTTTGGAGCAGAGGTGGGCAACCTATGTTGCATTTTGTTAATTCTATGATAGGGATGCGACAGAATGAAAAAGAAATGATCAAAGAACAGAATTAAGAGTACTGTTTGTAGTATGTTTGACAATATTTTATATCATCACATGCATTAATAATGACTTCAGTGATCTGTGAGAAATGAGATCTGTGAGAACACAGAGAAAATGTGTTCATGTAGTGATAAATTGCATTATTTGCAAATACAAGAAGGTGGTTATCAGAAGGTCTTAAGAAGAACAAGAACTCAGGAAAAACCCTTAAAAGATTCCAAAACAGCAACTGAGGACTCAATATTTCCAGTGAATATTATTAACTGTAGGTGACAGAAGGTGAAGGGATGAGGAAAATGCAATGAAAAGTCTGGAAACCTTTATTTTTAAAAATATTGGCAAGTGCATTTGATTAGGTGACACCTGGTTAGTGTTAGATAAGAAACAGCAAACTCAAAAGGGAAGGCTTGCAAAAGTTACGTCAGATGTGTCTACGTGAATAAAATCAAATTTATTAAGCAAAGCTATGTTACATAATAAGGCTGTCAAACGAAATTAAGGAGGAGAAATAGAATGTTTCCTTCAGTATTTCATTACGTTGTTGCTGTGTACCTTCAAGTCATTTGTTACTTATGGCTACCTTAAGACAAACATATCCAATAGTTTCCTTGGTAGTTTGTTCAGAGAGGGCTCACCCTTGCCTTCTTCTGAGGCTGAGAGTGTGTGACTTGCCCAAAGTCACCCAGTGGGTTTCCATTATTGAACAGGGATTCAAACCTTCATCTCTCAGTATCCTAGTCCAACACTCAAACCACAACACTACAGTAGTTCTCATTTTCCCCCAAACTAATCTGATGGCTCAGTGTTCACTTTTTCTTTGTCCCTTTTACTTCTTGACTCTGGTGTTAATACAATTTTGTTCGCAATTATGAAAGCTAAAAAGTAATATTTTCTAGGCAAATTGTCAAGTCATTTAAGTGTAAAATAACACCATCAAAGGGAATACAGAGACACCAAATATATTGCCCTGTGGACAGATATGTATGCTGCAAGACCTAAGCAGAAAACTCCAATCAGCCATGATCGCCTCACTAGGATCCTGAGAATGCTAAACTAGATCCTGATTGTAGGGGGGTGTAACAAGACAGGCAGAATTAAAATTTGCCAATGATTTCCAATGGCAGTGTCTTTCCCACAATCCATATGGCTGTGGCAATGATGGGAAGGATCAGTGGGGGCCTGAGGCACTGAGTTCACTTTGGTGTTTTGAATAAGGTGGAATTAGGCAAAGTACTAGGGTAGTGGTTCCCAAACTCAGTTGTTTTGGACTTTTCCTCCCAGAGGCCTCAGACAGCTTAGCCAACTATCAGGAATTCTGGGAACTGAAGTCTGAATCATCTAGAAGACCAACGTTTGGGAAACACTATCCCAGGGCCCTTCCACACAGCCATAAAACTCAGAATATCAAGGCAGATAAACCACAATATTTGCTTTGAACCGGGTTATCTGAGTCCACACTGCCATATAGCATAGTTCAAAGCAGATAATGTGGGTTTTTATACAGCTGTGTGGAAGGGGTCCTAGAGCTATTTGAGATATAGGGCTTAGTACTCTGAATAGCTTATTTTAGTCTCAACCAAAACATAGATTCATCACCTCACTTGCAATAAATTCACCATCTGCCACTGGGAAGGATTAGTCGATAATGCTTACTTTGCTCACAGAAGGCATCTCTATCCAACTTCCCAGGATCCTTTAAGCTCTGTGTAACTCAGAGCCCCTTGAAAAACTGGTGGTGTGGAGACACTTTGGTTCTTAATTACATTGCACACATCTAGCTTTCTTCCAAATTACCTTTAAAGCCAGCTTTCACATGTTGCATATGACAAAATATGACCAGATATAATAAAATGTCTAAACTTACATGCCAGGCTGTAATTGAAGTGGAGTTGGACATAACTGCCTTCTGAAGCTCCTCCAAGACAGAATCAGGAAGCTCTTTGTGAGACTGCAAAAGTGGCTTGTACTGAACTTGCCTTAAAAGAAGGTACAATGTTGGTTGCTCAGGAAAGGTTTGTAGTCCCTGGAAGTAAAACAAGTAGAATAGGGGAAACCTATTAGAAGCTGCTTCAAAGGGTTTTGTGGGATCAATAATAACAATAACAATAATAATAATGCTTTATTTATAACCTGCTCTATTTCCCCGAAGGGACTCAGGGCAGCTTCCAGCAATGTAAAAGCACAGTGGCAAAAATGCAATGCCAACTTTGAGTTGATACAGATTCAGGTGTTCTCTGTTTTCAATAAGCAAAAAAGCAGGAAAAATGCCGGAGGCAAGGCTATCAGGATTATTATTTTGTAAGCCAATCAGCTAATATTTTCATGTCTAGAACCCTACTATAAGAATATTTCTTAAGTAATTCCCAAATAAGTAAATGGACTGCTTTCAGGCTCATGTCAAAGAGTTTTGGATCCAAACAGGAAGACAATGAAATGTGTGTCTATCTAATATTTAATAAATTCCACGAATGGATTCAAGTGACACATAAGTAATTACAAAACTTTATCATCATCATCTTTCTTTTTTTTTCCTATCCTCACATAAAAGAGAAAATAAACAATCATTTCTTATGCTATAGAATGAATGGCATGGAAGCAACATTCAGTCTCTGAAGCCTTCTTATGCAGCTCCTAATGTTTCCATCTGGAGTCTGGCTTGTAACAAAGACTGGTCAACCGTCTCTTGCTTTACAAGAAAGCATGCCTGTTGGGACAACTTATGAGAAAAAGCAGTACTTGCAAAGTTTTTCCACAAAGAGGTTTTTACGCAAAATACTTTGTTTTCAAAAGTGAAAAACTTGCCGTGATTTGTACAAAAATATACTGCAGTTTTATAGGGGCAGATAACCCAAAATGTAAAAAAACAAACAAACAAACAAAAAACAAAACAACAACCCCAAAACAAAACAAAAAACCCAAAAGGTACAACAGGAGTGAGGAAAATGCTGCCAACAGGTCTTAACATAGTTCCCAATATGTTTTCTGCCTCAACAACTTCAATACTTCAAATGAAAAAAGGGGGAAATGCCCTAAAGTAGCACTGCAATTGCTCTTGGCATAGTGGCTTCCCCTTTGAAATCCTATCTGCTAAAAACCATCATCATCAACCTGCTATAGCAGGTTTTTTTATTCTCCAACTACCTGCCTTCCTCACTGTTTGAGCTGCTTTTTCTAGTTCTCAAAATGGAAAAAGAAGCCACATCTTCTTCCAGAATGATACTCTTACTTCTGAGTTCAATTTCCAGCATTCAGTTTCTATCAGAACCCACTGTAATGTAGACAAGTATGATGTCATGTTTCAAATCAAGCAAATAAAACAGCTCTTGTGCAACATACTCACTGCAAGTATTAAACAAAATGCTATAGTTTGGTTTTTTCTCTACAAAGATTGCCGACAGTGACCATACCTTTGTGCAGAGTGCCTCTGCTTCTGAAGTTCTCCCAGTCTCACTTAAGCCAGTAATAGCTTCGAAAAGAGACCACTCTTCAAGAGCTTGGGCATAGGAAACAGGGAGATCCTTTTCTTTAGCTAGAAATAAAATACAGTTCATTACTTCCAACACCTTTGGTTAGTTCATATCCACATTTAAAACTTTAGCAACAGAAAACATAAGCAATCATATTTTAAAAACATCAGTGAAGCAATTCTTAGACTAAAAGTAACCACTGACTTTGTTCAAGGAGTTGATAAATCCAAAACATAGCTCCTTGAAGGAAGCACAGGTTTTTCAAGCTCCCTTACTCTTCACTCAAAAGCCCCTTAACCCTAATAATACTTTATACCTGAAGTCAAAGCTGTTTCTATCCTAAGTCACCTCAAATTATGCAGGGAAGAAAAAGCAAGACCTGATAGCCCTTCTGAAACTTCATTTTTATTTCTTAATGCACAAAAATCAGTCTCTTGAGTAACGTTTTTGATTTGCAACTGAAATCACAAATTCCTAACAAAATGAATAATAACATACTAACACGCACGACTTTTGTGATTGAAAGAAACAGTAATGCATAGGAAATTAGTCAGAAACATGGTGGTGCGTAATATTGGTCTGTCTGTTATATTCATTTTCAATATGATAAAACTATGAAGGGGCCACTAACTGATTTTTGAGGCACTCATGATCCTGTGGCATAAAAATGGCATCTACAAACAATTGACTTGATCTAGAGCAGTGCTTCTTAAACTGTGGGCTCTGACCTCAAATGGGGTCTGCTTAGTTCAATGTTGGGGGTCTTGAAAAATCTGGCAATGTAAAACGTTTCTGAACGGCACCTGTGGTTGTTTGAGACACTACATGGATTGTTAGCAGCAATGTGCAGTGTTTATAATAAACTCTGGAGTATATGCTGTCAGAAATATTAAAATTTAACAAGGTATTTTTAATGTGAATCGATCACTGAAAAGGTTAGATAGATGCGATAACTCAGCAAAAGCTGTAGTTCAATATAAGAAGGCGTGCCTGTGGCTTAGTAATGCCTCAGCCTGAGAGAGCTCTCAGTGTGAGAGAAGCCTCTCTGCATGAGAGAACGCCTCAGTGGGAGAATAGGTCTCAGTGGTAGTAGGCTTTACTGTGGGAGAAAGGTCTCAAAGTGTGAGGTAGGTCTTGTTATGAGAAAGCCTTGTGTTAAGCTCCAACGTGAAGACTGAAATTCATTTGTGTTATGGAAGCCTTGTTTTTGTAAATAGTGCAACCATATTATTTTGCTATAAAGAAAAGCCTCCTATGGAAGAGATAACATTGGTCTGTGTGTTTTTGTTCTTTTTAGCTACTGGTGCTGGGTCATGCTGCTGCTGATAAGTTACTCTGCTATACATTTATGAGGAGGGTCTTTTGTTAATAAGCCCACTCGCCCAAAAGATGCTTCAGGGAAAATCAGCCTGTTTAATAAGCTTTGCAAATGCTGGTTTATTATCAGTAAATTTTTGACTTTATACCTACTTTATTTACCTATAAACCCATGGTCACGTAATCAATTCTCAGGCAGAAAGGGGAAAAGTTTAAGAAGCCCTAGTGGTTTTTATATGGTTTTTATAGTGCTATGTTGAATGTTTTTAATTGTATCTTTTATGAATGTGTAGCATCAAATTGTTGCCAATCTGTAACTGCCTTGAGTCGCCTTAGGGCTGAGAAAGGTGGGCTAGAAATGCCGTTAATAAATAAATAAATAAATAAATAAATAATAGTCTAAAGTACAACCATCACATTCTTCTTTTTCCAAGTAAAATGTAGCAAAGCAAAAGAGATTCTGGCTCAATTAGCTCTTCATTGTGCTAGTTCTCTCTTTGTAAGGAAACTGAGACATACAGGAGCATTTAAAACAGTGTCCATTTCACATGCAGCCTGAAAGCTGCATTTGTAGACCTTGCCTTCTCATGCACAATATTTCTATCATTTTTCTTTGTGATAATAGATCAAAAGCACAACATATCTAGAATGCATTTAAGTCTCATCCTTAAGGGTTGAAGCAACTTAACACAGACCAGTATTTCAGAGGACTACAGAAGAAAATTAATAAAGGTTTCCTCCTCAGATTACTCAATATCCCCCCCCCCCCAAAAAAAAAAAACCCTTACTTTTTGCTGAGATTGTGGCTACAATCATTTTTTCCAGGTTTCTCCTCTTTGGATGTGTATTATGCAAACAAACAACAGTATTTTCAGAATGACAAGCAGCTAGGAGCACTGACCAAGCAGCCGGATTATCTGGAAGAAATACGAGTTAGCTGTCAATTTCCAAATATATCATCTGAATGACTGAGCAGCTAAGCAAGTGGATGTACCCAGTGATGCAAAACCAAAGACATAAAATAAGATACCGTCCCAGAATGCTTACACGCTCAAGACATTTGGAAGTTCATATCATAAGATACCAGCTTCTTTATCAGAGGCATCAATTCAGAATTGCAATATGATACAGGGCTTCAGAACACACAAACATTTTTACATGCATAGCTGAAAAGCTTAGTGAAAAATGGTTTGCTTCACTTAGTCTAAAAAAAGGATTTACAAGTGCACAGATGAAATTTTGAACTGATAACAGCTAGGCTTTTCTGCATTTTTTGTTATATCCATGTATAAGAAATCGGGAACAATGTGAAAAAACCCCAAACACTTCAAGAACTACCACAGAGTCAAATAGGAATATCACTCTCTTTTTATATTTTAGCTTTCATTCCATGCATTCATCCCAAAGCCTGAACTCCCTTTAAAGTCCTTTTTTACAGACGCTAAGCACAATCCACTCCCCTTTCTTGTCTCCTATCTAGCTGGAAGGGGTTTCTGTTTTGTTGCAGCATTACCAATGGGAAGTTGGTATAGGAGGTCTGGAGAAAGACAAACTTTCAATATTGGGTTGCAGTAGTATGTCTACAGTAAATGCTACAATAAAACTTAAACTGGGAAAGAATGGAATTCTACTGTAGCTGTTTGCGTTTATGCATAACATGTGAGGTAAACAGTTGCCTCCAGAATCACTAACTGACCAGATGTGAAAAGCAAAACAGAGGAAAAATTGGGAAAGCAGATTAGGCTGCCTTAGCTGTTACCCTGGTACGTTGAAAAAGCATAGATCTGTACATTTCACTACCAAAACGTACATATTTTAGAGCTTTTCATTTGATTCCTCTGCCCAGGATTCAGTTCCCTAGGGATTCAATTCCCTGCAGTGTTCTGTGGCCATGGATAATGACGAAAATGAACAAGTCATTATAAAATGAACATTGCTATGTCAATAGACCAGAAAGTGGTTGTAAAGTCTGTTGCTAAATTTAGGGACCAGACAGATCTAGTCTTGGGCCTAGTACACCTATCACTATCCTTGCCTCTGGATCCAATCAACATATCAATAGGGGTGGGATATGCTTTTTCTATAATCTCTCTCCACATAAGCAGCAGCAAGTTTAAACACATATATAGTGGTCCCTTGGTACCCATGGATACCAAGGCCCACCCATGAATACCAAAATCCATGGATGTGCAAGTCCCATGAAATACAATGGTGTAGTAAAATGCTATATAAAACAGCTGAATCTGCGTTTGCTTTTTGCATGTTAAAAACTTATGTTCAAGCTGTGGGTGGTGGAATCCATGGATACAGAGAGTAGACTCTACAAATACATAGTAATCAATCTGAAAGGGGTTTACTATCTCCAGTCTTCTTTCTGAGTATGTTAAGCATCCCTTTAAGAAAGGATTCTTCTTTTTTCCTGTGTCTTTTGGTTTTGAATGACTTGCCTACAAAGCTACGACTACTTCAGACCTATAGTTTAGAGGCCTTTCCCAGATCAGCCTTAAAGTTTAGGTAAATGAAAGGAACTCTGTGGGAAAAAGAGCTCAGGTCATTACACATTTATGCTTAATAAGTAGAATTCTAATAGGCGGCTTCACTGCTAAGTCAAATGTTTACAGGGGTCTCTTAAGACACTATGCTAAATGATTCTGGCCCAGTTTATCTGACAAATTGTATCACCTGTTATGAACCATCACATAGTCTAAGATAATATGGAGAGGCCCTGCTCTCGATCCCACCGCAAGCGTAATTTGTGGGAACAAGGGACAGGGCCTTCTCAGCAGTGGTCCCCCGTCTGTGAAATTCTCTCCCCAGGGATGTCAGGTTGGCCATCTCCCTCCTGTTGAGTTTCAGAAAGAAGCTCAAGACTTGGTTATGGGACCAAGCCTTCGACCATTGAATAGCAGCTAGTGAGAAGAAGATTTAAGCAACTGGCGACAATGAATTGACCCAGACCTGGGTTTGGATTTTAATTGGCGTGTTTAATTAATTGCTTTTTAATTAACTGTTTTAATGTTTTAATTGTATTTGTTGAATGTTTATGTGAAAGCACTGATTGTGCTTGCTGTGAGGCCACCCTGAGTCCCCCTTTGGGGGTGAGAAGGGCAGGTTATAAATACAGGAAATAAATAAATAATTAATAAATTGAGAAAGTTATGCTACTTTGTTTTGCAAACAATTCCAAATGAAAAGTTTATTTTTTTAAAAAAAATCAGTTACCATTACCTTACTACAGGCAACTAGTAAATTCATTTTCTATATGCCATAAACAAGCATTAAAATAAAAACATGATACTTTTAGATTGTTCAAAAATAAGTACATTATGCTATAAAGCAAAAACAACTATCAAAAAACCCTGTTTATATTCAAGTATCCAGACCATTTAGTCTGCATTAAGAAGTATGACTCACCTGGGGAAAGATGGATTGCCTTTTGGATATTCTTCAAAGCATTGTTCTTCTCATTTTCAGTTGTGTGACATCCTATAGCCAATTGATTAACTGCGGTATTCAACAAAGCTTTCTAAACACAAGAATGCACAGCAGGTGAGTATTGTTCTTTTTAGCTAAAAAAAATTCCACCCCAATGCACAATATAAAAAAAAATCATTTTATGGGAAAAATACTAACCTTTCCATGGTTTAAATCATGAATATGAGCAACAGTTCCTGCCACAGCCCCACCCTGCAAGACAAAATATCGATCATGGTATGGCATACCAGAATATTATAGCTTTTGCAGATCAATAAGGTAGGACAATGCTACTGCCCTTTGGATCAATATATGTGAAAATGTCAAACAGGTTTGCACATTTAAATGTGCTGACATCCCAGAATGATGAAAAATATACTGATCTGGTGTAGCACATTAATTGAAAGGTTTCCACGAGCAGAGTTCTCATAATTGCCTTTTTTGAATTCCTGCCCTAAATCTATAAATAAGATTTTGTCTGTAGATGGGCATTTCCACCAAGATTTTCACCAAATTTTATAGGGATGTTTGAAATGGTCTCATTAAGTATATACACTCTGTGACATACATTGCATTTTCTTCCTGGAGTGCGTTTGCTGCCTGATTAGGAGAGGCTTGCTCACTCAAGGACAACTTAAGTTGATGTGTTACATGGGAACATGTGGACATTCAAAGATGTAGGCATCTAGCTTCCACATAATGTGAAACTAAACAGTTAATAATGACAAATAATTCCCACAAATAACTGGATATTACACTCAGCATAAGTCTTTAGTGCCACAAGCTTATTGTTTTGCTGCAACAGACTAATATGGCTACCGCTTTGGAAACCCTTTTATTAACACGTTTCTCTTTACTAATTATATAATTGAGGAAATAAGAAAAAATTCCATATTAAGGTTCACCCTGTGCACATTCACCTTTGCATTCTTTGGTGTATACTGAGGTACCAGTCGAGACAGGAGAGACCATAAAGCAGGATTATCTGGGTTACTAAAAGAGAGATGACAATATTGAAATTACATTTTTCTACATTAACCTAAGTCCTTAGCATTGGCTGGAATTATAGTTTGCTTTCTGAACAACTATATTGCACTTTAAAATTTACTCAAATAGCTTTTTTAGGATAGAAAAGGATAAAAAGTATCATGATTTAGGAACGGATATTCAAGTACAAGAATTGCTTTGAAAATTCATCAGATTTGGATAATTTATATCCAGGTTTGATTGATTTAGACAGATTTCGATTTCCAAATTATACCAACAGATCAAGACTTCAAAAATGGGGCAAATTATACTGAAGATCAAAATGAAAACAGTTACTCAAGAGCAAAAAAAACTTTTGCACTATCATTTTAAATTGTTATTATGAAGTATCAGAACAAATGTGATAGGGAGGAATGGCAGAATGAATTTCAAGCTGATTATACTTGTAATCATTTGGAAACATATCCTTGCTATATGCATACAAAACAAAATTGTTCTGCAGATAATTCTCTTTTGTATGTTCTGAAACATGGAATACAGTGAACTTCAAGTACAGTAAATAAACGGATACACTGGATCGTTGGGCAAATCCTTGCTGACTTTGTACAAAATCTGTTCTGTTAAAATAAAAAAATAAATAAAAGAGAATGGGACAAAGAAGTCTTGCAGTATCTTTAAGACTTATCTATCTATCTGTCTATCTATCAGCATGAGTATTGGGCATTAAAATTCCAGTTCCTCTGAAGCAGGGAATTCATTTTATTCTCTGAATGCTCTAATTGAAATAAATAACACATTAAAACTGCTCCAAGACTCTTTCTCCTCTGTTTTATTTTTTATAGTCTGAAAACAGAATAATACTATTGCTGAAACCCAACAATTCATTACTTATTTTTAATAAATGTCCTGAAAGGAATTTTTTCTTAACCCAAATTTGAAGTCTGATGTTACTGAAGTACAATGGGGCCCAAGAGTCTCCATTCAATCCCACTCCATTTTCTCTTTCCCTTTTGTTGTCAAATTTTACTCCAGCCCTTCCCCTAATAATCAATGCGCCAATCTAAAAAGGAAAATTTCAGGTCCTGCTCCAATTTCAACTGGGCATGTTTAAAGGGAAGAAAAATGATTGACCTAAGGCAGTGGTTCTCAGCCTGTGGGTCCCCAGATGCTTTTGGCCTTCAACTCCAAGAAATCCTAACAGCTGGTAAAGTGGCTAGAATTTCTGGGAATTATAGGCCAAAAACATCTGGGAAACCCAGGTTGAGAGCCACTGACCTAAGGGTTTGTTTATTTTTCAGGTGTTTTAGAAGTAAACTTGAGCACTTTTGAGTTGGATGAGTTTACTTGTTTGAATCAGTAGGTGAAAATGGCTGTCTGCTTATTGACTGGATAAGGAAAAGAAAGACAACTGTAGTCATTTACTTTGACTACATAGACAAAAACATTAGGGATTATCCACTATGCTTAACTCAGTCATCTTGCTCATAGATAGCTCAGCTAAAGGTATTTTCTTCAGTCCCATCTGCCTTGAAAGGTAAACTCAGTTGGGAAGAAGAATTTGTTGCAAAAACATAGATTACATACCTGTGAATTGTTCTTGAAACTTGTCTTTGAACAGCCTGATTCCTGCCTTGTAATGCATAGACAGCAGATGTCAAAAGGCATCTCATAAAAATATTATCCTTTCTTTCTGCATGCTTTAATAATTCTTTAAGTGCTGCTGTTGCAAGTGTAGCATCCTGCTTTATCAGCCCTAAAGTGCACAGAGCTTGCAGACTTTCTATATTTGGTTTCTGTAATATAGAACTGTAAGATAAAAGATTATTCAGTGCATTATTATCTAAAAGTACAACGTGATGCATTATTTACTTGGAACACCATTAAAAAATCTAAATGCCACCTCCAGTCCATACATTGCTTATCCTTTCGAAGCACTGCAAAGCACTTCAAAACAACAAAATCAAGAAGAAGCAATACTGTCAAAAATGCCTACCTTGCTTTTTTATTCTGGGCAATAGTGCTATAACCCTGTGGTTTGCCAAAACCCTGCAGGTTATAATTGTTAAACACATAAAGTAAAAGGAATACCTTTAGAATCACAATATGCTGTTGCTGTTTGCCTTCACATCATTTCTGACTATAGTAACCCTATCATTGGATTTTCTTGGCAAGATTTCTTCAAGAGGGGGGTTGCCTTTGCCTTCCTCTGAGGCTGTGAGTGTGTGGATTGGCCAAGATCCCCCAATGGTTTTCTGTGTCTGAGTGAGGATTCAGAGCTAGGTCTCTCATCTTCTAGTCCAATACTTAAGCCACACCACACTGGCTCTCAAGTGATAGCCACTATTCCTCAATTTGCAACTATACCTTTACTGTAGGTTGTACAATTTTATATAAATATGTCCCAGAGGTGGCAGATGTATCTCCTCCATTTTGGCAACTTGTTAAGGGGTACCACAGTGAAGAATCTCAAGGGCAGTGTTTGTATGTGTGTGGGTGTGTGTGTCTGCATGCCTTCCAGCTGCCTGTCAACTTATGATGATCATATATATTTCATAGGATTGTTTTAGGTAAGAAATTTTTCAGAGTTAGTTTTGTTGGTTCTTTCCTCTAAAACAGGCCCTCTGGGTGTTTTGGACTTCAACTCACACAATTCCTAACAGCTGGTAAGCTGGCCGGGATTTCTGGGAGTTGAAGTATAAAACATCCAGAGGGCCGAAGTTTACCCATGCCTTCTAAAATATAGCTTATGGCACCAAGTATTTGTTGGTGAGCTCACATCCAAGTACTACCCTAACTTTGCTTAGCTTCCAAATTCCAATAGAATCTGGTACCTTTAGGGTATTTAGGCTGACATAATAATAATAATAATAATAATAATAATAATAATAATAATAATAATAATGGAAAAAACAAGTATGGGTTGTCGTGGCTGCAATCCCAGATGACAGCAAAATTGACGATAAACAACTGGAAAAGCTTACAAGATATGAGGATTTAAACATCAAACTGCAAAAACTCTGACACAAGCTTGTAAAGGTGGCCCCAGTGGTGATCGGCACACTGGCCTGCACTTAAAAACAATTGGCACTGACAAAATTATCATCTGTCAGCTGCAAAAAAGCCACCCTACTCGGATCTGCATGCATTATTCACCAATACATCTCACAGTCTTAGACACTTGGGAAGTGTCCGAGATGTGATTCAATACAAATGCTAGCATAGTGATCTTGTTTGCTGTGTGCTAATCTTCTTATGTATCAAATAATAATAATAATAATAATAATAATAATAATAACACCAATAATAATACAAAATACAAAATATTTATTCCCTATTAGGTTGCTCCCTTTGCAGATCTATTTATTCCTAGACATTGTACAGATATGTACAAAAAATGAATGAAATAAAATTTATGCAAATGATAAAAATTTAGGAGATTCTGCCACCTGGAAAAAGATTACAGTGGATCAAAGCCAAAGCTCATACATAACACTAACAATACTTTCTATAATGGATTGTGTACACTATAAAACACCAATCATAGTTTACAGTGAAATAAGATTACGTATAACTACCCCTACAATTAATGTTTTCTTTGATAGTAAAAAAAGGTCAGTATGAAGACACCTTTAACATATTCCTTAACATATTTTGTGGGCAGCTGAAACAAGACATGGCTCTGCAAAACCAAGCATGAAGATCAGCACTAACATAGGGTATTTTTTCCTTATATCCATTTTGTGGAACTGTAGACAGAAGTGACATTCTGTTCTTATCATCATTTGGGGCTCTTAGAGTACATATTTAAACCAATGTTCTTCTCAGTCTTGAAAGAAACAAAATGAACAGCTAATATTTTGTAGGATGATTTCACCATCCCAAATGACAGTCAAACCTGAAATGCTGTTGCCATGACTAAAACTATCTTGACAAGAAAGAGGTAATCTCCATAATAGTAGCAGGCAAGCATGGCAACATAAGGAATAACTATGACTTCTCCCAACTGTCAATCTAAATTTTGTGGCTCATGCACAGCTTTGAATTTAAAAAAAATATTTGTGCTTTTTGCTTTTTTTGTAACTCTGGTTTGCCTGCAATCTTGCTGGCACTGGTGCTCTCGATCTGGGCTTGCTATGGGAAGGAATTATTACAACAGGAAAACTGTGTCACTGTTTTAAATAAATCAAATAAATAAATAGTTTTAAATAAATACCCATTACTCACCATTTAAATAAGAGGGTCTTTGCATCATCTACTTGATTCTGCTTGTATTTCATGATTGCCAGGGCTGTGAGGATATATGCTTTGTCTTGCTCACATTCAACCATGGAAATTGCTTTTTCATAAGCTAGCAAGGAAAACATAGAAATTTAAAGGAAGAGAAATGTGCTCTGGGCATAGGTATAAAAAAGTTACCTCCATTTTTAAGCTTATAAACCAGGGGAACAGAAGTAGTCTTTTCATTGTATTTTTCCTACTATCTGTGACCATCCAGAAAATAAGATCTCTTGGCCTCTCTTTATCCTGAACAGATAATTCTATCCATTTCTTTTCTCCTTGTTTTCTTAATCTATCCATTTTTGCCCTGCAGCTAAACAATTTAATCTGTTTTCTTGGATGCAAAGGAGAGCATTATGTGCAACTCTGGGGGAGTATGGAATGTTTAAATGTATCAAATTTCATTTTATGTAACACATGAGAGAGCAGGATACGCTCTCTATTTCTATAAAGAAAGATAAAGAAAAAGATCAAGATAAAAAAAATATTAGATTTAGGCTGCATTTCCATGATATGAAAAAAGCCTAAGGGCAACAAAATATACCATATATACTTAAATATAAGCCAACTCGCATATAAGCTGAAGCACCTAATTTTATCACAAAAAACTGGGAAAACAGACTGACTCGTGTATAAGCCAAAGGTGGGAAACGAAGCAGCTACTGGAAAATTTCAAAATAAAAACAGATACCAATAAAATTACATTAATTGAGGCATCAGTAGGTTACATGTTTTTGAATATTTACATAAAATTGTAGTTTAAGATAAGACTGTCCAGCTAACATTAAACCATTATTCTAACCTTCAGTGTAAATGTGCTTACCTATCCTTTCAATAATAATAGAGTAACAAAATAAATGTAATAAAAAATAATAGAGAAAAATAATGGAAATAACAGTAATAATAGAGTAAAATAATAAATATAATAATAACAGAGTAAAATAATAAATGAACTAATAATAAAAACAAAGTAAAATAATACATATAATAATAAAATAAAATAATATAAATATAATCATAATAAATAGAGTAAAATAATGAATGTAATAAAAAATTATAGCAACAGAGTAAAATAATAAATAACCTTGACTTGAGTATAAGCCGAGGGGGGATGTTTTCAGCCTAAAAAGGGCTGAAAAACTTGGCTTATACTTGAATATATTCAGTAACTTGTAGAATATTTTCCATCAATAATTTCACCTCCTTTTAAAATAACTGACAGAACCACAAGTGTGAAGAACATTGTCTGGAAATAGACATTCACCTTTGGCAAATAATATTGTGGTCTTAATGTGCTTCAAATTCATAATAATCCTTTAGAAGAGATGCTGTGTGCCTGAAACATTTACCTTTCTGACTTTCTTGGAAGTCTCCCTTCTTGAAGTAAGCCAAGGCAATTCCCAGAATATCATCGAATTCTGAGAGACCAGTTGATAAGTACGCCTGAATTGCATCATCATAATGACCAAGAACACTTTCAGAAAAGAAACAAGAGAAAACCCTTTCAGAACATATAAACAAAGCAAACCCCTTTCAGGAACTTTGAATGAACTTTTCAAATCAGTGAGTGAAACCTATTTTATGTCAGTATCTTTGTGCTTATGCAAAGGTCTTCTCCTGAGTATACCCTATGATACTCATAATTCAATCTAGAAATTTTAGTTTAAAAATCAATCCAAGAAATCTTGATCAACATATCTATGGATCAGCGTAAGTACAGTACCTAAACTGCCCTGAGTCCCTATGGGGAAAGAGGGCAGTCTATAAATAAATTATTATTATTATTTTAAAAAAGAACCACTGCTTTGCTGATCTGAGTGGTGAAAGGTGAGAGGTTAGTTAATTACGGAAGTAATTAAAAGATGTAGTGATACTTTATACCAGGGGTCCTCAAACTAAGGCCCGGGGCCCAGATACGGCCCTCCAAGGTCATTTACCTGGGCCCCGCTCAGGGTCAACCTAAGTCTGAAACTACTTGAAAGCACTTAACAACCACAACAATCCTATCTCATCAGCCAAAAGTAGGCTCACATTTCCCATTGAAATAGTAATAAGTTTATTATTTATTTATTTATTATTTACAGTATTTATATTCTATCCTTTTCACCCTGCAGGGGACTCAGGGCGGATTACAATGTACATATACATGGCAAACATTCAATGTCATAGAGACATAATATATATAGAAAGACACTCAGAGGCTAGTTAATATTCCAGATTTTGGCCACCAGGGGAACTGTCGCTTCACCATCCGTTTGTGACACTGATGAAGTACTTCCTCATTCTTTCCAAACTTCCTGGAGATTTTTATGGCCTCGTAAATCAGTTAAATTATATTTCTTAAAATTGTTATTCATTTTAATTATTGTATTGTTTTTAAGGGCTTTTGCACTACAAATAAGATATGTACAGTGTGCCTAGGAATTCAATCATGGTTTTTTTCAAATTATAATCCGGCCCTCCAACAGTTTGAGGGACTGTGACCTGGCCCTCTGTTTAAAAAGTTTGTGGACCCCTGCTTTATACGCTCTTTTCTCCTTTCTGTGGCACCACTTTTGGCCTTTTTGAATGGCTGGGAAAGAAATGCTAGTGGCAGACAGGAGTGGCTGCCTTTCAAAGCAACACTGGTGATTTACCCTCAAATTATCCACAGGTTGGATCAAAATTCCTGGTTTTGGCCCCCAAATCTGCCCTAGACTTATACATCAAGTTAATTTAAACATGAATACATAGGGTAGTCCTGCTTATCTCAAATTCCTTTCCCCCAAATTAATCTCATATATATATATATATATATATATATATATATATATGAATTTGGGAAGATTTGGGATTATAGTTAAAGTTGATAAACCTAAATGCTGATGCTCTGTATGCTGAAACCAAGGAAAAAAGAGACCAATTCCCTGTTGATTATATTTTCAAAATGCATCACTTATAACAAGACTACAGCAGCTATGACAATAATTACTGCTTTTTTTCTCGTGCAAAACATCTCTAGAACCAAGTCAAGAGATACATCATTTTATTTACTATCTTTATATGCCACTTTTCTACCTAGTACTACAAAGGAAGGCATATTGTTTTGCTCCCATTGTTTGTCAAATAGGTGAGAATGAGAGGTGAGATGATTCAAGGTCTCCCAGTGAGCCTTATGGATAACAGTGAATTTGAACCTCGATCGTCCTATTTAGTTGTAGTCCACCACTCTAACCATTATATCACGCTGGGCCTGTGCTAAAATTATGTCTTATAGCAGTGTCTCCCAACCTTTGGTCCTCCAGGTGTCTTGGACTTCAACTTTCAGAAACCCCAGCCAGTTTACTAGCTGTGAGGAATTATTGGAGCGGAAGTCCAAAATACCTGGAGGACCAAAGGTTTGGAACTGCTGTCTTAACCACTATGAAAACATTGTAAGAAATGATGTTGCTATGTACAATAAATCAAAGGACAGACTTGTTAATGTTTTTTCAGAATTTTTCAGAATTAAAAACTAAGCAGCCTTACCACAGTGATCTGCCATAATTTCTCATGGCTATGTTGTATTTCTCTTTATCTTCACAATTTTTCAACAACTGAACTGCTCTGAGAAGGAGGGAAAAATAATTCTAGTCATTTTCATAGCAAGAGCTAACCTGCAAAATATATTGAGCTAGAAGTTTTGCTATTATTTCACCGGGATCATTTTATTCATACTTCAATTTCCAGGTGGATCGGTCCTATAGTATGACAAAAACTCTTTCTCAATCAGCAGAACTAGAGTCTTTACCCAAAGTAATTTAGTGTTTGAACGTCGCATTTGCCGTATACATGCATGGAATTGAATCCACAACGTTCTGAAATTTTTTCCTACTATTCTAACATTATGACCTTCTTTGAGCTTTCCAGGGAGCGCAGGATACATATTTAAAGAAATCAAAACTATGAAGAAAAACATTGTTAGCCTAAGCAAATAATTTTCTCCAAACTGAGGCAAAATTATATTCATACCACATTGATTCTTCACTCTCTCAAGTTGGATATTTCAACACCTAAATTTCATTCCATAATATTTCATAGTAGAATCAGACAGACAGACAAGATTCTAGATTGTTTTTGTGTTACTGCTAAAACAGAGGATAGTTTTGTCAGGATGAATAGTGGACATAGACCATTTAAGATTTTTTTTTAAAAAAATAAATACTGTTGAATAAAATCTTACCTTTGGTAAGCATCTCCTGCCTGTTTTTTTAGTTGAAGATATTCATTTAAATAGCCAAGCATAGTGAATGCACATGCATCATTTTGGATTCTTTCTATAAAAGGGACAATAAATAATTTATTTGTTTTGCTTTTTCTGCCAAACATTTTCAAAACAATGCAGCCAAAGGGGAAAGGGACAGACAAGGGGAACTTTGGCTCAACTATGCCCTCTGATCTCTTGCACAATATTAAGTGTTGGAATTCAACCCCACACTGCTCAAGTCTCAAGTCCTCAAAGAGGAGCAGTTAGGTAGTTTTGTATAGACTAAGGTTTTCCCTTCCCCCATGTCTCCTGTATGACAGTTGAGAATGTATCTTTTTATTCTCTCTTCTCTGTTTCTGCTCTCATTCTGATTGGTTGTTTAAAATGGATACATTTCTACTGCAAGCCTTTTTGAATCTGACTCTGCCTTCTTACACTTTACTATGGAGGGTATGTCCTGTATGCTTTGAGATCTCTCTCTGCTTGTGTGTCAAGATAGATGTAGTGATTGAATTTTCCCCTCCTTTGAAAACTTAGAAGAGATGGGTGTTAGAGTAGCTCAGACTCAGTTCTTGATTATTAAGAAATGCAGTAATTGTTTATTATTGTAAATAAACCTTTTGTGATTTTTAAGACTGGACTCTGCATGTTTGCCTCCTAAGCTCTGAATTATTTACAGCCACATCACATGGCACTTCATGCTCTGCTCGCTAATGAGTCGATGCTCAACTTTTGTATCCTGTTTGTTTTTGGATGCTCTGGTTGCTTTTAGGGTAGTATTCCATAACAATAAGGAGGTACAGATAAAGCTGGCCAAGGATCAGGGAAGATATAGCCTTCTATAAATGTTTGTTGGCTCTTGTATCCCATGTGACAATGAGAAGAGTGGGAGGAAGCCAGGAGAGGAGCAGAGTGACTATTGCCTTCTACCCTCCTCTCTAGCTTTCCTCAAACACAACATCAGGAGAATAGGGAGAAGTTGGGCAAGGTCATCTGTGTTCTCACAGCTGGTTTATTATGACTCAGACACTGTTATTTAAAAGTGGAAGTTACCTGTGTATTTGGTCAGAGCAATTTGGGCTGTTGGGATGGCATTCATCTGAAGAATATTGTATCTATACAATTCAGTGTTTCTGTTGCCTTTGTCTTGTAGGGTTGAACACACCCAATGGGCATAGCCTTTTGCTCCCTCAGTCTGAGTGAAGAAAAATGATTGTTGTTATATTTATTTTCATTCACTTTCCCCCTAGAACTGGGACAAGCTTAGTAAAAAAACAAACATAGAATCAATAACTGTCCTAGTAGGAAATCTTAAGTGTTTTATAGCTGCTTAACCCCAAAACTATCATAGCAACACATAATTCAGCAGAAAAGGTACTAATACTTGGTAAACTAGAACACAGTAGGAAAAGAGAATGACTGAATTACAGGTGGATAGACTCAATTAAAGAAACTGTGGCCTTAACTTCAGAAGACACAGGCAGAGATGCTAATAACAGGGTGACCTGAAGCTCTATCATTCATAAAGTAACCATAAATCAAAACTGACTTGATGGCAAATAACAACAGCAAATATATAACCTCATCAAATGTTGGCAAAATACACAATTTTTGCTATTCTTAACTAAACACTGGGAACTTGACTGGTTGCAGCAAACCCCTAAACATACTGTTTTAAATAAAATATACAGTTGCATTTCAAATATCCATATGATAGAAACTCAGTGGAAACACTGGAAATTGTAATGAGATTTATTTGGGAAGCACTTAATGTCTGGTTTACTGGTTTGCAACCTGCAGTAATGACAAGGGCTTACATGCATGCTGAGTTCAGTAGTGTGCCTGAAGAGATCCATAGTTTCATAGCTGCCCACAGTCTCTGCAATGAGAGCCTAGCAAAAGAGAAAAAAATGAAAACTGTTTCTTGAGTTGATATAACACAGGCAATCCATTTATGTCGCTTGAAGTTTCAAAGTACAGACATGGCAAAACTTGATTACCATGTACCTTGGTCCCCACTCTCCCTCGCCTTTCTTTTGTCGGCAGGACTAGAAAATGTAGAATACCTGTAGCGACTCCTAAACTATTTGGATTTCTGCCAACCCAAACTTGAAATCAGCAAAGAAACAATTTGTGTTATGGCTGATTCTTCTGAATGGCAACCTTAGATTTACTATGATAAGATGCTTTCCTTGTGCTATGAAAGTGCAGAGCGAATTTCCTTTGCCCTGGATTCTTGGATGAAAGACATGTAACCATGGATAGACATGGATGGGTTAAGTTGAGATATTTTAATGACACAGTATAGAACTATAGACTGCTGCAATAACAGTAAGAGGAACCTCTACATTAGAGTTCTTATTTAGCCTGGGCCTATGTTTTAAGGCATTTGTAGGTTATCAATCATTTTCAGTATAGGCTGGACAATTGTGTAATTCAGAGGCTATAATAACCAAATCCCCAAAACTGTTGGCATATACCACACTTCTCCTGAGTTATAATGCCTTACCTGCCCAATCCAACATGTTAGGTAGGAGGGTTCCAGAGACTGGGCTACTTTGAAGGCTTCATGTGCTTGCTAGATGAATATATAAAACCAAAACAAAAATGTTAAATTGGATCATGGTGGCTAAGGATGTACCTTGCCCCCCTTTCTCTCAGACATGGAAAAGAGTAATATAAGCCTTTTAAACTTCTATGGGAGCTCTGCTGGCACCTTCAATAAATAAAAGTTCGAGATTCAAAGTTTCATCTGTAATAAATGCAGTATATAGGTAAGACTTTCCCCACCCCTGAAAATGTAATACAACTAATAGGAGCCTAAAAGATAGACTCAGAACTACCACTGCCCCCATCCTCCTGAAATAGCTATGTTTCCAGCGCCTAAGGATTGCAACGTAAGCCTTTTTAATACTTTTGAATAAATACCTTGGAAAAGGGAAAGAGCAGAAAACATTCCCAAGGGACTGAAGGCCATTTAACCTTGACTTTTTACCGCCACCATTATTACCACAATAATAACTACGAATATGTGCAATGCTTTTTGGAATGCCCCGGATTTCGATTGTGGATGGCATGATTTTAATAGTGATGATGATATTTATATGTTTTAATGTGCATTTCAACTCTATTTTTTTAATTTTTAACTTAAGTGTATTTAATTGTCTGTTGTCTAAAGGCATCAAATAGCTGCCATATGTAAAGCCGACTTTAGTCCACTTTAGGGTAGAGAAAAGCAGGATGCAGAGTAAATAAGTAAATAAATTTGCTTAGTGATGAACAGTCATCCCTCCACACTTGCACTTTTGAATTTTGTGGATTTGATTACTTACAGATGTGATTAACATGTTCTCTCTAGGAATCTGTAGGTCCTCCAGTGTGACTCTATGGTCAACTTCCACCAGTCATGTTGGAAGACACAGAGATTTCCAGAGAAAACACCTTTCTTATCCATCTCTAGGTCCTCCAATGCTATGATCAGCTTCCAGCAGAAATTGACCATAGACTATGCTGGAAGATCTAGAAATTCTTAAAGAGGCATTCTCTCAGATTAAAAGATTGTAATTTCTTTATTCATGTCTGTTTCATTTTCATTGGTCCTGTTCCTCTAACCTCAGCAAATGTGGAGAGCTGAGTGTAGTTTATTTTCAGAGGTAGATTCTGTTTCCTTCATATAGCCACTATTGTTAATGTCACAATTCATTACTCAACCTATACTCGGCTTTTAAAACAAGGAATCCTTCAAGCATCCATACTTCAACCATCCATACTCCAATTGTGTCAATTTTAAACTATTTTTAAAAGGGAGGCTGCTGCTACTTCTTCAAAAAACAGTGTCAGGAGTGTCATACAGGAGTGCCAATGATCGCAAACACTATCATTGGTTTTGCTCCCCCCTCCCCCCAATCTTAATCAAATACATCCTGACCAACAAGTCAGAAAACATGGACTGGGTATCTGAGTGTTCTGATACGTCACTCAAAAGGGAGGGTTACATTTCCTTTTCCCCCCTAAAACTGCCGCTTCGCCTAACTGTTTAAACTTCAAATGCACAACTGACTGAGTGCTTCATCACATGAGAACACTCACCTCTATGTTTCCACTGGTTAAATACAAGACTCCCAAATTGGTCCAGGCCACAACATTCTAGACAAAAACAAAGATACTAAAGATATTAAACCAAAATATTCTTAAAGTCCCCCCTTCAGAACAAATGCATTATCTAGAGAACTTACAATTTGGTCAGCTTGAATAGATTTAATAAATGCATGTTGAGCAAGGGCATAGTTTCCAACACCTGAAAGATACAAATACATTGAGTGCAATACCTAGGAAACTCTGAACAATTTAACAGAGAGGCAATAATTGAAAAAAAAAATATTTTGAAAAGTACCTTTGGAGCTAGCCACCACTCCAAGAGCATTCCAGTAAAGATGGTTTTTACTGTCTATTCTGACAGCTTTTTTAAGACACTGGAAAAGATTGAGAGATATGTACAGTAATTCCATAAGTTCTAAAAAATATATACAATACATTTTCTGTATATTATCACATAAAGTGTTTTGTATTGGTTAAGGTTTAGAAATGATATCTGAAGAATGTCTATAGCTAGAAACTGCATCAAACAGAACAATCAGGAACTGATTTTTTTAAATTACCTGTACAGACTTCTCTAACAGTTCACTGATCTCATTTTTGCTGCCGCCAACTGCCGAAAGGTGATGCGCCTGATGATAGTAGTTAATCCCAAGATCACACCATGTATTTGGGGAGGACATCAATTTTAATCCTCTTCCATAACATCTACAGAAAAATACATCACAAAATGAAGAGGGCACATTAGTTTAAGGATTTTCTTATAGGCTATTGAGTTTATACACCTGCCATTCTAAAGGCAAATTCTTCCAAGATGCTACATGAGAGAGAGAGGCTGTTCCCCAACTTCCATAGTTAAGAGATGGGGTGGAGGCAGTGTAGTCCAAAAGGTGCTTGTGGCCCGCAACCATTTTGTGCATCTGTCCTTCAATTCCATTCAAAAACCACAAATGCCCTGAATTTCTTTTTTTTAAAAGGGGGGGGGGGGATTACTCATAAAACTCTCAAAATCACAGAGTAGGGTTAAGAATGAAACTCTCAAAATAAACATCTAAAATGAATATTTGTACACACATAGTCAAATTCCATGCAACAAAACTGAAAGATCAGTGAAAAGTGTTTAAGTACAAAACAGAAATAGAGATCAGGTCACATCTAGATTGTATTTTTGGCCAAAACTGCACTACTCTAACCCACCAAGGGAGTTGGCGTGCAGTTGTCCATTTCTACTTAAGAGGATTGGTGCAGAGAATAAGGACTCCAGGGCCTTCATCTGAGCCAACTCTTCTGCTAAAAAAATATGAAACCTCAGAATTAGAATCAAAGAATCATAGAGTTGAAAGAGACCTTGTGGGCATTCCAGTCCAACCCCCTGCCAAGAAGCAGGAACATCGCATTCCAAGCACCCCCAACAGATGGCCATCCAACCTCTGCTTAAAAGCCTCCAAAGAAGGAGCCTCCACCACTAATTCTAGGATATATAGACAAAATAGCCAAAATGTAATGTGTGAGATGGCGGGAGAAGCTACCAGCACTAACTTTTTTTTTCAACTGGTTCTTCTTCCCCCCTCAATCTCTTGGGATTCTTACAGTTGTCCTTTAAACTAAAACTTTGCTTAGTCAGACAGCTGGGCAGTTGTGTTAGCTATTCTTCTAATCCTTGGCTTCTAGGTTGCTAGCAGTCATCATTCCACTCTTCAGTGTGAATCATGGCAGCTGTGAGACATATAAACTGATATAGGAACTGCAAAGGCAGATTCCAAAGATGCCGTAGATGTTCTCAAGAGTTGCCAAAAACAATATTACAGTCTTATGAAGGGCCATGAGAAGTGCTGCTTGAAAAAAAAAAAGCTTGAATTTGCCCGAACACAGCCTCCCCCCCCCCCCTCTCCACTCTCTTGTGAACCTCCCCTCCTCATGTCAATAACACACTGTTAAGGAAGATAGTCAGCCAACCTTGGAAATCTGCGAAATACTGCATTATATATAGATATGCTCTGCAATACCTTCCTCCCAAACTGAGCAGGTCACTTTTCTTCAGCAAACATTTGTCCTTGTCCTGACCAATAAGGAATCCTAAAATTTTCACATTCACTTTGGAAGGTGTAATAACACAAACACAAGTACACGCATCTCCAAGCAATTTCCAAAGGCAAGATGCTTCTGGGCGATGCTTTGCAGCTCTAAAAGAAAAAGAAGATTCAGACTGGTGATTCTCTAAATAGAAGTTCCTTTTCCACTGGAGGAAGTGGAGGCAGGTATTTTTATCAGTTCCGTCGCTGTCAACTCATACGCTACTCTGAAAGGTCCTCTCTTAGCCCTCCAGAGGAAGTTTTTAAGAAGAGGGAGCTAAAAGGGGGGATATCTCTTCACAGCCATAAACACACATAAAGTTTCAACTCATGAATAAAAAGCTGTATTACTCCATTTTATAACTTTTCTATAAAATCAACAGGAATTCACAATACCATGTGGAGACAAAACTGTTCTCAATGAATTTTAGCACATAGTCAATTATTCCTGGATTTTCCTGCCACCCATTTTTCTAATCCCCCAAACTAAACTCATATTATCTAATATTATCAGCTTTATTGTACACTTCGTGTAAGCTTCTTCTCAGATTAGCAAAACATTGGGGATTGAATCTTATTCTAACATTGAAACAAATGGGAAATAGATAGGACATATAGTTTGCATCATCTGCAAGGACTAACTACTTAAAATTATATATTTTTTGCTTAGAAGTCAATTATATGCACAGAAGTAAGGCAGTATTTTAAATATTTATAAGACCCTAAGATGATAGTGGGAAAATATACATACGTATGAGAGAATACCAACCTTGCTAAAAATCCAAGGGATTGCTCGATATAGTCCAGAGCTTTTCCATCCAAGTAGTCAGCAAGAGCAGTCTTTGCCATCATGAAATAGCATTCTCCCAAACCTGGGAAGAAAATAATGAACATGTGATAAGACTGCAATAAACACATAGTTTCCAATTTTTTATTGTTCATAAAGCTTAAGTGTTTGTATTTAAACACTTCAGCTTTATGCACAATGAAAAAAAAATGGAAACTATGTGTTTGCTACTGTGCAAATTTAGCATAAACTAAATTTAGTATAGTGCTTTCATGCACATCAGCAGAAATACAGCAATAAATTAGCATGGAAATGGGGTGATGGTAATACTGAGATTTAGGTATTACATATACTGTATGTACACATTACTTCCAAATAATTGCATATAACATACAGAGAGTTTTAAAAAAGCAAATTCATGATCCCTAGTCATAACTAAGATACTAAATCTAACAAAAATGAATGAATACCTTTCAATGCAGGAACGTAATCTTTTGATTTCTTCAAGATATGCTGATATTCTGCAATAGCCTCTTTATATTTTCCTAGCATCTGTTCAATTGCTGCAGCCTTATAAATACTATATATAGATTTGGGGTTAAGCTCTCTGGCCTTTCGGAAAGACTTTAGGGCTGTTGTGAAGCCACCTCTGCTCAAATATGCCTCTCCAAGAGATTCCCAACAGTTGGCGTCCTTTGGATCTGCTCGTAGAGCTGCCTGCAAACTGGATACATAGGGAAAACACTGTGAATTGATTTTATTAGGGCGTGTACAACAGCACCCTATAAGCTTAATTATAACAGTCAGAAAATGCTGAACTACCAAATGTTTCATCTGTATGATCAGCAGTAGCTTCAGCTTGAATCCTGCACTCTGTGTTCAGAGACAAGAGAGAGGCTCCTTGGGGGCTCTACATCAATGTTGCACAAAGCATAGTTCCCAAATTTTCCTATTAATGAGTATGCTCAGTGGAAGCAATACAGCAGTCCCATAATACCTGATGAACCCACTGTGAAGATCGGTATTTCATTCCTCTTTGTGTAGCACCCAAAATTCTCCTCCAAACTTATTGCAAAATCCTGAAGCTGCTTCTCATGGACACGCCATGCTTCGAGACAAGCAGGCAGGATCAGAGAAATGTTTGACACCCTCTTCCCTCACAATGATTACAGAAGTATTGAAATTCACAGACAACTCTGAATGATCAGAGGAGAAGTCATCATTCGGCACATGATTATAGGCAAGTTAGCCAGAACTTCCCCAAACCAGCCTTCTTGCCATGAAGCATGAAATAACCATTTGAAGCAGCTACAGGGCTCTGTAGTAAGTTGGCAGTGGTAGCAGATGGTTGAGGTATGCACGCATCATATTTACAGTATGCTGAGAAAATGCTCAGATGTTCTGCATAAAAGGATGACACATTTTTATGCAAATTACTGCAAATTAGAATCAAGCAGTAAAACTCAGAGTAAAAAAAATCCCTTTCTAAAACATAAATGGGATACAAATTATTTTTTGAACTTGAATTATACAAAGTAATTCTCTTACTTTGCCACTGCTTGAGAATGCTGGCCAGCTCTCAGGTAATAAAGCCCACGACGAAGCCAAGCCCATTTTGCTCGCCCAGCACTTGCTCGTTCTGTCACTTCTGTCAAGATGGCAAGGGCAGTGTTCTAACAACCAAACATAATGAGAAGAGTTTATTATGCGTGTGCATAGTTGCAAAGAGCAGTCACATGCAACAGAGAACAAAATCAAATTAAACCTAAATTTTCCCATGATTTAGTAGTTACTGAGGACTTATATTTGATTTCATCCACATTTGCATACACCTGTCTGGAGATCATACTCCTCAGCTGGGAGCCCTGCCTCTTCATCAAACGTATGCAGTGGTTCCTAGTCATGGACCCAGTAACCGTTTCAGCCATTTAATTTGTGTTTTCATACTGTTTGTTTCATTTGGATGGCACAAATTTGTTTAACCCCCCCTCCCCCCCAGTACAGAAATATCAGTGAAATGAAAGAAAAGTGGGAACAGTAATCATTTGGTAATCATTTTTGGTGCTCAGCTGCAGGCCCTGGCAGTTGTGGCCACTTTGGGCCTCCAAGCCACATACACATTCTCCTTGGAAACAGTGTGTGTGTGTATATGGTGTGCAGACCCAGAAAGGACCCATGACTGCTGGTGCTGAAAACTGAAGGGAAGGGAGCGTGAGAAGCCCACCCATTGCCACCAATGTGATGAAAATATTCATTTTTTTGGACCTGGGATGAAAAAGCTCATTGGGAAAGGCGCCTGTTTTTTGGGAGAGGTGCTTAAAAACTAAAACGGGGCCTTACGAATGAAACAAACAGAAACAGATAGTGATTCTATACAGATGGACAAGATTCGTGGTTTCTCCTGATAAAAAGGTATTTTTCAGAAAATTTGTTCCAGAAGACTGCTTTTCCTACTAAGTCTGGAATTTGGAACCTTTGCATACCTTGAACTTTTGTTGTGTGTCCTCTCTAGTTTAAGCAAAGCATGTCTATGGTGATTTCCTCTCTGTGTTTATTCACACACACTCTCTTCCTGCATCACATAGATTTTCCCTTGTTCACTAGTGTCACACTGAGCATCTAGGAACCTGGTCTGGGGCTTCGTCTTTCTCTGCAGTTCCCTCCAGCTCAGTCTTCGGGCCAAATTATATTTCCCAATAGTTACATGTTCCAACATTTAGCTTTGACAACAAACACAGATCTTGAGGCTAAGATCTGGATCACACTGTCTATTATACTTATTGACAAAACTTTGCTGCTGTGCACACATAAACTCCCTTATGGAAATGGTTGGACATTTTACTGTGAAATATCCACAGTAAATTCAAGGCTGAAGTGAAATTGCACATGAAGTGCCATTATGCATAATGTGCACACACTGCATAAGGTAATACATTTGGGTTTTCAATCAGTTGTGCAATACTGACATCCAACATAAAGAGTTGCACAGCATGATTAATACATATGCAGAGACAGACATTACATTACCAATGTAGGAAGTCAGCTACTATACTTTCTGTGGTAAGCTCTGGTATAGACACCAATTTGTTGGGCATGTAGCAAAAATCGCTGCAACTATAATTTACTTCTGAATACTTTAAAAATATGACTTTAAAAGACATAATTTCAAAGATATAATCTCAAGTACAATAAACTTCAAATTGCTGTTTGGCACATGTTAAAATGCGTCAATATATGGAGTTCATAACAGCAAAGATCTCAGTGGTTCTTGGAAGAACTTACAATTTATCATTCCTTGCTTGTTTCCATACTGTAGTAAGGTTCACAAGGCAACCATGGTTGCAGTCATTGTTGTTGCAGTCAGAGTCAGTGAAATCAAATGTATTTAAATAGAAACCTTACTTATTTGTAAGCTTTATTTAATTACAATGCATTGTGCAATAGCTTGTATGAGGTGAGCCACAACTTAAAAACTTCCATCCAAAAGGCTCCCTCTATCGGTTCAACACTGAAATACTATGGAGAACAGGACTGAACTTCTCTATCAGTCTACTTTCAGGTTTGGCAACAATTAAATGAAGGGACTGAATTTCACACATGACAGCTTCAAAAATGCAGCCTGGTTTGCTGAAGTTATTCCACTTGTGTGGTTACTTCTGCTGTTTTGTAAATGAAAATAAATAGCTAAATACACAGAAATGAATTCAGAAAAATAATAATTCTGGGAAGAAATTGATGAAGGAATCAGCATCAGAGAAGCAAAAATGAAATGTATGCTACACAGGAAATTAACTGACTGAAAGCTAGAGGAACAAATAAAGCACAACATATTTGGGGGAACCACTTGTTATGTGTCAGAAACATCTCTTAACACAAAAGGCCCATCTCAGAAAAGTTTTTGAACAATTATGCCAATTGCTCCATTTGGTCCTGACCCAAATGAATGAGTGGGAAATATTTTTGAAGTTAGGAGAAGAGTGACAATCTAAGATAATTTGAAATTATTTTGCTTAGTATGAACAGAAGAGGGAACGATTTGTAACCCTGCAAAAAATTAACTCGAATAGAAGAAAAAGTAATTTTGAACCCACAGCATTTTGTGAAAAACACTGCAACCGTTCCAAATGCCTGCACTGCAATGGATAGTTTTTGAAAGAAAATACACAGTACCAAGTCTCCAAGCTCAGTGCTCAAATCCACCACCGCTGCTCCAGCATCACCATCGGTTCTATCTTTTTCAAAAGCCTTTTTGTAGCAGCCAAGAGCTCTGTTTTTATCTCCAGCTATATCTCTGTAGTATTCACCTAAGTAATAAAAAGCACTTCCTAGGTAATTGTCCAGTTTTGCTGCCTTCGAAATACGGGAAAAAAAGAACAGAGAATATTTCAATCACTGTTGCTTTCTTGAGCATACACATAATTGTGTTATATTATCTGTTAACGACAATTAGCAATCTGTCTTTTATATCAATATATATCCTAGCATGACCTCCATGTTGTTTTACTTTTATGAGCAAGAGAAGCTCTTTGGTGTCATTATAAACAATGTGCAAGTTTCCAATTACTCCTCAAATGCACTCACACAACTTGGTACCAGCAGAACACCACACCACTGGTTTCAACTTACAGGCCGTATCACTTTAATTCTCTATGTTTATCACCTCACTACCAAGACAAGCAGTAAGTTGGTCTCAAATATACAGGCAGTTCCAGGTTATGAACAAGATAGGTTCTGCAGGTTTGTTCTTAAGTTAAATTTGTATGTCAGTCAGAACAGGTTAATTTTTAAAGTGTAGCTCCAGTCCAAAATATTTTTTTGTAGCTTTGGATAATACCACTGTGGAGTTTGCTTTGCTGGATATGCCTCTGTTCAGAAGACTTCACCTCACTTTCTGTTCGTGTGACAACTGGATTTTGAAAAAAATTGGTTGTCATGGAAATAAAGACTTTTTTTTTTATATCAGGAGCAACTTGAGAAACTGCAAGCTGTTTCTGGCGTGAGAGAATTGGCAGTTTGCATGGGTGTTGCCCAGGGGACACCCGGATGTTTTGATATATTACCATCCTTGTAGGAGGCTTCTCTCATTTTCCTGCATGGGGAGCTGGAGCTGGCATAGGGAGTTCATCCGCACTCTCCCCGGATTCGAACCTGCGACCTGCCTGTCTTGCTGGCACAAGGGTTTAACTTGTGCCACCGGGGGCGCCAGTAAGGGTTGGTGATAAAACTTCAACTTCCTTGTGATAACACTCACAGAAGTGAATTTCCCTTCCTAGGGGTAGATTTTCTTTCACTATTGTTTCAGCCCTGTTTGTAACTAGGAGTTTTTTTGTTTGCAACCTGTGGACTGCCTGTATTAGTAGCAGCCTAAACTGATGGGAGCAGATAAGGGGAGCAAGATAACAATTCGACTCCCAGGCTATTTTTATCACTTGGTAATAGTTAGGATGAAACTATTATTCTGTTGCTCATCACTATTAGCCAGCAGTCTAATCACCAGAGCTTAATTACACTCTAACTGCATTCATTACTAATTAAATTGATTAGTCAGCAATCATTATGCCACACGCTTTACCTTCAAAAACTGTGTGACAGCCTTTGATTTATCCTTTCTTGTCTCTTCACTCATAAACCAGTAAGTGAGGCCCAGGCAGTAATGAAAGTCAGCCACTTCGGTTTCTTTTTTAATAGCTCTCTGGAAACTAAAAGAGAAAATGTTTTTTTCAAGGATTACCGTATATACTCGAGTATAAGACGACATGAATATAAGCTGAGGTACCTAATTTAACACAAAAAACTGGGAAAATGTATTGACTCGAGTATAAGCTGAGGGTGGGAAATGCAACAGCTACAGGTAAATTTCAAAATAAAAGTGGATACCAATAAAATTACATTAATTGAGGCATCAGTTGGTTAAATATTTTAAAATATTTAAATAAAACTGTAATTTAAGATAAAACTGCCCAGTTTTGATTAAATCATTATTCTAACCTTCTTCAATGTAAATGTGCTTACATATCCTACCAATAATAAAGCAAGTAAAATAATAAATGTAATAAAAATAATAAAGTAAAATAATGTAAAAATAACAATAATAAATAGATAAAAATAATAAATGTAATAATAGTAGAGTAAAATAATAAATGTAATAAAATAATAATAGAGTAAAACAATACATGTGATGATGATGATGATGATGATAACAGAGTTAAATAGTAAATAACATTGGCTAGAGTATAAGCCAAGAGGGGCTTTTTCAGTTTAACCAAAAGGGCAGAAAAACTTGACTTATACTCAAGTATATACAGTACCTTATTTCAAATGCCCAACCTTCAAATGCAGACCTTGAAAGAGCTACATTTGTGAACTACTATTCCTAGACCTCAGCAAGTTAAAGACCAAAAAAAAGACCTTTTGCAAATGAAAATGTGACTTACCTTGTTTCTGCCTCAGAGTAGTTCTTTTCTTTGTAATGAATCAATCCTTCAAGATAGTCAGCTTCTGCCAGATCAGGATGTGTCACTTTAAGCTCCTGTGCAATCTATAACAAAATAATAAATTCTGCTAGTTCACCCAGAAAAAATCAATCATTTTAACAAAAGGCCATACAATAAAGGAAAGCATACCAACCTTTGAAGCTTCCCCAGTAAGTCCTTTATTTAGATATGCCTGTCCTTTAAGAGATATAAGCTTCGGATTGTTGTTTTTATCCAAAACCTAGGGATCAAATTGATATTTGAGATCTCAATCCTCAGAAAACTAAAACTTTATCACAAATGCTTATTTCATCAAACCATTAGTTGCCATTTTTGAAATAGAGTGCCTAATTTTCATCCCACCAGAGGAGATGGAAAAGTCTGATACTATCAGACATTAGTGAATGCTACTCATATTAACTGACAAGGGAGTAAACTTGGAAACATCACTGGTTGAAACAAGTCTGATGTGCATGAAACCTAGATGTGTTATCAAGCTGTGTTTGTACATAAATGATCCCTGCATGAGTTCCAGCTATTTGCAGCTTCCTTCTTAAGTATCCAAGAAGACTGAATGAAAGAATAATATCTTTATTATTTATACTGATATCTGGTTGCATATGAACCTCAAAGGCCAGAGGGGGAAAGACATTCTTTATATAATCAAAAATGGTATGAATGGCGTCTCATCTGTACAGCTTGAATTTATTTCCTAACATGGAAATATGATAAGTTTCATTTTTGAAATGAATGTGCATGCATAGAGGTAAGACATCTTGTCTCACTTGGTTCTTAATTTTGAATAAGTGTTGCTTTATATCAGAGCTACTGATCAGGATGCAAACACCATGTCACCCTATCATCAACAGCTCTGCTCAGGTCTTGCACACTCAGGTCTGTGGCTTCCTTTATTTAGTCTATCCACCTGGAATGCAGTCTTCCTCTTTTCTTACTGCCTTATCCCTTACTACATACTATTGTTTTTTCTAGGGAGTCATGCCTTCTCGTGATATGGCCACAGCAAAATAGTCTGGATTTAATTGTCTTGGCTTCTAGAGAGAGCTCAGGCTTGATTTCCTCTAGGACCCATTTATTTCCCTTTCTAGCAGTTAATGCTATCCATTGACAAACTATATGTGCAAAACTGTATTTCTCAAAATGGAGAAACAATATCTCAGAGTTGTTTGTATGCATGACTGGATGTAGGGGAGAAAATTAATGAAAAAGGATCATGTTGGAAACCTTTACAGGCATAACTGCATGAATAGGGAAGGAAGGTTGCTAGCTTTTCTAAAAACTGCAGATCCTATTATGTTAAGGGGAAAACAAACATTTTCAAATATTGAAAGGAACACTGGCCCTCTGGAGAGAGAGAAAGCTGGATTTGGAAATTCTGTGAGGCAGACAGCTCAACAGGAAGGAATGGAAGCAGCATTTCAAATTAATCTAGGCTAGCTAGACATGGTAAAGAATGGAAAGAAGGTAAACTTGGGCTGGGCTGACAGTAAAGATTCCTCTGAATAATATGAACCTGTGATATGAAATAGAAACCATGTCAAGAGACATAACTACTCCTGTCTTGCTATAACAGAAACAAAGAAAGATGCAACTGTTAATTTAGTGAATGTAGAAGGTGAAGGACAACTCAGGTCTCACCTCTCTGTCATTTATATCATCAATTGCATGGGCATAATTACAATTCAAGGCTGGCACAGAATTTATAGAGTTGCTTTTTGAAAAGCTGATCTCATACCTGATCAAGGGAATTTATTGCTTCATCTGCAGCATCAGGGCCTGGAAGTCTAAGCAAGGCCACTGCTTTGAAACAAGAGGCACGTTCTTTGTGTTGCTGAAGGGAACTGTCTTCGTGAAGTTGTCCTAATGTCCTTAAGGCTGCCATCAAAGAAAGAAATCTAGTTCTGAACTTGTTTTAAAATCGCTTTCACTTTAACACCTTAACAATAGAATTCATTTTCACAACTTAAAACTGCTAGGGGTTTAGGAAATAATGATAATGTATTATCTTTATAATATGAGGCATTTTTATTTTTAAAAGCTATTCAAAACCACCTGCTTTTATTTTATAACATGTACCATTTCTACTTTCTACACTTTCAAGGGAACATGAAATAGTATTCACAATAAAATTAAACATATAAATCTTAATACCTAGCAGCAATCAGCAGTGTCACCAGAAGATCATAGAAGATGATGGAGACTTCTTTGCTGTTAATTTCAGGATTGTGTAATTATTTCTCACAAATCCACAGATCCAAGATGCTAGCCAGGCTTTTAAAACAGATTCTGAAAGCCTTATATTAACATAGGCTTGAGAGCTAAATAGCAACTGCACCTGTAGTTCCTACTTGACAGAGATGTTTGAAATTGTCTTTTCCACTGCTTTCATTGTCATTTGGTCAAATCACTTAATTTTTCAATCTTTTTATTCAATCTACTGCTGACTTATGTTTTGAAAGTACTTCATTGAAAAGTGGACTAAAAGTGAACACTATCTGTTTTTCAACAATTACCTTGATTGCAGGAATGAACAGCCTCTTTGTATTTGTGCATTTTCACCTGTACCTCTCCTAAGTAGCACCATGCGACTGGACACTGACTGGTCTGTTGCAAACCTGGCAGGAAAGATTGAATACATTTTAAATGTATGAGATCAGAAGGCTCTTGCTGTTATTTGATCTTTAAGAATGCTGTATAATGCTTCAGTCCACATATATAAATTGACTGCACCCAACATTACTTGCTCAGCCCTTAAACTGGAAACAGTTTGGCTTTCTTTCACAAACATTATTTTTCACGTATTATTTAATATACAAAGGCAAGTCAAAAAGTTTTGCCTCCTGTGTCAAAAAAACTTTATGGATGAACACATAACAGCAGAAGTTGCTACAGATCTTAACAAAACCATTTTGGAAAAATTCAGGGTTTTGCTTTGTGACTCAGAATTTTAGCACTGTTTTAACATCATTCAAGTCATTGAATCTGAAACCACAAAGGTTGACTTTTGGACTTCTGAAAGACAACCTACATGGTTTCAGATTCAATGACTTGAATGACATTAAAACAGCTTTAAAATCATGACCCACAAAGCAAAGCACTGAATTTTTCCAAAATGGTTCTGATGCCTGGATTAAGCTATGGCACAAATGTGTACAAATTGATGGTAACTGTTGAATTGTAGTTTTGCATAGGGGACAGTTCAGGCTATGGTTTGTAGCAACTTCTGCTGTTATATGTTCATTCATAATGTTTTTATGACACAGGAGGCAAAACCTTTTGACCCACCCTTGTATATTAAATATATTGTAGTCAACACTAGGAATGTGGCTTGTTAGATGGAAAACTTAATAACTGTTAAACTTGACATGGTCTAGATCTAACATGTCACTCACAATTAACTTTGGGTTCCTGTTGCCTTCAGAAACTGTCCAATGATAAACTAAATTGATTTTAGTGAGGTTCACTGCTACTGTAAAGTTTTACGGTAACATATAAAGCATAAGTGGATAACAATAGCTCTCCAGATGTTTTGAGGCAAGCCAACTTAGTGGATAGTAAGAGATTAGATCAAAAGGGGATTGTTATATCAAACTCCATTCCTTAACTTCATACTCTGAATAAGCAGTCACTCTGACCTCTTTCCACATTGCTTACCTTCTGTTAGACTTTTTTCAGCTTCGTCATATTTCTTTTCGTGGAAGGACTGAATTCCTAAAGCAGTAAGAGCTGGACCACTTCTTGAATCAATGCCCAATAGTTTCTGACAATAACTCAGGGCCTCCTCATTCAAGCTGCCTAGGAAGATTTATTTAAGCATATCTTAGAAATTGACAAAAAAAATCACAAGTAATTTTTCTACGTCCAGAGTTATTCAAGGAAAGAAATTAGGAAAGCCAAAAGTAGAATTAAAAATTAAAACCTTGAATGAAAGTTTAAAGGCTGCAGGGATTACCTGATTGAATGAAGTGTAAGCAAAGAACTTCCAGAGGATAACTCGCAGTCGGGTAGAGACTCATCATATCTTCACAGGCCGTCTTCAGTTTAGCATATTCATGAGGGAGCTTATTTTTGAAAGAGAAAAGCAGTTAGCAATTGTAGCAGCAGTAAAATCAGTAAAAGAAAAAATGTTTTACATTGGAGCAGTGGAAATAAAGGCAATCCTTACTTTTGATAAACACTCAACAAACTCTCCATATAACTTCTGGTGTTCTTCACTTGGAATTGGCTCTGTGGAATTCACAGCCTCTTCATGTGCATTAAGGAGCTGAAAAATAGCATGACAGATATTTCAGGACAGAGCAAGAGAATTCAAGAAAAAGCAAGCTTTTAACAAATGGTGACAAGACGTTTTACTACGATCTGTAACTAAAATTTGTCAAGATACAATTCTACTAGAACACAAACAAAAGGAAAAAAGAGAAAAAAATTATTTCTACATTGTTGTTGCCTTAGGATTGCCATTTCTGACTTGTGGAGACCCTGTTGTGGGTTTATTTGGTAGGATTTATTCAGAGGAAGGTTTTGCCTTTGCCTCCCTCTGAAGCTGAGAGCATGTGATTTGCCTAAGATCACTCAATGGATTTCAATGGCCGAACGAGTCTTCAAACTTGGGTCTCCAGAATTGTCCAATCATGCTGGCTTTTACATTGTTACATGCAGCTGCATTTTCTTCCATACAAATATGCACTTATGCAAGGCTGCAAATACACTGCTGCAACCTGGAAATAATTTTAAACAACTACAAAACGCTTCTTAGAATTTATTTATTTATTTATCATGTCAGAAGCCAGTTGAAGTTACAGTTATATTTAAAAACACAAACTAAGTTAAAAATTTAAAAAGTTAAAAACTTGACCTTATACTAAATTTCCTTTGAACAGAAGCTGGCCACTTGGGAGTGCCCCTGGTGTCGCTGTAAGAGGGTCCTCCACTGTGCATGTGGCAGACCTCAGGCTGCATTGTAGTAAGTGGTCTGTGGTTTGCTCTTCCCCATAGTCACATGTCGTGGACTTCAATTTGTAGCCCTATTTCTTAAGATTGGCTCTGCACCTCGTGGTCCCCAAACTCATCCTGTTCAGCACCTTCCAAGCCGCCCAGTGTGGCCAGGAGGGAGTCTCTCATCCTGTATCAGACACGGATTGAGGTTCCGGGTTTTAGCCTGCCACCTTTGTACTCTTGATTGCTGAGGTATTCCTGCAAGTAACTCTGTAGATCTTAGGAAGAGATTTCTTGATTTAAGGCATTGGTGTGCTGGCTGATAATCAAACAGAGGATGGACCAGACGTTAATGCCTTGGTCCTTTCATTATTGGCTGCTGCTTCCTGATGGATGTTAGATCGTACAATATCAGCTAAACAGTATAAAGCGTAGACAACCTGTGATAATGTGGCATGTCTTATTAAGGGCCATATCCATTGTTTTAACATGGCGAGATGTGTTTCATACTGGGCATGCAAATTCAGCAGCAGAGTAGCAAAGCACAAGGGCAGATGTCTTCATTGTGTCTGTTTGTGATCTCTAGATTGTGCCAGTTAGCTTTCATATACTACTTCTAGCGCCCACTTTTTGCTTGATAGTCAAGAAGTGCTTCTTGTAAGTCAGAGCACAGTCTAGGGTAACTCTCAGGTATTTTGCGGTGCTGCAATGCTCCAGTGGAATTCCTTCCCAGGTGATCCTTGGAGCTCGAGATGCTTGTCTGTTCTTATGGTGAAAAGCACATGTCTGCAGTTTAGATGAATTAGGAATCAGCTGGTCTCTGTCCCTTTTGGCAGTGTAAATGTTAAACATTGATGGAACAAGCACGCTCCCCCGAGGCAGGCCATTCTTCTGTTTTTGCCATCTGCTTCTCTGGCCCTGGAACTCAGTAGAACTTGTAGTAGATTTCTTATGAAGCGGGTGAGGTGGCAGTCCTTTGTGATATTATACATTTTTTCTCAGATGAAGGCAATGACTTACAGTGTCATAAACGGCTGACAGGTCTATAAAGATAGCTCCTGTAATCTGCTTCTTAGATTACTGCTTAGAATAAGGGTGGGATATCCTTTTTACACTTATTTCTTATTTTGGCACTCTCCATATCTCTCCTTTGCTGTCAACTGTAGAATGTTTTTGTTGGGAATCAGCCTGTGTTTGTGTTTCATGATGCTCAGGATCATGATGATCTTGATGTGGGACATGATGAGGGAAATGATGGTGCTGAGGCTGAGGTGCAAGATGGAGATGGTTTGGTCAATGATTTTCATATAGACAATGACAGAGAGGCTCCAGTGCAAAGGGTAGTTTCTCATGAGAATACTCCTGCTGGGCTTAAGGATAATGGTTTACTCCCTCTTTCTGTGAACTCTCAAGATTTGAGTTTGGAAAACAATCTGACACCTGAAAAATTTAATGAACAGCCAGAAAGGGAGTTGAAAACTAGGGGGCTAGAGTTCAGCCAGGATCGACAACAAACTCAATGTTTACCTCACTCCGAAAGGCTTCGTCAGATAAGAGGCAAAAGTGGGGGAAACGAAACCCATTTTTGGGCTTTGGGATATAAGGTTTGCTTCAAGGGAAAGCCTGTTAGATCAGGCATCGTTTGGAAATCATGTTCATGTGCCCTGGAAATCCTGTTCAAGAGGTCTTGTTCTTATAAAGATTTTTAGCATTTTGCTGTGGTCTAGCACCTTCTGGATTATCTTTGCAACCTGTTGATTCCTGTCTGGATAAATACTGCCTTAGATTGTTTTTATATCTTTTGTGGACATTGCTTTGAATAACTGCATGTCACTGATCTTTTACATTTTGAAATTTTCCTATTTTTACAAGCATTTCTTTCTACTGACTATTTTACTCAGCTTCAATAAAAAGGATTGGTTTTTCACTCAACATGTGGTATGTTTTAAAGTCAGAGGGTATTGTTTCTGTTCTGGAGTGCAACAGTTTTTTCCAAGAAAGCATGCTTGCAATTACAGCAATAAGGTATGTCCAGCTCGATCTACTGCTCCTCCCATGCTTGTTTTCATCCAAAATAAAGCTGATACCTGACCGAAGGCTGATGTGGAAAGCTTGTGTAAAATAAGAATGAAAATGTAGCATGCATCCTTTACCCACTAACAATTCTACACATATCCCAATTTGGCGGGGGGTGGGGGTGGCAGAAGCAAGTATCATTCACCAAGTTTAGTGGAAAATATACTGCATGATCATTTCTGAAAAATGATGCCATTCCAGTCAAGGAGGTAATATATATGAAGCAGGGACAGAAAAGGGTATAACCAAAAAAATCTGAAGTAGTCACCTGCTATGGTACTTTTAAAATAAGTGTTCACATTTCCTGCTGGGTCCAAAATAGTTGAATCATAGATTCAAACAACTGTTTCTTAAAATTTGTATATTGGTCTCACTTTCCATTTGAAAATTCAAAACCATCTGCCAAGGTTATTCTGAAATTTATCAGGAATATTAATTTGTTTATTATATTTATATCACACTCTTCTTGACCCCAAAGGAGACTCAAGGCAGCTTAACATATGGGCAAGTATTCAATGCCTTGACACAACATATAATTAAAATAAACATTAAAATTAAAATTAAAATTACTACACACTAAAACATTTAAAAACATTACACTCACGATTAAAACCACACCACTCATAATCATAATTGTGCTGTATATGTTTTATATATTTTAATTGCATGTGATATTGTTTTAACTGAACCGATACTTGTTTTTTAGCTTCTGTACAAATAATTGTTTTTAATTCCCGGCAGTTTTTTACATGCCAATAAGCTGCTTTGGAATCTGCATAAGAAGAAAGGTGAGCTATATATTAAATAAATAAATACAATTGTATAAATGTTAGGGGTTTAAAATGACAAAATATCCAAACGGAAGCCTTACCAACTGCTGTGTTTCATTATCCTGGACATGTGTGCCTTCTTCCAGTAACTGAATCAGTCTCTTCCAGAGCTGATGAAGCTCAGCATTGTCTGCACCTTCTTCCCGTCTTATTTTTATCAGCTTGTGCCACATTCGAGCCACCTGTCAAGACAACCAGTCTAGCTTTAGTGGCTTTTCAAATCAGAAGCATGTTTGATCTTTGACTGCTAGAGAATTGGAAAACATTTTCCAATTCCAGAGATCAAAGTGAATGTCTTTTGCTTAACTGAGATGTCAGACGCAATAAAGAAATAGCATTATAAGTCGACTTTGCAGTGAGGCTTATACTGTTCACTGAGCCATACAACTCCATAAATTGATTTAGTGCTATGATGTGGACAGATCTCCTCTACACATTATTAATGGTGGCTTCCAGTTTAGAAGCTCCATAAGAACTGAATTGCAATCAGTTCTTATGGAGCATTCAAACAAAGATGTCAGCGAACTACATTCTCATGCTTTCAGGGTCACTCATCTATACTGGACTTTTAAAAAAAAATACAAGATTTGTGACAATGCTTTAATAATAAAATATAGCCTTCTATAGTATGAATAGGCAAGGCCCTTTTAAGGCTTTAAAGTTTCTTAAAACTCTAAAATATCCTTTATAGAAGCTGAATACATTTTATCACTTTTTGCTTCCATTTTATTGCCTACTAATTGCCCCGAGAACAGACTGATACTAGGAAAATTAAGAATTTGTTTACCTAAAAGAGCTTTTCATTACTATTTCCTCTCATTCTTTTTGGTGCAAAAATGGAAAGAGGAGAGCAAGTAAATAATTAAAGTCTCCCCTCATAGCTACAGAAACTGATGAACAAACTAGACACTTTTTAAAGTGCAATCAAGAAGGCTATCCATTCTTAAATGTCTCACCTAAATTCACCCACTAAGGAAGAAAACTGACCTTAAAAGGAGGAAAGTTTTTATTAATGTTGCTGAGAATGATATGTCTTTGAGTAAATAGGGTTTTTTTTTTTTGCAGTTTCTCCAGTTGCTCCTGACACGACCAAAAAATAATAAAATCTAGATAATCTGCTTTGAACTAGATTATATGGCATAATACACACATATAATCCAGATAACGTGGATTACCTGCTTTGATAATCAGGATTATAGGGCAGTGTAGAAGGGGCCTTATAGGAAAGAGAATTGCAGATTATTAAAGTATTGCATATACTCCAGTACAAGCAGAGTTTTTCAGCCCTTTTTAAAGGCTGAACTCCTCCCTGCCCTCAGCTTATACGCAACTCAAGGCTATTTATTATTTTACTCTGTTATTATTATTATTATTATTATTATTATTATTATTATTATTTTATTACATTTATTATTTTACTCTATTCATTATTATTGTTATTATTATATTTGGATTATTTTACTCTATTATTATTTTTATTACATTTATTATTTTACTCTATTTATTATTGTGATTACATTTATTATTTTACTCTATTATTACTTGAAGGATACATAAGCACATTTACACTGATGAAAGCTAGAATGGTTTAATCAGAGTTGGGCAGTCTAATCTTAAATTACAGTTTTATGTAAATATTCAAAAACATTTAACCTACGGATGCCTCAATCAATGTAATTTTATTGGTATCTATTTTTATTTTGAAATTTACCAGTAGCTGTTGCATTATCCACCCTTGGCTTATACTCGAGTCAATAAATTTTCCCAGGTTTCTTTGCGGTAAAATTAGGTGCCTCGGCTTATATTCAGGTCAGCTTTTACTCAAGTATATATGGTAGGTACAATAAAGCCTATGTGGGTCTTCTTTTTAAATTCTACTTTCACTAAATTGCAAAAAGCAATGTTTCTGCAGCACTGAACAATCTTCATGAAGATAAAAAGGAAAAAAAACTATTAACATACTTTCAGATATTATAATAGTAGAAAAACTGACACTGAAAGAATCAATAAAAAAGCAATGAGTGCATACAGCAGATGGTCTGAAAATATGCTATACTAACTACAAGGTTTTCATGGAACATTTGCTCATTAAGAAACTGACTTTCTTAATGGTTGGCTTAATGAAACCTACGTATTGCCAGTGGAAAATGTAAAAGAAAAACTGACATACACTCCCCCACACCTTTAACTTAAAAGGCTTTTTGGTAATGAAAGCATCAAAGTATTTGACATGCTTTCAGTACCAAAAAGGGCTTTAAAAAGAATTAGATCTGTATAAAGTTATCAAGACAATTTCTTTGCAGATTCACTGCGATGGTAATTGAAGCTGATGTTCTCAGCCTCTAAAGGAAATGAAAATAAGCCCTAAAATCTGAAGTGTCAAAAAAGGAGCCTGAGGGAAAACAGTGACGTGCAGTTATGAAATGGAATCACCGAGGTAATTGGGTCAGAATTCAGTCATATGGGAAAATGGATTGCAAGATGCCTCACAGCTATGTTTGAAAATAAACTTTTCTATTATTTGATTATATATTGATTAAATTTTCTCAAATCAGTTGCAGTAGGTAGTAACTTACCTTAAAACAATGTTAACATGTATACTCCCATATAAGTCTGCCTCATATATATGCTGAGGCCATGTTTGAAGACCAAAACTGACTATGCTCTTACCCGTGGATAAATCAAGGGAAAACCTTTTGGCATGCAACATACAAATCTTTTCCTCTCCTTTTAAAAAATGCATAGAGAGCTGGTAATCGATAGGTACCACCTTGGCAGGAAGGTAACGCCGCTTCATGCAGTCATGCCGGCCACATGAGAGAGATTACCAGATCTAACTCTATATTTCGAAGCGAGTTGTTTAGATTAAAGATTGGATTACATTACAAAAAAGAAAGGCCTTGACATTGGAAGGACATGACCTGAGGGCAGGTTGGCATGCGTATTTGTGGTATGAGAAGAAAATGAATTTTGGAAACCACTTCATACACTCAGCTCTGCTAAAAGTCTGGGACAAATATAAAAAAGACTATGTAGTAAAACTCCTTTATGGCTATCATCCCTTGAGGCATGACAACGAAGAGAGCTAGGATGGAGTGAATGGCCTACATATCGTGACATTCGAAAGGGAGAAGGGAATGAGTTCAACGTTAAGATTCAATAAGAGCTAAGGGTTAATTTTAGAAACTTATTTTGGTTTCAATATCATCAAATCAAAGAATATTATAATAAGGACAGTAAAGTAGGATTTGAAGAGAAGCAGTCAGAATGGGATAAAATACTAATGAACAAGAAGAAAATTATTGTGAATATTTACAGGCTACTGTTGGGATGGAATAAAAAAAGGGAACAGATTAAAGACTGCATGACCAAACGGGTAAGAAACATAGGGAGGACAATGTTAGATGAATGGGAAACAATGTGGAACAGAAAATTAAAATACACCTATGCCTACAATTTAAAAGAAAATTGGCTAAAAATGATGTATCAATGGTACATGACCCCAGAGAAAATAGCAAAATTCTCCAAAGAATATAATCATAACTGTTGGAAGTGTGAGAAACAAGGAGGATCTTTTTTCATATGTGGTGGTCATGTGACAAAGCAAGAGGGTTTTGGAAAGAAATTCATGAACTGTGCCGAAAAATTCTCTATGCACCCTGAGTATTTCTTATTAGGGATGACAAATATGGAGTGGAATATTAATCAAGATAGAGACAGAAAGATTTACCATCAAGATATGAATGTATTGAGAAAATACTAGAAATCATGAGTATGCATAAATTAACATCTTTAGTATCCTCCTACACACATTTTTTCCTTTTTACTGTAATCCTGCTTAAATCTATAATAAAACGTATTTCAAAAAATGCAGAGAGAGAACATACTTAGGAAAAGCTAAACAGGAGGAGAGGAGAGTTTGAGGGGTTATAATATGTGTAACTTGCTGATCTTACTGTTTGCGTTTCTATAAATACATATAGGGAAAGTAATATACTGTATTTCATCACATAATAGTTGCACCTTTATTCCTTTTGTTGGAAAAAAGGGGTGAGACTACTACGTGATTAAATAAAATTGGGGTCTTGTTAGCCAGTTTCTTTTTAAAAAACCAAAAATGTTTCTTACCTCAAGGCAAAGAGTTAGTTTAAACTGTCTTTAAGGAGGAAATGGGTGGTGCAGCAGGTTAAACTGCTGAGTTGCTGAACTTGCTGACCGAAAGGTTGGTGGTTTGAATCTGGGGAGCGGGGTGAGCTCCCGCTGTTACCCCCAGCTTCTGCCAACCTAGTAGTTCAAAAACATGCAAATGTGAGTAGATCAAAAGATACCACCTTGGCGGGAAGGTAACGCCGCTTCATGCAGTCATGCCGGCCACATGCCCTTAGAGGCATCTATGGACAATACTGGCTCTTCAGCTTAGAAAATGGAGATGAGCACCATCACCCAGAGTAGGACACGATTAGACTTAATGTTAAGGGGAAACCTTTACTTTTTAAGGAGGAAATGGAGGAGGGAGAACACAATGTTTGTTTTTCGCTTTGTTTAAAACTTCCTGCGATGACTGCAAGAAGAAAGGGGAAAAAACTGGGACCAAAAAAATAGGGGTGCACCGGTGACTATTATGTGAAGAAATGTGGTAAATGAAGAAAAAGAATGAGCATGCATCCTGAATAAAATGTGGGAGGAAAGAGCAAGGAAAGCAACAGTAACTTGTCTCTATTAGGAACCCTATTACCTGCTGCAATCTTTAATAAAGACTTCCTGCATAAACTTCTCTGCAGACCCCATTTTTAATACGATCTTACAGACCTTCACTTTGGGTCCCTAGCATTGACCAATGTACAAACTGACCCAAGTTTGGAGGGGGGAAAATTCTGTCAACTTATACCGCAGTATATACAGTAATAGAATATGTGGCCACAGCATCCCCTGGAAGGATAGAGAAGGTAATCTTTACGAGACTGTTGCTTGTAAAAACAATAAAGTCCTTAAGGAATATTTGCCAATCTCAAACTAGCAAAAAACATCTGCTGGCAACATTCTTTTATTAAAGAAACCAATTACAAATATTGATTGCAGCAAATGAAGATCAATGAGATAATGAGTAACCTGAGGGTACTTTTTTTCTTGCTGATACAGGTCTACCAGTTTTCTACAGACATCACACCACTTCTGTTTATCTGTGCTAGAAAAAAAGGACAAAAGAATGCCTATCAGTACACCAATGTTACAACAAACATCGCACATCAATTTAAAATGTGACATATGTTAAGATACTCTTATGTATTTTTTTTGTTTTCAATGCCATCTTCAATGAATGAATATTGAAACATGTTTCTTGTAACCAATTCAAAGTTCTCTCATCCCCTATGTTCTCTAGTGCCTTTCTTTTACTTATTTGTATGTACTAACCACCTTCCCCTCTCTGATCCTCTGATCACATCTGTTTCTGGACTAGTTTCCATTTAATTGGCCCCCACTTCTATGAAGCTGGAGGCAGTAGGGACCTTTTCCTTAATAAACTATAAGCAATGTACACGCTTCCCCACCTTCCCACTTCATTATCACAGCAACCCTGTAAAGCAGGTGAGTTTCAGAATGAGTGACTGGCCCAACGCCACTCAGGTGGGTTCCATGCCTCAGTGGGGATTCAACACTGTGATCACTACATACACCTCACGGGGTCTTTGTTTTTCTTTTTGCAAAGGCATGTTGTTTTCCTAAATGTTTTGGTCTTGAGAAAATGGAAAAGATGCTTCCTCGTAACAGGAGCCATGCACAATCTATTATTTCCTTTCCCTCTCAATTGGCTCATAGGACTTTGTGTGATAGGGAAGTGGAGAAGATTGTGAAGAAGATTGGTGAATCTTACCACATAAAGTATTTTACAGAATTCTTTTACTATTTTGCATGAATAGATTTCCAGAAATTTAACTATTTTGTATTGCCTGAAGCTGGAATTTGACTCGAAGATAGAAAGATTGCCAGGTGGTGATGAATTCTATACTTTTGTAGGCAGGCCTGTAGCGAGGGGGTGGTTTTAGGGGTTCAAACCCCCCCCCCCGAAATGTTTCAGATTTTTTTTAAAAAACCTAGTTTACTCATGAATTTTAACTGGTTAACCAAATCCCCATGCTAGGTCTATGAGATGCAAAAAATTAAGAGTCCTCCCACAACTGTAAGCACTATCTCAAGCCAATATTGACAATTTATTCACACTGTCATTACTTGCAGCAATAGCCAATGTAGTGAAGCAACCAAGTTGTGCGTGTGTGTGTTGAATGCTCTCATTAAGGAGGCCAGACTTGGTGGAGGTGGTTGACAGGGGCGGAGCTACAGGCTATTGAAGGTTGCTCTGCCCCCTGCTGTGCTCTTTGCTTCAGCGTGAGCTAGGAGGCAGGTTTCAAACCTGCCCCCCCCCCCGAAATTTTCAACCCTCCTCGAAATTTTCAACTCCCCCCTGAAATTTTCAAACCCTCCCCCGCTGAAATTGTCAACCCTCCCCGAAATTTTTTTCTGGATACAGCCCTGTTTGTAGGTATAATTTAGCACTATAAGAATGCTACTAAAACAAATAACAGAATGAAAATAAGCATCATACGAATTTTATATTGCTGCAAATATTTAAAGATCACCAGCTTCTTTCTTACCTTTCATAGAGTTCTAGGAGTTTCTGGTAAACATTAACCAAATCCTCCCTCACATCTGCACCGTTTGTTTTTTCATACAAATTTGCCAGTCCCTAGAAAATGAAAGTTATTTTTAATCAAATCCTGATGTATACTGTGTTACTGAGGTGACCTCTTAATTCACTTCAGTGCTAATCCAGTAAACACTTTTCTGTACATGAACACGTGGGTGCGCACTACAGCAGTGGTTCTCAACCTGTGGGTCCCCAGATGTTTTGGCCTTAAACTCCCAGAAACCCTAACAGTTGGTAAACTGGCTGGGATTTCTGGGAGTTGTAGGCCAAAACACCTGGGGACCCACAGGTTGAGAATCACTGCACTACAGTAATCTTGAAGAATAGGCTTGAGGGTCCATCTACACCTGAGAAATAATGCACTTTGATGTCACTTTAATGGCCATGGTTCAATGTTATGGAAACACGTATGTTGTATTTTTATATGTTCTTTTAATTTTTTCTGCCAAAAAGTGCTGGCATTTCATCATACTATAACTAACAGGATTACACAGAATTGAGCAGTGGCAGATAAGCTGGTGTCAAGATGCAATATTTATAGAGTGTAGATGTGCCCTAAGAGCCCAGGATCACTGAAGTATCTCAGCACCCTCACTACCACCACCATCAAACATCTCAGCAACTCCATTACCACCATCATCCCAACAACAGAGAGGAAACAGATGTTTTTTGTTCTTGTTGGGGAAGTGTTGTAGTACCTGCTATCAAAATTTTCATCTTTGCTACCAGGTGATGCTCACTTCGCTGGGTAGTGAAGGGAAGTAGGCAAGGCTCTTAGGATACATGGGAAAGTGGAGAAAGACTACATGTGGCATCATATGGTGCAAATATTCCAGAAATGGAGGTCTATTTTTGGAAAATCTGCAACTTCATGGTGCAAATATGGTTTTTTGAGTATTTTAAGATGTTGTACAAATATTTAAAATGTTACGATGTTAAATATTATTAATTTTATATTATCACTACTAGAGATCCAGTAAAATGTGCTAAATCTAATCCCAACTGAATTTGGACATAGAACTTTACCTCTGTAGTTCAAACGGAAGATCTTTCCAGATGGAAGAAAATATGTTTACAATATTTGTCATGGTATTGTCTGAAGAGCAAGCTGAGCAGCAGTGTTCCTGATGCATTAGCAAACAAGGAAGAACAATCTCCTTGAAAGTGCTGCCAGAAAGGATTAAAGTGCTCATTAAAATGGTCTGGTGTGGTTGTACTTCAATCCTTTACTTCTGTAAGACATGGAGGCTTTCTTCCCACATCATGGAAAATGATACTGAATGCCTACTTGCCTGCCATGCCAGCAACTGCCCTGGTTCAAGTTCAGTGGCCTTCCTGTAGGCACCTTGGGCTTGGTCGGGTTGTTCCAGCTCAGCAGCTGCCAGGCCAATGAATACCCAGGCATTGTAGTTATTTTTTTCTTGTTTCAGAACAGTCTGCAAAAACACATTTGTGTATAAAGCACTACACAATACAAAGACAACAATTAACACACATTTCACAGCTGAAAAAGCAGAACTTGTGTCTCACTCGGATACATCACTGTGATGTACACTGCCCTATCAAAAAAATAAAAATCAGGATAATGTATGACATTGAAAGCTATAGAAGAGCATATCTAAAGAGAATACATATGTTTTGTACATGATTTGTCCCAAAAGTAATGAAAATGATCATTTTTTTGCACAGCCCAGAAGGGCCAGGAAAGGAAAGTGGGCATTCGGGAGAATGGTATGACACTCTCATAGAGTTGGATCATTTGCTTCGAGCTCGGGCTTCTAGCACAGTGGGAGAATCATGATATCCAGTGCACAACATAATTATTGTTTTGCAGTAGATCAAAGTGTCCACAGCTACAGAGAAATACTATATGATTCTAAAATACAATGAAAATAATATTTAAAATGGCAAGGATTCCTCCAAAAACATCCCATTTCACATGAAAAATGCTTAGTTTACATCCTCACCTTGCAGTGTTTCAGTGCTTCTTTGTATTCTTTATTTCTTATGGCATCTCTGGCATTTTTCAGTGCTGCTTTCACTTCCTTGTTTGACATAACTGCTGATACTATTAACATAAGATAACTATTATGTAGCAAACAATATTAGTTCTTACAACTTACCAAATTATTGCTTTATCAATACAATATCTGGTCCAGATACAGAACCCAATCAAAGCAAACACAGTTGATATACACAATAACAATGCTTTCATCCAACAGTATGCCATAATTCTGGAGAATCCTGGTTTTCTTAGTCATGCATGGAACCCATTTGCTTTTTCTTGATTTTCTCCTACCAACAAGAATGGCGAACTCTAAAAATTGAAAACTGATCATATCATGTAACTCAGGTCTCCTGCCTTGTTGCAAGCTAGAACAGTGTTTCTCAAACTGTTCAAAACATAACCTGGTGTTTTGAACTTCAGCTCCCAGAAATCCCAGCCAGCTTACCAACTCTTAGGAATTGTGGGAGTTGAAGTCCAAACATCTGGAGGAGCACAGTTTGAGAAACTCTGAGCTAGAATAATAAAGTATGTTTACCAATGGTGACTTGCAAATAATATATCCATTCGGGAGCCCTAGCTATACTACCCACTGAATCTTACTTTGTGTTTTATAAGGATAGCAGGCTAGCTTAGGAGAGCAGGAAAGGATGCCACATAAACATTAGGAAGAACTTCCTGAGGATAAGAGCTGTTCAGCAGTGGAATATGCTGCCTTGGAACATGGTGGTCTTTCCTTCTTGAGAGGTTTTTAAGCAGTGTGTACTTCCTGCAGGACAGAAGGGGGTTGGACTAGAGGGCCCTCGTGGTCTCTTCTACAAGCCAAACAACTTGCAAATATACACAATCTCTCCAACACATTACCACCATTTCATCAGCTCCTTCTCCATGCAAAGAAATGTTACAATTTTGTATCAATATGCATCACGCAAACCAATGAAGCAATATTTTTGTGAATAGCTTGGGCTAGGCAGTGCTCTCCCTACTTGGTCAGTTGTGACATCCCTATGTAAAAGAAACAAGTAGACAAGACAGTCAATGGCCAGGAGGTTCAAGAGGAATAAATGGCTGAGAAGGCTGCTGTCATATTCCACCATCTACCTCTCACCAGCATATAAACTAGCCTAGCCTTATTATCTTGGAACTGGTAGCTGGGGATCGGTTTGACTAAATGATCATGACAGAAGCTGGATTTTAACAAGACCTGAGCATTACAACTCACCATCAGTATTATGGTACTTTCCAGAAGTATAACCAGACCAAATAGCAGTTGACATTCAGGAGGAAGTGACTGGCTTTAGACAAGATTTGGGTAAACTATGGCCCTTGGGATCACAAGCACCTCTGCTCTCACTGCTATTTTTGTGAGCCTTGACTTTTACAGACTCCCAAACTGCTCTATTGCAGATTTGTTTTAAAGGCGAAAGGGTGGAGGTAAGCATCCAATACTCTTTCATTCACAGGTCCCTTTTTTAACACCAAAACCTACCAATTTTTCAGCAAAAAATTGGATCCACCTGTGCTAGACATCTGTTATTATTAGTATTAAAGTAAAGGTAAAGGTTTCCCCTTGACATTATGTCTAATCATGTCCAACTTTTAGGGGGACTGTGCTCATCTCCATTTCTAAGCCGAAGAGCAGGCGTTGTCCGTAGACACCTCCAAGATCATGTGGCTGGCATGACTGCATGGAGCACTGTTACTTTCCCTCTAGAGTGATATTTATTGATCTACTCACATTTACATGTTTTTGAACTGCTAGGTTGGCACAAGCTAGGGCAAACAGCGGAAGCTCATTCCGCTCCCCAGATTCGAACCACTGACAGCAAGTTCAGCAGCTCAGTGTTTAAACCTGCTGCGCCATTTTTATTTTATAAATATTTACTTTATTTTTATTCTGCCTTTCTCTCCATAAGGACTCAAGGCAGCTAACGGTGACATGACACAATACAATACAATTTTAAAAACAAGATGAATGCCTGTGCATATGAATATAAACATTAACAAAAAAACAAATTAAATATATGTGTCATGAGTATAGATGTATAAGTACAATTAAAATTTATTTTTTTATTTTTTTTAGAGGTGTGTTCAGAATACACTTCTTTAAGCCTGTTTTGAAATGTCTTCAAATCATAGAATCATAGAGTTGGAAGAGACCTCATGGGCCATCCAGTCCAACCCCCTGCCAAGAAGCAGGAAAACTGCATTCAAAGCACCCCAGCTTCTGTTTAAAAGCTTCCAAAGAAGGAGCCTCCACCACACTCCAGGGAAGAGAGTTCCACTGCTGAATGGCTCTCATAGTCAGGAAGTTCTTCCTCATGTTCAGATGGAATCTCCTTTCTTGTAGTTTGAAGCCATTGTTCTGTGTCCTAGTCTCTAGGGCAGCAGAAAAAAAAGCTTGCTCCCTCCTCCCTATGACTTCCTCTCACATATTTATACATGGCTATTATGTCTCCTCTCAACCTTCTCTTCTTCAGGCTAAACATGCCTAGCTCTTTCAGCTGCTCCTCATAGGGCTTGTTCTCCAGATCTGTGATCATTTTAGTTGCCCTCCTCTGGACACATTCCAGCTTGTCAATATCTCTCTTCAATTGTGGTGACCAGAATTGGATACAATATTCCAGGTGTGGTCTAACCAAGGCAGAATAGAGGGGTAGCATTACTTCCCTGGATCTAGACACTATGCTCCTATTGATGCAAGCCAAAATCTCATTGGATTTTTTGCCGCTGCATTACATTGTTGGCTCATGTTTAACTTGTTGACCAAGAAGCAAGTACTGCTCTCGGGCCATGTGTTCCCCATTCTGTATTTTTGCATTTCATTGATGCAGGCTAAAATCCCATTGGCTTTTTTTTTTTTGCCGCTGCATCACATTGTTGGCTCATGTTTAACAAGAGGCACGTACTGCTCTCGGGCCACGTGTTCCTCATTCTGTATCTTCGCATTTCATTTTTTCTGCCTAAGTGGAGTATCTTGCATTTGTCAAGGTTGAACTTCATTTTGTAGTTTTGGCCCATCTCTCTAATCTGTTAAGATCGTTTTGAATCCTGCTCCTGTCCTCTGGAGTATTGGCTATCTCTCCCAATTTGGTGTCGTCTGCAAACTTGATGATCATGCCTTCTAAGCCTTCATCTAAGTCATTTATAGATAGATAAAGGCTTAGAAGGCGTGATCATCAAGTTTGCAGACGACACCAAATTGGGAGGGATAGCCAATACTCCAGAAGACAGGAACAGAATTGGCGACTGTTTGCATGGATCATATAAAGGTCTGCATTTCTAATTACGCAAGTGTAAGCCTTCAGGTGGCCTTACCAAACTACAAATCTCAGGATTCCACAGCATTGAGACATGGAAGCTAAAGTGGTGACATGCTGCATTCATTATACAGCAGGCATGGGCAAACTTGGTCCCTCCAGGCGTTTTGGACTTCAACTCCCACAATTCCTAACAGCCGGTAGGCTGTTAGGAATTGTGGGAGTTGAAGTCCAAAACGCCTGGACGGCCCAAGTTTGCCCAGGCCTGTTCTACAGGGATAGAGACGGAAACCTATAAAGGCCAAAAGACTTTGCAAGTCAATCTTTGAGAACGAGGATTGAGAGGCTCATAAAGGCGACCCAACAAAGATGGACAGACCGCAGTGGAATTTTATACCGGCCGGTGGGCGACCCACTGCCCCAGAGACGCCTCCTGGACGGTCCTTCCTCTCGGGTCTTCCCTCTCCAGGGACTCACTGCAACAGCCCATTCGCAGAGCTCCAACCGGAAGACCTTCGCCTGAGGCTGCCTGTCAATCACGCCTTGCCACACAACCACCGCCGTAGCCCCGCCCACTGGAATGGACCGCAGTGCGCAGGCGCGTGGAAGCGCTTGGTTTTTTTTCCCCCCTCCTCACCTAACTCCGCCTTCCTTCTCTGACGTCAGAAGGAAAAAGAATAACAATCCCAAAGAGTGTCACAGTCAATCTCTTCCCCAGCGTCGAAGAGGCGGGAAGTATCGTTCCGCAAAAGTTCCGTCGACACAAACGGAAGAGATTTCGTCTGAATTCCCCTCATAATTTGGGTACAGAGTGAATGCAGTTTGATGTTGTTTGGAACTGCCATGGATCAATTCTTTGGAGTCATGGGAGCTCCCGGTAGCGCAATGAGTTAAACCCTTGTGCCGGCAGGACTGAAGACCGACAGGTCGCAGGTTCGAATCTGGGGAGAGCAGGGATGAGCTCCCTCTGTCAGCTCCAGCTCCCCCTGTGGGAACATGAGAGAAGCCTTCCACAAGGATGGTAAAACATCAAAACATCCCGGCGTTCCCTGGGCAACGTCCTTGCAGACGGCCAATTCTCTCACACCAGAAGCGACTTGCAGTTTCTCAAGTCACTCCTGACATGAAAAAAGGGAATTGTAGTTCTACAAAGGCTTCAGGCATGGGCAAACTTGGGCCCTCCAGGTGTTTTGGACTCCAACTCCCACAATTCCGGCTACTAGGCTTTGTAGAACTACTCCCACAATTCCTAATAGCCGGAATTGTGGGAGTTGGCGTCCAAAACACCTGGAGGGCCCAAGTTTGCCCATGCCTGAAGTTTTTGTAGAACTACAATTCCCATGCCTGCAAGTTTAGCTCTTCTAAGATGGTGACCTTGAAAAACTACAACTCCCATGGTTCCCTATTGAGGCATGGCAGAGAAAGTGGAGACAATACTGTACCCACGGTCTTCATATACTGGAACTGTATCTCTATCCAACTCTATACTCTGTTGCAGCCTGGGAGTTGTAGTTCTCCACGCCCCTTGCCTTTGCCCACCCACTTCCCATACGACAGACATAAGTGCTTCTTATATCCGAAAAGGATTTGAAAGCTGCAACCCTGGTTTTTTCTTCTTCTCCTCCTCAGGCATGCATGATGGGAGTTGTAGTTCCCCGAGGCCAAGCTGGAGCCTGTGGGAACATGGACCGTGACATTCCTGAGCCTCTTTTTGGAAGGGAGGGCCAAGTGGAATATATCCCTCAGAGAGTCATGAGACATGCAGCGCTTCTCTGGAGAGTTCAGAAAAAAGGGAACTTCGCCTGCTTTAAAGCCTCTCTGGAGCCTTTGATGTGGTCCTAAGGGAAGCAATGGGCAGCGAAAGGGGAAACCTTTGCTCCATCATCCCCATCCTCACAACTCTGGTTCTGCTCTCTGGTTTTGTGAGCACGAGGCCTCTGCAAGGCAAGCAGGACAGCTGGGGGAAGAAGCCCAACGTGGTGCTGGTGGTCTGCGACTCCTTCGTAAGTGGGTGGAACTTTTAACGACTTAGTTATTTTGTATGTGTATGTAAACATCAAGCCACCAATTTTATTTTATTTTTTTATTTCTTAAAATAATTTTATTGATGACACATTTTACATATTAATATAAAGAGTAATACAGAAATTAAGCAGAATAAGAGTGAGATTTTTTAAAGAGTCTTGAAATTCGGAAAGTCTGAAAGTAATCAGGAAAGAACATAGAAAAAGAAGAAATAATAATAAAAAAGAAGGAAGGTGCAAAAGACAAATCAAAAACGGTATTCATTAAGTATCCCTCCATTATTATTATTATTATTATTATCTATATAAATAAAAATGTAATGTTCGTTTGTGGGATTAACAGAACTCAAAAACCACTGGACAAAAACCACAATTAGAATTATTTGTGAATTGTTTTCAAAATTTTATAATATTTTATTTTATAATTTGTAAAAGTAAAATATATTTTATATTAATATTATCTTAACTGATATTTACAATTTCATGCTGGAAATTTTATTGTGAAATTAAGTACTGTTGTTTATTTATTTATTTACGACATTTATATGCCATCCTTCTCACCCCGAAGGGAACTTGTATTTTAAAATGTTTAAATGTAAAACCATTATGTAAAGTATAATGTTATTTTTATAATAATTGTAAAACGTAATCTATATAAATAAAATGTAATGTTGATTTGTGGGATTAACATAACTCAAAAACCACTGGACGAATTGACAACAAATTTGGACAGAATACACCTATCGAGCCAACGAGTGACCATCACTCATAAAAACACTGAAAAACACAGCAGAAGAGACTTTAAAAGCCCAAAAATAAAAAATACATTACAAAGCATGTGCATAACCACATAGATACACATATACACAAATATATGCACACATATGTACACAAGCAAAACACATATACACAGACTGGGCCACAGCAACGCGTGGCAGAGGACGGCTAGTATAATTATATAGGAGCTCCTGCTGGTGCAGCGGGTTAAACCGCTGAGCTGCTGAACTTGCTGAACCAAAGGTTGGTGGTTTGAATTTGGGGAGCAGGGTGAATTCCTGCTGTTAGGCTCAGCTTCTGCCAACCTAGCAGTTTGAAAACATGCAAACGTGAGTATATCAATAGGTAGCGCCCCAGCAGGAAGGTAATGGCGCTCCATTCAGTCATGCCTGCCACATGACCTTGGAGGTGTCTATGGACAACACCGACTCTTTGGCTTAGGAACTGAGATGATTACCAACCCCCAGGGTCAGACTCGACTAGACGTAATGTCAAGGGGAAACCTTTACCTTAAACATATATTTAATATCAATATTATTGTAACTTATATTTCCAATTTCATGTTGGTAATGTTATTGTAAAATTAAACACCAGTATACTTGCATTTTAAAATGTAAAATGATTATATAACTTTAAAGTCTAATGCTATATTTTTATAATAATTATGAAACATCTATCTATACACATTTAAAATATTGATAAATATTTTGTTTACAATTTTATTATGATTGTTATTATCATTAGTTTTGTAACTTAATTGCCTGAAGGAAAGCAATCTGAGGCAGAGTGATGTGGAGCATGTCTCCTAACTGCAAGTGTATCTGCACTGTAGATTTAATGCAGTTTGTCCCCACTTTAACTCCTATGGCTCAATTATATGGAAGCTTTGGAGTATTCTTTTGACAGGACCTTTAGCCTTCTCTGCCAAAGGGTGCTGGTGATTCGCCAAACTACAAATCTCAGGATTCCATAGTGTGGAGCCATGGCTGTTAAAGTGATGTCAAACTGTATTCATTCTATAGTGCACATGTCCTCTAAGGCTGATACCTCTTTGAATATTACTGAAAACTGTTGTACACTAGAGGTCTCACCAGCACAACTAAAACAAAATAGTAGATTGGCAGTGAGTTGTTTTGTAATTATAACTTTTCAGACGTGGGTGTTGCTATATGCCAGCTGAGTGCACATCAAACATCTTGATTGGTGTTACTCCAGAATGAAAAACAAATGACACATAATAATTCGGTAGGTGGAAAAATAATAGTTATTTGCATGCAAATCAGGTTGCTGCTTGCAGGGCTTGCATAAAAAGATGAAGCCTTCTGCTGAGTGTTCCACATATGTCAGACCTTTGTATGGCAAATTACCTCTTTTACATGAAACAAGTAAGTTTGTAAAACAGTCCCTAAGCCTTCGACAATATACAGTTCCCAAGCAATTTGCAGTCACAGTGTGTACCTTGGTTTCATTAAGGGGGCATCTGCCCTGTAGAATGAATTCAATTTCTACTGCTTAAACTGGCATGCCGAAGGCTGTGGAATTAGGGGTGTGGTAATTTGGTAAAATAATAGCACTCTTTGGCAGAGAAGGCTAAAGATCTTGTAAAACTACAACTTCTATGATTCAATAGAATTGAGCCTTGGTGGTTAAAGTGGTATCAAACCATTAATTCTACAGTGTAGATGCATCCTTAAGCAATGCTGGATTCTATGAAGTTACTCTATTTTGGCATTAGATGGTCATTTTCTGTTTGTGCGTAAACGCTTTAAGTAGGTAGATATATAAATTAACCATGCTGGTCCATAGAAATACTCCTGTTTTCAACAAGTTACATTGCCCGCAAATAAAATATGTTTACCACATGTGTCTAGAATGTCTGAAATTGTTTCAGCAAAAGGTTTGCAGTGTCTGAGATCTCATAGATCAGTCTTCAGAACAATTGCCATAAAGTTATTTTCTCATTCCTACAGGATGGAAGACTAACATTTGATTCAGAAAATGAAACGGTGGCCTTGCCTTTCATAAGTCTCATGAGGAGACATGGCAGCCTTTTTCTTAATGCCTACACCAATTCTCCAATATGTTGTCCTTCCCGTGCAGGTAAGATTGTACTTGCACAATACATAACAAAAACCTTAACTTGAAGTATTCCAAATGCAAATATTACACTTGTTTGGACCACTTGTATGAAAGTGGATATTTCTGGGACCTTTTTTTTTAGAGTGTTGCAATCTGCTCATGATCAAAATTCTTTGTTAAGTGCAAATGAGCTGGCTATTGCTATGCCCCTTTTACAAATGGAAAATTGAGTTATTTTTTCTTGATTGTATCACCATTGGCTGTTTCCTAAAAGTAGAGCAGTGGAATGGAATAGAAACATAGGACTTCATCACATGCTTGGAAATGAGAGAAACCGCTTCCATACACATGAGATGGAATCTGTCAGTTTCGCCCGTGTAGAATCGTTTCAGTGATGTGTAGGAATGGGCATTTCTATGTGCAGTCTACAGAGCAGTGATGCTCCAGTTCTTTTCCAAAATCCTTCTGCATTATTTCACTTATTTTTTTAAATGCGAAATGGGCAGGGGGCTGAACTTGTTTGTGTCATTGAATAAATCATTTTAGGATCGATGGTTGAAATACAATAATGTGTAATGGAATTTGAAAAAATTGACAATTTGTTTTTAAACACAATGGGACAATATGCTGTGCTAAGAAGACTATCCTTCCTGCTTTCCACAACTCATGGGATAAGGTCCTTATTTATAAGCAAGCAAGTATTGCTGAAATGATCTTCACATGCAATTGTCCTCCTTTTCCATTTCTCCACAATGAAAAAATGATCAGAACTGATTGTCTTTATAACGAAAAGAAAAGAGCATCTAGATTAGGTTCAGCATTTGTCTTCTGTCATCCTGACAATTTATCTCTGCTGCTTTAGTAGTTTCCTACCGGTTTAGTAGGTGATAAATAATCAAACTGGCATATGCTTCATCAAACATACACATACTGGATGTGCTATTTTCTGTTTATTTATTTATTTACTTACTTTATTTCTTCCCATGGAGACTCAGGGCGGTTAAAAACCATAAAATCTGATCACAGTTTAAAACAAATAAAGAAGATTCTCTAGAAGAAACCTCTGTTTACTCCTACATTTCTGTATTTAAGAATTAATTGTGAATGGTTAAACTACAGGACTGATGTAAAGAGATCTGGTTTATACTTGTAATTTGTTAATTGTTTGGAATGGAAAACAGTGGCATTTCCATCACATTGGTTTTTCCTTATGAATTCCTTTCCCTGTCAAATATAAAAGACTGGGCCCAGAGTTAATTGTCTTAAAATAGGCACAAGGAAATCAATGATATTTAATGCACTCATAACTTACATAAAGTCTCACTGATTTCACTATATCTGCTTAAGTTATGAGTAAGTTTGGACCCAGCCCATTGTAATTTAGTGTTTTTAGTCTCTTTCTTGTACATTATTTTGTGAAGGCTTGGCATAAAAAGCAGGGTTGGATAAATAATAAAATAAGTAACAGTAACAACACATTTTATTGGAAGAAAAAAGAGAGACAAGTCATGACTTCTCATACTTTTGAACTGGTTCTGGTGTCCTGGAGCCAGAACCTTACACCAATAGAGAAATACAGTGGAAGCAGATTTCTGTGAATTCCTGAAGTCTTATGGGAAAGTTAAAGATTTTAAAAAGAAGAAAAACCTTTTTCTAATATTTTTCTGTTTTGATTATCTGCATATCATGTTCATGTTTTTTAGCCATGTGGAGCGGCCTTTTCACTCACTTAACTGAATCTTGGAATAACTTTAAGGGCTTAGATCCAAATTATACAACATGGATGGATCTCATGGACAAGCAAGGCTATTATACCCAGAAATTTGGGAAACTAGATTATACTTCAGGGCATCATTCACTAAGGTGAGTAAAGACAAAAAGTGCCACTGTGTCTTTTAGTTTAACTACACTTTGTGTTGTTGTTTCAGTATATATACACTGTGCTTTCTACTATTTACTTGTTTGACTTGAGCAACAATGGCTTCTCTAAAGTCTGCCAGTCTGTTTCAAATGTGTCAACATCACTCTAAAATGACACTGTTAGACACCATTAATTCTTGGATATGTAGAGGAGCTTCAATTTTTCTTCCTTTTTGTGTGTGTATGTCTCTGGACCTGGTGAGAAGAAACACAGTTTTCAAATAATTGAAAAAAACACATGCCACTGGATTGCTCTTCTCCACTGTATGTGTTTTGGAAGGATTTTTCTTTCCTTGTGAGGTAGTGGGCCTTATTCATTTTGTAGATGAACAACAATTCAGGGACTTCCACAGCTGAAACCATTACTGTTTTAATTTCACCTATACTTTTATCCCTGAAGAATGAGATTTGATTATGGGCAGCTCTCTAGAGAAAATTACCTAAATGTTAGGTTTGCCAAAAATGGTGGGCCATATGCTATCTTCTCCAAGGGAAATTTGTATTTTAAGTACCTTAACATTTTCATAGGATTTTATCTCATGCACTGTCCGAGCACATGATAATTTTGGAAGGAGATGGCTATAAGCTCTCTTTACTATGGTAAAATCATAAAACTTTCTATTCTACAAACTGCTCAGCTTTAATTGATGTTATACTTAATTCCTTGAAGGGTTTCTGTGTCAGATCTTGGAATGGGTTAATTCAGTGAATCAAAATAAATTGGTTATTGTATTTTGTTGAAAGACTTCCCATGTTTGTTCAAGCCCCCAAGTGCAGAGCAGTTGCAAATATTCAGTTGCACCCATATATGTGCATGTGCATTCACATCCTTTCCCAGAATCCTCAGGAGTGGTTTTCACTATTCTTTCCTCTAAAATACAGCCTACAGCACCCAGTATTTGTTAGCCCATCCAAGTCCTAATCAGGGCTCTCTGGATGTAGGTGAACTACAAGTCCAAAACTCAAAATCAGTGCTGACCAAATCCTTCCAGTATTTTCTGTTGGCTATGGGAGTTCTGTGTGCCAAGTTTGGTTCAATTCCATCGTTGGTGAAGTTCAGAATGCTCTTTGATTGTAGGTTACTATTAATCCCAGAAACGACAACTCCCAAATGACAAAATCAACCCCCCCCCCCCCCAATCCTACCAGTATTCAAATTTGGCTGTATTGGGTATTTGTGCCAAGTTTGGTCCCGGGCATGAAAATACATCCTGCATATCAGATATTTACATTATGATTCATAACAGTAGCAAAATTACACTTATGAAGTAGCAACCAAAATAATTTTATGGTTGGGGGTCACCACAACATGAGGAACTGTTCATAACTCGAGGACTGCCAGTACTGGGATTCAGATTCATAGAGCTTCTACTTTGGGGCTGTTTCTTTTCCAAAGCAAATGCGCCTTGTGTTCAAATGCTGGTCTAATTTGCTTAAATCCAGATTACACAGATGAGTATCCCTTATCCTTGGGACCATAAGTGTTTTCAATTCTAGAATATTTTCATAGACATCATGAGAGATCTTGGAGATGGGACCCAAATCTAAACACAGAATTCATTTAGGTTACATATTCATCTTGTACACATCGGCTATCTTAGAATGCATATTAGGCATACATCTGATCATTTGTCAACAAAACAAAGATAAATCTACACACACACACAAATTCAGAGCACTATGACATGAAACCAACATATAAACAAAGGCTGTTTTATTTTATATTTATGATGGTAGAAATGGTGATAACCTCTCTATGATTATGTCTCTGTTGAAATACCATACACTGAATGCCGTTCTCGTTTCCAGTAACCGTGTGGAGGCTTGGACCAGAACTGTTGATCTTTTGCTTAAGCAAGAAGGCAGGCCTGTGGCAAAACTCATAAATAACAAGACACATGTGAGAGTCATGGAAAAAGACTGGGCAACCACTGATGAAGCAGCTACTTGGATAAAAAATAAAGGATTGAATTTGACACAACCCTTTGTTCTTTACTTGGGATTAAATTTACCTCACCCATATCCTTCACCCTCTTCAGGAGAAGACTATGGGGCATCTACATTTCTGACATCCACATATTGGCTACACAGGGTATGTAAATACTTCTTCAAAGAATTGAAAAAGTTGTTAGATCTGTTATTCCTCAAATCTGAAAGGATTACTTCTGGCTGCTGAATTATCAAAATGGCCCCCTACACTTTCAGCATATTGGCTTTAAGTTGATTTTAACAACACCACAATTACTATTTGGTGATATTGTCATCCTATTCAGTAGACTCGGGATTTTTTTTTTCACATGGACCTGCTATTCCATTGCAGTGATACTATTGTTGATTGTGGTTGTCTAAAAGATTAAGCACTTCATGATCCAACAATTATACTTCTGGATACCCTCATAACCCTGCCTTCCCATATGCTTGCTATTCCGACTTTTAAAATTTAGAGCAATTTCATAATTTCAGCTTTGAAAAATGGGCAACTATAGCTGTTAAATGTTAAATAAATGGAAAACAGTGTGGGAATGCAGAGGGAAAGCGGGGGAGAGAAGGATGGAGGAGAATCCCACTCTCTGACATTACTTTACTGCTGGCATGCCATTATAAAAATGGAATGGATCCATTGCGCTAAATTCGTTGACGGGAACATTGTCATTAGCAAGGAATGGAGTAATCACGAGAACAGTGAAAAACCAGCAGCCGAATGTAGCATCATGTAATAGGGATGATCACTAAAGGTGATGGACCAGCTTGAATGCTGGTTTCCCAGCCTCATGCAATAAAGTCTTCAATCTTTTGCTGATGAATGGGATAACAAGCAGAGCTCACCATTCTATTTTAAGGGGTTGCAATGGGAAAGAGGAACTGTGAAGTATTCTTGTTCCTTCCTCATGGCATGATCCTATACCTAACCCTAACCCAATGTTACTAGTTATTAAAATGGAATGTGGGAAGAGACAGGATGAAGGAAAACATGAGTGAAAGCAGTGAGTGTAATATCATATACACTCTGCCCTGGCATCATGAGGCTTTGAAACAATGAAACACACACAAATACAGTAGTCCTTGGTTTTGGCACAATTCATTGAATATATGATTTGCTTCTGTTTCCTTCCTTATGACTCTTACCACTTATTCAATGGCTACCAAAGTGGTAGTCAGTGAAGTGTCTTAGCTAACATTCTGTGTGAAGTAAAGTGGTGTATGTTTAATACTTAAGTTTGTATACATAGCAACTGCTATGTTTACTGGTGTTGCCCTTGTTTTGCCATTCTTTGTCTCATTTTGCATAATACAGATGTTCCCATGACAGTATCAGATTTTGTGGAGCCCCTCGTGGCACAATGGGTTAGACCCCTGTGCCAGCAGGACTTCTGACCAATAGGTCAGCAGTTCATATCTGGGAAGAACGAGTTAAGCTCCCTCTGTCAGCTTCAGCTCCAGCTCCCCATGTGGGGAAATGAGAGAAGCCTCCCAAAAGGATGATAAAATATCAAACATCCAGGTGTCCCCTGGGCAACTCCCTTGCAGATGGCCAATTCTCTCACACCACAAGGGACTTGGAGTTTCTCAAGTTGCTCCTGACACGAAAATAAACAAATAAATCAGATTTTGTTTTGATAGACTGAACTTTCTTGAAGTAGTTTTGATGTAACATCACACAATGATACTTATATATACTATTATATGTCATGATGAAAGAGTCAGTCTAATATAACTGTACTAATATTTAGGAATAATGCATTATATACAAAAATATAGTTTTATATCTGTGAGGAGAATCAGTGGTTCTGCCATCTCCTAATGAACATTATTTTGAACAGATAACATTTAGAGGACATTAAGGTATATTTCTACAGTATCTTCCCATATTTCTCACTGCACACACAACTGTAAATAAGGTGGTAAGATGCATCATATTTATGCCACTGAGACTCTGGTTGTGAAACTGTTACAGGGAAAAGAGGATAAGAATCTTTGGACAGATTCTGTCCAACTGTATCTTTGGACAGTTGGTGACAGGTGGGGATGTCTGTGAAGAAAGTTAGTTGGGAGTAGTGGTGACTGGATGATGCTGAGGGGATGCAAGAAAGGAAGTCTGATAATACCTATTGATATTCAATTGGCTGTTCTGGAACTAGCCACTGGAATGTGTCAAATCATCATTTATTCTTCCTGCTACAATCAATAAAGTTGAACTGCTTTAATTATCTTTCAAAACAGACTTACCATACAAGAAAGAACTTTTACACTGAACCATCACTGCTTCTTAAACTGTGGATCCTGACTTCATATGGGGTCCCCTTATATCAATGTTGGGGTCCCAAAATTTGGCAACAGTAAATGTTTTCTGAACCTCACCTAGTGGCTGTTTTAGACATTGACATGAAACCGCTGTAAGGTGTTTATGGTGGTCTCTGCAGAAGATGCTTCAGCTGTATTTAATAAAAAGGAAAATCGGCCTGTTTAGCAGGCCTTGCAATTGCAGATTTGTTATCAGCAAATGTTTTATTTTTATACCTATTTTGTATATCTATATGCCTGGAGTCATGTAAAAATTGCTCAGACCAAAAGGAGTCACAGATGGAAATGTTAAAGAAGCCTAGGACCCAAATCCAAAGAAAGATTTTATAAAAAGACAATAGGACATCAGAGTGGCAGACTTCTATAGTTAGGAACTATGGTCCAGCCTTGAGAAGGCACTGGTCAACAGTTGAAAATCAATTATATAGCCCAGTGCTGACCTCAACATTGCCTGCACCAGCTACAGGGATGAAAGAAAAGACTGAATATTGGTTACACAGCAAGCGATACACACAGCTCCAGCATATTCTTAAACGTGAACTATTTCGTCTGTTCTCCCCAGTTCAAATATGTCCAGGGATAAACATAATGCAGCAAACATGCTAATGAGCTAAACTCAAGATGTACACTTCTGAGGTGGTAAGTACATCACTGAGCTGGTATAGATCATTGCTGTGCATTGCAATGGGACAATAGAAGATGCCAAAAAGTACTTAAATAGCCAAAAATCTCAGATATTATCTCTACTGGAGTTAAAATTGAGCACGTCTCAGTTATAAAAATTAAGCAAACTATTCACTGGAGAGGCTTTTGTGATGAAATCATTGTTTTGTTTCAAATATCTTGCTGATTTAAATGCTGTGCTCTGCTATAAGGAGTGGGAGCCATGGAAACCAGTCTGGAGAGTGTTGTAACCAGAGTTATAACTTCTGGCAATGCTTTAAATGGAGCACAGATAAACAAGAATTATTTTTCTTCTCCATGTGCCTGCTTTCTTTTGTTAAGTTCTCTATTTGATTTTTAAAGTGACTACACGGACAAATTCTGCTCTGTCTAGTAGATCATTATGTATTCCACAGTGGCTGTAGATTCCTACAAGAAGTTCACAAACCAAATTGAAGTCAATAGACTGCTTTTTTCTATTGCCATCCAGCAAGAGATACTCAATGTCAACTTGCCTGGCTATGGCATTGACGGGCCTGAAGAAAACTGATATTTAGTGCACATCTATCCAGTTTGGCACTATACTTGTTAAAACAGTCAATTTGAGTGCATGTTTAGCAAATACTTGGACATTCGCTCCCTGAACTGTAATTTGTTATCCTACTGGCATCAATGTAAAATATTTGGTGTGTCGACAAAACAATTCTTTTGTGTGACTCTAAGTGTTTTCATGAACCAAGTAGATTTGTGTTGTGAACATGCTTTTGCCATGGAGTATTTGTAAGTTTACTGCCTGCCAGACAGCCGCTGGGCATGTAGAATTAATTGCATGGTAGTTGGGATTGCAATGCCCTGTCTAGGTTGGAATGGAGCTTAGTAGTGAAGCAGACTTTGTTTGGTGAATTTGCTCAGAGCATGATGTTTCCATGTTGCTAAGCAGATGGCCTCTACAGCAGCAGATCAGCTGGAGCCTTGTTTGAGGCAAATGGCTTTGTTCTGAGACCCAGGAGTCATAATAAGCTGGCAAAGACCTAATATGATTTTGTAGGGAAAGGCTGTGTTTCAGAGAACTTGTATAGGCATTTGTATGGTTGGGACTGCATGGTTAGGGAGCAGTTACTGTACACAGGAGAACTGGTGGCAGCAAAGAAGGAAGCCATTTCAGCAGGAGGCTGTGAGATAATCCCCCTAAAACCAACAATATCTTGTAGCTACAGATTGTTCTGGCTTCGGTTCCATGCCTGTGCTCTTTGAATTGTTGGCACTGAGAGAAAAATGAAATAGGCAGTATAATAGGAGAAGGAATGCTTGAAGTAATCCCTCTAAAGGCCTGCAACATTGTGGCATGGAACCCTGCTAGGAATAGCAATGAATGGGGAACTCTTTGTTCTGATATTCTTTTCCATGGAGAACTTGTCTGGGCACTCTCCTTTAGGGAAAAAAACCCTCATTTTCCATGAACCTTTTGGCATGACCCCTTCTCCTGCTGTTTTGTAATTTAGCATAAGTCTAACCAAAGCAAATCAATGTGTGGTTCCTTTGTTTATTTTGCCTCTATTTCCTACTGCTGTCCACCCTATGCCAGATTACAGGTTACAAACCATCCAGGCCAGAGAACTATACTACTATGTAAACATTTTTATTTATTTATTTCATTGAAAAGTTATCTCAGAGTGGGATGCAGACAGCAAAACAGCTTTACATCATTTAGGACAACCCTATTATACACATTCATCAGAAATAATTTCCAGATAACAAGAAATTAACACAAAATTAGGTGAACGTTTGTAATGAAGATCTTATACTCATTTATCTGAGCCCCTGGTGGCGCAGTGGGTTAAACCCCTGTCCAGCAGGACTGAAGACCATCAGGTCGCAGGTTCGAATCCGGGGAGAGGCAGATGAGCTCCCTCTGTCAGCTCCAGCTCCTCATACAGGGACATGAGAGAAGCCTCCCACAAGGATGATAAAAACATCAAATCATCCAGGTCAATGTCCTTGCAGACGGCCAATTCTCTCATACCAGAAGCGACTTGCAGTTTCTCAAGACGCTCCTGACACAACAAAAAAAGCAACAACTCATTTATCTGTCCTTTGCTAATTGGTTTTGTGCTAGACAGGGAGCAAAAGAATGTGTTATCAATTTTAAGCTCCTTTGCTCATATATTTCTGTGCTGTTCCTAATTACCTTTTCTTCATGTCAGAAGCAATTTGAGAAACTGCAAGTCGCTATTGGTGTGAGGGAATTGGCAGTCTGAAAGGACATTGCCCAGGGGATGACCAGATGTTTTACCATCCTGTGAGAGGCTTCTCTCATGTCCCCACAGGAGAAGCTGGAGCTGACAGACCAGAGCTCACCCCATTCCCTGGATTTGAACTGCCAACCTTTTGGTCGGCAGTCCTGCCAGCACAATTGTTTAACCCATTGCGCTACTGGGTGTTCTTCCTAATTAACTCAACAGATTGAGAAAACAGCTTTCTATACTCTGTATTTTCTTTTCTAAATAGGAACCCCATGGGTCATCTATTCTCACCCTCTTTTCATCAAACAGGAATGTAAAATCAGCACTATCAATAGGCTCACTTTGCAGTCAGAAATAACTTGAAGGCAAACATTAACAAGTTGCAGTTCATTATTTTAAAAGGCCGCATTTGTAGCTATGCCTTTTAGGGATGAGTCTGTCTTTACTTGTAAGTTATTTGAAAGTGATCCAGGTTTTTCTTCTCAGTCAAGTCATCAGACTACAGAAGAGGAACCATCACTTGTTCATTGAAGACATGCACATCACTGCAGACACTATAGAAAGCTGCTGTAAATCTACAGGAACTATATATTGTCAAATTAACATAGTTCTGCCTTGTTATCAGGTGAAATATGAAGCCATCAAGATTCCAAAATGGTCGCCATTTTCAGAGATGCACCCAGTAGATTATTATTCTTCTTTCACCAAGAACTGCACTGGGACATTTACTGAAAAAGAAATCCGCAGTATCCGAGCACACTATTATGCCATGTGCGCAGAAACTGATGCTATGCTAGGTTGGTGATTCCGAATCTAATTCTCTTATTGATACTGAAAACATTTTTTGCTGTATGAATGCTTCAATGCTGACAATACATTCTATGGAGTATAAGGACTGGGTCTTGAAAAGAACATTTCTGGAAAGTACTTAAAGGTATATGTTGGTATTTATTTGAATTTTTATTTATTTAGATCTAGAGTGAGTTAAGTGTGATCCATGGGCCTCATGCAGTCTCCAGAGGTCTATATATATAATATATATACACACACACACACACCTTTTCTCGCTCCAAAATGCCCCAAAATCTCAAGGGTTGTAAGGAGCATATTTGCCTCCTGAGCCCCTAGGGTCAAAATGAAATTTTGTTAAAAGTTTCAAAAAACTCTTTCCTTCAAAATTCTCTTAGGTGTGTGCCTCTTTACTTTGCTTAAGGAGCATGAATCTGAAACTCATGAAGAAAGCTCAAATATTCAGTTATTCACAGGACTTCAATATGTCCTTTGCATATTGCAGTCCTAGACCAGATCTTTGTCATATGCACATGGGCCAAACTGTCAGCAGTAGTTCTGTGATTGTCCAGCACTTGGATCTGCATCACTTCAAGGTATCATTTATGTAACAAGATGTGTACACCCCTCTGATTTTCTCTTTACCATGAAAAGGTGGCTGACTGTAGACCTGTGAAGGGTCGCAAAAGCATTCTTAAGCATTCTAAAGTTCCAAGCTGCTCATTCTCTGTACGTAACACACACAACATTTTAAGTCTGTTGCTGCTGGTGTTGGTAACATAAAGGGAACAGCCACATTAAAATATATAAATTAGACTCATAGAATCAAACAGTTGGAAGAGACCACAAGGGACATTCAGTTCAACTCCCTGCCACACAGGAAATTAAGTTCTCTCTCTAACTAGAACACGAAAACGCTACTTTTTTGTGTTACATGGATCCTTCAGACTTCATGGTCACTAGCTATATGGGTTAAGGGATGCTAGCACCACTGTACTGATTTTTTTAAGTGCTGCCTCTGAGCTTCTGTACTTTTTTTAAATGAGACTCACCTACATCTTTGAACCTTCTACAGATTTATTTATTGTATTTATTTATTAACTTAGTTTATTTCTGCCTTTCTTCATGTGGGGACTCAAGGCAGCTAACAACCAAACCATCTGATCATAGTTTAAAAGAAAGCAAAAGAAATTTTTTCAGATTTCAGGCTAGCAGTGTTAATATGTGAGAGGCATGACACTGATTTTTTAAAAACATAACATGAATTGTTATGGGTGTTGCCACACTTTTGCAATACAGAGTGCTTGGGGTACAAGCCTCTGCAAATATGTGAAATAATAATAATAATAATAATAATAATAATAATAATTTATTTTTAACCCTCCCTCTCCCCGAGATGCCATATACATAAAAACAAAGGCAAATATTCAGTGCCATATGCAATCATAAAAAAACCAGCACAATAAAATACATTTAAAAACACATATAAAATAGTCTCTGTGGAGGATACTAATAGAAATAAGTACTGACTAAGTGTAGAATCTAGAAATATAAAATATAAATGTAAAAGTGGCTCTACAGTGTTATCCCTTGACAGGACATTGATTGGGAGCATGGAGGGTTTCCTTACTCATCAACCTCTCCATAAGCTGTGGAGCATAGATGAGTTTTTAGGTAATTTTTGAAGGAGGGGGCTGTTCTAATTTCAGTGGGCAGGACATTCCAGAGTGACAGAGCAACCCCGGAGAACCCCCCCCCCCCTGCCTCTCTCTCTCGTGCCCACCGGCAGCACTTGGGATGGAGGTGGGACCGAGAGGAGGGCCCCCTCCGATCACAGTGGCTGGGTGGAGTTGTCAGTAGGGATGTGGGTTCTCAAATAATCTGGGCCTGAACTGTTACATTTATGCTTTGTGGCATTCAGTATAGAAGAAACCTATTCAGAATCTTGGGGAGAAAATGGAGTTATTTTCTTCAGGACGGCTATTTGTATGATACCGTAGCTGACTGAATAGACTGGTAGTACTTTACAGTATTATAAGAGTTTCTGTTAGTGATATTTTTAAGTATTGTTTTTAATGTGTACAGATGTTTAAGAAATATTTTAGTGCTTCTATATATTGACATTTCTTTGCTCCCCCCCCCCTTTTTTTTTTTTTTTTTGCAGGAGAAATAATTTCTGCTCTGAATGAAACAAGATTACTCCAAAATACTCATGTCATATTCACAGCAGATCATGGCGAACTTGCCATGGAGCACAGACAGTTTTATAAAATGAGTATGTATGAAGCAAGTTCTCATGTTCCTCTTCTTCTAATGGGACCAAATGTTAAACCTCAATTCATATCCAGTGTGGTGTCCCTGGTGGATATCTATCCTACCATGCTTGGTAAGCAATATTCCTCTTGGCATAACAAAATGAATTCTTATGAATAATAATGAATACATTATTTTAAATTGCTCCCTTCACAACAGAAGATTACAAATGATTGTGCAAAATATGGTTTTCTTGTGTCTGTGGCATTGCTTTATCAACCACTTAGCTGAAATGCCATTGTATTCTGGAGTATCTGGATTCACCTACAAAGAAGGTAAAAGCATAAAGACCTTAAGCTAACTAGTGTCACTAATATTTGGTATACCAATGAGTCAATCTCATCTTCTACAACTTAGTAATCAATTATGGGTGTTATTACTGTGTGTCTTCAAATAATTTCCAACAACTCTCAGGCAAATTTATGATGGGGTTTTCTTGGCAAGATTGGTCCAAAAGGGTTTGCCTTTGCCTTCTTTTGGAGGCTTAGAGCACATGACTTGCTCAAGGTCACCCAGAAAGTTTCCATGGTTGATAGGAGATTTGAACCCTGCTCTACAGTCTTAATTTAATGGTGAAACCACTACACCATGCTGATTCCACTATTTGACTATATACAAGTAACCAATAAATCACCGTATTGCAGTAGAACTGTTCATTTGCAAGGTTCACATAAAAAAAAAAAGTAATCTTGGGAGATGAGAAAGATATTTCCCTTGTGGAAAACCGATGGTGAGAACATTCACCTTTTAAACTGTGGTACCACTCTGAATCTGATATTTGGGTGTCAACGTAATCCCTATGTGGACTAGTGGATGTAATGTTATGTGGATTCTCTGTGGTAGGCATGACCAAAATCTTTATCAAAACTCAGTTAACAGCCAGGCACGTTGTAATAAAGAATAAACAAATATAACTTTCTTAATACACAATTAGGGCAAATATTAACTCTTGAACTACAGTGAGTTCTTGGTTTCTGCAGGGGTTTGGGTCCTCCATGGTTACCAGATTCTATGGATGTTCAGGTATCATGATATATGATGGCATGGTTAATTGGTGTTCTTTATATAAAATGGGGAAGTTAAGGCTTTTATCTTGGGATATTTTTAAGCCATTGATGGTTTACTCCACGAATACAGAGGGCCAGCTGTATTTTATCATCCACAGTTTCCTAAAACCCTATTCATTGTTTCCCCTGGCTTATTGTTCTGTCTCTATTACAACTTTTCCCTATCTCTAGGCCATCTTTTCCTTATCTGTGTGCAGTCCTTTCCCTGCCTCTGTTGTCTGTCGGAAATAAATCTTGGTTTTGTACCCATCTTTCTCCATAGTATTCCCTAAGCCTCCCATAGGTTGGCATTGTAATGTTACCCTGTTCCGTTTGGCTGAAAGAAAGAAAGCCAATTCATTGCACTTTTCCTCAGCTCTCCCAAGGAATCATTGCACTTACTCTGAGCCTGAACCCAGTTCAAATTGGCCAGCCAGGGTATTGTTTTTATGATGTTAATTGATTTTAATGTTCTTGTGGGTTTTTTCGGGCTATATGGCCATGTTCTAGAGGCATTTCTCCTGACGTTTCGCCTGCATCTATGGCAAGCATCCTCAGAGGTCTGCTGGAGCTGGGAAAAAGGGGTTTATATATCTGTGGAATGACCAGGGTGAGACAAAAGGCTTTTGTGAGTTGGGCTAGGTGTGAATCTTTTCAACTGACCACCCTGATTAGCATACAATGGGCTGACTGTGCCTGGAGCAAACTCTTCTTGAAAGGTGATTAGATGTCCCTGCCTGTTTTTCTCTCTGCTGTTTTAATTTTAGAATTTTTTAATACTGGTAGCCAGATTTTGTTCATTTTCATGGTTTCTTCCTTTCTGTTGAAATTGTCCACATGTTTGTGGATTTCAATGGCTTCTCTGTGTAGTCTGACATGGTGGTTGTGGGAGTGGTCCAGCATTTTTGTGTTCTCAAATAAAATGCTGTGTCCAGGTTGGTTCATCAGGTGCTCTGCTATGGCTGACTTCTCTGGTTGAAGTAGTCTGCAGTGCCTTTCATGTTCCTGGATTCTTGTTTGGGCGCTGCGTTTGGTGGTCCCTATGTAGACTTGTCCACAGCTGCATGGTATACGGTAGACTCCTGCAGAGGTGAGAGGATCCCTCTTGTCCTTTGCTGAACGTAGCATTTGTTGGATTTTCCTGGTGGGTTTGTAGATTGTTTGTATGTTGTGTTTCCTCATCAGCTTCCCTATGCGATCAGTGGTTCCCTTGATGTATGGCAGGAACACTTTTCCTCTGGGTGGATCTTCATCTTTACTCTTGTGGCTTGTTCTTGGTCTTGCAGCTCTTCTGATGTCTGAGGTGGAGTATGCATTGGCCTGTAGAGCCCAGTTGAGGTGGTTCAGTTCATCTTGGAGGAGGTGGGGTTCACAGATTCTTTTTGCACGGTCTGCCAAGGCTTTGATGGTGCTTCTTTTTTGACTTGGGTGATGGTTGGAGTTTTTATGGAGATATCTATCTGTGTGTGTGGGTTTTCTGTAAACGGTGTGACCCAATTGTTGATCTGGTTTGCGGATGACTAGGACATCTAGAAAAGGCAGTCTTCCTTCCTTTTCTTTTTCCATAGTGAACTGGATGTTTGGGTGGATGCTGTTAAGATGTTCCAGGAACCTGTTGAGTTCTTCATCTCCATGGCTCCAAATGGTGAAAGTGTCATCCACATATCTGAACCATATAGTGGGCTTTTTGGTTGCTGTTTCAAGAGCTTGTTTTTCAAATTGTTCCATGTAGAAGTTAGCTATGACTGGGCTGAGAGGGCTCCCCATAGCTACTCCATCTTTCTGTTCGTAGAATTCATTGTCCCACTGAAAATAGCTGGTGGTGAGGCAATTGTGAAACAGCGCCGTGATGTCTTCTGGGAACCTCTGGTTGATGAGTGCCATGGTGTCTGCAACTGGGACCATGGTAAATAGAGACACCACATCGAAGCTGATCAGTTTGTCATTTGTCATCGAAGCTGATCTGTTTGTCATACGTTCAGCAAAGGACAAGAGGGATCCTCTCACCTCTGCAGGAGTCTACCGTATACCATGCAGCTGTGGACAAGTCTACATAGGGACCACCAAACGCAGCGCCCAAACAAGAATCCAGGAACATGAAAGGCACTGCAGACTACTTCAACCAGAGAAGTCAGCCATAGCAGAGCACCTGATGAACCAACCTGGACACAGCATTTTATTTGAGAACACAAAAATGCTGGACCACTCCCACAACCACCATGTCAGACTACACAGAGAAGCCATTGAAATCCACAAACATGTGGACAATTTCAACAGAAAGGAAGAAACCATGAAAATGAACAAAATCTGGCTACCAGTATTAAAAAATTCTAAAATTAAAACAGCAGAGAGAAAAACAGGCAGGGACATCTAATCACCTTTCAAGAAGAGTTTGCTCCAGGCACAGTCAGCCCATTGTATGCTAATCAGGGTGGTCAGTTGAAAAGATTCACACCTAGCCCAACTCACAAAAGCCTTTTGTCTCACCCTGGTCATTCCACAGATATATAAACCCCTTTTTCCCAGCTCCAGCAGACCTCTGAGGATGCTTGCCATAGATGCAGGCGAAACGTCAGGAGAAATGCCTCTAGAACATGGCCATATAGCCCGAAAAAACCCACAAGAACTGAGTGATTCTGGCCATGAAAGCCTTCGACAATACATTGATTTTAATGTTTTTATTATTTGTTGTTATTGTTTTTACTGTGTCTGTTTTATTTGTAATCCTTGGGCTTGGACCTCTGTAAGCTGTCCCGAGTCCCTTCAGGGAGATGGAGGCAGGGTATAAAAATAAAGTTACTATTGTTGTTGTTGTTGTTATGCAATTCCATGGCATTGTAAGAAGACATATAACAAGCTGCCTTTCAGAAACTAAGCAGTATGAAGATAGAATTTCAGGTATTCTACCTTGAGCTTAATGGCAATAAAACAGCATTAAAAAAATAGGAGCCCCCAGTGGCACAATGGGTTAAACCCTTGTACCGGCAGGACTGAAGACTGACAGGTTGGAGGTTCAAATCCGAGGAGAGCACAGATGAGCTCCCTCTATTAGTTCCAGCTCCCCATGCGGTGACATGAGAGAAGCCTCCTACAAGGATGGTAAAACATCAAAATATACGGGCATTCCCTGGACAATATCCTTGCAGATGGCCAATTCTCTCACACAAAAAGCAACTTGCAAGTCACTCCTGACATGGAAAAAAGCATAAGAATAAAGGAGCATGGGGTTGTTTCTTTGTGGATCAGTTACATAGTTCATCCCAACCAAATGACAGTCACATTGCAAGCATGGTGGCATGACAATACTGTTTAACTGACTATATTTGACATGTTATTATTGAGGTTGAAGCAAGTCAGTTTAAAGTATGCAAACTTTTCTGAACAGAGGAATGCTTTTTGAAGTAATCATTGGGGAAAAAATGTCAAAAAAGCAGAAGTGTTTTTCTGTGCTGCTGTAAATTTCCATGAAAACAGTCAGTACTTTTAAATCAGAACATCCATTCTAAGTAGAGGAATTAATTTAAAATTACTAATCAGCTGAGTCATACACCACATCTTTTAATCTAATCACAGTTCCTCCTTTCTTGCTGGTGACTTATACGGTATATTCCAACTGTGCTGGAAAAAAATATTTTCTCCTGAAATTTATACTTTTAAATTACTGTTCTTCCTCTTATTCTCCATATGTTTCCTTGTTTATCCTTTCTTTAATTAGAATGTTAAATCAAAATCATAAAGCAAGAATGATTGTTTCACTTAGTTTAAACTGCATTCTACGGTAGTTAAGATTCAGCCCATGACTTCGGAAACCAGGACTTGAATTGCTGCTCAGCCGTGGAAATCCACCCTCAGCTTCAGAGAAGGGCAAAGGCAAAAAAACAAACAAACAAACAAACAAAACCCTGAACAAAACTTGCTAAGAATCTCCTGTAAAAAGGTTGCCACAGAGTCTCTATAAGTCAGAAATAACATGAAGGCACACAACATTAGCAACATCATGGCCATACAGCCCGAAAAACTCACAGCAATCCTATAATTGTATTGCTTCCCATCTTCTTGAAAATACTTCTGCTGGCCAGTTTCATTAATATTAATTCTGGCCCAACTTAGCTGGGAAAAATCCCTGTTCAATACACTGGACTACTTCTGATATAGTCATGGTTCATTTATCTCCTCTCCAGAACCAGAGGTAGTGTGCATCTTCATGCTGGGAAGCATGAATCACACGTGCGCTACTGCCCTTCATCTTTTGGCTTCCTAGACATTTGGTTGGCCACTGTATGAATAGAAGCTGAGCTGAATGCAATTCTGATCCATCAAGGCTTTGGTTATGTTACTGTATTTTCAAAGATAAGATGACCAAATTGGCACTAGAAGAGTAAAAGGACATGACAAAAAGTTTGACAGTGGACCTGGCATAATATCTCTTCTCAATCCTTCCTATATATTTTTTGTTTTTGTTTCATTTAAGTATTTTCTATCAAGCTGACGTTGTTGTGGCATTTCTTTCAGATATTGCTGGAATCCCCATACCAAAAAATCTCAGTGGATTTTCATTGATGCCGTTGGTAATGGAAAAGACAGTAGACAAAGTCCCATCTAGAGCGGAACGTTCTCCTTGGGTTCTCAGTGAATATCATGGCTGTGATGTGAATTCTTCAACTTATATGCTGCGAACTGACAACTGGAAATACATAGCTTATGGAGATGGCCATTCAGTGTTTCCACAGTTGTTTGGTATGTTACCATTTGAATAACAAATTGACCTAAGATGAGTAGGACAGTATGGTAGATTTGTAATATATATCCATAGCTTCTCTCTTAGAGCTACACAAGGTACCGGAGTTTTCTGAAGTGTAGCCGCACTTTTGCTATACAGCACTAGAGGCATAAAAGCCCGAAGCCAAAGGATAGCTGAAATGTTGGCCAAAGCGTAGACCTTTCTAATGGCACAGTTGCCTAGCCCATCTTCCTGGAACCCAGAAGCCACAATTTGAATTTGACTAGCTTGAATTTGGGCTATAGCTGCTCACTAATTCAAATGGTCAGTTATCTATGTGTAGTTCAAAAGTTTGGTATGGAGGTAAGAAAGATGGTACAGTATTAGCAAACTATGGTGGTAATAAAAAGGTATCACTATTAAGACTAACTAGTTTTGGGGATGTTGTGTGCTTCTGGGCTGTATGGCAGTGTTCTGACAGCATTTTCTCCTGACATTTTGCCTGCATCTGTGGTTGGCATCTTAACTATATTTTAATTAGCATCAACTTTGGTGGGTTTAGTCATACTTCTTTACATAGGTTTGCATTCATGAAAGCTCATACTAAAAGAAAAACCAATTAATCTTAGGGGTGCTGCTATATTCTCTTTTGTGCCTTTTCTCCTCCCTGCATGGGGCTGCAGTCTACCAAGATCAGGTCTCTCAGTTCCTAAAAAAGCTCTCTTAAACAGTAGGCTGATGTGCCAGAAGTTGCCTTGTATCTTTTATTCCAATTAATATGCTTTTTATTGTCAAAGGCTTTCATGTATGGAACATGGCCGTACAGCCTGAAAAACGTAGAACCCAATATCCTTTTTTCTTTGTACATTCAAACATATCTTTGTTACCACCCAGTTGTTTTAATAATGTATATGACTGTTCTATGCTGCACTCAAGATATGAATTGAGGAAAGATGTTAGAACTGAAAATCAGCATCTGTGAAGGGAGTGATGAGAAGCTTCCTTTAATACAGTACCTCTTGAAAAGATGTCATTCTGGTGGAATGATTTAAATTACAGGGACGTATTCTGTTAAGTTTTCCTTGTTAGACTTTCCTGCTAGATAAAAATCTACTAGAAACAAAGAAGTAAAAATGGGTTGTATGTTACCAGCACACTGGTGGGCTACCATTCACAAAAGTAACCTACTGATAGTCGGTTTCTTAGACTTCAAGTTGTCATGGCTTTCTCTTGTTTCTACTAGCATATAAAAATCAGCATATTTCCTGCAGAGTGCAATGCATTTGTATGTATGTGTGACAACCTATTCTAGCACATAGTACTAGCTGTACTATTATGCAGTGAGTCATTCACCTCAGGTGGCAGTTGCTGGAAACAGAAGTGACATGCCCAAACATTCCCATTTCTGGACAGATATTTGTGCCATACAGTTTTTTCCTGTAGTCCCTAGAGTGACTTTCTGCCTTGAGATGTGGCGATCTCTATCCTAGGATACAACAGCCAGTGCAATGAACTGGAAAATGAATAAGACATGCCTGGGGTCCCATTTTGAGAGAAAGGTGGCATTCCAATGCAATCAATTAATCAATATATTGAAATAAATAAATATAATGGAGCCCTCGGTGGTGCAGCGGGTTAAACTGCTGAACTGCTGAACCTGCTGACTGAAAGAGTGGCAGTTCGAATCCGGTGAGCAGGTGAGCTCCTGCTGTTATCCCCAGCTTCTGCCAACCTAGCAGTGTGAAAACATGCAAATGTGAGATCAATAGCGGGAAGGTATTGGCACTCCATGCAGTCATGCTGGCCACATGACCTTGGAGGCGTCTATGGATACTGGCTCTTTGGCTTAGAAATGGAGATGAGCACCACTCCCAAGTCGGACATGATTAGACTTAATGTTAAGTCTAAAGGGAAACCTTTATCTTTACCTTAAATAAAGAGAACCAGATCAAACCTTCTTGATAGCCTCCAGCAACTAAATATCTTGAGCCCTATATGACACGGGTTAGCAGATGAATTGCTCACTTGTTATGGTTTCTGTATCAGACTAGTTCCTACAGGTAATAAACTTTTAACTAGTATAAAGTCACAGGTAACAACTAATGGCCATTTTAGGTAGAGTATGGTATGAGGCTTTCCAGTACTCTAAAACTAATCCTTACGTTTATTTGTTCCTAATGTCTTTCTTTCTCTCTTTGTTGAAGATCTCTCCGCTGATCCTGATGAACTAACGGATATAGCAGCAAAGTTTCCAGCCATCACACAGTCTTTGAACAAAATGCTGTTCTCCGTAATTGACTATCCGACGGTCTCTGCCTCTGTTGAACAATATAACAAGCAGCAATTCATCAACTGGAAACAAAGTTTAGGACAAAACTATTCTGATATCATAGCTAACCTCAGGTGGCATGAAGACTGGAAAAAGAACCCCAAAAAGTATGAGCATGCAATTGATAGATGGATTAAAAGCAGCTCAGGTGAAACGTCTATAGAAAGTCAGGACCGAATATCCCAAATAATCTAATTCTGAGCAAAGACAACAGGTTTAATGAGGTATTATCTTTCACTCCTTATTGGAAGTGGATTTGGGCGACACTTCCAACCAGCTTGCCCATTTCAAAGGTAAAAATTACACCGGGAATGCAAGGAAAACAGGAATGTATACTTGTACTATGCTGCCATATACACAAGGCTGGACCCCGTAGAAGTGAATGAAAGACACATTTTCTAGACTTGAAATGTTTCTAATCTGGCAAAAAAAATCCCAGTATGCAGGAATTTTTCTGTGTTTCATTGCCACCTGCCCCCCCCCCCCCCTCAAATTCCGGAGAGTCCTTGTTTATCATGAGGAAATCAGCAAAAGATCTCACCTTCTATTGGTGGGAGCAAAAACTACATATAACTCAGTGAGTGTGCATGCAGATCCCAAATATTTTGTTGCAATTGGTTTAAGAGCAAACTACACATATTTTTAACAACCCCCTGTAAGTAAATACAGCTACAAGCTGGGTAGATGCGGGGAATGCCGTGGATGTAGCGTACCTGGATTTCAGTAAGGCCTTCGACAAGGTCCCCCATGACCTTCTGGCAAGGAAACTAGTCCAATGTGGGCTAGGCAAAACTACGGTGAGGTGGATCTGTAATTGGTTAAGTGGACGAACACAGAGAGTGCTCACTAATGCTTCCTCTTCATCTTGGAAAGAAGTGACAAGTGGAGTGCCGCAGGGTTCCGTCCTGGGCCCGGTCCTGTTCAACATCTTTATTAATGACTTAGATGAAGGGCTAGAAGGCATGATCATCAAGTTTGCAGACGACACCAAATTGGGAGGGATAGCCAATAGTCCAGAGGACAGGCGCAGAATTCAAAACGATCTTGACAGATTAGAGAGATGGGCCAAAACTAACAAAATGAAGTTCAACAGGGACAAATGCAAGATACTCCACTTCGGCAGAAAAAATGAAATGCAAAGATACAGAATGGGGGACGCCTGGCTCGAGAGCAGTACGTGTGAAAAAGATCTTGGAGTCCTCGTGGACAACAAGTTAAACATGAGCCAACAATGTGATGTGGCGGCAAAAAAAAGCCAATGGGATTTTGGCCTGCATCAATAGGAGCATAGTGTCTAGATCTAAGGAAGTAATGCTACCCCTCTATTCTGCTTTGGTTAGACCACATCTGGAATATTGTGTCCAATTCTGGGCACCACAATTCAAGAGAGATATTGACAAGCTGGAATGTGTCCAGAGGAGGGCGACTAAAATGATCAAGGGTCTGGAGAACAAGCCCTATGAGGAGCGGCTTAGGGAACTGGGCATGTTTAGCCTGAAGAAGAGAAGGCTGAGAGGAGATATGATAGCCATGTATAAATATGTGAGAGGAAGCCACAGGGAGGAGGGAGCAAGCTTGTTTTCTGCTTCCTTGGAGACTAGGACACGGAACAATGGCTTCAAACTACAAGAAAGGAGATTCCATCTGAACATTAGGAAGAACTTCCTGACTGTGAGAGCCGTTCAGCAGTGGAACTCTCTGCCCCGGAGTGTGGTGGAGGCTCCTTTTTTGGAAGCTTTTAAGCAGAGGCTGGATGGCCATCTGTTAGGGGTGATTTGAATGCAATATTCCTGCTTCTTGGCAGGGGGTTGGACTGGATGGCCCATGAGGTCTCTTCCAACTCTTTGATTCTATGATTCTATGATTGTAGATAGAATTGTTTTAAGTGTAGTTTTGCTATTCTTTACTGACGTTTTAGGGGCTTTTAAAAATACCTGCCTTTTCCATGTTATCTAAGGCTTCAAAATGTAATTAGTTTTCATGTAGCATACTTTGAACACTTACCATATATACTTCATTTGCAGTTAAGGTATCAGTACCATTATGTTCCAGTTGGTCTAAATATCGAAAGTATTTTTGAATGCACATTATTTCTGGCAACTGTAGTTCTGCTCATTTTACAGTAAAATAATTAAATTTCTTCACTTTTGCCTCACCAAAGACAGAGGCAACGTAGAAGGAATAAATCAGTGTGTGTGTTGATCTATTCCATATCCACAAACCTGTATATAGAAGTCAAATTATGAATTTGTATTTATATGTACATTTGAACCACAAAGGCTCCTACATGACTTGATTAATATGGACCAAACTTACATGTATCCTTCAAGGTCCAAATTAAATACTGGTGGGGTTTGGGGGGATTGGTTGAGGAAGACAGGAGTTGTAGTCCGCCCACATCTAGAGAGCTGCATCACTCCCACCCATGACTGAAGGTCTCTTCCAGACCAGTCACATAGCTCAGCCTACCTGCCAGGCCGCATCTCCCAACATCCTTATCCCTTTGGTGGTCAGGCTGGGGATGATGGGAGCTGCAGCTCAACAAGAAGGTTCAACCATCTGACTGGAAAAGTGGACATCTGTCAGTTACATCCTAGCCAGATCTTGGACTGATGGGAGTTGAAGCCTCACCAGATGTGCTGATGGGAGTTCCAGCCTGATCAGTTCTTGGGTGGCACAAGGGTTTGACTGAAGACTGACAGATCGGAGGTTCAAATCTAGGGAGAGCGTGGATGAACTCCCTCTGTCAGCTCCACCTCCCCATGCGGGGACATGAGAGAAGCCTCCCACAAGGATGGTAAAACATCAAAATATACGGGCATTCCCTGGGCAATATCCTTGCAGATGGCCAATTCTCTCACACTAGAAGCAACTTTCAGTTTCTCAAGTCTCTCCTGGCACAAAAAAAAAGTTCTTGAATTGATGGGAGTTGAAGCCAGCCAGATCTAGAGCTGCTGGAAGTTCTAGTCTAGCCAAGTTATGGGCTGCTAGGAGTTGCAGCTGTCCAGAACTCAGAATCATGGGAACTGCAGTTGGGGATCATGAGGGTTGCAGTCAAGCAGATCTGGAGCTGATACAAATTACGTAATATAGTCTCGAGGATTAATAAAGGATGATGAGGGTTGGAGTCCAGCCATATCCAGAGAGCTATTCCAAGACAGATCTGAACCAAACCTCGTATGCATACCCTTCATGGCCCAAATTAAAATACTGGAGGGGGAGGGGGAGATAGAGGATAATGGCAGTTGCAAGTTTAGCCAAACCTAGAGAACCACATTAATCCTACCCATGACAGAAGGTGTGGCTCCCCTAACCGATTATGCTGATGCTGCTCAGCCTACTTCCCAGGCTGCATCACTCAACATCCACATCTCATTGCTAGGCAGAGATGGGATGTGGATTGCAGCCTGATTATGTCCAGGGCTGATGGGAGTTACATCTGAGATAATGACTTCACAATGAGTGTGGAAGAGCCACCTGCCACCACAAGAGGCCACTATAGGGTTGCCATGGAGACCTATATCAGCCAAATGTGGTTGCTAGCCAAGACAAAAAAATATTGGTGTGTGTCCAGCTTGGTGAAGAATTGTGCTTATTTTATCTACTGAGGTGGCTGCATAATGCCAAAGGGGGGGGGGGGGAGTCACACCCATATGACAGCTCTCTCCAAAACCAACAAAAATAACATCACTGAGCATGCGAGACAACCAAACAAATGTAAAAGTGAAGTGTAAATTAAGAGATACACACAGTGCCCTTCTAGCACTCTGGGAATGGGAGGGGTTTCCAAAAACAGAGTGGACTAAAGTAAAGCAGAGCAAAGTGTAATTCTTCACAATTTTTATCTTTCTCTTCAAGCATGCAATAAAAATTGTGGTATAGTGCTTTGTGTGTTTCACTAGGACTCTGAGACCAGAGCTTGAATCTGTGCTTGGCATGGAAACTCACTGGATGATCTTGGACTGGTCACTCTCTCGCAGCTTCAGAGAATGAGGAAACATTTCTGAACAAATCTTGTCAAGAAAAAAACATGATCAGATTAGCATAAGTCAGAAATTTCTTGAAGGCATAGAATCCACAAAGAAAACCTCAATTCCTCAAGAGCAGCAGGAGTCACATCAGGGATTTGTTTCAGTTCTGACGAATGGCTTAAGTTGTGTTCAAATCTGCACTTTTTATTTTTATCCAATCTCAATGCTTTTGTATTTTAATTATTTTAAAGTTACATCTCCTGCACAGATCTAAATGCTCATTTTGAAATCCATTTTTTTCTTTGTAAATTGTGATCTTACGCTCCCTCCCCTCCTGCCAGCACATCCTAATATTATTTGAATTAAGAGTTATCTCAAGAGGCCAATGTTAATTAAAACGAAGTACACAAAGGTATGTGTCTGTATCTGGGAAATAGGCTCTTTATGTAGAAATGGTAAAAGAAGTGCACTAAAGAGTGTTGTGTATCTGGTGGTGCAATGGATTAAGTCCTTGTGCCGGCTGACCTGAAGGTTGGTGGTCTGCGAGATGGCGTAAGCTCCTGTCTTTCAGTCCCAGCTTCCCATACGGGGACATGAGAGAAGCCTCCCGCAGGATGGTAACACATCCAGGTGTCCTCTGGGCAACGTCCGTGCAAACGGCTGATTCTCTCACACTAGAAGGAACTTGCAGTATATTCTCAATTTGCTTCTGACATGATTAAAAATATCCTAGTGATATACCTAGCTGTCAGAAGCAATTTCTGTGAATGTTTTTTTTTAAAAAAAATAACCTTATTGAGATGAATTCTAGTATTATATTAAAACAGCAAAAGCCTGGGTACATATATTTAAAAATAAATCCCACTGAATTCATTGGGCTTTACTTTCAAGAAAGTGCACATAGTAGTCCTTCAACAGCAAGATAAAAGCCATTACTCTTCCTCAGAGGTTTCTACAACTGCAGCAGCCCCTGCTGAGCAGCCTGCTTATATTCAAGACATTTTAACCTGTGCCAAAAGTCATGTATTATAGCAAAATTGCAAGAGAACAATTGTGCTGACAGGCTTTTCAGTTTTGTAAGGCATTTTTTTACCTGCGGGGGTTTTTTTTTTTAATCATCTGCCCACATTGACCTGGCTTCGTGACAGTTCATGGAAAGTACTATGCAAATCAACTACAATGAGAAGAGACTACTGACACCATATTCTCCCTGCACAAAACTGGTTTATCATGTGAAGCCATTCCTTTATTTGCAACAACTGCATTGTGCATGACAGAATTAAGAAGGGAGCTCATATGTACAGTCTATTTGCATAGCAACAATAGCCCTTCTTATTTGTATACTTTTCTCTTAAAAATGAGAGATATAATTTGTAACAATGGTATTCAAAAACAGAGTGCTTGAAAACGGAAGCAACAGATTCTACAAAAGTCTTGTGCAGCTCATTTATACGAAACAGTTGTGCAATAACCATTTGGGTACAGATCCCAGCATAAATTACCATTTTGAGCAATTTGTTTGCTCCAGTCTGCTAATCTTAGTTAAAAGCTGTAGTGAAAAAGGGACATCCTTCCCCTCATTTACATATCTGCTTGATACCCAGATTCCATTAATAACATAAAAGTACAAACAGGAGCAGAATTCCAAACTATTTGAACAGATTAGAGAGATGGGCCAAAACTAACTAAATGAAGTTCAACAGGGACAAATGCAAGATACTCCACTTATGCAGAAAAAAATGAAATGCAAAGAAACAGAATGAGAGATGCCTGGCTCAATAGCAGTACGTCTTCAAAAGATCTTGGGAGTCCCTATGGGCATGAGCCAACAATGTAATGCAGTGGCTAAAAAAGCCAATGGGATTTTGGCCTGCGTAAATAGGAGTATAGTGTCTAGATCCAGAGAATTCATGCTACCCCTCTATTCTGCCTTGGAATACTATGTCCAGTTCTGGGCACCACAATTGAACGGAGATGTGGACAAGCTAAAATGTGTCCAGAGGAGAGCAACTAAAATGATCAAGGGTCTGGAGAACAAGCTTGACAACAGTGGCTCTTAACCTGTGGGCCAAAAACCACCAGTGGGCCGCAAGGACAAAACTCTGGTCAGCGAGCCTCATTCCACTTTATTTCCACTCCGTTTGTACTGCCTGCCACTCTTTCCTTGTCACTAATCATGGCATATGTTCTGTATGAGAAACTAGAGCTGATGTGGTCTATCGAATACAATTTTCTGAATCAGCACCCCAAATCAAATCTAAAGTTGACCAAAACCTGATTCCTAACCCTTTTGGTACTAATGTTGGAAGAGTGGTCCCTGCTCAAAGTGGTCCCTGGTCAAAAAAAGGTTGGGAACCACCACCCTATGAGGAGTGGTTTAAAGAGCTGGGTATGTTTAGCCTGCAGAAGAGAAGGCTGAGAGGAGAAATGATGGCCATGTATAAATATGTGAGAGGAAGTCATAGGGAGGAAGGAACAAGCTTGTTTTTTGCTGCCCTGGAGAGTAGGATGGGGAACAATGGCTTCAAGCTACAGGACACGAGACTCCACCTGAACATGAGGAAATACTTCCTAACTGTGAGAGCTGTTCAGCAGTGGAACTCTCTGCCCCGGGGTGTGGTGGAGGCTCATTCATTGGAGGCTTTTAAACAGAGGCTGGATGGCCATCTGTCGGGTCTGCTTTAAATGCAATTTTCCTGCTTGGTGATAATATGATAGCTGGGCCCACAAGCTCCGAGCGTTACGGAAATGCCGCAAAGGTGGCTGTGAATAAGGGGAGAGAGGGGGTGGAGTGAGAGCAGGGTGAGCAAAGGAAGGATAGAAAGGAGGGTATGCTTAGGGTTAGGGATTACGGTTAGGGGTTAGAGTTAGGGTAAGGGTTAGGGATTACGGTTAGGGGTTATGGTTAGGGTATGGTTTAGGGTTAGGTTTAGGTAAGGGCTTAGGCTTATGGTACGGTTCAGGGTTAGGGTAAGGGTTTCACCATTAAAGAACTCTTACATTCTTTCTACATTATCCGTCTCTGGCCTGGCTTACATTAGCCAAGTCTCTCTTGCGCAAACAGCGCTCACGAAGCGATGCGGCATCTCTGTAACGCTTGGAGCTTCCGGACCCAGCTATCATACTATTACCTCCTGCTTCTTGGCAGAGGATTGGGCTGAATGGCCCACAAGGTCTCTTCCAACCCAATGATTTGGCTATGACTTACTTCCCCCTATATGTAAACACATTTACTTTGGACAAAAACCTTGCATTTCAAGTGACTATTTAAAATAACGAGGTCTGATTGAGCTCTTCCTTGCTATGAAACACTGAGGCAGGCATGGGCAAACTTGGGCCATCCCTCCGGGTGTTTTGGACTTCAACTCCCAGAATTCCTAACAGACTCAGGCCCTTTCCTTTTCCCCCTCAGCCGCTTAAGCGGCTGAGGGGGAAAAGGAAGGGGCCCGAGTCTGTTAGGAATTCTGGGAGTTGAAGTCCAAAACACCTGGAGGGAAGGCCGAAGTTTAGCCCCTTGAGAATGAACATTGCTGGAAAAGCCTAAGCCTCGAAGGGCTCGGCCAGGGCGTGGGACGGCGGGTGCTGCTGGCAGGGGCAGAGCGGCCTTGGAGGCGCTTGGGTGTGGGGCGGCGGGGCTTGGCGCCGGGCCCTCCTACGGGGCAGGGGGCCTTCGGGGCAGCGGCAAAGGCTCCTCTGGAGGCTGCGGGCCCAGGGCCGGTGGCTGCGGAAGAGGAGGCAGGCGAAGGGGTTGAGGGCGGCGTTGGCGGCCGCCAGGAGGCTCCCGAAGGCGGCGGGAGGCCCCTCGGCGAGCTCGAGGGCGAAGCGGGGCAGGCCGCAGAGGGCGAAGAGGGCGCTCAAGGCCAGCGCCAGGTGGAGGGCGCGGGTTCGGGCGCGGGGCAGGCTCCGAGGCGAAGAGGAGGAGGAGGAAGAGGAGGAGGGCTTGGCTCCCGGCAGGAAGCGGAGGAACCACGGCGGGGACCGGGCTGGGGAGGCAGCGGCGTCCTCCTCCTCCTCTTCCTCCTCCTCTTCTGGAGAGGCTCTCAGGGAGCAAAGGATGCGCGCGCACGCCGCTCCCAAGAGGCCTGCGGGTGCCACGAAGCCTGCCAGGGCCCAATAGGCGGCGTAGGCCCGTCCCGGAGGGAAGGCGGAGGCCTGCGGCAGCGCCAAAAGCAGCGCCAAGAGCCAGCCCAGCGAGGCCGAAGCGGCTCGGGGAAAGCGTCGGGCGCTAGGACCGCAGCGCTCGAAGGCGATCAGGACGAGCATATTGGAAGGCGCCAAGAGGCCCCAGCCCTGCAGGACCCGAAGCAGGCGGGAGGCGGCGGCGTCACTGCTTGTGGCGGGATTGGAAGGCGCCAGCTGCGGGCCGAGCAAGAGTCCGGCGCAGCAGAGGTCGGCCACGGCCAGGTGCGCCAGCAGGAAGTCCGCCTTCTTCCGGCGCTGCTCCCTTTGGCAGCCACAGCAGCAGCGAAGCCGGTGCAGCAGGAGACCGTTGCCTAGCAACGCCAGCAACAAAATGGCCGCCGCTATGGAGACCCGCGCGGGGTGGGCTACGGTGGCCCAGAAGGGAGCGGCGCTGGCGGAGGAGAGGTTCCCCGGCTGCTCCTTAGCGGTGGGCTCCGCTAAGGACAGGCCCTCGGGCTCCGTCATGGCTCTTCCTCGGGGCAAGGAAAGTGCGCTCCCTCAGCCTCAGAGGAAGGCAAAGGCGGGAAAATAGCCAAGTCCTTCTGAATGAAAGAAATCCTGTCGGTCTGCAGGAACTCGCGCTCTCTCAGCTTCAGAAGAAGGCAAAGGTAAAAATCACCCTTGCCAAGATAGCCTTGTGAGGGGCTTGCCATATGTGGGAAGATGCGAAGCTTGTGGCTGTCACGTTGCCAGGGCTCTGCCCTTATTCAGGTAGAGATGACCCAAACAAATACCCAGTCAGTATAAAAACAGTTCAATTAAAACAGCACTTACTTTCTGGCTGTTTTAATAGTCCAAAACGTGAAACATCAAGATAGCACTCGGCCACAGAATACAAAACAAAAACTGATAGCAAACGCTACAGGGCAGTCCAGTGGTCAAATGCCCAGAGTTCATTGAGTGAAGTCCAGGGATCAAGAGTCTATACTGTAGTCAAAAGCCAGTCCAAGATTCAAGGTTCCAAGGGTTCAGGCAACAGGTCAAAGGGTCCAGTCCAGTGCTCAAATGCCGAGAGTTCATTGAGCAAAGTCCAGAGATCAAGAGTCTATACCGTAGTCAAAAGCCAGTCCAAAGATTCAAGGGTTCAGGCAACAGGTCAGGATACCGAAAATCCACAAACCTGGGGGAAAACCAGCAGCATCTACTACCAAAACAAGACAAATATTTTTCTCCCAAAGGTCACTTCCAAGGCTTGCTCCTTATATCCAGAAACACTCAGCTGCAACCTATCTCTTGCATACCTTAACCCTTAATTGCTTTCACCCATGAACACTTACTTACAGATTACTAAACCCTTTAGAACTAATACTTACATTAAGGCTTCCATCACCAACCACCATCAACTGCAGAACCTAATACATTACAGTGGTATTCAGACATCCTCCGACACACTATCTGTCTATCCCCTCCCTCTCTCTCTCCCTCCCTCTCTCTCTCCCTCCCTCTCTCTCTCCCTCCCTCTCTCTCTCCCTCTATATATATTAGGGCTTTGATTGTCACCTGGCTTTGGCAGTGGGTGGGCACAGGGAGAGAATATCCAGTGCCAAGCCCACCCCGCACCACCCCTTTTCTCCTCCCTCCAGTCCTTCCAAAGCAGCCTTTCTTCGCCTCTCTCCTTCAAAGTCAGTGCCTCTGCATAATTTTTGCTCACCTGAATCAAGGCTTTGGCTTCCCCAAGGCATTGCTTCTTCCTCTATTCATCATTGTTTGCCAGGGAAAGTCACATCTGACTGGATAGAATAGAATGGAGAGAGAAACCTGTTGCTTGAGATTCATGTATTCAGCCGCAGCTGTTACTTCATTTGCCCTGACGAAGTTGTGTCTGACGAGAAAAAAGAGAGGATGCCTCTTGCTAGAAAATCATGCCATCACATCTATTAATCCTGGTAATGTTTACCCAGAAAAAGACGTGTCTGTCTGGAAAGAATAGGACTGAGAGAGAAACCTGTTGCTCGAAACGCATGTATATTTCTTCAGCCGCCACATGGTTTGCACACAGTTGGGTCTGATCGGCAAAAATGCCATTTCCAGTCTGTTAAAATCCATGGGAAACTTCACGCTTGCTTCTGTTTGGAACAGTGCTGTCAATTCTTGATACCTTGCAGTCCCGCTTAAAAAAGAGAGAGAAAAGGGCTACAAGATCTCTTTGCATACCAATCTGTTCTTCCTCTATTCAGCCGCTACATCAACTCATCCTCCTATTATTTGCCCAGACAAAGTCATGTCTGACTGGAGAGAATATGACTGAGAGAAACCTGTTGCTCACCAAGCATGTACGTCTATTCAAGCTACCAAGTGGTTTGCCCAAAGAGGCAGGAATAAAGAGAGAAACCTCTTCCTCGAAAAGCATGTACATCACTCGCTGGAAACCCAATCTCTGTTAAAATCAACAGGGAACTTCGCCACAGGGAGCTTTGCGGCTGTGTGGAACAGCAGCTTGCCAATTTTTCATGCCCTTTTCAGGAATGAAAAGGAATCTTGTAACCTGCTTAAGAATAAGAGAAACAGAGTACAAGATCCATTTGCATACTGATCTCTTCTTCCGCCGTTCTGCTACCACATCCATTCATCTTCCTCTCGTTTGCCCAGACAATGTTGTGCCTGACAGGCAAGAACAGAGTGAGAAACCTATTGCTTGAGAAAAAACATGAACTTCAGCCACTGCAGTTCATTAAAATCCACAGGGAACTTGGCTGCAGAGGCTTCTGTTTAGAACATGACCATCAATTCTTCATATCCTTTTCAGGAATCAAAAGAGATCTTGCAGCCCCTTTGAAACCAAGAGAAAGGGGCAATCAAGTCTCAAAGGAGCTATAAGATCTCTTTGCTTACTGAACTAGGCTGGCACAGCTCTGTCTTTGAATCCAATCTTTTCAGGGCTAAAGATGCCAAACAACCTGCACACTCTAAACCTCGATGAGCAATTTAAGCATTTAAAAACATGGGCTGCACATCAAGTTCCTGATAAACCCAGTAGCAGTTTAAACAGTGTTCCCAAGCACCCTTCAGATGGCAATCCTGCACACGGTTACATCGGAGTAAAACCATTTAAAGTCTCAAAGGGACTATAATATCTCTTTGCATATTGATCCATACTAAACATGGCTTTGTATTTGAATATTCAGCCTTTTCAGGGCTAAGGTTACTATGCTATCTTACCTGGCTTTTAGTGGTTTATATATTGATTATTTAATTGTTATTATTTAAATTACTTGTTTTAACTTGTGTAATTTATTTTATTGATTGTTGTTTATATTTTTACTTCTGTTTTATACTGTCATTGAATGTTTGCCTTTATTATGTTGAAAGCCACCCAGAGTCCACTCGGGGAGATAGGGCAGGCTACAAATAAAGTATTATGTTGTGTTACTGCGAGTTTTACGGACTGTATGGCCATGTTCCAGAAGCATTATCTCCTGCCGTTTCACCCACATCTATGGCAGGCATCCTCAGAGGTTGTGAGGTTCTGTGGGAAACAAGACAAGTGGGGTTTATGTATCTGTGGAATGTCCAGGGTGGGAGAAAGAACGATTGTCTGTTTGAGGCAAGTGTGAATGTTGCAATTGAATGACCTTGCAGCTTCAAAGTCTGGTTGATTGCTGCCTGGGGGATTCCTCTTACCTCTGCAGGAGTCTACCGTATACCATGCAGCTGTGAACAAATCTACATAGAGACCACCACGCGCAGCGCCCAAACACAAATCAAGGAACATGAAAGGGCACTGTAGACTAATTCAGTCAGAGAAGTCAGCCATAGCAGAGCACCTGATGAACCAACCTGGACACAGCATATTTGAGAACACAGAAATGCTGGACCACTCTGACAATCACCATGTCAGACTATACAGAGAAGCCACTGAAATCCACGAGCATGTAGACAATTTCAACGGAAAGGAGGAAACCATGAAAATGAACAAAATCTGGCTACCAGTATTTTAAAAAACCTCAAAAATCAGGACAATAAATAAAGAACAACACTCAAAAAGCAGGGGAATTCCAGACAAGAACCAATTAGGGCCAGCTGATACTTCCCAACAAAGGATTTCCCCAAGCAGCAATCAGCTAGGCTTTGAAGCTGCAAGGCCATTAAATGCTAATCAAGGTGGCCAATTGCAACATTCACATGCCTCAATCAGACAAGAATTCATTCTCCCATCCTGGACATTCCACAGATACATAAACCTCACTTGCCTAGCTTTCAACAGACCTCTCAACCTCTGAGGGTGCCTGCCATAGATGTTGGTAAAATGTCAGGAGGGTATGCTTCTGGCACATGGCCATACAGCCTGGAACACTCACAGCAACCCAGTGATTCCGGCCATGAAAGCCTTCAACAACACCAAGTGTGATATTATTATAAGGATGCCAACCAACCTGTGCAACCCAAACTCAGACACCCATATCTCTGCAGCATCACAGATGAACAAGTGAAGATTTTAATGGCACAGAGAGAAACACTAGCTGTGCTGCACATCAGTTTCCCAATAAACACAGTAGCAGTTTAAACAGCACTCCTATACATCCTTCAGATCGAAATCCTGAAAACAATTATCTAGGAGTAAAATCATTTAACACAATGAGACTTCTGAATACATATGAAACTGTTGTATTTCAATCCTATATCCACTTCTTGCATGCATTCAAGTCATTTCTGACTTATGGCAAGCCTCAAACAAGGTGTTCTTTGCAAGATTTGTTCAGAGAAGTTTCCATTGCCTTCCTAAGAGGCTGAGAGAGTATAGCTTGCCTAGTAGGTTCCACGACCAAACACACACTTCAGGTATTACACCATAGTGACTCCATATCATAGTGCGGCTGAGGTTTGTAAATCATTTCTGTTACTGTTATGTGCCTTCAAGTCAAATCCAATTATACTCTGGGGGTTTCTTTGTAAGAGTGTGACTCACTGAAAGTCACCCAATGGACATATATACACAAGCAAGGATTTGAAGCCTGGAATCCCAGAATCTTAGGCTGTCCTTACAGTGTTGAATTAATGCAGTTTGGCTTTACTTTAACTGCTATGACTCAATGCTAGAGAATCATGGAAGTTACAAGATCTTTCACCTACTCTGTCAAAATGTTGGTGCATATGATTCCTTAGCATTGAACCATGGCAGTTAAAGTTACAGTGTAGACGCACCCTTAATCAAACACTCAAACATTGGTTCTCTATCCACTTACCTAGTGGTAAAATCCACTAAACTCAAAATACTTACTTTTAAGTAGGTAAATACTATTGCACTAGTAAGATGGTATGCAAGATTTTCTGCTTCTCATCTTCAATATTATATCCATATAAGTATTCAAAGAAACTGACTGTCATAATCTTTTGCTACTGCTTTGCCATATTTCCCACAAAGCTGCTGTAATATTTACATAGTTTCTATCTCAAGATGGTGGAAGAAAGAAAAACAATTGAAAAACATTGGAATGAGTTATCTGATCTGTTCTTTAAGGAACATGGCATATTTCCCATAGTCTGTTTTTTTTAATCTCAGAATTTTGTGGCACATTAAGAGCTAAAAAAAATACATCACGTGGCATAATCTATTAGAACCCACTCTGAAATAGTTAATACGTTTGAGATGCCACTTGCTAATAGTTATCCGCATCAGCCAAACATTTCTATTATCCCTCTGTAATTTTTTCATTATATTTTTAAAGACCAAATTAACCAAATTCTCTGGAGGGTGTACAAAGAAGTACAAAAAGAACAGTTATATAAAAGCAATACAACCACCAGGCACAGATAATAAACATAAAAGGGAAATTGGAAGAAGAAATAAAACAGTACTGAGATCTGAAAGTATTAAAACAATCCCAAAAAGCTTTGGGGAAAATATCTAACTGTTTATTATATGCCAAAAGGAATATAATGGAAGCAGGAGCTGGGAGTCTCTGACAAAGATGGATGTCCCCCTGGAGGCTCCCTATCAGTCTTGAAAATGCCTTTGCTGTTTTCTGTGTGTGCAGAGATAAGAGGGTATTTAAAGGTATTTAAACCTTAAACGCCCTCTATGGAGCTGTAACACTAGAACTGACTTCTGGAAACTCATAGTCGTGTTTTGTGTGCTTCATGAAAAATGTCCACGTTGATAAGAATTACACTAGGCATAAATACATGTTATTATGGTTTCTCATGCTACCTCCGCAGCTTCTCCACTGCCAGTTCAAGTGGTGTCAAACTGCATTAATTCTACAGTGTTGATCCTCCTTTAGTTTATTGGAGCAAGATGAACAGAATTGTGGCAATTTGAAAACATGACTTCACAACCTCTGAGAATGGCTGCCATAGATGCAGGTGAAACGTCAGGAGAGAATGCTTCTGGAACATGGCCATACAGCCCAAAAATTTACAACAACCCAACTTGAAAACTAACAAGTTTATTATGCATAAGTTTTTTCCCTAGACACTGGTTACTTCATCAAATATACTCGCTGAAGTTTCTAGATCAATTTCAAAGCTAGCTGCAAGCACCACGCAGTGCAATAATCCAAATACAGTAGAGTCTTACTTATGCAACCTTTGCTCATCCAATGTTCTGTATTATCCAACACTGTCTGCCTCCTGCCCGATCCACAGCTGTTTCAATACATTGTGATGTTTTGGTGCTAAATTAATAAATACAGTAATTACTACATAATGTCACTGTATATTGAACTGCTTTTTCTGTTGATTTGTTGTAAAACATGATGTTTTGGTACTTAATTTGTAAAATCATAATGTAATTTGACTTTTAATAGGCTTTTCCTTAATCCCTCCTTATTATCCAACATTTTCGCTTATCCAGCATTCTGCCAGCCCGTTTATGTTGGATAAGCGACACTCTACTGTAGAAATGTATCCAAGTACAAATGACTGTCACACAGTTCTTGGAAGAGTGGCAGTTGATATATCAAAGTAAGTGCCATAAATCCTCTGAGAAATAAGAAGCAACAGACGTAATATCACCCCAAAATATGTCCCCAACCCTTATAAGGGTAGAATGGTTGCCATATGAGTTGCATGGTGTATGTCCGTTTTTGGAGGTTGCTCTGACAGAAATAGGGAAATAATTTTGGTTGCAATCTTCAGAATGCACAGTTCACCCTTAAAACAACTTGTTGCATCTTGTTTCATTCTATCTAGAAACTAGAAAAGGACTGGTAGTCATTATCTTTTCTGTTGAGATGATGTACTGTAGAAAATGGAATCCCAAGTTGCCAAATTGTTCAGCTGGTGAAAACCAGGACTGGAGAGTTGCATTCTTTTTATTCATCATACACATACATGCACACATACATCCTGTTTTTGTTTTGCACTGTTTGTGTTGTTGGTTGGTTTTTTCTTTGAATTCAATAAAGTGTTAGTTTTTAAAAAATTAAAAGCCCTGCTCGGCTGAAATTGGCATGCATTCTAAAAGTTTTAGGTGTAAATGTGTGACTTGCTGTGATTTACAGTAATATTTTTCTCTATCGTTTTATTTCAAAGAATTGTCACAGAAAGAAGAAATGTCAGCAACAGAGTAATAGAGCATCATCAAGGCAGTTGTATATTTTCCTTCCAAAAGATAAATCTCCTACACCGAGTCACTTCAATTATGATTTCAACCAGATGGTGCTTCTTTATAAGTACGCCCCCATCTAGAGGAAGGCAAAATGATTCACAAATTGTAAGGTTTCATGCTTAACTCAGAGAGATAGGGAAAAAAACCAAAAATTCAAGAATATACATTTTAAAGTACAGGGAGTTTTGTGTTATTTAAAACAGGAAATAAAGTGCTGCTTTGATTTGTTGCTGTTCTTGGTATTGTTTTTCCTGTTCTATTAACTTGAAATAGTAATGAGCCTCGCAGGAGTTAGAAACCCTCAGTACTCCATCCCACTACTCTTTCTCTTCTGCTCTTCTTCTTGTACTCCTGCTTTCCTCCTTCCCTCCCTCCCTCCCTTTTCTGTATATCTTAATGTGTTGTTTTTTTTCAATTCACTCTGATCTTTAGCTCTCATTCCCTTAGAACTGAGACATACCTTTTGTCTCTGTGTATGTGTGCATTCAAGTATGGATCCGCGGTGGCACAATGGGTTAAACCCTTGTGCCAGCTGAACTGACTTCAAGGTTGGCATTTCAAATCCGGGAGACAGGGTGAGTTCCCATCAGCTCCAGCTTCCAATGTGGGGACATGAGAGAAATCTCCCACAGGATGGTAAAACATCCGGGCGTCCCCTGGGCAACAATCTTGCAGACAATTCTCTCACACCAGAAGCAATTTGCAGTTTCTCAAGTCACTCCTGACACAAAAACAAAAGTTTATGGTAACTGCATTAATTACATAGGGTTTTCTCTGGTGAAGTATTCTCAGAGGTAGTGTTGCCTCGTCCTTCCTCTGAAATGCAGCCTACAGCATTTGGTTTTCATTGATGGTCTCTCATCCAGGTACTAACCAGGGCTGACCATGCTTAGCTTGCAAGATCAGACATGATCAGGTACCATAGAGTATGTTGGCAGATGCCATACCTTGTCCCTCTCAATGTTTGAAGAGCGTGGGAGCCATCATTTGCTTTTCTTTTCTTTTTTTGCTTCAGAGCTTGTAGTCTCTAGCAGTTCTTAGGTCTATGATCTGCAGTCCTCAAGACTACATTATGCCCACTCGATCTGCCTGCTTCCTTTCCCCCAAGCAGCCATTCTGGGGAAAAGGTTTTCAGAAGCTGCCTAGATCGTGACTTTTGTATTTTGTTTTCCTGTTTAGAATTTTTGAAATTTTAAAGTTTTTCCCAGTACAGCACATTTGGACATGTTACTTGTTGTCAAGTTAACTTCCAACTTATGGCAGTCTGATGAATGGGAGCCATCCTGTCATCAATAGCTCTGCTTAGCTCTTGCAAACTTAGGGTCATTGAGTATATCTATCTGTAATGTGGCTTTTCCTCTTTTAATACCGCCTTCTACTTTACTAAGAACTATAATCTTTTCTAATGAGTCATTGTTTGTCATGCTGTGTCCAAAGCCTGTTTCAGTTTAGTCATCTGGGCTTCTAGAAAGAGTTCAGGTTTGATTTGCTTTCTTTTTGTGAGCTTTCGAGTCATTTGCGACTTGTGGTGACTTGGGGCGCATCCACACTGTAAATTTGATGCAGTTCAACAAGAGTCAGTGGTGGGATTTGTAGATTTGTAGTCTGGTGAGGCACCAGCACTGATTGAAAGAGAATACAAAAGACTTTGCAGAACTACAGCTCCCATTATCAGGTCAGTTCCCCCCAAACCCCTCCAGTAATCAAATTTTGGCATATCAGGTTAACAGTGCTGTCTGGATGTAGTTGAACTACAACTCTCCCAAGGTGAATTTCCCTCAAAGATCTCCAGTATTTTTTTCTGGTCATGGGGGCTCTGTGTGCCAAGTTTGGTCCAATTCCATCTTTGGTGGAGTGGAGCCCCTGGTGGCACCGTGGGTTAAACCATTGTGCTGGCAGGACTGAAGACAGACAGGGTCGTTGGTTCAAATCCGGGGAGAGCACGGATGAGTTCCCTCTGTCAGCTCCAGCTCCCCATGCGGGGACATGAGAGAAGTCCCCCACAAGGATAGTAAAACATCAATGCCCTTGCAGACGGCCACTTCTCTCACACCAGAAGTGACTTGCAGTTTCTCAAGTGGCTTTTGACAAAAAAAGAGAAGCTCTCATTATTCCATAGCTTTGAACCATGACACTAAAAGTGATGCTGAACTGCATTAATTAGCAAAGTCCTCAGTGGCGCAATGGGTTAAAATCTTGTACCAACAAGCAGTTCCAATCTGGGGAGAGTGGGTTGAGCTCCCTCTGTAAGCTCCAGCTCCTCATGCGGGAACATGAGAGAAGCCTCCTACAAGGATGGTAAAACATCAAAACAGCCGGGCGTCCCCTGGGCAATGTGCTTGCAGACAGCCAATTTTCTCACACCAGAAGTGACTTGCAGTTTCTCAAGTCACTCTTGACATGAAAAAAAAATACCCCTGCATTATTTCTAGTGTTGAAAGATGGCCCACCAATATAGGGTTTTCTTGGCAACATTTGTTCTGATGAGGTTTGCCATGGCCTTGGTCTGAGGCTGAGAGAGTGAGACTCACCTGGTAGGTTTCAACCAAGTTGGGATCCGAACCTCAATCTCCATAGTTGTAGTCCAACGCTTAAACCACAACACCGTATTGGGTCCCTTGATTTACTCCAGGACTCATTTATTGTTCATGGTATCTGCAGACCTCCAGCACATCTCAGATGTTCATTTTTTCTTCCTATGTTTTTGTTGCTGTCCAGATTTGCAGTCATACATAGAAACTGGTAATACTATTGCAGTTCACACTTACTCCTGCTCAGAAATAAATACATAAGACTCTCTTCCTTGCCATGCTTTCATAGAACCACAGCCTGAGTCTAGCACTGCATCTAAGGTAAAGGTTTCTCCTGACATTAAGTCTAGTCATGACCGACTCTGAGAGGTGGAGCTCCTCTCCATTTCTAAGCCAAAGAGCCGGCATTGTCCGTAGACACCTCCAAGGTTATGCGACAAGCATAACTCCATAGAGTGTTGTTACCTGGCTGTGGCACAGCTAGCTGAAAGACAGCTGCATTAAATCACTACTGACCGAGAGGTCATGAGTTCGAAGCCATCCTGGGTCGGAGTGAGCTTCTGGCCATTGCTCTAGCTTGTTGTCGACTTTTGCTGCCCGAAAGACAGTTGCATCTGTCAGGTAGAAAATTTAGGTACTGCTTTATGCTGTGAGGCTAATTTAATTTACAACGCCATAAAACATTCCAGCAGCATGCAGAAGAATGAGGAAGTACTCCATCAAAGGACTCGGTGTCACAAATGGACAGTGAAGCAGCAGCTTCCCCTGTGGCCGGAATCGAACATACCCTCATGAAGCCGGAAAGCTGGAATGTTAAATTGCCTCTGTCTGTCTATATATGTTTTATGTCTAATGGCATTGAATGTTGGCCATCTATATGTGCACTGTAATCCGCCCTGAGTCCCCTGCGGGTTTTTTTTTAAATTTTTTTTTTTGTCGTGTCAGGAGTGACTCCTGGTGTGAGAGAATTGGCCGTCTGCAAGGACGTTGCCCAAGGGACACCTGGATGATTTGATGTTTTTTTTTTTTTATCATCCTTGTGGGAGGCTTCTCTCATGTCCCCGCATGAGGAGCTGGAGCTCATCCACCTCTCCCCGGATTCGAACCTGCGACCTGTCGGTCTTTAGTCCTGCCGGCACAGGGGTTTAACCCACTGCGCCACTGGGGACTCCCCCTGCGGGGTAAGAAGGGTAGAATATAAATACTGTAAATACATAAATAGGTTTTTTCGGGCTATATGGCCATGTTCTCGAGGCATTCTCTCCTGACGTTTATAATACATAATACATATTGCTCTACTTACATTTGAATGTTTTTAAACTATTTAGTTGGCAGAAGCTGGGGCTAGCAATGGGGGCTCACTCTGTTCCTCAGATTCCAACCGCCAACCTTTCAGTCAGCAAGTTCTGCAGCTCAACAGTTTAACCCGCTGCACCATCCAGGGGGCCCAGGACTGCATCTAAACTGTTGAATTTTAATGCAGTCTGATACCACTTGAGCTGCCATGGCGCAAAGCTTCTAGTTTTACAAGGACTTCAGCCTTCTCTGCCAGAATGTTGGTGCCTCATCAAATTACAGGATGCCATAGCATTGAGCCAGGGCAGTTAAAGCGCTGTCAAACTGCATTAATTCCACAGTGTGGATGCACCCTATGGAAGAGCAGGTTGGATCCTATCACGTGAGGTTTCAAGGACCAATAGTGTCCCTGCTTTTGCAATTTAAAGGCGTGACGCGAAAGAAACAGGAGGGTCTCGTGGATGTTTTTGCAGAACCGCACCGTGACAGCAGAAAACATAAGAAGTTGACAGGTCTGCAATATATATATATTGGATAAATGACATTCTCCTCATCCTTCCCTCTCCCTTTAGAAGCCGCTCTGCAATGCGCATGCGAGCAGAGAAAAGATGTATAGGGGGAAATGCGTGGCCGCAAGTGCTGCAGGGAATTGCAGTCCTTGGGTGAGCGTGCGGGTCTTAAACATTACAGATAAGCGCATGCGCAGGACATTGCTTCCCGGCGAGAAGTTTGTTACCTCCATCGCCCCCTGGTGGCCAGTTGAGGAATTGTTGATCTTGGCTCGTAGCTTTTCATGGCCCTTTTTCGGGGTTGGGCAGGGAGCAGAGCTCACAAATTACCGTATTTTATACGGTAAATTTATCAAATTACCGTATTTGATAATAGGACTTTTGTGTTTGATCCCATTCTATATTCTGTGTTTGGATGTGCTGCAACTTTTGCATATTAAGGGCTCTTCCACACAGCCATGTAACCCAGAATATCAAGGTAGATAATCCCACAATTTATTGTCGAAGGCTTTCATGGCCGGAATCACTGGGTTGTTGTAGGTTTTTTCGGGCTGTGTGGCCTTGGTCTAGAGGCATTCTCTCCTGACGTTTCGCTTGCATCTATGGCAAGCATCCTCAGAGGTAGTGAGGTCTGTTGGAACTAGGAAAATGGGTTTATATATCTGTGGAATGACCAGGGTGGGACAAAGGACTCTTGTCTGCTGGAGTTAGGTGTGAATGTTTCAACTGACCACCTTGATTAGCATACAATGGGCTGACTGTGCCTAGAGCAAACATTTGTTGAGAGGTAATTAGTTGTCCCTGCCTGCTTCCTCTCTGCTGTTGTGCTGTTGTAATTTTAGATTTTTTTTAATACTGGTAGCCAGATTTTGTTCATTGTCATGGTTTCCTCCTTTCTGTTGAAATTGTCCACATGCTTGTGTATTTCAATGGCTTCTCTGTGTAGTCTGACATGGTGGTTGTGAGAGTGGTCCAGCATTTCTGTGTTCTCAAATAAAATGCTGTGTCCAGGTTGGTTCATCAGGTGCTCTGCTATGGCTGATTTCTCTGGTTGAAGTAGTCTGCAGTGCCTTTCATGTTCCTTGATTCTTGTTTGGGCAATGCTGCGTTTGGTGGTCTCTATGTAGACTTGTCCACAGCTGCATGGTACACGGTAGACTCCAGTAGAAGTGAGAGGATCCCTCTTGTCCTTTGGTGAACGTAGCATTTGTTGGATTTTCTTGGTGGGTCTGTAGATAGTTTGTATGTTGTGTTTCCTCATCAGCTTCCCTATGCGGTCCGTGGTTCCAACAAATGCTACGTTCAGCAAAGGACAAGAGCGATCCTCTCACTTCTGCAGGAGTCTACCATGTACCATGCAGCTGTGGACAAGTCTCCAAACTAAATGTTGGCTTCAGTGAAAATCCCAGTTGCAGATGCCCACATATATATATTCAAAAAGCCATGGCAAAGGCATTCCGTTTCCCTTGGGAAACCTCACCCTGGCCCCTTTTTTTCTCTTAATCTTTGGGATTACCTTCTACCCTCTTCCAGATGTCTTTGTTGACTGATCTGGCTCCTTCTATCAAAATCTGTCTCATCCTCCCTCAAATTGCCAATGACTGCATTGGGTTGTTTTAGGTTTTTCGGTCTATAGGGCCATGTTCTAGAAGCATTCTCTTCTGACATTTCGCTTGCATCTATGGCAAGCATCCTCAGAGGTTGTGAGGATGCTTGCCATAGATGCAGGCAAAACTTCAGGAGAGAGTGCTTCTAGAACATGGCCATATAGCCCGAAAAACCTACAACAACCCAGTGATTCCAGCCATAAAAGCCTTTGACAATAAATTACTTCATTCTTTTCACATTCTGACCTTGACTGCCTTGGGAACCCAAAGTCTTTCTCAGACTCTTTCTCTGCTTGTACAAACACATCAGTGTCAGGCTTGACCATCCCAGCTTCATTCTGGCTAACAACACTCTCCTGATTGAAATCCCCATTTCCAAACCCCTGTGAGTCTGCAGGATCTTGGTCATTTGACATTGAAACCCCGGCAAGATCTTGATTATTTAACTCAGAAGCCTCAGCAATGAAACAATTGAAGGCTGAACCACTACAGTTAGGAATGTTGAGAACCACTGCTTTAAAAAAAAGGTCATGGAGAATACTTGTAAAAAATTTCATTAGTTTATATCAAAGTGAACTAAGAAGCATTGGGTGGATTCTCTTGCTCCTGCTTTCCGTATTGATGTATTCTCCACCTAATGCTTATTGGGATGCTGTGCCAGTATGTTTACTTCCACCTGCTCTTTCCTTGCTTATCAGAAACCCTCTCCGCTTGTTCCCATCTTGCCTGGCAAATAATGCGTGACTCAGAGGAAGAATGGAGGCTGGAAAATGCAACTTAATAGCTTTTCTGTATATTGGCAAACTCTCCACGGCTGGCCTTGGCAGCAAAAATGTGGATGTGGTCCATTTTGAAATGGCCATTTGGATGTAGCAGTTTCCTGTTATGGATTTCTGTGGGCAACCCAGTGTCTTTTAAACAACTGGAAAGAAGGCTAGTGGTGAATTATATTGAGTCCAGTTGTTTATATCAAATTGGATCACAGTGTCATTTGGGGTCCTTTCACTGACTTGGGAGTCACGAAAAAATTGTGTAGCTTGCCAGCTTGTGGTTTTAGATGTTTACATGATTTGAGGGGGGGGGGGGGAGAGCCAGCAGAGCATATTCTGCCACTTGGGACTGAAAACCAAGCATTGCCAGCATGGCATGAAACGTGTTGAGGATTTTCTATGGCAGGCATGGGCAAACTTTGGCCCTCCAGATGTTTTGGACTCCAACTCCCACCATTCCTAACAGCCTCGGGCCCTTTCCTTTTCCCTGCTTAAGTACCATAATTCTATATGCAAAAATACACAAGTACAATTACAATCCCTTATTAATATAAATTGATATTTACTAAATGGTAAAATTTTAAGAATACCAAAACATAAATCACAAAGAAATGTATTTCAAATAATTATCAGTAAATGTTTGATTTGTATACCTGTTTTATATACACATATACCTCCGGTTGCATACAAATTTCCCAGGCGAAAAAGGGTCACAAGTGGAAAACGTTTTAGAAGCCCTGGTTTATATGATGGCAACTTCAACATGGAAGGAAATAGTAGTCAATCTCAGGTGTAATGGCACCTTTTGAGGCTCAAGTGTAGGCATCAACTAACCAATTGTAGTTTTTTAAAAATTAGGATCTGGCCTTTTGTAGAGCTAATGGAACTTACCTGTGCATCTAAGATCAAATGATTCCAGAATACATTGTATGACCACAGGGATGTCTCACAATAATATATTAATGTTGGGAAAATGCATATTGGTGGGTAAATCTGTCCTATACTGAGATTGAATAGGAAGGACCCAGACCCCATCTACACTGCAATATAATGCAGTATGAACTGGATTATATGGTCAGTGTAGACTCAGGCCCTTTCCACACAGCTGAATAAAATCCCACATTATCTGCTCTGAACTGGAAAAATGGCAGTATGGACTCACATAACCCAGTTCAAAGCAGATATTGTGAGATTTTCTGCCTTGATATTCTGGGTTATGTGGCTTTGTGGAAGGCCCTCAGTTCCCTTCAACACTGCCATATAAAATCCAGATTATCTGCTTCGAACTGGATTATATGGCAATTTAGACTCATAAAATCCAGTTCAAATATGATAAAGTGGATCATCTGCTTTGATAATCTGGATTATATGGCAGGGTAGAAGGAGCCTCAAATAATGCAGATTGTTGAACTGAATTGTATGAGTCCATGCTGCTATATAATCCAGTTCGATCTGCATTATGGAGCCCTCGGTGGCGCAATTGGTTAAATTAGTTGTTCTCAACCTGTGCGTCCCCAGATGTTTTGGCCTTCAACTTCCAGAAATCCTAACAGCTGGTAAACTGGCTAGGATTTCTGGGAGTTGTAGGCCAAAACACCTAGGGACCCACAGGTTGAGAACCACTGGGTTAAATCCTTGTGCTGGCAGGACAGCTGACTGAAAGGTTGGCGGTTCAAATCTGGGGAGTGGGGTAAAATCCCATCTGTCAGCTCCAGCTTCCCATGCGGGGACATGAGACAAGCCTCCCACAGGATGGTAAAACATCTGGGTGTCCCCTGGGCAATGTCCTTGCAGACGGCCAATTCTCTCACACCAGAAGTGACTTGCAGTTTCTCAACTCGCTCCTGGCATGGGGAAAAAACTGCATTATAATGGCAGTGTAGATGAGACCTCAAAAATACATGATGATCCCAAGCTTTAGCCACAAGGAATGTCTTGGGGCCCTTCTACACACCCATATAACCCAGAATATCAAGGCAGATAATCCACAGTATCTGCTTTGAACTAGTTTATCTGAGTCCACACTGCCATATAACCCACTTTAATGTGAATTTTTACAGCTGAGTGGAAGGGCCTCATTCCACAGTAATAGGAACCTTGGGTCTCCACAGCTGTTACTGTTAACCTTTTAGTGAAATTGTGTACATTGTTCTTTATTTTTTGTGAAAAGTTAATGAATACAGTGCTTCTTTGCTAAATTACGTGGCTTCTTTCCAAAGACTGAACAACCTGAAGAGTCGTGACAGGAAGTATGGTTTGGCTCATGTAGGAGTTCGGCTATGGTTCATCTTTGACTCATGCAAAATTGGCAAATCACTTGTGTCCCTGTGTTGCTAAAGTGGAGGCATCATTAATATTTTTCGTGCTGTGATGCAGAGAACTCTGGGTTTACTTTATAAGTGTAGAGGAGGAGGAAAGTGACAGTAACACTCTGCAGAACTTAAGATGACCCTTTTATCAATTGCAAACAGTTAAATGTCCCAACCTCTTATCTGCTCTGGCAGGAGGCATCTTCTACTACTCTGTCAAATCCTCCATGTGACTCTATTGACGTTATTAAGTATGGGCAGGCTTTACAGAAATGTTCTGACTTCCACTAAAGAACACTGCGTATCCGTGGACTATATATGCAATAGATGGGATGATTAGGAATTTCAGTTGTGGTTTAGAAACTACTTATTATCTGCATTGCTAGGACATTCCACGATCTTCTTCGGTTGCTGTGCCACCCTGAATGGTTACTATTGTGATCTTCTTGGGAGGTATGAATCTGCTGGTTTATCTCACATATACTATTGTTCAAAACGCTCTAAAATAACAGTATTTCACTGAAGGCCCTTCCAGACAGGCCCTATATCCCAGGATTGGATCCTAGGTTTTCTGTTTTTATCCCAGATTATCTGGCAATGTGGACTCATATAATCCAGATTAAAGCAGAAAACCTGGGATCAGATCCTGGGCTATAGGGCCTGTCCAGAAGGGCCCTAAGAGGCCTTTAGGGATCTGTAATATAGAAGAATGGAACATAGCTTCAGTAATTACCTTGTTCTGTCTGAACATTGTGGCATATGTGCTTTTATTCACAACATGTTACATTGTCAAAATATTAAGACCTGTCTTCTGATTATATATATTAGTTCATTTTTTGTGTGCTGTACAAGTTTCATGATAGTATTCTTCACTGAACTCATTTGGCATTTATTGGCGGCAGTGAATTAGAAGGAATATATGCCCTAAAAAAAGGCTAATGCAGATGGCTGATCTGTCAGTTAAATGACATATCTGTAATCCTATATGGTAGTAAGCCCCTTTGAACCTTATTGGACTTACATCTGAATTGATACATACAGGACTGTAATTCTACTCTGTCTCTTACTTGGTCGCTTCATTCACTCAGAAAAGTATACATTACTTTTCAGCTAATTAATTAATTTCTCACATTATGTGTATCCTGATTTTCCCTCTAAACTGAAACACAAGACCGGTTTTCCTATTGTAACTTACATTTTTTTGCACTGGAATACAAATCCGTATTATTATCGTATCAGAAGCAAACCAAGAGTACAGTTGTAATGCATTATTTTTTAAAAAACCACAAAGTTTAAAAACTTGGAATTGTACTAAATGTCTTTTGACCAGAAGCTGGCCACTTGGAGTGGCTCTGGTGTCACTGTGAGAAGGTCCTCCATTGTGCATGTGGCAGAGCTCAGACTGCATTGTAGTAGGCGGTCTGTGCTTTGCTCTTCTCCACACTCGCATGTTGTGGATTCCACTTTGTAGCCCCATTTCTTAAAGTTGGCTCTGCATTTCATGGTGCCAGAGTGCAGTCTGTTCAGCACCTTCCAAGTCGCCCAGTCTTCTCTGTGCCCAGGAGGGAGTTTCTCATTTGGTATCAGCTACTGATTGAGGTTCTGGGTTTTAGCCTGCCACTTCTGGACTCATGCTTGCTTAAGTGTAGATCAGAGAAAGCTGTTTCTTGATTTAAGTTGTTGGCATCCTGGCTGATATCCGAACAGAGGATGGGCTGGAGATGTCAATGCCTTGGTCCTTTCATTACGGGCTGCCACTTCTCAATGGATGTTAGGTGGTGCAATACCGGCTAAACAGTATATTTTCTCCAATGTTGTAGGACATAGACATCCTGTGATGATGAGGAATGTCTCATTAAGAGCCACATCCACAGTTTTAATGTGGTGAGATGTATTCCACACTGGGTATGCCACTCAGCAGCAGAGTAGCAAAGTGCAAGGGCAGATGTCTTCACTGTGTCTGGTTGTGATCCCCAGGTTGTGCCAGTCAGCTTTTGTATGATATTATTTCATACAAAATAATATCCCAGTTTTTGCTTGATAGTCTTATAAGTCAGAGCACACTCCAGAGAAACTCACAGGTATTTTGGTGTGCTGTAATGCTCCAGTGAGATTCCTTCCCAAGTAATCCTCAGCTTGAGGTGCTTGTCTGTTATTACTGCTGCTATTGAAAGCACCACTTGGTTCAATATATCCACCATGTGCTCTTTTTAGCACCATCCTTCTATGATAAACCATACATGTTTAGGAGCTCACCCATGGATCTGATGTTGACATTTTAAGTTTCAATTCTGAAATGCAATAGCATCACATGGCCTATTATCTTGTTCACATTATAAATTGCCATAATCATACCCATGAATGGGCAAATTCAGGGGTGTAGTGGTGCGGAGGGCAAAAAAAGGGGCGTTCATTGCCTCTCAGTAAGAAAGTTTATTTCAGTCCCAAATGTTCTATAAGTACAGTAATTTAAACCTAAAGTTGAACATTTAGAAATGGAGTTTACTAGGCAAAATTATCAAGGGTGAGTGAACACAGCAAATTGAGACATTCCAGTAGAGAATAATTGTGGCCATCTCACTTTTTGTGATGCCAGATATTTGGGAAGTGAATTATTATTTGAGGGGGAATTATAATGAGTGTCTTTCACAGAACATGCCTTGCACGGCATAGATTGGTCTTAAAATGAATTATTTTAATGGGGGGAAAGTGACAGAATAGCAGGAATGAACTGCTCTAGAACATTTCAGAAAGTACTGTAACTGTGTGATCTCATTCACTTTCCATTTGGAAGTAGTGGTCCTTCTTCTCCATTTCTTTGTTGATTCTTGCAGACTGGGGTAGCAGCAGGGGGGTTTGCTATCAGTTCTGTGTGTAAAAGAAAGCCATTTTCTGGTTATTTGGGCAATTTTTAAGTTCCTACTTATTGCCACACATCTGTTGGTTCCCCAGAGAGGGGAGTAGATATACCCAAGAGGGGATATTCTGGCCCTTCTTTGCTATGGAAAACCTTCTTCATTCATTATCTGCTAGGTGATCTTTTCCTCACATCTCAATCATCCTTGAATCTATGATCAGCCCCTTCCCCTAAGTTATACACCATGCAATTATATTTAAAATCTGACCTTATTCAGATAAGTGATGGTGAAATTCAGAAGTGTTTTCAAATGGTGAATAAATACTATTTTTCCCCATTTTATTTTTTATTAATTTTTGTGTTATAATACAGTAGAGTCTTGCTTATCCAACTTTCTCTCACCCAACGTTCTGTATTATCTAATGCTGTCTGCCTCTCGCCTGGATACACAGCTGTTTGAATATATTGCAATGTTTTGGTGCTAAATTCGTAAATACAGTAATTATTACATAACGTTATCATGTATTGAACTGCTTTTTTCTGTCAATTAGTTGTAAAACATGATGTTTTGGTGCTTAATTTGTAAAATCATAACGTCATTTGACGTTTAATAGGCTTTTCTTTAAACTCTCCTTATTATCCAACATTTTTGCTTATCCAACGTGCTGCTGGCCCGTTTATGTTGGATAAGCGAGACTCTACTGTATATTATGCAATGAATTCATTAGGTTAGGATGACTTTACATTTCTGTAAAAAGGATTAGAGTCAATAGCATATAGCACCCGGCTTTGATAAGGACAAGTTTGAGAGGAATTCTGTCATGTATTTAGTGCCTTGGATTCATTGAAAGAAAGCGATATAATAATCATAACTACAAAATTGATCATAATAGAACAGCCCTTGGTTGTTGCTGGGAATTCTGAGGCACATCTTACTGTGCCAAACGTGTCGCTGGAAGCCCTCAGAATGATTGTATACCTTGGAAAGCACACAACACATCTTCCTGTAAGGTGTGTGGTGCAGAATGAGCTTTCCAAGGGATGCATTAGCGGAGCTGCCTATGCCAAGCTTAGAGTGTACCATTAAGTTTGTTCGTAGCAAACCTTTTATTTATAAATTGAATGCTGTCCCATGGCCAGTGAGCTTTTTAGGCCTGAATCTTCAGTTCCTGTTTGTGTTATGCTCGCTTTCATTGACCTTTATGGGTGGTACCTACATGCATGCTGCCTTTACTTCACAGAAAAGGTTGAATGAGTAAAATCCAATTAATTATGTTGTTGAAGGCTTTCATGGCCGGAACGACTGGGTTGCTATGAGTTTTCTGGGCTGTATGGCCATGTTCCAGAAGCATTCTCTCCTGACATTTCGTCCACTTCTATGGCAGGCATCTGTTAGAGGTCTGTTAGAAAACTAGGCAAGTGAGGTTAATATATCTGTGGATTCTCCAGAACTCTTGCCTGTTGGAGGCAAGTGTGAATGTTGCAATTTGCCACCTTAATTAGCATTGAATGCCCTTGCAGCTTCAAAGTCTGGCTGGTTGCTGCCCAAGGGATCCTTTGTTGGGAGGTGTTAACTCTCCCCAATTGATACTTGTCAGGAATTCCAGTGTTGCTCTTTATTTACTATCCTGATTTTAGAATTTTTTAAAATACTGGTGATCAAATTACTTCATTGTCATGGTTTCCTCCTTTCTGCAGAAATTGTCCATATGCTTGTGGATTTTCAATGGCTCCACTGTGTAGTCTGACATGGTGCCTGTTCTCTGTGTATTGTTTTGTTGGTGCAAAGACCTCTTATGCACAAGTCAAATTTCTTCAGGGGGGATTTTTCTACTAGGGCCACTCTGACCATTAGGCAGAGAGACTCAGGCTCTTGAAGGAGATGCTGGGACACAATAGCAAGGTGTTGGTAGAGAGAAGCGTACGTAAAGGCCAGGTCTACAACCACCCCTGTCTTTCCCCCCACTTTCCAAAGGGAGCCTGCTGCCTTCTAGTGGCATAGAAGATGTATTCCCACTACATACAAAGTGAGCTGCCAATATAGGTTTACTACATGGAATGAGAAAAGAGTGCCATCTGGCTCTTGGGTTCAGCCAGTATGTCTTTAGCTAGCCCTATGATTCTTTCATAGGACCTCATGGGGATATACAATAGATCCAATTTAAAGCACTAGCTATTTGCTTCAGTGATTGGACACAGTGGAGAGCCCTTCCTGCAGCCTTCAATTCATGGGCAGTTTTATATAGGAAGAGATGCTCTGTCAAAGTATCGAGGCCCCTAGATATGTAGGTCTTAAGTTATAATTGGCTTGGAAAGGATCTTTGTCTACACCCCAAACATCTGTTGAAAGTCAGTGCAGCCAACAATGGCAAAAGATAAGACTTGGCATAAGGTAGCAGCCTGAAGTGCCTCTCCCTTTAAATGAATAGTAAACACACTCAGGATGTGTCCTCTATATTTATCACTAGTTAGGTTAAAGACCAGTTGTTTGTGGGTGGGTATATTTTCTTTGCAATAGGCATAATTTCTGAATAACACCCATTTGCTAGACAGCTCTAATGAAAGCAGCAGATCACTGTCAAGCAATTGGAACCTAGACAAGAAACAGATTGGCTTGAACAAATAAAGAAGGAATAAACATTGCCAAGAACTTGAACTTAGCAGGCTTTTTCACACAGTGGATGGGCTGGAATGAATAAGGATTGCACCAATTCCAAAGAGATATCTGTTGGGTTTTCCTTTCCATATGATGTATGGATTCCTATTAGCTATTAGGAATTGTGGGAGCTGAAATCCAAAACACCTGGAAGGCTGAAGTTTTCCCATGTCTGCTCAGTGCAACAGAGCTTTTAACTCAAATGCTCTTATCTCAAAGTGAATTTTCCCATTGAAATATTATTAATTCATTCTGGCCCAGACCCCCCCCCCTTCCATTTTTTTGTTACGTGTTTTTTAATTAGAAAATGCACTTTATAAATAACAAACAATGTATAAATGCACATTCACTTGGATCAATAAAGAAGAAACATAAACCTTAAAATGGTAGAAGCACAAAGTTGTGACGAGGAAGCACATGTGAGGCAACAAAATGTGTGTGGCTAGTGTAACAGTAAGGCAAAACCTAAAACAATAAAAAGATCAATGGTAGGAGCACAAAGTTGTGGCAAGAAAGCACAAAGTGAAGAGGCAGAACCATCATTTTCTTCATACTGTGCTCACTCCAGCCTCCCTCTCATGCTCTCTCTCTCTACATGAAGCCAAACATACCAGGAATAAAAACGACACAAAATCAACTAAGCCTAATTTCCTCAAAGCGGACAAAAACAAAGTGGACAGCAATCTTCCGATTGGACAAGCAGACTTGTATTGGGCAGAGATAATGGCTGGAGGGAAAAGACCAAAAAAGATTAGAGGGACCTCATCATAAAGGCTGCCAGAATTGCCACACATTGTGGCAATTCCAGTAGAGCATGTTGGGAACCCATCAGCCCACGCCCCACACTGCCCAACTCATCCAGCTGAGCGTCACACGGGGGGAAGCGTCAACCATCCAGCTTCCCCCCCCCCCCCAATTGTTCCTAGCAGAACACTGGAAGTTTCCCGTGTTGCCACAGTGGCAACATGCTCCACTTTGCTGCCCATTTAAACACGAACCTCTGTTGGAAGTAGTTGTGCATTGTGTAATGGGAGCCAGCGGGCTCCATGCTTCAAGGGGCAGCGGAGTGGAACATGCCACCAATTTGTCCCCCGTCTGATGAGGTCATAGTACTAGTCCTTGCCTTGACTATTGAAAGGAGCCTTTTTCTAAATCCAGGATGGATGGGTGGAGATTTTCCCCAATAGTTGCATTCTGGATTTGTTTCAAATAAACAATAAATAAACAACAAGGACAAGTATAACCTTCCCTCCTCCCTAAATTTTTGTAGACCCACTCAGGCATAAAGAACAAAAGGTACTGTATAATGAATTTCTCATGGATCACTCTGCATGGCTGGCCAGTTCTGCAGGTCAGCTATAAATAACCACTTCAGTATAGAATGGTTTTCTTGTGTCTATTTTTGCATGTCATCTTTATTTTTAATGTAGCAGATTTCATCCCTTATTTGCAGAATGAATGAAGACAGCTCAGTCAAAACATTTACAGAGAAGATGAGCAGCCCAGTTTGTGTCGGAACAGAAGATGATCTGAAAAAACAACGAAAAACCATGGTTACTGTCCATGGCAGAGAGGTTGTTGTTTTCTGTCATGCTGGAAGGTTTTATGCTATGGACTGCCGTTGTTATCGTAAGAATTTTTTGCAGAATATACATTTTGATCTCCAGCAAAGAATATTTTGATATTTGTGAAACAATGTTGGGTTTAGCAAAACTGAATAAGAATATAAATAAGAACAGCCCTTCTGGATTTGGAGTAAAGACTGTATCTGGCTCAGTATTCCATTCCCACAGTAGTCAACTAGTTTCCCAGTCAAAACTCATATGAAAAATGAAATCAGCAGTACCCTCCCACTTGCATTCCTTAGCCATGTCAATTGAGAATTGTTCTGCTTCTAGTAGTGCTACTGCCATCATGACTATTGTAATTCCATTGTTTTTCCCTCTTTTATTAGATGCAGGAGGTCCTTTACATCTTGGAGAAATAGAGGTATGTAAATACAGTACATCCTTACTTGAGTGGCATCCAAAATCTTCAGATAAACCAAGAGTACAATTTATGCAAAAATATAATGACACAGATAACTGCATAGTCATTTAGTGCATTTTATGAAGCTACATTCTAAATATTGAATAACTAGCTGACTGTTTTGTCTTTGGATTTTATCACAAGAGGAAGGTGGGTCACAACTATAGTGGGATATTTAGCACATTGTATCATTCCTCTTCTGTAGCTGTTTTATTTATTTATCGTATCAGGCGCGAACCAAGGATACAGTTGTAACGTATTTTAAAAACAATAAAAAACCACAAAGTTTGAAAACTTGGCCATTATATTAAATGTCCTTTAACCAGAAGCTGGCCTCTTGGAGCGCCTCTGGTGTTGCTGTAAGAAGGACCTCCATTGTGCATGTGACAGGTCTCAGACTGCACTGTAGTAAGTAGTCTGTGGTTTGCTCTTCTCCACACTTGCCTGTCACAGATTCCATGTTCTAGCCCCATTTCTTAAGGTTGGCTCTGCATCTTGTGGTACCAGAGCGCAGTCCGTCCAGTGCCTACCAAGTCACCTGTGTGCCCAGCGGGGAGTCTCTCATTTGGTATCAGCCATGGCTTGAGGTTCTGGTTATTAGTCGACCACTTTTGGACTCTCAGTTGCTGAGGTGTTCCTGCAAGTGTCTTTAGCTGTTGAAAGTTGTTTCTGTTACAAAAGGAGATCCTTAATGGATTATTTGTGTTTGTAAAAGACACGCTTTCCAGACATGGCAAGAAAGGAGCAACATCATATGATTAGTCCCAAACAATGATGCTGTTGTCCTGATGTAATTGCGATTGGGCTATCTCATTTTCAGAGGTCTAGCCTTTTGCTTTTTACTGAAAACTGGAAACATAGGTACCTTGTTGTGAATTAGAGCCCTAAGAGAGGTGGGGCTTTAATATTTCCATTCTCCTCTAATCCAGATCAGTCCCCACTTTAACTTCCGTTGCCCAAAAGTGTGCCAAATTAGGGGATACAAGCAACAGAAGGCAACTAAGGTTTAAAACCTTCCTGTTCCACTCACCTTGTATACTAATGTCCCACTCAGGGTTACTTACTCTTTATTTAGATTTCAGTGAAAAAAGAAAATTAGGGCATCCAGACAGGACCCAAATGCACACCCTCCCACATTTTCAAGTGGGTCATCTAAATGATGCCCCATGTAAAAATGAATTATTTTGGGACAAAGCAGGAAAACCCTGCTTTGTGCCAAAGTAATTTGTCAGCTAGAAAGACCTGGGTCTTCCTGAAAGGCCTCAGCGCCGAGTGCAGAAGACCAGGCCACAGCCTAGCAGTGGCATCAACGGCACCCAAGGGACCTCCAAGGAAGAGGAGGAGGAGGAGGGGGGGAGCCTCAGTGCAATCCTCTTTGAGGAAGGAGCGGGGAGCAGAGGAGGCGGCGAGGAGGAGGAGGCCGCTGGTGAGTGGTATTTGTCCCCCCCCCCCCCCCCAGTTTTATTACTTCATTACTTTTTAAAAAAACGTAAAACAGTAAGTTTGCAATAAGCAAACTGTGAAGTAGCGAGGGAACACTGTACTTTCCATTAAGGAAGTTGGAGACATTCCTAACGATTTATGATGAGCACCGACAGGAAGTCTCCCTGCTTTGCAGGAAGGGCTCTGTCACATGTCGTTATATCTCTGTTTTCAAAGTATCTAGAAAGGGGGTGGGGCAGCATGGGAAAACATCCTTATTTTTTCACTCGTCTTTTGACTTTTTGTGGATTTGATCATTCATGGATTTGATTAAAGAGATCCTCCAGTTGCCCTATGGCCAACTTTCTTTTTGGACAGTTTCCAGTGGAAGTTAACCATAAAACCATGCCAGAAGACTTAGAAATTCATAGACAGTAATATCTCAGGAGAAAAATAGCTATTTGTTTATTTGTAACTTTTTGCTTTAGTGACAGTTGATCACAACAAATGTATAGGGCTGACAAAATCACTGAATGAAATGGTAGTTAGGAAGGTGAATACTGTTTCCATAATGAAAGGTATGAAGAAAAGGTTGAACTACATGTAGTTTAGCCAAATGTTCCATCATCACTTTAGCTATTCTTCCACCGCAGTAACAGATCTGAAGATCTCCTTGCCATTTTTTCATTTAAGTTTGTTGATGCCTTACACTTTGTACAATGCAAATTTGAGGGAATGATTAATCAGTTATTCATTTAATTGATAAATTAATTACTAGAGACATGGGTCCCTTTTGTAAATAGAAACCTTAGTGGAGGAGGAAAGGGCTGTATGGAATTCCACTGGTATATGCCCCTCCCCCACATAAACCAGTTTATTTATTTATTTATTTCCCTGTATTTGTATACTGCCCTTCTCAGAACGCAGGTTACTCAGGGCGGTTTACAATGGCAATGATTCATTGCCCAAAAACACCATAAAACATTTTAAAACATTAACACATAATATAAAACCATAACAAGAATATTAATACATAGATCATTTGCGTCTCTTAATAAAAAACATTGTCCCATCTCGTCGTCCAGTTGTTCCAATCCCTATGTCTTTTATCTTGCATTTTCAAACACTTGCTCAAACAACCAAGTCTTGACTCTTTTCCAAAATGTTAAGAGGGAGGAGGGCGATCTAATGTCCCCAGGAAGGGTATTCCATAGCCGAGGGGCACCACTGAGAAGGCCCTGTTTCTCATCCCCACCAAATGTGTTTGTGACGCAAGCGGGATTGAGAGCAGGGCTTCTCCGGATGATCTTAAAGTCCTAGCAGGTTCATAAGGGAAGATGCATTCAGCCAGGTAAGTTGGGCCAGAACCGTTTAGGGCTTTATAGGCTAAAGCCAGCACTTTGAATCATGCCTGGTAGCAGACTGGCAGCCAGTGGGTAGTAATTTCTTTTCTTCTTCCTTTTTCCCTTCTCCATGTATAAATATAGGATATCAATGGACAGGCATGCATTGTTTGTCCCTGGCACAAGTACAAAATAACTTTGGCTACTGGTGAAGGACTGTATCAAGCAGTAAACCCGAGAGAGCCGTCTTCATCCCCAAAATGGCGATCAAAAGGAGTAAAGCAAAGGACTCATAGTGTTGCTGTTGAGGGTGGAAATGTTTATGTAACTCTTTCAGATTTAGACTGTCGCAAAGAGTCTGATTATTATGCAGACAAGTTTAATAAGAGGATAAATTATCCTGTGAAAAAGTGATGTCTTCTGTTTTTCTTAATAAGTTGTGTTTAAATAAAACGGCCTTAATACATTATATTAATCATGTAAAGGGGAAGAAGTTTCGAGGATGATATGATATTAAGTTGATAAGATTATAAACAAACCTCTAGCCTTTCTCAAAAGTGAGAAAACAAAGATGTATTGATGTCTTCGCCAAGAAAAGATCAGTATAGTATGTATGTAGGGAGTATGTAAAATGTTGATTTTTTTTTACATTGATACAATTAAAGCTTTAAACTCTCATGTTCAAATGCCACTCTCTGAATCTTTAAAAAAGCTTTTAGAAAGTATTGCGGTGCTAAAGTGTTAGTGTAATTTTAGATGCTATTTTTGCATGATAATTGTATCATATTTTTTATAATTGGGAAGACTTTGTCTCTCAGAGAATTGCTCCATCTCTCTTGAAAAATAAGATGTGTGAAATCTGCGTGTCTTATGGCTGAATACTGTAATAATAAATATTCAAGAGGTGCGAATGTGTTGGTGTGTGCGATGAAGTGTGAACATGTGGGTGGTGCAGTAAACTAATGAGCGATCCAGAGAGTGTATTCTGGAAAGAAGTGGAGTGCCTTACCAAAGTATGGAAAGGAAAAGTTCAAAAAAGGATATCACTTGTCCCTTTTTGTTTTTTGGCATATGCCTCCTGCTAACCTTCTGTTTCGTATTTCCCATGTGATGCACAAGGTTTTGACAAACTGCTATTTTTCACATGCTTATGCTTGCCTTAAATAAATGGGCCAAATTATCTATTTATGAATGGATTCCAAGCATCCACATTGCCATGGGAAGTATAGGTGTTTTAACTCTTAGCTTATCTGTTTTGCTTCTGTCTTCATATATATTGTAATTGACCACTTGAGCAAGTCTGGAGGTCAGATTTGCATTGCTAGCATCTGCTGTAGATTGTACTGTACTAAAAATGCCTTCACCAACATTTTTGCAAACTGATCAAAACCGGACCAGACAGCCACTTCCAGGTTTGAATTCTGTATGAGGTCAGACTCAGTTGTGGCAGCCAGTTGTGGCAAAATGCCCCAGTTTCTACTTCAGGAGACTACCAAGAGTGCCCAATCACCATTCACCCACAATGTTTTCTCCTGATGCTGCAGGGAAATTGGGTTAGCTATTAAGGCTTGTAAAACTTTTCTAGAAGGGTGATAAAACTCTACAGGAGAGCTGTAGAGTTGTTGCCCTCCCATTGGGCATTATTTCCTCTGTTCCCTGCATACGCTATGGCATCTTTCTTTGCCAACCATTGGTCCATAAATGGTGCCACTACTACAGTATTTGGTGGTTCACTTTGATGTAGTTGGCAGTACAAATACCTAGTCGCTCCTGGAACAGATGTGGAGATGCGGGATGGTGGATCAATGTGTCTATTAAAAATAACTTTGAACCCTTTGAGGAGCGGCTCAGAGAGCTGGATATGTTCAGCCTGGAAAAGAGAAGGTTAAGAGGTGATGTGTTTAAATATTGGAAAGGAGTTCACATTGAGGAGAGGGCAAGCTTGTTTTCTGCTGCTCTAGAGACCAAGACATAGAGCAATGAATTCAAATATTTATTTACTGTTTGTTTACAGTATTTATAGTCCACCCTTCTCACCCCAAAGGGAACTCATAGTGAATCACAGAACACATATACGGCAAACATTCAATGCTGATTATACAACAACAGGACAGACAGACAGTCTTCCCCAGCTTCGGCTTCTTGGAGGCTGTGCTTAGTTCCGGCCATGGGGGATGGGGGTGCTGTTGCTCCATCTTCCGTGCCAAGAGGTTGTAAACTTCCTCCTTTTTTATTGCCTCCCTGCTCTTAATGTGGTACCTATTGATCTACTAACATTTTCGATCTGCTAGGTAGGCAGTTAGCTGGGCTAAATGGTCAGGCATTCACCCTGACCCAGGCTTTGAACTGTCAACTTTTCAGTTGGCAAGATTTACTGTAGCTTGGCGGTTAACTTAATATGCTAAAGGCCAACCCAGCAGGAAAAGAGATTCCCCACAAATATTAGGAAGAATTTCCTGATGATAAGAGCGGGTTTAACTGTGGAATATGTTACCTCAGAGTATGGCTGAGTCTCCTTCTCTGAGGGTTTTTAAGCAATCCAATCCAAGCACTCCATCTGTTGGGAGTGCTTGGATTGTATTCTCCTGCATGGCAAGAGGTTGGACTGAATGGCCACTTTAGTCTCTTCTAAGTCTATGATTCTAACATTTACATTGTCACAATACAGAGAAATTTGGAGCAGTGACCACATGGGCTCTGTAACATTTAATCGGGTTGTGCAGTTCTGCTAAATAAGAAAATCTGTCCTTTTCAGCCTGTGAACAGAGCCCTTTTCTTTTATTAGTCAGAATCTGTGTACAGGAAAGAGTTCACAGGCAACAAAGACCCTTTTACACAGTAGCTTTGCATAAGCTTGGCACCCGCTGTTGTGTAGGTGGGGCTTTTAAGAGCCATATGCCCTTTATACATCGTATGTGGCTAGCTGACAGACAAATACAATTCAATACCAGGAACAAAAACACCCAAATTGACCCAGACATCTGCACTGCCCTTTGTTTCATGACATCTCTTTGACCTTATACATTCTGGAATTGCATTCAAGAATATCGGAGTTTTGCTTTTAAGTCAAATCTGTGCCACAAACTAGTAAAATAATATATGTATCCAAAAGAGTGAGCTAAGATGAAAAAGACTGCAAAAATACTCCTTGGCAGAGCCAGCCAGAATAGCCTATAAGTTTATTAAGGAAAGAAGTACATGAAGCATATCCTACTACAAATCCAAAATGACCTTGTGATGATCAGCAGCTGCTTAAAATATTTGTTATTCTTTGTCTTTTAACTCTGCTTTTTTTAAACTTGATCTGACAGAAATGTGTGGATTTAGTTAAATCTTGCAGAAAAGTTTGCTTTTCTTGCATATATGTCGGACTATTTTTTAAAAAATTAAAACATCCTACTGTTAAACTGGGTTTCACTTTTCTGTGTTTTCAGAGTCAATTCGTTTTTTAAAAAGTCCATTACATGAAACATGCCATTGTTTCTTTCCAATAGGCATGAATATTTACACACTAAGCTTTCTTTTCAGACTGAGGATTGCTTGTGTATATATAAACTTTACATTTGCTAAATGGAAATGAGAAATTTTTCCACATTCATTTTTAAATTTAAATACAGTAGGGTCTCACTTATCTGACATAAAAGGGCTGGAAGAACATTGGATAAACAAAAATGTTGGATAATACGGAGTCTCCTACTGTCACCCTTCTGACGTGGCACTAGACACCTAGAATACTAAGAACAGGGACTCAAAAGGTTAAGGCAAAGCAATGCCTCAAGACTAGAGCAACCCAGCAGGAAGTGCCCGGATGCAGAAGAGGAGCGTGGAAATCACAGAAGGAAGTAAGGAGGGTGCTTCTGCTTCCCTTCCTGCCTCTTTCCAGCCCTTTCCTCCCTCCTCCTCCTCCTCCTCCTCCTTGTCTTGACTTTTTCACTTATTTGGAATGGAGAGAGAGTTGGGGAGTGCTCCTTTAATTGAAAGGGAAATGCTGGAGGAAAGGGGGGGGGGGGGTCAGATAAGAGAGAATGTTGGATAAGCAAAGGTTAGATAAGCAAGCCTCTACTGTGAAATAAAATAGTTGAAGTACACAAGGATGATATTCCAGTATAAAAAGCAGAAAAAAACCCAAAAGAGGATAAACAACATTAGTGGTGTTTCTTACAAGCTAACCAAATATCAATTTGTAAGTTTCATCTGAATATCATTCTTTTCAAATGTTACCTGCCTTATTTCATTGAATCATAGGTGGAGGTAAGTGTTGTTTTTTCAGTATTTTTTAGCAGTCAAAAGGACATGTAAAATCATTTCCTTCAGGCCTTTCTTAGTTTCCATAGTAAGTAATTCAAAAGGACATCCATATCTCTAAATCTTAAAAGATTTAAAAGTTGATCCACTTACACCAAAATGAGTCAGCTGCAGGATAGCTCCAAAATGTGTCTTCAAGAATTATATGGTGTTATATTTCCAGTAATTATCTGGTTTAGATAGCCCTTTCTTTAAAACAGTGGTTCCCAACTGTTGTTTTTTTTTACCAGCTAGCACTTGACCAAGGACCACATTCCAACATTAGTATCAAAAGGGTTACGAATCAGTTTTTGGTAAACTTTAGATTTGGTGTGGTTATTTGGGGTGCTGATTCAGAAAATTGCATTGGATAGAGCACATCAGCTCTAGTTTCTGATACAGAACATATGCCATCTAGTAGTTGCCATCTGCTCGCCCACAGAAAACCATATTTAATAAGCCTCAGCACTAAGAGGGTTTCAAGAGACCAATCACTCTAGTTGCAACGGTGTAGTAACAGTGAGACCGCAGACCATATTTTAGTTCATGCAGACCACTGGTGGTCCATGGACCACAAGTTGGGAACCAGTGCTTTAAAAGATGCTGTGGTCCCATCTACACTGCCATATAATACAGTTTCAGACTGCATTGTATGGTCGGTGTAGATAAATATTTGCAATTCAATGCAGTTAAATTGCATTATATGAGTCTAAACTGACCATATAATGCAGTTTATTGCATCATACAACAGTGTAGACAGGGCCAATATACCCGAAACAGCAATTTTTGCAGTATGAGACGCAATGCAGTATGAGTTATGAACAAGATAGGTTCATGTAGAACCTATCTACATTAACAAAGTACCTTTGTTCTTAAGTTGAATTTTGTCGGAACAGATACATTTTGTAAGTGTAACTTCAACCAAATATATATTTAGGACACCCCCCTTATATTCTGAACAATATTTAGCTTTGCTTTTACATGCATGCATTTAATAAATCAGTCTGTGCATAAGAAGAAAGGTCACATATATATATGCACACTCTAAGGGAGCATTGCAGTTAATTTTCTTGATCCATAGATGAAAGCAGCGTTTTGATGCTCTCTCCATTTTTTGGTGCCTTCATAATAAATTCTGAAGATCCTTGCTGTATGGGGATACTTGCTGCTTCACTGGCTCTAGGAAATCCATCCGCATCAACATTATCATTGCTGCTTCCTCTGGAAGGTTTCTGTGTTGCAACAAGGCTTTTTATTTTTCCCAGTATTTTATTAATGAAGATTGCCTGTATTGATAAAATACATATGTCTAAAGAAATGGACTTTTTAAAAATACTGTGTTTCTGGCTAACATAAGAGGATGCTTTGGGTACTTCTACATTATAGAATTAATGCAGTTTGACACCATCTTAACTGCCATTGCTTAATGCTATAGAATGATAGGAGTTGTAGCATTAAAGAGTATTTAGCCTTTTTAGCCAAATAGTTCTGGTGCCTCACCAAATTACAAATCGCAGGATTTCATAACATTTAGTCATGGCAATTAAAGTGGTGTCAAACTCCATTAATTCTATAGTGTTAATGCACCCTTTGTGATCTATTACTAGTTCTAGCAAAATACATTAATTGCAAATTATCACAGCTCTTGTTGGGATAGATTCAGACAATCATATTTTTTCTTTTGGCATTTGAAGAGGTTTGGACTTTGAGCTGCCTGACATAAATTGAACCATTCCCAATAACAACCTTGATCTGTTTCTGCTGGCCAAATTTCAGGAGTCCCCCGTATCAATTTTTGCAAGGCTCCCAAAAACGGGTGCACCACCAAACTGTCATTTTCAGTGAGAAGAACAGTATGAAAATTAAAGTATCTTTTATCTGAAATGCTTAGGAGCAGAAGTGTTCTGCATTTTGGATTTCCTTTTGGATTTTGGAATTCTTGCTTGCACATAATGAAAAATACGGCCAGATCCAGCCCATTGGCAGCAATTGGGAACCTACGATGCTCCCCTTTCCTTCTTTTTTGGGGCATGTGACAAGAAAATACCCTTCCTGAGACCCTTTCCTTTCTTCCTTTCAATGAATCCTGGATTTGAGAGATGGGGTCACTTCTTCTTGGGACACTTTCCTTCTACCTTTTAAAGGAGCCTGGGTTTGAGGAACTGGGTTAAGGAAGCATCTTTCCTGGGATCCTTTGCCTTCTAGCAGCTGCCTCCCTTCCCTGCATTCCAAAGAAATGCACAAGTCTAGTAAGAGCTTTAGATACTCCCTTCCTGCTATCGTATCCCTTCTCTGTTTAAAGGAGATCAGGTTTATGGTAAGGGCTTAAAAATCCCCCTTCCTGCTATCCTTTCTGGGATCCTTTCCTTCTACCTTTCAAAGGAGCCTCGGTTTGAGCTCAGAGCTCTCTCCCTGCAGCACGGCCACGCAGTGTGCCAAGGCATTTTAAGGAGGCTTCCCAGGGAAGAGCGATCGACCTGGAGCTATCCTACTCTGGGCTTCCTTTAAAAATCCCTCTCTTTGCCCTGCCTGGAGTGGTGGCTTTCTCCCCCTCGTGCTTTTCCTTCTAGCCAAAAAGAAAGGAGGTAGCCGCAACTGGACGCCACAGGCCTGTTTTGGGCAAAAAAATTAGTGGTTGGTCCTTTAGCGTTATGATTGTCAGACCAAGCCAAACAGCCCAGACTGGCCAGAAGGAACTGACCAAATTTGTGCACAAGCCTAATGAGGAGTGGTTCCAGATGAAACTTCCTATTTCTACCGCATAATGTTATGGCAGAGGGTGGTGACCTTCAGGCTGCATTCATCTTCCATTTCCTATCTTACTGTATTTTTCTTTCTACTTCTTATGCTATATATAAGTGCCCTAAATGTTAATGGCCACCACCAATGAGAAGAACAGTATGAAAATTAAAGTATCTTTTATCTGAAATGCTTAGGAGCAGAAGTGTTCTGCATTTTGGATTTCCTTTTGGATTTTGGAATTCTTGCTTGCACATAATGAGATGGGACCCAAGTCTAAACACAACATTCATTGAGGTTTCATATGCATTCTATGTACATAGCCTTAAGGTAATTTTATGAACAATATTTTAAAAATAATATAAAGGTATACATCGAACCATCAAAAAACAATGGTGTCACCATCTCAGTCACCTATGTGGATGATTTAGGAGTCTTGAATATTTCAGTTCTGGATAAGAGATACTCAGCCTGCATATATATTTCCATCTGAACTGCAACAGGATTTACAGTGTATGTTCTAGCTCCAGGGCATTTTATGATGTACTATGTTAGCCATCTTTTTCATCTCAATGCGACATTTTAAAGGGCAAGACACAAAGGTAACCATCAGTATCATTAAAAAATGAGATAAAATGTATTTAATAAAAGCCCTAAAAGCAATTACGCAGTCATACATATATCAGCTAAGAATAACATTCTATTTGGTGAACATAAGAAAAGCAGGTTGAGAATAACAGTATTGATTAACTTACCAGAAAAATTAATGTGGCATAAGAAACACACATTACACTTGTGAGGGCAGTCTTTGCTGGGTAAGAAATGACATCGTAAAAGAACAAAGTACTATTCTGAAAAGAGAAAAATCAAGCAAGACACTTCTTGGTCACGTTGCAATTTAGTAATGAGCCTATTAAATCCCATTGATTAAAAAATATGAACATATCTTTGTCACTGAAATTAGTAGGAGAAACCACTTAACTTTGGATGGATTTGGTAGCATTTTAGGTAGGTTTACAATGTTAGCACATTAGGCAGGTTCCTAGATTCATTCCCAATTATTTCAACAGAACATAAAATTGCAACCCTATTGACTTGGAAATACTCAGTGGAATTGTTTTTCCATTGATAAGTAGGCATAAGGTGATTAAACAATGCATTTTGGAAGTCATCTTTAACTCACAAAGCCTATGCCATCGTAATGTTCATCTTCAAGATGTTGTAAGCGTTTTTTGCTGCAGCAGACTCTGGTAATGATGTAGGGGAATACTTGCCCTTGGTCCAGTAATTGCTTACAACAGGGAATTACATCAGGGAATTACATCATGATGTAATTACTTACATCAGGGAACTTTCCTATAAAGAGCCATGGCAAAAGTTCATCAGCAGCTACAGCAAAGCTAGAGCTTTTAGCATGTGGAGGGATCCCCTTCCATTGCTCTCTTCCAGTTTCCCCACCCCTCAGCTGTAATGCTCATTTGCAAAGGCATATTTTCCCATGCTTTCTGCTTTTCTGGGTGATGAGGGATTTCATATAATTATACTGTAAGTTCCCCACTGCCAGCCTATGCTCCAAAACCCAGATAGCACATGATGGTAAATACATCTTGGTTTCCTTTTATCTTAGGTTCTTTAGAGCAGCAACGTTTAGCCCGTTTACTGTACAAAGTGCAGAGATTTGGTTGGATTACAAGTTCTTTGAAAAGCGGAGATTCAGAAGGTGTTAAGAGCAGAGCAAAACCTTTTCTTTCCTTTTTAGAGTAGACGCTCAGAAAATATAACTTCCAGCCAGATAAATGTTTTCACATTTGCTAGATTTTATGTTTATTGTTCATGTTTTATCTCCGAGGGACAATGGTTGCTGTTTAATGTATCATGCTTAGAAACATGAACAGAGGCCAAAATTAGATTTTGGACCTGTAATTTCGAGGCCAGGAATGCTCCTTATCTGGAAAAACTAGACACTGTACTACTAATAGAGAAAAGATGGGCTTGGCTGTTGAAATGTAGGGTTGCATCTAGACTTTGAAATAAACTCAATTTAATAAGAACTTATGATGAGCTGGATCCAACCCAATCTCCTCAAGGCTTTTATATAGAACAGCACATAGAAAATATGGCAGATAAAGCGACCCAGTTTCTTCCCTACCTTCACTCTGAATAGAGGTTTCTTGGGACCATTTAGTGTATTCAAGAGACGGCGTGTTACCATATTCAGCTCTGCCAACTTTTTAGCAAGCTGTGGCTGTATGAATGTAGCAATAGATTTTGAAGACCGAGAAATTTTAGTTAGTCCATTCCTAATGATGACTCCATGAGCTGAAGAGAATACCCTTCCCATAACTGTCCCAGATTCCTTCACGGTGCGATCACTTTGCTAAAACACAAAAGAACAACAAAAAAGTCAAGTTACTTACTATGAGAGATGTTAGAGCAGAAAAAGGCATCTGGATGCATTAAGATTGGGGGAATAGAGTTTAATGTGTTGATAGGTCTCTTGGTGATTTGCAGTCGCTCTTCAGGGGATTCAGAATCCTGCTATTTCAATAACAGCAGGCAAAAGGTGTGGAGTACACATCTACCATGATTGGCTTTGTATTATTGACTCTATCTCTTATCCACAGTGTTCCTGATTTGTGAAATGAATATGCATTGTTTCTTTTTGACTAGGTCTTTTCCTCCAGTCAATTTCAGTGTTTGCTATTAGGATTTCTGGTAGCGCTGTCTTCCAGCGTTACTCTAAACACTCACTATTTCAGTAGCATAGACTAGTTTTCCAAAAGAAGGTTTTCTAAGGTACTGGGTAACAAGACAAATGTCCTTGGAAATCCTTTTGGTGGGGAGAACTGAATTGCTGAAAGGGTAGATTGGAGGGACAACATGCGACAACCATAAATGGTAATTCATAAATCCAGTTTACAAGATTATTAACACTGAACAAGATACCGGTTCATTTGCCATTCTATCCCCTACCCACTTGCTCACCAGTTTGCCCCCCACCCCGCCCGCTTGTCCACTTCCCAGGCTTTCCTCCCTCCTGGTTTGGGCACACGGTCTCTAAAAGATTTGCGACCATTGTCCTAGGTCACCCATTCAGCAGTAGCCCCTTGTGGCATGATGGGTTAAACCCTTGTGCTGGCTGAACTTCTGACCAAAAGGTCAGTGGTTTGAATCTGGAGAGCGGGGTGAGCTCCCATCTGTCAGCTCCAGCTTCCCATGTGGGGATATGAGCGTGGCCTCCCACAGGATGGTAAAACATCTGGGCGTCTCCTGGGCAATGTCCTTGCAGACGGTAAATTCTTTCTCATACCAGAAGTGACTTGCAGATTCTCAAGTCGCTCCTGATACGAAAAAAAAATCCATACATTATCTCTACGTCCTCCAGGGTGACTAGAGAGAACATTTTAAAATCAAACCCCTGAATAATCAAATCCATAAAAGTCAAAACCACAAATGTGAAGGGTTGACTGTACTCAGAGATTATTTGCCAGTTTCTTCCTCTGAAATCTAGCCTACAGCAGAAATTTTGGATAAATGAAAAATGCAACTTTTTTTTACAGGCCATTTCATAAATACAGCAAACATTCAAATAACAAAGAAATAAAATGGTTGAGAAACTTTACCTGGTTTGAACTTGTTAGTCTCAGTAAGTTTGGAAATTCATCCCTAATCTCATCTATGATTTCCAAGAAGGCTCTCTGTATCATCTCGGCTGAATTGAAAAACCATGGTTAAGTGAATAAATACAATCTTCTAAATTAGACTTCATGTCAAATGATAATTGATATTTTTAGAAAAGGCAAAAGGACATGAACTATCCAGTAAGCGATCTGTGGGAATAGCACACCATGTTCTCTTTAACCACTATTTGGAAATGAAAATCCCAATGTATCCAATGTAGATAGTGATATGTCATTATTTGGGGAAGGGGAAAAGAAACATCATTCTAGCAGCTTTCCCTACCTCTCTGTATTTTAAGTTGGCAGATGAATGCCCGAGTCTAGCCTTGAGTTATAGAGGCAGATATTTTTACATACACTTTTCTCCCAGTGGAGATGAAGGTAGATCAGCTTAAAACCTTAAAAACATGGAGAATTCTTGTTTAACCTGTTGTCTTGTGCGGAAACAGCAAAGGGTTTCTGTGTATGTATTTCTGTGCATGGTGTGTGTGTGTGTGTGTGTAAGAATGAGTATGAAGGCAAAGCAATATCCTTGGCATCTAGGATGTAATAGAGCCATACCTTGTCCAGCAAATTTTCTCACCATCTCCCCACAGATCCATCCAATTGGCCTGAGAGTCATTTTGTACGTTCCTCCCTTCCACTCCTTAAATGAGTATATAGTGTTTCCTAATTAAACAGGCCTTTCAGGCCACAAATGGCAGTATCCCATACACACTCATATCTCCACCCTCAAGGCAGGAAACCTTTATGAGGACACAATGTGCTCTCTGGGGCATTATACCTTGCTTGACTCCAGTGTGTCAGTGTGCACAAGAAAACTGCCTCCCTTTCAAACATTATAGCCCCAAGAGGCAAGAATCTGAAATGTATGACTGTAGAATGTTAGAACACATAATTTATGAGATTCTCTTTCTGTACTATTAGGAAAGAACCACAAATTCAGTAGTTTTGTTGAAATTTATAGCCATCAAGAGACTAGCTCAAAACCTTGAGTTAATAAAATCTTAATAGCAGAGGGTAGGCTGGTTCCTGAGGTGTACAGACTTTTTATTTTTTCAGCATTCTGTTCAGAACAAGTAAGATGCTCGAATCCACATTCCCTTCAGTTATAAAATGCAGTATAGAACAACAATTAGATATTAAATGTAGGAGTCTTATTTAAAGAAACTCAGAGATAAATCACGTGTCTTGTTTGCCCTCAGTTTTTTGATTTATGGAATTCATGTGTCAAATTTCTGCTCCTGAAGATTGTATTTCATCAGTGGTTGTGTATAATATTTTTATGCCTGAGTCCAATATGATGCAGCCCTCTCCCCATTCCACATATGAAGGAAAATGCACCAGCCATTGAAAGAGACTTGATGGGCAATGAGCAGAAGACACAGTTCTATGCACAAGATCTGCTGCCCAAGGAAGCCACTCCTCCATCTCAAAACCTTGAGTGAATACCTTGAGCCAGCCCTGCCTTCTATTTTTTATTATTTCTGGGTCTGCAGTGAACCCTGGCCTTCTTTTGACATATGGGAATCACTATCCATTTGCTCATATTTTAAAATATTCATCATTAGCATCCTGAGAAAGTGTGTTATTGTTTTCATTCCATACAAATCCTGTCCCTAGATTCCTATTAGGCTTGGGCTTGAATCAGTTTGAATTAAAATTATTTGTAATATTCAGTTGTCCATTTCATACAATCTCCGAAAATTGGGAGGAGGGAGCCGAAAAGCCTGGCAAAATGAATTAAGAGAGTCAGATTTTATCACTACTAGAGAGGATATATACCCGAGGCAGGGGCTGCTGGAGGCTACTGTAGAAGACAGGATTATTGCTGCATCTTTTCTCCTTCCCTGGCAGCAGCAGCACCCATCTATTCGTTTTTGGAAAGTTTCCTCCTCCAGAGAGGGCTCTGCTGGGAATTCACTTTCCTAGCAGCACTTGCATGGGACGGGCATTGAAAAGTCTCTGAGTTCCTCTTGGAGCATGATGGGAGTTGAAGTTTTTCTCTCTGTGTTTCACAGCCAATAAAAAGACTTGTTGTGCCCATGCTCTGATTGGCTGAGAATGGACACAACCAGTGACTACAATTCCCAGAACCCTCTTTTGTGGTTTATCTTATTTTAAAAAATGTTATGGTTAAAACTTAAAACAATTCTAAAAAATCAGTAGATTGGTGAATTGTTTTAAAACTTGGCAGGCCTGCAGTTGTAAATGGGATCTATAATTGAGGTAGGTTTCATGCAGATAGGCCTTAAAATGACTGAGGATTCAGCATTTAAAATTTCTCTTTGTAGCCAATGGGCCAAATCTTTGCTGAGTGAAAATGGCAACACCCCTTCCGATTCCGATTGCCCTTATTTCATGCAATGTCTGTCTCTGTTCTTGTTATTCCTGGGGTTGGACAATAAATTAAAGCTCTCGCTCTTTTATTTTATAGTCCATGCATTACAGTATGTTATTACTCTACCCTGGATGTCTCTTGGGATTTTTAAACTGTATCTGATAAAACCTGTTTTGTAAAGTACCTTGCCAGAAAACATAATGAAAGAGCATTTATAAATCCTTTGGGGCCTCTCTCATACAGCCTTCCCCTAAGGCCTAGGAACAAAAGGGGTTTCATAGTGCCAGGTTATTCGTTAACACTTCTCACATACAAAAACAAGTTCTACAAATGGTGACCTTCAGACAGACATTACTACCCCAAATTTCAGGATTCTTGTTTGGAAGCTTTTGCTGAAAGCAAACTTGGCAGTATTATGTTGGCATGGTCTTGAAAATCTGAATGCATTTTAATTAAAATTCCAAAGTTTGAACAAGCTGTGTCCTTTTAAAGCTAAATGGGTGTAACTTTGGCTTAAATCCAAGTATTTTGGCTAACTTGACTTGTAGAGTGGACTGTTAGTATGCTAATTGAACCTGAATTGTGCTTCAGCCACAAAGCAGAACTTGGGCAATAATAATAGAAAACTGGTACATAGTGTTTCTTGTCAGTAGCAAACAGCTTTAAAATTTCACCCGAGTTTTCTGATGTGATGGAAACGTCTTTAAATTAATTGCTCTCCTTCCTCCAGAATGATCAGTAGCTTGCTTATTGAGGGCAAAGCCAAGCGGATGGGAAAACATCATCATTCAATCAGTCTTCCCTATGTATATGCACAATGCATACCTAAATGTCCTGTCCATAGGTACAACATAGCATCATTCCATTTAAATGATCATACTACAGACTGCTGTTTTAGTTACATCTAGAGATTAAGGCTGGATCTACACTGCCATATAATCCAGTTTCAGAATGTAGATGAACTGCTTTGAACTGGATTTTATACGATTTTATGCATTTACAAAACTGAATCGTGCAGCAGAGAAGATGGGGCTTAGCTAATAGCTATATTAAATGTTTTTGGGTGTGCTTAATCCATTAGTTTGCTTCTGATTTATCATTCTAAAATGTGGTGCTAATCAACTACATAGGAGTCCTAGTAGTCCATTTTTACCTGAGCATTTAGGGCAGTGGTTCTCAACCTGTGGGTCCCTGGGTGTTTTGGTTTACAACTCCCAGAAATCCCAGCCAGTTTACCAGCTGTTAGGATTTCTGGGAATTGAAGGCCAAAACATCTGGGGACCTGCAGGTTGAAAACCACTGTTTTAGGGAATGCTACAGAAAACATACCCTTACCCACAAAAACCAAAACTGTTTCTAATATTTAAAAATGTATTTTTAAAAAATTGCTTTCCATGGGTAATAAGAATTTGTTAGAAGATCATATTGGTCCACTTGTTCTGATGGCTCAGCAACTTATTGTGTTGTTTACTTTCCTATAGTTCTAACCTGTGGTCTCTGAACTTTAAACTGGCTAGTTCTCTCTGCTATCAGGTTAATCAGTCCCTTTTAAAGTGTATTTCTTTTTGTTCCTCACATACTTACTGAACTGCTTTTAGAACATGAGTGCTTTATTCTGTGTACTGGCGGCTGTTTTCTAATGAAAACTACTTTTTTATGGTGAGCTTCATGTTCCCTGTTGGTTTGATTTAGTTATTATTGTATTCTAGATTTACATTAAGCACCTTTCTTAAAATGCACACCATGGCTTTTATATAAAAAGTTTAAATAGGATGCCTAGGACCTTGGAAGGAAATACAAACTTAGAAACAAGTGTCCAGTTACTCTTCCACAAATCTGTTCTCAAAACCTGAGGAAATGCAATTTTAATTTGTGCTCATGGAGGGATCTAGATTTGAGGGTGTCCTAGACATAGTGACCTCTGTCTTACAGCCTTGGATTCCGCTTAGGGTGGTGCTGCTCCTTTGTCTTCTAGTGGCTGCCATTTCAACAGTTCATTTGAGTCATACAATACAGAGCACCTTACAAAAACAATGGCTTAAATGTGCTGACCATCTGATAATGGAAATGCAGGGAAGGTATTGGAATTGGTGGGTCTTCCTGCTAGGAGGCTGGGCTCTAGTGGCACCTGGAGTATAACAGTTTCAGTGAATGTTCTATAACACGGATGGGCAGCGTGTCCCTCCAGGTGTAGCTCAATTATACTTCCTATAAGCCTTCACTAATGCTGATCAATGGTTAGAGCTGCAGTTCAATAACATCTGGAATGCCTGGTTTTCTCAACTATTCAATACAGAATGTTATTTCATATATGTAAGCTAACAATACAATAACTGCTGTTTTTAGCTTTTACCGAGACATTGGCTAATAGATAGGGCAAAATAGTTTTAGATGGGCATTTTTGATATTAATAAGGAACATGAAGTTTGTGACTATTTTAGTTTTGTTTTATTACTGCCTTTTTAAAAATAAATGGGTCTTATTGAAGTTTGTTGATATGTGTTGTTTTTGGATGATACAAGACAAACTGTTTCTGGCTCTGAGCTCGAAGGGATTTTAGGTCAACCTCCGTATACGAATTAAAACACAATGTACTGTGACACAATTTTGTATTGGTTTTTTTGAGCTTGTCAATGTACAAGTCAAGAAATTGTTTTCTTTGGGTAATATAGCAAGTTTGCTTGTCCCATTCCTGGGCCTTCTTTATCATCTGTAATTATCACTGCAGTTTTATTTATTTAATTTCATGTCAAAAGCACTGCATAAATAAATAAATAAATAAGTATAAAACTGATAAAATAAAGGAAGCACAAGCAGCTAAATAATTTTAGACCAAAAGCTGGCAACACCGACCACATTGTCTGTAACTTCAAACAGTTCTTCCTCTGCGCATGAGGCATTTGTGGCCAAGCATACAGATGCCAAGTTGTTTGTTCTGCTCCATAATAGCACAAGGAGGAGGATTCTTCCAGGTAGTGCCATTTCACCAGGTTGTCTTTTGATCTGCCAACTCCACTTTTGAGTCTGTTCAGGGACTTCCAAGTTGCCCATTCTTGGTTTGCCCCAGGAGGAAGACCCAGATGGAATTGCCTGATTTTTCTGCCCACAGGGATATTCTTGCTGTTGCTGGAGGAAAATTTAGAAGAGTTGTGATTCTCAGGAAATTGCAGTAAGTTAGACCGAGAGAAATTCAAGGTATAGTATTGATTGCCATCTCTCTACTCTAGGGAAAGATGTACCTATGCCATCTGTCATTTTAGATATTAAGAGTCAATAAGTATATTTACAGATTTCTGAATCCAAAGTCCTTGGTAATGGCAATGAACTTTAAAGAATCATGTTGAACTGTCTGTATATGTGCTTAATAGAACATGGGCAAAATGCCATTTGGCTTCTGTTCCATTAAAAGGTATTCTGTTTGCCTGAGCAGAACATAAAGCTTGGAAGATTCAAGAAGATACTCTTTTGTAATGAATTTCCTATTCTACCCAATCTCCCCGCTCCCGCAACAGAGCTGCTTTTATTGGTGGTGCCTTGGCTAGGGAGGTGGGCTTGGTAGTATAGCCACCTTGTGTGTTGTTCAACCTTCCTGTACCCAACAATATTTGTGTACAAGTCTGCGGAAAGAGGGGAGGGAGCCCGCTGAAGCCACTTCATGTTATACATGAGGTACAAAAGCCATTCCCCCAATGAAAACTATTATTTTCCCAAGGTTTGTACAGGCAGTCCCCGAATTACAGGCATTCAACTTACAAACACCCTAAGAACTGGGGTGTGACAATAGGAAGTGAGAAATTGAGGCCTAGGAAGGGAAATTTACTCCTGTGAGCATTATCATGGGGATAAAGGAAGCTTTATCACCAATTCTTGTTTCCACAACAAGCCAATTTTTTCAAAATCCAATTCTCACAGGGACAGAAAGTGAGGTGGAATCTTCTGGACAGGGGCTCAAGCAGCAAAACAAGCACCACGGGGGTGTTAACCCTTCCCTATGCTTTCCAAAACTAAAAATGGTATATTTTGGAGGTACACTTAAAAAGATACCTGTTCCAACTTACATACAAATTCAACTTAAGAACAAACCTACAAAACCTATCTTGTTTGTAGCTTGGGGACTGCCTGTATACTCTTCAGATTTCTGTCATAATGCAGAGCCTAGAGAATAAATGAAATCAATAAAAGATCTTGGCATTCATTTTTATTATATAATCAAGAAAAATAATATATCATTAACAAGACACTCAAGTATAGGAATCTTATCATTGGCACAGATGTACTATGAATGTTTGCTTTTTACAGTTTTATAGTAGTTAAATTTCTAACATTTGTACCTTTCATAGCAGTTATACATTATTTAAATATTCTGCAACATTATTTTGTTCAAAATAGCAATGTTGACTATAGCCTAAGTCTTCTTCCTTCTAAGACATCAAATATATCCGTTAATGTATGGTCAAGGCATTTCAAAAGTTCTTTTAAGTCTTCCTCTAAATAGCTAGTTATAACACATCCTATCCAATCATCAAACACATTATATCCCACACCAAAACCATCATCTACCACAGGTCCAAACCCACCATAATGAACTGCTGCACTACCTAGTGTACTAGTGGAAACAACAATATGGTTTATATTTTTGTAAGCTGGGTCATTATAAATATCAGGAATGCGTCCACCTCTGCGCTGGACAAGGTACTTCAAGGCAAATAAATGGCGATCAAATCCTTGGCCTGGATTTAAAAAAAGAGGACAAATGCATTGAATACCATTGACTACATAAAATGGTGCAATCTTATTTTAAAAAACAGAATTCACCACAGGGATGGATATATATATATATATATATATATATATATATATATATATCAATAAGAATCTCAGGCATGGTCTATCCAAGGCTAAGTACTTTGAAGACTCTGATTTAAATGGCAATATCAAGGCTATGCCTAATTCTCCCAGTGAAATCAATTAAATCTCAAAGTGCTTAATATAAGGTGTACCGTACCTCTCTGATCTTTTATGCCAAACCTCATGATTTCTAATAGCCCAAAAGCTATGAAAGAAGAGTGGTCTTTTAAGACAAAAGATGAATATTACAAGATTCCATGAATCTCTTTCCTGCATTTAAAGCTTGTTTTTGAAAGCATGTTTCTCAGATCCTTTTGTATCTGCTACTTTCATATCAAACTCCCTTGTTATTTCAGAATCCAGACTGCTAAATATTTAAACTAATTTAAACAAAACTAAATGCATTTTCTGGTGTTGAAACATAAAGCGATGTTAAATGTCAAGCTGTTTAATGCTTTAAAATGCTACCGAGAAGCTATTTATGAGCTACATAAATGCATTACCCTATTTCTGATGTGATGTAAAAATTCTACATTTATCATTGAACGTGACAAATCATTGGAGCTACATGTTTAGAATGCACCACATTTAAGTACTACTGCTTTATACATGTGGGTGAGAGTGATTTTAAAATATAATGTATATCCGATCAATGCATCCTTTTCATTCTAATCAGATATATGAAATACAAGATTATGCATAATTTGAGTAACTGGCTTTAGTCCTTTAGTCAAGAATGGGGAAAATGGCCCTCAGTACCTGCAGAATCTCTAGATCAATCCTTCTGTGGCCAAAAAAGAGGGTGAGTTGCTGTTCCTTGAAGGCTTTTTAATAGGTTGCAAGGTCCTGTTTTGTTTAATATAAAAAACACCCATCTTTGAAAACCTGAAATAAACTGGTATTTAATTTAATGGTATTTAATGGGCTGTAGATCTGTCAGGTTTCCTATCTCATATGAGGGATATCTGATTTCACTCTGCAAACTTATATCCACTTGGCTGAAAACAAATCCTACTGAAATCATGCGGCTTAAGAAATTGATATGAATGTTGAAATAGTTTTAAAGGCTTTTCTTCACCCTGATATTTATCATATTCCTACTGTTATAAACTGCAACTGTTGCCAAGGGATGCTAACACTAACAGTCAAATCTCTTTACAGTAGGCAATCATACTATATTTAAATTCTGAAAACAAACTTTTTCCTATATAAACACCTCTAAAATGAAATGCATCTTAGAATCACAGGTTTATCTTTTGCATTTTTATTGTTGTTAGTGGTGGTACTGTAATTAGGGTGTGTCTTACAATTAATGGTGTATTACTGCTGCTATTAAGAGAGATGCTGCTTAAATCTAGAACTATTGGAAGTTAAAGAATTAATGTAAATATATTAGTACTCTAAATGATATGGCATTGAGTCCATTTTTTTAAAAAAACTGACTTCCTTATGTTTAGACTAGATCTAACACAATACTGTTTTCCAGATAGTTTTCAAGTTACACACCTATGTTAAAAAGGCATATCATTTAAAGATTATGCTCATATCTCATCAGGGGCTCATCTAAGTGAACTAAATAGTTCGCATGGATTTAGAAGTTGAACCTGGATATCTACATGACATCCAGGGATTCTGACCCTTATTGTGGTGTCAACTGAGTTAATCTGGTTTAGTCCTGTACTAAAGAAAGTGATGGAATGCTATGGAGTTTGGGCAGTGTGGATAACACTACTAGATCTGATATTGTACACACAGGCCACTGCCATTATTCCCTTTTTCCTACACTCAAAAGCACAAAGAAAAGATGATGGTGTCATTGCCAGAGAGCTGCATAACTCCAGAAGAGCTCCTGGTCCCATGGGCATCTTTGCCAAGAAGCCCAGCAGTGGCGCCAAGAGGCTGGCAGGGGGTACCCACGAGAGCCCCAAGAAGCCCGCCTCTGCGACCAGGAAGAGCCCCAAGAAGCCCAAGACAGCGGTGGCTAAGAAGACCAAGCCCGCTCCCAAGAAGCCCTCCAAGAGCCTCAAGAAGCCCAAGTCCACCCAGAAGCCTAAGGCCAAGAGCCCCAAAGCCAAGCCCAAGCTGGCCAAGAGCCCCAAGGCCAAGAAGACCAAGGCAGCGCCCAAGAAGAAGTGAGTCCAAAAAGGACCTTAGACCACCGCCGCCATGTTAGCATGGAGTGCCTGCGATGGTGAGGAGGCCACCTCTGCGCTGGACAAGGTACTTCAAGGCAAATAAATGGCGATCAAATCCTTGGCCTGGATTTAAAAAAAGAGGACAAATGCATTGAATACCATTGACTACATAAAATGGTGCAATCTTATTTTAAAAAACAGAATTCACCACAGGGATGGATATATATATATATATATATATATATATATATATATATATATCAATAAGAATCTCAGGCATGGTCTATCCAAGGCTAAGTACTTTGAAGACTCTGATTTAAATGGCAATATCAAGGCTATGCCTAATTCTCCCAGTGAAATCAATTAAATCTCAAAGTGCTTAATATAAGGTGTACCGTACCTCTCTGATCTTTTATGCCAAACCTCATGATTTCTAATAGCCCAAAAGCTATGAAAGAAGAGTGGTCTTTTAAGACAAAAGATGAATATTACAAGATTCCATGAATCTCTTTCCTGCATTTAAAGCTTGTTTTTGAAAGCATGTTTCTCAGATCCTTTTGTATCTGCTACTTTCATATCAAACTCCCTTGTTATTTCAGAATCCAGACTGCTAAATATTTAAACTAATTTAAACAAAACTAAATGCATTTTCTGGTGTTGAAACATAAAGCGATGTTAAATGTCAAGCTGTTTAATGCTTTAAAATGCTACCGAGAAGCTATTTATGAGCTACATAAATGCATTACCCTATTTCTGATGTGATGTAAAAATTCTACATTTATCATTGAACGTGACAAATCATTGGAGCTACATGTTTAGAATGCACCACATTTAAGTACTACTGCTTTATACATGTGGGTGAGAGTGATTTTAAAATATAATGTATATCCGATCAATGCATCCTTTTCATTCTAATCAGATATATGAAATACAAGATTATGCATAATTTGAGTAACTGGCTTTAGTCCTTTAGTCAAGAATGGGGAAAATGGCCCTCAGTACCTGCAGAATCTCTAGATCAATCCTTCTGTGGCCAAAAAAGAGGGTGAGTTGCTGTTCCTTGAAGGCTTTTTAATAGGTTGCAAGGTCCTGTTTTGTTTAATATAAAAAACACCCATCTTTGAAAACCTGAAATAAACTGGTATTTAATTTAATGGTATTTAATGGGCTGTAGATCTGTCAGGTTTCCTATCTCATATGAGGGATATCTGATTTCACTCTGCAAACTTATATCCACTTGGCTGAAAACAAATCCTACTGAAATCATGCGGCTTAAGAAATTGATATGAATGTTGAAATAGTTTTAAAGGCTTTTCTTCACCCTGATATTTATCATATTCCTACTGTTATAAACTGCAACTGTTGCCAAGGGATGCTAACACTAACAGTCAAATCTCTTTACAGTAGGCAATCATACTATATTTAAATTCTGAAAACAAACTTTTTCCTATATAAACACCTCTAAAATGAAATGCATCTTAGAATCACAGGTTTATCTTTTGCATTTTTATTGTTGTTAGTGGTGGTACTGTAATTAGGGTGTGTCTTACAATTAATGGTGTATTACTGCTGCTATTAAGAGAGATGCTGCTTAAATCTAGAACTATTGGAAGTTAAAGAATTAATGTAAATATATTAGTACTCTAAATGATATGGCATTGAGTCCATTTTTTTAAAAAAACTGACTTCCTTATGTTTAGACTAGATCTAACACAATACTGTTTTCCAGATAGTTTTCAAGTTACACACCTATGTTAAAAAGGCATATCATTTAAAGATTATGCTCATATCTCATCAGGGGCTCATCTAAGTGAACTAAATAGTTCGCATGGATTTAGAAGTTGAACCTGGATATCTACATGACATCCAGGGATTCTGACCCTTATTGTGGTGTCAACTGAGTTAATCTGGTTTAGTCCTGTACTAAAGAAAGTGATGGAATGCTATGGAGTTTGGGCAGTGTGGATAACACTACTAGATCTGATATTGTACACACAGGCCACTGCCATTATTCCCTTTTTCCTACACTCAAAAGCACAAAGAAAAGATGATGGTGTCATTGCCAGAGAGCTGCATAACTCCAGAAGAGCTCCTGGTCCCATGGGCATCTTTGCCAAGAAGCCCAGCAGTGGCGCCAAGAGGCTGGCAGGGGGTACCCACGAGAGCCCCAAGAAGCCCGCCTCTGCGACCAGGAAGAGCCCCAAGAAGCCCAAGACAGCGGTGGCTAAGAAGACCAAGCCCGCTCCCAAGAAGCCCTCCAAGAGCCTCAAGAAGCCCAAGTCCACCCAGAAGCCTAAGGCCAAGAGCCCCAAAGCCAAGCCCAAGCTGGCCAAGAGCCCCAAGGCCAAGAAGACCAAGGCAGCGCCCAAGAAGAAGTGAGTCCAAAAAGGACCTTAGACCACCGCCGCCATGTTAGCATGGAGTGCCTGCGATGGTGAGGAGCTCTCCCAGAGTTCTGCAGCCATCTTGCAGCAGCAACAGGACAGAAAAAGTGGCAGTTCAGTACAAGTAAACCCTGAGAAAGAACCAATGTAAAGCAATGGTTACTGGTGAACTGGTGTTGGAGAAATAAAAGTCAAAACCACATCTAACAATGAAGTTCACTGAGACATCTTGCCTCATTCACTAAGGCTGGATCTACACTGTCCTGTATCCCAGGATCCAATCCCAGAGTGTCTATTTATGACAGATTATCTGGCAGTGTAGACTCATATAATCCAGTTCAAAGATGATAATTTGGGATTGGATCCTGGAATATAGAGCAGTGTAGATCCAGACTACAGTTGCATCTTGATATATACTTACCTGGAGGAAAACTAAGTTCACAAGAACTTAGTTCTGAGTATAAACCTTTATTGCCTGACCTACCTTTCAGGTTGTTGTGATCATGGAACTACTTTCCTTGAGCAACCTGGAGCATAGGTGATAAACAAAAAACTATATATATATATATATATATATATATTCAATGTTCTCTACTCCTCAGAAAGCTTTGGCTAAACTAGTAAAAGTGAGAATGAGTATTAATATTATCTCCACAGGAACATGCTTTAAGACACTCACCATTTCTGTATGACATGTCAAAGAACAGAGGCTATTTTTTCCAGTTTTTGCAAATCACATCATATTTCAATAAAACCTTATACAAGGATTGGTCCTAGAAATACTATCATAAGTCTAAGAATAAATATTACATATTTACAAAAGGGTGAAAAGACCTAACCTAATGTAGCTTCCAGCTGCAAACGCTTATGGTACCTTGAACATTCATCAATCATGTTTCTCATATCTTCGATGCTATGTTTTCCTCGTTCATCAACAAATGCAGCTGTACACTTCTTTGTGTATATAGATGTTGGCCGAATTGTCTCTGTGCGCCCATGTTTGAAAGCTGCAGTACTGCATGCCTCATAAGAAGGAAGTAGTTTTCCATATTGGCGATAGACAGCCATCTGACATGCAAGTTGAAACACGGCATCAGGGCTCAAGTTCTGATTCACTGCAAACTGTTTTCCAAACTTTTCAAACTTAAATGACTTAATAGACAAACGTTTCGTTTTTTCATCAAACTTTATACGTGCAGCATTTATAGCAGACACTACTGTCCGACTTAGATTGAATTCCAGTTTGTCGTATGATGACACGAAAAGGGCAGAACTGGACTCTGGTAGAAGAGCTGGGTGCTCTGTGCTGTCTCTATATACTTCATTAATAAACCGTAGCACTGCAATGCCATCTCCCCAAGAGTGTTCAAAATTTACTCCTGCTGTGCCGTCACTAGTGATAATCAGACTAATGGATTTGTCAAACCAGCGATTGAAACCACTTCCATGAAGAAAACAATGTGCAAGTTCAACTTCATTTTCAGGGGAAGTGTTATCTAAACAAACGCAAAAGACCGCACTGTCAATTTTCTTTAGGTTTTCTTCATTACCTGTCTGAACAAGTTGCTGCCGAAGTGTTGCCCAAGTGTTTCTTTCTTCGGTTGTGAGGTATGAAAGTTCAAACCTAGGCAACCGATCAGCATCATGTATTATTTGTATTAAGTGAGCCTGAATTTCAGATGGGTGTAGAATGTTACCAAAAGGATCCAGTATCTCGATAATATAAAAGTGACCATTTCTCATCACCAACAAATGTCTGGCAAATTCATCTGTGAACAATGTATCTTTGCTTAAATTAGGAATTCTGGTACTGTTGAACAGTGACTTATATTGTACCATGTCTAGAGGATAAGCATTCACCATGTATGCTCCGTACCAGGATAAAGTAGGTGGAAGAATACGGATGAAGTGTTTGAAAACCTTGCTTTGACCCCATCTGCGGTTTACATAATATATATCGGGTCTCAAACAGTTATTCTTCAGAGAGTTAAGAAACTTTAAGGATGAAACAATCAGATTTGTTGCTCTCACTACTTGAGTGTTGTATTCTGATTTTGGATCAGGATTTAGAGTAATAAAAGGGTTGTAATTCAAAACAATTGGTTCTCTTGCAGAGAGATACATATCAAACCAGGGAGCTACAAAGACAAAAAATAATCCGGTTAATAAAGTACATATGTAGCTCTTTGACATAATAAATCATATTGCATAATTTTACATTTTGCACACATTGTGAAAAAGCAAACCAAAGAGAATGTTATAAGAGTTAAATTTTAAATAAGTCTTCAAAATTATCTTGATCTTATTTTTGATACTCTGATCTGTCTTCTAGTTCTCCTACATTGGATGTGCCAGGGTTTCTCATGGATGATCAGGCTAAAGTATCTTCATATTAGCAATAATTTTGTTCACAAAGTATCTGCTATCACATTGCAACACAGATGATAAATTAATCAACACACACATTCTGGAAGCTATATCTTCTGTTTGTTTGGTCTCTAGAGGTAGTCTTGATACGTCATTGCCAAATTGAAATTCTTATATAAATGGTACTAAGAGCCTTATTGTGTGAGAAGGTTAAAGCAGAACTGCATGAGGATAACGCTTTTGTTTGCAGCTTACTGGATTGATGTTGTTGCTCTTCAATCGTCTTGCGGGAGACTATTTAAAATTATTTTTTTCTAACTGAAAAATCCATTAATGATCCTTTCACCTTATGTCACAGTATTATTTCCTGTGTGAAAGTTCAATGGTGCTTTTACTTTGATTTTCGGTGATCAGGGGTGATCTAGGTGGGCATGCTTGATGGGGAAATATAGTGCTATGAACAGTGGTAGTGTCTCTCAGGCTGCACTGCTCAGTTCCTAGCCCTTTCATCTGAGACTTTGAGAAACCCTTGAAACCAGGGTGTGAGGCAGATGAATGAGTGTTAGTGCTGGGCAGCCTTTATTCTTTTGCTGAAATCGGATTAAAGTTAGGGATAATGACAGTAACCTTACAATGCCATAGTGCCTTGTATTTCAGACAGGGGCAACTACATGTGCATGAATGTCAAACAATGAAAAGTGGCAGGGATAATGTCATGTGGGAGATAGTGGTGTGTGCAACAAGGTTTTAGTTCGAAAGGACACTACAATGGTTCTAAAAGTGCTATATAAAGAAAGCAATCCTGCTTGAATAGAGTTTTATATATAATGCAATTGTAGTGGAAAAGGAGGCGGGTGTGATAAGGCTCATAAACTTGATAACATAAATTCAAGTCAAGCAAATTTTCATTTTGACTCTTGTTTTTGCTTACAACATACTCGCATAAGTACAAAACAGGGCAAGTATTATTGTATTTTGAGGGAGCTCAAGGGACATATAAAACAAAGAAACAAAAGCATCTAACGGTCCCTTAATCATGCAGTTTTATTTTGTTATGTTAGGCAAATAATAGTTGTAAGGTTTTTTTTTTCATTTTTTGCAATAATAACCTCCTGTATTAGCATTTTCATTGAAAAACGCACTGTTTTTGGTTTTTAAAAATTTCAGATGAAAACTGTTTAATAATTTTTATATAGTTAAATCCTGCACTGTCTTAAACTGAAAATTATGAAATGAGAAACTTCAAGATCAAGATGACTTGATCTCACACTACAGAGCCATTTTAAATCAGAACTATCTCAGAAGGCTAAGCCAAGCTCTTCTTGTGTCTTTGATGGACTCACACATGTGATATCCTAGCAAGTCTTTTGCAGTTTTACTCTACCTGAAACTGCTTGTAAAGTACATTTGGCTTCTCAAAATGCCTTTTGTTTCACATACTGCTGACTCAGTGCTAGGTACTTGCCTGGATGTTCTAGAAATGTGTGGGAGAAACCGTAATTGAACTTTTGCATTGTGTTTTGGGATGTGCTGTAAACTCCAATACTTTTATGGATTAACTACACTGACATTTTGCCTGTAACATACCATAGTAACTAATATGCAATTAATAAATACTTTAAATAAAGTTAAATTCTTATCTGTCTGTTCTTTACTTATTTTATTTGCATTTCACAGTTGTTCAATGAACCCCGAGTAACTGAGATTTCCAAACAATATCTCCCTCAGACCTAAGACATACTTGGTGTAAGAAAATACCAACAGCATTTTTCAAGTGACAAGAAAATTAAATAAACAAACCTGATATATAACTTGTATGCTTATTATTTTTATCATGCTCAAGAAGATCACGATGTATGAATTTGCCCTCTCCAATTGCAAAGTCTTTGGCCAACTTTTCAGTATTTCTGCAAGTTTAAAATGAATTCATCATATTATCACTGGACTTTGAATTAAGTTGTATAGGTTTAATTATACTATAGTATAGTTTTAATTATACTATGTAGTTACTGAATGTCCTTACAAACTCCTAAATTAATATCTGTGTGTATTCACGTACACATGCATATACCTTCAAGTCACCAGTTGATTTAGAGAAAAGAGTTTTCTTAGACAAAGGATACTCAGATCTTTGACAAGGAGTATGCAGAGGTGTGGCCAGTTTCTTCCTCTAAAATATAGCCTACGACCCCTGGTATTCCTTGGCTGTCTCTCATCCAAGAACTAATCAGGGCTGATCCTGCTTAGCTTCTGAGATCAGGCAGGATCTACTGCACAAATGATATTTAAACCCTATAAAAATAAGAACAACTGTGCAGTAATATTTCAGTGGATTAGTTCATAATGAAATGAAGCTACCTTGGGCCAAAATGATAATATTTTTGGACTCAAGGTGCATATCTATATTGGTTTCAAGTCAGTTAAGTCACTCCCATTGGTGGAATGAGCCAATTACCCCTCAGGAACATGGATTCTGTAGATACTGGACAAACACAGTTTTATTTGTACTGTCTGGTAATTGATTTACTAAGTCTTCTCTTTGGGTCAATCAAGATGGGCTGAAACTGGGACTTTCTGAATGTAAAGTACATAATCTGTCACTGAGGGCCTGTCCAGACAGTACCTTTATCCCACAAGCTTCTGCAGCAAACAGGAGGGTGGCCAGACAACGTTCCCTGTAAATACGGAAACAATCACTACAGAAGGCAAAAAACCATGAGATTTCCAGGTGCGGGAATATTGTGGTTTTGAGCCAAATATGCAGATCTTCGCATGTCTGTATGTCCCTGCAATCGGAAAACACGTAATTTTTTGTCTGGGTTTGTTCCCAGGTTTCAGATGTTTCTTCCTGACTGGTCGGTTCCTAAAAAGGTGACACTTGAGCAGAAGGCGAAAACTTTGTTTGTGTAACAGAAACTTGATGACACGTGTGGAAGGCACATTTTCTATGGCCAGGACCAAGTTATGGCCCCCTAGTCAATGTTGTACACCATTTCACAAGAAGAGCAACCATGTATAACCCGGGAACAGCACCCTGTGGTTTGATGCCACAAGTACATAACTAAATCTGTCTGGACAGATGGCCAGGCACCCAAGCTCTAAAAAGTGTCAATAATTACAAAGTTCTGTTCTTGGCTTGAAAGTGTGTGTTCTTGTTTGATTGTGCAATGCTGACTTCTGAAGTCCTGGGATTTTCTTTTTACCCCTGTTTAAAACCCATGATTTAGTGCTGTCTGGAGTGCCCTGAGCTATAGTTCTTCTTCCAAGCATACAGTGGACAAGGAAAATGACAGTCATATTTGAGAGCAGGTTGAAGGTTGTGTGGGTGCCATATTGCATATAATCATTGTATATAATCATGGTATATAATAATTTCTTATACCTGTACTGTTCATCATTCAACAATGGTTTCTGGGCAGCCAAGTACCTCTTGATTGTATCTTCTAGTTTTGGAATAGGCAGTCTAAAAATGGATGGTTAAAATATTAACACATTACAAATGAGGTTTCTGTTTCCAAATGCAACTAATAAGTCTCCCAAAAAATCTCTGTGTACACATATTGGTAGCAGTAATTTAAATTGTCTGAGAAGAACAGGATAACGTTTCTCTCTTTGAAAAATCTCTATGCCAAACAAGTAATTGTAAGTACAGCCAGCTGTCCATATCTATAAATTCAATCATCCATAGTTAAAAATATATTACTGTTCATTTCAAAAAGCAAACACTGGTTTTACAATTTTTTATATAATTTCTGTAACTGCCTCCCCGTCTGTCTCTGGAACCCACTTTCTAGGGACAGGGGTTTAACTCACTGTTCCACCAAAGGCTCCTTGCTATGCTAATAATATAATATATTGTATGTACATAGAACTTGTAAGCTGCTCTGAGTCCCTTTCAGGGTGAGAAGGCAGGATATAAATGTGGTAAGTAAATAATATATATACACGTATATATACACATACACACACATACCAAGGGGTCGCAATAGTGAAAGACACCTTACATGTCATTAAACACAAGAGGAACATTTTCAAGTAGAAAAAGAGAGAGGACTAACATGATACAGGTCGATTATCCCTTATCTGAAAGGCCTGGGACCACCAGAAAGGTTATTTTGGATTTTTCATTTTATTTTTAGAACTAGCCGTCCCCTGCCACGCGTTGCTGTGGCCCTCATGGGGGGTTCTGTGTGGGAGGTTTGACCCAATTCTATCATTGGTGGGATTCACAATGCTCTGTGATTGTAGGTGAACTATAAATCCCAACAACTACAACTCCCAAATGTCAAGATTCTATTTTCCCCAAACTCCACCAGTGTTCACATTTGGGCATACTCAGTATTCGTGTAGTGTTTGGTCCAGATCCATCATTGTTTGAGTCCACAGTGATCTCTGAATGCAGGTGAACTACAACTCCAAAACCGAAGGACACTGCCCACCAAACCCTTCCATTATTTTCTGTTGGTCATGGGAGAACTGTGTGCTAAGTTTGGTTCAATTCCATCGTTGGTGGGGTTCAGAATGCTCTTTGATTGAGGGTAAACTATAAATCCCAGAAACTACAACTCCCAAATGACAAAATCATTTTTTTTTTGAGTGAAGGACATACATTGGGTTGTTAGGTGTCTTGTGTCCAAATTTGGTGGCAATTTGTCCAGTGGTTTTTGAGTTTTGTTAATCCACAAACAAACATTACATTTCTATTTATATAGATGTTATTTCTATGTACATTCATAATTAAAATATCTAAGGCTCCTTCCACACATATGAATAAAATCCCACATTATCTGTTTTGAACTGGGATATATGGCAGTGTGGACTCAGATATTCCAGTTCAAGGCAGATATTACGGGTTATTCTTCCTCGATATTCTAGATCAGGGGTCCTCAAACTAAGGCCCGGGGGCCGGATGTGGCCCTCCAAGGTCATTTACCTGGCCCTTGCTCAGGGTCAACCTAAGTCTGAAACGACTTGAAAGTACATAAAAATAACAACAATCCTATCTCATCAGCCAAAAGCAGGCCCACATTTCCCATTGGAATACTAATAAGTTTATATTTGTTAACATTGTTCCTCATTTTAATTATTGTATTGTTTTTAAGTGTTTATTACACTACAAATAAGGTATGTGCAGCGTGCACAGGAATTCATGTTTTATTTTTCAAATTATAATCTGGCCCTCCAACAGTTTGAGGGACTGTGACCTGCTTAAAAAGTTTGTGGACCCCTGTTCTAGATTATATGGCTGTGTGCAAGGGCCCAAAGAGATAGACCCTACAGACAATTTTACACAATATGATGAATGACTTTGCGCCTGTATCAATGTTTGTGTACATTGTGTAATACCTCAGCCAGGCCTGGGCAAACTTTGGCCTTCCTCCAGGTGTTTTGGACTTCAGCTCCCACAATTCCTAACAGCCTCAGGCCCTTTCCTTTTCCACCTGGAGGGAGGGCGAAAGTGTGCCCAGGCCAGGTTGCAGGCTGCTCGGCCTGAGAGGGAGGGAAGGAGGAAGGACCTGGGCAAGGAGGGCTGGAAGTGCATGGTGGGGATGGTGCTGCGGTGGACGAAGTGGTGGTCGGTGTCTTGCTCGGACACGATGCCCTCCGGCTGCCCCACTGTCCTCCAGTACCGCCGGCTCTGCTGCAAGGCCCACGGAGGCCTCCCTCGGGGCATGGCACGGCTCAGGCGGGCAGGCGGGCGGGCGGGCGGCCTTCTCCTTGCGGAAGAGCCCCACAGCCAGGAGCCAGCCGAGCCCCGCGCCTCTCTCCGCGGAGTGAAGGGCAGGTCGGGCGCGAGGTCGCCATGGCAACCGGAGGCACGAGGAAGGCCGCGCAGGCGGTCGCCATGGTTACCGAGTGGCCTGGCCTGGGCGCTTCCCCCGACGCCCAGCTTTTCCTTGGTTGAACTAGGCCTTCCTTTTCGATGTAGATTGTGTAGATTGTGTAGATTCTACACAATGCAGAACGAAGGGCCCTTACACACAGCCATACATATAACTCAGAAGATCAAGGCAGACAATACAAAAAAGCCAATGTTTGATATATGGGGAAATATCTCTCCCACACACTAACCCCAAGGTTGCCTGTAGTCCTCTTCCTAATTATAAAAGCCACCTATGGGCCCTTCCACACAGCCATATAACTTTGAATATCAATTCCCACAAGATCTGCTTTGAACTGGGTGATCTGCGTCCACACTGTCATGTAATCTAGTTCACAGCTGGCCTGTGTAAGCTGCATCAAGTCCTTCGGGAGATGCTAGCGGGATACAAATAAAGTTAATAATAATCATAATTCTTGTGGGTTTTTTCGGGCTATATGGCCATGTTCTAGAGGCATTTCTCCTGATGTTTCGCCTCTAGAACATGGCCATATAGCCCGAAAAAACCCACAAGAACTGAGTGATTCCGGCCATGAAAGCCTTCGACAATAATAATAATAATAATAATAATAATAATAATAATAATAATAGAAGGGGCCTAAGTGGCCCTCCACACAGCTAAATGAAAACCCACATTTTCTGCTTTGAACTGGAATATATGGCAGTGTAGACTCAAATAACCCACACAGTCCTATATCCCAGATAATAAAGGCAGAAAATCCCACAGTATCTGCTTTGAACTGGGTTATCTGAGTCCACACTCAGATAATGTGGGATTTCCTGCCTTGATATTCTGGGATATAGGGGTGTTTGGAAGGGCCCCCAGTTCAAAGCAGATATTGTGGGATTTTCTGACTGGATATTCTGGGTTATTTGGCTGTGTGGAAGGGCACCCAAGCAACTAGAAACCACATTTATCCAGTTAGTTGAATCACTGCACCAGCATCTACTGATCCCCATGGGTGACAGTTAACAGAGAGTAGTGTATTGTGTATAAATTACCTTTAGGACACACGGACACACACACACACACACATATATATACTAGCCATCCCCTGCCATGCGTTTCTGTGGCCCAGTCTGTGTATATGTGTTTTGTGTGTGTATATATGTGTATGTATATATTTGTGTATATGTGTATATATGTGTGTTTGTGTATATATGTAGTTCTGCACATGCGTTGCAATGTATTTTTTTTGCTTTTTAAGACTCTTCTGCTGTATTTTTCAGTGTTTTTATGAGTGATGGTCACTCATTGGCCTGAAAGGTGTATTGTGTCCAAAATTGGTGTCAATTTGTCCAGTGGTTTTTGAGTTATGTTAATCCCACAAACTAACATTACATTTATGTGTGTGTGTGTGTATTTGTTGGACTTGGGTCCCATCTCAGAGATATCTCATTATGTACATAATGTACAAATACAGGTATTTAGAAATCTGGTCTCCAGCATTCCCACTAAGGGAGACTCCACCTGCATTTCCATTTGTTAGCTAATTGGATATGTCGCTGCCACTCTGTCTTTACTGAAAGCAGGTGACACATAATTAGACTTTAAATTGGTGCTGGGATAACAACAAGAAATAAGATTGAAACATGATCAATAATTTACAAGTGAGAAGCCATGTCAAGCCCCGCAGGTACAAACATTAACATTTAAAACCTATGCATCATTTCCTTTCAGGACGTCAGACCTATATTTAGAATTCATCCAGTTGGCTTAAGGGTCTTTTATTCATGTACCCAGGGAACCTAAGTACTAACAAGCTATTCCCCATTTTTTGGAGGACGAAGCAGTTGTTCATTTTCAGTTTCTCCTAATGGTAAACAAAAAGTGGGTCATTGCTAAGCTCACTTTTACCCTGAAGCATTTTATGCATCACGAAATGAAGACAGGGCAGGGTAAAATAGGTCAGGCAGTGTTTCTGTGCTTTATTTTCCCAGCAAGTGGCTTAAAGATTAAGAGAAAATAACAATCCCCTATCTTGAAATCCGGGGGGGGGGGGGGGGATATCTTGGGGTAGCTATATTTGTCTATACAGCAAAAACAAACCAGAAAACTCAACAAAAGAAAAAAAAACACCCCTCAACGCACAAGCATCTGGCTATCAAGAGAAGTTACTTTTCTGTTGCTTAATGGAATTGAAATTATGTTATCTTTTATTGCTCTTTGTCTCTTGTTCTCTCATTGCCAATAAGGAGCATGTCCACTGCCTGCACTGAAAACCATCAATATTGTTATCAAAGACCCCCAATCCCACCCCTAAAAAAAAGACAAAGGTTGATCTGTGGGAATTGTAGTTTCCCAAGGATGGAAGGTCAGATGAATTGGAATCAGCCTCTGTCCCCATGAGTTCCCTCGAGCTTCCCAAAGACCACCGGCAGCCCACACTCCATAGCCCCTGAGCCCCTGCACACAGGCCCCCTCCCCCTGGCTCAGGTGTTCAACTCCAGCAGTCCACTCCATCAAATCTCCGAATCTCCAGTAGCCTCGATGGAGATCACCCAGCTGATTACCCTGCCTCCCAACCAAGAAACAAGCTGGATGGCTACAATCAGGGCCGTAGCCAGAAAAAAATTTCGGGGAGGGTTGACAATTTTTGGGAGGGGGGGGGGAGGTTGAAAATTTGGGGGGGGGGGTTGAAAATTTTGGGGAGGGTTGAAAATTTGGGGGGGGGGGGGTTTGAAACCTGCCTCCTATCTCACGCTGAAGCAAAGAGCACCCTTCAGAGCAACCTTCAATAGCCCGCAGCTCCGCCCCTGTCAACCACCTCCACCAAGTCTGGCCTCCTTAATGAGAGCATTCAACACATACACCCCAACTTGGTTGCTTCACTACATCAGCTATTGCTGCAAGTAATGACAGTGTGAATAAATTGTCAATATTTGCTTCAGATAGTGCTTGCAGTTCTGGAGGGACTCCTAATTTTTTGCATCTCATAGACTTAGCATGGGGATTTGGTTAACCAGTTAAAATTCATGAGTAAACCAGGTTTTTTTAAAATCTGAAACATTTTGGGGAGGGTTTGAACCCCTAAAACCACCCCCTTGCTACAGGCCTGGCTACAATATATCTACAACACCTCCAAGCCCCTGCTACTGACTGTCTATTCACATTTCTTTCAATTTTTTATTATCTTCTTCTGCGAATGTGCACATGAGTGGAGAGGAAAAATATAAACAAACTTAGCAAATGACCTTTACCCTCCCAGGCTCAGGCATGGCAAGACCGTCAGTCTTCAGCCCCTTCTCCTCTCTCTATGAGTCTATACCAAGCATCACATTAACTCTCTTTTATATTTTGATCTATTATTATTATCATTAAACACTATAAAATGAAAGCAAATATATATGAACCTGTGAACTCCAGTAACCTCTCTTAAGCAATTGCAGATGTCCCTTCCACACCCTGTGTGAGAAACAGACATGAGACATTATCTGTGGGACAAAGGACCTTCCTGGATCCCAGCGGTGATCCAGCTGCCAGTTACCTAGCAATTCCCTCCAGGGGTCTCAGGTACCCATGAGACAAAGGTCCAAGATGAAACTGTGATTACAATCCCAGCAACAAATACCATCTTTGTCTTGTCTTCTGGCATAGAAAGATGTCTGGGACAACAACTCCCATTGTGTTCTTTGGACGGGTCTGTCAGAACAGCTTTTGGACTTCTCTTTGTTTTCCACATTCCAACGCCACCCACCAAGGGTTGGCATAGCCTCTGGTGTCTCCTCCCTCTCCTGGACCATCTTTGCCAGTCCATTGGAAGCCTTGGGGTCTCCCTGCCCAGCTGGGAGGAGATCCCCAGCTACATTGCCACCGCCTCCTCCAATCAGAGTAGTTGCTGGCTTGGACCCACCTCCCAACCAAACAGGATGCTGGCTGCCTTCTCAGTTCTGGCCAATCAGGAAAAACGGGAGGTAGTTTCAAAACAGAACAATGTCAGTAAATGGAAATTTATATGTATAAAAATGTCTGCTTATGATTATGCTTTTATATCTGTACCCTTCAAGCATCCATGTTGTACAAGTGTCCCCTTTGAAAAAACTGAATAAAGTCTCTGTCGTTTGCCTTCAACTTGGTGAGATTCTTGGTTCCTGATTCCATTTAAGTTAACGAAGCTTACCAGGCATCCCTTGTTATCCATGGGACTTTGAAAAACTCTGAATTTTGGCATCACTACCATCTTAATGATATCTTAGATATAATGTAGACCTGTGACTTTACCATCTACACCAGTGGTTCTCAACCTGTGGGTCCCCAAGTGTTTTGGCCTAAAAATCCCAGAAACCCCAGCCAGTTTACCAACTGTTAGGATTCTGGGAGTTGGAGGCCAAAACATCTGGGGACCCACAGGTTGAGAACCACTGATCTACACCATTGTTCTTCTGTATGATTTTTAGCATCTTTGCCTGGTGAAGAAGCTGGTGGAAGTTCAAAAGCTTGCAGCTTGCAGAATGTATTTCATGCTTTGGAGTTGTCCCAATGAAGGTACAGTATCACTGTGGATTTTCTATTTTTATTGTATTTTACTCAGTTACCTGTTATTTCTTGGTGACATTTATTATTCTGATTGAATTAAACAATAGTTTTTTTACAAATGATGGCCTAAATACTCCAAAAGCATCAGATCCTATCTTATCTTGGAAGCTAAACAGGGTCAACCTTGGTTAGTACTTGGATGGGAGACAGCCAATGAACATGAGATGCTGTAGACCAGGGGTCCTCAAACTTTTTAAACAGAGGGCCAGGTCGCAGTCCCTCAAACTGTTGGAGGGCAGGATTATAATTTGAAAAAAAAAACATGAATGAATTCCTATGCACACTGCACATATCTTATTTGTAGTGCAAAAAAACACTTTAAAATAATACAATAATTAAAATGAAGAACTATTTTAACAAATATAAGCTTATAAGTATTTCAATGAGAAGTGTGGGCCTGCTTTTGGCTGATGAGATATGATTATTGTTGTTTTGTGTGCTTTCAAGTCATTTCAGACTTAGGTTGACCCTGAGTGAGGGCTGGGTAAATGACCTTGGAGGGCCGTATCCAGCCCCAGGGCCTTAGTTTGAGGACCCCTGCTGTAGACTATATTTCAGAGGACCGAGCCAGCAAAACTACCTTTGAGTATTCCTTGCCAACAAAACCATATGAAATCCATTGAGTTGTCATAAGCTGAAAGGGGATTTGAGGCACAAACACTTTCACCTAGGCACTTGCCATTTTCCTGCAGCATAGGGTAGTAATCTTTATGTTGGATGTTGCCTCTCCTAGGCAGGGCTGCATTTAATGTCAAATATTATTTGCATCTGAAGTAGGAGAGCTAGCTCCCTTTCTCAGTTCTGCCCTGCATCAGCACTTTGGCTGTTCACCTTTTCTGGCTATTTAGGGGAAGACCTTGGGCCATTTGTTCCATTCTTGGAATATTTCTTTGTCTGGAATTCTTTTCCTTCCATCTTAATGGGAAATGCTAACCTCAGTAAGTTATGATGGATCATGAATGCAGTTTCGAAATCCCAGGAGTCAGAGATTGACTGTGAAATGGGGTAAGTGTCTTAGGGGGGTGCACTTAAAGATCAGATCAAACTATTCCCACAGGGAAATTGGATCCTGCAGTTGTTCAAGCCATGGCGGAAGATCACATGAGAAGCCTGGTGAATGCGACTTCATGGTTGGTGTTGCCAAAGGCACACAAGAAGCTGGGGAACATGACTTCAGTCAAAAAAGTGAGTGCTACTGACATCCCTGCTTCCTTCCCCCTCTTTCTTGAGGGACATTCCTTTTCCCCAGAAGTGAGCACCTGGGACTTGGGGAATAGGACAAAAGTGACATCCGCTCTAGAAGCCACCGAAAAAAACAACAAAAGTCTGTTGGAGAGCTTTCATTGCTCACAGGTCCTCTAGTGGCCAGAATATGTTTTATTGGCTTTTATATATGTTTTTATATTGTTATGTTGCTTGTTTTTAATTACTCTTTTATGAATGTATGGCATTGAACGGTGCCAACCTGTAACCCACCTTGAGTTGCTGTATGGCTGGGGAAAGCGGGCTATAAATATAGTAAATAAATAAATAAATAACCCATTGAAAGCAGACCAGAAAGCAGAAATCTTCAAAATTCTCTACTTTTCTCAGGAGCTGTGATCCCCCCCCCCCCCCCCCCGGTTCTCTCTCAATGTCTGCAATAACTTCTGTGGTAGATACTGCCTTTCCAGAGATCTCAAATAGCGAGGACAGAGAACTATCTTCAGATGAAGAGGATTACTTTCCTGAACACGTTTCTGTGTGTTTCTTTGAAGCAGGTAGAAAAGTCCTTAGGTTTTGCTTCTATCCATTAGGTATCTATTGGCAATGCTGAAGGGGTTCCAGAACTTAGGTCTAAGACTAAGCAGGAACAATCCTTTGCACCTTTTCCTGAAGGGACTGCAGAACTTATGAAACTTAAGATTTAAGTATTTTTGCATGGGTCACATGAGGCGACTACTCATGCCATCAGCTGCTTCCTTATCTACCAGAATGGTGATTAGATGGGCCAAGGATTTACTTTGCTATGTATGGAAGAGACTAAGCTCAGACAGGGCATTAATAAATTGGCAATTCTTGTACTTTTATGGCAGATGCTAGCCTTGATTCTGTTAAGTTTGTTTCTAGAACCACAGTGGCTGACGACACAGCCAGACATCAACTTCTAGTTGCTTACCTTGTGAGTTTGACTGTGAAATCATAGTGCATTTACAGAAGGATTGAAAATTGTGCTGTTCTCCAGAAGTTATTGGATTACAACTCTTAATAACCCCAGCTGACCCAGCCAAGCATATTGATTTAATATTAATTCAATGATTTTCTTGGCAAGATTTATTCCAAGGGAGTTTGCCTTTGCCTTCCTCTGAGGATGAGAGTGTGACTTGCTCAAGGTGACCCAGTTGGTTTCTATGATTGAGAAGAGATTTAACCCTGATTTCTGGAGTCATAGTCCAGTGCTCAGATTGTGACACCACACTGGTTCTCTATTTATTTATTTATTTATTTCTGACATTTAAATAATGTCTATTTAATTCTCTAAGCATGTCTATTCAGAATTAATTATAACTGAATTCAGTAGAATTCGATAAAATATACCTTTTCTGCCTATGTGAGAAATCCTAAAATGCCAATGAATTCATTGATTTCTGTGAGGCATTATGTTTTACTCAACAATATATATATTAACTGTGAGTTTATTCATCTCCTCAAGCCAAAAGTATTATATACACTCCATGTTTTTGTCTTCACAAAATTCTTGTGAAAGGCAGTAGTTAGAATTACACAAGGTTTGTGAATAAGCTAGGATTTGAATCCGATAGCCAGGATGCATTATATGCAATAATTTTGTCTGAAAGAAAGCTGAGTAATTTTTGGCAACGTCTGATAAAAGCATATTGATTTTTGGCTTCTAAAATTCTTTTCAGTGTAATACCATTATAAGTCTTCCTCAAAGGTAAGAAGGTGTGGGTCCAATGTATATTCTTATGAAGTTAAGAGAGATATCCAGAAATGCATCTTGCACAAGCATCCATAACAAACTATGGCAGCAGCTTAAAAGCACACATGTTTAAATCAAGTGTGGCCATTATTTATTTATTTATTTATGTAGCACTATCGGTGTATATGGTGCTTTATATGAGCAGTGTACAATTATTAATTTGATGGTTCTCTGCCTTCAAGCTTGTAATCTAATAAGCTAAAACGCATAAATCCAGCAGATGTTTTCTCCCTTAGAGACCACAGCAATGGCAGTCAGGATTCAGGGAAGACCTTTCCTCAGCTGCTGAACCTTGGCACAATGGAGTTGTGTCCATCTGTTCTTTGAGCCTTCTTTTCAAGTTGATATTATGAATATAAAAGGAAATATTATAAGTAAGACCCAAAGTACATGTAGACCAGCTTTCAATGCTCACATAATGGTCAATGATTTGTATATGGGACCCTCAAAAGCACGACAAGAGTGCAATAGTACCTTCCTGCTCATATTCCACAGAAATGGATTCTGGATGGAATATTTATTGCTGCTGGTAGTTTCATCCATGAAAATTCCAATCCCCCTTTAAAATAATTTGTCCTGTTTTCCTATCAATAGTGTGCGGACCTCTGTATCTGTAGCATCAAAACCCCAGATTTGCAGGCGTAAGCTTCATAGATCTGATTATTATTTTGTTAGTATCTGCTGCTGCCTCCACTATTATCCTACACCATTTTAATAGGGACTTGGATAACACTATTTATTTATTTATTTATTTATTTAAAACATTTATATTCTGCCCTTCTCACCCCGCAGGGGACTCAGGGCAGGGCACAACATATATATGGCAAACATTCAATGCTGGAACATACAATAAATTATAAACACACATAAGCATTAAAACTAGTCATCTCCACTTTTAAAATCAATTGTTTAAGCCATTTCAAATCAACAGAGCAAAATTCTTTTTGCTACCTTACTGCACTGTCCCAAAGGCTTGATACCACAGCCAAGTTTTTTCTATCTTGAGTTGTGTTCAGCAGTCAAAATCTTCAGTCGCTGGGGGGGGGGGGGATCAAACTGGTGGGGGCCCCATATCTGGCTGCACATGTAATCTCTCATACATGTACTTGCACTGGGGGGTAGGCAGGAGAAGGGACAGGGAAACATGAAGACAAATTGAGCATTTGTGAGGCCCCTCATTAATCCCCTCACTTCTGTGAGCGAGCAAACAGGTGGGAAGGAAGGGGAAGTGGGAGCATGTGGAGGGAGGACAGGTCCTCACACATTCATTTGCTTGCATAGTAAGGAAGGGAAAGAGATCTGAAGCACAAGGTGGGAGGATAAACATGTGCATTCCTTGCATATTCCCTTGCTCACTTGGGCAGGGGGCAATGGATGGGGCAGATAAGAACAAGGAGGGAGGGTGGGTTACATTCAAGTTTCCAAGTCAGACAGAGAAAGTGGAATAGGGTGGCAGCAGAAAGAGGCTGTGATAGATCATTTTATGGAGGCGGCCCTTCTCTTGTCCAACCTAGATACCCACATACTGCCAACCTTCCTCTCTCTCTCCCCATCTTATGCCATTCCTTTCCCCCTGCTAGTGTATGTGTAAAAGAATGTATGTGTGAGGGTGGGCACCACTAATCCTTCCAGCATGCTATGTGTGTGTGTCATTATGCTTTGGGTGGCCTAGAGATAGCCACAGTATTTCCACTTATATAGGAGGACTGCACCTTGAATCCCTACAAAAGTGGAGCGCTGCCTATGTCCAAGTCCTGACCAGAGGCCTAGGAAGCAGCCAGGCATGTAGCTGGAGGGGGGGGGGGGCTTGAGGGGCTTCAGCCTCCCCCCAAATTCTCAGGGTGGTCCGCAAGAAGGCCTTACTGGTACATTTTTAAAACTGTTATGTTTATTCATATAATGATCTGATCACCATGCTCAATATAGCTCATATTCATGGGGGTATTGGGGTAATGATACAAAAGGTTTCTAGGGTAGATCCTCTCTCACTCAGACTCAGCCCCCCCCCCCCCCCCAACCAAACTCAGCCCCGAATCAAAATCCTGGCTACAGGCGTGGAAGTAGCTGTAACTATCCAATTGATTTTCCCCTTTGCTTTCCATGATTGGAAACATTTGCTGCTTTTTTATCAGATATACAGGCCTTTAACAAAATGTTGCCTCCTTCCATTGCTGTCTCCATCCGTTTTCTGAGGGCTCATCCAGATAGGCCCTATATCCCAGGATCCGCTCCCAGGTTTCCTGCTTTAAACTGGATTATATGAGTCTACACTACCAGAAAATCTGGGATAAACAGAAAACCTGAGACCAGATCCTGGGATACAGGGCCTGTCTGGAAGGGCCCTGAGTGTTTTTGTCCACAGTCTATTAGCATTTGAAATCCACTGACAATCTTTGATGGTCCGGTTTGAGTCTCCCACCTCCAATTAAAAACAAAAAGATAGTCCCCAGTGTTCTTCATGTATACCTCTTTGATACCTCTGTAGACAGCCAGATGGTATAGTGGTTTGAGTGTTGGACTATGAGTGTGGAGATCAGGGTTCAAATCCATCTTCAGTCATAGAAAATATTTTGGTTACCTAGAGCAAATCATACTCTCTCAAGCCTCAGAAGAAGGCAAAAGCCTATGAAATTTTGTGATAGGGTGCCTTTAGAGTTAACAGAAATTAACATACTGTAAGTAAAAAACAACTTGATGGCACACCATTACAATGTAAAATAAGCTCTAAAATTGAATAGCTACTTCTAAATATGATTCTTTTTAGTCAATACATTCATGAATATTCATAATTGTAATGCATTGCAGAGTTCAAGTCGTTGGATGATAGAAAATGATACATGATATGCACTCAGAGATTGATTTCACTTGTGCTTTTCTAGTTCTTGGATCCAGTATGAAGCCTACAGGAATAGAAATAGTGCATAACTTGCTACATTATATTCAGTCACAGAAGTAAAGTATGTCCCTCAATGATTCTCTGTATCCCACAGAAAAACAGACTTTAATTCATTATGGTTGGTTGTGATTATGATTTATTTTTGAGATACTATCCTTATTTTTTTAGAAATATACACATGGCACATTAAATTTATATTTTTCTAAGCAGATTATTTTCAAAAGAATGCCTAACAATGCAATTCTAATCATGTCTACTCAGAAGTAAGTCCCAATTAATTAAATGGAATTTAATGACTACTTCTCACTATCTGACCTCTTTCTCTCACTTCCTTTTCCTAATGTTTCTGTAGATACTATGGATTCCACATTTCCAGTATCAGGGAAGCTGTATTTATTTTAAGGTGGCAGTATGATTTGCTCCAAGCATGAACAAAAATATTTATTATAAATATCTTGTCTTTTTATTATATCAGAATATGATCGTGCAGTAAAGAGGGTTCCAAATACCCCATTACATTTATTAAGGCAGCAGAGCCACAGCAAGCTTGTTTCAGGAAAGGCAAAAGCTGCATATCACAAGGCCTGTACCTGACTCAGCCCATAGAAGATAGTTTTGAAAGGCAACAGATTACAGGAACTGTCTTCATAGACCTGTCACTAGCATATGATGCTTTAAATCATAACCTCCTGAGAAAAAATTATAATATCACAAAGGACTACGACTTCACCCGCTTCGTAGGAAGTCTGCTACAAAACAGGAGCTTTTTTGTTGAGTTCCAGGGCCAGAGAAGCAGGTAGTGAAAACAGAAGAACGACTTGCCTCAGGGAAGCATGCTTGCTCCATCAATGTTTAACATTTACACAAATGACCAGCCACTGCCAGAAGGAACAGAGTTTAATTTACACTGATGATTGTGCCATCACTGCTCAAGCAGGGAGCTTTGAAATGGTTGAACAGAAGCTCTCTGAAGCTTTAGGTGTTCTTACTGTCTATTACAGGGGAATCCAGCTGATTCCTAATCCATCTAATATGCAGAAGTGTTCTTTTCATCTTAAGAACAGACAAACATCTCAAACTCTAAGGATTACCTGGGAAGGAATCCCACTGGAGCATTGCAGCATACCAAAATGCCTCGGAGTCACTCTAGACCATGCTCTGACTTATAAGGAGCACTGCTTGAATATCAAGCAAAAAGTGGGTGATAGAAATAATATCATACAAAAGCTGACTGGCACAACCTGGGGGTCACAACCAGAGACAGTGAAGACATCTGCCCTTGTGCTTTGCTACTCTGCCGCTGAATACGCATGCCCAGTGTGGAATATATCAGACCACGTTAAAACAGTGGAGGTGGCTCTTAATGACCCATGCCACATTATCACAGGAGGTCTATGTCCTACACCACTGGAGAAATTATACTGTTTAGCTGGTATTGCAGCACCTGACATCTGTCAGGAACTAGCAGCCAATAATGAAAGGACCAAGGCAGTGACATCTCCAGCCCATCCTCTGTTCAGATATCAGACAGCATGCCAACGGCTTAAATCAAGAAACAGCTTCCTAAGATCAGGAGATACTCCCAGGAACACCTCAGCAAGTGAGAATCCAAAAGTGGCAGGTTACAACCCAGCACCTTAAGCAGTGACTGAGACTGGATGAGAAACTCCCTGCTGGGCACAGGGTGACCTGGAAGGTGCTGAACAGGTTGAGTTCTGGCACCACGAGATGCAGAATTAACCTTAAGAAATGGGGCTACAAAGTGGTGAGTGTGGAGAACAGCAAACCACAGACCACCTGCTACAATGCAAACTGAGTCCTGCCATATGCACAATGGAGCACCTTTGCATAGCGACACCAGAGGCATAATTTCTCCAGTGGTGTAGGACATAGACATGCTGGCTGCTGGAGCTGATGAACAACTGCACTGCATCCTGTCAGATCCCCAAAATTTGGAGGAAAGCAAGAGTCATCGCCATCTTGAAGCCAGGCAAAGACCATAATGACCCAAAAAGCTACAGACCAATCTCCCTGTTGTGCCACCTCTACAAAGTTCTGGAGAGACTTATTTTGCATAGAATTACGGAAAAAATAGACCCATGTCTGATCCCACAGCAAGCTGGCTTCAGAAAAGGCAAAAGCTGCACATCACAAGTGTTGAACCTGACTCAGCACATAGAAGATGGCTTTGAAAGGCAGCAGATCACAGGAGCTGTCTTCATAGACCTGTCAGCAGCCTATGATACTGTGAACCACCGCCTCCTCCTGAGAAAAATGTATAATATCACAAAGGACTACCACTTCATCCGCCTCATAGGAAACCTGCTACAAAACAGGAGCTTTTTTTGTTGAGTTCCAGGGCCAGAGAAGCAGATGGCGGAAACAGAAGAACGGCCTACCTCAGGGGAGTGTGCTTGCTCCATCCATGTTCAACATCTACACAAATGACCAGCCACTGCCAGAAGGGACAGAGAGTTTAATCTATGCTGATGATCGTGCCATTACTGCTCAAGCAGGGAGCTTTGAGATGGTAGAACAGAAGCTTTCCAAAGCTCTAGGTGCTCTTACTGCCTATTACAGGGAAAACCAGCCGATCCCCAACCCATCTAAAACACAGACATGTGCCTTTCATCTCAAGAACAGAGAAGCATCCCGAGCTCTGAAGATCACCTGGGAAGGAATCCCACTGGAGCATTGCAGCGCACCCAAATACCTGGGAGTCACTCGGGACCGTGCTCTTACCTACAAGAAGCATTGCCTGAACATCAAGCAAAAAGTGGGTGCTAGAAACAATATCATATAAAAGCTGACTGGCACAACCTGGGGATCACAACCAGATACAGTGAAGACATCTGCCCTTGCGCTGTGCTACTCTGCTGCTGAGTATGCATGCCCAGTGTGGAACACATCTCACCACGCTAAAACAGTGGATGTGGCTCTTAATGAGACATGCCGCATTATCACGGGGTGTCTGCGCCCTACACCACTGGAGAAATTACACTGTCTAGCCAGTATCGCACCACCTGACATCCGCCGGGAAGTGGCAGCCAATAGTGAAAGGACCAAGGCAGAGACATCTCCAGCCCATCCCCTGTTTGGGTATCAGCCAGCATGTCAACGACTTAAATCCAGACATAGTTTTCTAAGATCTACAGAGACACTAGCTGGAACACCTCAGCAAGCGAGAGTCCAAAAGTGGCATGCTCAAACCCAGAACCTCAACCAATGGCTGATACCAAATGAGAAACTCCCCCCTGGGCACACAGAGGACTGGGCGACTTGGAAGGCGCTGAACAAACTGCGCTCTGGCACCACAAGATGCAGAGCCAACCTTCAGAAATGGGGCTACAAAGTGGAATCCTCGACATGCGAGTGCGGAGAGGAGCAAACCATAGACCACCTGCTGCAATGCAACCTGAGCCCAGCCACATGCACCATGGAGGACCTTCTTGCAGCAACACCAGAAGCACTCCAAATGGCCAGATACTGGTCAAAGGACATTTAATCAATTACCAAACTCACACATTTTGTATTTTCTCTGTTTGTTTGCTTTGTTCTGTTAGAAATGTAATATAATTGACTGGCTGCCCTGACACGAGAAAATAAAACCAGAGGCTAGCATCTGGTCAAAGGACATTTAGCATAATGCCATTTTTTAAAAAAACCTTTGTGTTTTTAAATGCATTTTAACCACCTGACCTTGAAAGCTAAACAAGTCCTGGTTAGTACTTGGATGTGAATGAATACCAGGTTCTGTAGGCTACATTTCAGGGGAAGGAACTGGCAAAACTACATCTTGAGCATTTCTTGCCAATTATATTTATGGGGTCATCATGAGTTGAAAGACAACTTGAAGGCACATGCACTCATGCAACAGTAAAGCAGATGATGCTCATGTTTCTCTACAGCAGCCTCAGAATTGAGGTTTTTCTGGTTTAGCAGCTTTTTGTGATCTGGAGGAATCTGCTTAAAAGTGTATTGTTAAATTCTGTGCTCATTACTCCTATGTAGGCATGCTTAAGAGTGCAGCCCAAATGAATGTTGTATTTATTTTTGAAAACAATTACAGTACTTCATACACAATCTAAAACAATTTTACATTGTACATGCAATTGTAAGAATTTTTTAAAATGTAGGCTGGCATTTTTCTTTCTATGTCATGTCTCCGTATTTATCAGTTTTTATAGCATACATCATCTATAAATATTTCCATTTTTTGCAGGAATTTGTTCCTTTTGATTCATATTTGTGACCCTAGAAGCAGAAATGATTATTTTTTCTCTTTTCTATATTTTAAGTGAAAAAAATCTAACTGAATAAATGTTTTTACTATATAGAACATTTAACTTTTTTTAAGTGCTTTATTTTAATTTACAGCCAAATGTATGAGTTGTCTAAATCTTCCTGTTAATAATAAAAGAGCCGGATGTGGGCTCCAAAGTATTTTTACAAGCTCTTTGGAAAGCAGCAGATTTATTGTGCAAATCAAGGCCTGAAAGGCAATTTTTCAAATTGGGGACACTTCTTTCTACAATGTTGACATCTTTGCCCTGCCAGTTAGGACTGCTTGGCTCCCTTCCTCTGGGAATGACTGGAAGTGGATTGGCTGGCAGTGAGCTCATGTATTTTTGTATCTTTTCCACACTAGCAGCAGTGTACCACGTAGGCTCCTTCAGTTCGTGGGATGCTGCTATTCCCAGAGCCACATTTTGTTTCTCTCTCTGCTGATCTGACCGTATTGTGTTGGCTCTGCAGAAATGCCGAGTCTCTCTTCCCTTTGCGGGTGTTAATACCCTTTGTTGGTAGGGTTTACTGACGTCACGAGGCAATGGCTGAGCTCGAAGCCAGGAGCTAGCTGCTGAGTGGATGTGCTGATTTCACCTTCAGCAGCAGTAGCAGCAGCAGCAGGCTGTTGTCACAGAACTGAGCCTTGTTTTGACTTGCAGAGAACAGGATTGCTGGACTGGGCATTGACGGAAAGGCCCCCCTCCCAAGCCACTGTGTCTCCAAGTGGACAAATGAATCAGCTTCAGGAAATGGAGGAAGAATAAACCCAAGAGGCTTTGGATTTATAATGCAAGCAGCTTTTGCAGGATCCCTAGCCACCTTCCTCTCCTGCTTTGGGATTTGAGACCATGTATGTGGGCCATTATTTACTCTTCAAGATTTCAGATCTGGGGGGAAGTCTGTTTTGAAGACAATAGTTTTATTATGGTTTGAAATGATAATTTGTTCTGCTTCTTCTCATTTTTTACTAATATTGTCATAATACATGTTTGATTCCAGAGGATTTATTTATTTTTAATTGTTTATTTATAGGTCTGTTCGCATTGTAGCCTTTGGAAATGAAAGAGGTGGCTTTCCTGAGGATGATCAGCAGAGAAGTCTGATCTGGACCTATCTTGGGAGGAGTGCTCTGGTTTCAGAGACCGACAGCAGTTTGTTGCTAAACTCTGCTAACTACGTTAGAAATCCTGCATTCACTGAATATCAAGCCTGTGTGTTTGGAAATGTCAGATTGGTGGTACATGACTGTCCTCTTTGGGTAAGAAACTGTAGTAGGAAGCTAAGAGACCAATTGTAAACATATTACTCAGTAGTAAGTCTCATGGGACTTACTGCTTTGTAAGTACGAGTGTTTAGGATTGTAGCCTTAATCAAATCAACATGGTAAGCTTGTTGCAATACTGACCTGGCAGAAGAGTAGAAATTGCTATTATATGTTTTGTACACTTGCTCAATCAAGTAAATAAGCAATTTATTAGAATATTGTGGAATATTCAAGAGAAAACAGCCATCATCTGTTGTTTCTTCATGCCAGGGTGGGAATCATGTGATCCTCCAGATGTTATTTGACTGCATCTACCAGCAATCCTAGCCAGCAAATTCAGTGGTGATGATATTGCAGTCCAATAAGATGCATGATTTCAGGCACTGTTATATAAAAATATTTCCTAGATTATAAGAACATGTAGACTATTGACTTATTGTTTTGTTTCTGCTAAAACTGAAAGTATAGCTAGTTTAACAATGTTAAAAGATATGTTAAACTTATCTTGGAATATTATTGACATTTGCACGATGCCAAAGTTTTGTAAAGCTCATACATTGTGTTATTTCTTTTTGCTCTTAAACTAAAATGTCTGCTACTGCTACTCCTATTAGTCAGCAGGACCTAGTTAAAATTGGCAAAACTGGACAAATTATAATTGTTTGAGTAAATGATTTACAGATCTGTTTTTTAATGCCCCCTCCCCCATTTTTGTGTGTGCAACATTTCCACTTGTCGATGTTCAATGACATACAGATGTTCCATAACATTTTCATTTACAGATGTTTTCATGCATACCTGAGCTTCACGACTATCATCACCACCATTGGTGGGAGGATATTTTTGTGTGTAATGAGATCAAGGTGAACTGAGTGAAGAGAAAGATGAGGAGAATGACAAATATACATAGTTAAAGTTTAGATCTGAAAAGGTTGAAGGTTGTGGTTCTGTAGAAATCCATCAATGATTTGAGATGGCATTGGCAGCCTCATCCAAGTGGGTGAGATATTTCTCTTCTTGTCTCTGATTTTAAGGTGCATTATAAATTGGTACCTGACAGCTGAAAAATAATGCCCCCAGAGTTTTAATTTGAAGTACTAAATTAAGGTTTTCAGTGTCTATTAGATTTCTATGAAATGGGAGAATTGTGTGCTAATTGTGTTGCTGAAACATAGCTTTTTGAACACATACCAGAAGAATGTTGTATAGTATAGGTGCACAATATTTGGAGGATAAAGGAAGAAAAATGTGACTTAAATGATTGGACTTTTTAACTACATAAAAGGATATATGTGTTGAGTAAGAAGAGATTTAATTTGTCACAAGCCCAATAGTGCAACTATTCTTGTGTGAATGTGTTGCTGAAGGCTTTCATGGCTGGAATCACTAGTGAGTTTTCAGGCTGTATGACCATGTTCAAGAAGCATTCCCTCCTGACGTTTTGCCCATATCTATGACAGGCATCCTCAGAGGTTATGAGGTCTGTTGGAAACGAAGCAAGTGATGTTTATATATCTGTGGAATGTCCAGGGTGGGAGAAATAACTTTTGTCTGTTTGAGATAGGTGTGAATGTTGCAATTGGCCACCTTGATCAGCATTGAATAGTCTTGCAGCTTTAAAGCTTGGCTGCTTCCTGTCTGAGGGAATCCTTCGTTGGGAGGTGTTAGTTGGCCCTGATTGTTTCCTGTCTGGAATTCCCCTGTTTTCAGAATGTTCTTTATTTACCGTGTGACATTCTTTTGTGCCATTACTACAATTACACTGGTTGTGAGAGGCAAAATTATATTTTCCTTGTAATTCAATGTTGAAATCTTAATTCAGAAAATGCAATTGTCTAGGAACTGGTGCACAAGATGGGAAAAGTCACTTTGATTCCCAGCATGTGCCTGCCATGCACAAAAGCGACTTCGCCTTGAACCAAGTTTTGTTCTGTGCATCATATCATCTGGGTGATTGTGAAGAACTCATAGATTTCATTATAGAATGTCAAGACAATGAACTCCTGCTTTTTGTTTTGTGTTAGAAACTTGATATTCTTCACTAGATTTGAGATAGTCAACTAATTTGATGAAAAGTGGCTCTAGATAGTCAGTTTTCTTTGGAGTTACGGTGCTTTTGCAGTATGTTATTTATGGGCTCCAGAAACTTTTAATTCAGCCTCCTTCCACACAGCTGTATAAAATCCAGATTGAACTGGATTATATGGCAATGTGGACTCAGATGACCCAGTTTAAAGCAGATATTGTGGGTTATCAACCTTGATATTCTGGGTTATATGGCCGTGTGGAAGGGTCCTAAGTCATTGTCAGTAGTGACTGTAAAAATGAGCAGTTTTAAAAATATCAGTACAGGTGGAACAAAAGTATGTGCAGAGGAAGTGGGATGTTTGTTGTTGTACAAGATCAGGATCAATCACTCCAAGTACTCAGGGTAAGAAGAGCTTCTTTTAAAAGACATTGCCAGGTTTGTTTCTGAGGGCCCTTCTACACATCCCTTTATCCCAGGATATAAAGGCAGAAAATCCCACATTATCTGAGTCTGGACTCAGATAATCCAGTTCAAAGCAGATATTGTGGGATTTTCTGCCTTGATATTCTGGGATATAGAGCAGTGTGGAAGGGCCCTTAATCTAATACTATCATCAGAAGTCAAGGCAAAAAGTGTGAAAAACATTCCAGTTCAGCTCTCTACTCCTTCACCTCTGTTCACTTGGTGGGTGTTCTGTTCTTCAATGCACCTTATTTTCTGCTCCTACCAGTTAGCATTTCATGGCTACTCAGCATGCCCAACCCTCCTTGGATTACTTCTGAGTGAGATATTTTCATACTGCAGACTCTAGTTCTTTCTCTCTTGTATGTGGATGATGCTGTTTTGGCTATATAAGAACATGCCCTCATGTGTGAATGTCTGGGGTAGATGAAATAATGCCTGGAAACACCTGTCTTCATCATTTATGTCTTCCAAATGAGCCACTGACTGTTATTAAGAATGGAGATGCAAATAATGTACAGATATATGCCTGTGGATTAAAATCTTTACCAAATCATTTTTTAAAAAAATGTTTGGTTTATCTCTGTCCTGGCTCCTGATTCTTCAGTTCATAAACTTTCTTCATGTGGTCTCTTGAACTCACTTTTCTCTTTAATCCCATTCGATATTATTTCCCTTATTTCTGAAAACCCCAAAGTGATCTTATTCTAATTTTTGTTCAACAATGCTTAGGATTCTAGGATCTGATTTCAAATTCTGCTGTTTCAGCAGTCCCTTGGATTGGTATTTCACAAACTGAAAAACGAGAAGAGCAGTCAATTCATAATAGACTATTAAAGCCTTTCATCAGCTGATAATAACTGTATGTTATGTAATGCAAGGATGCTGGATTGAGATTTCATCCTCTAGCAGTGATATTTACAGAATGCCACTGGGAAAGCAAGCCCACAAAAGCTGTTGTAAAATTGCAGGTTGCCTCTGCTTATTAAGAATAGAGAAATGATTGTCATTCCTCAAGCGTAGTAATACAAACTTTAAAAATAACATGGTGCTAGCAAAGACAATTCTGGAAAGTGCATTCTACTATGATAGAAAAGTGTAGGCAGGGGTGAGCTAGAATATTCATCTGTTGTTTCCGAGAGACAAAGACATCAAGTGCCTTTCTAGAATATTATGGTTAGCAGTTTGTTCATCAAATTCTAAATGAAAGTTGAGACATAATATATTTCAATAACATGTTTCATATATCAGGATTCCAACAGTTTCCCCCCCAGTTTTGATTGCAAGTGTTTACTGATCTTGATCAAAGAAGAGCTTTTAAAAATAATGATTGCTATTAGCACCAGGAGAAGTTATGCTTAAGAGAAGAAGTTAGTGCAAATTACATTCAATCACACATTTCCATTACACTGTAGAAAAAAGAGAATTTTTTAAAAGTAAAGTGCTTAGCTTTTGAATTTATTTTAGCACCATGCCTGCCAAGTTACTGCTCTTGCTCTCACTAAGCTCAAATGAAAAGCAATTTTGCTACATATATTTTCTTATACATAATTTCTCAATAATTGCAGCTCTCAAAAGTATTCAGAACTCCCATAAATTGAATGTTGGTCCCAGAACTGAGAAAGTTGGATTCAAAGTTATATTTGCTTGTTAACTTCCCAACTATGCTTCATTTAGTTACTGTGTCAATGCATTTATGCCCCCCATCTGTAAACATAGGTGACAAAGTAGCTGAAGGTGAAGTTTAAAATGTATTTTACATACAGTAGAGTCTCATCAGACCCATAGCCAGGATTTCGATTCGGGGGGGGGGGGGGGGGGGGCTGAGTCTGAGTGAAAGAGGGTCTACGCTAGCAAACCTTTTGTATCGTTACCCCAATACCCCCATGCATATGGGATATATTGAGTATGGTGATCAGATCATGATATAAATAAACATAACAGTTTAAATAATGCACCAGTAAGGCCTTTTCGCGAACCACCATGAGAATTTCGGGGGGGGGGGGGGGGCTGAAGCCCCTCAAGCCCCCCCCCCCGGCTACATGCCTGAGTCTCATTTATCTGACCTTCGCTTAGCTGACATTCGGTCTCATCTGATGTTATCCTTTTCCTCCAGCATTTCCTCTTCAATTCCTCCCCAATTCTTTCTCCATTCCCTATAAGTGAAAAAGGCAAGACGAGGAGGAGGAGGGAGAAAAGGGGGAAAAGACGCAGGACTGGAAGTGGAAGCGTCCCTCCTTCTTCCCTCTGTGATTTCCACGCTCCTCTTCTGCATCTGGACACTTCCTGCTGGGCCGCTCTAGCACCGAGGTGTTGCCTTGCCTTAGCCCTTTCAGTCCCCGTTGTTAGTATTCTAGGTGTCTAATGCCGTGCCGGACTGGTAAAAGTAGGAGATTCCATATTATCCAACATTTTCTTTTATCTGACTTTCTGCCGGTCCGTTTATGTCGGATAAGCGAGACTCTACTGTATTAACAATTCAAGGTGTTTATATTGTTTGATGCTTATTTAACAAAAAAAAGATTGATATTGTGAGTGCAATCTTTTTGGTTTTTGTTTGAATGATCTTTCAGTTCACTATGAAAGAGAACTCGCCTTATACTTCTGTCTCTATTTGAGGAATTATTTCTTCAGTTTGCTTTTATCCACTGAAAATGGAATTTAGCTCCATCTTTTTGTTTTGTGTAGGATATTTTTGAAAGTGACTGGTACACATCTCGGAACCTTATTGGAGAAGCAGATATCATTGTGATTAAATACTCTGTAAATGACAAGTCTTCATTCCAAGAAGTAAAGGAGATTTATGCGCCACTGATTAAAAAAGCTCTAAACCACTGTTCAGTTCCAGTCATAATTTCTGCTGTTGGTGCGAGACAAAACGGTATGTGCTTGAAATCATGTTATAAACAGCTAAAATTTTGGTATAAGGCTACGTGTTGGGAAATCACGATGAAAAAGAATGATACTGTTACTCCAATCATGATAACAGTGACATATCTATAGAGCTAGTTTTTACAATGTGTCATTTAATGTTGAGTAAGAAAACATTTGTACTGTTGGGTAGCTCCATTTAGAGCAAAAATACCTGTATGCATTTCCACATCATGATGGCCTGTATTCTTGCACTGATAATAGGTATTGATTTTTAGTGTGCAACCCTATGGATATTTATAGGGATGTACTACTGTGTTCAGTGATACTGATTTTCTGATAAATGCGTTTAGACTTGAAATCTTAAAGTGCTATTAATATTACTTGTCAGCAAAATTTGTATGGAGGCAGATGCACGAAACAAAGATGTATTTCTTACCACAACAAACACAATTCCAAGTATGAACGTATGAAGGAAGGTACTCTGTAAGGCTAACTATAGTTATGCCTGGATTCTGCAAGTACAGTTAGAGGAATTCAATTATGTGTGATAGTGCTGAGTAATAGTAATATCAGCCCATATAAATTTGAACAACAGAGAAAACATCTGCTAAGAAAATAATCACAGTGCAATAAAATAATATTTTGTATGATATGTATATTATCAAATATATTTTCAAACACCAGCCAAGACTAAACTGATTCAAGACCATAATTTGCACATGACATGAAAAAAATGTTAAATGTGCTAACATAATTTGCTATGTGGCTTTGTTTGTCTGTTGGCACCAGGGTGCTGTTGTAGTTTGAGTGTTGGAGTAGGACTCTGGGAGACCAGGGTTTGCTCCCCCACTCTGCCATGGAAATCCACTGGGTGATCTTGGGTAAGTCACACTCTCAGCCTAAGGGGAAGGCATCGGCTAATCTGTGCTGAATAAACATAGCCAATAAACTGCTAGAATAGGTTTACCATAAGTGAAAGCACAAGACACCCTAAACCTTCTGTGTAAAATGGATTAAATGTCATCATTTAACTCTCTTAGAACATGGTTACTTATTTTAATATGATTTCAAGAACACACAGAGGGCCCATCTACACCAACCACAATTCCCAAAGGAAGCCAAAAGTTCCCCCTTGGCATCCAAATAATGTTCAGGGGCTTCCAGCCCACCATGGTGCATAAAACTGGTTAACCTGGAATACCCCGCATGAGGGAAAATCAGGGAAAACTCTGGAACTACCCTGAAACTTTGGAACAGGCCAACACTTGAACCAGCTCAACTGTTGACATGGGCCAGTACCACTATTTGAGTTTTCCTGTGCACTGTTAGGGAAGGGAGTGGCACTTGTTTGTTGTCATTGCTGTTGTGCCATAGGGTTTAATAAATTATGACAAAGGTAAGGGTGGCCATCCAGAAAGGCAGAATTCAGCCCAACTCAGTATTAAGGAGTCTATTCTTCTGCCACATTGGGATGAAGATAGGTGGTGTAGCTGCTCCCTGGGGCCAGTCTGGATTATTCCCACATATATAGCCTATGTAGATGGGCCCAGAGCCCCTCCACCCCCATTTACAGCCATGCACACTGTATTCCCAATGCTTATGTACTTCAGTCCTTACCAAAATGTGCAACTTGTTTGATATCATAGACTGAATTGCCCATCAAACATTGCTTTAGCTGTGTAAGAGCTGGGTTTTTTCCTAAGTGGATACTGAGCAGTTGGAGCAGTCTTTCAATAACTAGTTTCAAGAGCTGATTTCTGTCGGAGCCTATGGATAAAGTCTACTGAAGAAATGAGTTACTAAGAGAGTATATTATCCATATATTCATATAAAGAGGGTTTAAAGAGCCCTTGTCTTACTGATAAATCAATGGTTAGTGTGATAGGCTTGGATATAGGGATCCACGTTTAATCCCTTTTAGTTGTGAACCTCATTAGATAACCTCAGACAAATCACTGTTTGTGGTCTACAGATTTGTTGTTGATTTCTAAACCCCTCTAATGTGTGTGAAGATCTTGTCAATGTCACTCTCCTAATGTGTACACAAGCAAAAGCAAGATGTATTAACTAACAACTGTGCCATTGTTTTTCGGATGTATAATAGAAACACTTCCATGTTTAGTCTTGAAAGGTTTACTTTTAGAATATCAGTAAGTCTTAAGAATAATGTACGCTCCAAGGAGCTTGCACCTTATGTTATTGTGCGAGTCACAGTCCTAGTAATGCTTTCTTTTAGAAGAGATAATGGTATTGTGTCTCTGCATTGTCAGCAGTTGAATTATCTAGTCTAGTCAGATGTAGAATAATTACCCCACTGATAGTGAAACCTTAATGCAAGGAGCAAAGTTAAATTGCTGAGTTTTACAGAGGCCCAACAAGTGACTTTTCCAAATGGATTTTTAATGGATAGAGACTTGTAAATTCAGACTGAATTTTTCAGGTTCAGTTTTCTATTGGCGTACAAGTGTCCTAGTTCCTAGCATGTTGTTTTGGAATGTATGAGCTTTGTATTGTTCTTATTAATGATTCATTCTTAATGAATCCAGTCAATTTTTTGTGAAATCTGATATACTTTGGGATGTTAAATTACCCTTTTCAACAATTTTCTATCCCCCCACTCTGTTTGTGTGATGTAAGCTAATACATATACTGAAAAATAACAATAATTGTGTAATCTATGTTTTCTCAGTCAGAAGTGTTTGCCCCAAAGTTCCTTTGTTCTGTAGCCTTTATTCTGCAGGGAGTTCCAAAAGTTGCCACACACAGACCAAATGTAAATAAAGGTAGATTTATCTACAATTTTCCAATATCCCTATCTAGGATGACTTTTGGGGTACCTTGTATTACCATGCATTGTTCTATTTGGGTGTTGTGTACACTGCAGCTACATTAAATGTTATATAACACAGCTGCTGTAATGCAGTCTCTTGACACATGTATTCTTATGGGACTTTATACTTTACAGATCATTTTCATATTGGAAACAAATGAAAATTCTTTCATATTCACTCTGTTCTTGGGTGTTCTGATGCAGCTGAATTGAATGGTTGAGGAAGGAAATGCTAGATCCATGCTTTATTTAAGAATAAACACTGGTCTCGTTTAAGTTTTTCAGTGCTTTATATGATTCTGTCATTACCAAGTTATCTAGTCCACTTTTAAAATGCATTTTGGCAGCTTTTATCATGCTCTAGTTTGAACCATTAGAAGATTATGATAATATAAATGAACGATGAAATTCATCATATCTATTTTATGGGTTGTAATTATTCTGACTTAGTCCAATATGGAATTTGTATAGAGAGAAGGAGCCTGTCTCATATCTGTAGCTATTCCCTTTGTAATATCAGATGAGATCATAGTGTGGATAGAGAGAGAAGCTCTACAATTGAAGTTTTCAAAACTTACCAAGCCCTGAAACAAGCTCCCTAACCGGAGAGTTGTGTGTGTGTGTCAGAAAAGCCTAAATATTTTCCTTTGCTGCCAGTAGTGTAACAGATTTTTGTAAAAGCAAAACCAGAAGGAAAGGAATGACAATCATGCTTTGTCTTCCAATCTACTGACAGGAGTCCTGCAGGCCTTAGGAAATAATGGTTGTCTAACATTGGTCCCCCAGCTGGAACTTCAACTCCCAGAATTCTTGACCAATGACCATTCTGTTTGAGACTTCTTAGAATTGAAGTTCAAAACATTTGGAGGATCAAAGATAGAGAACTACCGAAGCAGTGGGTCATGGAATGGTCCAATGTTATAAAAAAATATTGGAATTCCTTTACCTGCATAGTTTGGAGGACTCTAACATGGACAGTATAAAGTTGTCATGCTGCATATTTATAGCAGACCTTGAAAATTATTCATAGATAATGTAGTTCATGTAAATTACCCACAGATAATGATCTTAGTGCTTTATGAATGGGGGTTCAGTTACATAGATAGAGACTATTGTTTGTCATTCATTTGTAGGTAATCTGCAAGGAAATGTTATTTTGAACTATTGATAATCCATCTATTGGTCTATCTATCTATCCATGGAAAAGTCAAAGAACTGGATTTGTGTGTGTCTGTCTGTACCACAAAGGTTGTGATGTCACTGAATTGGCTGTGTGTTGGATTGGCTGTTGTTCTCTGTGATGTCACTGGGAGAAAAGATGACATATATGAGGGGAAGGGGGGAAGGAGCCAAAAGGAAAGGTATGAGAAAGAAAAGGGGAAGTGTATGAATGGAGAGAAGGAAATAAATAAATAAAAAGTAGGAATGAAAGCAGGAGGGCAACAGCCCCTCTGACACCTGGCAACACTGAGTATATATGCTAGTTTGAATATAAATACTCAGTGTAACTATACCAAGGTCTTTTTGGTTTAAAAATTATTGTGTTCTTACATGCAGTTAGATATTTTCTAAGATTCACCTTAGATTGAAGTCAGTGGGAAAGGAGGAGAAGCTTTGCTTTTCAAGGTCTGTGGATTGCACAATAATAATGATAACAAGCCTGGACACAGCTTTAGTCCAAACTAGAGTGTACCAGTTAAATAAACAGAGCTTGCATAAGTCCAATATGACCCCCAAATTGACAGGACTTGTATCTGTGTTATTATTTTTCCATGTCCAACAAAATATGTCATCTCTAGGCATTGTCTAATTTCTCCAGCACAGCTCTGTGGAATTATGTTCTTTGTGTGATTTCAGTAGGATTCTCTTTTTTCAGTAGTTTTGCATATCAACATGAAGTTCTGGAACATATCCTCCGTGGATATGGGGCCATACTGTATAGACATACTATATTGTCATTGAGATAGTAGGCATCTAACAATTGGATTTAGACCATTACAATTTATGTACTTAAATGTTTTAATCATATTCTACAGCTTTGCTTTCTGTATGAACATCATTTGAACAATAAATGATGAAAACATTATTATTATTATTATTATTATTATTATCCGTCTCTTCTTGTGGCTTGAGGCAGGTAACAACATTGTGAAAAACACACAATCATCTAAAAACATTTTACAAATAAACATATTAAAATACAAAGATTAAAAATATGATGCAAGTTTAAAATTCATTATAAAAACCAGCTGGGTAGGCCTGCCAGATTAAATAGGTATTTAGATGGTTTTTAAATTCTGACAGTTCATTTAGCTGTCGGAGCTCTTCTAGCAGGTAATTTCATAGTCTTGGGGCAGCTGATGAAAAGGTCCTCTGAGTGACTGTTGTCAGTCGGGTTCTGACAGGCTGGAGTAACCGCCTCCAGGGGACCTCAGTATTTGGATTGTATTGTATGGGAGAAGGCATTCCTGTAAGTAAACTGCACCCAAACCATGGAGGGCTTTAAAGATCACAACTGAAACTTTATGTTTTGCCCAGGAACTATTTGGCAGCCAGTGGAGAGACTTTAGATGTAATATGTTCACTCCTGGATGTACCTATAACCGATCTGGCTGCCGTATTTTGAATCAACAGGAGTTTCCAAACTTGGTACAAAGGTAGCCCAATGTAAAGAACTTTGCAGAAATCCAGCCTTGAGGTTGCCATCTTTAGGTCCACCAAATCTAGGGAGGTGCTCAGCAAGCGTATTAGCCAAAGCTCATAATAAGCAATCCTGACCACTGTATCTTCCTGGGCTCACATTTAGAGTGATGGATCCAGGAGCATTCCCAGCCTGCAAACACCATCTTTCAGGGAGAGTGTAACTCCATCCAGAATCAGTTGACATATCTCCAATATTATTGGGTGTCATCGGCACACTGATAACAACCCACCTCATGCCTCCGGATGATCTCGCCCAGCGGTTTCATGTAAATATTAAAAATAATTGAGGATATAGTGGCACCTTGTGGGATGTCAGATAACAGCTCCTTTTTTTGAGGAGCAGCTATCCCCAGGTGCCACCATCTGGAACATTCCTGCAAAGTATGACTGGAATCTCTGCAGTGCAATGCCTCCAATACCCCCTCCCGCGTTCCAGAAGGATACCATGGCCGATAGTATCAAACACCTCTGAGAGGTCTAGAAGCACCAACAGAGACCCATAACCCTTGTCAGTGTTAAGATGGAGATCATCGACTAGTAGCTTGTCCACATCAACAGTAATCACCAATTGAAACCGATCCAGCGTAATCCCACTCACAGAGTTGCCGGACACTTGTTTCATTGTTGGCTTCTGTTCCAATGATAGCATCTAAATCAGCTGTTATGTGAGAGATTTTATCTGCAAAATGGTTGTTAAAAGCATCACAGTGAGCAAAGGGTTCAGAGGGAAGGGTACCTGGCTACACCTTTCACCACTGTGAACAGCTCAGCTGGACATGAATTTGCAGACGCAATGCACACAGAGAAGAAAGCTTTCTTCACTGTGCATATTGCCACCTTATAGGAGCAGAGGTGCCTCTATACTGCATCTTGTCACATAGGAGTCAAGTTTTCCACCATCTGTGCTCTAGTCATCATCCTTCCCGTTTCATTTCCCTGAGGGTCTCTGTATACCAAGGAGCCTGTTTTGTAACGGGTTGGATAAGACGTTTGGAAGTGATGCTGTCAATAGCCTTGGTTATTGGACCAGGAGTTCAACAGGATAATTGGTGATGCCAACCGTAGTACCCTCCAAGACTTTCTGGAATCTCAGAGGATCCATTAGCCTTTGAGGGTGGACCATTTTAATAGGTCCTCCACCTCTGCAGGGGTAGGTTGTAGCTGTGATACTAGCCCTATATATTACTGTCTGCAGGGCTTTGTTTACATATCAGTAGGGCCCTATTGACAAGAAATGATGAATGTTTTACAAAGTTATGCTGATCAAAAGGTAGAGCAAATATTATAAAATGATGTAAACTACAAGCATTACTTTTGCAGTTAAAGTCCAATATTTCAAGTAAACTGAAGCATCAATGTCTTAATTTAACAGTTTTAACAAATTGAAGAATGAAAAGACTTATATTTTATTGATTTAGATATATGATATTTTTATATGTATGTGAGGCATTGAATTTGCCATTTATTATGTTGTAAACTGTTCTGAGTCCCCCCAGGGGTGAGAAAAGCGGTATAGAAATGCAGTTAATAAATAATAAATAAATTATATATATTTTCTAAGAAGTAAACTACCATAACTGTATCTAGATAGAAACAGAATCTGAGTAATCTAGGAGGATACATTTTAAACATGTTGGTACTTGTAGATATTATAGTGATACCTTTCTAACTTAAACTTGGATTCAAAGGTTTCTTGCACAGTCAGAAAAGCACTTCCACTTGCACAAGGCAGCCCTATTAGATTGCTTCATCCTCTGCCCTGCCATTGCAGAATACATGTCAACTCTCTGGAGTTCACAAGGGAGCCCAAAGGCACTATGGGAGGGAGGCTGTGCTTCTCAGTTGTCTTATGTTACTCAGGATACATTATTAAAATAAGCCTAAGTATAGCTACTCTGTAATTGTTTATTTATACAGTTTGAAGAAAAACCCATGTTCATTGTTTATTGCTAAATTTTCTTACCATTTTCTATTCTTTTTAAAAAGAAAATTATCACTGAGCAATGAAAAATTACTTATACCATGGAGAATCAAATGAGAAATAAGTGACATTATTTTCTACCATTAAGATTTTTTTTCTGTAGCGCCATCATGGTCATTTTGTTGTCCATATTTTATGCCAACAGGAAACTTTAATGCAACTTCAATTGTTCATCATTACATAAACCCTAAATAACTGATTGGATTCTAAAATTGGTGACATTAAAGAAAAATATTTATAATCTTTCATATCAAATTAGAATAGTGGTATACTTCTTAACCGTGGCTCTGCAACAGAACAACTGTTCTAATCCTAAACACACTTAGTTGAGAGAATGCACCATTCAAAGTTGGAGCTTTCTTCCAAGTAGATATGTAAATAACTGCACTGCGAATGTTTTGAAATCTTCTCTTGTTTAATTCATGATTAAATATTTGCTAGGACTTAGAAGCCATTGATGAGCCAATGTAATTAAAAGTAATTTGTATGAATAATTTGTCTTCTCAGAAGTTCCCTGCACTTGTCCTTTGTGTATCTCAGACAGAGGGAGTTGTGTTACGGCTTCTGAAGGGATCCAGCTTGCTAAAGAACTAGGAGCAACTTATCTGGAACTGCACAGTCTCAATGATTTTTATATAGGGAAATATTTTGGAGGAGTGGTAAGTATAAACATCGATCTCAGAATTATTAAATGTTAAGACTAAAAACTCTCTAATGCAGATTTTGATTCAGTCAGCTGTTATGGACAAGGGTGACCCAGAGTTAGGCACCTACTCATTGGGGCAATTTTGTTCCAATTATATTATTTCAATTTTAGTTCTTCCACAGAGTTGCTATGAGGACAAAGCGTGTCAAGGATAATAAATGTTGTAACTGGCACTTTTGCTGAGTCTACTGTAGAAAAGCCTTGTTCCAGAACTCTCTGTTTAATAGAATCTTTATGTATAATCTGTAACTTACCTGAAATACCTTGGGCTTATTACCAAACCATAAAATCAAATGGATGATCTAATGATGCTTAGAGAAGTGTTATTTCTGGGCCTCCAGTGTGATCTGAGGTCAACTTTTGGTGAATCTTTCATATGATTGTGCTGAAGACGTAGAGAAAACACTTTCCCAGGCTTTGCTAGGTATTCAAACACAATACTATGGTATTCAGAGCTCTTTGCATAGAGCTGAAACCACATTCAACAAGTGAAAATACACTGTAGCATCCATGGATTTTGGTTCAATTCCCAATATATGCTATGGCATAGTAAAATGATGTCCCTTATACCAAACGGCAAAATCAGTGTTTGCTTTCTGGATTAAAAAAAACAAGCCATGGATGGTTGAATCTATGCAAAATCCATAGATATTGCCATCTGTAGTTATTCAGTACTGTACTCTTAGGTTAGTTACTAACAGTAGGTTTCTGTGGGGTTTCAGCAGTCTGTATATGATAAATAGGATTGCAGTTTTCATTGCCAGATCTTATTTATATAATTAGAAAGCTCAGTCCTCATGAGTGAATGCTCCTCATCAATGATGGGCCAGAAAAACTTCTTTCTTTAAACTATGATTTTAATAGTGAACTCCCTGATTATAAAATGATTTGCCTATCTTCCTAATTATTTTTGTGATGGTTGCTATTCGGTCTCTGTAAGAGAGGCTCCTTCCACATAGCTGAATAAAATCTCACATTATTTGATTTGAACTGGGATATATGGCAGTGTGGAGTGGATAATCCAGTTCAGACAAATATTGTGGGATTTTCTGCCTTGATATTCTGGGATATAGGGCTGTATGAAAGGGCCCTGAAAGAAAGAGTTATGTAAAAATTCTTTTTAACACTTGTATCATACCAGATTGGGTTGTTTTCTCCCCCCCCCCTTTTTTTTTAATTATTGTATTCTGTTTTATCATTATTTAAAGCTGCTTTTGTTCTGAGACAGGACAAAAGTTACTCATAAATGTAATGAATGTATTCATAGATTTTCACATCCATAATCCCATCATTCAGTGCTTGAAATGTTGTTGTTTTTTAATTCCAAAAAAGCAAACCTCGGTTTTGCCATTTTATATAAGGGACATATTTCACAATGCCATTTTATGTAATGGGATTTAAGAATCTACAGATTTTGATATCCAAGTGGGATCTTGAAACAAATCCTAGCAAATTCTAAGGAGCCACTGTAATTTTCTGGCTTTATCAAATCAAGGAAATAACTTTCTTTTTCAAAAAAAAAAATGGTGGGTCAGCTGTTTAGTAAATATGTTAGGTTATTGTTTTCAGTAAGACATGTCTTTCTTCATTTTAGCTTGAATATTATATGATACAAAGCTTGAATCAGAAGTCATCTGAAAAAATGAAGAAAAGGAAAAAAAGCCATAAATGTCCGGGAGTCAAGCCACCTCAACTTGATCAGCCAGGTATAATGGATTCTAGTTTCTTCCACTTGCAATATGAATCAGATCATTTAAAATCATATTTAAAATCTTAAAATCATATTTAATTACATAGTAACATTGCTGATGCGTTTAATTTATAATAATGCATTTAATATTAATGACAGTATAGGAGGGGTGGTGACACAATGGATAAAACCCTTGTGCTGGCTGAACTGCTGAAGGTTGGAAGTTCGAATGAGCGAGCACCTGTCTGTCAGCTCCAGCTTCCCATGCTGAGACATGAGAGAAGCTTCCCACAGGATGGTAAACACATCCGGGTGTCCCCTGGGCAACGCTTCTGCAGACAGCCAATTCTCTCACACCAGAAGCAACTTGCAGTTTCTCCAGTCGCTTCTGACACAATAAAAAAGGATATTCTGTATGGTCTTCAGACTATTCTTATGAACACTTGACAATGAAGGCCAAACCAGTGATACATTTAGATTTGTGATCAGGTGGTTTTGGTTCCTACAAAAAAAATCTGGTTTAAATTATAGTTTTCAATAAAAAATAAGCAGAAACAATTACTGGAAAACTACAACTGTTGCATATTGAGTTAAATTTAGACATTATTAAAGAAAGCCAGTCATGTAACGCTTTATTTGTGAATGAATGTAGTAAAATAGTTTAAGTCGACTGACCAGTGAGGCTGGATCCAGACAGGCCTTTATCCCAGGAGAATCCGCGTTTAAAAAACACGGATTTTCCTGGGGGCCTGTCCATACCCACCCCAGAAAGTGCACACTTTCTGGTGTGAGTGTCCATATATTCTCTCGGGACTAGCCCAAGAGAATGTCTGGAGGCCCTCCCCCCTCCCCCAAGCCCCCAGAGCCCTTAGAAAAGTAATAAAAACTTACCCAGTCTCCATTACAAGCCTCAGCTGGCTCTCCCGGCACATAGAAATGATGTGACAGGAGAGCTGGGGGGGGGGGGGAGCGAATTCCCTCCTCCCCCTCCCCCCCGTTCTCCTGGAGCGTCATTTCTACACACCAGGAGAGTTGGACAAGGATTGTAATGGAGACCGGGTAAGTTTTTATGACTTTTCTAAGGAGTCTGGGGGCTTGGGGGGAGGGGGTGGGTATTCCCACAGTTTAGTGGACTTGTTTAGCCCGGTAAACTGTGGGAATACTGTCTGAACTGCAGTATTCTGTAGTCCAGAACCAGAAATAGTGGGTTTATCCCGCACCTTCCAAGAAGACACAGAATAAAACCACTATCTAATTAATTCACTACAAACCAGGATTTTCCTGGTTTGTAATGAATTAATTCGGGACTGTCCAGAACATTGTCTGGACAGCCCCTCCTCTTTTGTGGTAGATACTGCAATAAAGGTCCTGTCTGGATGGGCCCTGAGATGGCACTTTACCTTGTCCAGGAAAAAATGTAACTGGAAGTGAAAATGTGGCATAAAATAGTAGCTTGGAAACATCTGGATAATAATCCCTCTTCATTCAATAGCAGCAATTGAATTTAAGACATCAGTAGCATGCTCTTATGTGTTTTAGGCTATGGAAAAAATATGTTTGTTATTTACTGCGCCTAGTATTAAGTTTATTCATGATTACTGTTCTAATATTTTCCCCTCCCTTTTTTGTAGAAAAAATGCCAATTTTAAAAGGTGAAGCCTCACATTACGATTCCGATTTACATAACTTGCTGTTTTGCTGCCAGTGTGTGGATGTGATATTTTACTCGGAAGACTTGAAGGAGGTAGCAGAAGCTCACAGGATTGTTTTATGCTCTATTAGCCATGTCTTCATGCTACTCTTTAATGTGAAGAGCCCTGCTGACATTCAGGATTCTTCTATCATTAGGACTGCTCAGACCCTTTTTACAGCAAACCAGGAAGCTTTGTTTCCCATTTTAAATCATGGCTCATCATGCAATTCACCAGTAAGAGTCATTGTTAAAGACTCTTTCTTCTGTTCTTGTTTGTCAGACATTCTGCACTTCATTTATTCAGGTATCTTGTCAGAATGGTTCCACCTGCTTGTTGTCTATTACTTGGAAAGAACTAACTTCCTGCAGAAGAGATGTTATTGTTTATTTACTTTTAATATTTGTACCTGAACTGTGTACTAAGCCTTTTTGTCACAGGATGGCATAGTGAAAGAGACTGAGGCTAAATGCTGTGGAGCTGTAAGCTATTGCCCTCCAGATGTTGTTTGTATGACAACTGCCATCAGCTTTGGCCACCATAACAAATAATGAAAAATACTGAGGGCTGAAACCCAACAACATCTAAAGAGCAAATCTCTAAGCAATTTCAGGAAGCTAGTTTGCAATGAAAATAATAATAGCAATGGGAGTATTCCAATAGCAGTGCCTGGTGGATTGTACCCTATTATGCTGCTCTGTAGCCCCAGAGTGCTCTTACACTTGCAAGGGCTCCAACACTTAGTACATCTAAGGGGAGTTCTACTTACTTGCCCATTTGGTATACTGAAGCTCACCGCTTCCAGGAGCTCTGTGTACATTGAGCTCTTTATCTAGTTGTATATCATATGCCACCATATCTGTTGTAGTTAATTTTTATTAGGACAGTTTAACATAGAAGTCTTGATGTTGTGAATATAAAGGGGCTGGATTGTGAGTCTTTGCAAAGCCAAATAAATGTATCCTCTCTAACCAAGTTAGGAAGGGATAGTGATGCTGTTTGGAAGTCAAGCAACAGAAGCGCTCTACGAGTGGAGTTACGCTTTCCTGATTCTTTCCTAAATTAATGTTTTGTCCTTTCGTATCTCCACGCGATTTTTAAAGATCACAAAGTGGCATAAATTTGAGTGAGGAAAAATGCAGATTGGCTTTCACTTATCCAAAGTACTTGGGACCAGAAGCATTTTGGATTTCAGATTTCTTGGGATTTTGAAATACCTGCATTTGTATATATGTATATGTGTGATATCTTCGAGGTGAGACCCCACCCTATACATGGAATTTATATTCATATTATACAATGCTTTAATAATTTTGTACCTGAAACAAAGTTTCTGTATACTAAACCATCCACCAAAGATATCACTATCTCAGCCACCTATGTTGCAATTTTGAGTTTCTGAGTATCTTGTATTTCAAAATTTCAGATAAGGGATGCTTAGTATTGGTTATAACATAAGTGTATAAGTGCCAGTAAGTTCACACATCCATATTTATCAATTAAGTCACAATCACAATAGATTTGGTATTGATGTATTTCTCAGAGCTTTGATTATGATCTCCTTGTAAGAAAAGCAAAACCCCTAGAAAAGATACTTGTGCAACAGATATTGGTGACAGTATTAGGCCATCTGTTAGGCATGCTTTGATGGCAGGGATGGCCCCAGTGGTCTTTTCTATGACTCTTAACAGCCACCATATATTTGACATATATTCTGTGTTAAAACAGATAACCTATCTCATCCACATAGGTGCTTTCCAGTGGGAGTTATTGGAAGAACATATAAAAAAGAAACTGAAAGATCCTGAGAGTGTTGAGCTTGTCCTTGAAAGAGTAAAATGTATTTTGAAAATCCCAGGAAAGGTAGGTTATAGTATTGTACTGTGCTGTACTGTACTGTTTTGTTGTTGTGTCCCTTCAAGTCTTTTCCAAGAATGCCTACCCTAAGGCAAACTAATGATGGATTTTTTTTCCTAGCAAGATTTGTTTAGAGAAGGTTTTACATTGCTTTCCTTTGAGGCTGAGAGAGTGTAATTTGCCCAAGGTCATCCTGTGGATTTAATGGCCAAACAAGGATGTGTACTCCAGTCTCCAAAGTAATAGCCCAACACTCAAACAACTAAGAAAAAACGTATATGTAAATTGAGTTCTTCCTTAATAAGCCTCTCTATTAAGAATCACAGAGTTGGACTACAAGAGTCATCTAGTCCAACAATCTGCCATGCAGGAATATGTAACTAAATCATTTCTGAAAAATGGCCATCCAACCTCTGTTTAAAGGGAGTTCACCATCTAAGAAAGATGAAAAGTCTGAGGTGGGTTTCAAGGTGAAAGTAGATTCTATTAACAGAGTGAAAGATTCTTTTTTCTATTTTATGAATTTTGGAACAGAAGCAAACTCTGTCATGAGGCAATGGAGGCAGATATCTCAACCACTGAGTTTTGAATACTATTAAGGACAAAAGCAGAAGATAGACAGATCTAACCCAACAATTTATTGAGAAGTTTTTTTGTTGGAAGTGTACACTGACACAGTTCCTGTTCATTTCAGCAAGCCTTGCTTTGACTTAAAGATGCCCCATTCACATATAAATGCATCTAATGCATCTAATGATCTTTAGTGAAAGAAACATGATATGATCATGATTTGCGGTAGTAGAGATGAAACTGAAGATAATAAATGTTGCAAATGCTTATACGTGTTACAGATCAGAAGTGAACGCATCAAAGAAATTGATAGGGCAGTGATTTGTCTATGTATTTTTCTGTAAAAGTAGTAACAAAGATAAAAAGAATTGGCATTCATAACTCTTTTCATTTTTCAGATTAACAGCTCGCGGAATTGCAGATCGTATTTGTCAAAAAGACCTTTACAGTTATGTAACAGCTCCCTCAGGCTTTTCTTTAATACAACTGTTTTAGCTGATGTCATGTTCAAAATACAAGGTATCATATCAATCTTTTGTGTTTTGCTTTCTTACTTACTTTTTATTTATGATAATATGAAATGGTGATGAACTGCCTTGTGATACTTTTTTTAAAGACTCAGTTATCATGGAATTTCGCTGTTTCTTTCTGAAATATAAAACTGAAAATCTGTTAAGAGAAAATGGGGAAAATGTGTTTCTTCTTTAATTATTCTGTTTATATTCTGTTAGAAGGGGAAATGCAATGCAGTTGGCCCTCCACATTCATGGATTTTACTCTCACAGTTTTGATTAATTGTAATTATTGCATCACTGCCCCACCTCTCAAAATTGTGGCTGCCATGTGAGCATTCATATAGCTGCCCTGTCACCTGGAGCTAAGTGGGGGACTGTTCAGAATCTGGGCATATTGCATGTTTCTGTTTCACCTGGTACCTCCTTTCCTTTGGGGGAAGCAGACACTCATGGCATTCAGGGAGAGAAGGGGCCAGCCCCGCATGTCTGCAATGTTACTTACTCTGCAGATCCTGGCTCCTCTTTCATCCTGGATGTTTCAGTTCCCCTCAGTAGCTTTTTTTCTTTGGCCTGAGTGAAATACACTGGCAGCACATAGGAAGAGTAAAGGAACTGAGAGCTGCATGGCAATTTAAGTGGTCGGCAAGGCCTACTCCTCCTCCTCTTCCCCCGGGACCATGGCAGATAACCTGCCAGAAAAAATAGCACCCCATTATCTCCCATCAGAGATAGGTATAGTTTTTCTAATTTTGTGTTCCGGCAACCCCTACAAAAGTAGAGGGAAAAATTATCAAGTATAGTATTAAAAATTCTCATTTGATAGATTGTTTTGTTAGCAAAGAAGCTTTACTATTATTATTTGATTCATACAATGTTTCAGTGATTTCATTGGGATTTAAGTAGAGTATATGAAGGATTGCATCCCTTAACATCTTCTGTCCAAGATGGGGGAGGGACAAACATTTCTTCAAACTTTAAACTCTTGCTTGCAAAGGATTAAAGAGTTGTTTAATTATTTTGCTTTCAGCTTGGAAAATCCCTAAGCTAAGTCTGAATCTTTGTGAATCTGGCACAAATGTAGAAGGGGATTCTTTTCTGGAAGTAGTCTTTAATACGTAGAAAAAATAAATGGACTTTTGAAGGAGAATAAAACACACTCTAACTTTAAGAGCTACCCTTCAGACATTTCATGTTGGTAGTCAAGGGAACAATAGATCTCATTGCTTGTCTCGAAAGGAAATGCCACAGAAGAATAAATTAATACTAACAGGAATGCAGCTTTCTGTTCTAAATAGAAACAATGATAATAAATTTATATTTTATATTTCCAGTGGGTTTTGGTCTTAGAACTGGAAATATCTAACTTGAGAACATGGCACAAAAATGAAGATAAACTGCATTTTAATTTAGTGAATTCACTTCAGTTTTTTGTTAGGAGACACAGAATTAAGAACCAGAACATTTCAGGGCCAAGATTCAAATACAAACAAACAAACATATGGCATAGTAAATGAGAGTAATGTTGGGAATGTACAGAGTGCTGATCCCTTCTAACTGAATTAATAATATAGAATCATAGAATCAAAGAGTTGGAAGAGACCTCATGGGCCATCCAGTCCAACCCCCTGCCAAGAAGCAGGAATATTGCATTCAAATCACCCCTGACAGATGGCCATCCAGCCTCTGTTTAAAAGCTTCCAAAGAAGGAGCCTCCACCACACTCCGGGGCAAAGAGTTCCACTGCTGCACGGCTCTCACAGTCAGGAAGTTCTTCCTCATGTTCAGATGGAATCTCCTCTCTTGTAGTTTGAAGCCATTGTTCCGCATCCTAGTCTCCAGGGAAGCAGAAAACAAGCTTGCTCCCTCCTCCCTGTGGCTTCATCTCACATGTTTATACATATATATCAGGGATTCCAGCTAGGAATCCTGGTTTATAGGTCATGATACTGAGGGCATATCCAGGCTGGTGAAAAGCTTCAGATTTGTGTGCAGGGACAAAGAGAGCTACTATAGCAATCAGTGCAGAGGAACAGAAAATGACAACAAAAAAGGAAGAACAAAAGACCTCATCCACAAAATTCTCAAAGGGAAATTTAAACCAAAAATGGGGATGCTTTACAACCAGCAGAGAATCATATTACATGAACAAGAAGAAATTAAGAAAACACATACAATATATGGAAGAACTTTATAAAAGATGTGAAAGGATGACAGATTCATTCGAAGAAGAACCATACAAAAACAACCCTCCAGTTTTGACAAATAAAGTAGAATTTGCACTCAGGGGAAACAAATCACCAGGACTAGATGACATACCACTAGACCTACTTCATTTACAGAGACAGAACTACTGTAGTTCTAGCTAAAATCTGTGAACAAATATGGAAACAGAAACAACAGCCCACAGATTAGAAACAGTATATATTCCAGTCCCCAGGAATTGGCACTAGGCACTAGGGATTATTTTGCCAACATGTTTTAGATAATGGAGGATGCCAAAGAATTTCAGAACAATGTCAGTTTATGCTTCATAGGTTATAACAAAAGCTTTACGGAATTAGCCATGAAAAACTATGGATCACACATTAAAAACTGGGTGGCCCACACCATTTGATTGTCCTGATGCCTAACCTGTATCTACCGGTAGGACAGAATATGGAAAAACTGAGTAGTTTCCCATTGACAAGGGGTGTCATGCAAGGCTGCCTCTTATCACCCTTTCTGTTTAACTTGTCTTCCAAAAATATACATAAAGTGGAACTTGGAGGAGGGTGGTGTGAAATTTGGGGGAAGGCACATCAACAATTTAGGACATAGAGATGACACCATTCTGCAAGCAGAAAATAGGATAGACTTGGAATGATTACTGAAGAAAGCCAAGGAAGAAGGTGCAAGATTGGGTTTATAGTTGAACATTAAGTAAACAATGACTATAAGATTGACTTGTATAATTTCAAAACAGAGGCTGAAGCCATTGAAATAGTTCAGGATTTTCTATACTTTGGTTCATTCATTAACTAGGAGGATGACTGCAGCCAAAACATCAGAAGATAAGATCCTGAAATGTAAAGATATATATTTGAACACTAAAGTTAAGTTTGTTCATATTTCCCATTTCCAAAAAGACAAACAAATGAGTCCTACAGCAAATGAAACCTGGATTCTTCCTAAAAGCCATGATAGCTAAACAGAGACTGACTTTGTCTATATCATGAGAAGATATGACTTACTAGTAAAGATTGTAATGCTTGGTTGACAGTAGGCAGTAGCAAAAGAGGAAGGCCTCATTACAGTTGGGTACTCAGTCAAAGAGTGGGGAGCATCTGAGTATGGCTGTTGATAAACAGGATGGCTTGGAGGATATCTATTTGTAGGTTTGTCATAAGTCATAGTCAACTTGACAGCAATTAACAACAACAAAAAGACAAAGGGTTCTTACAGTGTTGACATATCTTGCCTTGTCAGAGAAATATCCGTGCTCGTGTTGGTACACGTTATACACAAACATTTTACTGCAAACTTCTTTATAGGTGTTATACCCTTTCTTATTCAGTTTTGAGACAGTGTTCAGAGCAATTCTAAATATGTTTACCAAAAGGCAATTCCAAGTGAATTAAGTAATACTTAATCACTATAGTAAATGTGCCTGAGATAGCAGCAAGATAATAGCCTTTGGTATATTGAAGGTACTGTAGCTCTAGATTCCATTAAATAGAGGTGTTACTATAAAGTGAAGACCTGGTTGTTTGAGCAGGCATTTGAATAGGCAGTGTAACTAATATAGAAATATGGAACATTTAGATGATGAGACTGAATCTTGATTTTAACTATGAGATGAGATGTTATGATGTTTATTGGTTGTTATAATGTTATTCTTTTAACTTGTTTCTAACTGTTTTTATCATGTTTAAGTTTTGTATTTGCTTTGTTAACCGCTCTGAGTCGCCCTGAGGGCTGAGAAGAGCGGTATACAAATATAGTAAATAAATAAATAAATAAATAAGATGGTCCTGTTCTCTTAAAATTGGGGTTAAAAGAATTTTGGAAACCACAGTTTTTCACTTAAGTATTTTGAAGTGTGCAAATGTTGATACTAAGGTCATTGTTATCTATGTGTCGTCTATTCTCCTTTCTTGCAGGTGCCACAGTGCCAGCTCACAGAGCAGTTCTGGTGGCTCGCTGTGAGGTAATGGCAGCTATGTTTAATGGTAACTACATAGAATCAAATAGTTTTCTGGTTCCAGTTTATGGGATTTCCAAAGACACTTTCCTGTCTTTTTTAGAGTATCTGTATACTGACTCCTGTTGTCCAGGTAAGCATATATGAACTTGTTTTTGTATCTTCAAATTTATCTTCAGTTAAACCCTTGTTCATTCACAGTATGCTGAAATCATCCTTTAAAACTGTGTGCTACTTAAATAGCTTATCAGTGAGGCAGGGAAGGTGACGGGATAGCTCAATAGAAGGAATGGCTGGGAATAGATGGTGATAGATTTTATATTTTTTGTTTGAAGATTAACCTCCAGGTTTAAGAAATACAAACAAGAATATCAGATCTGACCAGTTTGTGAAAAGGAGTGGCATATAATTACAAACTGCCCATTTAGCATTCACTGAGGATGATAGTACCTCAATCCCTTATTGACAGGCTTCAATGTGATGACAAACATAGAAGTAGCCGAAACAGATATTTAGAGTGTAGACAAATGCGTTTTGACTGATCGGTATTGCTCAATTAGGACACTTTGGGTCAGTTGGAAACTAATCCATCCACCCTTCACCAGTGTCTTGAAACACTGCCTGATAAGAAAATGGCTCTGTCCATTACTACTTAGCCATGTTAGCTAAATAATAGGCTTGAGCCCAGATCCATTTTTAGCCATTTTCTTTGGCCAATCTGACTTCTTCGGTTTGTTCGAGTGCCAGTAACGGCAAGGGGCCAGCCATCATGGATTCCTGTCTGAAATGGGACCACATGGCAGCCAATCTCGGCTCCTCCCCCCCAATTGGCACCACAATTTAATCTTTTTATTTTCTTTTATTTTCTTGATTCATTTTATTTGTTGGGGACATGCGGGGACAGGTGATCGGAGGGCTTGGGAGAGTCACTCTTTTAGCTTTCTTTTCTCCTTTCCTTCCTCTCCTTCAAATACTTCTAAAAGATTATTATTATTATTATTCCCATCAAACACAAAAAAACCCCATTCTCTGAAAACTACTGCCACCTAGTTACCTCTCCTCTAGAGTAGAAAGTTGAAACAGCTTTAAGGAAGCCTTAAACCCAGAATCAGGGCCCGCAGTAGAGAAAAAAGATGGTTTTTTTAAAGGAAGCACAGGGAGATAGCTCCAGGTTGATTGCTCTTTCTTCCCAGGGAAGTGGGAAGCCTCCTTAAATGCCTTAGAAATCTGTGTGCAGGGAGAAAGCATGCATGCCTGCAACCTGTCTCCTCTAGAGTAGAAAGAAACAGCTTTAACAAAGCATTAAATCCAGTCTCTTCTATGGACAGAAGGAAAAGGATGGCAGAAAGAGTGTTATGTTAACTCTGATTCTTTTAATTCACGTCTTAATGAAGGATATGGAAGGGGAGCCTGTGGGAAGTTCTCCCCATTATAGGCCAGATAGGGTGCTTTCTTAACCCTTTTGCTAAAACCCAGGCTCCCTTGAAGGGAACAAAAGGAAAGGGTCCCAGGATGGGGGCTTTCTCAACCCTGTTGCTGATACCCAGGCTCCCTTGAAGGAAAAATGGAAAGGCTTTCAGGAATGGAAAGGGAAGCCTCGTACATTCCCCATTGCCACAAATGGGCTGGATCTAGCCACATTTTTTGGCTACGGACCAAAAACAGCTATTCTGCTACCCACCTGTTTTCGGAAGTCATGCGAAAACTGATATGGGGGTCTGCCAAATCCCGGTCCGCAGAAACGGATCGAGGTTAAGCCAAAATACACAAGCCTACTAAATAGTATGCAGCTACTTTGATTTGGCAAAAAACAAACCTACAAACCAAATGTTATTTTAATTTTTTTGGCTTCTTGCTAAATATAAAAGAAATATAAATGTGCATGTTTTAGGCCCTGATCTTTAAATCCACTTAAGTACAAGCGATTTAATAACTATTGTAGGCTGAAGTTGTAATCCATGAGATTATGAATAAATCCTTAAAGACGGAAAAGAAACTGCACTTTGAAAGAAACCACTTCTTCCATGACTCTCCTTTTATTTCCTCCATATGCACTGTTGTTTTCTTTGTTTTCTTCTTTCTTTGAGGAAAAAGCCAAAAGTATTCTATAGCCATGCTCCGATCTATGTAGCACATTGAGTTTTCCAGTTAGCAATAGGAAAAAGGAGAACCTTGGGTGTTTCACTCCCTACAGTGAAAAACAAGACCTCTTTGTGTGTACAAAAATCTGCAGTATGTTTCACAGAGACGAAGGAAAACTCTCAAGAGCCTGAGCCGCTATCTGTTTTTCAGTTCTACAGGTTCCACAGGGATTGCTGAAATTCATGTACTTTTGGTCTAGCATAGATTGTATTTTGAGCTTCCTTAAAAAAAACCTTTTCATTTCAAGAAGGATGTTTTGTGATTGATGGTTAACCTGAAAGTCAAGCTGCTGCTTTATATCTGCATGTTTTTTGGTTGAATATCTATGTATTTACTCTTTATATGGCCACTTTGGAAAGATTTAGGCTATTGGCATAGTTACATACCTTTGAACTGTACTGATCTATCTTTTTCATTCATATAGGTCAGTGGTCATTTTTAACTAACTTATTCAAGGATAATAAACTTCTTGATCTCTTGAGAAAATTCCTGAGATTTGATAGTTATAGAAAAGTTATTTTTTATATTACAATGCCAGAATCCCCCAATAACGATTCAAAACGTTATGCCATCTGGGGGATTCTGGCATTGTAATATAAAAAATAACTTTTCTATAACTATCAAATCTCAGGAATTTTCTCAAGAGATCAAGAAGTTTATTATCCTTGAATAAGTTAGTTAAAAATGACCACTGACCTATATGAATGAAAAAGATAGATCAGTACAGTTCAAAGGTATGTAACTATGCCAATTACCTTGCTAGTCCATGTGCACTAATCTAACCCACATTTGATATTTTTACCAGGCAGCATCCTGCAAGCAATGTCCCTTTTGATTTGTGCAGAGATGTACCAGGTGTCCAGGCTCCAGCACATCTGTGAGCTTTATATTATCACACAGCTACAGAGCATGCCGAGTCGGGAATTAGCATCAACAAGCCTGAGTGTTGTAAGCTTGCTTCGAAAAGCTAAGGTATGTGCTGGTTGGTTATGAAAGTATTGAATATATGCAGATTGACTTTTATTAATGCCTGTCCACTTAAGAAATTCTTTTTGGAGAATTTCTGAGGGTGAGGCTTACTCTTTTATTTTAAGGAATTGAATACTCAAGTGAGGAGGTTTTCTATGGCATAGATTTATATGCAGCAGCTGCAAATGATATCATCACACAGGTGGCTGACTGTACAGATGCTTCACAAGATGACAGTCCTATCTGGAGCAGAGATTATAACCCTATCAATATTAACATCTTCCACTCTCGTCTGATAAAGTTTTCTTCCCAAGATTATTTTGTTGTGTTACATTGTTATGATTCTTCACTTCCAAAATCGTTTTGTGAATTGATTTCTTTCACAACAACAGATTCTAGGTTCATCTGAATGCTTTTTCCTCCTGTTAGTATCTGTTCTGTATTCTCATCGAGGAAAAAGTATATTGAGACTAGCAGCATGCCATCTTTAGTAATAATATGTCTGGAGAATGGATACCTCAGAGGGTTACTGTTTCTTTGAACTCTGTGCTGTAATACATAGTAGCCTTCATCCAGAATCTGACAGAAGACTGTGTTGTATCCCAGGCCTGAAGCCACCTATGACCACAGCACTGCACAAGAGTCCAGAGTGTAGGAAAACAGTTTATTATAAAAACACATAAAAAGTATATGAAAAAAAATCAGGAATAAGAAAAGGTGTTAAAGCCAAATAGGTCAGAAATAGGCTGAGAAAGGCAGTATACAAATACAGTAAATAAATAAATAAATAGGTGATAATCAAATAGGAATTCAATGTCCAAAGGAAACACAGTCCAAAGATAGTCCCAAAATGCAAAGGCAGCTTAAGTCCACAAGCAAAACATATGCTTAGCAAAACTAGAACAAAATTACAAAATAAAAACATGGAAAAACTCCCAAGATTCTTAAATCCAAAACCAAGGCTTGAAACATGAACTAGAGAATTCAGGCCTAGCTTCTAACTTGAACACAATGTTGCCTGAACTGAAGTCAGTGTACATTAGCTCTTAATAAACAGACATGAAATAATTATGTCTCCCATGGAATTTCTGCTTTCCATGAAGTCGTGTTGATCTACGAAGTTGGCTAGCTGCTCTAATCTGCAAGCATGCTTCCTTGTTTATGTCTGTATCACTAGGTGCTTTCCCATGAGAGTTTCCTGCCAATTTGTCTTCACTTGATCCCTTATATTGAGAGGATGATTCCAACTCCTGTGATTGACCTTGAGACTCAGAGGCAATTATATTCTCAGGCCCTGCTTTACTATCTGAAGCGGTTTTGTTTTCTTGACCTGTATCAATATGAATCCCAAGAAAGCCCACAATCTCATCTAACTCTAAATAATCAGTGAATCCATCAGCCCCTGGCCGCTGTGACTGCTGCTGAGCTACAACAGACTGGTATATCCAGTGCCACAGAACAGAGGTTTGGTTCTGTTCTTCTTATGAAATTGTGGGCAGGTGCTGTAACTTTAGTGATTTAGAAGCAAATCTGCTTCCACCTACATAATCCTGCTGTCTTCCATACATAGCTCCAAACTGATTTCTGTGTCTTGGTCATGTTGCCGTTTGACATCAACAGCAATTTTCACCATGTGTCAAATAGAAACTATAGGATATGTCTCTGTGTATGTTATTTTTGCAGGGACCAGCAGGTGGGTAGGGGAAGAATTATTCCTACATTTGCACCATTATTCCAGTAGTCACAATCTTGAATCCTATCTATAGAGTCACATCTTTTTAAAAAAGAAATAGTAAAAAATAAATACTTCTTGTATTGTTTTTCCTGCCTCTTTAGTTTACTATATCTAAACTTTTTTTGCACTGCAAACAGACATAAATTGATTCTTACTTATACTGTAGGTCTTGAAATTGCATTATAAAGACCATATTTAATCCCTTTTGACCATATATATGGGGATCAAGTTCTTAGAAATTAAAGAATTTATATACTTCTTTTCAAGCTAAAGTCTTGTCTATATAATATTGGTGATCCTCCCTCCATTTCTCTTTCTCTCTCTTTTGCAGTTTCATAATTCTGATTGCCTTTCAAACTGGCTTCTCCATTTTATTGCTTCCAATTACCTAATCTTCAGTCAAAAACCTGATTTTGAAGACCTTTCAGGTAATTTACAAATTTCTTTCCAAAATAAACAAAAAAGTGGTTTATAGTTGGACCTTTCTATATCAAAATAAGAGTACACTAATGTGCATTTACTTAACAGAGCATTAGGATTTTAGGCAAACACTAAACTAGCTGCAATCTGCTGCTTTCTAAAGCACACAGTGACAAAATATGCTAGGCACAGACAGTACTAGATAATTTCATGGGTTCCTAAGGGAAAAACACAAATGTCCCAGAAGTTCTCAAATGGCAGGTTCCAACAGGTTTCAAATGGGCATAGACATATTTTAGAGATTAGTGAAACTAAAGCCCAGAATAGCATCAGAGGGTGAAAAGAATTAAAATAAATCTGAAAATAATAGTTGAGGCAAGAACAGACCTCACCCCTTTCATTGCAAGAATGATGACATTTTGTCTTGAGCTTCATGTTATTCAGATGAGCATCCCAAAATGAAGTGAGCATTTGGCATTAAATTTGATACTAGCATTTAGGATAGAGAGTAGGCTCACATCAGCCCCCAGCATCACCAGGCTTGTGGTAGTGTTTATAATCCCCAAGATCCTTAGATTTATGGCCCATAGTGAGGGATGATGGGATTTATTGACCAAAATAATCCAGGAAGGCCATGATTTCCATCCTTGTTTTAAAGCTGTGTATTTCCATATTGTTTTAACCCACCCAATTTGATAGCTTTCTATCCTGTTCCAGCCCAAGTCAAAGATGTTTGAAATGAATTACCAGTTAGATCTTTTCTTCGCCTGTATCTTTTGTCATGACAAGACACAAAACTTCACGTTCTTTTTTCTTTCAGTGGAAGAACGCAATTTTGTTGAGATGCATAGATGGCCATCTAGTATGTACCTGAAACAACTTGCAGAATACAGGAACTACATTCATTCTCGGAAATGCCACTGTCTAGTAATGTAAACTGAAAACTGATCCTTCCTTATTTGCAAAGAGGAGAGTCACAGGACAGTAATCATGTCAGGAATCTTGCAACTTCACAAGATGGGAGAGCAAATACTTATCTGAATTCCAGTGAAACGATATATATATTATATTGCACTTGGTAATGCATAACTACTGTGCTTTTTAGCAGCATGTGAAAACGATTTGTAGGACAGCATCACCATTTAACCAGGAAGTGGCTCTGTTGTGCAGCTGTGTCTGATTTTATTTTTTTAATAGAGAGATATATATATATGTTTTTGACTCATGCTGTGCTATTTCAGGTATTTTTTAGATGAATATGGTCTGTTGCCTTCCAGAGTTTGGACTGTAATAGTCCTAGCCAGTGAGTAGGTCATCTCTGATTTGGAGCCTGGAGTACTAAGATTTGAAGGAAAGCCCCCCTTTTCCAGATGAGTATCTGTAACTACCTTCGAGCCTCTTGAGAATTCTGTAAAAATTGTTAGTAGTGTATTTCTATATGAGAAATTCACAAGTGTAACTGTCCCCAGTAGCTGTATCAAACCTTTGTAGTAGTGTAAAATACATAAAAATGACTGAGGTTGAACCTCATTGAGATGTCTAACTGAAATAGCACCAATCAAATAGGCTGTTTCGCATTTTTCTGTTCTCATTGTAATGTTTTTCCACAAAGGACCAAAAATTGAAGTTGGCTAGAAGTCTGCAGCAGGAGCTAGTTCTTTCAAAGTAAATAACAAATTAGCTTTTAACATTTCCCACAAACATTTCTTTATGGAAAATGTTCCAAATTATATCTGTAAAGGAAGGATTCTCTGGCTGTGGGAAGGAACCAAAAAGGCCTTGTGGTTGTTGGTTTTGGTCCTTGAAGGAAAGGTAAGGGAGTCAGGAATAACATCTATTGCAAAGACAAAATTTAGTAAGACTTAAAGGATTTTTTTAAAAAAAATCCAAATAGGGTAATTTAAAAGGCTTTCAAGCCATAAAAGACAAGCTCTAGCAAAACATGAAGCAGTCTGTAAAATGAGAAATGCTTGTCTGGAGGAGTGGCAGGCAAAAATAACAGAAGGAAGAGCCAGAGTATCACCAATATAAAGTGACATTGTGGGTCATTTGAACACTGCCTTTCCTGAGCAGATTGGAGCATGATCGATGCCTGGGCATCTTCTTCCCCATAGAAAATAATAAATAATCATAATAAGTGATCCAGTTCTTCATTTTTAAAAAGAGTACCTTATGTCCTGATCTTCTCCTAGAACATGACCCTGCCCTTGCAAGTATTCTCTCTAGAAACCTGTGTGCCAACAAAGCTATTAGTGTAACATGACATCTAGGAGGCAGTTGTGTCTAAAATCCCTGAGGACTCATAATTTATATTTTGGGGTACTGGGTAGGAGAAAGTAGGAAAAAGTAGGCTCCTGAAAGACTTTGCTGCTCTTGCCACTGCGGATCCAGAACTTGAAGAGTCAGAGGAGCCTAAACACACTGCTCTACTCAACGCCTTTTATCATCCCATTCTCCCTTTCACCTGTGACACTACTACTCTTCCCAGAGAACCTTCATGCCAGCAGAACACTCCTGCCTCTTATGAGCTCATTTCAGTTCACACTGAAAAGGAGCCCTCAGTGGTGTAATGGGTTAAACCCTTGTGCCGGCAGGACTGAAGACCCGACAGGTTGGAGGTTTGAATCCAAAGTGAGCAGGGGTGAGCTCCCTCTTCAGCTTGAGCTCCCCATGTGGGGACATGAGAGAAGCCTCCCACAAGGATGGTAAAACATCAAAATATCTGGGTGTCCCCTGGACAACCTCCTTGCAGATGGCCAATTCTCTCACACCAGAAGCGACTTGCAGTTTCTCAAGTGACTCTTGACACACAAAAAATAATTCACACTGAGCCAGTCAGACTGCATCGAAACTGTGTGATTGGACTGGCTAGGAGACAGAAAGATTAGATGCCCTCTTTGGAAATTGAAGTAGCCCCTCATTGTCTTCTGGGACTTTATATGTATACCATTGGCTTGTTCACAAGATCTCTGAACAAATAGGGACATTTCAACCAGGAAAATCTTGGCATGCATCACATACTTTGGGACGATGCACTACGCCAAGCACGGCTTCTGTATAACCCACACAACTCATGTAAATAGTGCTTTGTATTGGTTTTTTTTTTTAAAAAAAAAAACAAAAAACTTCTGATTCATTTGTGAAGCTCTTACTAGAAACAAATCTCTTTCTCATTAATGGGATTACCAGTATATGAAGGCTTTACAAAGCATTTTTTTGTATTTTTGTTTGACGTACTGTAACTAATATGCAAATATGCAAAATAGAATCAATCCCAAGTTGTTTCTTTAATTGTAAAATTCAAATACATTCTTGGTAAGTCAGTAGGGTACGCATGAAGCTTTCCCTTTTGTTAAAGTGTCTACTTGCTTGCCAAGGATGCAAATTCAAAACATAGTTGGAAATTCCTAACTTGCACTCGTTTCCTGCATGTGCTAGATAGATTTTGCATACTATAGCCACATTAAGCCACAAAATGGGTTAAATAATTTATTCTAGTGATTTTTCTATTTAAACCTAGGAATAGTCTCTTCTTAAGAGGTTTTAAAATCAGAACTTGTTCTAGAATATTGGAAGTGTTTGGCCATACGATGATGTTGGCTATTGGCATATACATATTGCACTCTGAATTTTTATACTCTAACCTAAGTTTTATACTTCAGCCTAGATTTTATGGCCTCCTGTGGTGCAGTACTGCTTGTACAACAGTGATTATCTGTAAAATGATGGAAATAAGCAGAACCGCTAATGTTCCTGCAGATGGGAAGAATAAAAAATAATAACAATCATCATCATCATCTCCTAGATCTGAGAGAAGCCAGTAGGAGTTTTAACGATAGGAAACCACATATGGAGCCTTTGTTTATAGCAGGCATGGGCAAACGCCAGCCCTCCGGGTGTTTTGGACTTCCAACTCCCACAATTCCTAACAATTCCTTTAGTTTAATGTGCATAAGGTACATACATTTGTAAAACTGTAAATTTCTTTTAGCTTCAGTATGGGAAAGCCCACAAGATACCGACATACACATTATCAAATTTTGTTTTATTAGTAATAGCCTGAGAAATCCTTGCATAGTCTGATCTACTAAGTGAGCCACAAAAGTGGCACCGAGCTCACAATTCCCCTGCCATGCGCATCCTTGAATTATAATCCCCTCTCAGATGGTTAATTGCTTCTATCCCTTCCACAGGTACGGAGTCATGGTATAACATTCCTAAAGTTCTCTTCTGAAGTTTCTTGGTCAATTAATACAGCCATCCTCTGCCCACCTTTCTGAAAATAAACCTAATGAGGTCGATGGTATTTACTTCTGAGAAGATAGATATGTAGTTCATTTACTTCAAAGAAAAACCTAAAATAACTTCTGCATTTCCAATAATATAGCTATTAGTAAGCAGGCAGAGTTCACATATTGAAGGGATTATTTTAAAAGTCTATTTTTATAAGAGAATCATTTCAAATAACAGACTGTTATAATTTCTTAAATGACATTATGACTGTGTGCTAATTTCAAACCAGTATGACGATTTTTAGAGAGACAGTTTTAGGATCCTCATAAGATCCTTTGTTGCAGAATTGTCACACAGATAAGGATGTTTTGGGTAAAAGAGATATTTTTATTATGGCATGTGTTGAAAATTTAAGAGTCATTTCAGAAGTTAGAAGGTGCTTTTTGTTCACAAAATTTTAAATGTATTATTTAACACCACATTAAAAACATAATAAAATGTTTTTCTTAAGTGTTCATTTTCTATGGCTATTTACTATCGTAATTAAACTACATTATACAATTGAAGGAATGAATACTTGTATCATGTCAGAAAACCAAAATGACAACATCCATAATAGTTTAAAGTGGGAGTGGAGAGCCTTTGTTTCTTCAGTAGTTTGGACTACAAGTCCCAGAATCTCTTGTCAGTGGCAAAGCTGGGTGTGTCTGATGGCAGTAGTAGGCCAAAAAAATTGAAGGACCAAAAGTTTTATGCACATGGATTTACTTGGGTAGGACTTTTCCTTCATTGGGCTAAATACAACATGCACACATTATAATTAATAATAATAATAATAATAATAATAATTATTATTATTATTATTATTATTATTATTATTTCGCCTTTCTCCCCTAGGGGACTCAGAGCAGATTTGCAACATTTACATATATAGGTATACATTCAATGCCTTTACAATCATATACAATAAGACACACAACAAAAACAAAGGCAGAGGCTTCTCCTTTCATTTCCAGCTTCTGGAGGAGATGCTCATCTCTAGCTCTAGGGAAGTGCTTTTCTCCTTTTTCAAGATGAGGCACCTGCGTTGTCACCTCCTGGTTGTGTGGCTGGCAAGATTGCTTGGGGATTCTTTTTGCCTTTTCCCGCCAAAGCGGCACCCATTTATCTACTCACATATGCATGTTTTAAACTGCTAGGTTGGCAGGAGCTGGAGCTGACAGATGGGAGCTCACCCCATCTAGTGGCTCTTACCCACTGCGCCACTGCAGCTCCTACCTACCACTCATTTACATGTTTCAGTGTCCTTACCTGAAGCATTCTAATGTACACGTTTTGATTTAACAAGTTCTTTTTTAAAAGGATACAGTGTTGCTCTGTTCTTGCAAAATGTTTCATTTTCTGTTGAACTGTAGCGTGCAAATTTGTAAGTTCTGACAATGATCTTCAAGTGTTACCTATGGTTTATGATTAATCAAATAACTGAAGTATAGATGATTCTCATGAGCGACATTTGTAATACTACAAATAACTTCTGGACAATTTGTTTAGTTCCTAGGATGGGGAAATCATATAGCATTGTAGATCCTGGGCATCAAATCTACAGATACAGCAAATATTGCCTTTTCCCCTGTGGCACTATTGCAGAATCATAATGTTCTCTTACAATATGTTGTTGTTTATTCATTCAATTGTTTCCGACTCTTTGTGATCTCATGGACCAGCCCATGCCAGAGCTCCTTGTTGGCCATTGCCCCCCTCAACTCCTTCAAGGTCCAGCCAGTCGCTTCAAGGATACCATCCATCCGTCTTGCCCTTGGTCGGCCACTCTTCCTTTTTCCTTCTGTTCTCTCCAGCATCATTATCTTCTCCAAGCATTCCTGTCTTCTCATTATGTGGCCAAAGTACTTCCTCTAGTATTCTTCTCTCCAGTGAGCAGTTGGGCATTATTTCCTGGAGTATGGACTGGTTTGATCTCGAAATTTTCCTCCAGCACCATAGTTCAAAAGCGTCTATCTTCCTTCACTCAGCCTTCCTTTTAAGAACCCTAAAATTACTCTGTGCCTGAAAACTTCAACATGACACTTGTGATTACAATATCTAGCAGCATTCACAAAATAGTGGCATGACCTTTTCTCTGGGGAAAACCCCCCAAAGTTCATTAGCATTCATGGTTGGGAAAGTCAGGTCACCTTGAAGTTTGCAGAACTTAACAGTCTGATTACCATCAAGGTGTGGGAAACTTTCCACACCTGACACTTATGAATGCTTCCTAGTACTCAAAGGTATGCACAAAAGTCCAATAGTGATGTATGGGGATTTTTTTTTCTGTGTAGGCAAACGTATGGAAAAGTAATATGTCTAACCAGTAGAATAAGGTTGGGCGTCTTTTTGGAGTCTACTGAAACAAATGTAATTGGCCTGAAGGCAAGGTAGAAAGAAAGTACAGACAAACATTCATATATGTGACTAAGTAAAGGCAAACAGATTTGATTTGATTTGTAGGAGTGGCATTATGGAAGGACTTTCCAGTGCTCCTTTCTCTAATGTCACACATATTTCTTGTTTCTGCTTTTGTTGCCATTTGAGAATACAAATTCCACATAATAATTCACATTCAGACAAATCTGTCTAAATCTATGCTGAAAATTCTGTACCATCCTTTTATTCCAAAGGGGGAAATAAACATATCCCACACAAACAGTGGTGTTTAATGTCAGCTAGGAAATTAAAATACTTTTATTCTTGGCTCCCCAACATTTATTGTTGCTAGATTTTTTTAAATCCTAATACTTTTATGTATTCTTTGAACCTTCCCATAACCAAAACTAGGAATCTGAAATGTTCCATTTATTGCAAAACCTGAAGAGCAACTTAAATTTCAAACATCTAACACTTTGAGTTAGAAACAACCAATAATTATAAGATAGCTGGCAGTCATAGCTTGCAAAGGGTGTTCTTACTCTTCCTCCAGTCAGGCTGCTGCTCTTTCTTCCTTGGTGCTCAAAAGTAGTTGAAACACGCTCGGGCACATTGTTGCTGTTGTCTGCTTTCAACATATTTCTGACTAACAATGATTTTAAGGTGAACCTAGCACAGGGTTTTCTATGAAAAATTTGTTCATAAGGCGATTGGCTTTGCCTTCTCCGTAGGGAATTGTTTTATTTATTTATTTATTTATCCATTTATTTATTTAATAAACCACTTTTCTCAACCCCAAGCAGGACTCAAAGTGGTTCAAAACAAGTGATTGGTAGAATACAACACCACACAAAATATAAGATACATCACATCACCAAAATAGCATATAACAATGAATTAAAACCAGTGAACTAAAAATATCAGACATCAACAAACAAAGAACATAAAACAATCATCATTGCACCAATCCCAAAATTTATCTTCACTGCTTCATCTCACTCCCCAAATTCTTGCTTGAAAAGCTACATTTTAAATAGTTTCCTAAAAGTCAGGAGGGAGGGGGCCGATCTGATTTCACAGGGGAGGGAGTTGCACATCCTAGATGCTACCACTGAGAAGGCACTATCTCTCGTTTCCACCAGTTGCACCTGTGAGGGCAATGGGACCAAGAGCAGGACCTCTTCAGCCAATCTTAATGCTCTAGTTGGCTCATAAAGGGAGATATGTTCGGATAGATAAGCAGGACTGGAGATGTTTAGGGATTTATGGGCTAAAGCTGGCTCAACAGGGGGGTTGTATGCTCCCTGTGTGTCGCTCCAGTTAGAAACCTGGCTGCTGCCCAATGGACTACTTTAAGCTTCCAAACAGTCTTCAGAGGCAACCCTACATAGAGTGCATTGCAGTAGTCTATTCGAGATGTAATAAGAGTGTGGCCAAGTCTGACTTCCCAAGGTACAGGCGCAGCTGGTACACAAGTTTTAATTGTGCAAATGGTCCCTTGGCCACCGCCAAAACTTGAGGTTCCAGGCTTAGCGATGAGTTCAGGAGAACTCCCAAGCTGCGAGTCAAGAAGTAGGCAGCAAGACAAAGCTATATTTGCTATTTCTCAGCTGTTGAGGGTGGGGGGGGGGGGGAGAGATCTCTGTTCACAAGATCCAAAAAAAGTAGATATACAGGTGTAACCCAAAGTACTTCTGGATATATTCCCAAAGGGTGTGTGTGTGTGTGTGTGTAAACTACAGTCTTCTTCCTTCCCTATATTTTAACTTGAACAAACCTATGAGGATGCTTAAATTAGATAATAATGGCCTCAAGGTATCATTCAGGTATCTTCACAGCTGAGGTAGGGTTTCAACACCTGGACTCGTTATTTCCCAGTTTTCTTAAAGATGTCCTCTCTAGGCAGTGATAGCGAAATACCATTATTGCTTGCAGATTGTGGACAGAAATATGCTGTTTTTATCCATTCTGGTTTTGGTACCTCATTTGATAACAGGGTTCATACAACAGAGTTAATAAGACAGAAACCATGACTCAGGTTTTGACATGTTGCCAAAAAACATAGCCCTAAACTCAATTTAAAGATTATAAAAACACTACCTATAAAAGATTCAGTAGCTTCAAGCAGAAAGCAAAGTAGTTGTATATTGTTTGATGATATAGCAGTTAACCTAATGTTATAGCCAGTTGTATGTTTAATGCAAGTGTAGCTTTATTCCATCCAGAACAATTGAAATCTTTATACAAGTTTCTAAGCTGGAGTAGTAAGCAGAGGAGTGGGATGTTTGAGGCTCCATCTACACTGGCATATCCTGCAGTTTGCAATTCCATTATGTGAGCATTATAAACTCATATATTGCAGTTTTACTGAATTAAACTGTTTTATATGGCTATACACTAATTGCATTATATGGCAGTGTAGATGACGTCTGCAAAGCTGGCAGGACATCATTCATTATTTAGGAATTACTGCTATGGTGGAGGCTCCTTCTTTGGAGGCTTTTCAACAGAGGCTGGATGGCCATCTGTCGGGGGTGCTTTGAATGCGATTTTCATGCTTCTTGGCAGGAGGTTGGACTGGATGGCCTACGAGGTCTCTTCCAACTCTATAATTCTATGATTTTATGTGATTAAGCATTACTACTACTTAATTTTTGCTGACCGGGTGATGAGCCAAAAATATTTTGGAGGAACAGTTGTCCTACACAGTGCAGAGTTATTAGAATAAGAAAGGAAAGACTGGGATTAAGCTGCATCTCATGCTGAGTGGTGTCATATAGGTTTCATGTGTCCAGAAGACATTCAAGTTCCGTAGATATGGAAGGGGTCCGATAGTCTGTGTGGGAAGTTTGGCCCAATTGTATCATTGCTGGGGTTCAGAATGCTCTTTGAGTTTATGAAAAGTATACATCCCAGCAACCACAACTCCCAAATGTCAAGGTTTATTTTCTCTTCTCTGTGATAGTCCCTCAGATATTCAAAGAATGCAATCATGTTACCCTGCAGTCTTCTCTTCACCAGGTTGGGCATAGCCAACTCCCTCAACTTTTCTTCATATATTTAGTTCTCCATACCTCTTATCATCCTTATTTGAATCCACCCCAAGCTGTCTATATTGTTCTCAAAATGAGTCACCCAGAGAGCAGCTGGAAGGAACCAATGAAGCTTTATTTGTATGAAGAAGACAGAGCAAAATGACACCTGGGCGTGCCCATGAGTGAGGGGATGGAAATTAAGTACACGCAAATGATTCGGTATAATGAAAAACAGACTCCTTGTTAGTATAAGCATTTTATTTTGCTAGCTCAGGTCTGATCATTCTGCTTACTAGCAGGAATACTGAGACGTATAAAAGTTTTACCATCCTATTTTAGCACCCACCACTGCTACCGCTCTGTTTTGAAACATGCATTAAACAACACAGCCAATGAAGAAAACAGGAGGTAGGCAACTGCAGGTCTGTTTCCAAAGTATTGTGTTGTGGCATGAGATAGTCCCAGGCTACAGGCATCTCTAGTCTGGAAGTCAAAGATAAGAAGGTAAGGCCATAGAATCGTTTCCAGCTCCACATCACTTTAAGAGACAAGAGTTTCTCCCCTCAAACCTCCCAAATCCCAAGCATCACTTACATTACAGTGTTGGAAATTTAGCTGTAGTTCAAGAATATGTAAGCAAACAATAGCTGCTAGTATCTATCTTTCCTTTGCCAGATGTCTCTGCATATTTCATAGAAAAAAATACTTTACAGAATCTCTGTGCGGATGATTGTTCATTTACATCAAATGCCTATGAGCAAATGTATAGGCTTGAATGGGTGGAGCTTCATGTATTAAACTCCTTGTGCAAGCAACCACCTACATGTAAGTTGCATATGGAAAGTTGGGTTGACACCAATTTGAACGAGGTTTATGTTTACACATGAAAATCCATTGAGAGTTGCATCTAGATTCCTTCTTTCTGGATTAGTTGGCAAGTGTGCTTATGTTCTCACCTTCACAAAGCTCCAATTTTCTTCAACAGGGGCTCAAGTTCTCCAGATTTATTCAGAGCATCTAGGTCTGTAAAACCACCAATACAGGTATCTCCAATAAAGACACGAGGTACCTAAAAGGAAGGACAAATTATTGGTATTTCTCAGTACAGAAACACACTTTAGAGATACAGTATCCTTGGAAGAGTGAAAGACAAGGCAGGACAACTTATGCCCTTATGGGTATTTTAAACAAAATTTCTGTGTGGGATTAAAAATCCTAGAATAGGACTGAATTTTCACAGACTTGGGTTGCTGTGAGTTTTCCGGGCTGTATTTATTTATTTATTATTTATTATTTATTACTGTGCTTGTATACCGCCATTTCTCAGCCTAAATTGGCGACTCAACGCGGTTTACAACAGTACAACAACAACAATATTCAGTTTAAAACCATAAAAAACAACATACACAATAGACAATATTGGCCCGTCGATAATAATCCAGTGCATCTCTTAACTAAAATCATAATCCAATTTCATCGACCATATTACCAATCCTTTAGTCATCAGTTCATTGTACCGAATTAGCCAAATGCCTGTTTGAACATCCAGGTCTTCAGTCTTTTTCAAAACACCATCAGCGAGGGGGCTGATCTTACCTCCATGGGAAGGGCGTTCCAAAGCCGAGGGGCCACCACAGAAAAGGCCCTTTCTCTTGTCCCTGCCAGCCGCACCTGTGAAGCAGGCGGGATAGAGAGCAGGGCCTCCCCAGAAGATCTTAGGGTCCTGGTGGGCTGATAGGCCGAGATACGTTCGGATAGGTAGGTTGGGCCAGAACTGTTTAGGGCTTTAAAGGCCAGTGCCAGCACTTTGAATTGAGCCCTGTAGCAGATCGGCAGCCAGTGGAGCTGGTGCAGCAGAGGAGTTGTGTGCTCCCTGCGCTCCGCTCCTGTTAGTATCATGGCTGCCGCCCGTTGGACTAATTGGAGCTTCCGGGCCGTCTTCAAAGGCAACCCCACGAATGCTTCTGGAACATGGCTATAAAGCCTGGAAAACTCACAGCAACCCAGTGATTCTGACCATGAAAGCCTTCGACAACATAGTTCCACAGACTTGTTTTACCCTGCATAGAAGTAGCTAATCCACTGAGGTCACTGTGTTATAGGTCTCAAGCTCCACCATCTGGATTTGCATAACACTGGAGAAGGAAATTCCTTTCCTGCGCTTTTACCTTTCTCCTTGGAAGGATTCCTATCACTACATCTGTTTAAAATAGAAAATGAATATTCTGTGCTTTGGGCTTCCTTATGCTTGTGTAGGTTTGTGCAATTAGCTCCAACATTTGTTTTTCACTGATTATGTAGCATTAAAATCCTCTCCTAGCATCTCATTTTGTAGCGTAATTCTAAACATTCATATCTACCTCGAACAGACAAGAGTTCTTTCTCCCACCCTGGACATTCCACAGATATATAAACCCCATATTACTAGTTTCCAACAGACCTCACAACCTCTGAGGATGCCTGCCATGGATGCAGGCGAAACGTCAGAAAAGAATGCTTCTGGAACATGGTGATACAGCCCAGAAAACTCACAACAACCCAGTAATTCTAAGATATTACACAACGTCTGGTTTCATCAGTGCTAAGTTGCAGTTTATTTAGTTGCAGTGTCCCACAGTGTGTCACAAAATATATTGGTGAGAATACATTCAATCTGTTCATTTGAATGTGGCTTGAAAAAGAACAACTTCCAGTGCATGAGTTTCTATTTGTTCTGTGCCTTTTACATGCAATAATTTAGTAAACAAATGCTCAGTCTACTTTTATAATGGCTGGAATAGGAAAGAGATAATTGTCTAATAGGTTTTTGATGTCAGACATCCATCAGACTCAGGAATAGAGCCAGTAAAAAGACCTGGCAACCTCCCAGGGCTAATAAATATCAGGATGGATACACATTGTTCCATGGTTTTATGGTTCACTTTTCATTCCTGTAAGTGCTGTTCTCTAGGCACCTTACTCATCATGAGCAAATTACAATATGAAACCAGTAGAGTTCATGGCTAGAATTTTAGAACAGAAAGAAAGTTCTCTGTTACAACATGAGAACAGACTCGGGTTGTAACAGGATGGTGATATACGTGACAGTTGGTACTTGTCCTTTGGAAAGTGCAACTTTCTTTTGATGTCTTCTATAAAACACCTAGACCTGTTCACTGATGCAAGATTTGATCTAGAGCATTTAAGAGGAACTGAAGTATTTCACTCATCTTTCCGGTGCACAGTGGACAGGATCCCAAAGACCATGAGCAGTGTTGACACTCAATATAATGAAAAAAAATTCACTATATCCTTCCAAAGGTAAAAGGGGAAGGTTGTAAAATGGTTTTCGAACTGTATACCATTACTAGCAATGCTGATACATCTTATCCAAGCCAAGTGACACCAGTACATGCTTAATGAAATTTTGTCATGAAGAACTAAAGTGAAACCTGACTCATTAAAATCCCAATAGTTGCAATGGGAAAGAGTTAAGCAAGATGGTAAAATGGGTCAAGCACCCAACATGTGATGTGTGGGATAGCACCCACAAAAGTGTATATGTAATAAAACTTGACAGCTTTTAAGGTGTCACAAGACTTTCCAGTTTATCGTTGTGCCTAGAGTGAAAGAGAAACTAAGTAGTTCAAGTGCTACACAATATATGCCTTCTATTACAGTGTTTTTCAACCTGGGGGGTCAGTAACCCCTGGAGGGTTCATGAGGGAGTTTGAGAGGGGTCATCAAAGGCCATCAAAAAGCACAGTATTTTCTGTTGATCATGGGGGTTCAGTGAGGGAAGTTTGGTCCAATTCTATCGTTGGTGGGGCTCAGAACGCTCTTTGATTGTAGGTGAACTATAAATCCCAGCAACTACAACTTCCAAATATCAAGGCCTATTTTCTGCAAACTCCATCAGTGTTCACATTTGGGCATATTGAGCATTTGTGCCAAGTTTGGTCCAGATCTATCATTGTTTGAGTCCGCAGTGCTCTCTGGATGTAGGTGAACTACAACTCCAAAACTCAAGATCAATGCCCACCAAACTCTTCCAGTATTTTCTGTTGGTCATGGGAGTTCTGTGTGCCAAGTTTGGTTCAATTTCATCATTGGTGGAGTTCAGAATGCTCTTTGATTGTATAAATCCCAGCAAGTACAACTTCCAAATGACAAAATCAATCCTCCCGCCCCAGCTGCACCACTATTCAAATTAGGGCATATTGGGTATTTGTGCCAAATTTGGTCCAGTGAATGAAAATATATCCTGCATATCAGATATTTACATTACGATTAATAACAGTAGCAAAATTACAGTTATGAAGTAGCAATAAAAATAATTTTATGGTTGAGGATCACCACAACATGACGACTGTATTAATGGTCCATGGCATTAGGAAGATTGAAACACACTGCTGTCTACCATTACTAGAAATGGAGCTACATCTTATCCAAGCCATGTGACATCAGCACATGCGTAATAAAATTTTGTCAATAAGAACTTAAGTGAAATCCAACCCATTAAAATCCCAATAGTTGCAATGGGAAAGAGTTAAGCAAGATGGTAAAATGGCTCAAACACCCGACATCTGATGTATGTGATTGCACCCACAAAAATGTATACATAACTTGGCAGTTTTTAGAAAAGTTTTAAAACCTGGCTTTTCTGGTGAGCTTGGGGATTGAACAATCAATTTCCATGCCACGTCATGTCCCAGGACCAATCTGTCACTCTGATGCTCTTCATATTATCCCTCGATTGGCGATGAATTCCATTGTTGTCTCCTCTGACCCTCCTACTAGTTATAGTACTTCCTATCTATCTCATCCACGGGTTTTATCAATTTTTACTCGTTGCATTTGGCCTAGTTCACTTTGTCTAATTCTATTACCATTTTATCATTTCTTTTTATTATGGTTTGTTATTTTCATTTCATTACTATGTTATTATTAAGCATTTTATTTGATGTTATTGTTTGTTTTATTTATAATCTCTATTGTAATTGTTTGGGCTTGGCCTCATGTTAGCTGTCCTGAGTCCCTCCAGGGAGATGGTTGCGGGGTATAAATAAAGTTTATTATTTGTTATTATTATTACGTAATAAAACCTGACAGTTTTTAAGGTGTCACAAGACTTTCCAGATTATTGTTGTTCCTGTAACGAAAGAGACACCAACTAGTTCAAGTGCTACACAATATATGCTTTCTCCTATTAGGTTATTAGGGTGAGCAACACATTACAACGTCAATCAGAGAGCAAAAAAGCTGATCTTTCTCCCTCCCCCTGTGTCCAATAATTAAGTTATTGAAAGCAAACTTACTGTTCTAGCTCCTGTAACTTGCAAGAGATAGTCCTGAATGTCAGGCGTATCACTTCGGTTTGAGAGATCAATATATTCCAAATGCCCAGGCTTCAGGTGAAGTGATTCCAGAAGGTCGCAAGCTTTGTGACAGTAAGGACAGCCTGTCTTCCCAAATATCACCACTTTGTTAGGGGCGATCCTGCTCATGACAAATTGCTGGGCCATTGTGCACAGTGTCCGGCTTCTCGGCCACAAGCAGACAGTTCAGCTGTTTCCAGGAACACTAAAGATCACAGCAAGGAAGCAGAGAACGCAGCTGTTGTTACAGCAACTGTACTTGAGCTGGAGCTTTTATGAGCTACGAATTGCACTCCTCCTCTAAAGCCAACACCCCGGAGGAGGAGTCCTCCCCCCCTTCCCTGCTTCTGGCTTTTTAAAGCAAGAAGGACACTGAACACAGTGCAAACCCATATTTGTACTTCTACACAGGATGTGAAGTCATTCCTTCCCTAGAGGTTAGTGCCTTATACAACAGGGCTTGTCACACAATGTGTGTGTGTTGGCCTTGTTAACTATTATAGGAGAGGCTTGATGGCAGCAATTCTAAAGCCTATAGTCTTGCCTAACGTCCTTTGTGCAAGCAACATCTTTATAGGAGCGTGCACAGCTATTTGAAGAATTGAATGGAAAGATAAAATGTAAATCCCTCAAAGAAACAAAATGAAACCAGTAGGTTTGGCCAGCATTCAAAATGTGGTCTGAAGTGAGAAAACAAAAGAACCATTAAAAGAAAGACTAGAAGAATGGAAACAATCATGGTCAATGTCAAAGCTTTTCTTTTTTGTTTTTTACTATTTTTAATATAGAAGATTACTGACTGAACAAGCTGAAAACTGCTAAGGATTCGATGGAAGTCACACGCACACACACATATATCTTCTTTCTTCTCCTTTTATTCTCCTATTTAAAATTGACTATTCTTTCCTTTCCCCCCTACTTTTTCTTCACATCATTGTTCTCCCACTTTACTTGTAATAATAAAACTCTCCCCTTTTTCTCTTTCTCTTATTACACACACACACACACACACACACACACACACACACACACACACATATATATATATATATATATATATATATATATATATATATATATATATGGGGGGGGGGTCTGTTGAATCTCCACATGGATCTTTGAGTTTGGGTTGTGCTTCACTAACTGCATTGTCTGATTCCTGAAAATATTGCAAATAAGACCCTTCCACTCAGCTGAATAAAATCCCACATTATCTGCTTTGAACTGGGATATATGGCAGTGTGGACTCAGATATCCCAGTTCAAAGCAGATCTTGTGGGATTTTCTGCCTTGATATTCTGGATTATATGGCTGTGTGGAAGGGCCCTAAGACTCCAGGTTAGAGCTAACCTTTGCAATGACATAGGCTAGATCAGCATAGACCCATAAAATGAAGTTTGAACTACATTATATAGGTCTATTATTATATTTATTTCGCGCATTTCTACCCCGCCCTTCTCAACCCCCAAGGGGGGACTCAGGGCGGTTTACAAAAGGCACAATTTGATGCCAACATAAACATAACAATGAATAAAACATGTAAACAGCAATTGTAACAATTAAGACAGTCAGTCCATACATTAAAATCAATAAAAACAATCTAATGCTCAGCGTTCGCCATCTCATAGTCCGTAAATTCATTCCACATTGTCAAGTACTCTTGAATATGGTCATCATTGTCTACACTCACCATATAATGTAGGTCAAACTGCATTTTTGGCAGTGTAGATCCAACCAAATTGCGTATGTTCCTGATAATCAGATATACATCTTTGGGAGTGAGGTGGACAATCTTTGGTTTTCCAGTAAAAGGTCAAGAGGGGGACTTCTATTTCCTTCCTCAGCTGTGTAACTTCCTAAAAGGAAATCTGCACCCCACCTGGTTGTGTGGCTACACAACAACACCATCAAGCTGTGCATTTGGCAACTGTAGGAGAATGCTCAGTCAACAGTCTGGTAAGATCTTGGCCAAAGACTTCAGGTTAGCACACAGGTTTATAAACATTTGTAAACCATGGTAAAGCAGGTTGAATGAAAATCCCAGGGAGGATTAAATCAGACCCCAATGTGGTAAAACAGTATGTTGTGTATACCCAGTTATACATGATGTGGAATAACCAGATAATTTGAAATCTCATTTTTAATATCTCAATTGGAAGACTTTTCTTTATCATACTTCCTCACCAGGTATGGACAATTTTATTGCCAATAGTGGGTTTACAAGTAACAGAAATTACCTTTTGAACAATTGGTGAAACATAGATAGTGATCCTTGTTGCACTACCGTATAACCCAGTCATGGGCAAACTTCAGCCCTCCAGGTGTCTTGGACTTCAGCTCCCACAATTCCTGGCCTCAGGTCCCTTCCTTTTTCCCCTCAGCCACTTAAGCCACTCAGCTTAAGTGGCTGAGGGGGAAAACAGAAAGGGCCTGAGGCCAGGAATTGTGGGAGTTGAAGTCCAAAACACCTGGAGGGCTGACGTTTGCCCATGCGTGGTACAATCTCTCTATCCCAGGTGGAATGGGATACGTTCCAGGATTTCACATGGATTCATAAAACTGCGGATAATAGCAAACCATATTTAACAAATGGTATGTGCTGGAAGCATATTCTAGAATCACCTGGAGGACCTGGAAAATGCCTAGAGAGGACATATTTCATCAGGCACAGGTAAATGAAACTACAGGTACTGCTCTATGTAAATGGCTTTTAATTATGTTTTTATTGATGCTGTTTAACGTTTTTATTGGTCTTTTATGTTATTGCTTTATATGATTGCATGTTTTATACTATTTATTTTTATTGCTTAATTTATTTTATTTCATGGCATTGGTAAAGGTAAAGGTTTCCCCTTGACATTGACTCTAGTTGAGTCTGACTCTGGTGGTGGGGAGGTGGTGCTCATCTCCATTTTTAAGCCAAAGAGCCAGAGTTGTTAATAGACATCTCATAGGTCATGTGGCCAGCAAAACTGCATGGAATGCTGCTACTTTCCTGCTGGAGCTGTACCTATTGAGCTACTCACATTTGCATGTTTTCAAACTGCTAGGTTGGCAGAAACTGGAGCTAATGATGGGAGCTCACCCTGCTCTGTGGATTCAAACCGTCAACCTTTTGGTCAGCAAATTCTGCAACTCAGCGGTTAACCCACTGTGCCACCGCGGCCCTGTATGGCATTGAATATTTGCCTTTTAATGTTGTAAGCTGCCCTGAGGCCCCATGGGGAGGTAGGGCAAGGTATAAACAATGTTTGTTGTTGTTGTTGGGCCTACAAATATTGGGGTCATACTGTATACTAAATTCAGATTTAAACCTATCTCTGATGTTCCTTGCCTGACTTAACCAGAATCATACATATTTTATTATAATGTACACAAGCTTATCCATTTAGATACTCAGAACGATTCTGTAAGCTAATTTAATGTGAAATGGTAATTAATCAGCTGTGATAAGTAAAAAATAGCTTCCTCCTCAACTCCCTAAATTGCTTGGGAGGGAATTCTGAGAGCTCTAGTTCAAATACGTAATTCTGTTACTACTAGAACTAGTTCCTGGTTAGTGCTATCAACTAGTGCCAGATTTTAAACAAAAAGACAATACAGTTTTCACACTATACGTGTTTGCCACGTGGCCCCTTTTGACACCAGAAATAAGGGCATGGTTGATTTTTTTAAAATTTAGATAAGTCTATGAATAACTGTATTAAATAATAACACATACTATGTAAACCAAATGCATATTAGTTCACAACACTTGAAAATGCCTCTGAATGTATAATAGGAAAATATTATTTTATTTCACAGCACTAAGCTATACAAGGTCTGACCAGCTACAGTCATAAAAGGATATTGAGATCAATGGAGTATTGTTCAAACTCCCGCATGACTAATATTCATAGCATGGTCACTGACTTGTGAGCATATTGTGAAATCGTTTTCAAAATGCTGTGTAATGATGAATTGTTGGATGCGATTTGCTGGATTTATTGCTGGGATAGCATTTCCATAGCCATGCTTGGCAATCTATGTTGACACTGGCAAATGACAGTAAAATTGGTCAGATTCTGACTGTTTAGTTTAGAGGTTTGAATATTGGACTACAGCTCTTAGGAACAGGCTTCTATTCCTGCTCAGCAATGGAGACCCAAGGATGACTTTATTGCATGAACTATTCCCCTGCAATTGCACAATCACAGATAGAAAAAGCATATTAGGATGAGCACTGATGTTACAGTTTTCTTTATTCACACAACTTTCCTAATTTGGCAATTCATAGTTCTTCTACATACACTCATAATCTTCTTGCAGTTCTGCAATTTTATTTTATTTTATTGTTTTAGCAACTTCACAATTTCAGGAGGCGATTGCCACCGCTTTGATGTCGTTTTAATGCCAGTATGCCAACACAGAGCTGGGGATGCAAATTATAGACACCTGTGGAGACTACTTTAAATCCTTCTACTTCAGTGGTTCTCAACCTGTGGGTCTCCAGATGCTTTGGCCTTCAACTCCCAGAAATCCTAACGGCTGGTAAACTGGCTGGGATTTCTGGGAGTTGTAGGCCAAAACACCTGGGGACCCATAGGTTGAGAACCACTGTATCTACTTGGTATCAATAGTTTGGAGAAATTCAGCATTTGGATAGTTCTTTTGGAACCAGCACTTTACTGGAGGAAATTTGGAGTTGCCATATGGCTTCAGAATCTGGAGTCACCTCATAACCTGCCATTTGATATCAAAATGCAAAGAGATCTTATAGTACCTCAGAGGCTAATTGAGAAAACACAACTGGTAGATTAAATCTATTATTTATTTATTTATTTATTTATTTATTTATTTATATCCCGCTTTTCTCCCATGGGTGGGATTCAAATCTTCCTCAGATGCACGTGTTTTTGTTTCCAACTTTGTCTTTTCAGTTAATCTTGAAGGTCCTACAAGATCTCTTTCATGCCACAATGTTCCATTCATTCCCAGGCAAAGTGACCTAGGACACTTCTGCACTGCCATATAATCCAGTTCAAATAAGATAATCTGGATTTTATGTGGCAGTGTAGAAGGGGCCTAAGGCTTTGAATTGGAATATATAACTCTACACTGCCATATAATCCAGATTACCAAATCAGATAATCCACATTATGTGATTTAAAATGGATTATATAAATCTACATTGCTATATAATCCAGATTACCAAATCAGATAAATCACATTATCTGCTTTGAACAGGATTATATGAGTCTACACTGCCATATAATCCAATTCAAAGTAGATAATCTTGTGTTTATGTGGCAGTGTAGATGGGCCTCACTTTGAATCAAGGGGAAGACTTTGAACAGTTTGCTGCCTGGAGCAAAGGAAGGTGGTATACTAACCTTGCAGACCCAGAAACCACTTGGACTGACAGTTGAATCTTCTTAAATTATTTATTATGGGTTAACACCCGTTACTGATTCTGAAGAGAGCAGGCTATTTTGGGCACACATAGCTCTGCTCTCCAACAGACTAAGCTCTGGGAGTGAGCAAGAGATAGAAGGAACAACCAGAAGAGCTCCCATTCATATTGCCCAAGGTAGTTGCCCCACTTAGCCTACAATAAGGGCCAGCCTTACTAAGGGTTCATCTAAATTGACCATATAATGCAACAGGTATGCGACGCATGCCACTGAAGCATGCTGCATCACTCATTAAAGGGGCTAAAGCATATAAAGCATTAAATTTGGGGTAACCACAAAATAAACCTCTGGATGCACTGCGGTATGGCCACAATGTGACCACATCATATTTTGAAATTGGCTCCACAGAATGCAAATTTTGCTGTAGACACAAAATGCGCTGATGTGCATTGTAAAATTCAGAATGAGTTTTGGCTATCAAAAACATCCAAGTGCATAGCTGGGCAGCAGGTGACCATCTGACCTCCTGGGATTAGTAATTAAATACCTCCATTGCTGTCACCCTCTGTTTGTTTTTATCATTTCCTATGTGACTTAAGGAGCCCCCGGTAGCACAGCAGGTTAAAGTGCTGAGCTGCTGAACTTGCTGACCGAAAGGTCAGCTGTTCAAACCTGGGGGATGCGGTGAGCTCCCATTGTTAGCCCCAATTTCTGCCAGCCTAGCAGTTTGAAAACATGCAAATGTGAGGAGATCTATAGGCAATGCTCCAACAGGAAGGTAATGGCTCTCCGTGCATTAATGCCAGCCACATGACCTAGGAGATGTCTACAGACAACGCCGGCTCTTTGGCTTAGAAATGGAGATGATCACCTCCATCCTGTACTGGAAACAACTAGACTTAATGTCATGGTGAAACCTTTACCTTTACTTATGTGACTTAAAGTGAAGTGTGTCAGACAATATACATTGCTATCGCTATCATGTTTCTTACTATACAAATCTTTTAGATATTTCACTTTTCATTTCATTATCTAGATTGGAATTATCCTTAAATGCCAGTCATGCTCATGTGTACTTCTTGGCCAACACTTTAGATAATGACTTGCATCACTTTAAGTTAATAGCAGATTATATAGGAGATGAATCAGGTCATGTGCTCTGGCAAAAAAATTAGTCCACAGAGATTGCATATGCAAAAATTTGCTATTGCCTACTGATCGTTCATCAACATTTTGTTTCCTGAAGACTCCACTGTCAGGAGGAATTAAACTGAATGTAATTGGGTTTTTAAATAGTATTATGGTGCAAACTTTCTGTTGCCAAGTTACACTTTGGTTGTGAGCGGTTTGTAATGAGATACCCATCTGGAGGTGTGCCCTTCAATCAGGTTTTCTTTATACTTTCTAAGAACTCTTGAAAATGTTAATCTCTTTTTTAACCCTACCTTGCTGAACCTTTTTTTCAGATCTTGAAAATATGCACAAAATCCTAGTATCTCTAGTCACTTCACTGAAAAACAGTTGCTGTTGTTTCTTATGAATCAGGAGGTGAGAGCATAGGCTCCTCAGCTTGAAAATGGAGAAAATCACCTCCCAGGGCCAGAGCACATGACCTCTAGATGCTGGAAATGAAAGAAGCATTGCCTTTGTTTGTGATTGTGTGTCTCATGTGATTGTAAAGGCATTAAATGTTTGCCTATATATGTAAATGGGGAGAATTTGCCCTAGGGGAGAAGGGTGGAATATAAATAAAGTGTATATTATTATTACTATTATTATGTCATGTTATAAGTGTGATTAGTGTGTATTTTCCTGCAAAATAGGTTTTTCCAGGTGTAATATTTCTCAGAAATTGTTATCCCTTGCATAAAAACTAATATGCAGCTGAGATGATGATGATGATGATGATTTGAAATACAACAAGATTAGAACACAGCAAATAAGATCACTATGCTGTTTCTTGTATTGGATCACACATCTGACACTTCCCAAGTATCTAGGACGATGTGATATATCGGCGAATAATGCATGCAGATTCTAGTAGGGTGGCCTTCTGCAGCTGCCAGATGGTAGTTTTGTCAGTGCCAATTGTGTTTAAGTGCAGGCCAAGGTCCTTTTTTATGTATTTTTATTGAAGTTTTCAAAATACATCATCTAAAAATAGAATACAGCATAAAAGTGAAGGGTATGGGGGAGGGGGGTTAGGTGAGTGCAGGATTTAAAAGAAGGGTATTATACATGAAGAAAAAGAAAAAAGGAAAGAAAAAAAAGAGAATATATATAAGTGTGGTTACTAAAAACTACATTGACTTCCATTCTTCTTCTTGGCGGCAGTCTATATTTTGCTGTATTTTCTCCCTTCACTCGTCTAGGGAGTTTTCCTGTAAGATTTTTTCTGCACCCAGTGTACCAATCACCACTGGAACCACATTTACTGGCTTGTGCCAGAGTCTTTGCAGTTCAATCTTTAAATCCTTGTATCGTGTCATCTTTTCCAGTTGCTTCTCTTCAATTGTGCTCTCTCTTGGGATTGCAACATCAACGATCCATACTTGGTTTTTTAACACGATCGTGAGGTCAGGAGTATTGTGCTCCAAAACTCTGTCAGTCTGAATTCAGAAATCCCAAAGTAGCTTGACGTGTTCATTTTCTGTAACTTTTTCAGTTACAGATCCTACCAGTTCTTTGTTGCAGGCAGATGGTGTTTGTGGCACAAGTTCCAATGGATCATCTGAGCAATGATATTATGCCTCTGCTTATAGTCTGTCTGTGTGATCTTCTTGCAGCAGCTGAGGATGTGATCTATTGTTTCATCTGCTTCCTTGCAGAGTCTACACTTGCGATCTGTTGTCAACTTTTCAATTGTGGCTTTGATGGCATTGGTTCAAATGGCTTGTTCTTGGGCTGCCAGAATCAGGTCCTCCGTCTCCTTTTTCAGAGTTCCATTTGTGAGCCACATCCATGTTTTTTCTTTGCCAATTTGGCTCTCAATTTTTCCTAGGAACTGTCCATGGAGAGTCTTCTTTTGCCAGATGATGATGATGATTATACCATGATCTGAGGAACCCCCAGAAATCTTTTGTGGAATCCTAAGGTTAAGAAATCCTACTGGCTCAGGAAGAAACCCCCAATAGATTTGCCAGGTGTCCCTTATTATGAAGGGACCTGTGCCCTGTTTCAGTTTTGGAAAGTTACTCTTTTATAAAGGTAGAATAAGATACCCCCATCTCAATCCAAAGGCAACAAGATGAACACGTGAAACCTGCTAGTGAAAACTAGAGCTGACTGAAAAGTATATATTAAGGAAGGGAAAAAAAAGGGGGGGGGGGTGAAGGGAAGGAGTGAGCTTCCTTCTCAAAGTAAAGTTGTTTTGAGGATTGCCAACACCCTTACATTTCCCTTGTATCTTTTTCCTTCCCTCTAATTGGAAGGTGTGGCTCTGGATTGGATTGTTAAATGACATATGATGGGCACAAACCTACCAAACTCTTTTCTTTTCTGGGCATGGAATAACACTTTGCCTTCTCATGATTTTTGAGAAGATGCCAGGCTCAAGGTGGGGCAGGGGGAGGGGCAAACCACAATCAGATTTTCATGTTCTTCTAGTGTTGGATTGCTCTATGGCTTGAAAAAAACATTCTCAGTATTCTTTGAATGTAATTTTCCTGCTTCTTGCCAGGGTGTTGGACTGGATGGTCCACGAGGTCTCTTCCAAGTCAATGATTCTATGATTCAGTAGAGATCTCTTTTATGACTGCAACTGGTACCTCTGTCAGTTCTGTGTAGGTATCAATTAGCTGAACACACCCAAAGGATTGCATCCGGTGGCTGTCACAAGGGCTAGAGACTTGCTCTTAAAATATATGCAAAATTTAGAATCCAGGCTAGATGACAGTCCAGATGAGCACCAGGTAATATTGCTAGAATGCAGGTGAAATCTGGCTAAACAGCAGGGATGGCAACCCTACTCACATGTAATATATATACTTTGGAATGAGTACCCCTAGAGGAAGGCAAAGGCAACACATCTCTGAACAAATCTTGCCCAGAAAACCCTATGATAGGATAATTTTAGGGTCCCCCTAAGTCAGAAAGGACTTCATGGCAGAAGTCGTGGTTCCCTAAATGAACAAGGTTTGCCTACAGGTATGAAAGTACTATGCACTGGGATATATCCCCGAACCATAGCAAAGATCAGTTTCTGGCTCTCTCTGTGTAGATGTTTCCTTCAAAGAGCACATCAGTGATTCATTATCTTACTGTCACTAAAAAGTAGGTCAAGATGGAAGTCTGAATAGTCCAAGGTCACACTATGAGATTCACACTTGAAGGTATTTGACTATCCCAGCACTTCCATGACTATACATTTGGTTACAACGTGGAATCACAGAAGAGGCCATCTAATCCAATCTCTGGGTCATCTAATCCAACCAGGACCTTCTAATCCAACCCCTGCCATGCAGGAACACAACAAAACCCTCTTGATATGGTAAAAGGTAAAGGTTTCCCCCTGACATTAAGTCCAGTTGTGCCTGACTCTGGGGATTGGGGCTCATGTCCATTTCTAAGCCGAAGAGCCGGCGTTGTTCGTAGACACCTCCAAGGTCATGTGGCCGGCATGACTGGCTTGATAGATTTATTTATTTGTGTCAGAACCGAATTGAGGGTGCAGTTTGTGTATATTTAAAAGCACAAACAAAGTTTAAAATTTGGCATTTTATTAAATGTCCTTTGATCAGTAGCTGGCCATTTGGAGTGCCTCTGGTGTTGCGATAAGAAGGTCCTCCATTTTGCACGTGGCAGGGCTCAGACTGCATCATAATAGGTGGTCTGTGGCTTTCTCTTTTCCACACTTGCATGTCATGGACTCCACTTTGTAGCCCAATTTCTGAAGGTTGGCTCCGCATCTTGTGTTGCCAGAGAGCAGTCTGTTCAGCACCTTCCAAGTTGCCCAGTCTTCTGTGTGCCCAGGATTGAGGTTCTGGGTTTTAGACTGCCACTTTTGAACTCTCGCTTGCTGAGGTGTTCCTGCAAGTATCTCTATAGATTTTAGAAAGCCGTTTCTCAATTTAAGGCATTGATGCACTGGCTGATATCCAAACAGGGGATGGGTTGATGATGTCACTGCCTTGGTCCTTTCATTATTGGCTTCTACTTCCCGGAGGTGGTGCAATACTGGCTAAACAGTACAATTTCTCCAGTGGTATGGGGCATAGACATCCTGTGATAATGCGGCATGTCTCATTAAGAGCCACATCCAATGTTTTAGAGTGGTGAGATGTGTTCCACACTGGGCATGTGTACTCAGCAGCGGAGTAGCAAAGCACAAGGGCAGACGTCTTCACTGTGTCTGGTTGTCATCCCCAGGTTGTGCCAGTCAGCTTTTGTATGATATTATTTCTAGTGCCCACTTATTGCTTGATAGTCCACCATGTTCTGAAATCTATAGAAAAGCCTTTAATGAGAAGGCGGGAAAGTGTCTGCTGCCTTTCTATTTCTTATTATTGTGTTTTTATTTTTTTCTGTTTTAAAACAGTGATGTTTTAATATAGTAGTTTATCTAATTGTTTTTAATTAGGTTTTAAGTCATGTGCCTCTTTTACATCCATGCCGGCCACTGCCTTGGGTTCCATTTTGAATGCAGGGCTCCTGTTTTATCAGTTTTCCTGTTTCACTGTACTTGGTGTCTTTTGCCTTGCCAATGATTTGCAATTCATTTGGCATTTTTTAATAACTGAAAGGGTCAGAATATAAATGTTTGAAGGAAAACAGATAAATAAATAAATACATTTCCTTATTCTATTCTGTGCTTATTCTAGCACAAATACTCATTACAAGTTGTTGCTTCTCACCTGTGTAAAGAGGAAGAAAATCTTTTTGTGACCCAACTTGATGTTCTGTTTGTGACTCAACATTTCCTCTTGGGCCCAAGGCCAAGTTAATGAATTGCAAATGCCGTGCTCTCAAGGCTAAACTATATGCTACATTTAATATATAATGCATTGCTGAGCTTCATTATTTTTCTTAGTTCAAAGTATGTAAGTGGAGACTGAACATATTTGTGCAAATGCAAGATTTTTTTTGTCCCATCGTGGGACTAAAAAAATCCCATTAAAACAAAATTATTCTTTTTTCCCCTTTACCTGAGGAAACTGGTAGAAAGGTTACCACTAAGTTTCCATTACTAATATGTGATTATTCCCATTCACACCAGAACTGCATATACCTTAGAGAAAGAAGGAAAATGGTATGCCATTTTACCCTATGTTTTGAATATGATTAATAGTTTAACTGAGTTTTGATGTTAGCCTTTTGCAGTTTTTCAGTAAGCTAAATGTGTAAGGCGCCTTGAAAGAAAAGGCAAAATATAAATAAAGTTAATCAAAATTTTAAAATCACCATCATCACATTTTCAGACTTTAAAAAAAAATCTATTACACCTTTATTGCCACCGGGTTGTTGTGAGTTTTTTGGGGTGTATGGCCATGTTCCAGAAGTATTATCTCCTGACGTTTATTGACAGCCTTTCTAGTAAGAGTAGTCATCAAGGCAGCTAAAAAGAAAAGATGTAGATAATATGCAGAATTTTAGGAGAAATTTTGCAAAGACCTTTATATATAGAGGAATTGTTGTTGTTGTTGTTGTTGTTGTTGTTGTTGTTATCTTTATTTTTATCCTACCTTTCTCCCCATAGGGACTCAAGGCAGCTAACAATGACATGAAATAGGCTTGTGTGCCACAATTGCCTTTAAAGACCTTAAGGATTAAAGTTTCTCTAAGAACTATTTTGCTGAATACATTTCAAAGGAGCTCCTGGTGGCACAGTGGGTTAAACCCCTGTGCCGGCAGGACTGAAGACTGACAGGTTGCAGGTTTGAATCCGGGGAGAGGCGGATGAGCTCACTCTATCAGCTCCAGCTCCTCATGTGGAGACATGAGAGAAGCCTCCCACAAGGATGATAAAACATCAAATTATCTGGGCGTCCCCTGGGCAACGTCCTTGCAGATGGCCAATTCTCTCACACCAGAAGTGACTTGCAGTTTCTCAGGTCGCTCCTGACACGACAAAAAAAAAAAAAAATTCAAAGCTAGAGTTAATTGAGAATGTATGGCCTTGAAATGTGTAAAGATGACCCTACAATTCGTATGGTTGGCCGCTGTCCACTCACTGGCTACTTGGCTGCTGTCCACCTCCTTGGCTTATGTCTCATGTGCTGATTTGACTAATTAAATGGTGTTATTATTTATGTACCTGGGGGATAAGACACCTAAGTCAAACAAAGTAGCTAATAATTAGTTGAGGCATCTCTATAAACCCTGTCAATTTGGTCGAATGATGAACTTCACTGCAGACTGAGACTGGTAAAGGTGCTACAGACTTGGCATTTTACCAATATATCTCCATTTTTCCCTTCCTTCCTTCCTTGCCCTCCTGCTTTCTTCTCACTAGCCGTACCACACTTTGCAAAGAAACAGCATAAGTAACACTTATTCCAGATAATTTCTACAAAATGTAACTACTAGCCAAAACAAGTGATTACAAGCAACTTGTTACTTACAGGCTGTGTTGGAAACAGAACAGTAGCCATTAAAAGTGTCTTATCATAGAAATCACATCCTTCCTTCAGCTGGCCTTGTTCTGGAGACACCATTCAAAGACACTGGCTTTGGGTGCAGTTTATTTTCCATCTCCAGTCTGGGGATGTGCTGGAGGAAAAGGGAACTTGGATCTGTTGTTTGTGTGTCTGGCTATTCAATGCTAATCGAGCTGGCAAATTGCAACATTCACACTTGTTTCAAACAGACAAGAGTTCTTTCTCCCACCCTGGACATTCCACAGATATAGAAACCTCACTTATCTAATTTCCAACAGACCTCACACATCTGAGGATGCCTGTCATAGATGTGGACAAGACATCAGGAGAGAATGCTTTTACAACATGGTTGCACAGCCTGGAAAACTCACAGTGACCCAGTGATTCCAGCTATGAAAGCCTTTGACAATGCATTGCCTTCAAGTTGTTTCCAACTTATGACAGACTTAAGGTGAATCTATGACTGGGCTTTCTTGGCAAAATTTGTACAGGGAGAGGATATTGCCTTTGCCTTCCCCTGAGGCTGAGATAGTGTGACTTCCCAAGGTCACTCAGTGGGTTTCCATGGCCAAGTGGGGATTTGAATCCATATCCAAAATTATAGTCCCGTGCTGAAATTACTACACTATACTGCACTATCTTTCCAGGCAGTCAATAACTCATTTGGATCTAGCAGATCAAGAACCATCTCTAGGCTATCATCATGTTTGTATTGCTCTTAACTACCACCAGAACGCCATAGGTGGGCCCATCAATTTCTGCCTCTAGAAGCTCAAGAGTCTAAAAATCCTAAAGGCATCAGATATGGTCTGAGCTTGGAAGCTTGGCTGGGTCTGGCCTGGCTGGTACTTGTACTGGATATTTGCCAAGTATGACTAGGTACTGTAAGCTATATTTCAGAGGAACTATGAGTAATCCTCAGAGTACTCTTTTCCTAAGAAAACCTTGTGAAATTCATAGTTCTGGAGTTGTAAGAAGCCATAAGGGCTATCCAGTTCAACTGCTGCCATGCAGGAATACACAATCAAAGCACTCCTAACAGATGGATATTGAAGTTCTGTTTCAAAATGCTGACTTTGTTGTCGAACAATTCACTCCACCCCTGAGATTTATAGTTCACCAAGGACACCTAAGCCAAATAAGATGAAATAATTTATTTTCCCTTTTCTGTGAGGCCCCTGTGATGGACCAGCAGCAGTATATGTGTGTGTGTGTGTGTGTGTGTGTGTGTGTGTGTGAATGAAGGAACATGTAGATCTGCAGCAGTAAGTCTCTTGCAAAGGCAAATGCTCCACAACTTTTAAATAGAATATATCCTTCCTCACTGCCTCTGCTTGCATTGAACCAGCTTTTGCTCATATTATATCTGTATTGTTTACTCTCTATTCATGTGTGTTTGTGTGTGTGTATCTCAAAATGTGTCAAAAATATGATTTCTGCCATAGTCAGCTACAGGGTCATCACATTCCCTTTACCTCATAATAGGAATTTCCTGGACTCTCAGGGGAGGAGTAATACTTAAACAAAGGTGACTACCAAGGACTCATTGGGTGTGTGTGCTCAGCTCAGCAGGAGATTTATGCGCACACTTTGAATTTCCTTATTTGACACCTAAATCTTGATTACAGGAGATCAAGACTAAACCACTAACAACCATCATATTTGTATCTATACTTCATGACTTTCAATATAACTTTTATCTGTATGTATAATACATCTATTTCCTAGATTAATAAATTGTATAAACTTTTAAATCAAAATATAACCAGATAGGCCCAGAGAAACTTCACCTCCCTGCAGAGAAACTTCCTGGATAGGCAGGGTGGGCAAACCCCCTGGGCCTTTTTCCAAGTCAAGGCAATTGGCCAGACCCTTTGTCCACATATATATGCAGAGATAGGTTATATCCAGTCAAACTCAAACATATTTGTCTAGCTGTTTCTTTGTCTACATATATCAAAATTCTTTTGTTGAGTGCCAAGCCTTTGAGTACCCAAGATCAATATCCCTGTCTTACATCTTTGTTTGGCATCAAACTGGACACTTGAGCCCACCAAAAGCCATCAACATATATTTGCTTTGTGTCTCCCAGGCTGTGCCCTTCCAGGGGGGTAACTATGCAGCTGATTGGTCCTTCACTCTGACCAATCCCAGGCTGCTCTTCTCCCTAGCCAGCCTCCTTCTTGGCCAACCAGAGGAAGGGGTGAAAAGTCTGAATAGCTATCAAAATGCATGAGATACCCTGTATATCTCTGTATTTTTATGCTTGTATTTTTGTTCCTAGCCTTATATGCATCCTTTCTGGTCAGATAGTAATTAAATATCTGTGGGCTGTCTTCATCACTGATGAGTGTGTTTAATCTGAAACTTTGGGTGTTAGTGTAAATGCTCACCAGGCAGGACCCTCCTTAACCATAGTCTAAATTCTACCTCAAGTTAACTGGTAAATTGAAGGCCCACACAACCATTAGAGGCTTGTAAGGGTGAGTCCAGGTTACCTACAGGATAACCTTCTCCCATACATCCCACTCCTTAAGTCACCTAGGGGCCATCTACCCCAGCCAGCCAGAACCTAACTGGCAACCATCACGCAGAGGACTTTTTCATACCCAAAGGCTATGGTATGACCTAAATCTGCTGTCAAAATTTAAAATAAAATTAAAGACCCAGCTCTTCTGAAAGGCCTATCAAGTCAATTTTAAGTTGTGAATTTTAATCTGCATTCCATCAGTGGATTTAAACTTGTATTTTAACTCAGTACATCTTGTTGTATGTGTTTTAATAGTGTTTTGTCTCTTGTTTTATCTCATGTTTCTCCCTGTACCTCGAGCTGCAGGGAGAAATAGGTAATGCATTTGTTATTATTGTTAACATTATTATTTATACCCCACTTATTGTATTACTACTGCTACTACTATTACTATTCATTTCCACTCATAGATTTGTTTTGTGTCAGCAGGGATGCAGACCTGTTTTACTGTATGATCAGCTGACATGCTGGTATGTTATGCTGTATTTCCAAATTGACCCTGATTTATGGTGATCCCATCCCAGGGTTTTCTAGGCAAGATTTATTCAGAGGTGTTTTGCCAGTGAACATCCCCCAGTGTACCAGAAAGTGCCCCTTTTTGGAATACAGCTCACAGAATCTCCCATCTAGGATTATGACTAGATTGGGTGGCTGGGTGGGTAGGTAAGTGGGTAGCTTTTCCAAGATCTGATAGTGATTGACTGCTTTGCTAATTAGTTTATAAGCTTCCTGCAGCAGGAGAGATGACTGCACAAAGAGACAGCTTGGGTATCTAGCAAACAGAATAAAACAAAACAACACCCACCACTGTTTAGGAGATGTTGAAGGATTACGACATCAAATGAATATACTAGTGATTATGATTTCAAGAATATTTCTAAGGGAATATAGGGCCTGCATTACAATAAGATTGTGGTGCTGTTTTTAATGATCAACTGGACCAGGATAAGTACAAAAACAATCTCTTCCTTTTTGACACACCTAGCCATGTCGCCTTGCCTCATTTTGGAGCAATCAATAATGGGGACAGAGTAGGAAGGGTGGAAGATCTCAATGAACAGAGACTATAAATTAAGTTGTCAATCTATCAATGGTGCAACTTGAGCTCCCTATATTTTCAGTGGCTGACATCCCATGAGGAATTACAGCAGCTATAAATAACTCTGTTGCTCTGTCTCACTGCTGGGGTAACAGTAGGCAAACATCTGTATTGTAGCTATAGCAACCTCTCCTGGTTGAATGCATAATATATATAATTTGAAGATGGAAATGGCAGATCTCACCATTTATTTATGTATTTTAGAAGGAATTTAGAGCAATCCTTCATTCATTTACTTAGAAGTAAGGTCCTATGAGTTCCATATTCCTACCGGTCTATGAGTGTATAAAATATCATTTTGTGCAGCACTTTTATTCCCGCTTACTTGAGAGTACATTCACCGAGTGTAATCCAGAATTTTAGGGTAGACACATATAGCATTGTGCACTCTTTTGGCTAATGAATCAGAATGGACTTTCTTCTAATAAATTATTTTTTTGTAACAAATCTATTTGTTACAAAAGTAGCAGAAATACATGCTTTCTTTGGATTTGACATTCCCCTCTTTTTCTAATATTCACCACCAAACTTTGCTAATGATAGAGATTATTAATGAAGGGCAGAAGCAGCAAAATTATAATTTCTGTGAGAGTAAAATTTTGGGGGTGTATGCACAGCGGAAGAGATTGCTAGATCAAACAGACACAGGACTCCAAAAATTCCAGGACTCTGTAGTTTTCCAGTTTCAAAATAACACAAAGTTTACTCAGTACATCCACACACGTCTATTCTAAGCGGGCAAAAACCAGGAACTACAAAGCACAGCACAAAACAGTTTTCTGAACATCTGCATATCCCACTTCTCTGGCCGGATCCTCCCTTTTTCTTCCCAGCCAGAGATCGCATTATCTGACTTCTGTCAAGGTTACTTTTTCTCTGCCTCTTTGCTTCTCACAGTATTTCTCATGCACAATTTAACATAACAGAATCCATATTAAATTACATCTTAACCCATACTTAATCATATAGAAACACATTGAAAAACACACATGCATACCTTCAATAATTCTGACAATTTCTACAATATAAAATGAATTCTGTTAAATCAGTGGTTCCCAACCTGTGGTCCATGGACCACCAGTGGTCTACAAGAATGAAAATATGGTCTATGGCCTCACCATTACTACACCGCTGCCTCAAAACCATGTGGCAATAAGAGCGACTGGTCTTGCAAAACCATCTTAGAGTGCCAAGGCAATGGGGATGCTGGGAGGGGAAAGGCTGACTACTCAGGAAAGATTAATACTACCACATCATCTCTAGATTATTAAATATGGTTTTCTGTGGGCGAACAGGTGATGACTACTGGGTGGCATATGTTCTGTATCAGACACTAGAGCTGATGTGGTCTTTCCAATGCAGTTTTCTGAATCAGCACCCCAAATAAACAAACTGAACCTAAAGTTGACCAAAAACTGATTCATAACCCTTTTGGTACTAATGTTGGAGAGTGGTTCCTGGTCACAGTGGTCTCTTGTCAAGTGGTCCCTGGTCAAAAAAAAAAAAAAAAAAAAAAAGGTTGGGAACCACTGTGTTAAATGCTGACTTTGAAATGTCAGCTACAGAATAAATACCTAACAGTTGAGGACAGGAGGAGCTCAGTACATTTCTGGGAAATTGAAACTTTGTCCAGCATCTTAGGTTTTTTAGAAATAAATGGTATGACTGGTATCCTGTTGCTGACTTGCTGGTGTATTATAATGTGTCTTCAAGGTGACCCTGATTTATGGTGACCCCTTTCCAGGGTCTTCTAGGCAATATGTATTAAGAAGTGTTTTGCCAGTGTCTTCAACTGAGGCTAAGAGAATGTGTTTGCTAAAAGTCATCAAGTGGTTTTCTGTAGCTGAGTAGGCATTCAAGTTATGGTTTCCCAGAGTCTTAACCCAACATTCAAACCACTATTCCAGGAATCCCCAAACTAAGGTCTACTTGTCTGAATATATCTCCCTCTATGTCCCACCTCGCAGTTTAAGATCGTCTGGGGAGGCCCTGTTCTCAGTCCCGTCAGCTTCGCAAATGAGATTGGTGCGGACAAAGGACAGGCCCTTATCGGTGGTGGTCCCCTGTCTGTGGAATTTGCTCCCCAGCGAAATTTGGTCGGCTACACCCCTTCTTTCTTTTAGGAAGAAGCTTAAATCATGGTTCTGGGACCAGACTTTTGGACAGCAGGAAAGACAGCACTGTAATATTTGAAGAATTGACTGTAGACGTGCTCTGAATTGGGTCTTGGTTGTTTAATTGGACTGGAAATGGTTACGTAGTTTGATAATAATGTTTTATTTTTTTTTAATTTAATGTTTTGCTTATTGTTTTAATTTGTTTGTTGTATTTGTTTGTATGTTGTGGCATCAAATTGTTGCTGGTTTGTAAGCTGCTCTAAGTCCCCCTTCGGGGGTTGAGAAGAACGGGGTATAAATGTTTGAAATAAATAAATAATAAATGTGGGCCAGATGTGGCCCTCCAAGGTCATTTACCTAGCCCCCACTCTAAACTTTAGACTTAGGGTTACCTTATGTTTGAAATGATTTGAAGGCACACAACAACAACAAAAAGTCTAATTAATTTGTCCATCTCATCAGCCAAAAACAGGACCACACTTCCTATTCAAATACTGTTAAGCTTATGTTAGTTAAAATGGTTCTTCATTTTAAATATTGTATTGTTCTTTCATTTTTTTTGTACTACAAATCAAATATGTGCAGTTATATAGGAATTTGTTCATGTTTTTTTTCAATCTATAGTCTGGACCCCCCAACAGTTTGAGGGACCATGAACTGGCCCTCGGCTTACAAAGTTGGAGGACTCTTTCACTATACCATTCCAAAGCCATATGAAACAGTGGAAACCTTACAGCATAGGTTCAAGATAACTTTCAAATAACTAGGAAATGTGGTACTGAGTATTCAAGTCAATACTGGTTTGGTGATCAGGCAGATAGAAAATGAGAGGGAAAAAATAACAAATTGGTATAAATCATGACTGTAGATGGGCAGTGGTTCTCAACCTGGGGTCCCCAGATGTTTTTGACCAACAACTCCCAGAAATCCTAACAGCTGATAAACTGGCTTGGATTTCTGGGAGTTGTAGGCCAAAAACATCCAGGGACCCAAGGTTGAGAGCCACTGAGTTAAACCCTTGTGCTGCTGAACTGTTGACCTGAAGGTTGGCTGAACTGCTGACCTGAAGGCTGGCAGTTTGAATTTGGGAGATGGAGTGAGCTCCCATCTGTCAGTTCCAACTTCTGTAAGTAGATAAATAGGCACCACTTCGGTGGGAAAAGCCAAAGAGATGCTCCAAGCAATCTTGCCGGCCACACAACCAGGAGGTGAAAAGACAGGCTCCTCGGCTTGAAAATGGAGAAAAGCACCTCCCCAGAGCCAGAGATGACCACCGCTTCCAGAAGCCAGCAATGAAAGGAGAAGCCTCTGCCTTTGTTTGTGTTTGTGTGTCTCATTGTATAAGATTGTAAAGGCAGTGAATGTTTGCCTATGTATGTAAATGTTGTAATCCACTCTGAGTCCCGTAGGGGAGAAGGTTGGAATATAAATAAAAGTGCATTATTATTATTATTATTATTATTATTATTATTATTATTATTATGTGAATCTGATATTTAATGTGCAGTTCTACAAAACAGTAGACAATCATTTCAGGATTCTGGACAGGATCTCTCTTACAAAAAAGAAAACAACAGATAATCATGGGCTTGAACTGGTAATCCTTTGTAGTGCAATTATATTGAATGGATAATTAGAGGAATCCATTCTCCTTGCTCACGAAAAAAACTATGCTCTTGAAATCTCTGAAAGAAGGAGATCACATACTTCTCCCTGACTCCTTATGCAACGATTCAACTGCTCTTTTGCCATATTGCAGCAAAACGGATGCTGTCTAGAAATAGGTTTTGACATGCAGGCCGCCTCTGAGTTGGTTTCTGTGACAAAAATATACCAGGATAGCCTCTATTATGGAAGCATGTAAATTATTGCTTACTTGCAATTGCTTTAAGGCAAAATTTGTATTACATTGCAGTTGTAACCTAGTGAAGATAACTTCACTCATTTTGCACTAATGATGAAACAACCAAGATAAAACATTAGTGGTTTGTGGCCACATTAAATGGTAGCGGAGGAATATCACATGGTTCAAATGCTGATTTGTGCAATGCCTTTGTGCTTTGTTGCGTGGGTTGAGATGACGTCAACGTGTGAGAATGTTCTTTACTACACTGTAACAATGTGTGGCATTTAGAGTTTTTAAATAAAAGATAACTTAAAGTACGGTATATTCTGGCATATAAGACGACTGGGAGTATAAGGTGACCCCCAACTTTTCCAGTTAAAATATAGAGTTTGGGATATATTCGCCATATAAAACTACCCCTCTTCTAACACACACTCATTTTTTTTAAAAAAGCATCAGATTTGATTTCAATATGGTAATTTTTCTATTACTGTACCTCCTTCTCTGTCTCTCAGATCTCACACATGTGCACCTGCACCGCTTCACTGCAGTCTTCAGGAGCGAGATCTGAGAGGCAGAGGAGGAGGTCAGACAGGTAAAAGAGGTGTGTTTGTCTGGGACCAGAGCCACTCTATCTCTTTTTTCCATACCCTGGGTGCCTCGGATGCCTGCAGCTTGCGCCGCCCTTCACTTACACCTTCCTGGTGAGGTGTCCTTGCACCATCGGGACCGCATTAAGTCCATGAATCCTGATGAATGGATTTTCTTCTACTGTACTTGTGCAGCGTCGCCCTTAATGCTTTCATACAGTCGCTGCATATGGCAGGGACACAGCCATTGCCATTTTTGTGCTCCCCCCACCATATGCGGCAACCACAGATTCTCCAATCCGATTGGAAGTTTCAGCACCCGCTCTATAAGACTACTCCCGTGTATAAGGCTACTCCAGCATATAAGACTATTCCAGCGTATAAGACTACTCCCACGTATAAGATGACCCCTGACTTTTGAGAAGATTTTCTTGGGTTAAAAAGTAGTCTTATACACCAGAATATACGGTATCTATTTTGCTTATTTTTGAGAAATTAAAAAAAACTAAAGAGTAATGTTGTGCTGGAACCCAATTACATTTTGGGGTCTTGGAAATTACACCTAATTACTTTCAAAGAGAAACTTGTCAAACAGTAGTTAGGCTCCTCTTGATGAACTTCACTATCTTGACAGAATCACAAAATCATAGAATCTGGAAATTGGATGGGGCCCTATAGCTATCAGGTGTATTTGTGCAATAAGCTCTTTTCACAACAGCATACAGGCATTATACAAACTATCCAGTAGGTGGAAGCATTGTACCACTAAAACATTTACATTTTGTTTAAATAATGGGAACTAGAGCTGCTTGCACACGTATTTGAGATTCACTGGGATATCTTGAGCAGACATTCCAAATTGTAATCAAGGCGGAGTAAATATTTTGGAAGCAATAGTCAATAAATTATAATGGATTCCAACACTTATAAATTCTGTCATCATGGTAATTTATAAACAATGGCTCAGCTATAGAAATCCAACGATAACTGTCATTGTGTTGTTGAAAGCTTTCATGGCTGGAATCACTGGTTTGCTGCGAGTTTTCCAGGTTGTATGGCCAAGTTCCAGAAGTATTCACTCCTGAGGTTTGGCCCACATCTACGGCAGGCATCCCCAGAGGTTGAGGGATCTGTTGAAAGCTAGGCAAGTGAGGTTTATATATCTGTGGAATGTCCAGGGTGGGAGAAAGAACTCTTGTCTGATTGAGGCAAGTGTGAATGTTGCAAATGCTAATGTTGCAAATCGTTATCAAGGTGGCAGCAGAAGAGGTGGTGAGGAGGAGAAGGCCACCGCCAAGTGGATGGAGCGTCCCTACTTTGCAGCATCCTCCTCCTACTCACCACCTCCTCTGCTCCCCACCTTGGAGGACCTTTGGGCTCCATTGATGGCACTGCCAGAATGCGCTGAGGCCTGGCAGTGCCATCAACAATGTGCCCAAGGGGCCTCTAAGGAAGCAGCAGTGGAGGCAGCAAGGAGGAGGAGGCCACAGCGGAAGAGCCCGGAGACAAACCCCAGGGTAAGGCCCAGTGCCTGGCTCTCCCTCCCCTCCTCCTCTTCCTCCTCCTTCCTCCCTGGGGAGGGAGAGGGAAAAAACTGCGAAACAGCGAGTCCACAATAAGCGAACTGCAATGTAGCGAGGAAACATTGTATAGCCCGGAAGATTCACAGCAACCCAATAGCTGTCATTGATTCTGTACAACTTAGGGTTCATCTACATGGGATTAATATCGTGCTCTCACTGTAGTTTGCTCTCCCGCTGGATCTATACTTCCCTGAATGGCAACTTAAACTCTACTCTTCTCCTTGAAGCTGCAGGAGTTTGTAGTTAACCTCTTGAAATTATTCTGTTTGCCAACTTCCAATTTAAAAGGGCCATCGACATTTTGTAGAAATGTACTTTTCTGTCAGAGTGACTTGTAAGTGGATGTGTCAATACAATCAAGAATTTATTGGTTTACAGCAAACATGGGCAAACAAAGACCTCGGGGCTGGATGCGTCCTCCTGGATGCTTCCCTCAGGCCCTCCTCATTTTCCTGTCCTCTTGGTAGAAGAACACAGTGACCCACTGCATCCTTATGCCAAAAAGATGGGGGAGGAAGGCACATAGCAGCTGAAAGCCCTCTGGAGCGCTCTCAACCACTGGTGTCTCAACTTTCTCCTGGCATAAAGATGGTGAGCACAATTCAAAGTGCTGGTCTTGACCTATAAAAACCTATATGGTTCTGGCCCAGCGTACCTGTTCAAATGTATCTCCTTCTACATCCCACCTCAGAGTTTAAGATCTTTTAGGAAGGCTCTGCTCTCAGCCCCGCCTCTGTCACAAACGCACTTGGCAGGGATGAGGGACAGGGCCTTCTCGGTGGTGGCCCCCACTTGTGGAATTCACTCCCCGGTGAAATTATTGACGTCCCTCCTTTCCTTTAGAAAGAAGTTAAAAACATGGGTGTGAGATGAGGCCTTTGGGTAATCTTGCAATGACAGTGATGACAATCACTATGGAAATGGACTATGGACATGCTTGATGGAGTCTCTAACTACAGAATTCAGCTCAGATAAGGCCACCAGGCTGTTATTGAAACAGAAACAGATTTTACTTAATGTGATTTAATGTTTTAAATGTATGTAATAATTCGATTTTATTATGCATTTTATTATTGGAGGCATCGAATTGTTGCCGGCTGGAAGTCGCCCTGAGTCCACCCCCCCCCCGGGGGGGGGGGTTGAGAAAGGTGGGGTACAAATATCTGAAATAAATAAATAAATAAATAAATAATGGTGTGGGTTGCCACATCTTTATGCCAGGAGGACAGCTCGAAGAAGGCACTTGGTGGCTAAGAGCCCTTCGGAGCACTCTCAACTGTGTGTCTCACCCTTCTCCCAGCATAATGTCAAGAGGACAGCCCAAGGACCGGGGGAGGGGTATCGGGGGGAGGATTGGTGCAGTCGCTGCATGTCCCACCTTCCTCCTGGCATTAGGCTAGGGAGAGCAACCCCATCCTTATGCTGGGAGGACAACCTGAGGATTACCCAGGCCCTGCCTTGCCTTCTCCTGGTCCTGTCGCCTCCTGGACCCTTCCCCTCCCCGGTCTACCCTACCCAGCATGTGCCTAGCCCCCCTCCCTCCTGGCCCGGCCCTCCTGGCTGGGCCCACAATGTGGTTCCAAGACAAAAAAGTTTGCCATTGCCTGGTTTAGATTCTGGAAGGGATAGAACCACACCTGGATCTTGTAGGTATATTTTTAATTGATAGCCAGTCATGAAAGCGCAAGACACTCTACTGTCTTTTCTTTCATAAAACAATAGAGGTTTATCATTGTTGTTGTGCATGTAGCATAGGATGGGTGCACCTGGGTATATCACTTACAAAGAGTCTCTTGTCCTCCTGGCTCGGTTGAGCAATTTTGGCTTCAAATGCCTTCTGGTTAAACAGCTGAGTCAGGTTTCTTTTGCTTGGCTACAATGATAAACAGCATCACTTACTTTTTCTATGAAGGTGGGTGGCTGGCTAGCAAGAAGTGAAGCAAGGAAATGTAAATGAAGATTTATTTGATTTTTCTCTTCTCCCAAGCACACTAAATGGGGTTGGGTGAATGGCAATAAAACAGAATACCCATGTTGATCTAGATTGATTTAGAATGTTGGCAACACAACAAACATGGGTGTGCCTTTTAAATCCAGATTGCCACACTGCTAGGAGTACTATATAACTCTGATTGCTTTGCTTTGGTGGACAGATTAATCAACATTTTCTTCCTTTTCCGTCCCAGTCCTTAGTTTTTGAAAGTTAAATTTTAAAATAAATCTCCCAAGTCTTTCACAGGAAAGCTGCTTTAATGAAAGACAACTTTGGGTATGAATGTGTGCCCAACTTTTTTTTTCACTGTTTCATTACTTATATTTGCACCTATCTTTCCTCTAGGGAGCTGAACGTGGCTCTCCTACTCTTTATCATGACACTGTCAACATCAAAGTGAGCTAGATCAGAGGCTGAAAGAGAATAACTGACCTAAAGGCAGGCAATGAGTTTTTTGTCTCAATAGAAATTAGAATTTGGATTTCCTAAGTTTTGTTTAGGAGGCTGGAGTGTAGGTTCTGATCACTACACTATACCTTGATGGATCAAATCAAAGACTCCATCTGCAATTATGGCCAAAGCCTCAGGTTGTTATCTAGGCTATTATACTGCCACAGCTGTTCATTGGTTCCGCTTTTGTCTCAGGACCCATCCAGACAGGCCCAAAATGCGGGACTGTTCTCTGATAAAAGTGAATTAATTAGGAGTAAACTAAGGTTTCCTTGGTTTATTTTGCATTAATTAAATACCTCATTAAATCCAAATCTTCATAAAAGATCCAGGTTTAATGAGGTGCTGGGCCTGTGGAGACTAACTCTTGGGACATGTCACATATTTCCCAGGGGTCAGTCTCCATAGTCATTCCACACCTTTGGGCTACTGAAGCCCAAAGGTGCAAGAGGGTGCCTGCCCCCTCCCCATCAGCCCCCAATTTATCCCCTAAAACTTGCTGTAATGTTCCTGGCCACCATGGAGCCTCTCCTCACATCCTCATGGCACAAGAAATGACACCTGAGGAGACAGGGGGAGGGGAGGGATTTTTCTTATCACCCCTCCCATCTCCTCAGGCATAATTTTCATGTGCTATGAGGACATGAGGAGAGGCTCCATGGCAGCCGGGGACCGTTTCAGTAAGTTTTAGGGGGTAAATCGGGGGCTGGTGGGGAGAATGAGGGTGCCCTCCTGCACTTTTGGACTCCAGGAGCCAAAAGATACAGAATGCTCCACGGCGGCCAGGAATCTTTTCAGTAAGTTTGCTGCAATGTTCCTGGCCACCATGGAGCCTCTCCTCACGTCCTCAAGACACAAGAAATGCACCATGGCGGCCAGACTGACCCCTGGGAAAAGCATGATGCGTCCCAGGAATCAGTCTCCAGAGGCTCAGCATTTCAATCAGGATAGCATGTTGTCATCCCGGGAGGGAACTCTTGAAGTTGTGGGAGGGGGGGGGGACTAGAACCTGTGCTGAAGTGGGTTACTTTAACACATTTCGGTATGGGCTTTAGGTATGTGTGGAAACACCCTCAGTCTTATCATGCAACATTTTTACTCTCCAGATACTGCTGCACTGCAATTTCATAGAAAATGTATCCTCCCACAATAACCCCCCTTTTCACACAACAATTCTGTAACCAGTTTGGATGTTGATATTTTGTAGCCACAAACATGGCTTCTTTTAAGAACTATCCATTAGTGGGTGCTGTGTGAGTGTCTCCAGGTTATCCTTCCCTCAAGGATTCAGAAGGAAATCAGTGACAGAGAACCCCCTAATCACTTCTAATGCTTAAGTGGGGAAGATTACTAGTCTAGTGTATTAAAATTTTCTTAACACCTTCTTCGGATTTTTTGGTTTGTCGTTATATTGCCATAACATTGTAACACATCTTACTGTCATTAGGTCATTATGACTACATTAAAAAATAATTAGATGATCCCATGACAAAGTGAGGGGTGAGATACAGGAGCCAGTAATGATGTCATTAATGCAAACAGGCTCTTAAATCACAAATATGAGAAGGGTGCGATAGAGAGCGTCAGTAATCAGCTACTTTTTATGAGACTGGCTGAAACTGATTCCAAAGGCATAAAGGAGTGGGGTGATAAGGCTCTTAGTTTACAAGCAGGATACAGTGAGGACAACCATCTCCCCTGTTTTCAGAATCCCTAGAATATAGTATTGAGATTTGGGGTGCACCTACACTGTAGAATTAATGCAGTTTGACACCACTTTAACTGCCATGGGCATCAGCACTCTTTGACAGAGAAATGAAAGACTTTGTGAAGAGGGCATTCTGAGGCAAAAATATGTATTTTGAAAATGTGGGGGTTTTGGCAAGAAAAAAAAATTTGACCACTGGGAGGCATGAGAGCCACAGAAATGGCCCTGGAGGATGCATATGACCAATGATATGTACTTTGCCCACCTCTGCTCTAGAACATGTCAGAACCCAGCACATACATAAAACACTTTAATGGAACTACTACTGGTATGTTCCAGATGGCATCTGGGGTGGAAACATGTTATAGACAGGGACACTCATTAACCTTATAATTTCGTTTTGGGACTATCACTCACAACATTGACAACTACTAAGACTGGACTTCTGAGAAAAAGAGCTCTTGCCACATCTGAGGACACATTGCTAGTCAAAGCCTAGCCTTCACCCATGAATCATCATCTCATTTGTACATCACATAACAACACAGTCCATGCCCTTAAAGAGGAAGTATTCTTCAGAAAATGCTTCCAGTCCTCACTGAAGGCAGAAGAATGGAAAGTCGAGTTTGCTGAATAAGCCTGAATTGCTAAATTATCTTTCAAGAGAAAAACAAATGGAAGATTAAAAAAAAAAAGAAAGACTGGAAACCATTATGAATTTTTGAACAACAAGAATCCTAAGAATGTAATAATTATTAGCAATCTTAATAAGTCTGTTTTGCTGAATTTATAATGGTAGAACAATATAATCTTTCTTTTGGTTTTGGTTTTTTCATTAGAGTTTGGAATGGGGGTCACAGTCCTTTCATGTTTTCATTCTATTTAGTTAGTGAATAATAGTTTGGCCCCACTGTTTCAGCTTAGTATTTTAGTGCAGTGTTTAATATGGTGTTTTAACTATAGTTTAGGTAAAGGTAAAGGTTTTCTTTGACATTAAGTCTAGTTGTGTCCAACTCTGGGGGTTGGTGCTCATCTCCATTTCTAAGCCGAAGCACCTGCGTTGTCCGTAGACACCTTCACTTCACTTCACTTCACTTCACGTCACGTCACGTCACTTCACTTCACTTTATTTCTTAATTAGTCGCTCTCCACCAAGGTGCTCCGAGCGACTTACAATTTAAAATAGCATTTACACAATATAAAAACATTCAACATAAAAACATTCAACAGTGACTATTTGGCAAATTAGATCTGATCACTTTACTTAAATGCACAACCAAACAGCCAAGTCTTGAGCACCTTTACAAAAGGTTGCAACTCCGACATTGCTCTAATATATGGAGGCAATGAGTTCCATAGGATTGGAGCATAGATCGAAAAAGCTTGTAGTTTCCAGATGTACCTCCCATGGGCCCGGTATGTATAGGAGATTTTCTTGGGTGGATCGAGGTAACCACTGATGGGAAAAAGGAATGAGGCGGTCCCTAAGATATAAAGATCCTTGGCCATTTTGAGCTCTAAATGTCAGGATCAGTACCTTGTAAGAGATCCGATGTTCTATTGGTAGCCAATGCAGTTGTTGTAGAATCGGTGTAATATGGGATCTTATAGATGACCCCACTAGCAGCCTGGCTGCCGCATTTTGGACCATCTGAATCTTCTGAGTTGTTGACTTCGGAAGGCCAGCATATAAGGCATTGCAATAGTCCAACCTAGTAGTGACTGTTGCGTGGATTACCGTTGCCAATGCTTCTACCAAAAGGTAGGATGCCAATTTCCTTGCCTGGCGAAGATGAAAAAAGGCCTGCTTACTTATGGCAAGGTCATGTGGCCGGCATGACTGCATGGAGCACTGCTACCTTCCTGCAGAAGCAGTACTTATTGATCTACTCACATTTGCATGTTTTTGAACTGCTAGGTTGGCAGAAGCTGGGACTAACAGTAGGAGCTCACCCTGCTCCCCGGATTTGAACTGCCAACCTTTCGGTCAGCAAGTTCAGCAGCTCAGCAGTTTGATCCACTGCGCCACCAGGTGCCCCTTAACTATAGTTTAGTTTAACTATGTATCTGTATGTGAAAGAGTGTATAGCCTTTCAAGCAAAGATACTCTCTTTCAGATAGTCTGCATGAAGGCTGTATTGGGCTTTACAGGCCAAGATCTGCACTTCCGCCTGGAAATTGATCTGTAGCTAGGGTGAATGATGAAGCAAGGAAGTTAAAGTCTTCCTTTTAACGTTCTGTATAGATTCATGGATGATAAACAACTTAAAGGTATGGTGTCTCCACCGCATAGTATAGCATTTTGATACTAATTTAATGTTTATGCCTTCATACAATGGACTTCTGGGATCTGTAGTTCTGTGAGGAATTTAGATGCCACACTAGAGAAGTCTAAGTCCTTCACCAAATGACATATTCCCAGATTATGTAGGTTGGGGCTAACAGCAATTAAAACGATATCCAATATTATCACCATGCAGTCTGGATGCACCTACTTCCTCTCTGAATAGCAGTTGCTGGGAACAAAGGCAAGACTTTGATAATGTGCATGTATGTACATCCTGTTGATAGGTTTTCCATACACAATCACACTACATAGCTCTTTGGTCCAATCTAGCAGGGGTTTTCTTATGGCCTTAGTTAATGTTTGTATAACTTCTGAGCCTTTGAGAAAAAGACAAATCATCGGCACCTGTATATCTTGGCCTGCCAGGTGCCCGTGTTCTCCATAGTTCCAAAGTGATGGTTATAGGCAAAGAGGCATATTATTGAGCTCCTCCATGCATTAGCAGATTTTATTTCTCTTGGTGGGCAACATATTGTGGGGATTCTGGGAGTTCAAAAGGGGTTCCCCCCATCCCACAAACTCTCTATATTTTGGTGTATTTGCGGCATGGCCTGAGGACTGAACTCCAGAGGCCACCTCCATCGAATGAGCAGAATGTCCACAAAAACTCCAAGGCTGTCTTCCATCTTTCGACATTAATGACAGAGTGTCCTGTGCTGTCTAAAGAGTTATTTCCTAGTAAAACGATGATGTCCATGTTCTAAAATTACCTAAGTTAATCAGTGTAGAAACAACTCCTGTAGAAGAAATTGGGCAAGAAATCCCAGATGCAGGATGTTTTGCTAAAGCTGTGGTTCTCTCCATCTATGAGTCAGTATCAAAACAAGACTTTTGGCATCCTGCTAGATTACTGCCTGCTCATGGGAATGCAGTTTTCTCATAACATACTGCAACCAAAGCTCTTACCACAATGGAGAAAATTAAAAACACCCAAGGCAATATTACACTCCTTAAGGGCCATTGTGGAAAATAAAGTCCTGTTTCATCTTACGTAGTTTATTTGTTCATTTTTTTATGGTTTCAGGAGGCTGTGTGAATGCTACACAATATTGAAAAACGCCTAGCAAAACTCTGAATGATATACTCACTACTTCCTATCAGGCGCCCACCATTCATCTCTGGAAAGATAAGTAAAGCAGAAAAGCTGGAGATAGTGAATAATCAGCCAGAAGCACCACCAAGAGAAATACAAGAGAAGAGGATTGCATCTGCTTCTGTGAATGTTTGCATCAGATTTCATTTTTAAAAAGGAAATATGGATGTACAAGTAAAGCACTCAAAAAAGCCACATTAAGCACCCATCAACACAGTACCTCTATCCCAGGAGCTCCCAGTTCAAAATGGAGAATGGCAAAATGACATCCCCTGAAAACATGGGAGGGATCTATACAAAGCACTAAAATTGAAAGATTTTCAGGTGCGGGAATATCCTGGTTCTGCCTGGAAAATGCGGTTATTCTAATCTCTGGACCTTTCCAGACAGGCCATCATCCCAGGAGCATCCACGTTTAAAAAATGCGAATGTTCCTGGGGGCCTATCTACACCCACCCCAGAAAGCATACACTTTCTAGGGTGGGTGCCCAGATGTTCTTTCAGGAAGTCCCAGAAAAAACACCGGGAAGCTGTAACCCCCTCCTACTGGTATATAATTTTTATTAACAGATTATACATCAATGATATAAAATAATATAATATAACATACAAACGCAGTAACCTACAAAGAAAGAAAGAAAGAAAGAAAGAAAAGGGGGGGGGGGGTAAAGATATTATTTGACTTCCATTCTCCCTCCTTTTACCCCTTAGTCCATTATGTTGCTAGTCCAAAATACAAAGAAAGTTTTCCCTTGATATTGTATTCTATTGTCCCTATTCTTCTTTATTTAAATAGTCCTCAAAATGGTCCAATCTGTCATTTTCACCCCTTTTCCATTATTCTGCTTTAGAAGAAATGATGTGCCAGGAGAAAGAGGGGGAAAAGCAAGAGCAATTCCCACCCCCTTTCTCTTCATGCATAATTTCTATGTGCTAGGAGAGCTGCAGCAGCTCTCCAATGGAGGCCAGGTAAGTACTTTTCTTTTTTAAAGTGTTTTTTTTTGGGGGGGTCTTTTGGGGTTGGTATTTAGCCTGGAAAACTGTGAGAATACTGTTTGGACTGCAGTTCACACACTGGAAGTCGTGGGTTTATCCTGTGCCTTCCAAGAAGGCACGGAATAAACTCACTATCAAATTATTTCGTCACACACCATGGGTTTCCTGGTTTGTGTCAGATTAATTCAGGTTTGTTCAGGATGTCATCTGCACAGCCCCCTTTTACACTCGGGAAATATGGGATTTTTATATTGGTTTGCTCCTGGATTATATGTGCCAGTTCCTGATTGGTCGTATTTTAAAAAAACATGTCAACAGTTGCTTAGAGGATGAAAACTTTATCCTCTACATTTCTGATACACAAACCAAGGATTTGCCATGCAACCAACTTTCCCCATGTTTTTATGATAAAAGCAATGACGAACAGACTTTTTTTTTTTTTGGTCGTGTCAGGAGCAACCGCTTCTGTTGTGAGAGAATTGGCCGTCTACAAGGACGTTGCCCAGGGGACGGCTGGATGATTTTTGATGTTTTATCATCCTTGTGGGAGGCTTCTCTCATGTCCCCACATGAGGAGCTGGAGCTAATAGAGGGAGCTCATCCGCCTCTCCCCGGATTCGAACCTGCTACCTGTTGGTCTTCAGTCCTGCCGGCACAGTGCTTTAACCCACTGCGCCACCGGGGGCTCCTACGAACAGACATGTATAATGCAGAAACATCACCCCATTGTTCCCAGGCACAAGTACATGACCAAACTTGCCTGGACAGATGGCCAGGCAGCCTCTGAATGAGAATAATAATGAGGAAGTTCTATTTCTGGTTTGAAAGTGTCAGTTCCTGTTTAATAGTGTAGTCCTGACTTTGAAAATAGTGGCCCTACTCCACAAACTTTGTGTGTCACAAACTTCATTAAACATGTGGACAACAAAGTTTCTCTTCCCTGGGCAAAGTTTTCCCCTTCTAGTCAACTTTTGCCATCTTTTCAGGATAAAAGCAATGAGGAGCAGATATGTATGACCCAGGAACAAAACTCGTACAAACGATGCGCATATTCGCATCTGCACATTTAAAGTTTTTTTTAAAAAAATCTGAAATTTTCAGCAGATGCCCTGTGGTGGCCATTTTGTAGGCTTTGAAATTTTGTAATGAAGTAGTAAGTCTGGATGTCACAGGCAGAAATCCCGGGACTAACAGGTCTGTGTACGGACTGCTCTCAGGTCCCGAATTTTTTTTTTGTCCTACCTATTAAACCAGTGGTTCTCAACCTGGGGCCCCCAGATGTTTTTGGCCTTCGACTCCCAGAAACTCTTACAGCTGGTAAACTGGCTGAGAATTCTGGGTTGTAGGTCACAAACATCTGGGGACCCCAGGTTGAGAACCACTGTATTAACCACTGATTTGGTGATGTCTGGAAGCACCCTAAGATATATTGATGTCGCTGGTCATTTACCGGATTTTTAAAAATCTGTGCCTGTTTTGAAAGAGACTATAGTTACTCTGCTGTATCTTATTGCTCCATTCATGGCAGCAAGTTTCAAAAACAGGAGATTGAACAAGAAAACAGATGGTGCAAATATTGCTGGAAGTTACAATATTTGCAGTTCTAGTTCTAGTTTTGTTGGGGTTTTTTGTTTTTTTAAAAAAATCAAATGACATTTTTGTTATCCTGGACTATCTGCTGGCAATTTCCAACAGCTGCAACTCTTTATTCCCAACTCAGTTCTTTTTAAAAATTCAGAAGCATACTGGATTAGAAATGGCATTTGTGAGGGTCAGACCACGATTCTCTATGTAAAACCATCATGGTGCTAAACAGTACTACACAATGGTCAAAAAGGATTCCATTGATCAGTTATATTGAGTTAAAATGGCTTGAGTAGATTCCAGATATCATCTCTGGATTAATTTCTTTCTGATTATGATTAATAATAATACTACTACTACTACTACTAATAATAATAAATTTATACGAATAAATAGAGAACAAAATTTACAAGGAAAAACATGGATGTGGCTCACAAATGGAACTTTGAAAAGGAGACGGAGGGCCTGATTCTTGCAGCCCAAGAACAAGCAATTAGAACCAATGCCATCAAAGCCAGAATCAAAAAGTTAATGACAGATTCCAAGTGTAGACTCTGCAAGGAAGCAGACGAAACGATGAATCACAAACTCAGCTGCTGCAAGAAGATCGCGCAGACAGACTATAAGCAGAGGCATAATACTGTTGCTCAGATGATCCATTGGAACTTGTGCCACAAATACCATTTGCCTGTGATAAAAAACTGGTAAGATCACAATCCTGAAAAAGCTACACAAAATGAATGTGTCAAACTACTCTGGGACTTCTGAATTCAGGCTGACAGAGTTATGGAGCACAATACTCCTGACCTCACAATTGAGGGGGGAAACGTGTGGATCGCCGATTTTGCAATCCCAGATGACAGCAGAATTGACGAGAAGCAACTGGAAAAGCTTATGAGGATTAAAGATCAAACTGGAAAGACTCTGGCACAATCAAGTAAAGGTGGCCCCAGTGGTGATTGGCACACTGGGTGCAGTGCCTAAAGACCTTGGCCTGCACTTAAAAACAATTGGTGCTGACAAAATTGTCATCTGTCAGCTGCAAAATGCCACCCTACTTGGATCTGCACACATTATTCGCCAATACATCACACAGTCCTAGACACTTGGGAAGTGTCCGACGTGTGATTGAATGCAAAAGCCAGCATAGTTATCTTGTTTGCTATCTACTAATCTTGTTGAGTATCAAATAATAATAATAATAATAATAATAATAATAATAATAATAATGTGTTACCTCTGCTCATAGCTCGAGACAGAGTACAATATGATTAAAACACAGAGATAAAATATAATACTATTAAAATGCATGTATTAAAATGTACAGAACAATGTAAAGTTAATATTCACAGTTTCAAATTGACTGAATTCTTCATCACACTAGAGAATGAATCCACTTTAAATCTGGTTTCTGTCTCCTGCAGAATTCTGGGGTTTGTAGTTTAGGGAGGAGCCTTTAACAGCCTCACTAAACTACAAACCCCAGAATTCTGTAGGAGGCAGAAACCAGATTTAAAGTGGATTCATGCTTTAGTGCAGTGGTTCTCAACCTGTGGGTCCCCAGATGTTTTGGCCTTCAACTCCCAGAATTCCTAACAGCTGGTAAACTGGCTAGGATTTCTGGGACTTGTAGGCCAAAACACCTGGGGACCCACAGGTTGAGAACCACTGCTTTAGTGTGATGAGGTCCTGAGAAGGCCTTCCAGAAAAAATAAGTCTTCAATTTTGCATTGAATTCTGGCTGCTCGTTTATCTCATGGCATGTCATTCCATAGTCTCAAAATCAGGAATGGGAACCTATATCTATCTTTCCATTTGGAAGGCAAATTTGCTTTCCCACCTCCGCCAACCATAAATATTTTTCATCAGTGGAACATTTGCTTTTCACAGCATTTGTGCAACAACTGCCTTGGAAGTTAGCATTTTTTTGGTGAAAGGAATTATTCATCCTGACGTAATAGGATGTCCTCAGGGACCCAGGACTTTAAATAGAGGGGAATCTTGCAAAACCTAAGGGAAGATATGACGCATAGCATATCTATCGGATGGGGGCTGATGATAGAGGGAGGAATGCCATTCTAAGTACCTTTGGGGTGAGGGATTCTTGATTAACTCTTGCAGAAAGCGAATTTCCCCCCTTCACTTATGAGACCTCCGTTCCCATCCAAAGCAAACAACGCTGTGAAAAGAGCCAGGGAACCAAAGGGTATATTTTGATTAACAACTTGAAATTTTGTTCTTCATTATGTCAACAATTTGCATAAGCTCCAATAATGTTTTTACAGCTCTTTTGTTTTCTGATGGATGACAGATGGAAAGAACTAGGCAGTGATTCCATCTTGTTTTTCTTCTGGACGATTTTCATACTTTGTATAATAGCCATGGATCAGCTGAGATGGCCTGGGTTACTTTTTTGCATTCCTGGATTTTGAATTTGTTTTCAAAAGTCCTGGACTTTATCTTTCAGCCACTACTTTTTTTGTTTCTTTTGACAGAATTACCAAAAGCTTCTCATTATGAGGCACTCCATCAGCCCAGCAGGGGGCAGCTTGCATTACTCTCTGTTCTGGCAGGGAGGATTAGGCAGCAAATATGGTGTTTTTTTTTTTTTTACTTCTGGAAGTGCTGCGTGAGCAGAATTGGGTTTTATTTGGTTAGCAAATAAGGGCCTTGCTTGGGAAAAAATCCTCTCTTTGCTAATTAGAATCGAAGTCACCCCAGCACTATAAACCACTTTCTGTCTTAGCACATCGCGCACACACAGGGTGCATCTACACCAGCATTTCTCAATCTGGGAGTCAGGACCAGGGGTGGGGGCATGAGGGGGTATCAGAGGGATTGCCAAAAACCATCAGAAAACATAGTATTTTCTGTTGGCCATGGCGGTTATGTGAGAAAAGTTTGGTCCAATTCTATTGTTGGTGCAGTTCAGAATACTCTTTGATTGTAGGTGAACTATACATCCCAGCAACTACAACTCCCAAATGTGAAGTCTATTTCCCTAAACTCTGCCAGTGTTCAAATTTGGGCATATTGAATATTCATGCCAATTTTGGTCTAGATCCATCATTGTTTTAGTCCACAGTGCTCTCTGGATGTAGGTGAACTACAATTCCAAGACCCAAGGTTCATGACCACCAAACCCTTCCAGTATTTTCTGTTGGTCATGGGAGTTCTATGTGCCAAGATTGGTTCAATTCCATCGTTGGTGGAGTTCAGAATGCTTTTTGATTGTAGGTGAACTATAAATCCAAGCAGCTACAACTTCCAAATGTCAAGGGCTATTTTCCCCAAACTCCACCACTGTTCACATTTGAGATTATTGGGTATTTGTGCCAAATTTGGTCCAGTGAATGAAAATACATCCTGCATATCAGATAGTTACATTACGATTCATAACAGTAGTAAAATTACAAATATGAAGTAACAACTAAAATAATTTTATGGTTGGGGGTTACCACATCATGAGGAACTGTATTACGGGGTCACAGCATTAGTAAGGTTGAGAGCCACTGATTTACACAGTAGAATTAATACAGTTTGATACCAATTTGATTGCTCTGCTTCAATGCTATGGAAACATGGGATTTATAGTTTAGTGAGGCACAAGCACTCTTTGGCCAGGATGGTGAAATACCTTTTAAAACTACAACTTCTATTATTCCACAGCACTGCGCCATGACAGCTAAAGTGGTGTCAAACCACATTAATTCTACAGCGTAGATGTATCCCTAGACAGACGGATTCCTCTCCTTATTTACCTGGATTTCAGTTTTCCTTTTGATTTTCCTAAAATGTGATAAGTGATGCAGAATAGTATTTTTAATTTGAAATTCTTTATCCCCCATCAGAGCAATGCATTAACCATGCATTTTGTACTCAGATGTAAGCCCCAATGAGTAAGACATTGTTTTTTTGGTTTTTTATCAAGTCGATTTTAACTCAGGGTGATCAGTTGATAAAGAAAGCCGTTGTCATCAACTCCAAGGCTCAGGTCTTGCAAATGCAGGGCAGTGGCTTTCTTGATTGAATCAATGCACCTGGAGTGCAATCTTCCTCTTTCTTCTATTGCTTTCTATTGCATTATTTTTTCATCTCATCTCTAAAACATAACAGCTTCAGTATAATCACCTTGGTGAGAATTCTGGCTTCATTTGCTCAAGGGCCTTTTTGTCTATCCATGATATCTGGAGATCTCTCCTCTGGCATCACATTTCAAATGAGATTATTTTAATCCCATCAGTTTTTTTTTACTGCCCAGCTTTCACAACTATGGATGATTCTGACTTCGTTATTCAGTGATATGTTTTTACACTTGACAATGTATTGTGTTTCCATTATAGCTGTTCTATGCATCATCATCATCATCATCATCATCATCATCATCATCATCATCATCATTTCTGTCCTGGCTTTTCCCTGATTGGGGACTCAAAACAGTTTACAATAATTAGACAACAGGATTGTGTTCAAGATTGTTGCTTAATTTGTTTATGTTATGATGTTGGAATATGTGTTATAACAATCATGAAAGTCAAAGGCTTTCATGGCCGGAATCACTGAGTTGTTGTAGGTTTTTCCGGGTTATATGGCCATGTTCTAGACGCGTTTTCTCCTGACATTTCGCCTGCATCTATGGCAAGCATCCTCACTACCTCTGAGGATGCTTGCCATAGATGCAGGCGAAATGTCAGGAGAAAATGCATCTAGATCATGGCCATATAACCCAGAAAAACCTACAACAACTCAATCACTTTATTTCAACAGTGTTTCTTAAAAAACAAATTTAATTAATTTTCAACAGAAAAGTTTCAAGATCTTTGAGAACTACAACTCCCAAGATCCCATAACATTGACTCATGGCAGTTAAAGTGGTGTCAAACTACAAAGTACAGTGTAGATTCATCCCCTGCCCCTATAATGGTCCAATTAGAAAACGGATATTTCTGCACCCCAGAGCAAAAACAGATATCTTCATGGGTTAATCCTCTTGATTACAGATGGTTATATTCTAGGACAGTCAGGTGAAAAGAAAGACTTTCCTTGAAAAATGTAGGAGTTGAGTATATGTGGGGAGACAGGCCATCAGATAATCTAGATCTAAGATATATAGAGCTTCAGATAATCTAGGTCTAAATTATCCAGAGTCATAACCACCACTTTGAATTGTGCTGGAGTTGTGCATGCGGTGCCATCATGCATGCAGTTGTGATGTGCAAACAGATGCTTATGCAGATGTGCCCACACACTGATGTGCATGCACATCTGGATGCGCAATCACACAACATTGCCGTCCAGCACTGGTCCTGTTGAGTGCAAGTAACAGGTGATTCCATATGCTGTGTAACTTGATGTAGGATCTAGGCCTATGAGTCAGGGAAGCATTGGTCAAAGTCAGTATGTAAAACTGTTAAGTCAGCTCAAGGGATCTCTATGGGATCCCTTGAGCTGACTTAATTTTTTAATGAAGGAACACTTATTTGATTATTACTCTCTTCTGGCATGAGTTAAGGAAACATGTAGACTGGCATCGTTTAGTAGTTACATGATTTGAAGACTGAACCTATGATGTTGTAACTTTGCGGATTCATGTTTACAGTAGTTACAACTGAATGTGACCCCCAGTATCTATCGTTTCAGCCAGGCACCACTGCAGTCAAAGGGTTTCTGAGGGCCCTTCCAGACAGGTGCTATGTCCCAGGATCTGGTCCCAGGTTTTCTGCTTTAAACTGGATTATATGACTCCCCATGGGCAGATAATCTGGGATAACCCAAAATCCTGGGATCAGATCCTGGGATATAGTGCCTGTCCAAAAGGGACCCTTCTATACTACCATATAAAATCCAGATTATCTGCTTTGAACTGGATTATATGGCAGTGTAGACTCATATATTCCAGTTCAAAGCAGAAAATGTGTATTATGATAATCTGGATTATATGGCTCTGCCTGAGACACTGCAGATTGGAAGCATTGGGAATCCGTGTCTGCTGTGCTCTCCTGGTCATGGAACACATCAAGATAAATTGTGACAGAATTCCAAGGGGTCTCCATAGTTGCCTGTTCCCAACACGCCCTAGATCTGGAGAGAGCACTGTAATCATCCTTACCTGTGCTAATCTGCCTCAGAAACCTTTCAGTTGAGGTTCTGCCTGGCTAAAGAGGTTATAGAGACACATCATCAAAGGTAGCTCTGACAACACAGCTTCATTATTGTAGCTATGTGTTATAATACAGGATCTTGGACATAGCTTTCTGCTGGCCACAAAACTGGAGTGTTCCATTAACACATCTTTGCAATTTATTAGCAGGGTTTTTAGTGCCTCTGTAACATAGCTAAGGATATGCAAAGTTACTTAATGTACCCAGAAGCCAGAAGTTTTTGACTACACATCAAATAATGTGATGAACAAACTATTTCTTAGGACTTGGTTGTGAAAGATGAAATGTCATTTAAGAAATGAGAGGAAAGCAAAACAAAACAAAGTTTTGTTCCATGTTTGTGGAACTGTTTAATAATCTGAATATGTGAGAGAATATAAAGGCTATTATTAAAGACGTCACAGCTTCTGTTTCCTTTACGGTTTCTCTTTTCACTGCTCCCTCTGTTCTTTATCTTTTGTGTACTTTGTGTGTTTGCTTTATAAGCTTGTATGTGTAGCTGATCTGCATGTTGCAGAGTCAATGTTAGCTGCTGATAAAACAGGTGGGACTGGAGTTAAGGGAGGGGCAGCTTTAGAGAGGGGAGGACAACTTAGGAATGACTAAGCAATGAAGCAATCCAAAATGAAACAAGATATGTATCAGAAGATAACACTCCCAGGTCTGGTGGCATTCAATGATCTACTGGGGTATAGCAGGAGACAATTATGAGTAGAGTTATGACTAATGATGCAATGCAGCTTTCATGGGAAGCGGGCCATAGAATCACACTGTAGGATCTAGAAATTCCTAAGGATGTGTTTTCTCAGAATCTCTAGGTCCTCCAGATTGACTGGAGGACTTCCAGTAGAGGTTCACCATAGAAACACCCTGACAAACCTCAAGATTCCCAGAAAGAATGTTTTAGTTAAATTAGCAAATAATCAAATCTGCAAAAGTCCAACCCACTGATGTTGAGGGACTAAAAAGACATTGAAAGATTTGTGCTGGAGCCTTGGAAAAACGTAATCAAATACCAGAACAGGACTTGTTAATAGTAGGTGATTGGTATGCAAAAGTAGGAAACAGCAAAAATCAAATATTGTAGGAATATTTGGTCTAGGATCAAGAAATGAAGCAGAAGATCCCCTCCAGGGAGATGGGGTGGTATATAATGATGATAATGATGATGATGATGATGATTAATACTAAATGGTGAGAGGCAAACAGTTCATTGTGAAACAATTCTTTAAGCAACCAGAGGTGACTTTGTACATGAATATTACTCAATAGTCAATGTAGAAATAAAATGGACTCCAAAGTTGGAAGCAGATTTTCTCTGCAAAAAAAGCAAGACCAGGAGTAGAATGTGATGCAGACCATGAACTTCTAATATCAAAAATTAGCATAAAGCTAAACAAGAATGCTAAACCAACTATCATGCCAAAATATAAGCTGAAGACCAGGCATGTAGCCAGGGGGGGGGGGGGGGGGCTCGGGGGGCTTCAGCCCCCCCCGAAATTCTCATGGTGGTTCGCGAAAAGGCCTTACTGGCGCATTATTTAAACTGTTATGTTTATTCATATCATGATCTGATCACCATTCTCAATATATCCCATATGCATGGGGGTATTGGGGTAATGATACAAAAGGTTTGCTAGGGTAGACCCTCTTTCACTCAGACTCAGCCCCCCCCCCGAAACTCAGCCCCCCCCGAAACCCCCCCTGAAAAATTTTTTAGCCCCCCCGAAACGAAATCCTGGCTACGGGCCTGCTGAAGACAATCAAAATGAACTAGAATAAAAAATATAGACTTATACTATCAAGCCTAATTGACTTGGAGCAGTTTTTGGTCAACTTTAGATTCAGTTTGGTTATTTGGGGTGCTGATTCAGTATTCCCCCGGTAAACTGTGGGAATACTGTCCGGACTGCAGCATTCTGCAGTCCAGACCCAGAAATAGTGGATTTATCTTGCACCTTCCAAAAAGGCATGGAATAAATCTATCAAATTAATTAGCTGTAAACCAGGGTTTTCCTGGTTTGTCGCAAATTAATTCAGGACTGCCTGGACTGCCCCTCCTTTATTGTGAGAGTTCCCGCAATAAAGGTCCTGTCTGGACGGGCCCCTTGTTAGCACTACATTTCCACATTAGCTGCTATGGCTACATCCAATGGAATCCTGGGGTTTGTAATATCTGTTTGTTGTTGTTGTCCTTTCAAAAGGTCTCCACTTCTTGATGATCATATCAGAGGGGGTTTTTTTTGGGTAAGATTTCTTTGAGAGAGGGAGTTGCCATTGTCATCCTCTCAGGCTGAGAGTGCTCAGGGTCTCCATGACTGAGTGAGGATTTGGACCCTGATCTTGTAGAGTCCTTTTTCAATACCCAAACTACTACATAACGCCCTTTAGGGAGGGGTAGACTATAAACCTCTGGTTTCCATAGGGGGCAGCTGTAACAGTTAAAGTGAAATAATAGTGCCATAATTGCTTAGTCGGGAAGGGCCCTTGTTCTTGGCTTCAAGCACCCTGCTCCCATGGTTCTATCTTGAGTAGGCCATTTCAGGACATTTCTGAGGTATAGCTACCTTTTTTTTTTTTTTTTTGAGAATCCTCCATGTGCAACTTATAAAGCAGCGAAGGACAGGGTTATTGTAGTTCACAAGCATTAAAATATGTGGGCCAAGCATCATCCAGGATGACAACACTATAAAGAAGCCTCCTAATTGCAGCAGCCCTGTGTACATCCCACAAAGACGCAGAGTTTCGGCTGAAGGCAATTGGCTTACTAATTACAAACAGGCTTTGCAACCCTCCACCCACCCATTCAGTGAAATTTCCTGACCTCCCAAGATTGAATGCCTTAATGAGGCTGGGCCTTAATAAGCTGTTTGCTCAAGTGTTTGTCATCAAGCTTCCTTGCTTCTGTTGTGGTTCACTGTTTTTAATGAGCTGGAGCTCCCTACCTTGATGGCTAATGGGCAACGTCTTTCCTAGGAGGCGATCAGCAGGCCAGAGAGTCAGACATGAAGTTCTCCTTTCTGAGAAAGAAACCTCACCCAATTGATTTAGTCATATGCCCTTTGAGGGGTGTTTCTCTGGATTCCAAAACTTCAGGTTCCTTTTGTACATTTTCCATCCTCCAGAAACTTACACTGTATACTTAGTTTTAAAAGGTATATTCGAGAGAGCTGCTCAGAGGGGCAATAACCATGGTTGTTTTTTGTGCCATATAGAAGAAATAGATATTACATGGCAGAGGCATGGCAGAGGCATGGCTATCATCAGGCAACACCTTTATGACAATGTATTTATTTATTTCAAGCATTTATATCCTGCCCTTACCTGCGAAGAGGGACTCAGGACAGTTTACAATATGTACCCATCAGGTGCCAACACAGTACATTAAAGATCACTGATACAATTAGACACAATTAAAACAATTATAAAACATTCCATTTAAATACGGTTCACCAGTTCAAAACATAGTCCAGGGCAGTCCATTGCAGTCACTAAAACATTCTCTTTCTCTTTCTCATGGTAGAATTAAGGACCTCTGGATAAAAGCAAAGTAACTTTACAAATTATTGCCAAAATCTGCTACCACATTTCATCGATTCTAAGATGTCGTCAATGGTAAGACAAAAACTAATTTTAGTACAGTAGAGTCTCACTTATCCAACCTTCAGTCATCCAATGTTCTGTATTATCCAACACAGTCTGCTTCCCACCTGCATCCACAGCTGTTTCAATACATTGTGATGTTTTGGTGCTAATTTCATAAATACAGTAATTACTACATAATGTTACCACGTATTGAATTGCTTTCTCTGTCAATTTGTTGTAAAACATGATGTTTTGGTGCTTAATTTGTAAAATCATAACATAATTTGAAGTTTAATAGGCTTTTCCTTAATCCTTTCTTATTATCCAATATTTTCACTTATCCAACGTTCTGCTGGCCCATTAATGTTGGATAAGCAAGACTCTACTATACTATATTTTTAGGTCCCAAACCTGTAAATCAGGACTGTCTTGTTTTTTTTATCTATATATAACACTTCGTTGTTATGCACATGATTGATTATGATTTAGTTATCACTGACACTGTTACTGGGATTAAATATATTAATGCCTACGTTCTGAAAGTAGAGAGAAAATATCTAGATTTGTACATATGTGCTGTCTCTACAAATTCCCAGAAGGCTCATTTTGAGAAGCAGAAACCTCTGGGTATTACTGGCAGTTGCTGCTACATTGAATGAAACACAAATGGGAGTCCAAAGTCCAAGGTGACATTCAGAAAATTAAGTTTACTCTTGACCTCTCGTCAACAAACCACACTGTACCTTTCCAAGAGCCGCTGACCTATTTTACACTGTTGCACCTTTGTGAAAAGTTTGGCAGTCATTTCAGGAAAGCAATGAGTCATGGACTAAAACATTAGCTTCAGAGAAAACTTTCCATGAAAATAACTTTTTTTTTTTGGTAGCTGTAATGCTTCTGATCGCAGGGACATCAGTCAACACTTGGTATTAATATAAACATTAGCATTTTTATTTTTATTTTTTTGTAAAATGAGGTGTGAGTATGCTTTTTGGATACTTTCTGTCTGTGTACGTGTTTATCATTAGTCCTACAGTATAATGTTTTTCCATTACATGTTGTTTCATTGTTTCGCATTGTTATATTTTAGCTTTAAAGAGCAAGTTCTTTTTTCTTTAAAAAATGAGAGTAGATTTAATCAGATCTCTGGATTTGCATGGTATAGAGCAGTGGTTCCCAACGTGTGGTCCGTGGACCACCAGTGGTCCATAAGAACTAAAATATGGTCTGTGGCCTCACCATTACTAAACCATTGCAATGAGAGAGACTGGCCTTGTGAAACCCTCTTATGGTGCTGAGCATTAATTGCAGCAGCCATGGATAATAACACAGCCCAAACAAAAGAATTTTTTTCTTGGTGTCTTTGTATTTAGGCCTGTTCCTGGGTTATTTGGGGTGCTGATTCAGAAAATTACATCGGGTAGACCACATCAGCTCTAGATTATTAAATACAGTTTTCTGTGGGTGACTACTGGATGGCATATGTTATGTATCAGAAACTAGAACTGATGTGGTCTATCCGATGTAATTTTCTGAATCAGCATCCCGAACAACCAAACAGAATCTAAAGTTGACCAAAAACTGATTCGTAACCCTTTTGGTACTAATGTTGGAGAATGGACCCTGGACAAAGTACTCCCTGGTAAAGTGGTCCCTGATTAAACAAAGGTTGGGAACCACTGGTATAGAGTAAAAAAGACTTCAAAACATGCATACATAGAAGGACCATTAAGAAAACCCATTGAAAAATATGTAAATGAGCAGATAGTTTTGTGTATATATTTTCCTAAGACACTACTAAAGGTAGTGGCACCTTTAAAAAGTGTTTCTAGAAGCGTATAGCCTACTGAACTATGGCCAGAATTCACTAAGGCAGTTACGAATGCATAATATAGAATTACTATTGGTTATATACATTTGTGACTGGTTCATATTCAGGATCTTTTCATTTTCCTTGTGAAAATCCCTCAATTCTCATGTATCAGGCAGCCACAACTGTCATTAACCTGTCATTTAAGAAGCAGATGTTCTCATCCTGTTGCACAAAGGGAAATGCCAAAAGGGATCAGGCTTCTGAATGTTGCATCAGAGATCACTCACAGGAAGAGATGGAAATGCCAGTCAGTTGCTTCTCAATAGACAGGGAAAGAGAACACTGTTGACCACAGCAATTGCCACCAGATAAATGGGTATAAAGGGGGTGGTTGGGATGGAAGGCAACATGCAGCTATGTCATTATAGTGGTTATAATTTCAAAACTACGTTAGTGAATTACAATCTATACCCTTCACATATTTGGTTTCAAAAGTTTATAGAAATCTCTAGGTCCTCCAATGTAATTCTGGGTTCGTCTTCCAAAAAAAGTAACTTCTCAGGTAAAAAATAGCAATTTATTTTAGTATCATTCTTCACTTTCCCAGGGTTCTGTGTCCTGAACCCCAGCAAATATGGAAGGATGTCTTATACATATTTGCATATAACTGACACAGTTTTTAAAACAGATATTAGAAGTAACTAGTTATGTGCTAATTACTTACTCCACTCCATAAGATTTAGCAAAAAAAAATCAATGTATTATTTAATGCTCATTCAAAGCTTGGAAATAATTATTTACATTTATTAGCTAAAGCAAAATAATTATTGGGCATGTATTGCAAACCACCTGGGTCTGCCTGGGACTTCATCACATTGAAGCAGGGAAGTGTTTGGTAGGGTAGAGCTCAATCATATTCAGTTTTGAAATGAAATGGATGATTTCTCAACCTTCATTACACTGTTAAATGTATTTTTGTTGCTCAGTTGTATTCAGCATCTTTTCAGTTCATTTGCCATCACACTGTAATCATTAGGCACAATCATAAGGTGTGGACCTTGGGAAACTAAAACTTCCAGGAGGACCCCATCGCATGGAACCATGGCATTTAAATTGGGGCACAAGGGAATTCATTCCATACTGTAAATGCACCAAAAGAAGGAAATGGACCTTGGAAAACTATAACTCAAAAGATCGCATGGTATGGAGCTATGATATTTAAAGTGGGGTGCAAGGGCATTCATTCCATATTATAAATGCAACAAGAGAAGTACATGGACCTTGGAAAACTATGATTACCAGGGCTGCACAGGCAGGCCCGTAGCCAGGATTTCGATTCGGGGGGGGGGGGGGCTGAGTTTGTTTCGGGGGGGGGGCTGAGTCTGAGTGAAAGAGGGTCTACCCTAGCAAACCTTTTGTATCATTACCCCAATACCCCCATGCATATGGGATATATTGAGTATAGTGATCAGATCATGATATGAATAAACATAGCAGTTTAAATAATGCACCAGTAAGGCCTTTTCGCGAACCACCATGAGAATTTCAGGGGGGGGGGGGGGCTGAAGCCCCTCAAGCCCCCCCCCCCCCATCTACATGCCTGTGCACAGGTTATTTTGTAAAGGAAATTCTTCTTGCAAAGTAAAAGCTCTGTGAGCAAAAGGTAATGGCAGATTTTTCCCTAACAAGGGTACTTTTGGCTCCTCCCACAATTTTCCCCTCCCACAAATTGGGGAAATGTTTTATTTTAAACCTGAGGGCAATGAATGCCATCACATTACAGAATTGGACAAACAGCCAGATCATTACCAAAAATCCAGTTCCTCACCACCTCCTGAAGCATTTGAAAAGAATGCTAGCCCCCACACTGATGATACACAAAGAATGCTCTATCCCACACTTGAACCCAACCTAATGTGATGAACACATTTTAAGTGTAGCATTGAGTAAATGTGATTAAGTAGTGAGAGATTGATTCAGTTTTTGCTACTTCTGTTATAAGGGCACTATTGCCATGCAATGAGCGATTTTCATCTGGAGGCTATGGCTCACAAGCCACTGTCACCAAAGTAAATAGTATCATCCTTCTTGCAACTATTCCATTGCAACTTACATATGCCCCTTTCATTTCTATGGATCTTTTACAGGAGATAATTCTGTTGGATACTACCTGTAGAATGCATACATTTCAACATTCCATTTTTTTTACAAATGTCCCTTAGCTGCAATTTCAGAAGCAAGGAAGCAGGGAGGGAGGGAGGGAGGGAGGGAAAGCGGCAATGCACACCCCCCCCCCCCCGCTATAACTCTAAACTATAACTCTGAGGACTGTATATTATGGAGCTATGGTATTTAAAGTAAGATCAAGCTGCATTCATTTCATAGTGTAGATGCACCCAGAGAAGGTTCATGGACCTTGGGAAACAAGGTTAATGGACCTTGGGGACAATGAGTGCACACTTTTAAAAGAAACATTATGGTGTGGTCAAGGTGGTAAAATGTATTAATAAGGGAAGATGTACAAGGAGAGACTGCTGCATTTTTCTTTTGCTTGAATCTACAAGGAAAAGCAAGAATCCACCCCATTGTATCTTCTTTCCTCCCTAATAATTGTGTGCAAACTATATTTGAACTTTAATTCAGTTTGCAGCAATTTAAGTAATCTGAAGACAAAGTGGGAAAGTGCGTGAATCAGAGAGGAAAACAGGTGAAAACATGGAGTGGCAAAGGGATTGTCCAGAGGATGGCGACTAAAATGGTCAAGGGTCTGGATAACAAGCCCTACAAGGAGCGGCTTAAAGAGCTGGACATGTTTAGCCTTCAGAAGAGAAGGCTGAGAGGATACATGATGGCCGTGTATAAATATGTGAAGGGAAGTCATAGGGAGGAGGGAGCAAATTTGATTTCTGCTACCCTCGAAACTAGGATGCGGAACAATGGCTGCAAACTACAAGAAAGGAGATTCAACCTGAACATTAGGAAGAACTTCCTGACTGTGAGAGCTGTTCAACAGTGGAACTCTCTTCCCCAAAGTGTGGTGGAGGTTCCTTCTTTGGAGGCTTTAAAGCAGAGGCTGGATGGTCACCTGTTGAGAGTGCTTTGAAAGCAATTTTCCTGCTCTTGGCAGGGGGTTGGACTGGATGGCCCAAGAGGTCTCTTCCAACTCTATGATTCTGTGATTCTATAAACCACAGCCGTTTAGAGCAGGGGTCCTCAAACTTTTTAAACCGGGGGCCAGTTTACTGTCCCTCAGACCGATGGAGGGCCGGAGTATAGTTTGTTTTTTATTTTTTAAAAAATCAATTAAAAATTCCTCTGCACATTGCACTTATCTTATTTTGCTGTGTGGAAGGGCCCTTAGAGGGGGTTCTTTCTAGCCCTCTTTAGGCAGTAATTCCAGGAACAGAGAATGGGAAATCTTCCTATTTCTAGTCTGACCAAAAATCTGGTTACCAGTTGTAGAGAAATGTTTATTATAGAGTGTTTAATGTACTGTGTTTAAACTGTATTTATAATGTTTATTATAAAGTGTTATCTATAATGTGTTTGAATCTGTATTTATGTATTACATTTGTTGCCAGGGCCTAGCTGAGAGAGATAGGTTGCCATGGTAACAAAGCCTCAGAGGAGGTGGGCGGAGTTTAAGGAATAAAAGGTTTGAAAGCGTCAGTTAATATTCAGTCCGGTGGATGAGACCCGGGGAAGAGGTTCAGAGTCAGTTAGGGCTCTGGGTTGAGAAGCTGTGAGAATTCAGCAGTTCTTAGAATTTGTGAATATTTCTTCAGCAAGAGAGCTGAAGGTGTTACCTTGTTAGATTGCTTAGGTTAAAGAATCTAACAGAGGGGGTTTTAGGGATCGCCAGTAAGGAAAGACTGGTGATCAGTGGTTTGTTCCGAGTATAGGGCAAACAGTGTGGACATTCACAATAGGGAACTCTGAAGTAGTATAAGCACTTCGCTAAAGAAGGAGTTTGTAGAATTGTAACATTCAGAAGCCTGAATGTATCTCAAACCAGCCATTTTGTAACATCAAGCCTTGTGCCAAGTTCAAATTCTCAAAACTGCAACAATTATGTTCTGTTAACAATAAAACTTGTTCTCTTTGTATTTCAAACCTGCCTCCTCCATTGCTTTTATGCTTGGTGCATTCCACACTACCAAAGTCACCTCACAACACAACTAAAGATAAACAGAGACATAAACCAGCGTCTCTAAACATATTGGTGGCAGCTTAATTGCTATTTGAAAGAAGGTTCCTCACAGAATATTGGTGGCATTAAAGAAGATTAATACTTCCTCACATAATTATTGGTGGCATCTAGTGGGATTAGCGCTTCTTTACACCAGTATTTAAAAAACTCTAAAATTATAACTGTAAATAAAGAACAACACTCAAACGCGGGGGAACTCCAGACAAGAAACAATCAGGGCCAGCTAATCATCTTTCAACAAAGGATTCTCCCTAAAAAATTGTCAGGCTATGAAATGGCAATCAAGGTGGCCAATTGAAACATTCATACCTACCTCCAACAGACAAGAGTTCTTTCTCCCACCCTGGATCTTCCACAATTTTCCTGGTTAAAGGTTTTCCTCTGACATGAAGTCCAGTCGTGTCTGACTCTGTGGTGCTCATCTACATTTCTTAGTCGAAGAGCTGGCGTTGTCCATAGACACCTCCAAGGTCATGTGGCCAGCATGACTGCATGTAGCGCCGGGGCAGCCTCCCTTGGCTGGCTCACGCGGTCCATCAGGCCTGACGGATAGCATGAGCCTGCCAAGGGAGGAGCAGGCCCGTACGGCCTCCTTGTGAGCAAAGCACCGTGCGAGGTGCTTTACTCGTGAGTAGACCACGCGGAGCAGCCTCCCTTGGCAGGCTCATGCTGTCCATCAGGCCTGACGGATAGCATGAGCCTGCTAAGGGGGGAGCAGGCTCGCGCGGCCTACTTGCGAGTAGACCACGCGGAGCAGCCTCCCTTGGCTGGCTCATGCGGTCCATCAGCCCTGATAGATAGCGTGAGCCTGCCAAGGGAGGAGCAGGCCCGTGCGGCCTACTTGTGAGTAAAGCACTTCCCGAGGTGCTTTACTCACGAGTAGACCACGCGGAGCAGCCTCCCTTGGCTGGCTCACACTGTCCATCGGGCCCCATGGACAGAGTGAGCCAGCCAACGGAGGGGCACTGTGTGTGTGGGGGGGGCGCTCCTCTCCGCGGGCCGGATTGGGGCCCTTGGCAGGCTGGAAGTGGCCCGCGGGCCGTAGTTTGGGGACCCCTGGTTTAGAGCATACAAAACTGTGTCTACACTGTGTAGTTTTATCAGTTTGAAGCCAGGTTAATTGTCATGACAACATACTGGGGAATTCTGGAATTTGTGATTTGGAGAGGTGCTTAACATTCTCTATTAGGAAGATATAGTGCTGCATTTCAAGGGAAGGGACTAGCACTCTATAACTTTCAGGATTTCATAGATTAAGACATGAAAATGTCATGCTGCTTTACTGCGGACACGCTGCCAACTCACAATATATTTATGAGTTGGCAGGATATCAGATAACAATTACAGGAAAACAACCTGTTTATGGAAGCTGAAGCAAACATTAAATATCACAAATCATACGAAAGGCACCCTTTCTGCAATGGCTAGTTATGTTTTTCGACCCATGATATTTGTTTGGACTTCAGCATTGCCGAGGTTTAACCAGAGCGGTGGCTAATGTCGCAATGTTCCTCGCTTGAACTCCAGTCAGAATGTCCTGGAAATGCAATGTGCTTTTGGAGCTGAGGAGGGTGGGGTGAGAAGGAGATCTGGTTATGCCAGTGAACTTTGACTAGGAACACACTGTCCTCGGGGAGAAAGCAGGCAGAAGGGTTCTGAGGCTCACTTCTCAAAGCCTGTGCACCGTCGCGATGAAAATGTGCTAAGGAGCAACGAGACCCAAGCATTTATAGGGAGGCTCAGCGGAGGCAATCTTGTGAAACCTACCACTGCCTGGGCAAAGTGCGGGGAAGCAAAGTTGAACGTTATTTACCCTTGCACAACTGGAGAAAAGGCTAAACCCCATATGGGAATTTGCGTGTCCATGATGGGTCCCAACAGTGTTTTATCTGGCATAGATAGAAGCAAAGCAGTTTTATCTGACTCGAGCAACAGTTTGTGAGCTCCTGCCAGAGGAAACAATATTTGCAGTATATAGCAACTAATGTTAGCAGCGAAGGGAAGGAGAGGGCATAATAGAAATAATGTGTATACTTTGGTTGCTTTCACAGGAGGATGTCTAGTGTTACCACCAGTCAGAACAGACTGTACAACTGTTTCATATTTTCTACTGTAAAAGATTGAAAGAAAGAAAGAAAGAAAGAAAGAAAGAAAGAAAGAATCCTGTGTCTAATTCTGGGCACAACGGTTGAAGAGAGATATTGACAAGCTGGAATGTCTCCAGAGGAGGGCGACTAAAATAATCAAGGAACTGGAGAACAAGCCCTATGAGGAGTGGCTTAAAGAGCTGGGCATGTTTAGCCTTCAGAAGAGAAAGCTAAGAGGAGACATGATGAGGGCCATGTATAAAAATATGTGAGGGGAAGTAATAAGGAGGAGGGAGCAAACTTGTTTTCTTCTGCCCTGGAGACTAGTTCACGGAACAATGGCTTCAAACTGCAAGAAAGGAGATTCCACCTGAGCATAAGGAAGAACTTCCTGACTGTGAGAGCTGTTCAGCAGTGGAACTCTCTGGCCCGGAATGTGGTGGAGGCTCCTTCTTTGGAGGCTTTTAAACAGAGACTGGGTGGCCATCTGTTGGGAGTGCTTTGAATGCAATTTTCCTGCTTCTTGGCAGGGGGTTGGACTGGATGGCCCACCACGTCTCTTCCAGTTCTATGATGCTGTGAAAGAAAGAAAGAAAGAAAGAAAGAAAGAAAGAAAGAAAGAAAGAAGAGACAGAAGTGGTAGTAGGAAGTATGGGAATATTCAAAATTGAAGCAGATGATCTGGAAGGGTGAATTTGCAGTAGGCTTCAACTGGAAACATTTGTACCCAGGGTCCTTTCATGTCATGCAATTGTATTGCTACGATTCCACTTTAACTGCCATGGCAACATCCAATGGAATCCTGGGATTTGCAGTTTAGGGTGGGTCATTTAGAACTCTTTACTATAGAGCTCTAGTACTTTACCAAACTGTACATGAGAGGGCCATTCACACTATAAAAGTATAGCACAGTGTTTCTCAACCTTCCTAGTGCTGTGACCCCTAGTGCTGTCTGCAAGGACATTGTCCAGGGGATGCCTGGATGTTTTTTGATGTGTTATCATCCTTGTGGGAGGCTTCTCTCACGCTCCTGCATGAGGAGCTGGAGCTGATAGAGGGAGCTCATCCGTGCTCTCCTTGGATTCGAACCTGCGACCTGTTGGTCTTCAGTCCTCCCAGCACAAGGGTTTAACCCACTGCGCCACCGGGGGCTCCAGCCATGGCAGTTGAAGTGGAGTAATAGTGCTATAATTCTGTAGCATGTGATCCCTTGGATTCCATAGGAAGCAACCTGGCAATTAAAGGGGGCCCATAGCTCTAGAACTGTGTAGGATGAAAGGGCCCTAGGTAATTTCACATATGAAAATATACATTCCTCCACATTTGCAGTTTTTGACTTTTGAAAAAATGTGTGTTAAAGTGGGAGCACTTTCAAATTTGCAGAGGTGAAAAATTATATCAATTTTTGCAATTCCAATTTTTTTTTAAAGACTAATGCATAAAGATGGACATACATTGGCTTATGTCACTAACAGGAAGTCAGACATGATGCAACATGACTCATTGGAAAAGATGGTAATGCTTGGTGATGCGAAAGGCCAAAGGAAAAGAGGAACCACGTTACAGATGGATTGATTCAATCACTTAAGCAATTACTCTGAGTCTGCAAGTCCTGTTGATATTAACTATCATCGGGTTGTCTTTGATTTAAGTCAACCCTATAAATGAAAGGTTTCCAAGTCACCCTATCATTCACAGCCCTACTGAACTCATGACTTCCTTGATTGAGTCTATCTGGAATTCCTTATTTCCTACCGCTTTCTACCTTATCAAGCATTATTGTCTCGTCTAGTGAGTCACATCTTCTCAAGATATGGCCAAAGTATGACAGTCCCATCTAGCAAGTCATATGCAAGGTTGTTTACGTCCAGCTGAAGGGCTACTGCCAATCATTGAGTCTTCATAATTTGAAGCCTACTTGTCAGCAAGTAATAAAAACAAGGGTTCAGTTTTCTCACTTTTGCTAATATTATAGCATATTGGTAACTCCAATGCATGTTTACCATTTTAATAGCCTTCCATAAATCTCTATGAAAAAATGTTTGCATTTCCTTCATTAGGTTGCAAATACAAACTTCATATCAAAATCTGTAAATACTGATTTATTTAGTCTTAATCTTTTGCCAGCAGAGTTTAATGAGAGAGAGAGAGAGAGAGAGAGAGAGAGAGAGATCAGATCTTAAATGGGTTTAAATTGTTAAAAGCTAATTCCATGTTTCACAATAAAGCAGTGTTTCTCAACCTGGGGGTCAGGACCCGGGGGGTGGTGGTGGTGGTGGTAGTTGTGAAGGGGGTTTCAGACGCATATTTCTGAGGGTCTTAGGAACCCCTTTGGCAGAGAAGGCAGATCTGTCCACCTGTCCTTCTCTTCCTTATTGGTGTTGGTGAACTACAACTCCCAGAATTCAAAAACAGCCTTCACCAACCACACCAGTATTCAGTGTTGGCCATGAGGTAGCATGCCAAGTTTGTGGGCTGGGTTCAGAGTGCTCTTTGATTGTAGGGTAACTATAAATCCCAGCAATTACAACTCTCAAATGTCAAGGTCTATTTCCCCCAAACTCCACCAATGCTCACATCTGGGCATATTGAACATTCATGTCAAGTTTGGACCAGATTCATCATTGTTTGAATCCAATGACTACAACTCCAAACTTAAGGTCAATGCTCACCAAACCCTTTCAGTATTTTTTGTTTGTCACAAGAGTTCTGTGTGCCAAGTTGGGTCCATTCCATCATTGGTGGAGTTCAGAATGCTCTTTGATTGTAGGTGTACTATAAATCTCAGCAACTACAACTCCCAAATGATGAAATTGAACCCCCCCCCAACCCCACCAGTACTCAAGTTTGGGCATATTGAGTATTGTGCCAAATTTGGACCAGTGAATGAAGAAACATCCTGTATATCAGATATTTACGTTACGATTCATAACAGTAGCAAAATTATAGTTATTAAGTAGCAATGAAAATAATGTTATGGTTGGGGGTCACTACAACATAAGGAAATATATTAAGGGGTCGCGGCATTAAGAAGGTTGAGAAACAATAAAGCATCAAGAGCTGAGACGGTTTCCTCTGTCATAAAATGGCAGAGAGATATTCTCTCAATACTTGCTGAGAAGTTAAAAGGTGTCAAAATCAGAATCAATGTCACAGCAAGCCTGAGGCTCTACACGTTACAGGGCAACTCCTGAAACAGGTCAGTATGTACTGTGATTGTTTGCAGCATGTATTGTTTCTGTGAGATCTTTGCAGGTCAAGGCCTATTGTTGTTTTTAATATATTAAAATGTGTTTCTAGATTTAATTTAACCAAGCACAGACCCACAGCTACAAGGACTTGTACTTGCTCATGCCCTGGACCATTGTATTAGAGTGAGCCACATAGCATCTATGATATTTGAAGCCCTAGTTCAACAAATAACACTGTTCTACAAATTTTCAGTTTTTCTCAGTTGCGGAAATGAAATGTGCCATTTCTTAATAAATTTAACATGCTGAATTCAAATATAATAATTAAATGTGTTAATTGGCTCTGGTTTTTATGCAACAGCTATTTCAATTTTCTCCACAATAGGTAAATATGGGTTGCTTACCTGTAAACATAGTTTCCCTAGTGGTCACCTGCAAATTTACACATATATGGTAATATCCGGCGCTCGCGCCGGCAGCAACGGAAAGTTCACGAGACTAAAATATCAGTTGGAGCAGCCCCGCCCCCCTCTCCTCTATAAATAGCCCTCCTGAGAGGCTGCGGTCAGTTCTTCCGTCGCTAAAATCGCAAACAGAAGAGCTGGGGCATGACAATCAAACAGGAGGGGAGGAAGGGCGGGTTGTGTAAATTTGCAGGTGACCACTAGGGAAACTATGTTTACAGGTAAGCAACCCATATTTTCCCTGCGTGGTCACTGCAATTTACACATATATGGTAGACTAGCGAGCTGCTAACCTGCAACCCGGACGGAGGGCGTCATGCCACAGCCGAGAAAAGCACCGCTCTACCAAATGCTGCATCCTCTTTCGACTGCACATCCAACTTGTAATGTTTCACAAAGGTCGTTGGTCTGGACCAAGTGGCTGCTCTACAGATGGTATCAAGTGGAACACCCTTCAAAAACGCTGCCGATGTGGCCATCGCCCTTGTAGAATGCGCCTTAACCTGTAAAGGTAAGTCTTTCCTACACAACTGGTAAGCAAGTTTAATGGTCGAGACAATCCAGGATGAAAACCTCTGTGAGGAAACAGGAAGTCCCACAGAATCTTCTCTGTACTTCAAAAATAACCTAGTTGTCTTTCTGCAACCTTTGGTTCTATCTATATAATATACAAGAGCCCTACGTACATCCAGCATATGCAAATTCTTCTCTAAAGAAGAGGTTGGGTCTTGAAAAAAGGCTGGTAGTATAATTTCCTGTGACATATGGAACCTGCTTGTAGCCTTCGGTAGGAAGGATATATCAGGTCTTAAAACCACCTTATCTCTATGTATTCTCATATAGGGTTCATCGCACCTAAGGACACACAATTCTCCCGCCCTACGTGCCGACGTTATAGCAACCAAAAATGCTGTTTTCCATGTCAAATATGTCATGCCCACTGTCGCCAATGGTTCAAATGGGGCTTTGATCAACGCCGAAAGTACTATCTCTAAACTCCATGAAGGAGCAATTGGTGCTACTGGAGGCCTCAGATTCTTTAAGCCTTTCATGAATTGTGACACCATCGGGTCACTAAAACATGATGGCAAGCCTGCCTTCCTCCTAAACCAGGCTAATGCTGCTAAATAGCATTTTAAAGATGACCAGGATAAACCCAAATCAACCAAGTGGGCCAAAAAATCTAATATCAACGATGTTGGAGCCTTAACAGGATCTACCCCTTTATTTTGTGCAAACTTCGAAAATCTCGACCACTTATAGATGTATGATCTTCTTGTGGATTGTCTTTGGGCTGCTTCCATAATTAATTTTACTGGGCTGGAAATATACGCCAAGCCGTTAGCTTCAAATTCTGGACATCCGGGTATAACACCTGGCCGTCCTTCTCTGTCAGCAAGTCTTCCCTCTGAGGAAGTGGTTTGAAAATCCTTTGGGACATTTCCATTACTAGGGAGAACCATGGTTGTCTGGGCCACCATGGGGTGACTAGGATCCCTTGAGCCTGGTCTTGGGCTAGTTTCGATACCACCCGATGTAAGAGGGGAAACGGAGGAAACGCATAAACCTTCCACTCTCCCCAGTGCAGTAGAAATGCGTCGCCCAGGCAATTGGGCATCGAATTTCGGTAGTTCCTGGCACAAAACAGATGACATTGTGTGTTCTGGGCCGAAGCAAAGAGATCTAACTCCGGTGTGCCCCACGCCCGAAATAGTAGAGCTGCAACCTGTTTGTTCAGAGTCCACTCGTGACAGGTGAGGGGGTTTCTGCTTAGAAAGTCCGCTAACACATTCTGCTCCCCTGGCAGATGTATTGCCACGAGATGAATGTCCCTGTCTATAAACCAATTCCACACCCTGAGTGTTATCTCTAGTAACCCCCTTGAATGAGTTCCTCCTTGTTTGTTTACATAATACATTACTGTAGTATTGTCTGTTACTAGTTGGACTATTTTTTGCCTTAGAATTGGTTCGAAAGCCTTCAGTGCCTTCTCTACTGCTAATAATTCTAACAGATTTATGTGGTATGAGGTTTCCACAGAAGTCCATGTCCCCTGGGTTGTTAACCCATCTACATGTGCTCCCCATCCCGTGAGTGAGGAGTCTGTTGTTAGGATTTTGGAAGGCTTGGGTTGATGAAAGGGAAGGCCAACACAAACATTGTGGCGTTCCGTCCACCATAAAAGGTGTTCGCGTTGTTGCACAGGCAAAGACAGGTGCATACTGGAACTGTGTAACAACGGGTTGAAAACCGACAGGAACCAGGACTGAAGGGGTCTGAAATGTAGTCTTGCATGTGGAGTCACCGCAGTCGTCGACGCCATATGCCCTAATATTACTTGAATCTGTTTGGCCCTTACGACGTTTCTTTTTACAATTTGATATATAAGACCCTGCAGTTTTTTGAAGCGGTCGTCGGGTAAGTATGCCTTCTGAGTCTCCGAATCCAAGAGTGCTCCGATGAACTGCATTCGTCTTGACGGGACGAGGTTGGATTTCTCCCAGTTCACTATTAGACCTAAGGACTGGAGGAGAAACAACGTTTTGTCGATATGTGATAGGAGTCTCTCTCTCGAATTCGATACAATCAGCCAATCATCAATGTATGGAAAAATCGTTATTCCAGACGTGCGGAGGTACGCCGCCACTGTGGCCATACATTTTGTAAACACCCTTGGTGCAGTAGCCAATCCGAAAGGCAAAACGTTAAAATGGAAGGCCTGATTACCGACTTTAAAGGCTAGGTATCTACGGTGTTGCTGATTAATGGAAACATGAAAATAAGCATCTTTTAAGTCTATTGATGCAAACCAAACATCTTTATTTAATAAAGGAAGAATCGTCTTAAGTGAAACCATATGAAACTTTCTAGAATTTATAAAATTATTCACCCCTCGTAAATCCAATATGGGGCGTAAGCCACCTCCTTTCTTAGAAATTAAAAAATTACGGGAGAAAAAACACTGTCCATACGCTGATGGTGATATTGGACTTATTGCTCCCTTAGATAGTAAGATCTTAATCTCCTCTAAAAGTGCTGGAGAAGGAGGCGTGGTCTTAACTAGACCGACAGGCGGCAAACTCTTAAACTCAATCAAATAGCCAACTTTAACAATTTGAAGCACCCAAGAGTCAGTAGTGATACTTGACCATGCATCATAAAAAGGGGCTAAACGTGCCCCAAAATAAGGTAACTCTGAACTAACAGTGTTCAGATTCTTACAAACAGTAAAGTTACAACTCTGCATTGAAACAGAAGGATTTAAAGTAGGCAAACTGGATTTCCCATTGCCTATGGAGAGAATGTCAAAAACGCTGCTTGTTTCCCCCTTGGCGGTTGGGCTTATTCTGGTAAGGCTGGAACCTGTTTCTTTGCCCGTAGGTTTGCTTTCGCGGAACGTAAGGCTTAGTATTCAGAGGCGCACGTTGACGCTGCTGGCCTCCATAAAAATTACCAGAATTTCTTCTAAAGTATGATGTAGACGACTGCCAACGAGGTTTTTGTTGGAAGTATCCTTGTCTTGGAAAGCCATATATCTGCATTGTTTTTTTCATTTCCTGATTATGTTTTAATTTTTCATCTGTCGTAGGATGAAAGAGGCCGTCTTCATGTAGAGGTAAGTGTTCTGCCAGAGTACGTCCTTCCTCCGATAGAGCTGACGCACGTAGCCAAGCATGTCTTCTTATTGAAGTAGCGTTACTGAAAATCTTCCCAGCAGTTTCAGCCATATGTTTGGCGAAGTCCTTTTGGTACTTTGCTAAAAGTAGAGCTTCTGAGTGGAATGCTCGTGGGAAACGTTGTTCGTTTTCTGGAATGAGGTCTATGTATGGGATCACTTTATTCCATAAATGAGTCTGATAGGCGCTCATATAAGTGGCATAATGAGCCATCCTAGTAAAGAGTCCAGCGGCCATGTGGGCCTTTTTACCCATAGCATCCACCTTTCTTCCTTCTTTATCAGAAGGGGTAGGATTTAACTTCTTGCCCTTTTGACCATTCACTACCTCGGCTATAACCGTATTAGGGATAGGCGGTCTAGCTATCCAACTTGATGAGGGTAAATCAATCCTATAAAGGTTGTCCACCTTCCTTGGGATTGCAGGGGTCAATGAAGGAGAACCTTCAGTTGTTTTAGTAAGTTTCAATAAATAAGGTAGCGCTGGAAGAGCGGTCGTAGTCACAGACTCCTGTTGCTCAGCAGGGAACATTGGGTCTTCCACTGACTCCGGTTGTTTTGGAGTTGGAAGATCGAGTGCACGGACCATTCTATTTATTAATGAAGTGAATTTCGTGAATTCTTCATTGGGAACATCCTGCTCTATTTCACCATAATTATCTTGAATGGTAACATCTTCCTCAGAGGAAGGACATTCATCCACTTGCGGTTCCTGAACATGTGCAAGAGGTGACAAATGGTCCTGCAGAACTACTGGTTCGGAGGCTAAAGCGTGAGTCTTCTTAGCCCTAGTAGAATGTGTCTTTCTCTTTTGAGTCTGATCAATAGAGGACACAGTAGTCACATTGGTATTTGATGAGGGCCATTGCGTGAGCATAGGTGCCCCACAATAAAACATTTGTCCATTAGGCGCCATCTGCCAAAAACCTCCTTGATTCATAAAGGGAGGTGGGGGTTGAAACTGCCCTCCTTGTATAAACATTTGGGAGGGCTGGCACTGATTTCCCTGAATCATGCCTCCTTGACTCATAAAGGGAAGAAGAGGCTGTGATTGACCCCCTTGGTTAAAACCTCCATAAGGCATAAATGGAGGTATTGGCTGGCATTGGCTACTATTAATACTATCCTTCCAGCCTTGGCTGCCTTGGTTCACAGCAGAGGACGAAGGCTGACAATGCCCATCCACCCATCTGGATGAATGGGAGTTACTTCCTGAGCCTTCCTGAGTCCTCCCTCTCTTGCCTTGCTTCCTTAAAGGGGAGGAGCCAGAGGAGGAGTCAGAGGAGGAGCTTGCTTCTCTCTGCGCCGAGCGGCTTCGACGCCGGCGTCCTCCGCTTCTCGCTACGCTGCGCGATGGCGCTCGGTCCCGAGCGCGTCGAGGAGGCGTCTGCAGCCTTCTGGCTGGTGAAGAGAGGGCTTCCGATACCGAAGCCACGATATCGCTGGGGCCTTGGGCTAAAGCTGGTGCCGAAGCCGAAGCACCCAATGGCGTCAGGAGCTTTGGACATGCTTCGGAAGGTAATTGAAGGGTCGCCCCTTCATTTTTCTCTTCACTGTGCGTCACAGTCGCCATTTTATTCGGCTGTTGGTTAAGCATGGCCACCTCTCCCTCCTTAGAGGGGTTTTGTGGCTTCTTTGTTTGAGAATTTGGAGCCACTTCACCTCTTTCGGAGGGCTTGCTGGCTTTAATCTTATGTAATTTTATTACTTTCTTTTTCTTTAGGATAGGATCTGCCTTATCTGTTGTATCCTCCATCGGAGGGAGCAGAGCCTGCTCATAAAGCGCCGCCTTTAAACGCAATTCTCTATTTTTTCTTGTTTGTGGCGTAAAGGCTCTGCAAACATCACACGCTTGGGAGAGATGTTCCTCTCCCAAGCAGACAAGACACTGTGTGTGTGCATCATTGTCTGGATATTTATTCAGACATGAAACACACTTTTTGAAAGAAGTTGTAGTCATTATTAAAGTCTCTCGCTTTCCTTGATGCTGCCTTTTTAGCGCGGATTTAAAGAACTGACCGCAGCCTCTCAGGAGGGCTATTTATAGAGGAGAGGGGGGCGGGAGGGGCTGCTCCAACTGATATTTTAGTCTCGTGAACTTTCCGTTGCTGCCGGCGCGAGCGCCGGATACTACCATATATGTGTAAATTGCAGTGACCACGCAGGGAAATTCGTTAATATTATGATAATGTGCCTAACCTTACTGCATGTGTATAAACCGTGAATATTTACTAAATTTTAGTCAAATTATATTGCCAATAGTTTATACATGAGAAATATTTATTTAATTAGTCTATTGTTTGTTTGTGCAGCAAGAAACTATATTAGTAGGCCTAATGCAGTTGAAAAGTCTGAAAGTTTAAATGTCGCTTTAATCGTGACTTTAGTTTATATCCTGTTTGCTTCTCTTGACTTTTCTTTTGTATTCAAGGAAAGGATTGCCTCTTACAATGCTCCAGCAGTAGTCTGACAGCATTGACGGAGTCCATTTACCTTGATATCTTTTTTCCATAGTGCTTTATTTACACACGTGCGAGGCATAACTACCGTTCAAAAGTCTGGCCTTATATAGGGCTTTCTGGCTTTTGCACACGGCACTAATACTGCGTCATCAAACTTTCTAGAATATTCTAGAATCTTCCATAGTGTAAGTCGCAACATGCATTTTTTCAACCATACGTGATCACGTGATTGCTTATATCATAAAAACTAGAGCCAATATACATTTTTAAATGTCATTTTCATTTTCAGCACCCCAAAATCATAAAAGAACAGCTATTTTCAGGCCTGCAACTTTTTCTCCGTTGAACAGTGTAATTGGTCCAATTTAAAAAATGACCCATTATCAAAATTATTGTGTTGTATTGCAGAGCCTCTGGTGGCACAGTGGGTTAAACCACTGAGCTGCTAAACTTGTTGACCAAAAGGTTGCAGGTTCGAATCTGGGGAGGGGCGTGAGCTTCCACTGCCAGCCCCAGCTTCACTAGGTACTGCTCTGCTGGGAAGGTAACGGTGCTCCATTCAGTCATGCTGGCCACATGACCTTGGAGGTGTCTACAGACAACTCCAGCTCTTCGGCTTAGAAATGGAGATGAGCACCACACCCCAGAGTTGGACACAACTGGACTTAATGTCAGGGGAAAACCTTTATCTTAACCTATTGCGTAATCATTGCATTTCACAATATTATTCAGTTAGAAGTACATTGGATTCATAGTTGTGTGGAAAGGAAGATTTCAACAGATATATTTTATCATGCAAGTTATACTCCCTTATAAATCCTCTTCCATATACCATTTACGTCATCTGCAGGGATTGTTGGATATTATGAAGTGGATCAATGAAAGTATTTGTGCTGCATTGTTGGCTGATGAGATCAGGGATACAAAGGCCTTGAAGATGTAGCAATTGTTGGCTAATATTTGTGTACATTTGAAACTGACAGAAAGATATGTTGCTATTTTAGAACCACACTGAAAAAAATGTTCACAGTATTACTTCTGAAATTTTGTTTAAAGTTAACGATAACAAAAACTCAATCATACTACGGAACTTGCCATGAAATGTACATCTGGTGGTATTTAAACTTTACTCTCAAAATAATGTGTCAGAAATATTTTGTTTCCTATCTCTTTAACTACCAACTCCATTTGATAACAGCTAGTGCAATTGAAGTTTCATCAGAGATGAAGAAATATTTTAAATTCTTATTTTTTAATGTAGAAATATTTTGACATTTGTGAACAGTCTAGGAGTCTTAATAGACTACAAGCCGAACCTGAGTTAACAGTGTGATTCTAGCCTACATCAACAGACTACTTTAGGAACCAGGCAGCCCCACAAACATTGGGATTTCTGGGATGTTTCTGGCTTCTTATCACAAGGCCCTCACTGCTGAAAAGAGGACTGGGTGTTACTTCTCCACTCCTCAGCACTTCAAAATTCCTTTTCATAAGGCTGTCTGGCTTCTAAAGTAGGTTGTTGGAGGCCCTTTCAGTCACCTCGATGTCGTTATGTCTGGCTTACAAGATTGTAGAAACTGAACAAGATGCTGTTTTATCATTGATTTATTTTGCTCAACAGCTTGCATCTCAACTTACAACCTGGTTATGCAAGCAGGCATATGGCGAGTGATACTATTACTGAAGCAGCCAAATGATATAACCAGGGGTCAGGTGCAATGTTTAATATGCTTTGTGTTCATGTTATGATGTGACTTTGAATAGTTTTTAATGGTTTTAATTCATATTGATATGTTATTGATTTAGTTACGTTATGTATTGCTTTTGTATGTATGTTCGGCATTTAATTTTTGCCATTATGCCATGTTGTACATTGCTCTGCCCCCCCCCCCCCCCCCCAGGCGTGAGAAGAGTGGTATAGAAATGCAATAAATGAAACATAAATCTGAGTGCATTTTCGGATGAAGTCTGGTCTGTGTTTCTTGAAACTCTTGTATATTGTCTACAACAGTGGTTCTCAAACTGTGGGGTGCAATTCTTAGGGGTATGCGATAGTTTCTCAAAGGAAAGGCGCAATAATTTTTTCAAACCCCATTGTGGCTGCCTACCTGGCTCTTTTGGTTATTACTATGGGTTCGGTGGAAGAAATGACTCCACACATCTCTTCTTTCTTTTCCTCCTTCTCACACTTATTGAAAGCAAACACATATCATGGCGGCAGCAGTGCTGGGAGGGGCAGTCAGGAAGGGTCTATCCTAGAAGGTTCGCCATGGCAAGGCCACCCAATCCCCAATGCTATTGGTGAGTAGGATGGACTCTGCTGAACATAGAGAAGATGGTGGCTGAGGAGAGAACAGGCAAAGGAAACATGGCTGAAATGGTAGAGTTGAAGGATAGTGGCACTTGAGGGGGGTCAGATGTGACTCTGGACTTGTAAATCCCTCCCCAGTGATATTAGATCAGCCCCTTTCCTCCTAACTTTCAGAAAAAAGCTGAAAACATGACTTTTTGACCAAGCCTTTAGCAACTAATACAGTGCACTAGATGACTTGGATTTATATGTAACGATAATTGGAAAGGCCCGACCTTGATTGTGGATAATGTTTTTAGAGCTGTAAGTGGTATTGTTTATGTTTTAATGGCTTTTAACCTCGTTTAGATTTTTAACTAAATATTATTTATTTGTTGAATTGTTTAAGACATTGAATTTTGCCTCTGCTGTAAGTCACCCTGAGTCCCCTTCGGGGTCGAGAAGGGCAGGATATAAACGTAAGTAAATAAATAAATAAGACTACAGATGCTAACTAGTCACAAAAGCTAACACACAGAATACAGAAGAATTGTTGTGCTATGCAAATTACATTTCACAAAAAAAGGGTCATGAGGTGCGATCATGCATATTTAAGTTCTGCGTCAATCTATTAAGATTGTCAAGGCACTCTTGTTCTGCTTGATGTAATGTCCAGAAAGAGGTAGCACAAACTTTGGATAAATATTCTACTTTCTCAGCATCGTGGGTAGCCCATAGACAGCCAGGCTCTTTCGAATGAAATTTACAACAGATGCTAAAAATACAACATTATGCAATTCCTTTGTTCTAAAATTGTTATGTAGGAGGTGATATGTTAAGATCTCTGCCACACAGAAATGCTGGTCTTGGCTGTAACCATGGAGTACAAGGTAATTAGAATTTCCTCCACCTTTTTATTGAAAGAACAAGTTTCTCATTGTAATCAGCCCCTAGCCCCAAAGCTGCTATATGCTGTGCTTTATAATTCTGTTTATCTACTTTCCAACAGACCTGACAAACTCTGGGGATGCTTGCCATAGATGCAGGTGAAATGTCAGGAGAGAATCATAGAATCATAGAGTTGGAAGAGACCTCATGGGACATCCAGTCCAACCCCCTCCCAAGAAGTAGGAAAATCGCATTCAAAACACTCTTGACAGATGGCCATCCAGCCTCTGTTTAAATGCCTCCAAAGGAGCTTCCACCACACTCTGGGACAGAGGGTTCCACTCCTGAAGAGCTCTCACAGGTGGGAAGTTCTTTCTAATGTTCAGGTGGAATCTCTTTTCCTGTAGCGTGAAGCCATTGTTCTAATCTCCAGGGCAGCAGAAAACAAGCCTGCTCCCTCTTCCCTATGTTTATATATGGCTATCATGTCTCCGCTCAGCCTTCTCTTCAGGCTAAACATGCCCAGGTTTTAAGCTGCTCCTCATAGGGCTTGTTCTCCAGACCCTTGATCATTTTAGTCACTCTCCTCTGGGTACAATCCAGCCTGTCAACATCTCCCTTAAATTGCGGTGCCCAGAACTGGGCACAGTATTCCAGGTGTGGTCTGACCAAGGCAGAATTGAGGGTTAGCAGGACTTTCCTGGATCTACACACTATATTCCAGGGAAGTCATGCTACCGCTCTATATACCTGCAATACTGTGTCCAATTCCGGGCACTGCAATTTATGGAAAATGCTGGAATGTGTCCAGCAAAGGGTGACTAAAATGATGCTTCTGGAACATGGCCATACAGCCTCGAAAACGCACAGCAACACAGTGATTCAGGCCATGAAAGCCTTCAACAACAAAATAGAGGCACACAATCACTCCAAAGAGAATCAGAAATTTACCCAAAAATACCAGACTGCTGCAATGATGGCAGAGACAAGCTTTCCTTAACATCCATCCATGGCCAATAGTTTTTGCTCTATTGTAAATACAGAAAGAATTGCTTCATTTATCTTACAGCCCGAGTTATTCATGTTTATGACAATGCTATCCAACAGGAACGTCATTGACTTTACATGCACAGAAATACACAACAAATGATTTGATGCTGAAGACAAGTTTATTAAAGATACTACCAAAATTTTGGCAAACATTCCAAAAAATTAGACTTGTAAACATAATGCTTCCCTTTTCAATTGGCAGCACTTTGAAAGAAATATATTAAGACAAAAAAAAAAAGAAAGGACAGGTATAAGTCAATTTTGTGACCAAATAACTTATGTTCCCACATGATAAAGTGATGGTTTAATTAAATTAAACCAATTAACTGCATGAAATGAAAGTTTGTGCTGTTCAATGATCACAGTATTCTATAGTTAAATACATCTTTGTTATATTCCTGACACTCAGGAAGAAAAATCTTTAAATATACATTTCATGTAGGCAATAGCTTCATTTGCATATTTCTCTTCAAAAAATACTTTTATAGCAGTTATATAAATAGGTCACCTACATGTATAATTTTATAATTTTGCCCCAAAACTATAGACTTAGTTTTTTTGTAAAGTATCAATTTTTCTTTGATAAGAAAGTTGACAAATTGTTGAAATTGAAATATTTGTCACCTAGAACACATGTGCCAGTTTCATAAGGAAAAAACTGTACTAACACTTGTCAGTTGTTTCAACATGAACGTTAGACCTATGTAAGAGTTTGCTCCGAATTGTGCATACACAAGATCACTCTCTCTCATTCTCTCTCTCATACACACACTTTATTCACAAACACTTATTTCAGATACATTAGGCCACAGAATGCATCCCATTTTTATGCAGTGGGAAGCAGCGTTGTTTATGGAGAGATGGGTTAAATACAATTCAGATAAACAACTAACGACGTAAGGCAATCATTGCAGTGGGGGTTGAAATTACAGAAATAAGGTACTGTTGTCAATAGAGAGGTGTGTATATAAACGCTATATACCACCTGTGACCCCTCCCCAAAACAATGTTTCACTTGTTTTATTTTGTGCAAATTTTTAAACTTTCCACCACTTAAGGCAAATAGTTCTGTATTAACAAGAAAAGGTGAGAAAACAGGCTTGTACTCATTCAAAACCCTTCCTCTTTTGCTACAACTTTTTTTGTTTTTTTTTTCTTTAAAATGTGCATAACTTCAGAACTAGAGAGACTGGATCCCCAGTATCCAATGGTAAAATTATCTCCATGGATAAGCAGAAGTGTTAAAAAGAAAAAAAGGACCAGGAAAAAAAGCAGCTTCAACTATGCAGGGAAGCAATAGCCTCGCGATCAACAAAAACAGCAACTCGGTCTGCTAATGAGAAGTTTCACTTTTTTTTAAACCTTAGAGCAAGTTGTGTGGAATTTTAAATAAATAATCTTTAGTTTATTCACATCTTCTGGTCCAGAGCCCTAGTGCCATGACTCTGCTTGCCGTTGGTCAAATTCACCTATAAGTCTCTTAATGTGAGCCAACTTGTTGTGAAGATATTCACATCTGCATTTTTCTTCATTGTAGTTAGGACTAGACTGAAAAATAAAACAAAGAGAAAGTGAGGTTAGCAATAAATTAATGTAATGTTTTCATTTTCAGAAAGATATATCTTGACTGATGATGTGCAAGGTAACAAAAAACATTCCCCATAACTGCCTTTTTCTGAAACCTGACTTTTAATCATTGTAGGTCATACCCAAAGGCCCATGAGCGACAGCCAAAAGGATTGATAGAAGATACTTCCGCCCACCCCTCTGTTTGAATTAACTACTAGGTAGCAAGCTCAGTCCTGGTTAGTACTTGCCTGAGAGGCAACCAATGGAAAACCACATGATGTACTGTATATACTCGAGTATACGTCAACCTGAATATATGCCGAGGGACCTAATTTTACCACAAAAACTGGGAAAACTTATTGACTCGAGTATAAGCCTAGGGTGGGAAATACAGCAGCTACTGGTAAATTTCAAAATAAAAATAGCTACTAATAAAATTACATTAACTGAGGCATACAGCTTCTCCTCCCCACACAGCAATCCAGCTGGGTTGCTGTGCCAAAAGGGGAGAAGCATGCAGCTGGTAGAAGCCCTGCAAAGGGCTTCTTTCAGCCCCATGATTTCCCGCCAGGACCCTCACTCAAGTATAAGTCAAGGGGGGCTTTTTCAGCATTAACTATGTGCTGAAAAACTAGGTTTATACTCAAGTATATACAGTAAGCTGTATTTCAAAGGAAGGAGTTGGTAAAACTAAGGATTCCTGGCTTAAATAAATCAAATTTTTGGATTAGCCATAAGTCAACAGGCATTTGGCTATCATGGCCAGAATCATTGGGTTGCTGTAAATTTTCCAGGCTGTCTGGCCAGGGTCCAGAAGCATTCTCTCCTGACGTTTTGCCCACATCTATGGCAGGCATCCTCAGAGGTTGAGGGGTCTGTTGAAAGTTCCAATAGACCCCTCAACCTCTGAGGATGCCTGCCATAGATGTGAGCAAAATGTCAAGAGAGAATACTTCTTTGAACATAGCCATACAACCCAGAAAACTTACAGCAACCCAGTCTACAGGTGGCTTGAAAGCACATACACGCACACAGTTGTCACTAGGAGAACCAAGCGTAGTTCACTGGGGGAAAAACTAACATAGAAAGCAATCTGCAGATCACCCAAGGTTCACAGTTTAAAAATATGGTGGGTCTGGACTACTCTTTCCGCAGATACAGCCATCTTGTAATTTTCTGACTGTGGCACATGACATATGGGTCACCATGCTCATGTGAACCCACAGAACGGCCAGGCCACACTTTAGTTCTTCTGCTGTCTTTAGAGCTATATGCACCGAGAGGTTGAACAGAGTTGAATTGATTCAATTTTTTAAAATCATTCTAGAGGCATAAAGTACATACAGAGAATGTTAAGTACTTGTAAATCCCAGTTGAAGAAATAAAACAATACAGTAAATGCTTCAGTTAATGTCTTGATTTTAATGACGTTTAGATAATGTTTGGATTCTACTAATGGAAAATGCAAACTTTCTATTGGCAGTAAATTATATCTTAGCTGAAATTATTTTTTAAGGCCAGAATTCTGTGTCATATAAATTTAGGGATTGAGTGGATGGGCAATCTCTTGTCTTTTCTCATTCCCTTAATCTCTAGTTAGGCCTCGAGAAGATAGCAGGAATTAAACCTCTCATCCTCTGATGCACCTAAAGTCTTTCTCAAACCATATTTCTCCAAGACCTTTTTGCATCTTTCCTCCTGTAATTCCCCGGAGGCAGTTTGGTCAGCTCTATACAGTTTGCTTTTTCACAGATCTGAGTGACAACCAAATTCCTTTAATCCTGTCTCAAAGTTCACATCACTTACTAAGTAATGTGTGCTCAGGACTAAAAATGTGATGAGAGAAACATAACCCATGCAGATGCTCTACAGAACTCTATGGAACTCCTGCTTTGGTTTTGAGCAGATTATTTGGGAGAGCACATATGGAGAGACATATGGTCAATTACAACCACAAAGTCACTGCCAACATTTTCACTGTTTACAGACCAATACTTAAAATTTTTGAATATTTGGGATAAATAATGAGGCTTGGCTGTTATTACTGCTTGATGCAGCTGGCAAGAGAACTTGGAAGAGTTCTCAGCTTGCCAGAAGTTGTTTTGAAAATGGAATTGGGATACAGGACAAAAATGTATTCAGCTCATATGGAGACTTTCAAGACTAATTGACATGAAACCTGGGCAGATGGTCTGCACTCTAACCAAATGTGTATATGAAGTAGAAGATATATTGAGGGAAGACATGATAGCCATGTATAAATATGTGAATGGATGTCCTAAGGAAGAAGGAGCAGGTTTGCTTTCTGCTGTCCTGGAGACTAGGACTTGGAGCAATGGGTTCAAATTACAGGAAAGGAGATTCGACTTGAACATTAGGAAGACTGTAAGAGCGGTTCAGCAATGGAATTCTCTGCCCCGGAGTATAATGGAGGCTTCTCCTTTGGAGGCTTTTAAACAGAGGCTGGATGGCCATCTGTTTGGGGTGCTTTGATTGTGCTATTCTTGCATTGCAGGGGGTTGGCTTGGATGGCCTGTGTCATCTTTTCCACATCTATGAGTCTATGCATTAGATCCCAGCAATTCTGAGATGAGCACAAACATCCTTCATGGGAACACATCGAACACGTTAGTTGAGGGTTATGCCACTGATGACTTTCTCAGTTTCTTGCATCAATGAAAAAGAGACCACTGATGCAACTTTCACCGAAACTCACAGACAAGTAACAGAACTGGCACTCCAAAAAAGCCTAAATGTTCATACAAGTTGAACAATTTGGATTGAAAAATAAGTTCTGTACAATATACAGTAATCCTTATTGCTGATAGGGCGAGTGGCCATGATTTAACATGGTAAGTTTAGAAGCCATTTCCCAACAGCTTCATACACTTAATAAATACGCTTCATTAAATATATTGCCTTAATATGGTTCTGAAGCTTTTTCACTAGAGGTTTAAAATCAGGTTAAGCCAGCACTAGATATTTATACTGAGGAGCTGGAGTACAGGATTTAGGCTTTTGTAATGCTAAATCCGAACTCTATAATTCTATTCTGTCAGCATAGCAAACAGTTTTATAGGTATACAGTATATAATAATTAGGTATAAACAATACAAACCTGTTTGATCTTCCGGTATTCCTTGAAAACTTCCTCATGAAGAATCTACAAAGGAAAGCAAGTACGGTTGATTATTGAGAGCTACTACGTATGGTATACTGGTCTAAGTGTTAGACTATAACTCTAGAGACCTAAATACACAATACACTCAAAATAAAACAAGAAAATTCAGGCAATATATTCCTACCTTGCTTTCCATTCTACTGAACTCTTTCCACCTTTAGCATTATAGTTAGAAAAACTCTTGACAAGCTCATACAGTTAGCGGTACAGTTAGCAACAAGGAAATCAGTCACGAAGAACAAAGGGTCGCTATTAAAGCAAAAAATAACTTCTGAACTATAAATTTTAGACCAAACAAATGTCTTCATTTGTTTGGTCTAAAATACTAGAGTTCTTTTTAACTCTGTAGTATTTTAGACCAAACAACTGTGCGGTATGAATTCAGAAGAGCTAAGTATACAGGGAACTTGGTTGAAATTAACCCATTGTGAACGTTGGTAATCTTGCTAAACCCTTTTGCTTTCAATTAAATCATTTTTCAGTCAGATTTGTTATGATTAAATCACTGGCCACACATTCATCTTACAGCAAGGCGAAGGTACAAACCTATTTTCCCCAAACTGAGATTGGTAAAGTGTGGACCTCGAGATATCCTTTGACTACAATTCCCATCAACCTTACATACTGTATATACTCAAGTATAAGTCGATCGGAAAGTAAGCGGGGCACCTAATTTTACCACAAAAAACTGGGAAAACATATTGACTCAAGTATAAGCTGATGGTGGGAAATGCAGCAGCTACTGGTAAATTTCAAAATAAAAATAGATACCAATAAAATTACATTAATTGAGGCATCAGGAGATTAAATGCTTTTGAATGTTTACATAAAACTGTAATTTAAGATAAGACTGTCCAACTCTGATTAAACCATTATTCTAACCTTCTTCAACGTAAATGTGCTTACGTATCATTCCAATAATAATAGAATAAAATAATTAATAACTGATTCGAGTATAAACTGGGGGGGGGGGCTTTTCAGCGTAAAAATAGGCTGAAAAACTCAGCTTATACTTGAGTATATACAGTAGTTTGGAATCGGAGAACATTAACTGAAACCATTTTCTGCATACGCTCTGAAACATTTTGTGGGGAAAATTCAATCCATTATTGATAAATAATTCTAAAATAAACCCCTACTGACTCAAATTTGGCCACTGAATGCAAAGTTGCTAAAGAAAAATCTTTCAGATCTCTACCATCTGGTTGAACCAAAATCTATACAGAGCAGGAATTCTTACAAGTGTTCTACAAACTGCTCTGTGTATCTTCGCTGCATCGATTTAGTGCCCATATGGTGCAGTCAAAAGATCTGAGGAAGTAGTGGGAACGTCTAATATAACGAGATTATAGGTGAGAGATATAACCCATGAAGAAAGAATTATAATGATGTCAGTGGAAGATAGAAAATAGATTTTACCTGGTACTCTTTAGATCCTGGAGAAACCAATTTACGCTGTGCATCTAGTTTCATAAATCTTCTAGTAACACTCTCCACCCTTGCATGCAAGGTTCTGTATTCATCATATTCCGCATTGAAATCTTCCTTGTAACTTTGTCGCTGTTCATATGAGACAATTGCTATATATTTTCTGTTTTAAAAATATTCAGGGAAACAAGATTTTCAATTCATACTATTTTCATTTTTAAAAGGTGTATTGCTCTATTTTAACATCCTAACCTTTTATTTGTTCAGCTCCACTACTAATCTGGCATTCCATGTCATATGCAGAATCATATTATTCTTACCATCTAATTGTCGTCACACAGGCTTAATTTAATGTAACGTGTCTATTTTGTTCAAGAGTTCACAAACACCATACACAAGCACCAAAGGTTGGGTGCTGCATTTGCCCATCACGGAGCTCTGGAGGGCTGACACTCCCTTGTTTCAAAATATTTTTTGGCCAACTAAGTCAAACTCAGCCTGTTTGGCACTGCTGCCTAAAACAACTGGACAGAAATGTGACAAAATTGCTTTCAAAGCCTACTTTGAAAAAAATATGGGTACTGGGGGCTTCAAAGGCAGCCTTTGGGACTCTAGTTTCCCTGTCATGCTGTAAGGTGAGGAGATTTAATACAGAAGCATAGACTAATAAAATTAAAAAAACCAGATGATTTAAAAATCTGTCTATATTTCATTAGTGTATTTCATAAAGGTAAAACAAGTAACCTACCATGCTTTCTCACAGTTAGTAACTCATACATATGCTGGACTAAGAAAGTTAACCATCCACTTGAGCGGCTAAGGCTTAAGGACCACTTAAAGCTTCAAAGAAGCTCTAGTCTTATCAAGAGGAAGACACACATTGCTCCTCTGCTCCTGACTGATTCAGAAAAGGAAATATTGCACTTATTCAAGCGTCTTGCTGTACTGGATTACCGTAAAATAGAAGAAACAGTATTCTAAATCTGCCCTTTGATTTCTGATTGTCTCAACTTGGATCCCCATACTTTATGACAGGGCTTGGAAGTAGTGAGTTATACTGTTATTGCTGGAGGTTATTGCCCATTTCTCTACACTTACATCCCAAGATATTGTTAAATTTGGTCTTTGCATCTTTCCTCAGCAACTTGAAAGCTAGTTACTTATTTAAATGACTCCATTTTTTCTTTCTTGCCACCTCTTGTCACCCAGAACATTTCTTTAAGGACACATCCCCTTTTTCTATGATACTACTTCTCAAAAATGACTTTTTTCTTCTGTCAAAGCTCCCTATTATCAATGCGCTACCTGTAAATAAACTAAATGTAGAAGGCTGGCACTGTTTGGAGAAAATGCACTTCCTCCAAACATTTAAACATTTAATTGTTTCCTGTAGTTGCTGGCATTTACGGTATTTCAGGAAAGCAACTGTAAGCTACACCTGCAAATAAATTTACTCAAGTGCAAGATACAATTTCATCAGATTGTACTGCACAAAAGAGAGACCAAATAAAATAAAACAGGGGCACTATGCTAACTGATATACTAGACATGTACAGACAGGGTGATTCCAGAGACAAGGGTCATGTGAACATGATTAAGAATTGCGCTATCACTGCTGGGTTGTAAGAGAACAAATGAGAACTGCTGGTTAAAGTGTCAGCACTCTAATTCAAAACATTCTGAAGCACAGACTGCTCTTTCCACCAAGCATTGATTTTTAGGTTTACTGCACACATTAAGATTCCCAGCCTCCGGTGGTGGTAAAAGGAAGTCATTTGTAATACACTAGCACCAAGAGGCTTTTGAGAGGCGCTTTTTTTTTGCTGGCCTTTGAGAAACCATTTGAAACAGGACATATTAAACATTAGCAAGTGGGTGTTTTAGCATTGTTTTTCTGTAGAAGTTCACTATCAGCACTAAACTAATTTGATAATTAGTTTAAAAGAAATCTAGAGATAGATTTGCACCTGTGGAAGCTCGGTATAATGCAAGAGAGTTTTCTATATACTGTTCACTGGGAAATTTATTTATTTATTTTATTTACATTATTTCTATCCCGCCCATTTCAGCCCAAAGGCGACTCAGAGTGGAAAATCTAATACTAGTATCATCAGCATGGGTGGTTGAACTGGTCGAGTGTTTAAAAAGCCCTTTAAGTGTATGACTCTGGGGGTGGTGCTCATCTCCATTTTTAAGCCAAAGAGCCGGCATTGTCCATAAATGCCTCCAAGGTCGGCATGACTACATGGGCACCGTTACCTTCCTGCCAAAGCGGTACCTATTGATCTACTCACATTAACATGTTTTCAAACTGCTAGGTTGGCAGAAGCTGGGACTAAGCGCTTTACCATCTCCTAAGTATTGCATTCATTTTTAAAGTAAATTCTTGGAACTTTTGTCTAAAATTTCAATGATTTAAAGTCCACAGGGAGTTTTGCTATCATAATCCAACTTTTCATGTTTTTAAAGACAAGACAAGCTTGCCCTGTCCAAAGAAACTCCCTTCCTCATACAGCGCACAAGCTAACTGGAGCCTTTTTCTTGTACTGGTAGCTGTATGTCTGCTATATTCCTTCTCCATTCTCATTATCCCCAGTCTCATTCCAACTCCTTACCACTTACTCTGATTATTAAGGATTACCATATAATTTTGTCTGACATTAGAGCCATCATCAGGTGAGAGATACCACTGTTATTAAATGTCACATGGACTGCTACAGACAAAGTGAACAACAGCAAGATAAAATGTTTTTGAGGGGAGCATGTGAATGTTAAATATTATTAAAACACTGCAAACACCCAGCACTAATGACAGAAATGACAGAAAGTGAGAGATGCTTGTCAAAGTAAGCTCCGGTACATCCAAATCAGAGTTGTACAGTGTCAAGGAGCTATGTGAGATTGCTTGGTATTAATATTTTAAAATTGTTATTTTTTTGCACTATAAGTTCTTCTGAGTATGGCTTGTCTAGCAGAAAAAGGTGGATGTGAATACTACCACCAGTATACAAATAAATGTGAATATTTCCTACTTGCCACATTGTCGGCAAGAGAGAACTGGAAGCAATTAGCTATTTCACAATGGAATAAAGAGACCCAGAAGGCCCCACAGCAAATATTTAGAAATGTCTTAGATTTGTACTATTTCAACTGAAGGGGAAAGTTACTCTTTCAAAAATGTCTGAAAGAATAATCACTATAGCAAGATAATGTTAGGGAAAAATTATCCTAAAATATACCGCAGAGCACCCAAAAATCATACAGGATGCTTGAAGTTGAGCATTAGTTCACAGCAAGCAAAGCATGATGTGCCGATGGATGTGACTGTAAAGAATTCAGAGTTTAGGAGACAGACATGCAGAGTCCAGTCTTAAAAATCACAAAAGGCTTATTTACAGAGATAAGAATAATAACCAAATTTCTTAATAGTTAAAGAACTGGATCTGAGCTACTCTAACATCCATCTCTTCTAAGGTTCAAAGAGAAGGGAAAATTACAAATCACTACATCTCTCCTGACACACAAAAAGAGAGAGATCTCAAAGCACACAGCATATATTCAAGATATAAAAGGAGAAAGTCATGTTCAAAGGGCTCGCAGTAGAAAAGTATCCATTCTACTCAACCAATCAGAATGAGAGCAGAAACAGAGAGGAGAGAAGAAATTAGATACATTCCAACTGTCAAACAGGAGACATGGAGGAAGAGAATTCCCTAAACTAACTAACTGCTCCTCATTGAGGACTTAAGACTTGGGCAGTGTGGAGTTGAATTCCAACGGAGAGAAGATGGTAGTATCCACATACACCTTTGTCTGTTAGATAAGCCATCCAAGAAATATTGATATTCTTACTGTTTTATTATGAAAATACTAAAAGTAAAGAAAAACATTAACTACAGGGTTAGTCAAAATGCATAGGCCAATAAGCCATTGTACATTCTCAAGTTCTGTCTGAAGTGACACTAACATAAAATATTTTCTCAGCAGAGCATGAGGGGGTGATTAGCATTTAATTTATTTGGAACATAAGCAACAGTACTATGTTTTAGTGTATCTTTCCCATTTCTAAGCCTTGTAACTTCCAAACTCTGAAAGTATTTGAGAAACACTAAATATACTGTTTCACACTACCCCATCTACCTTTCTTTAGCAGTATCCTACTTACACAAAGTAGTCCGGTAGTTCACTTGTTGACAAAGGATCTGTGGAGGCAGTGCAAGTCTCTTTAACACCTATAAGGAAGATTTAACAGTTTTACCATTTGTTCCTAGCGAACCGGATTTGATTTGCAAGTGTGTGTTTTTCTATGGATTTGTTTTAAGAGACAGTTAGAAGTACAGCAAACCAATGAACATTTCTGACAAATTCCAAACAATCCACAGCAGGAAGATAAAATGCAGAGGCAACATCAGATTACATACAATAAAAGCAATTTAGTTTTAACCCAAGGTCAGTTGTGCATTATTTCAGGACAAGTCAGGGCATCTGCACACCAATTCAAGAACTTTTGCAGCAGATGTTGGCAGACAATAGGCGATGGGAGTTTTATATCAACATCCAGCTTTCATTAGAATGCAATAAAAGACAATGGGGTGGAATGCCAAGCCCCTTTTTCTTTCTATTCATTTGCCCCTTTCATCAGCCACTCAGACTTGTAGACATGCATATATTATTATGGATTTTATTTAAAAATACAATGTAGTAAAATCCATAAAATAAGATAAACTGCAATGAATTTGATTGTACCTCTTAGTATCAGCATAGTAGGAATAAAAACACTGGCTTGGATTTTAAAGTACATCTTGCATGAATAGAAGAGATGAAACCCAAGGGATGAGTGCATTTCTGTGTATTTTGCTGTATTACATACATTGATAAGATCTCTCTTTCCTAATTTGGTAGATGCTAAAACATTCTGAAGACCCTTGAAATTACTTTAAATTTCTAATTAACGCAAAACATGTCCCCCCTTTTCTAACCTGGACTTTTGTTCCTGTGTTAACAAGCAAGGGGATCTTTATTATCAGCCTGTGCTGCTAAACAAAGCAGATTCAAGCTGACTGAAGCCCCAACTAAGACAACCATGTCATAAGCCTCAGTGAATTGGAAATCTATTAAATCCAGTCAGCAGTATGCTTGAGCAGGGATTTGTTCACAAAGCTGTAAATCAACATTTCAGTTAACTCTGGAGAGTTTTATAATGGCTCACAGCAAAATTTGGTTCTAGGAAGTGTGATACAAACTTTTAAAATATTGTATTGCGATTGTAAAATACTGATTTTAATAACAGTGGTTTATTTTGAACACTTCTTACAATTTCTGGTGTCAAGTTCTTCTGGTCTCATGTCAGAGAAGGTAAGAAACAGGTGGTCAGTTTTTAGCACAAGAAATTTAGGGGCACTCAAAAACTGTAATTACAACTATGGAATTGAAAGCTAAATGCAATGTTCTGTGTAGTACAAGGACTTTTTACTGCCTTGTTTCATACCATGAGTGTATTTTTTTTTAAAAAAATCTTCCTCACTCCAAATCTCCATGTTGCCAAGGAACCAGCTCAAAGGGTTGGAAACCCCTTTCTCTGTTTTTAGGATGCAGGGGGTCAGCTGGACAAAGAGCTATTGCTTCTCTTCTGATTCCACTGTGAACGGCTTCAATTAATAGAAATACCCTATAAGCTCCTGCCCTCAGTGTTTCATATGGTCTGTATATTATAGAGACGTCAAACTGAACATATGAAAAATGTATTGAATGGAAAAACGACACATCTCTGCAAAGAATCTAGCGTATCAATTGATCACATTTTTTCAATTCCTAAGGCTACTCAAACTTTGTAGATCATCGTACAATGAATTTACTTACTACCATTAATTTCAGTATTATTCTAACTCTATTACTTATAGGATAAAATAGAAAGAAATGAATACCAATACTGCTGATCTGAGTAATAAGATAAAGCAAATGTGATTGTCATTTATTGTTATTTGGCTTGGCAGGACTTACTACATCCCATGAATGTCCAATATTGAAATTTCTTTACAATAAACTGAGTAAAAAACCTTAGAAAAGGGCTGTTCCCATGAACACAATAGCACCACACACAGTTAGCACTATCCCGACACACCACCAAATTATCCTGGTGGCACAAACTGAAGGACATTTTTACTCTTATTCATTTCTCATTTATAATACAGTATACATTCTCTGCACGACAGAAAAAAAACAAGGGAAGAGATTAACAAGGGAGGGTGCCATATGCAGCTCACATGGTTGCCTGATCCTGCCTTAGAAAAACAAGTTTACAAAGATGTAGTTCAGACAACTAAAGAAACTGTTTGGATGAAAGATCAGCATATGTTCATAAATGTTCTTCATATGTGCTCATATCTGATGTTCATACAGCTCTGAATTTTTGACACCTGCCTTCAAACTGAGGCAAATGTAAGAGACAAGGCCACATTCCTGTATTATCAGTAATGTGCCTTTGTCCTGACACACCATTTCTATGAGCTTGGTCCCATCCTACACAGGTAACAAGAATGCCTACTTACTGGAGCAGAGAGGGTCAGAAACTTCCTCATCTGTACCTTGTGTTTCCTGAAACACTGAGTCACTACAGAATGCAAATAACCCACATGCCACAGTAACAATCTGGCCCAGTTGCCATGATTATTCAAAGCCAACAGCAATAACATTACCTTCACTTAGTTTCTGACAGGAATTCTTCAGCTTGGAAATATCTTTGCTTTCACAGTCTTTCTCTATTTCTGCAGCATTCTCAATGTTGTGGTCTTTGATTTGGTCCTTCTCCTTATGCTTCTTTGACTTTTTCTTGGACTTTTTGTGCAACACTGAATGTTTCTCATCTGCAGTCTTTGGGCACACTGACAGAGCTTCAGCAGGTGCTGAGATTTCCAGTGGAGTCCTAGAAGTATATTTTTGATGCTGGTCCTCATACATGCTCCCATTCTGACTCAAAGTGTCAACAGGCAGGTCTTGCGTGCCCCGGCCTTCAGGAGTGCTGGGGGAATTGGAGTTAGAATTGACAGTCTGAGGAGGGTTTGAAGCAGGGAGGCAAGTGGGAGGGAGCGGAGGAGCAGCCAGCGTTGCAGCAACTGCAGGGGGAGGTGGTTGCTGAGAAGCTTCAGCATTTTTTTCACCGGAAGCAGTCAAGTGCCCATTTAGTGTTGGTTGAACTCTATTGGTAAGGTGAGATATCCTTGGTTTTTTAATCATTAAAGGATCGATAAAGTCAGAATCCAAAAGCCGTTTCTACAATAAAGTGAGGCATATACAACTGTTAAAAAGAGCTAATTTGTCAAGTGTAAATTATCTCGAACTATGTTAAGTACTATACAAATGTTTTCTGCACTGTAATACAATTTCAAGCCTGTGTGCATTTCAAATGCACAGCACCATGTCTCTGTAAGGCGATACCTCCTTTCTTTACAAAGCAAAAATGATTTACAGTACATTGTCATAATCCGGATGTCCATGTAACAGACATGATAGCCATGGAGTAGGAAAATCCTCCTGAGATACTATTGTACTATTTGTTTACAAAGAAGTTTTCTTGGTTTTGTTTCTCTTGTTTACATAACATTGTGACCTGAATCAGAACAAACAGCCCCACCCCTCACAGGGCCAGCACTTCAAAAAGTTTTACTCCACCATTCAGATGAAAGTTCATTATGTTATTTACTCTATGAATAGACCAGCTGGGTGTAAATCAAACTTCTAGTCTTAACTACAGCAGACACACTGCATCAGCTGCTAAATGGTAAACCAGCATTTATGCAAACCTGTTAGTTCAACTGATCTACTTTATCTGGATTAGTAATTGGATTTAGATTCCGCTGTCCTCCAGACTACACTTCTCGTCAGCTGAAGCCAGATAGCGTATGGCCAGGAATGTGTTCTTTTCTCTTCAATTTTAATGTATCTCTGTGAATAGGCTTTTCTCCTTTCTGCATGGCAGGGCCAGCCATGCTGAGCTGGATAGGAATATTGCAATATTGGTTTGTGAAGACCAGTCCTAATGCCATTCTCCCTTGGGAGATTTTTTTTTTTACTTTTAAAAAAAACCTGTCGTTGTACACCTTCAGTAACTTCTGGCTTACGATGATCCCAAGGTGGACCTATCACAGGTTTTCTTGGCAACATTTTTTTTACAGGGCAAGGCTTTTCCATGTCTTCCTAAGAGACTGAAAGAACATGACTTGCCTCTGGTCAATTAATAGGTTTTCCATGACTGAGCAGTGTCTTAGTCTAACATTCAGACCACTATACTGCACTAGCTCTGAATACATGCAAAAAACATGCTAATAAACTCAAGCTGCATGCTGTTGTGCGAAATCAGCAATTCCAGAGAAAACTGCAGATCCTATTTTGAAATTGCAATGTTTTAGTGATTTGGTGGTTCAGGGCTGCCAAACTGGAAATACAATCTATGCCAGGTGCATGTGAGCTCAAGTAGCTGAATGGGTTGCATCCCAAGCCTGACTCATATCAATAAGCACACAGATTTCCACATAATCTGTTAATACAACTCTATAGGTTAGACCTCAAACATCCACAACATAATATTTTCTTTTCAGAGTATATCAGAAGTGCCTAAGACATACAATACTAGTATATATCGAAACTATACACACACACACACATATCTATATGTAATGTTTTTGTTTTGATATACATTGCAACCAAATGTAACTAATGTTCTCAAAAACCTCTAATAAAAAGGAGACAATGTTTTATTTCAAAATGAAATACCTATTTTTTAACCAGTGACAGCTATAATGCAGTAATGATGTATCTGCTCATCACGCTAAGAAATTCAGTGTTTATTGATGGGCTAGAAATAGACCAAACAACATACTACAACAAGAGACCCTGGGTGTATAAAAAGGATGGAATTCCACATCTAATCTCTCCCATTTTTCTGTAGTACCAATGTATCAACAAGCCCTCCCTGTAAAGTACTGACAATCATGAGAATAGGACTAGTTCTGGTGCTTTCTAGCATAGGCCACAAAGGAGCTTTGGGACATTGCCAACTTGTTGCTTTATTTTATCCTATTTTTAGGTTATTGAATCTTGTAGCTGAAAGGCTTCCTCATAGTAGTAGGGAAAAGTGAGAAATGAGAATCAAAATGAAAAAAGTCCAATAAAAAAAGAAGATGACTCATAATTTAGTATCTATAGCAAACTAGGCAACTATTGAAGGCTGGGGGGCTAAACCCACACTACACACCACTCTGAAAATTGGAAACGTTTTTTGACCCCTGGGGGTCAAAAGTGCCAAGCAGGGGCTGTATGCAGTCCACAGGCCACACTTTCCCCACCCCTGATATGGGGAACAGAAACTTTTGAGCTTTGACAATGAATAAAGTCTAATGCAGAATTACATAATTTATATTCAAGCTGAAGTTAATTCTGGGTTGTTGTAGTTTTTTTGGGCTGTATGGTCATGTTGTAGAAACATTCTCTCCTGACATTTCACCTGCGTCTGTGGCAGGCATCCTCACAGATGTAGGTGAAACGTCAGGAGAGAATGCTTCTAGAACATGGCCATACAGCCTGAAAAACCTACAACAACCCAGAGATTCCGGCCATGAAAGCCTTCGACAATATATTGAAGGTTTTTCAATGTATGTTTCAAAGCATGTATCTGCTCATGAGATGCAACTCTCCTCCACTAATTCATACACATCAACATTTCACATGTGGGGTGTTACTGCATGATACAAATAGTGACAAATGAAATACCTGAGAAGGAGAAGCAGCCTCTTTAATAGTACTGACAGGAGAATCCAAATGACCGGTGCTGGTTGCATTCTGAGATGAATTCAGTTTTCTGTAAAGATCATCCACATGCCAGATTACAAGAAAATCAAGTTAATGATATTCTAGCAGATCTTACTGTCTATTGGAAGTAAATGAATTTTCTCTTTGTAGTCTAAAACAAACTTACCGAGAAAGTATTAATTCCAGTGACTGCCTATCTATTTCATTGTATCCAGGCCAGTCTTTCTGAACTTCCTTATAAACATGTTCTTTTAGTGTGTAAGAGTTGTCCTTTGGATTCAAATTGGCTACCTATGGATACAAGGAAAGATACAAAGAGTAGCCATTATAAGCAACATAACTGCACTTGAAATATAACACATTCAGTATACTTGCTGAACACATTCTTGATTTTTAATGAATTAATCCTTATAGCCTTTGTGGCCAATTTTAAAGCTCAAATTGTCACTCTTCAATTTATCAGAACATTTACAACAAACCATTATAAGAATATAAAATTAATAAATACTAAATATCACTATACATTATCAGTAAGACAGCAGCAGAAATAAGTTAGCCAGCTGAGCTCAAGCATTTATAAAATACAAAGTTTCATTCTGATAAGCTTCAAACAATTGGATTTGGCAGATTTTTCTTTGGGGGGATGTCACCATGGAAAAGTCCCTGACTGATCTTAACACCGGTTGTTAATTATGTTTTGTTTGGCAATCTTATGACAGGGGAGGTAATTAGGAAAGGGTAAAGGAATGTGTTGTTGATGGCTTTCATGACCAGAATCACTGAGTTGCTGTGAGTTTTCTGGGCTGTATGGCCATGTGGCAGAAGCATTCTCTCTTGACGTTTCACCCACATTTATGGCAGGTATCCTCAGAGGGTGTGAGGTCTATTGGAAAAGTAGGCAGGTGGGGTTTATATATCTGTGGAAAGTCCAGGATGGGAGAAAGAACTCTTGTTTTTGGAGGCAAGTGTGAATGTTGCAACTGGCCACCTTGATTGGCACTGCATGGCCTTGCAGCTTCAAAGCCTGGCTGCTTCTGCCTGGCAGAATCCTTTGTTGGAAGGTGTTAGCTGGCTCTGATTGTTTCCTGTCTGGAATTTCCCTGTTTTCTGAGTATTGTTCTTTATTTACTGTCCTGACTTGAAAGTTGTTTAATATTGGTAGCCAGATTTTGTCCAGTATTAAAAAAAAACTTTGCGGGGTTTAAAAATGAATATGGTTGATTCTTGCTCAAGCTATTTACCTGATTCTGGAACAAAAGCAACAACTGTGCAGTCTCATCTATACAAGCATAATTTACAATCCGAGGGTGTAGTTTAAAATGCTCTACTACATTTATATTGGATAGTCATATCCCTGTTTTGAAGTCTTCCCATACATTATAGTAATCATTTTAAATGATTTCCCAAGGCACATATGACTGTCTACAAGTTCTGTTCCTCTTATGTAGTTCCAAGATCATGTGTGGGCATGTGTGGACCCTCAGGGTTATCATGGAGTTTTCTTGGCCAGATTTGTTCAGAAGGGGTTTGTCGTTACCTTACTTTGAGGCCGAGAGAACCACTCCTGAGAGGGGTCCTTTTGGGAGTGGCTCCCTGTCTTTGGAATGCCCTCCCAGGGGAGGTTAGATCTCTACCTCCTTTGTTGGCATTCAGAAAGAGCCTAAAAACCTGCTTTTCAAGGAAGTCTTTGGAGAAAACTAGTGATATCCAAAAGTTAGGAAGACCCTTCAACTTTGTTACGTATTATCAGGGTGGTTTTAAAGTATTTTATTGGGGTTTCAATTAGTTTTATAGCATTTGTTAATATTTATGGTTTTAACTTGTTTTTTTAAATTTTTTATATTGTATGTTTTTACTGGTTGTAAGCTGCCATGGGCCTTTGATTGGGGAAAGTCGGGGTATAAAATTAATAGATAAATAAATAATTTCCATGGCTGATTGAGGATTTGAACCCTGGTCTTTAGAATCACAATTCAACGTTTAAACGACTACACCACACTGGCTCCACATGTGTTTATTCCAGTAACATCATTTGCCTCTTTTCATTATATGACCTACTCTAAACTGGAACTAGAGAAAATTATATCCGGAAATCACATTTCAACTTGAACCAGTAAAATGTTATTTTTGTATCCTAGATGTTTAAACCATGGCAAGGATCCAAAGAAAAGATCTGCATATGCAGGGGAGAATTGTACATGAAGCTGGAGCTTTGCTTATTGTTCTTGGCAGAGTAGTTTCCAAAGAAGCAAACTGCTGTTTAATAGAAAAATAAATAAATAAATAAATAAACAAACAGGTTGCTTCTCTGGCAGTGAAAACTGGTGCATTAGAAACAAAGCAATAGTATTGCAGTGACACTCAGGCAATCTTGCTGAAAATGACTGCTTAGTTATCTTGCATAGTTTCAGCAGAAAGAAGAGTGACAACATTTTTACAAGTTGGAATTCTTTTATCGTCACACTTGGAACAAAACTAATGTTGGTCATCTTTCATGGTCTCTTTGCCTCACAGAAAACAAATCACAAGCTTTGTTTTATGATCTCTCAGCCAGTTTTAATTAAACTACATATGCCACACAATTCTAAGATGATTCAGGTTTGTCTTGATTTTGAGCTAAACCATTTAATTTATATCCTTTCTTTCCCTCAGTACTGCACCTAAAGTGATTTACAATACCGATTAAAACAATATAAGTAAGACTAAGGAGACAATTAAAGGAAATACGTATCTTTAAAACAGCACTGAAAGTAAACTATTGGTACTGTGTAAAAGTGTTTGGATCACAACAGAATAAACAATTTTAAAGTAATTTAATACCCACATTAAAACTTATTCAATTATAGTTTAAAAAAAACCAAAATTGGCATTCATTGAACCAAAGCCCTGCAGTAGCAGGGTTTGAAAGCACGTATACTCACTGAAAAAAACAAAACAGAAAGGGCACAACTTCCCTTTTCCCCCAGACTTTTTGTTTTATCTGTTACTATAAATTGGCACAACCTCAATACCAAACAAAAAAAAGGGGGGGGGAATACTTCTAAATCAAGCATATACTTTTTTTAAAAAAAAATCAATATAAAATGACATTTCAAACTAACAGGTTTGATTTCTGTGAAACTCCAGTGGTCTGACAAGAACAAGAGTCTAGTTACAGGATCCATGTCCTTGCTTAGCAGGATACAGTGGGAACCTTGGGATACCTTAAGTACTAAAATGGCCAGTTTGGAGAATTAGAAGTTGATCAGGGCATAAGAGTCTGGCAACCAAGGAACCCATAATAGGATGTTTATCTGTCTATTTAAGGCAAATAATCTAACATATACAAGAGATTTAATACCCACTCCTTTTGGAGTTCTGATTGCATGGAAGGAACTCTGCACCTTCTAGTTGTCAGTCTAGAACAGTGGTGGCAAATCTATGGCACACATGCCAGAAGGGGCACACAGCACCTTCTCTCCTAGCACACTAGCCCTCACCCCCCCCTCGCCATCCCTCTTCCTGCTTGCTGGCACTCACCTACCCTCCCTCACTCACTTGCCCCCCCCCCACTCACCCACTACTTGCCCTCCGCTCACCACTCCCCCCACACCTGCTCACCCCAAAGGTATCACTGAATATACAAAGATAGTATCAATTGAAATTATATATACATATATAAATATATAGTATTGCTTTGAAGCACCACAAAAAGAAATTATTCCAATTTGTCTTTACTTTAATAAATATTCTAGCCTTTCACATGCAAATTAGTAAGAAGGTGTTGAATCTACATTTAGACATGTGCAATGCCCTTGGCATAAATTTACTTTTCCTCCCAAACTGGACAAAAGTACCTTTTGTATGGTTATTCTCTATTTATTAAGTCAATATACAATGGCTTGAATCATCCTACTATGCCTGTTAAATGTAATAAAAACAAGGAAGAAGTCAACGTTTAGAACAAGTATTCTTACCTGCTGAAGAATAGCTGCAAGGGAATTCCTATCTTTTTGACTAACACCATCTTTTAATAAACGTGCAAGGAGTTCTGGTTTCTTATATGTCTTCAGAGCCAATAAGTGAATCACTCTGTCCCTATATGGCCGCTGAGAAATACTGTTATTTGTATGGGTCTTGCGTATTGTGTTTGCAGGGTTGATGGGAGTGGACCTTTTCCTCTCAGGCACTGCATCTGGAATACTTTGTGGTGCTTTCCGAATTTGTACTCGTTTACCTGTGTGTAAAATATAGAAGATCATTTCCATCACATTCTATTTAAGAAAAGTAAGACACCCAAAATTTGCTGCTATAATTAGTACTTTGAATAGAGAGGAAAAAACCATCTCAAACACAAGTTTATGTTATCATAGTCATTTATAGATTATACAGATCATCATTTAAAGTTATTATTTTCATGTATCTAGCCTACATGAATTCAAAGAACATGATTTTGGTTTATTTAACCTTAGATTCAAAATTAAATGAACTCTGTACAATATGTTTGTGATGTACAAAATGCACTATAATTTTTGTTAATAAGCCTAAGTAATTAATGACTCATCTCTGATTACAACTGAGTTTTTTAAAATACAGTTGTCAAAACAATCCGGTGATAGTGGGCAGATTGGCCAAATCCAAGTGTCAGTGGTGAAACCAAAAGTTTTCCAGGAAAGTGACTATTGTACTATACTTTCAGCTTAGTGGCAATTGGGGTGAAATACTGCATTTTGATTGTACCTGCCACTAGACCATCTTTAAGCACTATGCAATCCTCTCAAGTAACCATAAAACTATAAACTAAAATACAAATCAATATCAATATCTACAATTGAACTAAATAGTTTTTTTTCAATTTAAAAGCCAAATCCAAGTGAAAGCAAATATGAACTAGGTTTTTAAAACACACATAAGGGAATTAAGGCTCAACCCTAGGGAAGAATGGGGAGGGGGGTTACCACTGAAGACACTTTGTCTCTTGGACCTATCACCTTTCTGGACTTTATTGCTGGGCTAAAAGGAGGGCCCCTGGCCCAAACTGGTTCAAGGTAATTTAAAGTGAGAAACAAAGTGGTGCAATGGTTTGTGTGCTGACCAAGGTTCCAGGAGACCAGTGTTTGAATCCCCACTTAGCCATGGAACCTTGTGGGGTACCCTTAGGCAAATAATCCTGCCTCAACCTAAGGAAACACAACGGTAACCCCCTCGGAATAAACCTTGCCAAATGACTATCATATAATCATTGGAAGAGCTGAGTAGCAAACACAGAAGCATAACTGCACACGTCCAAACCAAGTCCTTCTAGACTACCATAATTTCCTGGGGAACCTAAAGTTCTGTCTGTGAATCATATCCCTCTAACTGCAGACTCTAGGTTTTAGGTTTTACAGGAATTGGCCCCATGTTTTTGCTATTAACACTTTACAAATTCTAAAACTTGTAAATATAGCAAAGGACATACAATAAAACCAAAAAGATAAATATATTGGGCAACTTTTAGAAGTAACCTTTATTTCCTTAATAAAATTAAAGTATTATTTACTTACTACCTCCTGGATTTTTGTTCATTATTCTTAGAAAATTTCACATAATCATAGGCATTTATCTTACACTAAGTCAAACAACTGGTTTATTTAGACTAAAATGTTCAGCCTTGACAAGTAGTAGTTTTTTCGTGGTTTTAGGTAGGATTCCTTCCTAGCCCTATCTTGAGATTGCTGCTATTCCCTGCTAGTCTCCCAATCAAGTATTAGCTGCTTCATGCAACTCTGGATCTAACCTAGTATTTGGTAAAGATAGATTAGGCTAGAAAACACAGTATCCTGAAAATAAATAAAAGGGATATGTAAGACACCTAGGTGGACTTGCTGTTGGCTCTATTACCCTTCAGTGCTATCTACATTTTATAATAATGCACGTAAGGCAAACAGAGATGAACTCCTACGTTATTTAAAGAGACTATAACTCTAACCATATATTGGCCCCGTTTCAGCCAGTACTTCAATGCAAGTGCTTACATGAGTCAGGGTGTTTATTTTCTTTTGACAAACGCCTCCCAAATTATTATGAAATCTACTGGCAACTTAACTAGCGTTAACTATTGCATCAAGACAAATGTTTCTACAGTTCTTATACAATGGCAACAATAATTAACAAAATGAAAACACTGTCTTAAAAGGAGAATGTTTAATGCAAAAGGGATGGAGTTTCACTAATTACAGAATATACCCTTCAGAATGAATACAAAACTAAAAAATAAAATAGTGTTTTTCCTAAACAACAAAGGAGAGTGGAGAATTTATAGCCCAATGAATATTTTTAGGCTACAGCTTCCATGACACCTGTGAATTATGATTAGCAGGGCTGATGGGAGCCCTACTTCAACAATATCTTTTGGGCTCCACTCTGACCTAACCAAACATCAGTAAACTAACATTTATCCTTAAAAGCCACTTTTTATTTTCTTCATGTCTCTCTGATTTTGTGTGTGTGTGTGTCTTTTTTCCTCACTAGGCCTAACCCTGACTCTGGGCCTTAATTCCTTTCTTTTTTCATCTTATATTATTGTTCTTGATCTCCAACCAATGGTTTCCATCATCTCCTTCTAGTGAACTTTTTCTGTTGAACTATCCTTTACTGTCACATATTCTTTCACTCAATCTTTTGTAACACTTACATGTTTAGAATGGAATAAAAGAAGAATTTATTTTCCTTATGGTGAACTGAAGTCATTCTGGTATCAATTACATATTTTATTTCCATCTAGGATTTAAAAGGGCTTATTGAGACTGAGCAGTAGTTTCATTCTACCAGAACAGGCAGATTAAGCACATAGGGCAGGAATAATAACATTACCATGCATTTATAACACCAGTTTAGAATAGCACCCACACAAAGAATGTATACATTGTTGATAGTGGGCTAATACCAGAAACAACGGCGCTGACAGAAAACTGATAGAGCACAATTTGACAATTTGCATGTAGGAAATCATACGGTTCTACTTCCTACAGAGTATATACCACTAAATTTAACATGCCATTATTCTCCAACTGCAGCTTAAAGTATTAGTAATATCTGGATCATGGAATAGTCCAAATGTACATACACTTAATTTGGTAATTAAAATCCCTCTGTACAAGCCCATCTATTTCTGTTACTATACATTTCAGAAGGGGAAAAAACTGTGCCTATTTCAACCACGTTGTAAAAGACTCCTAAACAGTAGGCATGTGTACTTCTCCATGTGTATGCAGTATCCCAAACATAGAAGCATCATTGTCTGGTGTGGGATATTCACATATGTTCAACTTTACACATGCCATGCATGAAAAAACAGTAAAGAAGGTGATGAACAGCCAAGGAACAAAGTGACATAAAGCTGAACTGGGTCAATTTTAGGCTGCAGACAAATACCTTCCTCTTACTCCCAATAGGTTGGCACTGTTTGAAAGGAAAGCCTTAGGACCTTTGTCCTAAGGCAGGATCAACTGAAGCCTCAACATAACAAACCTTAACTATTATAACAAGATAGTATAGAAAATGACAAAATATAGTCATACCTACATATGGTCCACCAGGTTTTATGACCTTTGTACTTCGATTACGAGACTCCTCTTCTGCCTGGGTCATACGTTCTCTAGTCATTTGATAAGAATCATTTGTTGCACACACTGTAATTTTGTCCTGTATAACTCCCAAGCAGCTGAGCTGTGAAGATCCAGTACTAAGGAGTATTGTAAAAAATAAAAATAAATTAAAAATACATTGGATACTGCTTTCAGAATTTAGCTTAAAATACTATTCCATTGCTTTCTAGTCACTTAAACCTAAGTTATCATCTGTAAAACCTTCATCTGCTTGTTGGTGTTATATAATATAAATCTGGCTAATTTGCTTGTACAGATCCACAGAGAGAATTGATTTTGTTTCTTAGAGCAAAAGTGCAATTAAAGGGATGATATAAGAGCAGTGCTTTTTCACCAAACCAAATATCTGCTTACTTTCGGATCCTGCTTTCATCAGGAAGTCCATAAAGAAGGGCTTGAAAGTAACAGTCCTTCTCTGCTGTTGATCCCTCCCAACCCTGGGAGATTGTATTCAGAACCATGCTGCCACAGAACCTTGAAATTTATTACAATGCTTATGACTGATGGCTTTGAACAGACCCTCCTGTGTGAATTTTTCCAATGTCAATGAGAATTTGCCAAATGCCTATGAAGTGCTAAACTATAAGTCATTTCTTTGGTTTGCCCACTGTCTATAAATGTATTTTGGGAAAACCTAAATTCTACAACCAGGAGAGAAAGAATATTTTTTAATCCACTCTTGTTATTTGGCTATCATTTTGTGGCTCTAAACTATTCTTTTCTGAAATAGGACAACAAGAACTTTATTCTGTATTCAAGGCATGGGTGTGTATGTTGTATGGTGGCTAATAGTGACTCAATGAATTTCTTTGAGTTTTCTTAGGTCGTTTTACAAGGTCACACCATAAATCTGGTATTACAACACCATCAATTTTATTTTTAATTATTTTCTTAACTCTTTTACTTTTTACCTTATGATTTGTTCAGAGCTTGTTCTCTCTAACTATGCCTGTAAGGTCTGTCCTTTAAATTCTCCATATCTCACTAAATCACCATAACATATATGGTGCTTTGACAGCAAATACTTATAAAGGACAGTAATTCATATACCAACTACATTTTCAATAAACCCTTGTGTCAAGATAGCAGTATGTTGTGCCCCCTTCTACAGTGCCATATAAAATCCATATTATCTGCTTTGAACTGGATTACATAGCAGTGTAGAAAGAGCCTGTCTTCAAAAAAATGAAACCAGAACTGATTCTAAGAGAACTCAACTCCTCCCCATCACATTGCATACTGAAATTCTTCCATGCATTTCAGACAATACATGCATTCCTTTAATTCCATTCTATATAGGAAAGGCGTGATTCATCAGTAATATCCTGGGTGCGTTCTCCATTTTAGTAGGCTGACTAACAAAGGTAAACAGTTTTCCTGTCTTCCTTTATAGAAGTCTGAGCTTAAGAGTCACGTGTATTTCTGCTACAGAAACAAATACCATTCTACTATATAATGGAAATTGGGTAGAATATTATGGCAACTGAACAGGAGAGAGGGGAACAGTAGCTTGTATCAAAGAGCAGAAGCTGAAGATGTGATATCTTCATAAGACAAACACAGTGACCTCTAAACAAGATGACTTCCAACAGAAAGATAATCTTTAAGAGCAGGACTTGAATATGGGTTTTCTTGAATGAGTAGAATTCCTGTTTAATTATGAATTGCAATTAGTTTGTAGATAATAAAACTATTTTAAACATAATACAATTTCAGTTCCCCGTCAGAATTTCTTTCTTTTTTACCTTGAAACTGTTTGCTGGACGCAGTCAAAACTTCCCTGAGGATTATCTTTGCCAACATGTGACAAATAGAAATTAAAGGTATGCACTTCATTTGGGAGATCAGTTTTGGGAATCTTGACAAGCTGAAAAAGCAATTAAAAATAAGGCTCACACATGCTTATGTTTAGTATTAGAATTAATAACTATCATATTAACAGCAAACCTGCAATGTAGAACTCTATTTCCATATAACGGATGGAGTTGCAACTCTGAAGACAGTTTGCCAAAAGAACACCCAATATGTCCAAGAAAGAACTGGAATTTAATCCAAGCTCTTCATATTTAGATTCAAAAATGTATTTTGAGACCACAAAGATATCAGTTAAATATATGTCTGCATTTAAAAATGAGGCAAATTTCTTCCTGCTCAATAGGCACAGAACAAACTGGAAACAATTTAAGAAATATTTCCAGGGCTCTAGAGAAACCAAAAGTGTACAGCAACTTTACACTCATCTTTATAGTGTTTATCTATAGTTAAAGCCGTCAAATCTCATTCCATTCCATAGATATATCTACAATATATTTCCTCCCTTACCTAACCCTTGTATGACAAAGGAAACACCTAGCACTCCAACAGTATGGGTTGTAAAACACAGCAGTGGGGATATTAGGCACCTGACCTTGCAGCACTGCATACATTCTAGATGTGGCATACTGTATGCGTTACCATAATAAAATTATAATAACTTTCTTGCCTAGCATAATAAACAACTAGAGCATTTCATTTTAAAATTTTCCCTGGAAGCCAAATAGGTATGCATTTCCAAGAGAAAAGGTTACAATACTTTTAACTGCAACTTTTTTTTCTGAGTAATTCTACTGCACAATTAGTGATCAAAAGATAAGTGGGAAGAGCTATTATTTTCTCAAGATATGACATTTATATACATACAAGCACTGATACTTCTTCTCAAGTTCAACATTTTGAGATTTTAAACAAGCAAACCTACTGCTGAAATTAGCTTCAAGATTACTCAGAAACTAGCAACTTCTATGAATGCTTTTGTACAGAGCATAATGGGGCAAGAACAACATAGAGCTGCTGTTCCACTGCTACCAACCCATACTGTATTCTACCAGATGATGAAGTACTGTACGGTGCTAGTATAAATACTGCACAGAAGAAGGAGGGAGCTAGGTGTGGCCATACAACATTTGGTATAAGGAATAAGTGTTTAAGAAATAGTAAGCAACATGAGAAGATGAATTAAAAGGGATCTCTTTCAAAATGTTTACGCACATCCAGCAAAGTAAGCTATACATTGTCCCCTCCACCCAAAAGATGGGGACATTGTACAAAAAGTATTGATAGGCTGCTATGATAAAAGACACTGAAAATTGACAGCCAACTTTAGGCAACTAAACACTGTTTTGTAGGAAGACTGTGCACCATTGTGCCCCCTAGCTGAAGGGAAACATGAAAACACAAAAAAGGGTTATAGTAGGTGCACTCTGGGAGTTTCCCTTCCTTTGTATAATAGATAAGGGATCCTGAATAAATCAGCTGATGTGCACAGGGCTTCACTCTCTCCTATTTAGAAAATTATAGAAAAGGATCTGCTTGGTTTTTGAATCTGTTTCAATTCATTCTATGACATAGCAGTGAGCAAGCATTCTTCTACTGTACTTGTGGATCGCTGTTGGAAGGCACTACTACCTATAAATGCTTTCCTTGCATGCATACATTACAGAATCTATAAATTTACTTACGCAAAATACTACAAAATGTGCTACTTAAGACTGCAACCCTATTATCTATCTATTTACCTCTAAGTATCATTGAACTCAATGGGGCTTACTTCTGAATATGCTCTGTAAACTTATCCAAGGTAGATAAGACTACAATTTGATCTTTTAAAGATATTTAGGAACCCCTTTTAAAGACAAAAGGTAAAGTTTGTATAATTTTTTACATTCTATAAAGTAACATTCTAAGTTTTAACAAACAAATCCTCTACTTGTTTGTTAAAATTTATGCAGGTACTTGAATGCTTTGGAACTTAAACTGATTTTATAGCGTAACTTCTAAGAAAATACATAGAATAGATGCAGTTTGTGCTACTGCACTCATAACACAGAAGGAAATCCAAATAGTCATTAAGTATACATTGGAAAGGTATCTGGTTCCTGCTGTTCTAGTTCCCAGGGAGTACACATCTAATATGTGCCTGCAAATGTTCTTATTACATTCTTATTACATTTACATTTTACATGGTTAAGCTGTTCATCTAATAGATGGCTTTTCAAGGACCATGCACGACACAATTTTTTCAGGGTGGCTTACGAGTCTAAATTAAAAGTAAAATATTATAAGACTATAGTTTGCAGCATAATGTTTTTATCAGAAGAAAAAATATTATACGTGTACACATTCAAAACACACAGTGATTCAAAATACGAATATTAACTTTTTGTTTTGTTTTGAAGAATGAGAAAAAGAGCCCACATCAAAAGAATATGTCTGTTTTTGAAAGGCATTTCATAATCAGTGTACCATCAGGATGGCACTTTCCCCTGCAATTATCTGCCTCCCTATATTTGATGGACATAGGTGGAATAGGGCCCCTGAAGAGCCTCTCAAGGCTCTTTGGAAAATATAAGGGAGCAGTTGATGTCTCCAATATTCTTCGCACCCCCAAATGCTTAAAATCCAGCTAAAGGAGTAAAAGCCAGAATCATCCAGACACCACTCTCAGGCATGCATGGGATTATTCTCTTGTCAAGAGAACTACTAATATAAATTCATCAATAGTTTTCTATAGAGCAGAAGGAACTATTTATGAAACTCCAAGAAATGTGAATCCACAATGTAAAAGAGAATATTCTAGATCATGTATTCCATTGCATTGTACAACATCATCATCTACTTACATTACCTACTTACATGGATTAAATAAGCAGAGAAAAACCCCATGTGCCAACACCCGTTCCTTCTGGTGACTCACTAAAGCCTAAATCTAGTAGGCATTACTTAGTTTTGCTCACAGAAAGAAAGGTTCTTACTTCTCTCTCCTGAAGGAACGAAAGCCCCTGAAAGCCTTTTCTCCAGTTGCCCCTTACAACAATGTTCACTGGGTACAGAAGCAGGAATGGGAAATTTCCACAGACCTCTTCAAGGTACATTTTTTTTGCCAAATTACATGCTGAAACCCTACCGTAATCATGAATTTAAACATATACTGTTGTATACAGGCAGCCCCCAAGTTATGGACAAGATAGGTTCTGTAGGTTTGTTGAATTTGTATGTAAGTCGGAAATAATCATTTTTAAAGTATAACTCCACCCCCACACATAAACAGATAGATTAGTGATCACCTATCACTCAACAAATTGCAACAGAATAATAAACACACTTGTAAAATTAAAGAGATAGTTTTTGCAGAAAGTTAATTTTGGGAGTTTTGTATTTTCAAGGATTTACAAAAGGTATTGACAAATATAAATTTACAAACGACTGGCAATGAATGCAGGCCTGAATTCTGTTGCTAGTACTACCCAAAGAAGACATGTTCAATCAATGGGAATTTCATGTGTTGAGCTACCATTCAACAATTCATTGAATGAGCTGATTCTATTTGTGACTAACAAAAAGGATTACAGTCATAGTTTTTAAATCTATATTAGAACCTGTCATTGAGAAGAATCCTTGTCAAAAGAAATAATACTGTTAATATTTGTATCTAATTACCTTCCTGAAATATCTGGCTTCCTTGGTTTAAAGGAATAATAATGGTATCTGAATTGAGTTGTAGGTTTTTTCGGGCTATATGGCCATGTTCTAGAGGCAATATCTCCTGACATTTTGCTGGCATCTATGGCAAGCATCCTCAGAGGTTGTGAATTGTTGATATTAAGGTATCTATAGACATGTCAAAAACATGTTCAAGAGTATCTGTTTTGGCCATGTAGTAAAATCCAGACTTCACAAGTAGCCATACCTGTATTGGCCCAACTCTAAAGCAAAAAAGACATTATATAAGCTTTCAAAGTTTCACTAGTTTCTTTTTAAAGCCAAGATGTTAGAAATCATACCAGAGGGAAATAGTAATGATGTTAGGAATATTGGCCTTCATTTTGTTATTTGTTATGAACAGAATGGTTGTCATTTGCCTTGGTTATTTGCAAAAGGTACTGAAATGTAATACTTTAATATATCAAACTCTACAACTAACAAAACATAGAAGATTAGGTAGTAAAACAGAAGATGGCATCATCTTTGTAAATAGATAATTGGTGAATCTGTTGGTTCTGAGAGAGACATGTAGGTAATTCAGCCTGCTCAGTTCAGATGACTGCCTGATGGACAGCTATAGTTTAATAGTAACTAGGAGGCACTCTCAGAAATGGAAAGTACATGCCTACTATTTCAAGCACACTGCAAAAAAAGAAAGAAAGAAAGAAACCGAGGAGGAACAAAAGAGGACAGTACTTGCCAACAGTGTTGTATCGAGTGTGCACCAGAGACAGATGGCAGCTACTTTATAAAATAACAAGGTTCACATGTTTTTGTACCTAAGTTCTAGAATTTACCAATATAGAACATCATTCTATACTGCCTGATTTTCTTCATGCTTTTGGTATTATAAATAGCCACATGAACAGCTACTGTCATAATACTGGAACCCCTAGAGTTAGCTTTAAAGAGACAATGGATCCTCCAGGTTTTACTGGGATGCGATTGTCACCAGCTATAGCCCATCATAGCCAGGGGGCAGCAAAATGGAATTCACAACCCAATAATATCTGGAAGGCAACACTTTCTGTGACCTTGCTCTGAACCTCAACTCATATTATTCCAAGGCAGCAGATAGCCCTAAAGATCAGAGGATATAATTTGACTCATGAAAAGTCCCAGACAAGAGAATACCTTTTATTCTACATCATATTGAAACATCTGAAAATTTAACAGCATCTCCCCCCATTAATTAATCAGCTATGTTAAGTTGTTTTAATTCAAAACCTACTGATATTTAGAACAATGATGGTGGCTGAAACATTTAGAATATCTATTAAGAAGCTATATATCCAGAACACACATTATGTATTGCCTTTCAATAATGGAATACAATCTAGGATATATAAGATTCACATGTGATTTTCTATCCAAGCGCTAGCTTGACCCACAGTGACCATTGGAATGTACATTTAATAAAATCTTATGTTATACATTATTAAGAACACCTACTATATACTTGTATATACTTACTATATACTTTTATGCTATTAGCCTGGACTCAGAATTTAGCCTAGAAAACATTTGCATAGAGCAAGAAAACATATTGCTCTACTAAGGAAAATTATATATTACTCTTGTCTAGATCTCTCCTTGCAAATTTCCCAAACTATGAAGAGTATCTGCTATAGGAAATACTTGTCACAAATTGAGAGTGGAAGAGTCACTTTTCCATGTGTATCTTTTTCCATAAAAAAATACACATCTACACACAGCTTCACTGTTTCTCTCTATTAATGCTTACATTTTATGTTTTATGGTAAGTTGCCAGTGGCTGCAAACTGTGTTAAAAGTATCCGTTTATAGAAATCCTAAGTATTAGAAAAAAAATGAAGGCAGGTTGAAAAAGAGCTGATACATGGCTCATTGTTTTAGGGAAAGAACTACAATTTTCTCCTGAATTTAACGGACAACCTTAAGCTTCCTGTGGTGTCTGTTATGTACCTTGAAATAATCTCCTATTCTTAGCAAGATTTGTTCAGAGATGGCTCGCTAATACCTTTCTCTGAGATTCAAACAGGGACTCTGAGATTCAAAAGTGGCCTCTGGAGTCAAAAAGAGATTTGAACCCTGGACTACCAGAGTCCACTCCAACATTTAAGCAACACCACCATGCTGGCTATCAATCTCTGGCCAAGTCCTACTAAAATAAAAGCTAGTGTTGGTATTAGAGCATGCTTTTGTGAATGAGAAAGACACAGACAATGTGTTTATCCCCTACCATATTTAAACATATTATCTCTATCAATTGCAAGATGTTTTAGGGTGGTGGTAGTGTAAATTAATAGATCCTACAGGATAGACCTTCTCAGTAAAGCAAGAACTAGCAAGAGCCCGTAGCAGTATTCTAAGAATAGACACAGAACGGCCCTTGCTTCCTGAGAATTATATGACAGTTATTGACAGCATTCACCCCGGTTGCCTTGCTCTCTGCCCCAAAGAACAAGACATTATCTTCTAGAAAAATAGTCATCTTGCTTATAGAAAACACATATTCTTCGCCACAGCATGCATGAAGTACAACATAAGTGAGGAAGCCTGCCATAGATGCAGGCGAAACGTCAGGAGAAATGCCTCTAGAACATGGCCATATAGCCCGAAAAAACCCACAAGAACTGAGTGATTCCGGCCATGAAAGCCTTCGACAATACATACAACATAAGTGATTTTTAAAACACTGTCCAACTAACACGAGTCTTTAAGAAACATCACAGCAAAGAGGTTTTTCTTTAAAGGGGAAAACTACAAAAATATGGAATAGGGTACTCAGTCAGACATCATTAAAGGACAAAGCTGAGAACTGAAGAAAAGCAGCCACAGTGGGGGGAAAACCAAAACCCTGTCGTAATTATTCAATTCAAAAGGAGGTAGCAGTTGGGGGAATGTTAAAATGACCGCTATATACTCTATGAAATAGAAAATGCTACAATGCACATGGATAACATTTATGACCTGTTTTATTAAGATGCATATTTTAAAAAATAAAGTAAAAAGTAAATACTCACCCCTTGGAGTCCTTGAAATTGTATAGAAGGCCGTGAAAGAATCAAATTCTGAAAAACAAAGAAATAGAAGTGAACTTTATTTTTTTTAAAAGGCAGGATCATATTTCATTCATCTAGAAAAATGTTGATAAGTACTATATAAAAAATAAAAACTTTAGATCTGATGTCTAAAATATTACATTTAGTTAACCTGTTTTAAATGCATTATTTTATTCAGCTGGAAAAGAATAAGATCTCACATAAAGACAAACAGAACTTACTCTAATTTACTCTTCACAATAAATTAAATATTTCAATAGTGAATGGCAGGGATCGAATGGGTATTCTACTATTTCCCAAATGTAGTCAAATTTTGGTGTTCCCAACCACTCAAGAAAACTGACAGGAACAAACAAAATGAATGCTTGGAAAATTCCGGCAAGTTGCTGGAACCTTTTTATTGTTCTTGGCCTAGCAAACCAGAACAATCTTGTCAAGTTTGCACAGACTTAAAAGTTCTACAGTTGGAATACAGCACAGCTTATCAAGGCAAAGTTGTATGTACTGTACTAGCTAAAACTGAGTAATTTTTTTATAACCATCTGAATGATTCAATATTGATAAGGGGGAGAACAGAGTAGAACATTACTTGAATGCCAAATCCTAAAGTTACACATCTTAAACAATTTTCTTCTCTAATTTGCTTTATAACCTCTTCCTCTCCTGTGCAACTTTCTTCATGAACTCTCTGGGCTTTAAATATGTGTTCCCCTTCTATCTTGACCTGGCTACCTCCTCTGATTCCCAGATGATTTCCCAGACGCTGTCTTATCCCCACCAAGGTTTTGTGTCTTAATCAAGAGCTAAAAGCAGGATATAAATAAAATAACAACAATAGCCATGGGGCAACAGAGGTAGAGCGACCCTGGCAGGGATGAAGCCCATTATTAAGGATGAAAAGGCATCTGCGAAATGATTTGGGAATCCAAGTAGGTAGACATATCAAGATATAAGGATAGCACTGACTCAGAGCCCAAAGTTCAGGGAACCAGTTGCATAAATAAATAAGAACCAGTTAAGAAGGAGGCAGGCGAGGAACAGCCTTGGTTGGTAAGAAGTGAATTAGCAAGGACAAAAATGAAATGGGATATCAGAGTAGGTACAGTATATACTTGTATACAAGCAGAGGACAAATTTGGGGGCAACATTATTTTTCCATATCCTATGGATAAGTTGTGGGTAATTTCATGGAGAGTTGAAAGCACCAGCACCACCTCTGAGGGTCTGCTGCCTTTGACCACTGCCCTCGCAATCCCTGCTCAGACATTAAAAAATGGCAGAAATGACACCATGACAGAGAAACTAGAGCAGGTTCATGCTTCTTTTAAGTTCTCCCGGGATGAACTAAGCTCTAGATTTTCTCCACAGAGAAAACTGATGCCGCCCATGTTGATTTATCCATGGGTCAGCATTAAGTTATTTATTTATGATAAATAAATAACTTAATGCCAACCCATGGATAAATCAACATAGGGGTGTCAAGTTTTGGACTACAATTTCTCCTTATACATTACTTTACTGTATATGGTAGGGTTAAGAAAGAAGGGGAGTACAGATTCAGACCCTGGAGAATCCACTGCTTGGGGGTTCCTGAGACAAAAGGTTGAAAGGAAAGTGAAGGCGATTTTTGTTCAACATCGTTGTCCTTCTATCAGGCAAGATGAGAAAACCAGTCCAAAAACGTCCATATACAGTATACATTTATTTATGAATTCCTGGCATCTAAGCCATCAATTCCTGTGCTATTTTGTCCTTCCTTCTCAAGAAGTTGCACAAAATGAAACACTTATCCTCAAAGGCAAATCTACAACAGTGCAATTGTTTTTTTCTGAATTTTGTACACTAATGGGCAAAACTGTGAGTTTCTTGAAAATGCAGTTTTTAAACATGCAACAATGAGTTTTCTGCATGCTTAAGAAACAATCCCAATAGTTTTAATATCAATATCATTTCATCTACATCTGTCGAGAAGAGGGAAAATTGAGAAGTCCCATCCCTAGCTGATGGATGTATGGTCCTAACTACTCAGGATAAAATTATGCTTATTTAATATATCCAAACTAAAAACTGAGTGCTATGTAAATTTGTTTTGCTACAAGAAAATCTATGACTGATTTGAAACCCTGGAAATTATCCAAATACAATAAAGTTGAATGAAATGCTTCATTGTAAGGACATTTTAACATGTTTTGCACCACACACAGAAAATAATAGAAGAGGGCATACTTAACTCATTCTAAAATATGTTATATGGTGAATTATGCAAGGTAACTTTTACTTTTTCAGTTTCAGACCATTAAAAAAGTAAAGGTAATGCACAAAAGAATGGCTACACTCTATAGCTAAACACTGTTTAAGTATTTTATATAAATAAAACTTATACCTCAACTTCTGAGCTGCAGATAATGTATGTATTTTGTTTTATGTATGAATATTTTGAAATTGTTTTAGTTTGTTTTTACAGAGTATTTTTGTTTATTTTGTATGCTTTTTATTTGCTATACATGCCTTGGGAACACTTAAATACTTAAATAGAAACAAACACATCAAATACATATATCCTTATTTGATTTTGATTGATTTTGACACAAAAAAGCTTAAGAGATTCTTTTTAACTTCTTTCTACGTGTTTGCATTCCTTCCCTTCTGAACTCCTAAGTTAGAAGCTAAGTTAGAACCTTTGTCGTGTGGGGTTCCTCAGGGCTCTATACTGTCCCCCATGTTGTTTAATATCTACATGAAGCCGCTGGGTGAGATCATCCGGAGTTTCGGGGTACGGTGTCATCTGTACGCAGATGATGTCCAACTCTGTCACTCCTTTCCACCTGCTACTAAGGAGGCTGTCGAGGTCCTGAACCGGTCGGCCTGGCGGTCTGGATGAGGGCAAACAAATTGAAATTGAATCCAGACAAGACAGAGGTACTCCTGGTCAGTCGCAAGGCCGAACAGGGTATAGGGTTACAGCCTGTGCTGGACGGGGTTGCACTCCCCTTGAAGGCGCAGGTTCGCAGCTTGGGTGTGATCCTGGATTCATCGCTGAGCCTGGAGCCCCAGGTCTCGGCGGTGACCAGGGGAGCATTTGCACAGCTTAGGCTCGTGCGCCAGCTGCGCCCGTACCTTGGGAAGTCTGACTTGGCCACGGTAGTCCACGCTCTGGTTACATCCCGTTTAGACTACTGCAACGCTCTCTACGTGGGGTTGCCCTTGAAGACGGCCCGGAAGCTCCAACTGGTCCAACGTGCGGCAGCCATGATACTAACAGGAGCGGGGCACAGGGAGCATACCACCCCCCTGCTGTACCAGCTCCACTGGCTGCCGATCTGCTACCGGGCTCAATTCAAGGTGCTGGCACTGGCCTATAAAGCCCTAAACGGTTCCGGCCCAAGATACCTAACTAACCGCCTCTCGGCCTATGAGCCCACGAGGACTTTGAGATCTTCCGGGGAGGCCCTGCTCTCGATCCCGCCTGCGTCTCAGGTACGGCTGGCGGGAACAAGAGATAGGGCCTTCTCGGTGGTGGCTCCTCGGCTGTGGAACACCCTTCCCGTAGACATCAGGTTAGCCCCCTCCCTGTTGATCTTCCGCAGGAAGCTGAAGACCTGGTTGTTTAAGAAGGCTTTTGAATAGAAGTGCAATGACTGGTGATTTGACCATAGGAATGGAACAACGGAAGTGGTATCGGATTGTGAATTTGATGATGAGACGACTCGGAATGATCTTGTAGTAATTTGATGTTTTGATGATGTGATAACTATGTACTGTGGATTATTTTATATTATGTTGTATTCTGCACCTTTTTTCTATGTTGTACACCGCAATGAGTCGCCAGTAGGCTGAGAATTGCGGTATATAAGAGTAGTAAATAAATAAATAAAATAAATAAATAATTATCCCAAATGCTCAAACTGCATATTCCAACATTTGGCTAAAATAAGAATTCACCACTGTGGCATGCTATAACATACGGCAAGTGTTTCACTGCTCAAATATAATATTCAACCAATACCTAGCACTAGGTATGTGAGTATTAGACTCAAGTACTTCATCCCTAGCAGAATCACAACAATGACAAAAGAAACATTTTCTTATGTTCTCAATAAACCAAATTAAATATGAACAAATTGTGGATAATCTTTACACTGTATTTATTGAAACAAACCATGCTATATACCATGGTAGAATTTGACTCATTTTATCAAATCCCAGTTAAGATTAGACCCTATCAGACCTTAGTTTAAAATGAAATATACCATATATTCTGGTGTATAAGACTACTTTTTAACCCAAGAAAATCTTCTCAAAAGTCAGGGGTTGTCTTATATGCGGGGTCGTCTTATATGTGGGAGTAGTCTTATACGCGGGAGTCGTCTTATAGAGCGGGTGCTGAAATTTCCAATCGGATTGGAGAATCTGTGGTTGCCGTATATGGTGGGGGAAGCTCAAAAATAGCAATGGCCATGTCCCTGCCGAATATAGTGACTGTATGAAAGCATTAAGGACGACGTTGTACAAGTACGGTAGAAGAAAATCCATTCATCAGGATTCGTGGACTTAATGTGGTCCTGATGGTCAGGTGAAGGGGTGCCTCACCGGGAAGGTGTAAGTGAAGGGCGGAGCAAACTGAGGGCTTCCGGGGTGCCCAGGGTATTGAAAAAAGAGATAGAGTGGCTCTGGGCCCAGACAAACACACCTCTTTTACCTGTCTGGCCCACCCTTGTATCCTATTACCATACCTCCTCCTCTGCCTCTCAGATCTCGCTCCTGAAGACTGCAGTGAAGTGGTACAGGTGCGCATGTGCGAGATCTGAGAGGCAGAGAAGGAGGTACAGTAATAAGAAAATTACCATATTGAAATCAAATCTGATGCTTTTTAAATTTTTATTTGGTGTGCATTGGAAGAGGGGTAGTCTTATACGGCAAATATATCCCATACTCTATATTTTAACTGGAAAAGTTGGGGATTGTCTTACATGCCCAATCGTTTTATATGCCGGAATATACGATAGTTTGTTTTGGTTTTTGTTTTAAACAAATTGATCGAATTTGCCCTTCTTCTAGATTAGTGCACAGCTATCCTCTGGACTGGATATTTTCTCCAAAATTAGCAATATAAATGTAAACACTTATAATGAAATACATTCAATATGATATTTATCAGAAAGAAGAATGGTTCACCCATTCTTAGTTATGACTAACCCCAGATTATCTGGATTTGTACATTACACCAAAACAGCAGTGTCAAATCTGGGATCCATTCACATAATGCTAAAGCGGAGATCAGAGTTACATTTGAATTAGCTTCTGGCAATCTATCTCAATATGCCCCTTTTCACTCCTGCCGCTAGAGCAAACACAATGGTAGAGAGAGGTCAACAAAGCTTTCTTTTCCCACAATAAACTTTCCTGGAGTTCAGGATTGCTCTCGAAATGGATTTTTGCATTAAACTTGGTGAGTGGTACTTAGTATAGATAGAGTGCAAGAAAGCTTACACAACAAAAATGTCTCACACCTATCCATTACAGACCTCATGCCCACTACACAATCCTCCTGACATTTAATATCAATGTGAGGTTGTTGTTGCAATGAGAGTGGAAAGAAATAGCTTGTGTAAACTGTGGACTTTGGAAATGCTCACATATAAGCATATGAAATATATTATTATTGGTAGTAGTATATTTATATACCATCTTTCTCTCTCTCAAAGAGACTCAAAGCAGTTAACAGTGGTAAAAATAATACAATATTTGTCACAAAGAAAAACATTTTTATCATGGGAGAGAGCTAGACTTTGTATTAGGGTTCTTTTTGGGGGGGAGGGTCTAATGACATTTGCGGTTGCTTTAACCTTATTTTTATGGGGTATTTTATATGTATTAGTCTAATATTACATTTCCCAAATTTCCAGGAAAAAACAGAAAATAGGGTAATATATTTTATAAAGAAAAAGTGAACAATTGTTATTGTGATTCATGGAAAGGAGAAAAGCATATTTCAAAAAATCTTGGTGGCAATTCTCAAAGAGTGGAATTTCTCCTCACAAGAAGATAGCTCTGCTTTCTCTGCAAAGTCAGGTGAAGAAATTTATGTTCATCCAGGCTTTTGAGTGATAACTGAATTTTGCATTCAATTGTGGTGCATTCTTTGTATTTTCATCATTATAATACATTATAATATAATCATTAATCCTCTTTTTGAAAACTGTTCTAAATTAATGTTTTAATATAATTGTTTAATTTATGAATCATCAATTTTAATTGCATGTAACTCAAACTATTAAACACTTTAGATTCTGTACTAGGAGAAATTATACTTGATGTTTCAAGGGTTTATTATATATTTAGATGATTAGAAGTTTGAGTGGATACTTGATTCTAAGAGTGCTTTTTTAAAAATACAAATTTTAACCTATTATTTCCAACTATTATATCCAACTATGCAGAACAAAATAATTTAAAATACGCAAAGTATTTGCATATTGTATAGCTTCAGTGACAGAGTTTTAATTATTTTATTGTTTTTAATTTGTGGAAGTCTGCAAAATGAAATAAGCTTGTCAGAAGCAAAGACATTTGAGCAAATAAAACAGTATATCTTTAGTGTATATGTACTTGCTTTCTTCCTCTATTTGCTGAATTTTCCTGTTCTGTTACCTATTTATTTTTAGATTGTAAGCTGCTTTGAGAAGAGGCCTATCTGTATTATCTTTTGTAAAGCTCTTGGTATATTTTTAGATGTACTGTTAAGGCAACTTAGTCTATCATTTCCACTACTAAATGGAATGTAAAGGCAAGTTCATACAGGTGTGGTTAGCCATTTATAACTTGATCCACATCATTTGGAACTTTAAAGGTCCAAAACAGCACTTCCATTTTATATATATCAGCAACCATTACAACTGGGTTTGATTGATGGCTCCAGGGTGGAAAATACCTATCTTTCCAAATGTTATTAACTTCTAGAAAAACTACATCATAGTCTGATCCTAGTCAATATCATGGCAACCATGTTCTGAATTTGTTGAAATACCTGGACCTTTTTCAAAAGAATCCAGAGCAAGGTGCATGGCGCTATTGTAGTCTAGATGTGATCGGTGCATGAGTAACAAAGGCAATGTCTAGGGGCACATCCACACATGGTGGAAAACGTGCAACCTCCCACGTTTTTACGTGGGGCAGCCAAACGATAGCGCAAGTAAAAACGAATTCCTTGGGCACAAAGCAGGAAAACCTTGCTTTGTGCTGAAGTAATTTGACAGCTGGAAACATTCGAGTCTTTCAAAAGTCTTAGGTCTTTCCAGCTGTAGGCACTGTGTGGATTGGGCCCAGAAAACATGTTGCATGACTTCCGGTTGCAATCCACACAGTTGTCTTGGGATTTCAGGACTCCTGGAGCCCGAAAAACCCAAGACAGCCCCCTCTCCATCCCAATCTCCCTTTTAAAAGCCTTAAAAAGAAAAAAATATTTTACCCAATCAGCATTTTCCTGTTGCCAGGCCTCTCCTGGCACATAGAAATAATGAGCCAGGAAAAGGGGAGGGGGGAATGGTTGGACACCTCTCCCCCAGAAAAGCATGGTTTTTTTTTTTTTAACCAGTGTGGGGACAGAAGTCTGGCTTCACCCAGGTTTTTTAAACCGGGGTCAGACCAGAGTTTTCCCTTATATGGAACCACACCAGATGTGAAAATCTTTGAAAACCCTATACCAATTATATCCTACCTTGTTCATGCCCAGAGTTATTATTTTTAAATTTTTTAAACTATTACATTTGGCCCAGCCATAGGTTTTTAAATGCTTGTGTGTTATTGTTTTTGTGATTTATATTAATTGTATTGTATTGATTGTTTTTGTTATTGCTTTTGTTATTGATGTACTGTGGGCTTGGCCTCATGTAAGCGCACAGAGTCCCTTGGGGAGATGGTAGCGGGGAATAAATAAAGTATTATTATTATTATTTGCTGGTAACCCAGCAATGACCCTAAGCTGGTAACAGGAGCTGATTGCTACTTGAGTTTTCAAACACAGCACTGAATTTAGGAAATTTTTCAAGGCGTGTATTTAGTCCTTCAGGGAGACTACAAACTCATCTGAGACCACCAGCATTCTTTCAGAGGGATTAGCCCTCCACAGTACCTGAATCTTGTCCAGATTGCCTTTGAACCTACTGAGAAGCTCTGGCCCTTGAGCGTTCTAACTGGAGATCAGCTGTGGTCAATAGTGTTATAGAATTCAAAGAGGCACAAATGGAGGTCAAAAAAGGGAGAAACATGTTAAGAGGAAGGCGCATCAAGCCAACCCTGACCGGGACTGCCTTCCACTTGGAAATTGGTATCTTCACTGTGGAATAACATGTGGATCAAGAATATGGCTCTACCATCATCTGAAGGCCATCATACTTGGACACAAGTGAGTATCGATGGTGACAATCTTTGAAGCTGTTTATCTTTAACTTTACAAAATTGCCTTTGGATACCTTTTCAAGAATGTCAGTGTCTCTGTGAAACATACATGGATAAGAGGGTAGTACTAATTGTTATGTATTAAGGATTCCATACACCATATGTCTGTCTGCCATATCCATATAGGAGTAGGCATAATTAAAGAAAATTCTGTAGCACATAGTGACAGTCAAGAGATCAGTACAAGAATCAGAAAAAAAACTATAAATATCTGCGTTAGCCACTAAATTCTGACTGGCTATTTATGTTCACATTAAAATCTGGTTTTCACTCTTCAGATTGATCAGTATTAGTCGTGATATCAACGTTAAGAGGAGGTCTTATTTAGAACAATACCAGTATCTGCTTAAATGGAGATATGGAATCAGTGTGGTTGATAGAGGCACCCCCACTCCCATGGTATGAAAATATCCTGAAATTACTAGAATGGCTAAGGGAAGAAAATAATTTTCATTTTAATTCTCAGATGTTTTAAAGAATAAATGATAGACGTCAAAAATCAAATAATACAAAAGGTCTGAAGTATGTTTGTACCATAAACAGTTTTATCATATAGGTGATATAACAGTACATTGTATTCCGGTTCAAATTATGCCCTGATGGTAATATTAGAAGCCTCTAGAGTGGTTCATGTGTGTGTGTGTGTGGGGGGGGGGGGGGGGCACAGCAGAGGCCACAACACTTTCTCCAGGAAATGAGGGAAGTATTTGCCAGAAATGTTTATAGTATTTATAAATGATTAATTTATTACGAAGTGAGAGGTTCTCATTGGCATTAACTTTACGGCTATAAACACTGGAAAAATACTGTTTCTTAAATCACTGGAGCAGTATGAATTAAGTTTACAGAGGAACTCAAAGCATTATTGATGCTGTCAATACCTGATGCTTTTGCAAACATATACTTATTCTAGGTCATAGGTATTAATAACATTTAACCTACAACTACAGCAAATGTATAGCTCCAGTGTCCATATGGTCTTTTGTTATTCTTTCATTAATACACAGGAAATCATTCATGTATTTCTCACTTCAATAGTATCAAGTCAGCTCCTGTTCCAATCATACTTAAAAAAATCATTCTCTGTGCCTTCTAGTTCCCTACTTGATTAAATATATTTTCCTGCTGAAATTAGGAAGATTGCCAATAAAAAGGCTGATGCAGATTGCTAATGCAAAAAGTTCAATTCTCTCAAAACAAATATGTCACTTTTTAGAGCTAATTAAAGATGCCATAAGTAATTGTTCAAATGATGTGCAAGTTCTTTTCATTTGAGAACTCACTTTGCATTCAAGGGCACCTTATGACACAAAGAAAATAGCAGTGATATTGGACATTTTAAGTATCTCATTCAGTTCAGGCAGTTATTTATCCCACAGAGAGATACTTGAAATTACATTACAATTTCATGCATTTATATGCAAGATATATTAAATAATGAGAAATAATATGCTTGTGCAGAAGAGAACTCCAGCAATTTCCATAGGATTGGTTGCCAAGTGTAGAAAGGACTGCAAACATGGTACAGTTTATGCCATTCTAAGTTCTAAATCATGTTTTCTGATAACCTCTTCCTTTCAAGATGACGACATTTGATTTTCTTTAGCAATCACAATTACTTTTCCTCTAAGACACATTTATTTTTAAAAGCTCTCAAATTAAGAACGGTACAAACTTTAAAATATCATGCTAATAGCACCATTAGTTTTAGGGTACATTAGATGGGTATATACATATATATGCATGCACATGTACAAATGCATGGAGGTAAATATAAATGTACACACAAATACAACGTAAAAATGTAACTCTTATAAGATACTATACAATAAAACTCTAAATTAAATTATTTTGCGGGAGGAAGTTACATTTTATATGCAGTAAATTTTATCTGAAATTTCTATGTAAATTATTGCAGCTTCAGACAACATGATTTTGTACAACTGAGTGATCCAAAAAGTCAATATGTAGTTCATAAAAACACAGAATAATAGAGTTGGAAGATACCACCACATGGGCCATCTAGTCCAGCCCCCACCCCTACCATGCAGGAAAAGCACAATATTTAAAAATGAGCATTTTAAACCTTCACAAACGTGTCAATAAGCAATGTTGCTGCAGCACAGGAATTTTTGTGAAGTTTTAACTCATAGATTCAAGACTCTATTAAGCACCATAATTGCATTCCGTTTAACCTAGGTTTTGTATGTGTTTAAGAGTGTATGTGTATGTATATATAGAGGGGGGGGGGAAACTATTGCTAATAATTTATTTAAACTTTAGTGATCACTTGTCTTTGTTGAGCATTTTGACTCAAAATGTATGTCCTTTTAAAAACCAAGCAAGAGCTGCAATTTCACATCTCAACAACCATATGCAGTGGAAAGCTAAAATTTCATGTTGATTTCTAAGGATCTTTGGCCAAGGTAATGATTTCCGCGCAGGTTTTACAAGAGAAAGAGCTGGTGTACTACATAATTATGCAGTACAAAATGCAGAATGGCTATACTCTGTTGAATATCTAACAGAAATGCAAAGTTAGGCCAGAAAGACTAGAACTCTCTTTTAGCTTTACCCAGTTATTATGAAAAGCAACCATTAGTCATAGGAAAAGGCACAATTTGGAGGTCAATTCTGGGAAAACCATGTCTGAGTCATCTTTCTGCATGAAAAAGGGCACAGGGGAAGCAATGCTGTGACCAAGGAGAGTGTCTGCTGTTTGTCAACCTGTTATTTAAATTCTGTCTGGTCTGAGTATGTTCCTGTCTTATCGACAGCTTCTTGAACCATTCCAAGGAAAGCCTTTTGAAGAAAAGCCTGCTAGTGTACAAAACGATGGGTTGTTACCTTAAAACAGCAATTCTTCAAGATTTCTAACAACAGCAGAGAAAATCAAATTAACAAAAAGAGCTTAGGTCAAAAGGGAAGCAAAATTAAACTTGAAATTCCACATTAAGACACCAGCTAATTAGAGCCTTAATCCTCCTTTGCCAGGACTCAGAACAGGACACAGCCACTTTTAACATGCCTTGAACAAACACAACCTAAGGCTCAAGTTTCCACTGAAATGCAACAATAAGGAAAATGGTAAAAAAAACAAATCCCACTGCATTCTTCTGCACTCTCATGTATCCTTCCTTGACCAATATATCCAAGATTTAACAAGTTTTGTCCTACTGTTTATTGTTTTCAAATTTTATAAATACATTAAAATGTTTAAAAGAGTTTACATTAATTCATATTATGTTGAAAAACACCACTACAATCTCTAGAAGAAGCCCTAACACAATTTCTTACAGGACATCTGGTAGGGATGGGAAGAGAAGGCAAAGGGGTAGGGGTGGGACTATCCAAGACTAAAGTTGGGTGGAAGAAAAACAGTTTTCCTGACAGCCTTATAAAGATGTGCAATAAATCTGTCATAGTTGCCATTGTCGCTTAAAAACTCAAGTTAAATCCAACTTTCAGGAAAAAAACAAAAGCCAGAAAAGTTGACACCTCCCCTTCCCCCTCCCCCCAGACACATACAACTCAGTCGTGTGTGTGTGTGTGTGTGTGTGTGTGTGTCCAGCTCACATACAATCCCAGAGTGAGAGTGTGTGTGAGAGAGAGAGCAGCAAGGGAGAAGAACTAAGCCCATAAATAAATGACAGCTCAGCAGAATTTGCCTCATCTGGGAACGGCTGGCTCCGGTCACGGCCAGCTCCAGAGGCACTAGCTGGCACCAGCACCAAGAAAAATGACTTTCTTGTGTAAATGCCATTAAAAAAATATCAGCACCAGCCGCCCTCCCCCTCCTCTTAGGTTAGGGCTCCTCCCTGAGGAGACAGAAGCAAATTGGGCGAGGGGCTTCTTCTACCCCACAAAACTTGTTTGCAACTGATTGAAAAGGGGAGGGGGAGGGGAGCTATGGGCGGAAGGGTGAAAAAAAATAGTATTAAATTCGTATTAAAAAGACACTCCTCCCCCCCCCCCCCCCCCAGCCTGACATGTCTCAACCATATGGAGTAAGGGAGAAAAAGTAACTCAGGGGAGTCCTGCCAGGGAATGTGAAAAGTGATTTAGGAGTCTCTGGAGACCTTGAGCTGAACCCTAGACAACAGCAGCAACATTGACAAAAGCCAAGGCAGTAGAAATAGAAATATATTGTTGAGATCAAGAGAGGCAATAGCCCCACTCTATTCTTCTTGGGTCAGACTTCACCTGGAATCCTGTGCCCAGTTCTAGGCACCACAATTCAGGGAGGACAAGCTGGAACTTGTCCAGAGACTGTCGAAGGTTTGGAAACTAAGCTCTATAAGGGACGGCTTAGGAAGCTGGGCATGTTTAGCAAAGGGCCCTTTCACACAGCCCTATATCCCAGAATATCAAGGCAGAAAATCCCACAATATCTGCTTGAACTGGGTTATCTGAGTCCACACTCCGATGATGTATGATTTTCTGCCTTGATATTGTGGGATATAGGGCTGTGTGGAAGAGCCCTTAGAGAAACAAACGAAGGCTGAGAGAAGGGGACAACCCTAGCCATGTTTAAATATCTGGAAGGATATTTATCACGTCATAAGCGAGTTGAGGGTACAGTTAACATGTAGTTTAAAAGACAGAGTTTTAAAAACTTGGCATTATGCGACTTGCAGCATCTGGAAGGATGTCACATTGAGAACCTTGTTCTCGATGGAGCAATGGATTCAAACAACAGAATAATAATAATAATAATAATAATAATAATAAAACTTTATTTATACCCCACTACCATCTCCCCAAGGGACTCGGCGTGGCTTACATGAAGGCAAGCCCACAGTACATCAATAAACAAAAGCAATAACAAAAAATCAATACAATACAATTAATATAAATTTAAACATTAGGGGGAAAAACTCCTGACAGGAAAACAAAAACTATTTGAGAGTAGCCCAAGAGGATGAAACTATGGGCCCTTCCACACAGCCCTATATCCCAGAACATCAAGGCAAGCAATCCCACATTATCTGATTGTGGACTCAGATAACCCAGTTCAAAGCAGATATTGTGGAATTTTCTGTCTTGATATTCTGGGATATAAGGCTGTGTGGAAGGACCCATAGTCTCATCCTCTGGGGTTTTTTCAAAGCAGAGGCTGGATGGCCATCTGCCTGGAGTGCTTAGATTGTGTGGCAATCCGGGGTGGGACTGGATAGCCCTTGGGGTGTCTTCCAACTCTATGATTCGACAGGAAACCAGTCATTCGCCTCCGTCGGACTCCGGTGGCCAAGCGTGGGGCAAGTTGGGCTCCGTTCCTGCCCGAGGATCGGCGTCCCTCCATTTTTCAAGAACTCCTGACCCCTTTCCTGTTCTTTTTCCCCGGCCGAAACGCACTCTGAGACTTTATGTCCCCCTCCTCCCCCCATCCGAGCTCGGTTCCTTGACGGCGACCCGCGAGGGACAAAAAGGTGCCCCTTCCTCCTCACCTTGCTCCCCTGGTAACTCTCCAGCGCTCGGAAGGCGGTCTCGGTGAGCTTGACATGCAGCACCGTGAGGTTGTCTTGGGTGACCCTGCCGCAGGACACGCCGTACCGACCCCCTTCCCGCAGCGCCGCCATCTTACGCCCCCGCCTCCCGTCCCACAGCCGCCACCGCCGGGGCCGCGAAGCCACCGGAGGCTGCTGCTGCCGCTCCTGCCGCCGACCCAGCAGCAACAGCCATCCTGCCGCTGACGCACCCGCCAGCGCGCAGGCGCAGACGCCCCCTCGGCCCCAACGGCCGCCCTCGCGCTGCCTCCCTCCTGCTTGGCCCCGCCCCGCGCACTCCCCAGCCTCACCCAGCTAGCCACGCCCTCTCGCTCCCTCCCCACGCGACAGGCGCGCGCCCCCGAGCCCCGCCCCCTCTCCCCCATTGGGCGTTGGGGTTCCAGGCGAGGGGGCCACGCGGAAACGGCCTGGCTGAGGTCAGCAGCCGCTGGGGAGGGGGCGTGGCCACACTCTGACGTCAACACAGACGGGCTTTAATCATTATTGACGCTCGGGACTGAGTCACCTGTGGAGCCATTATGTCCCTTCCTCCACGCCGCCTGCCTCCCGCTCCCCTGGCTCGCCTGGCCGGCATCACTGTTTTTTCCGTGCCTTTTCTGTCACCATCCAGCGGTTGGTTTGTTTGTTTTAATTCCCCCTTTCCCCTAATCCCCTAATGTGGGATAAGCGTCGTGGTGACGTCTGGATCTCTTAAGAGGAGGAAGAGGAGGCACAGGGTTTCATCTGAGTGGAGGGCCCGAGTTTTTGAGAAAGTCAAGAGACCAATTGAAACAGAAATTCCAGATAGGAAACAATCTGGCCCAGCTAACACCTTCCAACAAAGGATTCTGCCAGGCAGGAAGCAGCCAGGCTTTGAAGCTTAAGGCCATTCAGTACCAATCAAGGTGGCCAAAGTCAAGAGACCAATTGAAACAGAAATTCCAGATAGGAAACAATCTGGCCCAGGTAACACCTTCCAGCAAAGGATTCTGCCAGGCAGGAAGCAGCCAGGCTTTGAAGCTGCAAGGCCATTCAGTACCAATCAAGGTGGCCAAAGTCAAGAGACCAATTGAAACAGAAATTCCAGATAGGAAACAATCTGGCCCAGCTAACACCTTCCAGCAAAGGATTCTGCCAGGCAGGAAGCAGCCAGGCTTTGAAGCTGCAAGGCCATTCAGTACCAATTAAGGTGCAACATTCACACTTGCCTCCAACAGACAAGAGTTCTTTCTCCCACCCTGGACATTCCACAGATAAATAAACCCCACTTGCCTGATTTCCAACAGCCCTCACAACCTCTGAGGATGTCTGCCATAGATGCAGGTGAAACGTCAGGAGAGAATGCACTGGAAAATGACCATACAGCCCGGTAAACTTACAACAACCCTGTCAAGAGATTTCTTGTTATGTGCAAAGGGTAGCAGGCCATGTACTTTCCCCCCTCATGCCTTTCCATTCGATCAGGCCCGTGCACATTTTTTTTGTTTCATGTCAGGAGCGACTTGAGAAACTGTAAGTCGCTTCTAGTGTGAGAGACTTGGCCGTCTGCCAATTGCCCAGGGGATGTCTGGATGTTTGATGTTTTATTTATTTATTTATGACATTTATATGCTGCCCTGCTCACCTCAAAGGGGATTCAGAGCTGCTTACAAGATATATGTACATACAATATATTAAATTATTAGCATAGTACAATATGCAAGGCTGGGGTAAAAATTGCTGGAAGAAACATTAACAACTTTAGATATGCAGATGATACCACTTTGATGGCCAAAAGCGAGGAGGAGCTGAGGAGCCTTCTAATCAAAGTGAAAGAAGAAAGCGCAAAAGCTGGGTTGCAGCTAAACATAAAAAACCCCAAGATTATGGCAACAAGAATGATTGATAACTGGCAAATAGAGGGAGAAAACATGGAGGCAGTGACAGACTTTGTATTTCTAGGTGCAAAGATTACTGCAGACGCAGACTGCAGCCAGGAAATCAGGAGGCACTTACTTCTTGGGAGAAAAGCAATGTCCAATCTTGATAAAATAGTGAAGAGTAGAGACATCACACTTCATAGTTAAAGCAATGGTATTCCCCGTAGTCACCTACGGATGTGAGAGCTGGATGATAGGGAAGGCTGAGCGAAGGAAGATAGATGCTTCTGAACTGTGGTGTTGGAGGAAAGTTCTGAGAGTGCCTTGGACTGCAAGAAGATCCAACCAGTTCATACTTCAGGAAATAAAGCCTGACTGCTCATTGGAGGAAAGGATAGTAGAGGCAAAGATGAAGTACTTCGGCCACATCATGAGAAGAAAGGAAAGCTTAGAGAAGACAATGATGCTGGGGAAAATGGAAGGAAAAAGGAAGTGGGGCCAACCAAGGGCAAGATGGATGGATAGCATCCTTGAAATGACCTTGAAGGAGCTAGGGATGGTGACGGCCGACAGGGAGCTTTGGCGTGGGCTGGTCCGTGAGGTCACGAAGGGTCGGAAATGACTGAACGAATGAACAACAACAAATGGGAGGCTTCTCTCATGTCCCCGTGATATCAAGCAAAAATTTAGGGGTCTTTGCCAGGAGGCAGAGACCTATCAAACTCATCAAAGAGTTTGTTGCCCTGGTGAGACAGAAGATGCACCCAATATTTTCCATGAGTTTTCCCAATAAAAGGTGTCACCAAGTTGAAGAAAAGCCGCTGAGTTGTTTATTGCAATCCAGCTGGAAAGGATGCAAAGCCGCGATATTTCATCAGGCAAGCATGCACTCAATACAAAATAAAGCCTTTTTATACATATACAGATCTGTCTGATTGGTTGGCGCTCTACAGCTGGGAGGAGGCTTGTCCGCCTCCTGAGCGCCTTAACCAATGGGTGAGCTCACGCCACTTCGGCCTCCTGGCCAATCAGGAGAGAAGGAGGTGGGACGAGAGGGAAACAATGAGAACTGGAATGGATTATGGAAATATGTGGTGTCTATGTGGTTGGCAAGTCCTCAGGTGGCCTTCTAGCTGACCAGCCTATTGTCTTGAGGGGTGGCAATCAATGTTGATGTCTGGCGAGATGGCCAGAATCTGGATTTTTCTTGAACTGAGATATGGAGACAATGGGGTAATCCTGGCTGTAGTTTTGGTGGATGGAAGATAACTGAGAGAACAGATCGGGCAAATTGTGGCTTTCCGAAGGCACTTTGTCTTGTTGAGATATGATCAATCCTGCCAAGTGGGCACCTTCCGCTGGGGGGCCAAACTCTGAACCCCAGGGTCAAAGCCCATTGTATTGTCCATGCAAATATGTCTTTTGACAAAGTTCTTTTCAAACAGGAGATTTCCTCCTTCCAGGGTCACTGAGAGTGGCTTCTTATATTTTTTATACATTTTTTAATAAAAGGGAATTAGACAGAAGGGTCAGGAAAATGTCATTCATAGGGGGCTTGAAAAGTTTTCGAAAAGTTTCTAAGAGCCCTTCAGAAGGGAAAAAAGTCCCATAGAAGTTCAAGAGAGTACATAAGTGTAAAGGGAGGTGGTTTCTCAGTAATAAATGCGTTACCTTCTGCTATATATGAAACATAGGGCATAAAACCTTGATTAAATGTACACACTATCTAACATGGGAAGGGTCCTTGTTGTTGTTAGTGTCTTGGCAAATTGATCAAGGCTTAACCCTTATTATCCAGCCTGGTGTCCTTGTCCTTAGCAAAACTATAAGTTACTATCTTTTATTGGGGGGGGGGGGGGTCATGTTCGACTTCACCTGCATGAGAATCATAGAAAAGTTGGAAAAGACCTCGTGGGCCATCCAGTCCAACCTGCTTGTAAGAAGAAGGAAAATTGCATTCAAAGCACCCCCAACAGATGGCCATCCAGCCTCTGTTTAAAAGCCCCCAAAGAAAGAGCCTCCACCACACTCTGAGGCAGAAAGTTCCACTACTGAACAGCTCTGACAGTCAAGAAGATCTTAGGAAAGCAAGAAAGCAAATATTCTACTAATTCCTGTGCCAGTGATCAGATAACTCCATTGGGTGCAAATTCAGTACATGCTAGCATTTGATACGAGAAAGGGAGGATATGATCTGGTGGAAGGTTGTAACAAATGGCTGCATAATCCTGTTTGTCTCCATTCTTCCAGGATCAGATATTAGTTCCCCTTGCTGTTTATTGTTTTTTCCTCCCAGAAATAAATATGAAGTCTTCAGCAGTTAAATAAACTGTGTTTCACGGATGTATTCTTAGATTGAAAAGACTCCCTGTCTTTTTTTGGATATAATAGCACAGGCATAAGCAATTATTAGAAGAGCAACAGGGAATTGATTTGATTCAAGATACAACAGCCTGTGGAGCTATGTGTACCTTTTTTTGTTTTTTAGTAATCCATTTTTTTTGTCTGATTATTCACCTCTCTAGGAACTTTCTAGGGACCTCATCAGAAAGACCAGGTGAAGTGTCCTGCTTTGCCTGGCATAACAGTGAAAAAAGAGGTGCAGTGGGGTGAATCTGTCACCCTGTGTGCAGCTCCCTCTCTGCGACATTCCCCATCAAATGTGGGAAGGGTCGTCATTCTGTAGAGGACTCGGACTGGCTCCATTACAGCCTGCACAACACAGGGAAGCCTCGCATGTTGTGGTGGTAAGCCTTCGACGACACTTCCATACCAGTTGGGGCAGGGCCCCCACCGGAAGTCACACAACATTGTCCTCAAGACAGGGTGAAAGTGTCCTAGGATACTTAATTTATCTCATTTGATGAGACTCTTTGACCTCCAGGAGGACTGTTAAAAAACTGACTTCCAGTGGAAGTCATTTTTTTCCATTGGGTTTTGCTTTTATTCATGGGTTCCTGTTTCAATTGTAAGATCAGGAATGTATCCCCTATGGATATGGAGTTGTATGGTATTTAAGAGTTAAAAACAATGGATGCAATATCTAAGGCAAAGGACTGTGGTGTTTCAATAGAGTTTAAACCTTTTTCTATGAGCCATCACTGAAGCTATTTGGCACAGGACTGATGTTTAGACATGAGATATTGCCGACTTGTGTGTACATACTTTCAAACATATTTTTTTCTAATTACAAGGGCTATAAAGTTGGGTTTTTAATTTAATAATAGATGAGAGGAAGCTAAATTATTATTGAACACAGCCAACCCAGAATACTAATTAGAAAATGATTTGGGCCTAGTCATTCTTTCCTGGGTAACACATAGATGGTGAGAACTATGTATATTGTCATGAGGAAGGACAATGAAAGAAAATATCCGTGCATGAGAAAAATACTATTCTGAAGTTTTTGGGTTTACAATAACATTCAAATGTAAGTTGGCGATCCCAAATTGGTTGAGATTGCATGGAGTTTTGCTACTGTTGAGAAAAGCCATGCTGAATGACAATAATCACTATTTCTTTTCTCCATTTTTAAAAAGTGGCATGTGTGTTTCAGTTCAGGTGTGTCCTGAAACAGATACAGAGCAGCAAGTTGTCCAGGTACATACTTCTCAAGCTGAACAAAGACCCATAGCAAATGCCATGGGTCTTTCCTTTCTGAGCAGTAAATATGTACGAATAGTGCATGAATGGACAACTCATTATGTATTTTATAAACTCTTAATCTCTGATGTGCGATAGCTACCTTATGCTTACTAGTACACCGCCTTGAGTCGCCTTCGGGCTGAGAAAGGCAGGATAAAAATGCTGTAAATAAATAAATAAAATAATGGTAGGATAAGGTCCAACTTCAGTGCTTCTCCAGGTGCCCCTGCAAAGTGAGGTTTATCATATCAGAAGCGAACCGAGGGTACAATTGTGATGTATTTAAAAGCACAAAGTTTTAAAACTTTGCATTAATCTAAATGTCCTTTGACCAGTAGCTGGCCACTTGGAGTGCCTCTGGTATTGCTATAGAAGGTCCTCCATTGTGCACTAAGTGGTCTGTGGTTTCTCTTCTCCACACTTACATGTTGTGGACTCCACTTTGTGGCCCCATTTCTTAAGGTTGGCTCTGCATCTCGTGGTCCCAGATTGCAGTCTGTTCAGTACCTTCCAAGTCAGCCAGTCTTCTGTGTGCCCAGGGGGAGTCCAGAAGCGTACCAGAACTGACTTGCAGCATGCAAAGTAAAGTGAAGTGGGAGAGAAACTGGCTTTTTGAAAGGAAGCAAGGAAGGGCATATTCACACAAACTTATGAGTGCACAGTCACTACATGCAAGGTCCAGGAGGCAATTTTTTAAAAAAATTTCCTGAATCATTTGTACTATATACAGGATGACAAAAACAACTGTTGAATGAACATCTGGAATTAATGTAGCTCATATTTTGCACCACTAAACATTTGATCAGCTATATTTGAACATCTCTTTTCCCCAGCATGGCAATCTTGGTATCCTGGTTTTCTGTTTGGAATGTAAACACTGTAAACCAATTTATGTTTGTGCAGTTTAGAACTGCAGCATTGAACACAGTTCACAACCCAATGGAGCAATGTATATCTCATTGTACAGGTTGCTCTTATACAATGACAGCAAAAGGAAGGAGACAACAATCCTCAACCGAGCCTTGGGGCACTGGAAATCCAGAAGAGAGGGATGTGATTGGTGAGATGTAATGAAAAGTAATTGACATGAAATGCGTATGATGGAGCACTACCAAAGACAAGCTCATTTTTTCTAGAAAAAAAATGTAAATTCTCTCTCCTGTAAGTGCCCAGGATCAGTGACTTACCTTTTAAATATACTCCATTCCCTTGAATAGACTGCTGTCAGTATCCACAGAGTCTTCATTCATGGATTCCACCATCCACTGATTTAAAACCTGTTTTTTTTTTAAAAAAAAACAAAAACTTGATTTTGCCATTCTATATAAAGGACACCATTGTATTATGCCATTGTATATAATGGATCTTGAGCATCCACAGATTTTGGTATGCATGACATGGTGAATGGGCAGAGCAAAATCCCAGTAGACATTAATGTTCTACTGTACTCTTTAACATCAAAATATATTCCAAGTCTTTCAGCTGCTTCTGACTTTGTTGTGTGCTTTTGATGCTGTTGTTACTTTGCAATGCTGGCAGTCTTGGTGGCTCCAAAAGAGTCTCATAGCTTTTGAAAGTGGCCCCTAGATTTGCTGAAGTGGCCCAGCTCTGATGTATGGCATTAGTACTGGTTCAATACTGCAATCTCAAGGAGCCTCAGAGGTGACGGAAAGAAAAACAAATGCAATTTACAGTCCATTTCCATGCTTATTGATTAAGTAGAAGGTCTTGCTGTGTTTAGTCAGGCTTCTTTTCGTGAAACTATGCATTGGGTTACTGTCACAAATATCCATTGTGATAACTAACTGCAATTTTAAAACAGGAACTCTTCTTAATATGAAAGGATGAAAGCAGTTTTGTACCCAATTATGCATGGTTAGGATCCCATTGAACTCAATATAATAAAATTAAATGGATGGAAGTGTAGCATACAGAACTGCATGCTGGATTACGGCCATTGTGATTTATTTCTCCTGACAACATCTCCTTAATTTTTATCAATACTGCAGTGAGCACACTTTTCTAAAATTTGCAGCGCTTGTAGCTGACTTGGAAAGAGTCAGAGGGCAATGAAACAGGCAGCAGCAGCCATTCTGCAACACACTTCTTGCTGTCTTGTTTCTTGATTTTGTTTTTTTTGATAGTTGCTAAACTCCAAGCATCACTTTTGACTGAAAAAGACTGTGATGCTTTTACTCCAGTAGCTGCAAATCAGAAGTACTTTGTTCAGAACAAGACAAAAGGCTTCGAATCCCTGCTTTGGAAACATGTCTTTTTGTCTGTAGAAAAAGGGGATTTCCTAAAGTACTTTAGTTTCTGATTTGGAGAGTTCCCATCTGGAGGGAAGCATTGTTAAAGGCACACTGGTGCCAGAGAGTGCAATGATAAGGGCTTCAAAAGAGATCAATGGGACCTTCCAAAGTCAGACAATGAACACAAAGAACATTTACAATGGAAACCATTTGATGTGAACCTCCTCTTCCCAAGGTCAGTGGCAAAGCTTCATGCACAGCACTAGCAGCAGACTAAATTTTAAGGCTTAGATTTGCTAAACATGTTTTAGTGAAACTTTCTACTTGCTAAAGAAAATGTAATTCAGTAGTTTTGTAGTTATTTGTATGCATGTATGTGTATATATTTATGGAATCTACCAGATTGCATCCAAGAACTGAATTTCCTTTTTTTGGTTGAAATCGTGCATACTAAATTCACATGTTTTCACCCAATCCCCTGCTGAGCTTCCCTCATCCTCCTCTTTTGTATCCTTCTTCTGTCCTTCCCCATGTGTTACACCCAGTCCTGTACAACATTTCAGAATCTGATTTTTACTCATTTATGCTGTGCCTTTTTATTATTTTTCAGGAGTTACAGTCAAAGTGCTAAAGTGCTTTAACGATAACATACTATTTTAGCATTAAGATCATTTTGTTTTAGTGCTAACATTCCTCTTTTACTTGCTTGATCTTTTATGAATCTGTGACCTAGAAAAAAATAACTGTTTTTACTTGACCATCTTTACCAGGTGCGATACAGTAGACAGCCTTGGCAAATAACCAGTTCATTTCATTTTGGAAAGTACTGAGTTAAGACCAACCTGCCTGAGGAACAGGAAGAAAAAGTCTTTGGAAATCCCAGAAGTCCACAGTGTTGACAGTACCCAAACTGTCTCCCACTCATATAATCATTTGGCATTCAATCTGACTTACCGGTAGATGCTGTGGTTAATGCCAGTCCCGTGGACATCCGTCTGATATCTGCTTGTCCTATATTATTGGGTGCATTTCAGCTTGTGCAGCTTGAAGATGTGGATGGGATTCTTGGAAAAGTAAGGATCATCACATGTATATTAGAACTTTGATTTTCCTGGATCTTGAAAGAAGCAGGAGGAGACCACAGGAACAAGAGGAGTTATAGCAAGGCAGCTTTCCATCCTGTCTAAAAGAGGTTATGCAGAGGCTTTTACTGAAAAACTGTCCCTGAACTCTACCATGCTGGAAAATTACAGGCCAGTCTCCAATATTCCTTTCCTGAGCAAGATTCTAGAATGTGTGGTGTCCTCCCAGTACCAAGGATTGATAGATGAGATGGATTATCAAAATCCATTTCAATCTGCTGTGGGACAGAAACAGCTATGTTTGATGAATGACCTACACAAAAATTGGATAAGAGGGAGTGCATCCTTGCTGTGCCTGCTGGACCTTTGAGTAACTATAGATACCATAAACCATAATATTGTTCTAGACTGCCTCTCTATGGTAGGACTTTAAAGACCTCTTCACATCTATTTTTTTGGTGGCAGCAGCTGGATTTTTAGAGTTCAGCCACGGAGCCAGATGGGTCCCATCACATCCCGGATAACTACTTCCAGGGTGGCTCCGTAGCTGAAGTGCTGCTGCCGCCAAAAAATTGTGAAAGCAAACAACGGAAGGCTCCCTGTCTTTCCATAAGGCAAGATGGGTTGAACCTGCCAAAAAAAGGGTTCCCTCCATGTGATGAAGAAGGGGGGAAGCCATGACGGAATGGGGCGTAGGGTGACAGGTCCCCGTGCCCTTTGTGCAACTGCCACCAGGACGTGGCGATCCATAACATTTTCAGCGGCACATGTGACAAGGTTGTAGGATTCCAGTTCTTTCTGGAGGGGCAAACACAGAAGGTGCTGTTGTCCTGTCTTGTGCCTCAGGGTGCCTTCCAATTCCTTCTGCATTTCTAGCAGCCTCATCACATTAGAGCATAGATCCACTTTAAATCCAGTTTCTGCCTCCTGCAGAATTCTGGGGTTTGTAGTTTAGTGAGGCCCAGGGCCCGAGCAGTTTAAGGCCCCTTCCTAAACAACAAGCCCCAGAGTTCTGCAGGAGGCAGAAACTGGATTTAAAGCGGATCCTTGTTCTAGTGTGATGAGGTCCTATATATACCAAGCCTAGACCTTATGATCATTTTCTGAGCCTAACAACAAAGGTGGTTGGACCAGTTGCATTAGAAGGTAGAGTAAAGTGATCACCTCAAGCAGCTGCTTCGGGGTAGTGGAAACAAAAGAAAATAATTGTATTATTGTTGTATTTTACTGCTTCTAACTTAGTTAATTTTGGAATGCATCTTACTATCTGGGATGACATTTCCTTTTCTGCCTCAAGCTGCAATGTGTTTTTGGCCAAGCCTGATAGGTGAAAGAAAGGGCATTATCACTGGTGCTGCTGTAGATGTGGAATGCCTTTCCCAGAGAAAACTGCTTGGTGTCTACCTTTCTGGCATTTTATTGCCAAGTTAATGAATACCAATTTTTCCCCAGCCTTTCAGTTTGCCATAGGGCAATTGTAATGTGGTTTTCCACATCTATTTTATGTTGTTTTACCTGTAAACTACTGTTTAGCCTTTCTTCTTATTTCAAATCACCCCGATAACTAGGTTATAGGGCAGGATATAAATCAGTGTGAATGGTGCTGGTTTCCAGATGTTGATGGATTGCATTACACAGCATTCCTCATGATTGGCTATGTTCTATAACTAATGAAATTTGCAGTCCAACAATGGCTGGAGTATCCCATGATTCTCACCCCAACATAAATGCTTAAAACAATTAAATAATTGTGTTTAAAAATCAACACAGTCCTTGTTCATTAAAACCAAGTACTACAGGGAGAGGGCAAAGCTAGAGTATTTTCTCTAGATATGATGAATTTCCCCAGAAACATAGCCAGTAGGATCGAAAATGTCCTGTCATGAAATTCCTTAACTGCAACATTCGATGAAGTGGTTCCAAAAAAATTACATTATTTTAACAATGCATAGAAAAAAATATTTTCTGTCTCCAGGATTCTTTGATGTGTAATTGTCCTGACACTGTAAAAATTACAATACTGATTTTTTTGTAAAGTCTTTGCTAAGAGTTCATTTTCTATAAACTCAGATGTCAATTCTCTTGACTTCAGTGAGACTGGTTCCTAGGGAGAGTGTATGAAGGATTACAGCCTTAGACAAACTTGCAGTCTCGTCAGACTCCTGCATCATAACCATATATTACTTTCTGGGTTTTCAGTACAAGTGTGCTTTATAAACCTACGCTTTACCAGAAAATCATTAAATCAATTAGAGGGAAGGCATTAAAAAACCCTATAATTGCCTTAAGTCTGGCAGCCTGCATCATGTAGGTAATTTAGTATGTAACAAGACATTTGGTTTCCTATTCCATTTTAAAATGTATAATTGTACCAAATTGAACTAAATGTTTAGATATCATTCCTTAAATAGGACCTGCTGTTCTGTTTTTGTATTTTAAAGCTTCTGCTGCTGTTGAAGCAAAAGCATTTGTTTTGTTTCTCCTACTGGAAAAAGTTGTAGTCACCACTTAAACCTCCATTAATTCTTTCAAAACACTATAACTGCTATCATATTTTCTCAGAGTACGGTTTTGCCAGTATTCATGCAACTAAAGCATTCAGAAGGGCACTTCCTGTCTTTCATAAACACAGAGCATACTGTGCTAGTCAAACTGAGTATTTCAAAATGTGGACTTTCTTTTGCAAAAGGATTTTCTTATGAAGAACTACATGTACCAGTTGTTGGAATTAACTCTTATTGCGCATAGTTAGGTTTACTTGTGAGTAAACATGTATTGGATTACCTTTAGGGCTATTTTCCATGCTTTATAAAAATCAGCCTAGAAGTAACATATGAAACCAGTTATTGCAAACTATAGAAGAAAAGGCTTGTGAGCTTTAAGAGGTCTGAAACTTCCAACTTTAAAAGATGAATGCCTTTAAAAATAGTCTAGAAATTTCATTAAGTTGAAAAAAGACAGCTAGGAAGTCAGCATGGTATAATGGTTTGAGCACTGGACTAGAGCTCTGGAGACAAGGGTTCAAATTGCTGCTTGGCCAAAGAAACCACTTGGTGACCTTGGGTAAGTCACACATTATCAGCCTCAGAGGAAGGCAGTGGTAAATCCCCTCTGAAGAAAATGAGTCCTTGACAACTGAGGGCCTTTCCACACAGCCCTATATCCCAGAATATCAAGGCAGAAAATCCCACTTTATCTGAGTGTGGACTCAGATAACCCAGTTCAAATCAAGTATTGTGGGATTTTCTGCCTTGATATTCTGAGATATAGGGCTGTGTGGAAGGGCCCTGAATTTAGTGGCTATAAGAGCGAAAGTTTATTGCAGTCAAAGTGCTTGGAACATACATGCTGAGTTTACAAATATGCAAACATGTCATATTTTTAATGTCTTTCCCTTTTTTAGGGAAGTAACATATGGGCGGCATCCTGCTGTGAATTTACAAAGTCATAAACCACCTTACAATTTGCACAGTCTAGAATTGCTGCAACAGTCTTATTCCCAGGAAGGGAGTGTTGTCATAGCTTGGTCATAAGGAACATGGTACGCAGAATGACCAGCATTGCCATTGTGAAACCACTACAATGCCCAACTGTACAACACTTTGGAGGACAGGCTGCCCTTGTGCAATAACAAAAGAGGATGGCAACAGGCCTTAGAACATCTTAGGACAGTGGTAATCCAGAACAGAGGCAGTGGAAAGTTCCCACCCTCTTCGGTGCCCCGTCAGGTGGCTGGAATCCTCTTGGTGCACCATGATTTTTTGCATGGTATCCTGTGGTGCATTATTGCACAACAGTGGGTTAAAGCGCTAAGCTGCTGAGCTTTTTGACTGAAAGGTCGCAGATTTGAATCCGGGGAGCAGCATAAGCTTCCGCTGTCAGCCCCAGCTTCTGCCAACCTAGCAGTTTGAAAACATGCAAATGTGAGTAGATCAATAGGTACCACTCTGGCGGGAAGGTAATGGTGCTCCATGCAGTCATGCCAGCCACATGACCTTGGAGGTGTCTATGGACAACGCCAGCTCTTTGGCTTAGAAATGGAGATGAGCACCACACCCCAGAGTCAGACATGACTGGACTTCATGTCAGGGGAAAACCTTTACCTTTACTTTATGAACATGGTATATCATGTCAGCAATGGAGCTCCATCATTACGAAATTACACCTATCAGTCTGTGGTGCAGGATCTCAATCTTGTATTCCAATATTGACCAGAAATGTACTCTTTTTCCTAAAGTGGAATGCTATGCAATATCTGAAGTATGGAAATTAACAAACATTGGCACCAAAGTTGCAGACTTTGTAGCTGTCCAGGTATCACTGCACTACAAGTAGTCAGCTTAGCCAGGGATTAGTGGCAATGAAGTCTAAAAATATCTGGAGGTTGGGATGACTACACAAAATTGTGTAGTAAACTATTCCTCCTGTTTGGGTCATGAGCTGCTGATGTGGAGGGCCACAGTTTTCCCAGCCTTCCCTAAAAGCACCTTGACATCTCTATAGAAAGATAAGTTCCATTGAGTTCTCTGAGAATTACTCTTATGTAAGCATGGATAAGATTGCAGCCTTCAACATATCCCTCAGTGACCATGATCAGATGGAATCATTGGTATTATTGACAGTGGCATGGAAATAGGGCTTTTGTGTGTGTTTCCACACACATAATGCTTGAAGACTCTCATACCATAGTTGCCCACTGTTTGCACATCAGGTATTTGGAATGAGTTGTATAGCCTTCCCTGGAGAACATAAAACACAAAGGCCTCTTATCAGATTTTGATATGTGCAATTGATTGCAAGCAAGTCCATTAGTTAAATGACTTTGCTTAGGATCTTAAGTCATGAGTGATTTTAATTAACGTTTTGGTTTTAACTTGAAGGAATGGTAAGACCTGCTCCAACCAGAAAGTTGAATTAAGATGCCTAGTGTGTTCAAGGACATCTGACATTGAAGCGAAACAATATGCTACACATGTACATCTTTGCTTCCAAGGCTGTGCATGATGTTTCAGTCCTTCTTCCAGTGTTGTTTAGCTTTCTTCTTACACAGTGATAGGTTTGTTTGTTTGTTTCAAAGTATTTCTGTATCACCTCTCAGCCCACAAGGTCTAGGGATTATAAGAACGTTTAGGGGAGAGGGGAACCAAACAATCTTGTGGCACCATAACACTATCAAATGTTATGTGCCATAAGCTTTTGTGAGCTTGAGTTGCATTTGAAGAAGGGGGTAATTGACAGGGAAGGCTCCGTGATCACCCCTCCCCCAACTCTAGAACTCCCTCCTTAAGGAACTAAAGATGGCCCCTTCCTTCCTCGCCTTCAAGAAACAGTTGAAGGTATTCTTCTGCTCAGTAGCTTATGAGGAGGAGGAATAGATAATGACAATCTGTATTTGAATCCTGTTTGCCTCACTAGCTCAGTTGACATGTGAGTAGAGCAATGATCAACTTATATGCCTCCAAGGAACCCTATTGACCCTGGAAAACTGGCACTTCTGTTTGATGTTTGTTTGTATGTTTGATATAATATGTTGTGTTTGAATCTAACCTTAATTTGTTAAGTTATAATTTGTTTTTGTATGCTGTGCAGTTTAATTTTCATTGTGTATTAGTTATTATGTTTAGGTATCGAATATTTGCTTTTTTTGTGACTGGAATCTGCCCTGAGTCCCTCTGGGGAGATGATAGCACAGAATATAAATAAAGATTATTATTATTATTATTATTATTATTATTATTATTATTATTATTACACCGGGCAAAAGTAGCTAAGCTCCAAAATGTGTTGTAACAAACTGATGACATAGAGTCCTTCCAGACACGTCCTATGTCCTAGGATCTTATCCCAGATTTTCTGCTTTAATCTGGATTATATGAGTCCACACTGACAGATAATCTGGGATAAACACAAAACCTGGGATCAGATCCTGGGATACAGGGCCTGTCTGCAAAGGTTCCATAGTTAGCCCTCTGGATATATTTTATTGGTTATTGTCAGCTGATATATGTGTTCTGAGAACTTGGTTTTGTGTTTATAATCTTGGACAAGGATCTGAATCTTCACTCAGCCATGGAAACCCACTGGATGATCTTGCACAAGACCATCTCCCTCAGCTTTAGAGGAAGGCAATGGCAGACCACATCTGAATCAGTCTTTCCACGAAAACCCCATGATAAGGTTGCCATAATCAAAACTGATTTGAACTCAAAAACAATATGTGTTTTATTCAATGTACATGTTGAATATCCCTTATCTGAAATGCTTGTGACCAGAAGAGTTTGGGATTTTGGTGGGTTTTTTTTTCATTTTGGAATTACCCGTATTTGCATATACATATATCATGAGCTATCTTGGAGATGGGACACACTTCTAAACATCTTGTAAGCAGAGCCTAGAAGTAATTTGATACAATATATTTAATGTGTGCATGAAACAAAGTTTGTGTATAATCAGAAAGAAAAGTGTCACTATCTCAGCCACTCACGTGGAAAGTTTTGGATTTTTGGAATTCTGGATAAAGGATGTTCAGCCTGTACGGAAAGCTTACCAGCTGTTGAAAACTTTTGAAGTTTTTCTAGATCTATGTCCCTTCCTTCTGTTCAAGGTGTTGCTAAATCACTATAATATTTCAGTTTCCCCTCAAATGTCTGAACCTTCTTCATTGAAATTGAGAGGAATCATTCATGTAACTCAAGAGAGTAACTCCAACATTTTAAAGATCCATGGCATTCCTTGCAGGAAAAGCCACTTTCCCCCTAATTTTGAATATCTTCCTTGTTTGACAGAGAGATATCTGCTGTTTTAGGAGGTGGTTGTTTGGGATAAGTGAAAAGAAACCCCAATTACGTACTTATATTTTAATATGTTAAAGTATTTTGTGAAAGGCAACTAAATTGGCAACTAATTTTCAGGATAAGTTTGGGGGGGGGGGATACAGTGAAACAGGTGATCATATGCAGATTTTATTCAAAGGAAGTCCCATGCATTTAAATGTGATTTCCAGGTAGTGAATATAGTAGTGGAACACAAAGGTGCCATTCTCACTGACTGCAATGGCACTGACTCTGAGATAAATTGGTCTAGATCAAACAGGTGTGCCTTTGTTCCATAATATTGTTCCACTGATATAGCTATCAGTGTTATATAAGTGACTGTCATAAGGATGGATTAATTTTCATGAATGGGAGAACCATGCACACTTTACAGCGGCTGCTTTTCTTTGAATTAATGCCAGATCAAAGACAACATGACTTTAGTTTACCTTATAATCAGGACTCAGTAGGGGATTACAAGGCCATGAAGGGTTTAAGGAAGTGTTTTTTTTTTTTTAATGAAAGCATTTGTGCCTTTTAAAAATGGTATCATAATTGTAAATTGTAGTCAAAATGACATCCCTTGTATATTGCACATTAGTAATAATACATTGTAGCTCCAATAAAAAGTACAATTCAGTATAAATTTCAAGAGGAAGTGTATGTTGAGAATGGGGAATCTGTGGTCTTCGATATATTTTGACTGCAACTCCCACCATCCCATGCAATTGACTGTGTTGGCCAACACTTATGGTTTACTGTAAGTTTTTTGAGCTGTATGGCCATGCTCCAGAAGCATTCTCTCCTGACGTTTTGCCTGCATCTATGGTCCTAGAATAATTGAGTTCGAAGAGATCTCATGGGCCATCCAGTCCAAACCTTTGCCAAGAAGCTGAAAAATCACATTCAAAGCACTCCCAACAGATGGCCATCCAGCCTTTGCCTAAAAGTCTCCAAAGTAGGAGCCTCCACCACTCTGGGGCAGAGAGTTTCACTGCTGAATGGCTCTCATAGTCAGGAAGTTCTTCCTAATGTTCAGGTGAAATCTCCTTGTAGTTTCAAGCCATGGTTCTGTGTCCTAGTCTCCAGGGCAGTAGAAAACAAGCTTCCTCCCTCCTCCCTATGACTTCCCCTCACATATTTATACATGGCCATCATGTCTCCTCTCAGCCTTCTCTTCTGAAGGCTAAACATGTCCAGCTCTTTAAACCGCTCCTCATAGGGCTTAAAGAGCTGGACACATTCCTCTGGACACATTCCAGCTTGGCAACATTTCCCTTCATCTTCAGAAGCATCCTCTGAGAATGCCTGTCATAGATGCAGGCGAAATTTCAGGAGAGAATGCTTATGGAACATGGTCATACAGCCCGAAACTCTTACAGCAACCTAGTGATTCCAGCCATGAAAGCCTTCGAGAATACTTATGGTTTAACTACACTGTATCATCCATGCTCATGATGGATGCAGTGTGACCAGATACTATGTGTGTTTGCCCAGAACACTGAAGAGCATTTATCCCCAATTGTATATAGTACTGCAGCAGTCCATCTTCATTTGCTTTGGTATTTCGCACCTCTTGCTGATTTCACTCAGATTGAAAGCTTTTGCTTTAAAATTATGAATTGCCATCTGCTGGACCAGTATGTACTTGATATCTGGAAATATAAACTCAGAATGATGATTGTGAAACTTATTCGTAAATTAAGGTTTGGCTAAATTCATCTGCACTGCAAAGTCAATGTTAAATATTCATAGTCTACAAAGGCATCTTTTAACTAAGAGTCAAACCATACATACTCAAAACCAGTGGTTCCCAATTTTTTTGACCAGGGAGTACTTTGACCAGGGACCACTTTGACCAGGGGCCACTCTCCAACATTAATACCAAAAGGGTTACAAAATCGTTTTTGGTCAACTTTAGATTCAGTTTGGTTATTTGGGGTGCTGATCCAGAAAATGGCATTGGATAGACCACATCAGATGTAGTTTCTGATACAGAACATATGCCATCCAGTAGTTACCAAAATAGAGGCAATACATAACCATTGTGATTAGTAGCCATTCATTGTTGAATCTCCATGGGATTGCCCAATTCCTAGTTAAAGTTCTTCAAGTTGGTTGCATCGCTGCTTTGTATAATATGTAGTTTAAATATTCAATTATCTGCTGTGTGAAGAAATTATATTCTCTGTGAAGAAGTGTTTAATTGCATATAAAGTTAAAGATTCCTTATTCCGCCCCAACAGCAACCGATAGAGGTAGAATAACTGTGGTCAAGTCATTTTATTCTGTTCCAGAGTGATATGATGTGACATAAAAGGATAGAAAGTTGTTATTTAATTTGCACTTATCTATTACTTGCCTGATTGGAGAGAGATATTTGTGAGAGCCAACTTGGTTCAACGGTTTCAGTGTTGGACCAGGACTTTGGGTGGCTAGGGTTTGTATCTCTGTTCAAGGAGCCTTGGGCCACTCATTTTCTCATAGCTTCAGAAGAAGATGATAGCATATATCCTCTTAACAAATCTTGCCAAGAAAACCCTAGGAGAGGGTTACCATAAGTTGGAATAAACCTGAAGGCACATGACAACAATCTGCAATTTCATACTGTCTGTACCAAATGAACTTTCTGTCATATGGCGCTATGCATCTAGACTATGAGAAAGGTGCCATTAATTGCTTTGCCTCAGGCAGCAGACTTCTTGGCTTGACCCTGCTCCCCCATCGTGTCTTTTGTGCTCCTTGTATATTGCAGGTGAAAGATCTGTTTAGTTAGTATTTTACATCTCTTGATGTAGTTAGCTCTCCACATTTGCTGGGGCTAGAGGTACTGCAAACCCATGAAAGTGAAAAACTGCCTAGAAATCTCTATGGATTTCTAGGTCTTCCAGCATAATCCATGGTTAATGTTCACAGGAAGCGGATTGCAGAATAACACTGGAGCATTGAGAGATCTCTAACTTTTCTAGCTTGACTGGAGGAACTTGGCCATAAAGTTGCATCGGAGGATCTAAGGATAACATTTTAATCAAACCCATAAATAATAAAATCTGTAAAATTCAAAACCATAAATATATACAGTTTTTAATAATATTTTTTATTTTCATTTTTGTTTATGTTTTTATATATTTACAAAAAAGCAATTAATGAGTTTTTTAAAAAGTGATATTGCATAATTGGATCCATTTTTAGCTTTTAGCTTTGATTAGCTATCTTGTTTGCTCTAAAACATCCTGCACATAGTGTGCATTTTATTATTTCTGTTATTGAATTATATCCTAAGCATGGATTAAAATGATTAAACAAACATTTATAATTCACAGCATTAATTGCTTCTTGCTAGTATACTCCTGGATTTAATTAAAAAATGTATTTGCATAAGTGCTTGGTCTTACAGAAACAAGTGTCTCCTGATACTGGTAGCCAGGTTTGTATCTCTGTACTGCTAAATGTCTGATGTACTTCAGGCAATAGGAAGAATCCGCCTGAACCTAGCTGGCATTCATGTATACATTTCCCCAAGTCATTCTGATTTTCTTCTGCATCACAGGATGGCTACTTGTGTGTCTTTAGGTACTGTAAAACTGCTTGTAGCTTATGGTGAGGAATGATGGGAGCCGCAGTCTAAGAAAACTGATTACACTGAAACAACATCCTTTGGAATCATGGGATTTGGACTTTAGAGTGATGTGCTTAGAATCCACCAAGAATGCTCTAGTGCCTTAAATTGCAAATCACAGGATTCCAAAGATAGAGCAATGACACTTAAAGTAAGATCACATTGAAACACCCCTGGCAAAAAGTTGCCCACTCAGCCTGCTCTCTACATGAAACAGCTATGTACTTACTCCTGGATATAAAAGTAGTATGTTAAAAATATTTTTTGGAAAATTGTGTTTATAAAATATATTCATCTTGAAAATAATCAATCTTGCTTTTCCCGCATTATGGTATTGAATTGGAGAGGATTTTTTAACCCTTACTTTTTATTCACATCACCCACAATAGTTCTCGTATTTTCTCTTTCTCCCTTTCCTTTCTAATCAGCCCTCCTTACTCTTCCATTTTCTTTAATTTGCTGGCTCTCTCTCAGTTAAGAATCTCATATGTATTTCCATAGCAGATGTGTGACTCTATGGCGGGACAACCTAGCCAATGGTGATAGTTGCAATCCAACAACACCTGGAGGGCCACACAGTTCCACTTCTTTGCTGTGTGGTGGTCATTGAAGAGGATAAATTTCTCTATGCAAAGAAATCTAACTTGATTACTTCTGATAAAGAAATCACCTCTTTTTTAAAGAAATGTGCAACTTATTTTATAATTTTGTTTGTTTTTGTTTGTCAGCTCCTATTGCTGGTTATATTTAGGTGATCCCTCATCTGAGTATGGTGGCCTTCCAAGTGTAGTGCCTTGGTGGTAGGTACATAGGGAATTGTGGAGCCCTAGTCTTGATCCACATGTTCTTCCACGGTAAGGGCATCAGTTTCCAGGTGGAAGGCGGTCCTGGTCAGAGTTGGCTTGACACACCTACCTCTTGGCACATTTTTCCCTTTCATCCTTCATTCATGCCTCTTTGAATTCTGCAGCACTGCTGGTCACAGCTGACCTCCAGTTAGAGTGCTCAAGGACCAGGGCTTCCCAGTTCTTGGTGACTGAGCCACAATTTTTAAGGTTGGCTTTAAGCCCATCTGAAAATCTCTTTTCCTGTCCACCAACATTTTGTTTCCTGTTCCTGAGTTGGGAGTATAGTAACTGCTTTGGGAGATGGTGATCAGGCATTCGGACAACGTGGCCGGTCCAGTGGAGTTGATGGCATAGGAGCATCGCTTCATTGCTGGTGGACTTTGCTTCTTCCAACATGCTGACATTTGGCCGTCTGTTTTCCCAAGAGTTTTGCAGGATTTGCTGGTTATACTATTATTATCTATATTATATATGTGTTATATATATGTGGATGGATGCACATACACATATAGTTTCGATCCTATAGTCACAGAGAGTTGGGCAAGCATGAAAAGCGTGTTGAATTTTGGCTGGAGAGACTTGAGATTCCATGAGGAAGGGAAAGAAAAGGACCTACCTATATACCCACAAGGGAGTTTCTTTCCCCCAGGATCAAAGTGATAAACTTCCTTTAAAAGTCAAAAAAACTGGTTGTAGCAGTTTTAATTCATAGGCACAGGTGTGTGATAAGTGTCCATTCAAACCAAACCACCCCAAAACACTTTGTATTAAAGCTGAGATAGCTCACACCTATAATGTATACTGTGTACAGTGTTGATGCAAAAAGAATTTCTCCTGTTGCATCACTGTGAAAACTGTAGGTAAATTCAGAGACTACAAGGAAGTCTGATGCTGGTGGCAGATAAAAAGTCCTTGGCCTTTGAACCTGTGATATCATGTTCCACTATTGCACTGATACATATGGAATGAAAGACCGTGTTGCCTCTCAGCTTCTGCAGAGCATGAAAAAGCATTCTCCCCCTATTCTTCCTGTGTTGGGGGATATTTCCGTTGGTTATTATCTTGTCTATATTGTCATTACTCAACCCAGTGCCCTGCAGATGCATTGGCATAAAGAACCAGTATCCTCAGCCAGCATGGCTATTGGGAATTATGGGATTCATAATCCAGTTGTAGAAGTTGCTGTTGCTGTTGCTGTTGTTGTTATATTCCACCATTATTTGGATTTAGATGCACAATGACTCACAATAATAAAAATAGCACTTACTTAGGTGATCCCTTGTCTGAGTATTGGCGGTGGATACATAAGGGACTGTGGAGTCCTATTCTTGACCTGAATGTTCTTCCACAGTGAGGACATTTGTTTCCAGGTGGAAGGCAGTCAGGGTTGGCTTGACATGCCTTCCTCTTGGCACGTTTCTCCCTTTCACCCTTCATTCGTGCCTCTTCAAATTCCACAGCACTGTTGATCACAGCTGACCTCCAGTTAATGCGCTCAGTTCTCTGTGTCTATGTTACAGTTTTTAAAGTTAGCTTTAAGCCTATCTTTAAATCTCTTTTCCTGTCCACCAGCATTCTGTTTTCTGTTCTTGAGTTGGGAGTATATTATAGATGGTGATTGGGCATTCGGACAATGTGGTCAGTCCAGCGGAGTTGATGCAACTCAGTGCCCTGTAGATGCATTGGCATAAAGAACCAGTATCCTCAGTCAGCATGGCTATTGGGAATTATGGAATTAATAATTCAGTTCATCTGTAGGGGCTGTTGCTGTTGCTGTTGTTGTTATTATTATTATTATTATTTCACCATTATTTGGATTGAGGTGCACAGTGGCTCACAATAATAAAAACAGTACACTTTAAAATCAACAACATACAAGTATGAGAATAGAATTAAACAAACCAGTCAATAAAAATCCCTTAAAACACTAGAAAACTGTTAAAACAATCAAACATCCTACAGCACACTATGACTTGCTCTTAACAACTTTATTCCTTAAAAGCCTGCTTAAATAAAATAGGTTTTAATCTTCCGCTGGGATAACAGGGAGGGGGCCATTGTAGCCTCCATGGGAAGAGAGTTCCAGAGTTGAGGCGCAGCCACCAAGAAGGTCTGCTCCTTCATTCCCACCAACTAATTCATAGGCACAGGTGTGTGATAAGTGTCCATTCAAACCAAACCACCCCAAAACACTTTGTATTAAAGCTGAGATAGCTCACACCTATAATGTATACTGTGTACTGTGTTGCTGCAAAAAGAATTTCTCCTGTTGCAACACTGTGAAAACTGTGATGGTGATAGTGAATGGATTGAGAGAAGGGCCTCTCTGAGGATCTTGGGCAGGTTCATACCAGGAGATATGATCTGCCAAATAGTCTGGACCAGAGCCATATAGGCCTTTATATGTAATGACCAGCACTTTGAATTGATGTAACTTAGTCATATACCACTATGGCCAGATTTAATGTCTCAAGGAATGGACACAGTTGGCATACAAGTTTTAAATGTGGAAAGTCAATCCTGGCTACCACAGAAACCTGGGCTTCCAGAAGAACCCCCTAAACTACAAATCCGTGTCTTTGGAAAGGATGTACCCTGCCGCGCAATCAAGCACAAGCCGGGTTCCTATTCCCTGATCTGCCTTTCAACTGACCAGGAGCAACTCTGTCTTGTCTGGATTAAGTTTCAGTTTGCTTGTCCTGATCCAATCCATTACTGATGACAGGCAATGATTTAGGACCAGGACAGCTTCCTTGGCTTTCAGTGGAAAGAAGTAGTAGAGTTGGGTGTCATTTTAACAAAGATGGCATCGCATCCTGAGACTCCAGATGACCTCTCCCAGTGGTTTCATGTATATGTTACACACTTTGAGGGATGAGACACAGCCCTGAGGTATCCCACAGCCCAACGGTCAGGGGCTCTAACAGTGATCCCCCAGCATCACCTTCTGGGTTTGCCCCTCCAGGAAGGAATGGAGACACTGCAAAACAGGGCCTCCAAGGCCCACCTTAACAAGGTGGCCCAGAAGGATACCATAGCTCATAGTATTGAAAGTCACCAAGATGTCCAGGAGAACCTACAGGGAATGACTCCCTCTGCCCAGTTCTCTGCATAAATCATTGAAACAAGGCAACTAAAGAAGTGAGGGATCCTCTCACCTCTGCAGGAGTCTAGCATATACCATGCAGCTGTGGACAAGTCTACATAGGGACCACCAAACGCAGCGTTCAAACACAAATCAAGGAACACGAAAGGCACTGCTGACTACTTCAACCAGAGAAGTCAGCCATAGCAGAGCACCTTATGAACCAACCTGGACACAACATATTATTTGAGAACATATAAATGCTGGACCAATCTAACAACTACCATGTCAGACTTCACAGAGATTCCATTGAAATCCACAAGCATGTTGACAATTTCAACAGAAAGGAAGAAACCATGAAAATGAACAAAATCTGGCTACCAGTACTAAAAAACTCTAAAATTATAACAATAAATAAAAAAACAAAACTCAAACACAGGAGAACTCCAGACAAGAAACAATCAAGAGCACCTAATCACCTCTCAACAAAGGAATTTTCCAGGCAGTAACAAGCCACACCTAAAAACTGTCAGGCCATCAAATGCTAATCAAGGTGGCCAATTGAAACATTCACCCCTAGCTCCAACAGACAAGAGTTCTTTCTCCCACCCTGAACCTTCCACAGATATATAAACCCAGTGTTCCTAGTTTCCAACAAACCTCACAACCTCTGAGGATGCTTGCCACAGTTGTAGGTGAGACTGCTTATAGAACATGGCCATACAGCCCGAAAAATCTACAATCCAGCAACTAAAGCTGTCTCCATCCCATAGCCAGGCCTGAAACTAGATTGAAATGGATCTTGATAATCCGTTTCATCCAGAAACCAGGCAACCACTATTAATTAAAGGAATTAAAGTAGGGTTAAGCAAAGTATGGTCTATGGAGTGTATGTGATCTGCCAGGCTCCAAAGTTTGGCTCCTGAAATTATTGCTGAACTCTAATAGAAAATGCCTCCTGTTTCTTCTTTTGTACTTGTCCACTAATAGGCGACTAGACTAGAACAGAAATGGTGTAACAAAACAACAGATTATCAAATTTACTCTTCTAGAACTTGGGGAATTTGTTGTTTTGGGTTTACAGGCTGAGTTTTCCTTATCTAAAATACTTGGGACCAGCAGTGTTTGGGAGTTTTCAGCTTTTGTAATACTTATATTAGCATATACATATTTGGGAGTTTGGACAGAAGGCAAAATATGAAACTCATTTATATTTTATGTATACCATGTACACATAGCATGAAGGTTATCTTACACACTATCTTTCATAATTATTATCCAAGAAATGAAGTTTGTGTACACTAAACCATCAGAAAGCAAAGGTGTCTTAATTTCCCATATACACATTTTTGTATTTTAGAGTTGTAGAGATGTGTTCATTATAAAGTGTTATTTATAATGTGTTTAAACTGTATTTATAATGTTTATTATAGAGTGTTTAATGTACTGTGTTTAAACTGCATTTATGTATTACATTTATTGCCATGGCCTAGCTGTGAGGGATAGGTTGCCATGGTGACAAGACAAGGCAGAAGAGGAGGTGGGCGGAGCTTAAGGAGAAAAAGGTTGGAGTGTGGCAGTTAAGCTCCAGTCCGGTGGAGGAGACCCGGAGAAGAGCAGAGCCAGTTAAGGGCTCTGGGAAATAGCAGAGTCAAGAAAGGACTCTGGGGGAAAGTAGTTTAGTCCGGTGGAGGAGACCCGGAGAAGAGCAGAGCCAGTTAGTTAGGGCTCTGTTGTGAAGCTGTGAGAATTCAGTAGTTCCTAGAATTTGTGAATATTTCTTCAGCAAGAGAGCTGAAGGTGTTACCTTGTTAGATTACTTAGGTTAAAGAATCTAACAGAGGGGGTTTTAAGGATCGCCAGTAAGGAAAGACTGGTGATCAGTGGTTTGTTCCGAGTATAGGGCAAACAGTGTGGACATTCACAATAGGGAACTCTGGAATAGTATAAGCACTTCACTAAAGAAGGAGTTTGTAGATTTGTAACATTCAGAAGCCTGAAAGTATCTCAAACCAGCCATTTTGTAACATCAAGCCTTGTGCCAAGTTCAAACTCTCAAAACTGCAACAATTACGTTCTGTTAACAATAAAACTTGTTCTCTTTTTATTTCAAACCTGCCTCCTCCCTTGCTGTTATGCTTGGTGCATTCCACACTACCAAAATCACCTCACAACCCAACTAAAGATAAACAGAGACATAAACCAGCGTCTCTAAACATATTGGTGGCAGCTTAATTGATATTTAAAAGAAGGTTCCTCACAGAATATTGGTGGCATTAAAGAAGATTAATACTTCCTCACATAATTTTTGGTGGCATTTTAGTGAGATTAGCGCTGCTTCTTTACATTTTTGGTTGACAAGCGGTGGGATTAATGCTTCTTTACATTTTTGGTGGCAGACGACGGGATTCGTGTAACAACTAATCGAGTGCCTTAAGTTTAATTTTAAAATAAGTTGTGAGGTAAAAGTTGTTGAAAACATGGCTACCAGGCGGCAGAGAAAGCTGGCTGAAGAAAGAGAGGGAGACCAAGGAGAAAGTTCGGGCTCTGAGATAGAGACAGAGCCAGTGCCTATGTCAGAAATGGCTTATAAATACAAACTGGAGATGGAGGAAAAACGATTAGAGATGAAACGATTGGAGGTGGAGAGAGAGGCGAAACAAAGAGAATTTGAAGAAAAACAAAGGGAAAGAGAGTTTGAAGAAAGACAAAGAGAGAGAGAATTGGAACGGGAGTTAGAATTGAAGAGAATGGAGTTTGAGCTAGAAAAACAAAGGTTGGCTTTGGCACAAACATCCAGTGTTGTCCAGGAAGGGAGATCTGGAGTGGATACCCCAGATTTGACAAAGAAATTCCCAAAATTTACCAAAGGAGATGACCCAGAGAAATTCCTAATATCTTTTGAAAGATGTTGTCGTGATTTTGGAGTGGCTAAGGAAAAATGGATGACATACCTTAGGCCACAGATAAATGGGAAACTTTTGCAGATTTATGGACAGTTGCCTGAAGAATCTTATAGAGACTATGATCTGTTTAAGAAACAGGTTCAACAAGAGTTTAGATTGACTCCGGAATATTATAGATTTAAGTTCAGATCCTTAAAGAAAGAGAAAACTCAAAGTTTTGCTCAGGTGGCCTCTAGATTGTCTCAACTGTTTGATAGTTGGATAAAGACGTCTGAGGTAGAAGATTATCATCAGCTGAGGGAACTTTTGAAATTGGAACAATTTTTCCAATTAGTTCCTTATGAAATTCGTTGGGTGATTCAAGATCGCAAGCCATCCACGATTGTAGAGGCAGCGGGTATGGCAGATCAAATAACAACCTTGAAAGAAGGATTTGAAAGGGAAGATCTGCCAGGGGACAAAAGAACAAACAGGCAGCCATTTTATTCACAACAAAAGCGCCCACAGCAAGAAAAGGGTGCTGACTTAGAAGACACCACCTGTAGGAGGCAGAGTGTAATAAGACCAACTGCTCCTGAGGTAAAACGACGGTGCTATCTATGTGGAGAATGTAATCATTTAAAATATCAATGTCCCTTGTTAAGGAAAGAGAAAACAACCCTCTTTGTGAATAAAATGAAAGAAACACCAAGGGCAGAAGCAGATACTGTTTCAAAGGAGAGTTCAAGCTCAGAGCCTCAAGAGAAACAATGTCTGTTTATCCTGTCAGGCAGCCCATCTAAGGACTATTTAGAAACCATTTATATTGATCACAAAGACAGGAAAGCACTCAGAGATACAGGTTCCGAAATATGCATCGCGCACCCTGAAATAATACCTCAGAAATTTCAACAGCCAACCTCTGAAGTAAGATTAAAAGGTTTAGGTCCCGCGATCCCGACACCCGTGGTGACCTTGCCAATAGAATATAAAGGATGGAAGGGTGTGTGGGATTTTGCAGTCAGTCCTGACTTACCCTATCAATGTTTAATTGGAAATGATTTGGCTGAAGAGATTAAATACTGTAAGATGGCGTATGGGGAGAAAGAATGTAACAATGAAAGCCCTGAACAGAAAGCCCTGTGTTTTGCCATACAACAAGATGGGGACGAGAAGCCAGAATCTAGCACTACGGTTGCTGAGCTTATTAAGAAGACAGGAGGAGTTGAGGAGATTCGGCAGGAACAGAGAGCCGATGGATCTCTGAAGCCTCTATTTACTTTAGCTCAAAACCCCACAGTATTGCCAGAAGAACAACCCTATAGATTTATTGCTGAAGATGGTGTTCCAAATATAAAGTCAGAAGTGTACAGCCAGAAGAGACCATGCAAGCGAGGAACAAGCCCTGCAGCAGAGCCGATTCCAGTGGCTGATTATTTGAGAGCCAGTGAAGAGAGTATAGAAACAATAGGTCTGGAAAGACAAGTGATAAACTCTGAGGAGAAAGAGGAATCCTTGACCTTAAAAGATGTATTTCCTTCAGCGCCACATAAAGAAATTACCTCAGCCGAACTTTTTGACAAAGACAATAAAATAAAAGTAAAAGAGAAAGCTAAAGGAAAACAAACTCTGGATGTGACAGTAGAAGCTGAGGCGAGTTCAGAATATCCAGGGGTCTTCTGTGAAACAAAGATCCATACATCTGAAGAGAAAGTGAACAGAAAAAGAAGATTTGGCCATGTGTCGGAAGAAAGATCTCCTTTATCCTTGAACGGAGAGGAAAGAGAGAATAAAAGCCAAGCTGATAGACTGACAAGAAAACTAATATACACAGACTATATTGGTGATGATAAAAAGAAAAAGCTGCAATTTCTAGCTTTGGAAGTTTGTCCAGATAGCAGTGATGAGCTTGCCATGAAGAAGGACAATATTCGTGTTCGTTCTTCCAAGGACAGTGAGTTCTCTTCAGTGCCAAGAAAAGATGCTCGAGGAATTCCAGATTATTCACCACAACCTGATGCTTCATGGAAGCAAGCCATTGTTCAAGCCCTGAAAATCGATGGAAACAGAACTGTTCCTGATAATTGGAAGGTCAGACAAAAGAAGAAACCTAAAAAGAAGAAACGAAGAAGTGGGAAAAAAAGAAGCTAAAAGATCATCATAAAGAGACATTGCTGTGGACAGTTGGTCCAATACAACCGAGGTTGTGTTTGAACCATGGGACATTGGACACTAAGACATGTCAATGATCAAATGTGGGAGTTTAACTATTGTGTGGGCTATTAACAAAGTGGGACCATATGTATGGAAAAAAGTTGTGGTATGGTATATAGATAAATGTCTTATAAATTGACCAGACTAGGTAGAAAGTCAATTATATATGTTAATGGGATAGAAACACATTTAGACAAGGATAGTTTTATTCAGGTAAGCTATATAGATATAGGTTTAGTGTTAGCCTGTTAGTTTCATTGGAAGGTGTTTCATCAATACTGATTCCATGGAAAAGGATTTAGCTTTTAAAATCTAATGTATGTGTAAGGTAGTGTAATATTAAAGTGTGGTAGGTATATATGTTTTACAATAGGCAATAGATATTTACGAATATATATATAAGTATAAAAATGTGAGACTTTGATACCACATCCATAGATGATACTAGAATTTCATAGGTTAAAGGTTTGTATATATGTATAGTTGAAATGTACCTAACTATGATGCGTTTCCCTTTCAGAATTGATGTATATGTATATTTATTGTTAAATGATATGTGAGATTATTTTTGCTATTCTAGGATTAAGAAATATACAAAAATAATATTTCTGGGGAGGAAGGTGTAGAGATGTGTTCATTATAAAGTGTTATTTATAATGTGTTTAAACTGTATTTATAATGTTTATTATAGAGTGTTTAATGTACTGTGTTTAAACTGCATTTATGTATTACATTTATTGCCATGGCCTAGCTGTGAGGGATAGGTTGCCATGGTGACAAGACAAGGCAGAAGAGGAGGTGGGCGGAGCTTAAGGAGAAAAAGGTTGGAGTGTGGCAGTTAAGCTCCAGTCCGGTGGAGGAGACCCGGAGAAGAGCAGAGCCAGTTAAGGGCTCTGGGAAATAGCAGAGTCAAGAAAGGACTCTGGGGGAAAGTAGTTTAGTCCGGTGGAGGAGACCCGGAGAAGAGCAGAGCCAGTTAGTTAGGGCTCTGTTGTGAAGCTGTGAGAATTCAGTAGTTCCTAGAATTTGTGAATATTTCTTCAGCAAGAGAGCTGAAGGTGTTACCTTGTTAGATTACTTAGGTTAAAGAATCTAACAGAGGGGGTTTTAAGGATCGCCAGTAAGGAAAGACTGGTGATCAGTGGTTTGTTCCGAGTATAGGGCAAACAGTGTGGACATTCACAATAGGGAACTCTGGAATAGTATAAGCACTTCACTAAAGAAGGAGTTTGTAGATTTGTAACATTCAGAAGCCTGAAAGTATCTCAAACCAGCCATTTTGTAACATCAAGCCTTGTGCCAAGTTCAAACTCTCAAAACTGCAACAATTACGTTCTGTTAACAATAAAACTTGTTCTCTTTTTATTTCAAACCTGCCTCCTCCCTTGCTGTTATGCTTGGTGCATTCCACACTACCAAAATCACCTCACAACCCAACTAAAGATAAACAGAGACATAAACCAGCGTCTCTAAACATATTGGTGGCAGCTTAATTGATATTTAAAAGAAGGTTCCTCACAGAATATTGGTGGCATTAAAGAAGATTAATACTTCCTCACATAATTTTTGGTGGCATTTTAGTGAGATTAGCGCTGCTTCTTTACATTTTTGGTTGACAAGCGGTGGGATTAATGCTTCTTTACAAGAGTATTTTGGAATCCCAGATCAGGGATGCACAAACTATACTATAGCTCACATGCTTGATAAAATGGAAGGCAGTAAAAAAAGAAGGAGACCAGACAGGAAAGTGGATTAATTCAAAGAAGTCATGGCCATGAATTTTCATGATTGGGGCGCTTGAAGGTCTCTTATCCATAGGGTCATCATAGGTCAGGAGCCCCCGGTAGTGCAATGGGTTAAACCCTTGAGTCAGCAGGACTGCTGACTGACAGGTTGGTGGTTCGAATCCGGGGAGCAGGGTGAGCTCCCATCTCAGCTCTAGCTTCCCATGCGGGGATATGAGAGAAGCCTCCCACTGGATAGTAAAACATCAAACATCCAGGTGTCCCCTGGGCACCGTCCTTGCGGACATCAAATTCTCTCACACCAGAAGCAACTTGCAGTTTTTCAAGGCACTCCTGACACGCACAAAAATAGGTTAAATCCACTTGATGGCAAATAACCATAACAACAAAGTCCAAAACACTCCTGTTATAAACTCTGCTCTTACAGTTGAAAACTGACAGAAAAGCATTGAATCTTTAGTTTGATAATTTTAATTTGGGACAAAAGTCCCACAGCTATTTACCTATGGGTCAAGTTGTCTCTTCTAAACTCTCTAGTGTGCTATTAATTTATGCTTTGCCTTGAAAAATAACATGAAGTGACCTTAAAAGTAACAAGCTAACTAAATCATAAGCTTGGGAACAATGACTCAAGCAAAACCAATTACTTTCTCCTCTTTCCAGTCATTTTCAAGACTGTACTATAGCAGTAACAGAATATTTGGTGGTAGTTTTTTTTAACTATTAATGCTTTCTTCAAGTTTTATTGACTCTGAGGCATTGTTTGTGCATTGCTGTGTGTTCCAAGGAGGCATTATTGTGTTCAAAATTTAACATAACAATAGCTTGCATTTACTGCATGAATAAGGTGAAAGAATCTCTCACTTTTAGTTTTATCTTCAAGTGATTCCTGATAAGGGCTTAGAGATGGACAAAAGACCGTGATTGTTTCTTAATAGTTGGGAATAGTTACATGAGTAGGCAGTTTGCCCTCAGGGAAGAAGGGCTTGTGGGATGAAGACTTGGCAAATGGTGTCTTGGAAACCCGAGCTGGAACTTAAAAGCACAGAGGACAAGTTTGGTTTCTAGGCAAGTTTGCTCCCAAGTTAGCCTTTCATTGAGTGGTTGCCCTGATTCACGCCCTTTTCAGGGCTTGGTTCCAACTGAGTAGCAACCACAGAATCCTCCTCCAGAATCCTCCAGCAAACCATGGGTTATAGTGTTCCCAAGTTTACTGAACTCCAGATTGTAATTGTTTTGTTTGACAACAACAATAATATTGATTTTCTCACCTGCCTCTCCTCGTGGCTTGAGGTGGGTTACAACATAGGTTAAAAAGCACTGTATTGCTATTCTGTTGCCTTTGTGGTTCTTACTAAGGCAGGACTATCAGGAGTGTGGTTTGAATTGGCTAGTTTACATACCCTTCCTATCTAAAAACAGCATGGAGATTATAGGACTCGGTTATGAGCACTTTTCTCTCTTTCTCAGAATGCTTTTTAATTCACTGACGCCTGATTAGAAAACATGTGTGTTTGCACAGAACATTTTGGGCTATTTTTATAAACCTAATACAGGTATTGTTGTAGTTCAGCCAGCTGATGACAATGAGGAATTTGGGGGTGCAAGACCTAATGGTTCTGTGGGTGCCCAGACAGAGGGGTTTTTGGAGCAAGATGGTCCTCCAGTTGGGAGAACGGAAGGACTTTTGGAGCAAGATGTTGTTTCTAAGTGTGGGAATGAAACTGCTTTGGAAGCTGACAGGCAGGGAAGGGAGTATAACATGAGCCCATTTGAAGAAGCAGCTGGCTTAGACAGAGATAGCAGGCTGCTCCTGCAGGGGAAGAAATTGAGGTGGAAGCAAGCATGGAAAGGAGAGGCAGAAGCAGGCCTCTCAAGGTCAATGGAATGCCTTCATGTATTGCAGCCCTTTAATTAGAGAGAGAATGCTGTTAGAATTTTTAGATCAAGCAACATCGCTACTGGAGTGGGAAACTCCTGTCTTGTTCCTCGTTATGGTCTAAAATCAAGGCCCTAATTAAGTTTTGCTTCTTGCGTTAAGAATTTACCTATGGATTTGTTTGTTCCTTGTTTTCTGGATTAATGTTGAAGTTTTAACTCTTGCTTTTTGGGATGTACCTTTTGTGTATGGGACTTGCTTTCTATATACACACTCGAATTTTTACTCTGTTATTTGCTTAAGGTGCTTCTGGCCCTTTCTTATAAACTGTTTAATACCACGACTGGTTTCCTGGTGAGTTCTTTGAGCAAGGTGAACTCCTGCTGAGGTGCAACAGGTATAATGAGCCCCCAATGGTGCAGTGGGTTAAACCACTGAGCTGCAGAACTTGCTGACTGAAAGGTCGGTGGTTCGAATCTGGGGAGCAGGTGAGCCCGTTGTTAGGCCCAGCTTCTGCCAACCTAGCAGTTTGAAAACATGCAAATGTGAGTAGATTAATAGGTACCGCTTCAGTGGGAAGATAACAGCACCCCATGCAGTCATGCCGGCCACATGACCTTGGGGGTGTCTGTGGATAATAATGGCTCTTCAGCTTAGAAATGGGGATGAGCATTACCCCCCAGAGTCAGACATGACTAGATTTAATGTCAAGAGGAAACCTTTACCTTTAATAAAGGTATGGCCATTGAATGTTTTATTGTTGTTTGTTTTTAGGTTGCTTATGACTTATGGCAGTCCAAAGTGAACTTATCACATTTTTCTTGGCAAGATTTGTTTAGGGGAGATTTGCCTTTATTTTCCTCTGAAGCTGAGAAGATGTGACTCACCCAAGGTCACCCAATGGGTTTCCATGGCTGGCTAGGGATTTGAACCTTGGTTTGTAGAGTCATAGTCCAACACTAAAACCACTAGACCACACTGGATTTATTACAACCCTTTTTTCTTAACCACACACACATTTGTAGTATTCACCCACAAAGATCAAATGCTAACAGATGGCTAAAGATTTAATGTGGAGGAAAAACAGAGATACAGAAGATCTGCTGTTCTGTATGAGTGTTTGTTTCTGTGATGGAGTGTGGAAAAGTTACCTTTCTTTATTTAGCTTCCAGACGTTGGAACTATACCTATCAAAATTCCCTCCAAACATTTGGGTTGGGTGAGAGTTTTATTCCAAAAATATAACTTTTCTAAGCTTTTCTTTTTATCATGACAGTGGGTCTTCTGTATCTGTGGGGATTTGCTTCCAGGATCCCAATACAAAAAACATTGTTGATGCCCAAGCCCCATTATGTGCAATAGCATAGTAAAATAGTGTCCCTTATATAAAATGGAGAGTATGAGGATCTGTGAAATGATGGCCATGACATACCTACACATCAATGTGTGATAAAATGAGGATGCCTGTCATATATGTAGGCAAAACGTCAGGAGAGAATGCTTCTGGAATGTGGCCATACAGCCTGGAAGACACACAAACAACCCAGTGATTCTGGCCATGAAAGTCTTTGACAAAATGACAGTTTGTTTTTGGGATTTTTAAAAAAAAAATAATTCAAGTCATTGTTAGTTTAATCCATTTGTGCAAAATCTGTGGATATGGATATGTGCTGGTATTCTGTTTGTAATCTTTTGTTTCATTTTATTTTAGTCTCGCCTTTCTCCAATTTGGAACCCATGTACACCAAATACTATGAAGCCACATCAATCACCTTTTGAAGAAACAAAATCCAATTGCATTGCTTTATACTTTTTGCTGTCTCTTTGGGAAGTCAGTAGCATGTTAGAAGGAAGGTGTGTCTATTACCGCAAGGACTCAAGTCAGCATAGAAATTATACTTGAATAGATGTTGCAACATATACCTTGCCATCAAGCTCTGTAATTATTCCGTTCTGATTGTTTGGCCTCGGCTTCCTATCTTGAGGGAAAGGAACATTCTTTGTCTTCTTGTGCAGATACGGCCTTTGTGAAGCAAGAGCTTTGCATCAGAGGATCTTTGGAAGAAATATGCTGTTTATGATGTTACTATATAACCTTTACCAAGCAACAATACCCTAAAAATACCAGATATTGGAAGCTATCTGATCTTGGAAGTTAAGCAAGGTCAGCTCTGCTCAGTACTTAGATGGAGAACCATCATCTAATACAGCATTTCTCGAGCTGGGGGTCTGGACTCCTGGGGGATCGTGAGGGGGTTTCAGAGGGGTCATCAAAGACATATTTCTGATGGTCTTAGGAACAACTTTGGCAGAGAAGGCTGAAGATTTCTCCACCTGTCCTTCTCTTCCTGTTCTGCTGTGATTGGCCGGTGTCTCAGCTGCCTCTCAGCCAAGGTGAGAGCTGTTTCTGAGACTCCAAGCGGGGAGGGGAGAGCAGGCGTGCTCTGTGCATGGCAATGTGGTGCGCACGAGCAGGCGAGGCTGGAAGGAGGCTGGAGGGAGGCCCATGTATAGGGATTCTGTGGGTGAAGTTTGGCCCAATTCTATCACTGGTGGGGTTCAGAATGCTCTTTGATTGTAGGTGAACTATAAATCCCAGCAACTACATCTCCCAAATGTCAAGATCAATTTTCTCCTAACTTCACCAGTGTTCACATTTGGGCATATTGAATATTTGTGTCAAGTTTGGTCCAGATCCATCATGGTTTGAGTTCACAGTGCTATCTAGATGTAAGTAAACAACCATTCCAAAACTCAAGGTCAATGCCCACCAAACCCTTCCGGTATTTTCTGTTGGTCATGGGAGTTCTGTGTGCCAAGTCCTGTTAAATTCTATAATTGGTGGAGTTCAGAATGCTCTTTGATTGTAGGTGAACTATAAATCCCAGCAACTACAATTCCCAAATGACAAAATCAACCCCCCCCCCCCCACCAGTATTAAAATTTGGGTGTATCGTGTATTTGTGCCAAATTTGGTTCAGTGAATGAAAATACATCCTGCATATCAGATATTTACATTACGATTCATAACAGTAGCAAAATTAATTATGAAGTTGCAATGAAAATAAAATTATGGTTGGGGGTCACCACAACATGAGGAATTGTATTAAGGGGTCATGACATTAGGAAGGTTGAGAAACACTGATCTAATATCAGGTGCTTTAGGCTGTATTTCAGAGGAAGGAACTGACATGACTGTTTTAAGATATTACTTTCCTAAGAAAACCCTATGAAATTCATAGAGTCACCATAAATTGACAGGTGATATGATGATGCACACATTGCTCAGATTCGACATTTTCTTGTTTCATTTCAGGTTGGCTTTGACTTCATGCAACTTTAGAAATTTTCAAGAGCCTCGGTCATCAATTGTCCTTCTCAGATCTTGCAAACTCATTGACATTTGACGTAAGCAACATAATTAATTATGGCTTCAACGTAACACCATCTTTTCAAAAATTGAACACAAATTTTGTTTTTAGATTAATTATCAGCATTCATGGAAGGGTGACAGATCCAGATGAGAATGATGAACACAATAGCACCAGCACCTTTTTATTTTCCCCCTTAGCTGTGCTCACCATGTCACTGCTTGTTATGCTATATAATTAACATTTTAATAATGCCAGCCTTTGAAGTTCCAAGCAGGTTTTTGGGAAAGGTTTCTTTCCAGATCTGGAGCTGACAAACAAAGAAGGTCATTTTAGATTAGCAGGCAGCAGCTTTGGTGGTAGAAAACAAGACGAGTCCTGTTCAGGATGATTTCAAGGCAATATTTAGATGGAATCCCTTTGAGATGGCTCTGTGATTGTGGCCACCTTCTATTCATTAACATGATTCACTGTGGTTTATGCTGAGGCAGCTTTGAAGAGAAATCAATCCTGATGAGAATAGTTTAGCTTTGGTCCCAATTATACTGTCCTTAGGCTACTGCGAATACCTAGCCCATGAAGATTTTATCATACCCCTCGACAAAGTGGGTATGTTTGCATGATATGATAATCCATAGTTTCTTGCTTAAGGCTCATATTGCATGCTACATGGCCAAACAAAATGGGACTTACAGGATCATAGAATCATAGACTTGGAAGGGAATCCGTATGCCATTGAGTTCAACTTCCTGTTCATTGCAGGAAATTCAGCTATGTTGGATATTGCATTCCACGAATCTCTGGAGCCCCTGGTGGCTCAGTGGGTTAAACCGCTGAGCTGCTGCACTTGCTGACTGAAAGGTTGGCGGTTTGAATGGGGAGTGGGGTAAGCTCCTGCTGTTAGCCCCAGCTTCTGCCAACCTAGTAGTTTGAAAACATGCAAATGTGGGTAGATCAATAGGTACCGCTCTAACGGGAAGGTAATAGCACTCCATGCAGTCATGCCGGCCGCATGACCTGGGAGTGTCTACCAACAGCACTGGTTCTTTGGCTTAGAAATGGTGATGAGCACCCCCCCCCCCCGAGTCAGACATGACTAGACTTAATGTCAAGTGGGGTGATGAGCACCCCCCCCCCCCCGAGTCGGACACGACTAGACTTAATGTCAAGTGGAAACCTTTACCTAATATTCAACATTTTGTTTTGTTTCTTTTATACCATTTTTGTCCCATTTTCCTGATTGGCAGCTGAGGAAACAAGCCACAGTTATTGGTTCAGATGTCAAAACAAGCCATAATTTAAATCAGAGTTACTAAGTCAATAGCAAAAAAAACAAAAACAAAAAAGAAAAAAAGAAAAAAGAAAAGAAAAGAAAAGAAAAGAATTCAGATGATTAAGCAAACACAAGTTGTTAGCATTGGTTGTTTGTATGTGGCAAGTTAGATTTCAGCAAACGAAACCATGGCTTCTTGTAACATGTAAAAGCAGTTGTTCAGCAGTGGTTGATGATGATTATTATTGCTGTGAGATTTGCTTCAGAGGACAGTTGCTGCCTACTGTCTTCTGTGGATTGTCAAAAGTAAAAGATACCCTTCTGAGAAATGTGGGGTCATGGTTTCTGGTTCTAGATCTTCCTGACACTGCTCCCATCTGGACCACTGAGACCACATTTATAAAAACATTGTGAATTAATTTTAGGATTGTCTCAGGGTGCATCTACATTGTAGAGTTAATGCAGTTTGAAACCACTTAAACTGCCATGGCTCAATGCCATGGTATTGTGGGATTTTTAGTTTGGTGAGACATTAGCTGTCTTTGGCAGCAAAAGACCTTGTAAAACTGCAAATTCCAGGATTCCATGGTGTTGAGCAATGGCAGTTCAAGTGTTGTCAAACTATATTAATTCTACAGTCTTGATAGCTCCTAGTTCAATTCTCAAATAACTGCACCATGATGATTACTATAGAAAATAACATACTGTGATTGTCTGAGCTAAAGAATTTAAAGTTCTGTTTGGAAAGAGATACTGAAATTAGTAACCTGGGAATTGCTAATGCATTCTCAGCAAGAGTGTGGAACTCTGAGTACAAATGTTCACAGTTTAACAGATGTTTTTGTTTCCCTTTCCCTCTGCCTCTTTCCATTTAATCATTCATTTCTTGATGACTAACTACTGCTGCCGTTGAGCCCCTGGCGTCAGCGTTGCAAGTGGATCCTCTTGCCTCCAGTGGGGAAGTGACGTCAACACCCTTGGGCATTGCTTGCTCTCTCTCGCCCTGGGCTTTGTACCATTTCTCCTCTGGGATTAGCAGATCCAGATGAAGAGAGGTTAAGCCATTTCGGTTTTAAATAGGTTAAAAGGAAGACGTGCTCACCTGACATTCTGACAAGTCCAACAAAATGACAGTTCTGAACATTGAGAAAGAGTGGGAACAGCAATCTTGATTTTCCTGTTTAATCAACCCAGTGGACAAATACTGTTATCTGGCTTCTGCCTCTGTTAAATGTCAGCAGCCGTGGTGAATTAACTTTTCGGTGAACTCACAGTCTGGGCTCAGGGTGCTATGAAAGGGAGGTGGATTAAGGCTATCCTTAATTAATTAAGGCTATTACACCAGGAAAGCCAACGTGGCCTAGTGGGCAGTGCTGGTGTGGGACTTGGGAGATCCAGGTTCAAGTCTCCCTTCTGCTGCAGATCCATGACTATCACTGAGTGACTTTGAACAAGCCACGTTCCCTGTCTTACAGGAATTTTGTGCTGACAAAGTAGGGAGAAGGCAACTCTAGAGCACTGGTTCTTAAACTATGGGTTCTGACCCCTAATAGGATTCCCTTAGTTCAATATTGGAGTCACAGAAAATTGGGCAACAGTAAAAAGTTTCTGAACGCCACCCATTTACACAACCCTGTCAGCAACAACATGCAGTGTTTACAGAGGATTCTGCAGAAAATGCTTGAACTGTTTTGCACGAAAAGGAAAATCAGCCTGTTTAGCAAGCCTTGCAAATGCCGATTTATTATTAGTAAATGTTTGATTGTTATACCTATTTTATATACCTATAAACCTGAGGTCATGTAAAAATGTCTCGGGCAGAAAGGAATTGCGAGTGGAAAATATAAGAAGCCTTAGCCCCAACCTTATTGGCATATATTGAGTTATATTGTGGGATATATATGTGAGTGAACAGTTTAAAATAACCAGTGTTCTGAATCTGAAAAAACCACAGAATGCATTCACATTCCTTTTATAAATATTCTGAGCAGAGCTTGGAAAGTTTCAAGATTAATCTGTTTCTGTCATTCTTTGCAGTGTTGAACTATTTTATAAATGAAGATTTTTGTTATTACATCTTTTACATATAGATATATTGGAATTGTTTAAAAATTACATTACTTGCCTCTTTGTTCACTTTGTAGTGTTTTTAAAATCACTATAGGGAAATGATGTGAAAACAGAATGACACTGACCAATTCAATTAAAAACAATCATCAGTGTCTCCAAATGTCTTTAAACTAACTAGACAATTATCTAAATTCTGTTGTCAATATTTACTACAGCAGGCACATTCATTCAATGGAATTTACTTACTGTATATACTCGAGTATAAGCCGACCTGAATATAAGCTGAGGCACCTGATTTTACCACACAAAAAATGGCAAAACGTATTGACTCGTGTATAAGCTGAGGGTGGGAGACACAGCAGCTACTGGTAAATGTCAAAAATAAAAATAGATAACAATAAAATTACATTAATTGAGGCATCAATAGGTTAAATGTTTTTGAATATTTACATAAAACTGTAATTTAAGATAAGATTGTCCAACTCTCATTAAACCATTTTTCTAACCTTTTTCAGTACAAATGTGCTTACATAGCCTTCCAATAATAATAGAGTAATATAATAAAGGTTATAATAATAGAGTAAATTAATGTAAATGTAATAATAACAGTAATAAATAGAGTAAAATAATAATGTAATACAAATAATACTAATAACAGAGTAAAATAATAAATAATCTTGACTCGAGTATAAGCCAAGGGGAGCATTTTCAGCCTAAAAAGGAGCTGAAAAACTATGCTGATACTCGAATATATACAGTACATGTTGATTCACCATTCAGCAACCAAAGACCAGGGGGTTGCCTACATCAAGGGAAAAAATCCACATCCGCTTCTAATCCAGCGCTATTGTAAAAGCGCTGTGTGGCCATTGTTACTATGTCAATGTGGTGTATTATGAATTAGTGTGGTGATAAGGGGAATCCAGGACAGCTCCAGTGTGGAATACTGTGAAGTACATCAGGATTATTTTGCTGGTGTAGACAACTCCTAGGTCTATGCCAACTAACGGGATGCTATTATCCACATCAAAAAAGTGTAGTATTACATCCTCATATATAATGATTCAAAGATAATACATTATACAGTGTTCGAAATGTACATTTTGAATGCCCTAGTTACCTTTTTTCTAATACATTTTAATGTGTTTTTAACTTAATGTTTTATTTCCTATTTTAAACTGTTGCTATTTGTGTTTATATCTGTATTATATTGAGGCTTCGAATTGTGGCCGGTTTGTAAGCTGCCCTGAGTTCCCCCCGGGGGTTGAGAAGGGTGGGATAGAAATATTGGAAATAAATAAATAATAAATAATACATTCTAGTTAACATTTAAAAACTCCTTGTTTCTCATCTGATTTTGAATCTTCAGCTCAATCACTGGGAATTTCTGAATCATCCCATTGAATCATTTTAGTCTCTCTAGCAAATTAGAGCAAATTACCAAAGTTGTGATGAGTTAGAAGATGGGAGAGAAGAGTAGAGAAAGAATCGGTAAATAAGTAGTAATTAAGTAATCAATCAGTAAACAATCTCCTCGATAGACACAATTTCATTCTTAGGCCCAGTATCTTTCAGCTGTTCTATCTGAAAAAAGGAACAACTTAATTCAGATTAACAACTAAGCGACTGCTTCAAATCTCCTGAACAGCTAAATTGCTTGGATGATTTCACCATTCCTTCTAATGGCAGATGATCTCAAACTATCTTTTGGTGTCTCTGTGTTTGTGTTTTAACTCTTGGTTATCGAAGAATAGCAATCTACTTTTCGCTACAGAAATGATTTTGTGTTACCATTAAAGAACTTCATGTTGGACTGCAGAAATGATTTCCATTGGCTCTTCCAAATTGTACATGTTTTAAACTCTTCTAAATCGTTTTCATTATTTAGCATGTATTAGACTGTTTATATTATTTCATGTAGGCATTTTCTAAACAAATTTTAAATTGCTTTTATCTGTAAGCTAATCTGAGTCCTTCCAAAATATTACAGGATATAAACAAAAACAAATTATTTTTCTGATTTAAGGTTGGCATAAATAGGGTGAACCCTTGTTATCCAGGACATCCTGTGGATACCAAAATCTGTGGATGCTGAAGTCCCATTGTGTACAATGGCATAGTAAAATTGTGTCCTTTATATATCAGACAACAAAAATCAAGGTTTACCTTGCAGATAAAAAAAATACTCTAGCCATGGATGTTTGAATCGGGGGGGGGGGGGGGGTTGTATTATTTTTCTGTTCTTTGAGCCACTCTTTAAAGGAAATCGGTAAGTTAAATCCAGCATTAGTTCTATGTATAATATACCATTGAAAAAAAATGGGACTTTTGTTGATCTTACTAGCAAGTCCCACTGATTTAAATGGGTTTCATCTAAATAGGGCTGATGTTGATTTATCATTCATAATGCAAGTGAGGTGAGGTTGAAGCTGAAGTGAGTTGATAGTAGGATCAAGATCCCTGCCAGCATCCTCTTGGTTGATTGCTCAGGATCTAGTTCAAGTGTGAAATATGAGATCTATTTGTAGAGTTTTGAGTTCGCCAAGGCCATTGCAGGTTAATTGAATGGGTTTGGCAAACTTCATATATATTGTTTCTGTATGGAGTTAAAATGTACCTATTCCTGTTATCCTGATTTAAGCCTGTGAACATAAAAGATTCTATGCAGCCTGCAGGGGAGGAGCCCCCGGTGGTGCAGTGGGTTAAACCCCTGTGCCGGCAGGACAGAAGACCGACAGGTCGCAGGTTCGAATCCGGGGAGAGGCGGATGAGCTCCCTCTATCAGTTCCAGCTCCTCATGCGGGGACATGAGAGAAGCCTCCCACAAGGATGATAAAAACATCAAATCATCCGGGCGTCCCTTGGGCAATGTCCTTGCAGATGGTCAATTCTCTCACAACAGAAGTGACACTCTTGACACGACAAAAAAAAGTGTACTAAGTGATGATTCCCTTGTCCTCAAAGATACTGCATAAAAGAAAAAGAAGGCACATATGTATGAGATCCATTTACAGCTTGAATACAGCTTGTCACTGCTTGTATTACTAATGCAAGTATTACTTTCAGTTTTTCATGTATTTAATTTTCAGCTCACCTTACTGCCTAAATTTCCTATACCACCAACAACCACAATCACAGGTATTGCCCACACGTATTCACAATTCTGGATAATACTTCCTTCTTATGATGAGGTTGCAGTGTACAAAAGATCATGCTATAATAAACTTATTTGCTTTGAAAGTGCTACCAAACTTTTTTTTGTTGTTTTAGTAACAAGTTTTGCCTTATCTTGTTTTCACTTCAGAGCAAGTAGTAGCTGTAAAAAAGGGGAAGTGCTTTAAGTCCAGGGGAAAGTACAAGGAGAAAGACTTGAATCCTGCTTCCCAGTCACATTCTTCAACAAACATATGCACACAACTGCTTTTAATGTAGCAATAAGAAAGCTGTATCACGCCTTGACCAGTTGCACCCATCATCTCTTATCTGCTATGCTACACCAGTTTGGCTTTGTCCAGTTTTGCCTTATCACTTAGTTGTTTTAGAGCCACACTCCTGGGGGATGTGGATGTCAAACTAGCTGAATGTTATATTTTTGTCTATCAACTGTGCAAGGAGTGAGCTTTGAACATAATGCCACCAATGGACCATGGAGTGTAAATAGTTTCAATTATTTTGGATGTCAGTTGGTATTATAGAACTTTTTTTGGACTGCAATTCTCAATATCCCCCAGTCAGCAATCCTGGCTAGGAGATTCCAGCAGTTGTAGTAACATGAAAGAATGGTCCGAAATTGTGGAAATGCAACTCTTTATTGAAGTTAAATGTTTGGAATTATACTATTTTCTTGCTACTTCCCAGCTTTTTGAGGCAACATATTAATGGCTTTAACTGCCACTAATTGGGTAAACTGGGGAATTCCAGACAGGAAACAACCATGGCCAGGTAACATCTCCCAACAAAGGTTTTCCTCAGGCAGGAAGCAGCCAGACTTTGAACTTGCAAGGCTATTCAATGCTAATCAAGCTGGCCAATTGCAACATTCACATTTGCCTCAAACAGACAAGAGTTCTTTCTTCCACCTTGGACATTCCACAGGTACAAACCTCACTTGTCTTAGTTTCCAATAGACCTCACAATCTCTGAGGATGCCTTCCACAGATGTGGGTGAAACATCAGGTGAGAATGCTTCTGGAACATGGCCATACAGCCCAGAAAACTCACAGCAACCCAGTGATTCCGGCCATGAAAGCCTTCGAAAACACAAAAAGTCAATGTATTTCTATCAAGACTGCATTGATGACAAAACTGAATGTCTCCCTATTGCAAACAGAAAAAAATGGCAACAGTCTAAAATGGTTGGCAATTTCTTCTCTGCATGGAGCATCTGAAATATAAAAATACTCTGATGTTAATCTGCATTGAGTACATGTAAATTAGAATCAAGACAAAGAATCCTTTATTAAAAGTACTGTGTGTTTTTCTTTTTATTGTATTTCTGCTTCTACCAGGAGAAGCTGGTGTTGGGTTGCTTAAAAAGCACTCATAGCATACACAAGAGACTACAGGCACAGCTCATCTGTACCACTTTGAGCCCTTCTTGGGGAGAAAAGTGGGATATACATGTAATGAAAAAGTAAGTAAGTAAATAAAAAGAAATACACTTTCATTATATATATTCTTTCAATATCTTCATTGCTATTTCCTCCCTTAAAACACACAGGAGCCAACAGGAAATGTTATCAGAATCATATATGTTTCAAGACTGCCCCACGCCCAAAAAAATGGGTACATGAAACCATGGAGGTCAGCTAGAACCAGCAGTGCCGTGGAATTTGAAGAGGCTCAAATGGAGGGCAAAAAGGAAAAACATGCCAAGAGGAAGGCATGTCAAGCCAAGCCTGACTGGGACCATCTTTCACCTGGCAACCAATGTTCTCACTCCGGGGGAACACGCAGATCAAGAACAGGGCTGCAGAGCCACCTACATAACCACCACCAACAGTACACTTGGAAGGCCATAATACTTGGACAACATGGAATCGCCTAAGTATATAGGAACTCTATATTTTGACAGTAATTGGACTGAATGCATAACATAGAATCACACTGGAGAACCTAGGCAAGCCCACAAACACTTCAAAGAGGGAATATTCCCAATGTAAGCAGTACTGGAGTATTATTTTATCTGTGTTACAGAATGCCTAAGACTAAAATAGCAATTTTGCATAGACCCCTTGGATGCGGGAGTAAAAGTCTTCTTTAGCATAGAAATTTTATAACTGTGAAAAAATTAATGCACTGAACACCAATGTGCTTTCACATATGGTGTTATCAGATAAACTGTACAAAACTATAGGATACAAAGTGTTAAGGAAACTCCATGTAAAGCAGTGTTTCTCAACGTTTCTAATGCCGTGACTCCTTAATACAGTTCCTCATGTTGTGGTGAACCCCAACCATAAAATTGTTTTTGTTGCTACTTCATAACTATAATTTTGCTTCTGTTATAACACAGTTCTGCTCTGCAGTGGAATCTTTAAGGTCTGCAATCCTGTTGTTTGCCTGGCAATCAGAGGCGGCCCTAGGTAATTTTCAATGGTAAGCAAACAGTATTTTGGCGCCCCCAACCAATCACTCACATATATTTTCTGTTCGTCATGGAAGTTTTGTGCGCCATATTTGGTTCAATTCCATCATTGGTGGAGTTCAGAATGCTCTTTGATTGTAGGTAAACTATACATCCCAGTAACTACAACTCGGATATGTCAAGGTCTATTTTCCCCCAAGAGCGCCCCTGGGCAAAATCAACTATACTGCGAATGCTTACTTTGCGTAATGGTTGAGCTGCCCCTGCTAGCAATAAGCTCCTTTGATCTCAAACTCATGCTTCAGGGTAGACATGTTTTGAGAGTTTATATACACTACACTGCTGTAGCAATTTTATACTACTTTCACTTTCTTATATTCTATCCTAGAAAACCCTGGAATTTGTTGTTGGATGTGCTCTTTAAAATTATTTATCAGAGAGTGCTGTTTTAGTCTTCTAAGGCCCCATCTACACTGCTATTGACTGGATTTTATGGCAGTGTAGACTCATATAATCCAGATCAAAGCAGATAATCTCGATTCAGAAACTGGATTATATTGCAGAGTATATCCAGCCTGAGCTACAGGACTAGAGTTATTTGGGATTTTACAAACTTCATATTCCAGAATTCTGCGAGATAGCACCAGAACAGTGAAATTGCTATCAAATGTTATAACTCTGTAATGGAGAGAGATATAGTACTCTGGTTACAATCCATATTTTTTAAAAATGTTTACTTATTGTATTATGATAGATAACAGACAGGTGCTTGTGAATAAGTGCAGGGACATTCTTATCTAGATTCAACAGATCGTTCTTCAAGAATATACTTATTTGCTCCTTTTCTTCTAGTTGTTTTCCTTGTTACAATAACTTTCTCTTTTATACCAGCTGTATTGATATCAGGGAAGAAAAAACAGAAACTAGTTAGCCATGTATTACAGACTTTGGACACATGACATTCAGTTAATGATCAAAATATCCCCAAAACAAATGAGTAATCTTTGCCAAACAGGGTTAGCTACGCCTATGCCCACAGGAAAGATTAGGAAAGATGGGATTGAAACTGATAATGAATTTTCACCTGCATACTCAGAATGGCTTGGGCTCAGTTTGCATTGCATCATCATGTAAATAGTTTGACAACAGTTTCACATAACAATCTTGCAGATATGGCTTTCCATTTGTGTTGATAAAGAAAACTTCGGAGGAGGAAGAAGGAATTCCCTCTGAACGTACTTATTTTTGTCACTCTCTTGTTAAAATAATTCCTCAATTATATACTTAATTAATTCCTTCAATATTGATTTTGAATGGTTATTTTTACTGCAGTGCCCTCAATGTAATTACCCCTCTGTATTTCACTCAGAGTGAAGGTACATCTGGAGGAGGCGGCAGAAGTTTTGTATCTCGGTCATTCTTCTTGCTCATATATCTTTACCTACAAAACCTCAGTCCTAAGAAAACGTAGAGCAGGTATTTGACTATTTACATACTAATCACATTCCAAAGTGGATGCTAATAGCATCAAGCTCTGCAAGATTCATTTTAGAATAAAACAATAGCTTAGGTCTAATGGTTTGCAAAGGCGTGGTTCCATTTTTTTCCATGTCAGGAGCAACTTGAGAAAGTGCAAGTCGCTTCTGGTGTGAGAGAATTGGCCGTCTGCAAGGACGTTGTCCAAGGGACGCCTCAATGTTTTTGATGCTTTACCATCCTTGTGGGAGGCTTCCCTCATGTCCCTGCATGGGGAGCTGGAGCTGACAGAAGGAGTTCATCTGCACTCTCTCCGGATTCGAGCCTCCGACCTGTCAGTCCTGCCGGCACAAGGGTTCAACCCTGGGGGCTCAATGAACTGAGTGGTTCCATAAACTGTGTTCTGAGCTGTTTTGCAGACTTTGTTATGTGGTTCTCATTAAAATTCACAGTGCTGTAAGAGGACCTGAGTTGTGCCTTGTTTTGATCAAGCAAATTTCCATACAATTAATCTTAACAGACAATAGCACGATAGAAAACCGTGAAAAAGGTGATACTGACCTGCATAATGCAAAGTCCAGAGATCAGTTTTCAAAGCAAGGAGATAGGAGATCACTTTTCTAGCCAAAGCTGCAATGTTGACATATTGTAATAACAAGTTGCCTGTTTCCAGGCAGGCTGGAACTTTTGTGGTCCAAAAAGGTCACTTTTTCTAAGCTCCACTTTGAATCAATTCTGTTGGTTCAATTAATGGGGGTTCCCTTTTCTTCCTGGTGTTATATTTTAATTCACTTTGGAACAATGCAGATATGGTGAGCTTGTAATATATATACAGTAGAATCTCGCTTATCCAACCTTCGCTCATCCAACATTTTGTATTATCCAACAAAGTTTGCCTCCTGCCCAGATCCACAGCTGTTTCAATATATTGCAATGTTTTGGTGCTGAATTTGTAAATGCAGTAACTACTACACAACGTTACTATATATTGAAACTCTTTTCTGTCAATTTGTTGTAAAACATGATGTTTTGGTTCTTAATTTGTAAAATCATAATATGAATTGACATTTAATATGCTTTTCCTTAATCTCTCCTTATTATCCAACATTTTTGCCTATCCAATGTTCTGCTGGCGTATTTATGTTAGAAAAGCGAGATTCTACTGTATGTAATATTTTTTGGCCATTGTTTTAAACAGGTCTTTGAAGTTTTAGGGAAATGAATGAAGGGCTATGGAATTAACCAGGCCTTGTTGCTTGGTACATATAGTGTGCATATTAGGGGTGTGAGGGGAACATTAAAGTTATCACTAAGGACCTCAACAGATGCTGGATCTCCACCCCTTTTTTACACACTTAAAAAGTTTAAAGACAGATTTCCATGGAGCCCATTATACAATAAAAAACTTTTTCAGGCCATTCCCCATGGGAGTCTGTTTTAAAAATGTGTGTCCAGTGGGTAGAAACAAAGATTTTAAGAGTCTGGTAGCCATTGTCTTCAGAGCTCTTGATTTGTGCCAAAATGGGTAAATGCACTTATTTATATGTGGGATGGAAAATGTCAGAGTCTTCCGTGTTAGATTTATTCTACAGGCCTGGTCCTGGCCAATACTGCAAGCTGAACACAGTAGTGAAGTAATGGGTCAGAAGATAGTTTGGGAAAGTTACAATTTCGATCTAGAAGCCCCAGGAACACCAAAAACTGCCGGAGGACTAGGGCCTCATTTACACTGATCATTTAGGTTGATGTGGGTGTGAAGCAGCCTGCAGGTAGCTACAAAATGCATGTATTTATTTATTTATTATTTATTTGATGCATTTATTAACCGCCGCTCTCAGCCCTGGGGCGACTTGCGGCGGTGTACAACACATAAAAAACAGTTTACAATGCGTCAACATGACAGTAACCAACATATCCCTACTACACAAACATCTAATTACACTAAAATGATCCGCTTCGTCTTATCGTAAGCTGATCCAATTTAACCTGGGGAAAGCCACTTAATGCAGCTGTAACCTGGGTTTTAAAAAGCACAGAGGAAAGCCCAAATCCTGCAGTTGGAGTTGGAGTTTGGTGAGACACCAGTACCCTTTGGCAGAGAAGGCCAAATACTTTGTAAAACTATAACTCCCATGATTCCATAGCATTGAGCCATGGCTGTTAAAATGGTGGTGACAAGCTGCGTTAATTCTACAGTGTAGGTGCACCCATAGCCAGTCGTTCCATTTCTTTGTGAATCACACAATATTCGGCTTTGCAGCCATGCAACAGTTATGCAGATTGTATGAAAATTGCAGTATGTTATGCTTTTGTGAAAATGCATGGTCTACACAGATTTTTCACTTGTGTCATTTTAGCTGACTCTGCTGGAATTATTTCTGATTTCACAGCCAATGTAACTGAGAAGTTCCAAGCTCTATTTTTTGGCAGAGATATGAGTCAGCTAAACCGTGAAAGCTGACTACACACAACAGCTGTTTAAATTATCTTGTCAATTCAGAGATGGCCTCTTCTGTTTCCGTCTCACTCGTATGTCACTGTGGGAATTTGTCATGAAAGGCTGTGGGCTATCATACTTGCTATATTTAGCTGTTCAAAGCTTCAACTCCTACCCACCTTTGGGACTTTGGCTTTGAGTCACAGTGATTGCCTGAAAAGCAGATGCCAAGGTTTTTCCCTGGCTATATTTGGATCTGTACGTCAGCCTTTCACCAAATGGGGTAGCAAAATGCAGCTATGTTAAATATTCCATGGGGGAATGATAGTTCTGCAAGTCCTTAGTATGCAGTCTTCAAAAATTATTTTAGCTGTGAGTATTATCTGCATGAACTGGAGAGCCAGGCAATGAGACATGCATTCATGACTCTCAGTGAGTGCAAACAATATTCTCTACATAGAGGAATGTTAGTATTTAGGAAGAGAGAAATTGGAATCCCAATGGAAAAGACATGTCCAGGTGCATCATTATTCAAGGCCAAGTTAGATTATATTCAGTGTTGTTGTTGGTTATAGTCCAAACAGGGGAGAGTCTTCAGTGCCCCTTCTGTGACACCTCAGTTATGCGGCTAGTCTACACCACCAAAAAACTCCAGCTGTAATTCAGTAGGAGCTGCCCTGAATTCACCCTGTTAGTGCCAATTACATTGCTGTCCATACCTCAAATTGAAATCAGCACCGGTTTTAGTAGTTTACTCACAAGTAAGTGATTTAAGGCTTCCCTTGCTCAGGCCAGTTCCTTGTCTGGGTCTCAGATAGTTGGCCAGCCTGGAGGGTGACTCCTGAGCTCCACTGCTGCCATGGGACTTGGCCACAGCCACCTTTCCTCGCCCATTGTTTCACTTGGCTAAGGAGGACATGGTGGTAGCAGTTACAGCAGCAGGTAATACAGGAGCTGGCCTAGACAAAGGAGGAGAAGAGTGATCTTGGACTCACTCACAAGTGAACGATCCCTCACTCTGAGCAGGGATTCATGAAAAAATTAAAAGTACCTGTAATGCTACAACACATGCACCTCTGCAAATAGCAATGGGCATTAAATAAAATGGCAGTGTTTGCCACCCTAGCAAATTGTCTCAGCTCACTCCCCTAAAGCCTCCTCAATGTGGATTATGTACATGTGGCAAAACACATTTTCTGAACATCGTAGAGCAAGAAGTGATGGTTGAGCAAGAAGTGATACCATATTAAAAACGTAAAAGTAGAGTTTCCATTGCTCAAAGAGTTGTCCCTCCTTTTTCAGGATCAAGAAGTCTACAAGGTTTGTATGAGAAGGAACGTTTTTATGTAGACAGAACTCTTAAAGGCCAGATTGAGTCCAGTGTTGGTGGCATACTTGTGCTGAGAGAAAATATGGTTGTTTAAAGCCTTTGGATTACACAAAGCCACACAAGCGCATGGTTTAAAATCATTTCGTAATATTTTAGCTGGTCATAATGTGTCATCTTTTAAGTACTTAAATTGTTTTATATATTTTTAGTCTTTTAAAAGCTTATTTTTAGTGTTTATGTTGTTTTATTGTACATGATTGTACAAATTACTAATATAAATCGGATTCCTCACAACCCTTGCACAGTTGTATGGGTTGTAGGCACAGATAGCACCTACTTCTCAAAAGTTTTCATTACAGCTTGATGAGTTCTCACGCACTCACACACACACATAAGTGTATGTGTGTGTGTACATACACATATATACATCATACCAATTTCCAATCAAAGCTTAACTATTTCAAAAAGCATTGCAAATTATTTTTGTTAATAGGTTGTAATGAGTTTGCTGGAGGCAATGCTTTTATTTGGTATAAGACAACTGCTTAGGTTATTGTTGTTGTGTATTTCTTAGTCAACTCCAATTTATGGCAAGCCTATCATAGGGTTTTCTTGGCAAGATTTGTTCAGAGGAGGTTTACCGTTTCTCCCTCTGAGGCTGAGTGCAACCCAGTGAGTTTCCATGGCTGATGGGAATTTGAATCTGGAGGAGATTCACGCTACACAATTCTGGTTCTATGATTCCACTTTAACAGCTATGGCTGAGTACTATGGAATCTTGGAGTTTGTAGTTTTGTGATGCACATATGCTTCATATACTCCTTATAAATATTTGATCATTATCATAGGCTCATTGGTTGTTGGTTTGATGCTTGCTCTTATATTTTGTTATCATGTTGTTTTTTTATTCTGTTTTATGCTGTTGTTGATATATTTTAATGTGTTATATATTAACTATGTTGATCAGGCTTGTCTCCATGTAAGCTGCACCAGGTCCCTTTGGGGAGATGGAGACGGGGTCCAAAAATAAAGTTGTTGTTGTTGTTTTTGTTGCTATTATTTAAATATAAACTGAAGGCAATGTAAAGCTTGTGCACTAGCAGAAAGTAAAAGGGTCAATATCTTAGCCACCCATAGACAGTTTTTACTTTTGGACTATTTCAAATTTTTGAATTTCATATAAGGCATGCTCAACTTTAACCAATGACATATCACATATGCATATGAGATGTATCAGTGTCACATCAACATAGTCCTTTATTCATGAATGATCATGTTCCTCTGTTATATTTATGGCAGATCTGTCTATTAATAACAACCCTTGAAGATAATGTTATTTTGAATCTGAATAAATAGGGTAAAAGTCCACACACTTGTTCAGTAGCAGATGGCAGTGGAGCCAACCAGCTTCTTGCCCCCAAATTAACCTTGCTAAACCAATTCAGTATCAGAATGTGCCGCACAAGTCAACATCTGGTGTGAGATGTGGAAGGGCAGGGATGGACTCTGTGCAGAACAAGATAATAATTATCTGCTGGGAGTTCCTCCTCAAGTTGTTTTCTGGTGGCAGATGCAGAGACTATAAAACAAGAAGCCAAAGGATCATTTTAACAAAATAGCCTCTTTGATCACTTTAATCTTTTGCTGATATCCCAGGTTTTTTTTTTTTTTTTTTTTTTTGCATGGATAGACTTTGCAATTGCCTTACTTTGTGCCAATCTTTTCTCTCAATTGTATTTCTTCAGTAAGCACAGCTTGGAAAAAATGCAGATGATGACCCTCCATGTTATTAATTGCTGGTGACGTGGATGTACATGCTTCAGTGTGTCAATATTCACATCACTGCCATTTAATAATATTGTATGAGGCATGATCATTCATGGATCCAGAACCCATAGATATGGAATGCCCACTGTACTCTAAAGCAGGCATGGGGAAACTTCAGCTCTCCAGGTGTTTTGGACTTCAAATCCCACAATTCCTAACAGCTGGTAAACTGGCTGGGATTTCTGGGAGTTGAAGTCCAAAACACCTGAAGGGCTGAAGTTTAGCCATGCCTGCCCTAAAGGCAGCAGATCCTGTCTGATTTTTGGAAGCCAAGCACAGTCAACTCTAGTTAGTGTCTGGATGGGAGCCTGTCAACAAATAACGATTCCTGCTAGCTATATTTCAGAAGAGGGATCTGGTGGTCAATGTGGTGTAGTGGTTTATCTGTTAGACTCCAGAGATCAGGATTCGAACCTAGCTCAGACATGGAAACCTCTGAACATATCTTGCCAAGAAAATTCCATGATTGCCCATAAGTCACAGTGAAATGGCTTGAAAGGCACAGCAACCTCTGGCAAAACCTTCTCTTGTCTAAGAAAAACTACGAAATTTGTTGTCACTATAAGTGAATGGGCAACTTGAAGGCACTCTCTCTCACACACACTCCACTGCAGTGATCTAGACATATAGATCTCATGGGTATTATCTTGGACAACTTTGAGCCTGGATGCACAGGTTGCAGTTGTCACCAGGGGTGCCTCTTTGCGCAGCTAAAACTTATGTGCCATCTGCTCCCAGTCCTTTAGACGTCAGAGATGGCCATTGTGACGCATGTCTAGGTTGCATCCCATTTGGAGTATGGTAATGCACAGTAGTCATAACTAGCTACCTTTAGAAATTGTTTGGGTCCAGAATGTTGCAGCCAGAATGCTGACCAGGGCCAGTTACAGGCAACATATAACTCTCTCATTAAAACAGGCACAATTCAAAGTGCTGGTCATGTCCTAAAAGGCCCTATATGGTTTAAATCCAGACAATGAAAGACTATATAGTTCTATATGAACTTGCTATAAGCCTAATATCCATAATTGAAGGCTTTTTCTTGGCACCTTTACCATCTCAGGCTTACTTGGTGAGGACACAAGAGAGAGCCTTCTCTGTGGCTGCTTCCACCCTCTAAAACTGTGGCATAAACACCGAGAACTGGGAAGCCCTGGCCTTTGAGTGCTCCAGCTGGAGGTCAGCTGTGATCAGCAGTGCTGTAGAATTTGAAGAGGCATGAATGGAGGGCAAAAGAGAGAAATGTGCCAAGAGGAAAGTGTGACGAGCCAACCCCAACCGGGACCGTCTTCGACCTGGAAACCAATGTCCTCACTGTGGGAGAACATGTGTGTCAAGAATAGGGCTCCATAGTCACCTACGGACCCACCACCAGGACACCGAACTTGGTGGACAATCTTACTTGGACAATGAGGGATCACCTAAGTAACTGCCTTGAGTCTCCCCCAGGAGTGAGAAAGGTGGTATATAAATATGGTAAATAAACAAACAAACAAACAAACAAACAATATCTTTGGCATTATTATTATTATTATTATTATTATTATTATCTCTGATATATGAACCACGTCCTCCTTTCAATAGTACGTAGTTTTGAGGTCAGTGAAGATGTGGGAGTATTGTGTAGGAACATCACAAAGGAAGCATTTCTGAATCCAGCACTTTGAACTAAAGCTTGGGTGTATATGTTACATGGATACACCCAAATGTGTTGGTTCTCATGAGCCAGAGATGTTTTTCTGGTCTAACATGCGCCAGAAATATTAAAAAAAGGATGCATAATCACCACAACTTGTCTTCTTTCTTCTGAATTTTCAGGCTTATAAAATATCAAGCAACTTCAGGTGATAAATGGGATTATTTTACAATCGTGCCTTATCTTCCAATGTTTGTTCTCGAGGCATTTGCACTTCTGTGTGAACACTTTTGCCAATGTTGTGTTCACCCTCACAAGCTGTTCAGGATGTTTGCTATCTGGTTTTCTAGTGACAAACAATCTTCTTTGATTATGCTTAGCTTATAGTGGAGAGTTGCTTAAACACACCTTATTCTCTACTCCTGACAGATTATCATCCAGCCTGTGTCAAAAAATCTCCAGAGAAGGAGAGTGCACCACACTCCAAGGCAGCATATTCCACTGTCAAACAATATTTACTGTTTGGACGTTTTTCCTAATACGTAGTTCGATTGAATGTCTTTTCATGTAGTTTGAATCTATTGCTCCATGTTGTAATCTTTGGAACATTAGGATATGAAGTTCTTCCTTCCTCGATCTTACATCCTTTAAAATGTTGAAATGGATTGTCCTTTTAACCTTCTCCAGGCTAAACATACCAAACAACCTAAGGTAGGCCTCATGGGACATGATTTCTAGATGTTTTACCATTCTAGTTGCCCTAATTTAGACATTTTCCATCTTGTCAATGTCTTTGAATTATGGGGCCCAGAACTAGATATAGTATTCCAGGTGAGGTCTGCAGAATAGAGTACTACTGTCAGGCCCGTAGCCAGGATTTCGTTTCGGGGGGGGGGGGGGTTGAACTTTTTTCAGAGGGGGTTTCGGGGGGGGGGGGGCTGAGTTTTTTTGGGGGGGGCGAGTCTGAGTGAAAGAGGGTCTAGCCTAGCAAACCTTTTGTATCATTACCCCAATACCCCCATGCATATGGGATATATTGAGTATGGTGATCAGATCATGATATGAATAAACATAACAGTTTAAATAATGCACCAGTAAGACCTTTTCGCGAACCACCATGAGAATTTCGGGGGGGGGGGGGGGCTGAGTTGAGGAGAGATTTTCCTCCCCCCCACTCCCCCACCATATTCTGGTACATAATTTCTACATGCCAGGTGGAGTCCAGCAGTATCTTAATGGTGGGCAGGTAAGTTGTTAAAGTTAATAGAAGGGCATCTACACCACACCACCCCCCCGCCCACCTGTCCACCCAAAACAGCGTGGGTTTGTGTGGAGTTGTGGGGACTTAAACCTGTGCTAAAGCAGGTTTCTTAAAGTCTGGAAGCGTCCTTTGTTAGCATTTCACTATTTTACTTAATATTTTGATAGACTCTATATATGAGATGAAGGATGGGCAGCATTCTGATTTCTAACGTCCAGGATGTATTTTGATATTTATGGCAGATTACACAAGCTTCCACTCAGTCACCTCAGTCCCTGTTGGAAACACCCCAGATATCTTAATGTACTAAATCAGCCTCTTCTGAGCACTTGTAGGAAATAAAATGTAATTGTTCCCTAAAGCTGCATAAATTTTAAAAATCACAGGCAGACATAATGTGTAGTTTAGGATTTGACATATTTGATAAGGATTCATCTATCAGAAGGAGAATAAGTAGTACATCTGGTTAGGTAGCTAAAGGTTCAGTTGTTAATTTGAAACCTTTTAGGGGCATTATAATTAGTGATCTACAGTGGGCTCTTTTGTTTCTGCTGAGATTTAGTTCCAGTTCCCCTGTGAATAACAAAATCCATGGATGCTCAAATCCCATTATATCCAATGGCATAAGAAAATGGTGTCCCTTATATAAAATGGTAAAATCAAGTGACTTCATTACACACAGTCATATCAGCGTTTCTACACATGGCAACCCGTTAGAAATGGCAACCGACAGTACCCTTCACATGACATAAGCTTCTACAGTGGGGATGAAGTATTTTGCCATTTCTAAAGTCTTTTTTTTTCAACGATACCTAAGCTGGTTGACAATTGACTTATTTTTCAATTGCCCACACAAAGGCGGGCAAAATGGCCAATTTTCCCATGTGAAGTTAACTTCTGTTGCCTACTTTTGTTGCTTACTTGTAAATAAAACTATGATGCTATGTGTGGGAGGAGCCAAAATGCCCATTTCCCCAGATTGCCAATGCTGAGCTAGGGGAAAGATCAATCAAGGTGCTTCTGTTGCAGTGGAAGGGTCTTGAGTGCAAACTACCTAATGGAAAATGCCACCTTAAATCTGCTACAGTAGAAGAGTCTTGAAGGCAGTGTTGCCTTAAAGGATGCCTGTTTTAAAAAGTGTGGTGGTATCCTTGAAATGGGAGGAGCCATTCCCTGCCCATGTGGGGAATTAAGCAGATCATTAAGTTAGAAGCTGGGGGAGGTGATCTTAGTGTGATGGTAGTGAGTAAATTCTTCGTCTTCTTTACAGACAGAACTCCATGAAACTCCACCCTTTCCCCCACTTTCCCTCGTTTCCCCCCAGCTCCTTGTGGTGGCATCCCAGGTCTGACTTTTGTAATTTTAAAAAATATATTTTTGAGTTGTGGTTGGTTGAATCTGAAAATCTATGGATACAGAAAGACAACTGTATATTGAATAATCTTTAGGATCTCATTTAACATGGTCTGGCATTAGTTTCATGCAAAATTTTGTATAAATGCTTAAACAGAGGCATGTTTTTTTTTGTGTGGTGTGCCCACATGCAAGAGCACACATAAATATTTCAATAAGTTACAATAGTCTTCTCAATGTGATGCCCTGCAAATGTTTTGGGAAGAATCCTTACATTGTCATTGACATGCAGACTCCATGCAAATCAACTCCTGAGAAGAATTTTTGCCATTTCAGTTGTCGTGTGCTGCAAATGTAGGGAAAAGGAAATGATGAAAGGGCAGAAGGGAGGGATTGATTTAAAGGAAAAAGCTGTAAAGAGATATTGACAAGCTGGAAAGTGTCCAGAGGAGGGCGACTAAAATGATCAAGGGTCTGGAGAACAAGCCCTATGAGGAGCGGCTTAGGGAACTGGGCATGTTTAGCCTGAAGAAGAGAAGGCTGAGAGGAGATATGATAGCCATGTATAAATATGTGAGAGGAAGCCACAGGGAGGAGGGAGCAAGCTTGTTTTCTGCTTCCTTGGAGACTAGGACGCGGAACAATGGCTTCAAACTACAAGAGAGGAGATTCCATCTGAACATTAGGAAGAACTTCCTGACTGTGAGAGCCGTTCAGCAGTGGAACTCTCTGCCCCGGAGTGTGGTGGAGGCTCCTTCTTTGGAAGCTTTTAAGCAGAGGCTGGATGGCCATTTGTCAGGGGTGATTTGAATGCAATATTCCTGCTTCTTGGCAGGGGGTTGGACTGGATGGCCCATGAGGTCTCTTCCAACTCTATGATTCTATGATTCTATGATTAAATTCGAACAACAATTCAAACAATGTGTTGAATATATGCCATTGCGGTTTTAGGTAATAACTGCTGAGCCTGTATCAGTTGTACAGGATGATTCAGTTCTAACTCACCAGGGCTTTACTTTTTCACCCACACCCTTCACAGGTTGAAACAGAAAGGGATGAAAGTGAACAACTACAGCCTTTATTCTGGCTTTTCATTTGGCAAGGTGCTTGAAACAGCAGAAACAACTCTGGCTTTTACCTTCTGAGTCACAACTTGCAATTTGAGGAAAAAAATGAAAGTTTAAGAACGTGTGTGATGCATATTGTGTGTCCTTAATGATTCTCCTTTTCCTTTACATTAAGGTGACCAAACCCTTGAAGCAAGCAAAAATGAAATGTAATTAAGTTCTCCTTTATTAGGGCACGCTTGTGTGATGGATGTTTATAGGGATAGATCTGCATCCACACCCTTTTGAAGAATCACATCCTAGGAGCACCGCCTTTCCTTGTCCTTGCTCCTGCTTCCAACTGGAACAGCTTGATAGGGACAAGAACAGAAAGGCGTGTCTACCTTCTTTGCCCTTCTTCTTCGGTGCTTTGTGGGCAAACATCTCTCAATCTTGTGGAAATACTGGTTGCGGCATGTATACACAGCTTTCTCTCTTCCCCACCCCACTTTTTTTTTGGGGGGGGGAGTTAATTATTAATACCATTTGCCTTGTTGTCATAAAGATAAAACCATTCAGGGATAGCCCTGCTGTATAGCATATTGTTGCAAATGCACAGTGTAACTGTATGGGTTTTTTTTTACCTTGTTTACTGTTATCAAAGCTTAGCAAGGATGTGAAACTGTAGGCATTATCCTCCTCTCCCCTCTCTCATCTATTACAACTCTTATAATCTCTCACCAGTGGCTATGCTGGCTTGGTCTGTTGGGAATTTAAGGTCAAAAAATTTGGAGAGCCACAGTTGCACACTTCTAAAATATAGGCTCCCCTATCCCACCAGGTAAAGAAACAGGAAACTTTAAATCACAGGTGGAAAATGTGTGGATGTTGTAGGATTGTAACTCCCATGATGCAGAGTTTCTCAACCTGGGGGTCAGGACCCCTGGGGGGGAGGGTCATTACAGGGTGTCAGAGTGGTTGCCAAAGACCATCAGAAAACACAGTATTTTCTGTTGGTTATGGGGGTTCTATGTGAGAAGTTGGGCCCAATTCTATGGTTAGTGGATTACAGAATGCTTTTTGATTGTAGGTGAACTATAAATCCCAGCAACTACAACTCCAAAATGTCAAGGCTATTTTCTAAAAACTCCACCATTGTTGACATTTGGGCATATTGAGTATTCATGCCAAGTTTGGTCCAGATCTATTATTGTTTGGGTCCACAGTGCTCTCTGGATGTAGGTGAACTACAACTCCAAAACTCAAGGTGAATGTTCACCAAACCCTTCCAGTATTTTCTGTTGGTCATGGCAGTGCCAAGTTTGGTTCGGTTTCATTGATGGTGGAGTTCAGAATGCTTTTTGATTGGAAGTTAAATATGAAACCCAGCAACTACAACTCCCAAATGACAAAATGAATTGTCGTCCCCCAACCACACCAGTATTCAAATGTGGGCGTATCGGGTATTTATGCCAAATTTGGTATAGAGAATGAAAATACACCCTGCATATCAGATATTTACATTACGATTCATAACAGTAGCAAAATTAAAGTTATAAAGTAGCAACATAAATAATTTTATGGTTGGTCATCCTAAGATAAGGAACTGTATTAAGGGGTTGCAGCATTAGGAAGGCTGAGAACCATTGAACTAATGGCTATGTTTAAGGCTGATGGAGAATCATTTTAAGAATAGATGCAGGGCTGCATGTTTCCTATCCTTGCTTTATATGTAGAAAACAGGAAAGTACCAAAGTGAGGATGATTTGTCATTAAAGTGCTTTACATGTTGGTTGAGGAGTCTGTGAGGCTAAGGTTTGAATCCCTGCTTGGACATGGAAACTCACTGGATGACTTTGGCAAGTCACACTCTCTCATTCTCAGAAGAAGTCAATGGCAAATCCCCCTCTCAACAATTTTTGCTCATGACAGCTTCACCTTAGGGCTGCTATCAGTCAAATAAGATGATATCTTCATTTGGATGTCTTCAAAAAGAGGGTGAATACTTACCTGCTGGGATGCTCTCACTAGATATCTTGCATTGAACAAGGGGTTGGATCTAATGTCCTACAAGATGTCTTCCAACAATGGTTTTATGCAGGCACGCAATAACAGAAACACTCATTTAGCATCCCACAAAACATGGAGCCCCACAATTACTTTGGGAGAGGGCTGGATTAAAATAGAGCTCCCAGATTCCCCGTTTGTTTGGTTTGAATGTTCCCATGTATCTAGAGGATCCTTGTCACCCACCTGAAACATTTTGCCACAAAAGGGATGATTAATGAAAAGAAGCTCAACATATTTTAAAACCTCTTGTCTTATTTGAAATCTTTGCATAGAAAACAGCAAAATTCTTTGGATAAACACCTGCAATCATTGTGAAAAAAGAAAAAGCAAGCTAAACTTTGACCAACTTTCTCAGGAGAGTGGAAAGCAGGGACTTGAACAGATGTCTTTGTTTTCAGTTCTTCACATCATCTTATCTCTGCTGAAAATTCTGTGTCATCTTATTTAAGGTATCAGGGCAATAAATCATCTATTTCATTTGCCTGTGTTGGCGTCTGAGATTTCAGCAGTAGCAGCAGCACACACAAAAACAACTCTGTCACTTTGTGCTGAAGTCTCACCTGGTTTGTTCAATGCATCATCCCAAGCAATAAGATTGGGAGTCTCCACACCCAAAGCTCTAAATCCCAGGTATTGCTACCTTCCACTTTTACCTGCATCAAACTATCTATGTGCATTTCACTTCATGGAGACAAGCAGTGCTAAAACTGAAGAGGCATCTTCCCTTTGCAAGAAGTGATTTTATTACGCCTAACTTGTCTGTCTTGTTTTCCATTTATCCCCATGATCGGTTTTTTAAAACAATAAGGACATTGAGGATGTTCTTCTTTCCTTATTAGATCCCTGGTCACTTAGTGCAACACCCATCATCAACAGACAATTGCATTCATCATAATTTCCTCTTTAGTAAAGATGTGCCCAATTGCTAACTTTTGTTTGTTTCATCTACATTCAATACATGGCATTAATTATAATTGGCCCTCTGGGACAGATATACATTAAGATGCCTGAATTTAGAACCCAGCCTAACATTTGACTTGAATAGTATATGGTTTCCTACTGCTATTTCCTTTCACATAAATGCTTCCATGCCTACCACCCAAGAAAGAAAGAAAGAAAGAAAGAAAGAAAGAAAGAAAGAAAGAAAGAAAGAAAGAAAGAAAGAAAGCAGGAAAGAAGGAAAGAAAGAGAACTGAACAATAATGTAATGTAGTTTATGTGCAACCTAATTGCTCTATCAAGAAAGAAAGAAAAAGAAAGAAAGAAGGAAAGAAAGAAAGGAAAGAAAAGGAAAGAAAGAGAAAGGAAGAATAATGTAGCATAGTTTACATTCAACCTAACTGCCCCATCAACCTGTCTTGGTGAGATATTTGAGTCATCACTAGAAAAGGGAGAGTAACAAACAACTCAGTCATGCGGTGCCACTGATTTGTAAGCATTTGTAACAAAAGGATCCCAGAGCAAGTTATTCTACCAGTGTTTTTTCTCTCTCTCCTAACTCGCAACGTGCAGTTTGTATCTGTCAGCAGAAAGCATTCTCGCTCCAACTCTGCTCAGAGAAGGAAGGAGCTGGCTCAACCAGTTTTTAATCGCTGTCGTTCAACTAGTCAGAAACCTGGTCAATAAGCAGAATTTTTGTTGGTTGCTGCTCAAGGAGATGGCTTTGCCTGTCAGGAGCAACCTTTTCCAATCTTCAGAAATGGTTGTGTGGCTAGGGATGGTGGGAATTTTGTCCAGAACATCAAGAACAGGCATGGGCAAACTTTGGCCCTCTAGGTGTTTTGGACTTCAACTCCCAGAAATCCCAGCTATTAGGAATTGTGGAAGTTGATGGTGGCGTAGTGGGTTGAACCCTTGTGGAGGCAGGATTGAAGACTGATAGGTTGGAGGTTTGAATCAGGGGAGAGTGTGGATGAGCTCCCTCTGTCAGCTCCAGCTCCACATGCAGGGACATGAAAGAAGCCTCCCATAAGGATAATAATAACAACTTTATTTTTATACCCCGCCAACCATCTCCCCAAGGGGACTCAGGGCAGCTTATAAGGGACAAGCCCAAAAATTGCAAATAAAACACACATTGGTAATATATATAAACATCCAGGCATCCCCTGGGCAACATCCTTGCAGACAGCCAATTATCTCACACCAGAAGTGACTTGTAGTTTCTCAAGTCACTCCTGCCATAAAAAAGTCTAAAATACCTGGAAGGCCGAAGTTTGCCCATTTATGATCTAGAAGGCACCAAAATGGGGACTGTCACATAGTGGCCATGTTGCCTGGAGGATTCTGGAAATTGTAGTCCTAAAAGTTATGAGTTTCAATCCACTGCTTAAAACCCTCTATCCCTCTTGTATGTTCTTGTGTGAATCTTGATTTGCTTTTCATGTCTGCTTTAGTTATGTCCCTGACTGGGTTTCCAAGCCTGATCTTATATACAAGATGAAGATGAAGACCTGGTAAGCACACATCCTACAAAAAGTAGAAACAGGGAAAATGCCATGTTTAATTTCTAAACTCCCTAGCCTTCTGCAAATAAATAATCTACATTACAGGTACAAGGTGAGAACTTGTTTCTTTTTTGTGTTCCAGGACTCACAAAATAAACTGAGACTGACATAAATACGAGGAAACAGTTTCACAGAGAATCACTGGAAAAAAGGAGGATGTTCTCTCACCTCACTCTCCTCACTTTCCCACCTCACTGAACTGCCCAGGCATGTTAGCAGACCTATGCATTATGCCTGAGATTTCCATTACATTATTTATTTCTGAAGGAATGTAAATGTCATAAATTTCAGTAATGCAAATTTCAACTTGCCATACTGGAAGGCCTCCCTCCCTTCCTTATTATCAGGAAATGAATGGCAACAATAATACCCTTGGAATGGCTGGAGCTCTGAGACAAGTGTGGTGTTCAAGATACTAGATGCATGGTGGCTTGTTGAGATGAAAACTGACAATGTATCAGATATGTCCCCATAATATTTTTTAACTCTGATTATCAAGACTGGATCAGTATTCACTGAGAAGGTTGTTCCTTCTTATGTAGCTTTGCCTCTTTTATGGAACCTCTTGATTCATACATTCCAGTTTGAATGTGTCATATAGGTAGTATCACACAATGTACTGTAGATGCAAAACAGTATCTGGTCCAACTTGACTTGTGCTGGATTGAGTCTCACAAATAATTTCATGATGTCTTAGGATTGCAATTGGATAGTTAAGGGATTGTGACTGAACTCTTAGGCCCAACTCATCCTATTTGTCTCATTACTTTCTACTTCTAGATTTTTTGTTTTATTGTGTGTCTATGATTCTATGATTCATATTTTTCTCATTGACAGAAGCACTAAGCTGATTATTTTTTGCATGTTCTACTTGAAGCAAGTTTGCCATAGCTTTCCCCTGAGGCTGAGACAGTATGACTTGCCCAGGGTCAAGCAGTAGATTACATGGCCAAGCACAACCTTGATCTCTGGACTCCCACAAGTCCTAGTCTGGCACTCAAAGTAGTACACTACACTGACTCTCCCAACTAGAGTAGAACCTTTGAATTGATTTTCAACAGTAAATCATTACTTAAATAAGTCCTATTAATTCATTAGCTCCACTATATTGGGACTATCAATTATATTCAGACTTGACATTCAAGCAAATCTGCATATTTTCCAATTGCAAGGGGACTACTCAACCTTTCTTCCTTTTCCCTTAGGTTTCAGCTTCACATTGAAAAATATATAACTCTGCTTCCTGCATGGCTATTTTAAATCCTATGTCCCAAGGTAATTTACAAAAAGGAAATGCAAATTATGATTGAGTATGTAAAAGATGGAATGCAAAAAGAGTGGTTTAACCTGAACCAAATGATTTGCATGGACATCTTGAAATGAATGGACTAGTTTCTATATTCTGTGTTGTTAGTAAATTTGCCATTAAAAATTGCCTTATTCAATGAGAGGGTGAGCCCCTCTTCGGACCTGAACTGGAGCCTTCCACACCAACTCGAAGACAATTGGAAATATATGGTTTCCGATGGTCTTAGGTGACCCCTGTGAAAGGGTCATTCAACCCACAAAGTGGTTGCAACCCACAGGTTGAGAACCACTGCTCTAGTGCATATTGATGGGGGAAGTCATCAACTTCTGTGCTTCAGTATGATCTGACTTGTCTAACCCTCCTGTACACAGGCAGTGTAAGATACCCATATCATAGCTATGCAGGCATAACTTTGTGTTGCACAATTCCCCTACTGAATCTAAAACATTACATTTGTGTGTGCCTCAAAGTTGTCTGCCATCTAATGGCTACCCCATGAGAGAATAGAAAGGGATGGTAAGAGAAATCCCATGTCCACAGGCCACATGAGCCTAGGAACAGTAAACAATTGTGACTGGTTCCATCTCAGAATTCTGGCCCAGAATTCAGAGTATCCCGCAACTTTGGTTAAGGTGGATCACAGTGATGTCTGGAATGAACTCTGGGTCTTTGCCTCCTAAACTCTAAATTCTTTTCCAGCTATATCACACTTTGCTTGCTGTGAGCTGAATGCTCAATTATAAGTATCCTGTTTGTATTTTGGATGCTCTGCTGTATTTTTGGTAGTTTTCCCAAACAAAATCTTAACCCTGTCAAGGTAGCTCCTGTTACTCTTGATCAGCTACATGTAGTGTTTTGCCACCATGAAGCTGATCCAGGACCTCTTCACAGTAAGTGGTCACTATAGATGTGTCTTGGATAACTTTAAAGATGGATTGGATAAATTTTCAGACAATGGGGAAAGCCTCACAATTCCCACCTCTGTTTTCAGCCCTAAAGTGTACCAGCAAATGTTTAAGGCACATAATCCATTATAGTTGAAACTTGCTATTGTGGCAGAGTAGGAGTCAGCCTTGCTGCTGTGAAGGCAACATCTTGCAAATATAAACTCCAGCTTTCCCCTTTCCCATCACTAAAATGTATTTTTGTGTTTTAGAATGAAAATTACAGTCACTTTCCTTTTCCATATATAAACTAATTATTATGCAGTTCAATAATGTTCCCTGAGAGAAAAAATCTCACAGGGAAAAGAAACTGGGGGTGGGGTGGCTGGGACAACAGATGTCTTTAATCTATAGCTTGCAATTATCTGAAGGCCAGAGCACAGTAATTTTACAACTCAAAGACTTTTCAGATTACACTACTGCCAGCACAGTCATATAGCAAAATATCCAGGCCACACTTCAGATACACCATGACTAAAATATAATTTTAAGGTCTTGACATTTATTGGATTAATGTAGCACTGAGATTTGAGCACAGCAAGAAATGAAAAGTAGGAGCAGAGAAAATGGTTTATCTATATAAAGATGTGATGCTCTGAAAATAAAATAGCCGACATTATGTTGTTATAACTACTGTCAAGTTGACTTCAAATTATGGTGACCCTATGGATGAGAGACCTTCAAGTCACCCCAGTCATCATCAGCCCTGCTCAGGTTTTAACTCAAGGCTGTGGCTTCCTCAATGGAATCCATCCATCTGCAATGCGGTTTCCCTTTTTCCTCACTGCCTTCCAACTTTCCAAGCATCCCTGCCTTTTCTAGAGAGTCATGTCTTCTGATGATATGTCCAAAGTTCAGCAGTCTCAGTGACATCTTGGCTTCTAGTAATATTTTTTTTCCATACTTAGGTAGAATAGCCACCCATACAGGCCTGTAGCCAGGATTTCGTTTCGGGGGGGGGGGGGGGCTGAGTTTTTTTCGGGGGGGGGGGGGTTCAGGGGGGCTGAGTTTTGGGGGGGCTGAGTCTGAGTGAAAGAGGGTCTACCCTAGCAAACCTTTTGTATCATTACCCCAATACCCCCATGCATATGGGATATATTGAGTATGGTGATCAGATCATGATATGAATAAACATAACAGTTTAAATAATGCACCAGTAAGACCTTTTAGCGAACCACCATGAGAATTTCGGGAGGGGGGGGCTGAAGCCCCTCAAGCCCCCCCCCCCGGCTACATGCCTGCACCTATATCAAGCATTATTTCATGTAACCACACTTCCCAGTGTCTAATCTAGAGCTTTCCAAACATTTCATGTCCGTGACAAACTTTTTAGACATTGTTTGTGACACAATAGTTCAGTTTTACTAGTGAACAGGAAGTTAAACCAACCTCTTATAAGAGTTACCAATACAGACTTGTATTGTTTGACGTGATTTTTTGATACAAAATCCAGCATATAGATCTCGTTTGCTGTGATATACTGTGCTTTTGTGTCAATAAAATAATAATAATCATAATCATAATCATAATCACTATTTATTTTCTTCCCTATCTCCCCGAATGGACTCAAGGTGGATTCCAAACATAAAAGGCAAACATTCAGTGCCTGAACATAACAACAATACACCGATAATAATGAAAGTTGACAACCCAACATATAAACTGTAATAATGAAATGCATGAGGACACAACATATGTCATGAAAACCTTTCATTTATATTTTCAAAATATATTATTTATTGCTTGTTTCACATAGATGTAAATCTTTTCGTTATGCTCATGTGACACATTCTAGAACTAACACATTCATGTGTCCCAACACACAGTTTGGAAAGCTCTGGTCTACACCATGGCACAAATGGATGTGCCTGCTAGTTTCTGATTGCTTGAGGTTGGAGAAAAATGTTCAGAAACCTGTGGTTTTGGGTTGCAGCAGTTATAGAAATTAGGGCTTTCGAATTTTTAAAAATGGAAACCAGGAAATGCGACTGAATATTCCTAAGGAAGTTTATTTTGGTTTTCAACTGGTTAAAAACCACATTTTTGTTTGACAGCTTTAACTGGCAGGCATTTTTTAAAGTATTTATCACCTTTTCAATTAAGTGTATGAAATCCTTTGAAAATTAAAAGCTCTGCATACATATTATTGTAATTAAATGAAGAGCTGAAGCCATTATTTCAGTCATTATGGTCTGCAAAGTAATAAAGCTACAGAAACATCTAAGCAACTATAGGTAATTCTAGGAGGCTGACTCTATGAATCTACCACTTTTTGTTTTAATCTGCTGACTTACTGTGCTAACCAGCTGAGCCACTCTAAACATAAAAAGAAATTGAATAAAAAGATTTTTTTAATCCCATTTATTCTGGACATTTTTATTTGAAATTTTGTCAGATCTAATATAGCTGCTTGAGGGCAGTAATATTTTCCACACCATAGAGAACCCCAGTTTACTTTTAAGATTTGCTTTAAGAAAATGTTTTGTTATTTACAAGGCAGTTGGGCCATGCAAAGGTATTATATTAATGAATAAAATATATTGTAAAGTGGCATTTCAGTTTAAAGGTAAAGGTAAAAGTTTCCCCTTAACATTGAGTGTAGTCGTGTCCAACTTTAGGGGGTGGTACTCATCTCCATTTCTAAGCCAATGAGCCAGCATTGCCTGTAGACATTGCCTGTAGATCGTGTGGCCAGCATGACTGCATGGAGCGCCGTTACCTTCCTGCCCTTTTCGCATTAGCATGTTTTAGAACTGCTAGATTGGCAGAAGCTGTGGCTAACAATGGAGCTCATCCCATCCTACGGATTCAAACCGCTGAGCTTCTGGTCAACAAGTTCTGTAGCTTAGTGATTTACCCTGCTGCGCCACCGCGGCCCCTTTCCGCTTAGAGATGTTGAATTGGTATAACTATTCTCATCAAGCCAACACATTCCCCTGCCATGTAAGCAGGTATGATTTTTCTAAAAAGTGTATTTTCAAAAAATTAGAAAGTTAAATGCTGTTGCAGTGTTAGCTGATTATAATATTTGGTTACTCTGAATGTCTGTCTCCTTTGTGCTGGCTCATTGGTGCCATGTGGTAGCTTTCTGCCTTAGTTTCAGGATAGGCTTGTGTTTTTGTCTTTAACCAATTTTCTTGTTTGACCAAAGAATAAAAATAAACTGTAAAAATATACTGTATGAAACAGCAGTGGAATGCCAATTAAATTAAAATAACAACTACTTTTCACGGTTCTCAGAGCCAAAATAACCATTGCCATCTCAAACAAAAAGTTGCTGTGCTTCCAAAAGGCTCTCAATTCCCTCTCTGTCAAAATCTCCCGAGAGAGTGGGGGAAGAAGGGAGGGAGAGAGGGAAGGAGAGACAGAATGCTATAATTTGGGGGCAAACAGAGCTGTACTGAATTTTTGCTCATGTAACTTAGAATGGGGTTGTGGGGAAAAGAACATTTCCAGGATGTGTGAAGTGCCTCTGGAATTCGGAGATGTAAATTTTAAAAACCTTTTGTGTGATCCTTCTTGTTAACCCCCAACCTTTCTTGACTAATGGTTAAGACAGTGGTTCTCAACTTCCCTAATGCTGCGACCCCTTAATAGAGTTCCTCATGTTCTGATGACCCCCAACCATACAATTATTTTCATTGCCACTTCAAAACTGTAATTTTGCTACTCTTATGAATTGTAATGTAAATATCTGATATGCAGGATGTATTTTCATTGACTGGACCAAATTTGGCATAAGGACCAGATACGCCCAAATTTGAATACTGGTGGGGTTGGGGGACAACAACTGATTTTGTCATTTGGAAGCTGTCATTGCTGGGATTCATATTTAACCTACAATCAAAAAGCATTCTGAACTCCACCAACAATGGAATTCAACCAAACTTGACTCAAAGAACTACAGAGAGCACTGTGGACTCAAACAGTGATGTATCTGGACTAAACTTGGTACGAATACGCAATATGCCCAATTGTGAACACTGATGGAGTTTGGGGAAAATAGCCCTTGACATTTGGGAGTTGCAATTGCTGGGATTTATAGTTCACCTATAATCAAAGAGCACTCTGAACCCAGCCCACAATAGGACTGCACCAAACTTGACACACTACCTACATGGGCAACAATGAATCCTGGTTTCTGTTTTTGAATTCTTGGAGTTGTGAGAGAATTGGTCATCTGCAAGGACGTTGCCCAGGGGGCACTCAGATGTTTTACCATCCTGTAGGTGGCCTCTCTCATGTCACTGCATGAGAACCTGGAGCTGACAGATGGGAGCTCACCCCGCTTCCTGTATTTGAACCGGCAACCTTTTGGTCAGCAGTCCCTCCAGCACAAGGATGTAATCCATTGCACGACCAGGGGCTCCTAGTCACAATGGATCACAAAGTAATTAAAATACTAGATTGGGGTTTGTCTTGGTCTTAGTTATCTCTATTTGTGTCTTTAAACCCTGTTTGTATTATTCGTTCTGATGACAATATCCATAGAGATGTTTCTTTATTTTCTCAGAAAATTTTCTCCCTTTAGGAAGTTTTAAATTTTGAAATAGTGGAAACTTCTGCTGGATACTATAAGGCTGGAAGGGTTTTGGATGTGTTCCTGTTTAGGAACCTACATATATAGAGCTGGATGATGTTATAGATGTAGAAATATTAGATCGTGTCCTGGTGTCTTGTCAGCTTAAGACATCTCATGGAGATGTTTGGCCCACCATTGCATTTTCAGCATTTCCACACAGTGACACTATATTGAGGGCACAGTGAGATGTTAAAATGGCAGCTTAATCCATTACTGCTTGAAGCATTAATTGTTTTTGTTAACTAGTGCAAGCCAGATTTAACTTATGCTAATCCTCTGAAGAAGAGACCTCAAAGACACCCTGCCATCCACAGTTCTGCTCAGGTCCTGCAAACCTTGGGTCTGTGTCTTCCTTGACTGATGTTATTCACCCATAATGGAGCCTTTCTCTTTTCCTACTCCCTTCCAATTTACCAAACATAATTGCATTTTCTAATGAGTCATGTCACCTCCTGATGAGTCAAGTGTAGCAGCCTCAGTTTGGTCATTTTGACAGATTTCAAACAACTTGCTGTAGGACCAATTTATTGACCATTTTAGCAGTGCATGGTGTCTATAGAAGCCTCCTCCAACACACATTTCAAATGAATTGATTCTCTTCTTGTCAGCTTTCTTCATTGTATAGCCTTCACATCCATACATAGCAATCAGAAATAATATGACATAGGTAATTATGACTTTGGTATTTTATGATGTATTTTTACTCTTTGGGCTCTTATCTACCTCCTTCAAAGCTGTCCCTCAGACTCCTAATCTTCTTCTGATTACTTGATTATAATCTTCATTTTGATTTATGACTGAACCAAGACATAGAAAGTCTTTAACTCTTTCAATATTTTCAACGCCCACTTTAAAGTTATGTAAAACATTATTTTATTATTATTAATGGTCAGGGATAACCCTGATTTTGATTTTTTTTAACTTTCCCGAATAAACCACACTCTGGAGCACCAAGCTTGTCAATATCTGGAGAGCCTGATAGCTTGCCTAAGTGTTCCAGGTGCTGATGCCAGCTTGGCTTATATTCACAATCTATGGATATATCCACACTATGGAAACAATGCAGTTTGATAATAGTAAAGGTGCTATTTTCAGTACTATGAAATCATGGGAGTTGTAATTTTGCAAGATCTTTGGCTTTATCTGGCAAAGAGTTCAGGTGACTCATCAAGCTATGAATCCTAATGTTACATAGCATTAAGCCATGGCAGTTAAAGTGGTGTCAAACTACATTAATTCTATAGTGTTGAGCCAGCCTATGACATTGACAGCTTGCAAATACAAGTACGTCTGTATGTATACTTATTCATGAAAATATCACTCACCTTCCTTTAGTTCCTTATTCAAAGTGGTTGAAATAGCAACTATTACAAAATAGTGTTTATTCTTTATAGTGTAATCTTTTTCCTGGCTTTTCCATATGTTCTGCAAACTACGGAAAGCTAACTTTCCTGTTTTTCATTGCAATCATATCTACAGAACACAGCCTTTAAATGGCAAACAAACTTTGAACTATAAGATAAAAAGACATGTCTATTCTGCTTTGGAATGTGAATTTGGCATTTATTGAGATTGCTGCTGATAAAAGATGAATACAGTACATGTTTACATAGGGTGCTGCAAATGGGAAGAGAAATCTAATATCAACAGAATAATAAGCAGTCCATAAAGGACAGGAGAATCATCTCAGGCCAGGCAGAAAATAAGAAATGGACCTTCGTTGCTGTTTGAAATACATGCACACACATAACCATCTACTGCTCAATGTAAGAGAAATGTTTTGATATATTATGGCTTATTTAGGGGAAGTGATTAAGGAATATTTATGCTGAGTTGGAAATAGTGAATGCAGATTCATAGGTAAAGGTAAAGGTTTCTCCTGACATTAAGTCTAGTTGTGTCTGTCTCTGGGGGCGGTGCTCATTTCCATTTCTAAGCCGAGGAGCCGGTATTGTCCATAGACACCTCCAAGATCATGTGGCCAGCATGACTGCATGGAGTGCCGATACCTCCTTGCAGAAGCGGTACCTATTGATCTACTCACACTTGCATGCGAACTGATAAGTTAGCAGAAGCTGGGTCTAAAAGCAGGAGCTCACCCCACTCCCCAGATTCGAACCACCAACCTTTTAGTCAGCAAGTTCATCGGCTCAGTGGTGCACCACCAAAGGGATTCATATGCAGATTCATAGGGACAGAATAATCATCTTCAGTATATATGTATGTATATCTGGATACATGCCTACACACACATATCAGTCATCTCTTCTGGGCATCTAAATCTGCTGCCAGAGCTGCTGCCTTACTCTTTCGGTTGGTAAACTAGAACTGCAATCCACAACAGAGGATGTGAATCCTGTACAATACCCTTTCATCATAAAAATATAACAAGCCCTTGGTATCTACTAGAGTTTGGTTCTAGGACCTTCCATGGGTATCAAAACTGACAGATGCTCAAGTCCCATTATTTGCAGCAGTGAAATAAAATGATAGTCCTTATCTCAAATGGATAGATACTTCTGGGAAAAATTACTTTTTTGGAGACTACAACTCTTCAAATTTCCATGGCTGGGGATTCTGAGAGCTACAGTCCTCAAAATACTAAGATCCTGGGTTTTCAACTATCATTGTTTCTTGATTGTGGCTTTTTAACTAGTCCCAATAGTTAAAAAGTCCCAGAAACAACCACAGAGAGGAATATTTAATTTTTAAAAAATGCTGGGTTAATTTAAATAGATCTGGGACATGGTAAAGAAAGTCCTTGGTAATGGTGGGAGTTTCCAGGGAATACTTTGGTATGGGGAAAATGCCATGAAGATATCCAAAACAAAATTAATTTGTAGAGCTGGAACTTTCAGATTTTTCTTCTTGTCTGGAGATGGTCTCTTGTTTCTTCAATAGTCAGACTCTGCTATGAATTTTCCATTCTGAGAGTTAACCCATCTTTTTCCCATAGAGGCTCTGATGTGGGTAAGACTTACTGCCAAGTCATGGAAGAAGTCACCCACAGCCCTGGCTCTGTTCAGGCTAAGTTCCTATTCAGGCTGCTGGCCTTTCAGACAGTATCAGCCAGTCAGTATAAATGATTACAGTGGTTTTATCTCTGCTCTGCTGCTGGAAATTGGTATAAGTAGGAACAGAACTCACATGAGTTCAAATGTTTCACAAATGTTCTCGTTATCAACATTCTCGTAATCATTCTAAGATAAACAACGTCCCTGTCATAATTGACAGACAGAACTTGTGCTTTAAACTCCAGATGCGTCAATGATCTTCCCTTCTGTGTTTAACAATAGTGGATAGTCATTGCAACAGAGGAAAGAATCATCCATCCTATCACATACCCTCAAATCTGCATTCATACTACTGGTGTGGAGATAGGGGCAGCAGCTTCATTAGAAATGTACAGGAGTTAGTGTTGGACAGAAGATTACCCCTCTCCCCCAGTTTCTCAACCCCTTGGCCCTTTTGAAGTTGGATTTAAACTATGCACTGCAGTTAAGGAGGGTCTTGCCTGGTGAGTTATGCTAATCACCAATGTTTCCCAAACAGAGAGAAGCCCATCAGGGTGAAGACAGGTGACGGAGGTTTTAATATGATCTGCAGAAAGGATACAATGTACAGCAAAAGATGCCCAAAGTGTACAAGCATAAGCATGCACAGAAATACAGGACATCTTATACATTTCTGATAATAATAATAATAATAATAATAATAATTATTATTATTATTATTATAAACTTTATTTATACCTGCCACCATCTCTCTAATGGGGACTCAGGGTGGCTAACATGAAGCCAAGCCCAAAAATATAATACAGCACAATAAAATACAGAATGCAGAGAACAAAAAAAATACATCAGAAAATAGTTACAGTAGCAAAATAAAATAAATAAAGCAAATTAACACAATATGAAATTGAACAGGATTGGCACGCCAAATGGACGAGATAAAATGCTAAAACCCTGGGTGGGGTAGGAATAGAAAATATGTAAGTGAGGGGAGCCCAAGAAAGATAAAACAGTGGGGTAAGGCTTTAAGTTTAGGACTTCCCGCCTCCTCTCCTGATTGGCCAGAAAAGAGGCTGGCTAAGATGCATCCCAGGATTGGTAGGCAGGGGAAAAGGGCAGCTGCCAATTGGTCAGAGTGAAGTACCAGTCAGCTGCAGAGCCAACCCCTCGGGAGGGCACAGTCTGGGAAACAAAGAGTAAAGATATGTTGATGGCTTTTTATGAACTCAAATGTCCAGTTCCATGCCAAACAAAGGTGTAAGATAGAGATGTTGATCTTTGGTGCTCAAAGGTTTGGCTGCCAAGAGGTTTAATACATGTAGACAGACAAACAGCTAGATAAACAAGTTTGGGTCTGGCTGGGAGATCATCCATCTCTGAAACAATGGGTCTGGCTCCACTGATAGAGAGACTTAGACTATGTTGGTGTATACGTGCCTGGTTGAGCAGACATACTGGAGGTTAAGCAAAACAAGGAAGTCTGAGTCCGAGGACGGAGGGGAGAAACCTCACAAAGGACTTTTAACCCAGTGGTGTTACACCACTGTATTGTGGTACAAAACACCCAAATACTTTATATACATGAGAATGAATGTGTGAAATTTTCTTTGATGAATATCCTGCAGTGCATGTTCAGTTGGTGATAGCATTTCTTAATATTCTTCCTTTTTAGATTTAAGGTCAAAGGAATTCTGATGAATTACTTTTCAGTGTGAAGAAATCTCTGATTCATCATCAAAGCTTTTCTGGTGAATAGAGAAATTTTTCCAGCCTGGTCTCTATTACATTACACAATTGTATAACACTATGATTTTACTTTAACTCCTGTTTCTGCATCTTATGGGTTTTTTTGTTTGTTTTTTTTAGTTTAGTGAACTGCTAATACTTTCAGGCGGAACATTTTAAATGCCCCTAAACTGTAAATTCTAGTAGGATTTTGCCATGACAGTTTAAGTGGGATCAAAGTGCTATAACTGTAGTAAAGGACCCCTTGTGTCCTCACCATCCATGTTGGTTGATTGTGATGGGAACTGTAGTCCATCACATATATATAGATTGTAGGAAAAGCTTAATCAAATATATTCAGAACTTGGAAATGTGCATAATGATTGATTTTGACTCCCAGAATTCTCCATCTGTTATGGTCAGGTGCATCACTTGTTTGGGGATTTTGGGATTTACTGTCCATTAAAGTACCAAAGTGATAGCAGCCCCCAAAACTTTTTCTAAGAATATGCTTCTATTCAGCCATGAAAAGCTGTCTCTGTTTGATACTTCTTTCTCCTTTTACTCTACTTTTTTGTTGACACGTTGGCAAGCTACCCACTTTTCTTTTGCTTCATACCGATGAGACCTGACTCTCACTTTTCTTTAAGATGAAACAGTCCCATTCTTCACCTCAAGTGACTACAGAAGGGTAAATGTTCTCAGAGTATTTTTCCACATAGGTCTTGGACTAATACGTTCAAACTGACATCAAGTTAAACTACTTGATAAATACTGGCTAGGCATAATCTGGAACATTATGTTCACTTTTGGTTACTAAGTTTTTAGCAAAGACATAGAGAGAACTCTGGGATAAAGGAACAGTTAAGCCCCCAAGTGTATGCAAAAACCAACAAAACAAAACAAACAAAAATCCACATCTCTCCCCCCCCCCCCCCCCAAAAAAAAAGTTGTGGAAATTGAAAGTTAAAGTCACCTACCTTATCCTTCTGTTTGACAGTCTCACATACTGTGTTTGGTTCATTTGGTTCATACTGAATCTGTATGAACCAAATCTTTTCCTTTGAAAGTTTTCAGGTTCAGGATTATAGAACTGATTTTTGGGAGAACCTGCAGTACTTTTGCGTTGTGTTGAGATGAGTTGAGTATTTTAGATCTAAATACTTGAAACTAGCTTCAGTTAATATTTTACAAACTTTGGAAAACATTGATCTTCCCTAGTACTGAAATAGTACTTGAAGGGTACCTAACAGGTGAACTTTCTTGGAGAGAGCCTTCCAAATGCTGGGTCCCTGTACTATAAGTTCCCTTGGTGGCTGCTCTCCCATAAACCATGAGAGTGTGGGAATTCAAAGAAGAACCTTCTGTGGTTGCCTTAAATGTGAGAAAGTATCAAGACTGAGAAATCTAGGATAGTCAGTAAAGTCAGCCCCTGTTTTTTGGCATAAATAATCAAGGCCAAAGCCAATCTTAAAGAGTGAAATGAATTCAGATAATGAGATTCATTGAAGAAAGGCTCAAGCTACACAAGTTCCAGAGCTCAAAAAAGTGATGATTTTGGACTGCAACTGCTAGCATCCCTCAACTACAATGTCAGCTGCTATAGTTGTCCAACACTTTACAGCACCTTACCCAAATAGTAGATGTTTGAGACTGGCCATTAATTGTTAAAATACTCGGCATTCTAAGAAGATTTCATTAGGACATGTAATAGTAGATGGTTGGACTACAATTCTGAAAACTATGGTTTGAATTCCCTCTTAGTCAGAGGAAAGCAAACTTTCTCTGCACCAAACTGGCCCAGGAAACACCTTGATAGGTACACCTTAGGATTTCCATAGGTCAGAAATTACTTTAAGGCAAACAATGACAACCATGTAATGTTGCCCCTCAAATATGAAATGTGAAATTAACTTAGAAGTAATAAAATATTAGCTGTCAGAGAAGTAGCATCTTAATAGTGAGTTAATCAAATCATGGTGTTTCATATTTTTCTCACAACATGAAAGTGACTGTTTCAGAGTAGGAGTTGTCTCTTTGATGTTTATGCAGCAATATCATTTTACTAAAGTAATTTAACCCAACTACAGTAGATCTAACATTTATATGTATGACCTATATTACAGTTTTGTAAACCAAAATAACACAGTTACTCAGAGATGTCTAAAAAATTCATATGGCATCTAATCATGCAAAGTTTTATTTTAAGAAATCATTGGGAAGCATTCCAAATGAGCCATAGTATGGCCATAAAGCTTTGGATAGCCAGAAACCTGATTATACCATAGCTGACTGTTACTCTGTAATCACCATATCTTATAGAAAGCAGCAACTTCTGCCTTTCAGACGTCTGTGGTATAGACTTCCAATTACATTTAGCTTTCTGCTTTTTTCCCATTTGATCTAGCATTTAAAACCCTGTATCTCCATCCACCATGCCATTTTGTAAATGGAATGCTGGTATTGTTGTATTCTACGACACATGTCTCTTAGCTTCCAAATTCATGTTGAAAACAGCAAACTAATATAAAGTTGTATAATATAATTTTATTATCCAAAATTGTAGTACCAAGATTTGGCTTCATAAAACCAAATATTTCAATGAAGCCCTAATGTGCCTTCTACACTGGCAAGAAACTTGTAAAAATACTTGCATGGAGGGATAAAAAGAGCAAATTTATTAATTCTCATTCAAGATTTTTGACTCCTTGAAGATGCCCGAAAGAAATATGTTTTTATTGTAACACATGCTTACGTGAACATCAGCTTATTTCACCAGATGGAAAAATAATATTTGATTCATGGACACTATAGTGTATTGCAACATTTCATGGAATCACTGACAATATGGGCAGGAAAAATCAGGTAATATGTGAATTAAACTGAAGTGGGCCCAGAAAATGATAGGATGTAATGCATTTTGTTCATTATATTAATTAAGTATGGGTTTTATCAATGTTATTCATTTGCTTCAAAGACCCTGATACACATTTTAACAGTACCAAGAAGCTTGTTGAAACTAGCGATGTTGAAAATATTCTGCTTAGGAGCACTTGAAAAGTCTTCACTCTGGTAGAAATAATATGTTTCTTCCTTGTGGATGATGCAACATATAGTCCAAATGCCACTGTTGCCAACTTACTTTGTAGTCTCTCAAAAGCCTTCAGCTGCCACTTGTCTTTTCCTCCTTAAGGTAAATACAGGGCCATTGGGGTGGAAAAGAAAAGCGAAGTGACAGTGGGTGATAAGTGCACCCAGAAGGCCTTCTCCAGGGCTCAGGAAAAACAGAAGTGTGGCTTTTCGGAACTACTTGCTAGGAATTCATAAATACCCATGGACCACTGAGTATGTTTAGTGGTTAAAGAAAACTGAGTGAGAATGTTAAGGATAGAATAGTTAGAGAAAATGTGAAGGGATATAGAATGGAATATCTTGGAGGAAGACATAATTAATTACCTGAATAGCATCCCCAGTGGAGCCTGTGGAGGAGGAACAGTTGGACCTGCCTGAGAACGATACTGCTGTGCAGAAGTTGGGGCAGTTGAGGCATTGCAGGTTGTAGATCTCCAAGAGGGAGGGTAGGATTTGGCTTGCTCCGCCAGGCTGCAGATGAGAGTAGACTCAACCCAGTTGTGCCAGTCAAAGAGATTAGCTCAACAGAGGGAAGACCAGCTGTAGAGTGGTTAGAGAGGCAGCATAAAAGAAGGACACTGAGAACAGAACATTGTTGGAAGCAATAGTTGCAGTGGATGCCTTCAGCCTGTGATTTGGATCCTTGGACCTGCATTTTGCTACATGGAGTTTGATTGAGCTGTGTTTGATCTTGGACTGACTTCTTGGATGTCGTGTTCTGCCCGATACTTTTTAAAAATCTGGATTAAACTAAGGGAATTTGGCATACTCCAGTTTGGAATGAATTCGCCTGAAATGTCATCAGGACACCTCAGGCTAATCTGTTTTTTAGCCTGAGTTTTAGGGTCTTGTAGAAGGGCCCTGAGTGCTGTGAACCAGGTGGGGTTTTTCACTTGGTCAGGTGGTAAAGTATTTAAGTCAGATGGAACTGTCAAACAGTTTGTTCCAATTTTCATCTCACTCACCCACTCTGTATTTTCTCATATGTCTTGCATATCTATATTAATTTGTCACAACTTTTGGGGCGGTTGGTTTGGATCATGGATTTAGAATTGGATAAACAGCATCCCTTCAGGCATTGTGCATGTGACAGTCTCATTGGGAGACTTAAGGGATGAAGTAAATGTGCCCTTGCCCAGCGGAAGGTGGCCATACTACACCCCTTAGTACATGGGTTCTCAACCTGTGGATCCCCAGGCTTTTTGGCCTACCACTCCCAGAAGTCCCAGCCAGTTTGTTAAGATTTCTGGGAGTTGAAGGCTAAAACATCTGGGGACCCACAGGTTGAGAACCACTGCCTTAGTGGCTGTAAGACAACACTGGGCAGTTGCATAGCTGGTCCATTATATGTCATTCCAAGGACTTAGTTGTGGCTCAGAGGTTATGGCTCATTGATCAACAGAGGGTTGGTCGATGACTAGATCCAAACCCATGTGGGTGCCAACCCTATCTACAGCTGTTGCAAAATAAAGTTGTGGCCTATTTCTATCCATTATTTATGTCTTTGTTCTGGAGTGGAGCAGAACTCATGCATGCACATGCCAAACCCATATTGAGAACTTTGGCTAAGAATATTTCAGAGAGAATGCAGTCCTGTACGGTTGTCAAGAATTGTTGATACCACTTCAAAAATCCGACTCTAGGCTGCTGATGTGTTGTTTACTGAAGCTATTGATACTGCTAAACAAAGGCCCTTCTGCCTCGGTTGTGCATTCACCTTGATGAGTTTGTGCTTTACACTTCTTCAGTTTGCCTTGCAAAACAAAATCAGCTGTAACCAAACACTGAGCGTGGATAAACATGCTGCAATTAATGCAGACTTCTCCTTAATCAAGGAAGTATGATAAGGATGGAGGACAAAGGGGAAGGGGACAGGGTTGTACACAATTTGCATTATAATGACAGTGATGATAATGTATTTTAATGAAGTATTCTCTTGGATCTCGTCTTGAATCATGTTAATAATTTTAATCGCAGTGCATTAGGCAAAATAAAACCTCTGTTTTCTTTTAAAGCCAGTTCACATCTAAATGAAATGCAGAACACCGTCCTTTTGCAGATATCTTCTTCTGTGTTGCTTTCCCCAATGTGCACATCTTTCTGTATAACAGGATATTAGAAAACACCTCAGCACTCTTGAAAAATATTGTCCCCATTTACACTGCCATATAATGCAGTGTAGCTGTCGCATTAGCCTAGGGCATGCAGGCTAATACGTTTGACCCAGTATAAGCCTTTCACTCTGGCTTACTCCTGAATTAAAGTAAGATATGAATCTTTGCAGGTGCTCTGGCAGTGGAGACTGTTTTCTGGGATTGCTATGAGCAATCCCAGAATGAGTTCACACAGTCATCCTGCACTCAGCTTAATAATAATAATAATAATAATAAAAAATCTTTATTTATACCCCCCGCTACCATCTCCCCCCCCCCCCCCGGGACTCGATGCGGCTTACATGAGGCCAAGTCCACAGTATATCAGTAAACAAAGGCAATAATAAAAACAATTAATAAAAAACAATTCATATAAATCACATAAACAAAAAATAAACAATAAACAATAACAGTAACACACAAGCATTTAAAAATCTATGGCCGGGCCAAATGTAATAATTTAAAATTTAAAAAATAATGCTGGGCATGAACAAGGTAGGATATAACTGGGATAGGGTTTTTCAAAGAGAGATGAGGGAACACAGTCAGTCCTAAATCAGTGATAAAGTGCATTTTGAGGGCATATTGCTGAGAGTTTTCCTTATTCTGGGAAGGCACACTGGAACAACCACGTTTTCAGGCTCCTCCTAAAGACTGCCAGAGTTGGGGCATGTCTGATGTCCTTGGGAATTGAGTTCCAGAGTCGAGGGAGCCACCACCGAGAAGGCCCTTTCCCTCATCCCCACCAATTGCGCCTGTGAAGTAGGTGGGAGCGCAAGCAGGGCCTCTCCAGATCATAGAGATCGTGTGGTTCGTACACAGAAATGCAGTCACGCAGGTAGGCGGGTCCCAAACCGTTCAGGGCTTTGTAGGTAAGAACTTGCACCTTGAATTGGGACCGGAAAATGAATGGCAGCCAATGGAGCTCCTTGAACAGGAGGGTTGACCGCTCTCTGTAAGAAGCACCAGTTAGTAACCTGGCTGCCGCCCATTGTACCAATTGAAATTTCCGGGTCGTTTACAAGGGCAGCCCCACGTAGAGTGCATTACAGTAATCCAATTTGGAGGTGACCAAGGCATGGACCAGATCTGACTTCATAAGGTATGGTCGCAGCTGGCGCACGAATCTTAATTGTGCGAAAGCCCTCCCGGCCAGCGCCGACGCCTGAGCTTCAAGCGTAAGTGATGAGTCCAGGAGGACACCCAGACTGCGGACCTGTGACTTCAGAGGGAGTGCAACCCCGTCCAGCACAGGTTACTACTCTATACCCCGATCTGGCTTACAATCGACCAGGAGGACCTCTGTCTCTGCAAATGCGCTTACTAGGACTTCTCATTTTTTAAAACTAGGAACATATATTTCCATATATCACCAAAGTAGGCAGGAATATGATCTTAATTTCCACCATACTTGCAAACGCTGTGTTCTTGAGAATGTTGATCTCTATCCAAAACAAAACCTTCTGGTATTTTGAGCTACACAGAAGAGATAATTTGAGTAAGGCTCAGTGTTATGTCTATAGAGAACTCTTTATACATTAATTCCTGCTTTCCAAGAAGCTGTTTTAGGCCCGTCGCAAACTAGGTTTCTGCTGGAGAAACCCTTGCTAGCAAGTCCCTGACGTCATGAGCCTGCGCCTCTCTCCCCGCCCCTTTCTCCACCCCTTTCTCTTTGCGAGCGTGGTTTTTCCTTTGCTAGGGCAGCATTGCCCGCATTTTCTCTCAGTTGAATTCTGCCAACTGAGAGAAAATGCGGGCAATGCTGCCCTAGCACAGGAAAAACCACGCTCGCATGGAGAAAGGGGCAGAGAAAGGGGCGGGGAGAGAGGCGGAGTCTCGTGACGTCAGGGACTTGCTAGCTAGGTTTTCTCTCGCAGGAACAGAGTTTGCGACGGCTCTAAGTGTCTGAAAGACATAAGGAAATGTGAAAAGGCTAGGGACACAGGATGAGAATTAAATCACCATTTTGATGGTGCATTTGCATCCAAGAAAGCTTTAGAAGGTGAAATTAAGAAAAGTGCTTCCAAAAGGCTGCATGGATCAAATTCACAGTGCAGAAAGAGAGAGGATTTGGCAGCAAGACCAAAGAGGAAATGCAAACTGTGTTTGCGTATTCTTTGGCCTCGGGTGCTTACAGTTCAATCCTGATATTTTCATTGGCTCTTAATTATGTTAAGCACTGTCATCTTATTACAGTTTTGAAATGTGACAATAACCTCAAGTGAACCCTGGAAAATAAATGCATCATTTGAAACTGATGTTAGCATTTCAAACTGGGCCAAGTTTCTTCCATTTCATTAGCTTGACTATATAAGGATGAGGTAAGAAAAAAAAAGTGGAGCAGGAAAAATGCAGAATGTGGGCTGTGATGTTTTAAAAGTTGCTTTCAAATCACTGGGAATTGGTGTCATTAGTAAACTGATACAGCTCAGAGTAACAGAGATTCTGTATCATGACTGAAATACATGCTGCTATGGTTCAAACTCAGAATTAATAGTGGTGTATGTGCCATTTTTGATACATGTAAACAGGCATTGGTGAAGAGCTATATAGAGTTTAGACCTAGGGCTCTGTAGGCCAGTGGTGAGAAATTATGGACCTAAAGCTATTATTATTATTTATTTTAATTTATATCCTATATCACCAACCTCAACCCAATATGGGGGCAATGCAACGTATGGTGTAGAATTAAAACAGAATATTATTAAATTGTTAAATCTAAATATAACTTGATTACTACAAAGCACTCTACGTGGGTTGCCTTTGAAGACTGTTCAGAAACTCCAACTAGTCCAATAGGCGGCTGCCAGATTACTAACTGCAGCGGCATACAGGGAACATACCACCACTCTGTTATGTCAAGTCCACTGGCTGCAGGTCCATTTCCAAGCACAATTAAAAGTGCTGGTCTTGGTCTATAAAGCCCTGTATGTTTCTGGGCCGGCTTACCTATCTCAACGTATTTCCCTCTATGTCCCACCTTGGAATTTAAGATTGTCCGGGGAGGCCTTACTTTCGGTCCCGCCCCCTTCGCAAGTGCGTTTAATGGGGATGAGAGACAGGCTCTTCTCGGTGGTAGCCCCCCACCCGTGGAATGCTCTCCCTAGCGAGATTAAGTCAGCTCTATCCCTCCTCTTTTTTAGAAAGAAGCTCAAAACATGGTTTTGGGACCAGACCTTTGGACAGTAGTTTTGGCAATAATCATAATGTTGGAATTTTGACTGGGTCATCAGTTGCTAAATCAGATTTTGATTCAGTTACATGACAACAATAATGTTTTAAATGTATTTTAATCTAATGTTTTATCTTTTGTATAAGATATTTTCGGGTGTTGAGAAGGAGGGGGTAGAAATGTTGGAAATCAATCAATCAATCAATCAATCAATCAATATGGGGTATAGAACCATAAAAACATATGTAGTTGGAAAAGACAAAGGCCATCCAGTCCAACACAATCAAAGCACTCATGACAGATGGAAATCTACCTTTATTTAAAATAGCTCTAAAGAAGGAAGCACCATCACATTCTATGGCAGGATAGTCAAACAGCTCTTACAATCAGAGCATCTGACAAGTTTTAAAACCATTAAATAGACAATCTTTCTGCAATATGATTAAGTATGATATGTACTACTACTACTACTACTAATAATAATAATAATAATAATAATAAACTTTATTTATATTCCGCCACCATCTCCCCCAATGGGGACTCAGGGCAGCTTACATAAGGCCAAGCCCAAGTAACAATTACAATAAAATAAAATACACACACACATCACAACGCAGAAGAATACAAAAAAAAATATGAATACAGTAAGCAATACAAAATGTAAAATATAATATCCACAATTACAATGACATTGAGCGGGCTGCATGTGCAAGATAAAACACTAAAAACTCAGGGTGAGATAAGGAGGAGCAGATTATTTATGAGGGAGAGCACATAAAGGAGTGGAGTTGTAAAAAAGGGGCATTCATATAAGCAGGGGACGAGTGCTCCAAGAACAAAGATGTTGAGGGGAGCAATAGTATATGGTTGTGTGGCTACTCTCTGAAAGCACAACGGAAAAGCCAGGTTTTGAGTTCCTCCTTGAAGGTTTCTAAGATGGGGCTTTCCTAATCTCTCCGGGTAATGAGTTCCAAAGTTGGGGGGCCACAGAGGAGAAGGCTCTCTCCCTAGTACCCACAAGTCAAGCCTGTGATATTGACAGGGCAAAAGGAGGGCCGCCCCCAAAGATCAAAGAGCTCGGGCTGGTTCATGGAGAGAGATACGGTCACTTGAGGTCCCATCAGCCCCAGCCAGCATAGCAAATAGTGAAGGGTTCTGGGAATGGCAATCAAACAATATCTGGAGGGCAGTGTGATTTCCAATTCTGCAATAGTTGTGTAGACTCCCAATCACCTTTACTAACTGAAGTCACATATCCAGCTGCCTTGATTGATCAGGGACATCTTTTGGCTACTGTCCCAGATGAATGACTGGCTCAGGAAAAGCCACATTTTCTCCTTTCAGCAAGAGTCATTGCAACACACACACACACCCTCATGAGCTGCCAAGAGAAGGGGAAAAAGCAACATTCACGACTATGGATGGAAAAGAAATCTGTTGGCTTTGCATTTCTCTATGAAAATATCCATCCCACATTGCCTGAGCTGGCAATGTGTACTTTTGCTATTTGTGATCGGTCTGAAGGAAGAAAAAAGGCACACAAAACCACACTGACAAGATGGAGGAGGAAGAAATCTTTATTGATTTCCCTCTGTCTTCCTGCAGGCCATTAACCTTGTGTGCCTCAAAATTTGCTTTAAGGGCACATCCAGATTGAATGAAAAGACTCAGAGTTTGTCCCTATTCTGCCTCATGCTATATTGGGAGGTGCCTCTAAATTGTCAGGTTAATGCACTGTAGAGTTAATGTTATGGAATCATTATAGATCTTTAGCTTTCTTTGCTGAAAAGTGCTGGTGCCTCACCAAACTACAAATCTAGGGATTCCATAGCACTGAGGCATGGGAATTGAAGTGGTGTCAAACTGCATTAATTCTATAGTCTAAACGAAGTCTAGGTTAAAATGATCTCCTCTAGAACTATGGTCTACAAAGGATACCCAAATCCATGCATCCCTCTTAGAACCTCTCTTTATTACTCAAAATAATGACATGGAGCACCAAAGGAAGTTTCCAGATTTCTTTTTTTTTAAGCCTTGTACTAATGCAGTGGTTCCCACCTTGACCAGGGACCGCTCTCCAACATTAGTACCAAAAGAGTTACAAATCAGTTTTTGATCAACTTTAGATTCAATCAATCAAATCAATCAATGATTTATTACGGTCTTTGACCAGCACAGTATAGAATGGGGCACCGGTGCCCTAGGAAGGGAATCGCAGTTCCCAAGTAGGTCAGGTATAAAAGCAGATTAAAAACATGTTATAAAATAGACAAATTAAAAAAGTAAAACAGACTAAACTTACAGTTTAAAGTGCATGTACGAATCTAAAATAGGGGCAGCGGCTAATAACAAATATCAGACAGCTGGGAAGCTCTAAAAAGGGATGAGAGGGGAGCATTTACAGCATTTCAGTTATTACAAATCATTTACAAATCATGGGTAGTCAGCTTCTCCCCTCCTGACATACCCAGTGCCTCGGCACGATAAGAGAGTTTCATGAAACCAGTCGCTCTTGTTGCTGTGTGGTTTCAAGGCAACGGTATAGTAATGGTGAGGCTGTGGACCGTATTTTTGTTCTTGCAAACCACTGGTGGTCCATCAACCATAGGTTGGGAACCACTGTACTAGTAGGAGCAGCAGAGGCCAATTTTGGAAAACCTTTAGTAGGAGGGAAACAATTAAAAAAGTCCTTCACGTAAGCAAGATGGTCTCCAATCCATCTAAGCTGGGGCCTATCACAAATGTATTTGTGAAGTAAAAATTGGGATTTTTACTTCACAATTGCACACTATGTATATTTAAAATATTGTGCAGTTTGACTCCTAGAAACTAGCAAAGTGTGAAAACTCAGAAGGACCATAAAGGTTAGGAAATTCTAACCTGTTTGAGAACATCAAGAAAGTACACTGGGTGGCTGAAAAGATGTCTATCTTCATGAGCTTAACCGTGTACCAAAGGTTGTGACAATGGTGTGTACCTAAGACTGGAACAAAATGTAAAAGAACAAACCCTGTCTTTTGTTTTGCTAATGACAGTGGGGTGAATAAATAGGGATAATGTTGTTTAAGAGGGAGGAGAACTGGTTATCAGAATACTGATAGCTTATTCTGTTAAAAGAGAAACACTTCAATAAAATAGCAGCTAAGGACCCTTTTACACTACACTGTGATTCCATCTTATATGCAGCTCCATCTCATGAAATCTTGGTACAATCAGTCTTTCAGATTAGAGGCTCAGGATTCCTGTAAAAGTGAAAGACTGTGAATAAAAAATATTCATTTTTAACTTGAAAGAACATCTCTCTAAGGATTTCTGGGACCTTTATGAGGATGGAAAGAGTAAGATGTTATGAATGTGGTATCGTGGTTAGAATGAATGAGCCCCTTCTACCCTTGTCACTATCATTTCATTAGTCAAACCTCTGGATGATCAGAGACTTGACAAAAGGACTTTAAAGGCTCCAGCCAATCCTTCTGCAATGCCAGAAATACAGCTTAATGGCGTAACATTAGAAATGTTAACCATTTCCGCTACCTTGGCAGCCACCTCTCCACAAAAGTCATATAAATGGAAGAGTAAAATAATGTGTATCAGGTCCAGTTCTGCCATGACCCAAAATAAAGCAAGACCTTTTAGCAGCAGATTTGGAAAGACAGCACAAGGGGGGGGGGGCAGGGAAAATTGTCTTCTTATCATTTCTATTCAGTTAAAAAAATGAGTCCAACGGAGCTCATCAGATGATACAAGCCCGTTTCCGGTGGATTTTGTCTTTAAAGTGTATAGAAACAAAGACTTGTAAGGCCAAGGATGAATTGACTGCACTGCTCCTCCTGCATGTAGAAACATCTGAAACCAGGTATTTAAGGTGAGATGGGAACAGCTGTATTTTAAGGTGAGATGAAAACTATTGTTAAATTTTCCTTTTCCTTTGAAAATGAAAGGCCACTAAATGCCACACATCAAATGCCTTCCCAGAAGCTTTCAGATTGCAACTCCCATTATGCTCAGACTGGACAACCAATCATAAGGCATGCTAAAAAACTCCAGTCCAACAACCTCTGGAAGGTTAAATGATTTTCACTATTGCAGTAACGTAAGATAATCTTTCATTGTTGCTATTGTGTGCCTTTAAGTCATTTCTGACTTATCACCAGCCTAAATCAATTCTATCATGAAGGTTTCTTGACAAGATTTGTTGGGTTGGGGGATTGCCCTTGCTTTCCTCGGAGGTTGAGAAGGAGTGAGTTGTTCAAGATCACCCAGTAGATATCCATGCTTGAGGGGGGGAGGGTTGAACCCTGGTCTCCCTTGTGGTAACCCATCACTCTAACCAATGCACCACGCTGAATTTTACATTTTTTTTAGTACAAATGCCTTATTGATTTATCTTATTCATCACAACTAAGACATTAATTAACTATTGGCTTTCAGACTGTCCTTTTAGATTGTCTGCTACTTTTAAAGGGCTGCAGTTGCATGCTGGAAAGCCAAATATACTCTCCTGGTTTGTCTTATAAAACTAAATAATGGGAAATACAAATGGCACTTTCTAAGATTCAGCTCAGGCCAAGATATTAGAGTTAGCATGCAGAGAGTGCAAGTTTTCAAACAGAAAGCTCTTTGTCAAAGAAAAGATAACATAAATTGTTGGCAGCTTTTCCTTTTTGTTTTTCACTGACCTATTCTTTAAGCAACCATTTAGTGTATGAATTAAGTTACACAGTGCTAACAATCGAACAGCTGCCTTTCAGAAATGTTATAGGATAGATTTGCAAAAAATATTTTTTCCCTACTTTCCTAAATGAAACACACATATTTTTTTTATGTCTGATGGAATTCATTTAACGATCATTCCCACCAGGCTACCACCTCCCACTCTTCCTTCTCCACAGACTTGGCTTCCAGTTCTTTCAACATTTTGGTTGCCATCCCTAGACATATTCCATCTTGTTTACTCTTCTTGAATACAAACTTTGCTGAGAAGAGAGAATGTCACTTTGGAACGAAAAAAAGAAATTATGTTTTATTTTTCACGTTATAATCAAATTCTTCTGCCTTTAGCATTACTCTAGTCCTGAGAAAAGCTGTTTATTATTTGTATGAATGACATTAATGACATTTTTAATGAAATAACTTATATTATAGGGTTTAAAGTTTTGGGTCCCAATAAAGGGACTGCTGAAAACTTTCCAGTGGAAATGAACAATGCATTGCAACATTTCCAGTACTTACAAAGCAACAACTATGCCAAATACTCCTTTCCCTTCCATTTGTTCATTGCCACATTCTCCACAGATTGTTGTTATTCCTTCATGAACTCTTAGAGGAGGTTCAACAAAAATGATTTCTTTATAAAGAAGGTATTATTTACTCAGGCAGCTGAAAGCACTATTTGTCAGAATCATTTCACCAAACATGGGAAGCATGGAGACCTGTTTCCACTTGTGTTTTACTTGTACTGCCAATTATTCTTCAGCCATATACATATTTATGTCTGGAAGAACATCCAGGAAATGATCACATTCAAATAATTCCATCCTAATGAATAGCTTGCTTTCCATATTATTTATTCCTTTATTCATATAAATCCTTTATTCCAAGTATAAGAGCTGTCTGATTTGTTTCATTGTTGTCTGACATGTATTACAATAATTTGAATTCAGACATAGGAGTCTGCAACATATCTGTAGTGTGCTTCTGTAGCCACCCTGTACAGCCAGTGGAAAAGCTGGTGTGTCAAAAACACGAATTAAAAAGCACAATTTATTCCATGGTAAGTGCCCTGTAAACTGCAGCTTGAAATGTTGACTTTGCTGCTTGCTAGCATTGCAGTGCAAGCTAATACTGATAATATCAGGCTAGCCATAATGTGATAGTTAAGGAAGCGTTTCATTTTTTTAAAACTACTACCAGCTGTCCCATATTTGATGAAGACATATGGTGTATTATAAGGCAAACATTATTTCTGGGATTGAACTGTGAAAGAAGTATCCATTTTCCTTGTTTGTACTGCTCCAAATACTGTTTTAAGAGAAAAAAATCCAGTCTACCAGTAACTGGCTTCTCATGGTAGAACGATGCTATGTACGTATGAGTGCACTTTTTTTGGGGTGTATCCTATCTTCATCTTCTCCTCAGGGAGTAAAATAACCAAGGCTGGCATGTGTCTTCCGTTCCCTTAATTTGTCTTCAGTGTATGCCACAATAACCAACTTCACATAGAAGGAAGTTGTCTCTCCAGTTTGTATCAGAACTTGGAAGAGGTACTTTTTGGGTCTACAAATCCACACATTTCCCTGCTAACATGGTTGGTTACTGGCCATGCTAAATGGGCCATTGTGATAAAAGCGATACTTAAACAAAATGTTTCCAAGCTCTGGATTACAATTCCATTTGATTTGCCAACATCCAAAGTTAGATCTTGTCTCCTGAGGCAGCAGCATTTGAAAGCAACAGGTCCAGCCCAGAATGCACAATGGCAGTTATACCTAGCCTGAACTGCAGTGCCCATCATGCCCAGTTGGTACGGCCACGCTGGATGGGGATGATTGAGACAATCCAGCAGATCCAGATAGTACCCAATTGATGATGGGAAGGAGGCTTCTGCACAACTCAGTACAGAGCTTTCAAACATTACCTTTTGGAACTATAGCTCCCCAGCCAACATGGTCAGAGAGTCCAAATTATCACTTTCCAAACTCAATAAAGTTGCTTTTCCGAGCCTGGACATTGCATCAAATGCTGAGATTCAAAGTTTGTGCACAGAACTGCCAGTCCCATTTCCCTCAGCAATGCCAAGGAAGATCTGGCAGGACGAGAGATTTGACACTAGATCTGAAATTGGTGGAAGAAATGACAGGAAAGAAGGCAAGTGGCTTCACTTGCTTGGAGAAGACCCTATGTATGTTCTAAGCTGGTTGTGCATCCTTCCCACATTCCCTCTTCCAAAGAACTGTGAATAACTTTCTGTAAAAAGGGTTCTTGCAAAACTGAGCCAACACAATAATTTACAATGACTGGAATTTCTTCGCCTGTGGTTTATAGCATATCTTTGAGCAGTGACAGGGAACAATTTCTGATTCAAAGCCTGGAATGTAGTGGGAACTGATGGTAAAGGAGAGGAATGTTATGGCTGGAACAGCTGAGCAAAAATCCCTTCCAAGTCTGTCAGTTATATTTATATGAAGCTAACAAATAAAAGCAGAAGGGGAGAGAAACACTAAACCTCATTTTCCTCATATCCAAACAGCGCAAACCTGAATAAATATGCACATGCAGCTGGATCCAGTGACATTGTAAACTCACATGCAGTCTTGGTTTGATTTTTAAAATGTATTTTTAAAAAATGATCAGCTACCACAAGTTGGTGGTTAATATTCCTGCCCAATATAAAATCTTTTCCAGTCTGCAGCTTGTAGAATCAACACGTAGAAGGGGAAGTGAAGCTTTGCTTACTGTCTTTATCTTACCACAAATTGACTAGTGCCATATGTACAAAGCCCATTTCTGTATACAGTCCACATTCACTGGGATTAGGGGCACAGGACCCCAGCAAATGATGGGAAACCATGAATAAAAAATTACTCTTTTTAAACCTGAAAGTTAGAAATCTTGAAGTCTTTCAGTTCAACTCTATAAAGAATATCCATTGGATGTTAATGATAGAATCACATTGGAGGACCCACACATGGCCAAATAAGTTCACAGTATAGTTATGCTGGAGGACCTAGAGGTTCCTAGAGAACAAATTAATTAAATCCATGAATAGTCAAAGATGAAATCTGCAAATGTGGAGAGCTGATTGTAAATGCTTATTTTTTGCTTTCTCCCCATTATCTGGATTCCTTTATTTATTTATCGTGTCAGAAGCAAGTGGAGGGTACAGTTAAAATGCATTTAAAAACACAAAGTTAAAAAACTTGGCATTATGCTAAATATCCTTTGACCAGTAGCTGGCCACTTGGAGTGCCTCTGGTGTCGCTATGAGAATGTCCTCCATTGTGCATGTGGCAGGGCTCAGGTTGTATTCTAGTAGGTGGTCTGTGATTTGCTCTTCTCCATACTCACATGTCGTGGACTCCGCTTTCTAGCCCCATTTCTTTAAGGTAGCTCTGCATCAGTGCCTTCCAGGTTGCCCAATCTTCTTTGTGCCCAGGAGGGAGTTTCTCATTCAGTATCAACCACTTATTAAGGTGCTAGGTTTAAATCTGCCACTTTTGGATTCTCGCTTGCTGAGGTGTTCCTGAGAGTATCTTTCTCAATCTTAGGAAGCTGTTTCATAATTTAAGCCGTCGGCATGCTGTCTGATATCTGGATCCCTGCTTTCACAGCATTTTCACTTGTGAAGAACAGCATTTGTGTCAGGACTCTGGAGCAGGATGAGGATGATGGGGAAGGGGGTCTTCTTCCAGCAGCAAAATCTGGGGCAAATGCTGAACAGCCACTTGAGAAACCTGACACTTTGGAGCTAACTGCTGCTGAGCAGGAGCTGAGCTTTTCTGGCATAGAAGTAACCAAGTCCGGGTAAGATGAGGCTGTTCAGGAGGAAGAGCAGGAGGTTACTTACCCTGCCTGACTCTAGCTAAGGGCCGATGCCATTCAGCTGTGAAGATCCAATTGGCTGGCTCAGAAGAGGGCCTTATAGCTGTAAGGCCTTTCAGGGGCAGAATAAATAGCTGGTGTCTGTAGCAGCTTTCTTCTTGGAGTAATGTTTTCAAATTGAGTTGCCGCTGGTATCTTGTTGGTGGACTTTGTCCTTTGGACCTTGGACTACGAGTTTTGGATATTGACTTCAACATTTGGTGAGAGTCTCTGCTATTGATCTTGTGGAACAGATGTTGGACTATTCTCTTGCTGTGTCCTTTTGCTTGGACTGACTACTATGTTGACTTTTGGACTGCCTCTGACTATCGTGCTTGGAGAACGGCTGTAGAGCATGACAATTTGAGAGAGTCAACATTACCATGCCATACCTCTCAACTCTTCCAGTTCAGCAGGGACAGTCCTCATTAAGTCTCTGTTGTTCCATTTCTTGTGCTGTTTATAAAATGATTCGGGTTCCTTTTGCACTGACTAAATACAGGTTGAAGCCACGTTGGCCGCAAAATGCACACTGTCAAAGTGTGTTGCAGCACACATCTAAGGGTATGTAATGCATTAAAAAGTTTCAGTTTAAAAAGTCTCAGAGTTCAGTCAAAAATGCACTGCAGTAGTGAAGAGTGAAATTGTCTTAGCAAAATGTGGAATGCTTTGTAGACTCTTGTCCCTGTTGAAGCACAAAAAAAGATCTAGAAATCGGGATTTGAAAAACACCCTAGGGCTGGGCAGTATTGGGATAATCAATCCTCTGGGAGGAGTAATTGATTAAGTCCACTCCTACCTGTTGCTTTTCCTTTCCCCCCCACCCTGTATGCTTTTGGCGCTCTGATGCACATTTTTGCAGGAAGTGGAGGGGAAAACCCTGCAACGTGGTTTAAAGCCAGGCTCCATGGTAAATATAATCACCTTCCTGGCCTTGTGCTGGTTCCAAGCATGGCAACTAATCACCCGCTCAGCTAAGCCAGTTTCTCCCAAACTGGTTTATAGTGTCAGTGAAGAAGCTCCCTCAGTTTCTCCCTTTTCCTCCTAGTTTTCCCCAAAAGTATGGCAGAGGAGAGCAAGAAGCGGAGTTAGGCTTTTCCCAGGAGACTCAGGCCCCTTCCATACACCTGTATAAAATCCACATTGAACTGGATTCCATGGCAGTGTGGACTCAAATAACTCAATTCAAAGCAGATATTGTGGATTATCTCTGCCTTGATAATCCTGGGTTATATGTCTGTGTGGAATGGCCCTCAGGCAAAGTGCTGTAACCTCAATCCCTTCATCACACTAGGGCAGGGGTCTTCAAACTTTTTAAACAGAGGGCCAGGTCACAATCCCTCAAACTGTTGGAGGGCCAGATTACAATTTGAAAAAATAAAAAACATGAATGAATACCTTTGCACTGAATGAATTCCTGTGCATACTGCACATATCTTATTTGTAGTGCAAAAACACTTAAAACAATATAATAATTAAAAGGAAGAACAATTTTAACAAAAATAAACTTATTAGTATTTTAGTGGGAAGTGTGGGCCTGCTTTTGGCTGATGAGATAGGATTGTTATTGTTGTGGTGTGCTTTCAAGTCATTTCAGACTAAGGTTGATCACGAGCAAGGGCCAGGTAAATAACCTTGGAGGGCCATATCTGGCCCTTGTGCTTTAGTTTGAGGACCTCTGCACTAGAAAATGAATCCACTTTAAATCCGGCTCCTCCCTAAACTACAAACCCCAGAATTCTGCAGGAGGCAGCAACCAGATTTAAAGTGAATTCATTCTATAGTGTGATGAATTAGCAGTGGTTTTTTCCTGACCGATACATTTCTCCATCTTGGTCACATTGCAATCTTGCTTGCCAACGTGTGTCCTGGTCTTCATTTGTGAAATATGATATGCAAGTCATTATTAATTTTGACTAAGTATATTTTCACAAAACAAGGACAAAGCAAGCAACATTGTATTAAAATAACTGCCAACCACTACAATATCTGAAGCAGGTAACAATGTGACAATCCTAAAAATAACAGAAAGATAATCAATGAAACATTACACAATGTAATAAAATAATGAGTAAGTTCTTGTGGGTTTTTTCGGGCTATAGGGCCATGTTCTAGAGACATTTCTCCTGACGTTTCGCCTGCATCTATGGCAAGCATCCTCAGAGGTAGTGAGGTCTGTTGGAATTAGGACAAATGCAATGATGCATTTGAGCTATCACCTGCCATTGTTGTGGTCAGCAGAAGGAGAGGAAATAGCAGCCTTTCCTTAAAAACAAAGAAGCTCTGTGACCTGTTAAACTTACTGCCTGTTGAAATGAACAAAACACACAGAGAGCTTTGTGGAAGTATTACTTCAAAAGGCAGCATAGAAATATTTAAAGTAAATACATAAGTGAATTTTAAATTTAATAGAATATGAGCCATGGGAAAAGTAGGGGAACAGATGTTGTACCTATTTTAGAGGGGAACGTACTCATCTTCCTCCTTTTCAGTGGCTTTTAATCAAGCAACCATTGTATTTATTTATGATATATTTATATGGGTGTGCCCCATCCAATGCATGTAGTTGTCATATGAAGAAACTCTGTTTTATAATTGCCTTGGGGGCATCTCTGTATGCCTGTTGACCTTAATTGTTTCAGAATAGCTGGGGTTTTTGCCTCCTTTGAGTTATGTGCCTTTTTGCAACCTCAGATCTTCTAAAGTGCATTAGACCTTTAATCCATCAAGTTTTGTAACATGCTTCTCCCATAATTGATACTTTATGAGCCTGCAAGCGAAGGCACTTGTTCTTTGTTCATGATTTATGGTACTGATTCTACAAAAGTGTGTGTGTGTGTGCATGTGAAAGAGAGAGAAAAATGAGCGAAGGAGTTGAAAAATTATCTTCTGGAATATTTCCCCTGAAGTACAAATTTTATATGGCTTAGGAATGAGGTTCCAGTTTCAACCACTTTAAGAAATGCAATCTTTTTTCTTCTTAAATGTATCAACTGGGTTCCTTCCTCTGATCACTGTACTTAGGTAGCTGGGTGCCTTTTAAATTAATTGAAATTGATTCCCCTTATTTTAATTTATAGTCAACATTATTCCATAGTGCAGGCATCAAGATCAAGTGTAATATTCTGTTAGAGATCTCCCTAAACTGGGTTTTTATGTCACAATATAATTTTTACTGATCACATTTATTTCATTTAGAGATATTAGGTTCTAAGTTGTTTTTATATGTGGCATTATTCTAGTTTATTATATCAATACTTATTGTTTTCTGAGTTTATTATATCAATACTTATTGTTTTCCCCTCGATGGACTGTCACCTTGTCGTGGTGAGGGGGCTTGCGTGTTCCGATGAACCTGTGGGCACAACAACTGGAGTCCTGCACTCCCAGGAGTGGCCGCGGGGGAGGTCCCAGACCAAGCACAGTCCGAAGACCCAAAGACCTCAATGGCGGAGCAGGCGGAGGATAACATGGCACATGTTACAACGGCTGCGAAGGCGGAAGAAGGCTGCAACAGACTGAGAAGCCATGGTCATTGTGTTAAACTACATCACCAGTGGAACCTCATCTGTGAAGACTGTGTGTTGATCAGTTGTGCACTGACCTCCACACATTAAAAAAACCCACGCACAGGCGTCTTCCAAAGGAAAAAAAAAACCAACCAAAGTCCCATGGCGATCAGCGAGTGGCGACGGGGGCAGGACTGTGAAATCTGGAAGCCCCTAGTCACAGACTGGCACATGGGCGGTGGGTACGGACTCAGTCGTTCTACCTCAAGGTCCGAGGCAGTTGAGTAGTTCGGCAGCTGTATCCGCGACTGAGCAGCCCTTTTTAGGACCCACTCTGCTCACCCCACACGGGGAGGTGCCTAGAAAAGGTGCCCTAAACATAGTCTGCCTCTCTTATCCCTGACTGGACTGCCGCGTCCAGTGGGGTCACCATCCTGCGGCCAAAAAAGAAAAATGAACTTCGGTACGTGGAACGTACGGACACTGATGGACAACAGTGACAGTGAACGCCCCGAATGCAGAACTGCCATCATCGCAAGGGAGCTGGGACGCTTTAACATCGACAAAGCAGCCCTTCAGGAGACCCGGAGAGCAGGAGAGGGACAGCTGAAGGAAGAAAAAGGAGGCTACACCTTCTTCTGGAAGGGACTGCCCGAAGAAGACCAAAGAATGCACGGAGTTGGCTTCGCTATAAGAAATGATCTGATGAAACATCTGTCCGAAGCACCCACTGGCATCAACGAACGACTCTCCACCCTCCGAATTGATCTTGCCAAAAACCAACGGGCAACCATCATAAGTGCCTATGCACCAACACTAGATGCTGATGAAGACATCAAGGAGAAATTCTACTGTCAGCTGGACACCGTCCTATCGGGGATACCTAAGGAGGACAAAATCATTCTCCTGGGGGACTTCAATGCAAGAGTTGGGCGAGACTTCGACCTGTGGCCAGGCACCATAGGAAAAGACGGGGTTGGAAACAGCAACTCGAATGGCATCCTGCTTCTCACCAAATGTACGGAGCACAACCTTGTCATCACCAACACGCTCTTCCGCCAGAAAAACAAGTTCAAGACATCATGGAAGCACCCCCGGTCAAAGCACTGGCACCTCTTAGACTATGTAATCACACGTGCCAGAGACCGCCGTGACGTGCTCCTCACAAGAGCCATGACAGGTGCTGACGACTGCTGGACCGACCACAGGCTAATCCGATCCACGATGGCTATCAAGATCGCCCCCAAGCGCAGACTCCAAGGAAGAAAGACAAGGCGCAAAACGAACACCCAAGCCCTTCAGGAGTCCTCCAGGCGAGCCCATCTCCAAACAGCACTCAAGGACCATCTACCCACAGTACACCCCGAAAATGTTGAGGAACATTGGAACAAACTGAAGACCTCCATCATCCAAGCCTGCGAAGAAACTATTGGATACCAAGCCAAGAAACATCAAGACTGGTTTGACGAAAATGACATCGAGATCCAACAGCTAATCGACAAGAAAAGGAAAGCCTTCCAAACATGGCAGAGAGACATCAACTGTGCTGCTAAGAAAAAGATCTACGCCAGTGCAAAAGCTGAGGTCCAAAGAAGGACCAGAGAACTCAAGAACATCTGGTGGACAAAGAAGGCTGAAGAAATCCAACACCTGGCAGATACCCATAATGCTCAAGGATTTTTCAAAGCCACAAAGGTCATCTATGGACCAAGAAACCATGGCATACAGCCTCTACGCTCATCAGACGGAACCATACTCCTGAAGGACCAAAAGTCAATTGCACTACGTTGGAAAGAACACTACCAAAGCCTCCTAAACCGCAGCTCCAGTGTGGCCAAAGAGGTCCTCTTACAAATCCCGCAACAACAAACCAGGGATGAGCTTGCAGCACTGCCTAGTTTGGAAGAAGTCAGCAATGCCATCAGCCAACAAAAGAACAACAAAGCCAGCGGACCAGATGGGATCCCTGCTGAAATCTTTAAAGAGGGAGGACCTGCGCTGACACACCAACTCCACCAGCTCATAGAAAAAGTGTGGGTGACCGAGAAAATCCCAGCAGACTTCAAGGATGCCACCATCATCACCCTCTACAAAAAAGGGGAAAGAACAGACTGCGGAAACTATCGAGGTATCTCCCTTCTAACCTCTGCTGGAAAAATCCTCGCAAGAATCCTTGCAAACCGCCTTCTGCCCCTCTCAGAAGACACCCTCCCAGAATCCCAGAACAGCTTCCGCCCCTCCAGAGGAACCGTGGACATGATCTTCACTGCGCGACAGCTCCAAGAAAAATGCAGAGAACAAAATCAACCTCTGTACATGGCATTCATCGACCTTGCAAAGGCATTCAACACAGTGAATCGCAGCGCTCTCTGGACCATCCTCCAAAAAATCGGGTGCCCAAGCAAATTCGTGAACATCCTGCGGCTCCTCCACGATGACATGATGGTAACAGTCTTGGACAGCAATGGCTCCCAAAGTGACCCATTTAAGGTGGAATCGGGTGTCAAACAGGGATGTGTTATTGCCCCAACTTTATTCTCCATCTTCATCGCTATGATACTTCACCTTGTTGATGGGAAGCTTCCCACCGGAGTGGAAATCATCTATCGGACAGATGGCAAGCTGTTTAACCTCAGCAGACTGAAAGCCAAAACCAAGGTCACAACAACATCTGTTATAGAACTCCAGTATGCTGATGACAATGTTGTCTGTGCGCATACAGAAGAAGATCTACAAGCCACTCTCAACACCTTTGCAGAAGCATACACAAAGCTTGGCCTGTCACTGAACATCGAGAAAACCAAAGTGCTGTTCCAGCAGTCACCAGCCGTCCCCTCTCCAATGCCAGAGATACAGCTCAATGGTGTAACATTAGAAAATGTCGACCATTTCCGCTACCTTGGCAGCCACCTCTCCACCAAAGTCAACATTGACGCTGAAATACAACACCGCCTGAGCTCTGCAAGTGCAGCATTTTCCCAAATGAAGCAGAGAGTGTTTGAGGACCGGGACATCCGTAGGGATACTAAGGTGCTTGTCTATAAAGCTATTGTCCTCCCAACCCTGCTATATGCCTGTGAGACATGGACTGTCTACAGACGTCACATGCAGCTCCTGGAACGATTCCATCAGCGCTGCCTCCGGAAAATCCTGCAAATCTCCTGGGAAGACAAGCGGACAAACGTCAGCGTGCTGGAAGAAGCAAAGACCACCAGCATTGAAGCGATGGTCCTCCAACATCAACTCCGCTGGACAGGCCACGTTGTTCGGATGCCTGACCACCGTCTCCCAAAGCAGTTGCTCTACTCCGAACTCAAGAACGGAAAACGGAATGTTGGTGGACAGGAAAAAAGATTTAAAGATGGGCTCAAAGCCAACCTTAAAAACTCTGACATAGACACTGAGAACTGGGAGGCCCTGGCCCTTGAGCGCTCCAGCTGGAGGTCAGCTGTGACCAGCAGTGCTGCAGAATTCGAGGAGGCACGAGTGGAGGGTGAAAGAGAGAAACGTGCCAGGAGGAAGGCGCGTCAAGCCAACCCCGACCGGGACCGCCTTCCACCTGGAAACCAATGCCCTCACTGCGGAAGAAGATGCAGAGCAAGAATAGGGCTCCACAGCCACATGCGGACCCACAAGGAAACCCATGATGGAAGACCATCTTACTCGTCCAACGAGGGATCGCCTAAGTAAGTAAAGTAAGAAAGTGTTTTCTGAGGCCTTTAATGTTTGCATTTTGGTATGTTGGAATCCACCCTGAGTCCCCGTCCCCCCCCCGGGAGATAGAGTGGAATATAAATAAAGTTTTGCTATATATTATTATTATATTACACTATGAGTCGGGAGAGAGTCCCCGGTGGTGCAGTGGGTTAAACCACTGAGCTACTAAACTTGTTGACCAAAAGATTGCAGGTTCAAATCTGGGAAGCAGCATAAGCTTTCGCTGTCAGCCCCAGCTTCTGCCAACCTAGCAGTTCAAAAACATGCAAATGTGAGTAGATCAATAGGAACCGCTCCGGTGGGAAGGTAACGGCACTCCATGCAGTCATGCTGGCCAGATGACCTTGGGGGTGTCTACGGATGATGCCAGCTCTTCGGCTTAGAAATGGAGATGAGCACCAGCTCCCAGATTCAGACATGACTGGATTTAATGTCAGAGGAAAACCTTTACACTTTTATGAGTCTGGAGACCAGATTTTGAATATCTCCACTACACCACTGAAACCCACTGGGTGATTTTGGGCAAATCACATTCTCTCAACCTTAGAGGAAGGCAAAGGTATGCTTCCCCTGGACAAATCTGGTAGAGAAAACTACGTGATCAGTTTGCCTCAGGGTCACCGTAAGTTGGACACAACCTGAAAGTACACAACAAAAAACCCTGAACGTCAATAAGAAATCTGTTTCCCCAGTGACATTTTCTTTTGTTCTCTACATTTCTAGCACTGCAGTACAAATTAAAACTTCAGGCAAACATTCAGAACTATTACTTATGAATGCAAAAAGAAAAAAAAGAAAAAAAAAAGAAAAAAGGCAAAGTTACCAAAGGAATGCGAGCATAGCAAATATCAAGAGTTCTGTGTGTACAACTTGTAAGTCCTCGCTGTCTGTAATGACTGAAATATGAGGACTGATAAAAAATTTCATTTGGGGGAGAAAATGCTAATTGGGTAGGGAAAGGCCTTTATTTTGCCGCTACCCTTGCATAGTAGCTACACCATTGCCTAGGTGCCTAAGTTATGTTTTACATAATTCCCAAAAGATAATCAGGCTTTTCTCTGAAGAACATACAAGCCAAGCCTGTGGTCTTCCTTTCGCTCTATTTTTCTCCTTTTTTAGGCCAAATGCAAAATGGGAGGTGAGGAGCAGAGCTAAATGCAAAAGAATGGGTTATGTGGTTGAGCTGAATGTCAGTTACACCCTCTCATTAATGAGCTGCATGAACAAGTGGAAAATTCCTGCACACACAAGTAAAAATTACATCAGGTCTAGGGGTTCAACAGAAACCTCTAAAACTGCCCAGCAAAGCTGCGCAGAAAAGTAGACAAAGGAAATTAATCCACACTTTTATTCTCTATGCAAGAAGGAAGCCCTTAAGTTACGCATTTGTGATTGGTTTGTATTCATGATCCCAACATATTCACTTGTGTAGGGAATGTTGAAAGTCCCCCAATCATCACTTCCTGGGCAGCAACTGCTGCAAACGGCAAGGGTCTATTCCTCTGGGGAATCAGCTGACTAACATTTCAACACATCCCTTCCTATGAGAAATCTTTGGTGTGAAGGGGAATTATGACAAGGATGTCACTTCTGTCAGTTGCACCAGAAACCGTTGCTAGGAGGGTGAAGAAGACATTGTCCAGATTCTTCCTGATCAACAGCAGAATCAGCCTCTGTCACTCACAAAAGCTGTTTCCCAGATTGAAGGATCTGCCTGAGAGTCACTATTTGGCCAGGTAACTAAGGAGTTGCCTAACTCAACGGCCTCATCACACTTTAGAATGGATCTACTTTAAATCCGGTTTCTGCCTCCTGCAGAATTTTGGAGTTTGTAGTTTAGTGAGGACCAGGACCTGTCTGGCTGAGCGGTTTAAAGGGCCCTCCCTAAATTACAAGCCCCGGAATTTTGCAAGAGGCAGAAACTGTATTTAAAGTGGATCCATGCTCTAGTGTGAAGAGGTCCTTAGTGATCATAAAATGGTGGCTACATTCTCTATTCATAATTTGTAAAACAGGTCTATGCTTGGGCATCTTCAACACCTCCCCAAGGACAAATGGCTGTAGGTCAGAGAGAACCTTACCAAAGTTACACAGGCATGTCTATAATTGTGGTCTAGTCTGAGATCGCAAGAAGTTATATAATAACAGATCACTTTGATCATGATTTTGACTTCCCTCCAGTCCTAGCATGTCTAATTAGCACATTTAAGTAAATAAGGCTTTTAATCTAACTTTGCTTTTAAATGGAAGAAAACTTTGACCAAGATATAAGTATGAAATGTAATAAGTGGTGAAGTATGTAATTCTTCACTTTCTCAAATAGAAGATTTTTCCAGGATGGGTCATTTTGAATTATTCCTATTTGTAGTCAACATTATTCCATTGTGCAAGCATTAAGACTGCAAGTAGTTCGACCCCACTTCCTATTTCCTTCCATTTTCCCCAGCATCATTGTCTTCTCTAAGCTTTCCTGTTTTCTCATTATGTGGCCAAAATACTTCATCTTTGCCTCTAATATCCCTCCCTCCAATGAGCAGTCGGGCTTTGATTCCTGGAGTATGGACTAGTTGGATCTTCTTCCGGTCCAAGGCACTCTCAGAACTTTCCTCCAGCACCACAGTATGGTTTGGTAGCCTGTAGTAAACTCCTACCACAATGTTGTGCTTATCTCCATTTATTTTTCCCTAATGGGTTCCAACTTGATTTCTATACAAGTTAAGTTTTTTTTGAAATTCACTAACTTGTTATTCTTATAAAATGATATTTACCTTCTTGCACTAGCATTTCAAGCTCATCTTAATTCCTATACATTGATGTATAGACGTAAGCATTGTTTGCTCTGATCTTTTATTCTTCTGTGAATTTTACTGTGTTTCCCATACTCCTCTTTAGCGTTTCCTCTAGCTTTGACATTCTTGCATTTAGAACTCACGTTTGGAAAGATGTTTATTTCCAATTTCCAAGGATTTAGTTTAAAACCCCTTTGATCAAATTCACCGTGCTTTTGGATATTTTTTAAAAACTTTGGTTAAAAAGCTAAGTTGTGGTCAGGTGGAAATGACGCATTAAAAGAAAAGAGAACAGTGATGAAAGGAGGAGCAGGGATATGCCTTGGGTTTTAGTCCAAACTTTAAAGTATCTAGTCAGGTACTGAAACCTATCTCCATTTAGCACCTTTAGAGTATTTAAAGCTTTGTATAAATGCTAATAACAGATTCATGACACCTCCAACGTTCAGAATACTAGTTACACGGTGGGAACAAACTTAGTTGTAAGCTATTTGCAAGCTTGAAAGGGCCTAAATCTGACTCACTATGAGTTGAAGTCTTTTGAGTTGTTGTTTTGAACTCACCCAGTTTGAACCTCATTTCCATGAGTGGTTTCTACATACATACATACATACATACATACATACATACATACATATGTTTTGCAATAATACTGAGTCTTTTGTGGCAGAAAATGTGTGCTGATCTGCAAGTAGCAGAAAAAAGAGTCCCAATGAATAAAGATGGGTTCCCATAAGTATTCAGTTGTTATTTCTATCACAGGAAAGCCATGATCTTTCCTTTTCAGTTATGTTGCTGAAAATAACATTAAAATCCTACATTTAGAAAGGGAGATGTTAGAATACTTTCAGCCTGACAGCTTCCTTTTTAAATTATCTCGTTTCAAATTTTAAAAAACCTATTTTATATAGTTTAACATTTTAAACTTTTGTATTTATTTATTCTTTTCAGTTGATTGTATTGTCTTCTTTACGTGATCTTATGGACCAGTTCACGCCAGAGCTCCCTGTCGACTGTGGCCACTCCCAGCTCCTTCAAGGTCAAACCATTCACTTCAAGGATACCACCGATCCATCTTGCCCTTGGTCGGCCCCTCATCCTTTTTCCTTCCAGCATCATTGTCTTCTCTAAGCTTTCCTGTCTTCTCATGATATGGCCAAAGTACTTCATCTTTGCTTCTAATATCCTTCCCTCCAGTGAGCAGTCAGTCATGACTCTTTGTGACCAGCCCATGCCAGAGCTCCCTGTTGGCTGTCACCACCCCCAGATCCTTCAGAGTCAAGGATACCATCCATCCATCTTGCCCTTGGTTGGCCCCTCTTCCTTTCTCCTTCCATTTTCCCCAGCATCATTGTCTTCTCCAAACCTTCCTGTCTTCTCATTATGTGGCCAAAGTACTTCATCTTTGCCTCTAATATCCTTCCTTCCAATGAGCAGTCGGGCTTTATTTCCTGGAGATTATGCTTTTTTTGTGGTCCAAGTCACTCTCAGAATTTTCCCCCAGCAGTTGTGTTGTAAGCTGCCCTCAGATCTTTGGATAAAGGGCAGGATAAAATATTTTAATAAATAGCCAAAATAAATAACATTGATATTTTCTCAGCCCAAACATGGATTTGCCATTTCAATCTTCTATGAGAAATAGACCGTACTCTTTTTACTGTTATCCTTAAAGTACCTGTGACTCAGCAATAGTTCTGGATGTCCTCAAGATATAGCAAGGAAATGTAAAGGGTATATTTAGATGAGCTCTACTGCCCTGTTTTAACTTAATGTGCCATTTAAATTGACTTTAAACACCAAACTAGATGCTTCAGAGCAGTGGCTTTCCAGAACACAAACGTTTGTGGTTTGCTTTAAACTTTCATTTTCCATGTAACCTTACATTTAAGACTTTTGTCTGAAATACCCAGCATCTTTAATTACATAAGGAGGAGAGGGAGGAGTGCTCTATACAAGACCCTCTTGAAGACATAGCCCTTTTATAAGAACTAAAATGCACCTTTCTTTTTGACAAGACACTTGTGAATGGATAGGACTCTCCGCTTTGTAGTAAAAATGAAATGGCATAGTAGAGAGTGCCCAAGTTACGAACAAGATAGGTTCTTGTTGAATTTGTAAGTTGGACAGGTACATTTTTGAAATGTAACTCCAGCCTCTCTCTCTCTCTCTCTCTATATATATATATATAGGCTTTAGATAGCATTGGGAAGGGTTAACATCCCTATTTATTTATTTTGTGTCAAAAGCATTATATAAATAAGTACAAAACTCATAAAAATAGAAGGAGCACAAGCGGTTAAATAATTTTTTGACCAGAAACTGGCACCAGTAACCACATTGTGTGTAGCCTTACACAATTATTCTTCTGTGCATTAGGCAGGGCAGATGTGGAGTTGTTTGTTCTGCTCCACAGTCACACAAAGTGGAGGATTCTTCTAGGTAGTGCCATTTTGCCAGGTTGTCTTTTGATCTGCCAACTCCACTTCTGAGTCTTTTCAGGGACTTGCAAGTTGCCCATTCTTGGTTTGCCCCGGAACACCCTGTGGTGTTTATTTTTCTGTCTGTATCTGTTCAGAGGATTTCACCTCACCTTTTGTCCCTATGACAATTGAATTTTGAAATATTTGGCTTGTCATGGAAATAAGGAGTGGCGATAAAGTTTCAGTGAAGACACCTTTTCCTCAAGAGAACTCTTTCAGGAGAGAATTTCCCTTCTGAGGGGTAGATTTCTCTCACTTCTTGTTGTCTCACCCATATCCTTAACTATGAATCCTTTGTAAGTCAGATGTTTGTAACCCAGGGACTGCCTGTATTGTCAAAACAGAAGAAACTGTGCTCTGTTACTAAGAGGTATCTGCATTATTTTCTCATTTCAGGAAACTGCTAGGTGTGCAACAAACGACAACTATCACTCCTTTCCACCTGCTGCTAAGGGGGCTGTTCAGATCCTGAACCAATGCTTGGCAGCTGTGACGGTCTGGATTAGGGCGAACACATTGAAATTGAATCCAGACAAGACAGAGGTACTCCTGGTCAGTTGAAAGGCCAAACAGAGTAAAGGGTTACAGCCTGTGCTGGATGGGGTTATGCTCCCCCTAAAGACACAGGTTCACAGCTTGGGAGTTCTCTTGGATTCATGGCTGAGCCTGGAACTCAGGCTTTGATGGTGGCCAGGGGAGCATTCGCACAATTAAAACTTTTAGCTGTGCCTATACCTTGGGAAGTCAGACTTGGCCATGGCGTTCCACACTCTTGTTACATCTTGAATAGACTACTTCAATGAGCTCTACGTGGGGTTGCCTTTGAAGACTGTTCAGAAACTCCAAGTAGTTCAATGGGCGGCAGCCAAACTGCTCACCAGAGTGGCGTACAGAGAGAGGATATCCCTCCTGTTGCGTCAGCTCCATTAGCTGTCAATCTGCTACCAAACCAATAAAGCCCTAAATGGTTTCAGCCCAGTTTACCTATCTGAACGTATCTCCCTCCATGAACCAGCAAAGAGGTTAAGATCTTCTGGAGAGGTCCTGCTCTTGGTCTCACCTCCTTTACAGGCGTGGTTGGTGGGGACTAGAGTCAGGGCCTTCTCAATGGTGGCCCCATGGCTTTGGAACTCCCTCCGTAGTGAAATTGGATCAACCCGCTCCCTCCTGACCTTCAGGAAAAGGCTAAAGACATGGATGTGGGACTAAGCATTGGGTTACTAATCTACCAGTGAAATAGGAGAATATGTATTAGTGAAATAGCAACCTGGAACAGACTTGAATGATGATATTAGATTATGTGATTCTTAATAAGTGGTTTTAAGGTTTGATATGTTTTTAATGATTGTTTTAATGTATATGTGTATTTTATTATGTATGTTTATATGGCATCAAATTGCTACCTATACATGTAAGCCACCTTCAGTCCCCTGCGGGGTGAGAAGGGTGGGGTATAAATATGGTAAATAAATAAATAAATAAACTTATGTTCCTGTGAGAGTAAATATGCTGCAATGGGTGATTTATTTATTAAGATGTACAGTTCCAAGGTCTATAGAAAAGTACTAGAGGGGAAGATGATATTTAATCCATTCTCTGTTTATGTGTTTTTCTACTCCAGATCTGTACTCCACTGTTGGTTTTATCCCTCCTGCCAGGCAGTAAACATATGCTTATCTTTGCTAACAGATGCAACATGTTTTCTGCTGCAAACTACAGGAAAAGTGAGTCCACCTGATAGTAAGAGCTGTTTGGCAATAGAATATGCTGCCATAGTGTGTGGTGGAGTATCCTTCTTTGGAGGTTTAAATTTAGGCTGGATAACCATCTGTCAGGAGTGCTTTGATTGTGTATTCCTCCATGGCAGAACAGGGTTGGGCTGGATGGCCCTTGTGGTCTTTTCCAATTCTGTGAATAAAATAGCTATCTCCCTGAAAATTGTATGTATATTTCCATGACAGTCTAATATTAAACATCATGTCTTTTTACCCCGGTTTCCTCTGTATTTTGGTCTGTGCATTTTGCTCTGATTCACTCCTATTGCTCAGCCCCGTGGTTTCCTATGTATTATTTGTGGGCTCATTTGTAAAAAATAAAGACATTATACCTCTGCAAACAGACCAGAAGTTTCCTCTGAACTGCAACATTTTCACAGGAAATTGGGAAAGGATCCATCTGTGTTCAGTGTAGACTCCATAGAAGTGTGAGATGAGACTCACTGGCAGAACAATAAAACGCATTAACCAGCTTCTTTCTATCAAAACAATAGATCTGCACATTCTGCCTCATAACTTGGCTTCCAGAACGGCTGGGGCAGGGGGATAACTGTAGTCCTTTGTATGTTTTTTGCCTATAAATCTACTTTGACCCAATCAGCAAAGGCAAATGTGAATTATTGTTGAAGTGGTCGGGGGGAAAAAACAATGGGAATGTCACAATTGTTCACCTCTGTGTTAGTGATGGCATATCTGTTTGAGCATGGAAATAGATGTGCACATTCTCTCACATATGCATACAAATAAGGTTGGAGTTTTTGTAGTTTTTCACAGATTGTAGTATTTTGAATGTTTTAATTTATATCTTTATTCTGTTTTTTCTACCTTAAGCCCAATTAGTGGGAATAATAATAATAATAATAATAATAATAATAATAATAACGTAAAAATACAATGCTGAGCAGAAGAGAAAACTGGCAAAAGAAGGCTCTCCATGGACAGTTCCTGGGGAAAATTGAGAACAAAATTGACAAGGAAAAAACATGGATATGGATGCTATAGCAACACTATATTATGTGGATTTATAAGAGCATTGTACGGTATGCAGTATGACCCCCATATCCATGGGGGATACATGAAAATCTAGATAATAGTGAACCATGTTGAAATGAAGGACCTCTAATCCCCAGGATACCTTAAAATAACACAAAAATGTCTAGGGAGATCAAATTGGGTTGGATATGAAGAAATGAAACATGGTCACCAGCCCTGTAGATAGAGAATTGTACAGTACTATCTTGCAAATTGTATATGATGTCAGCTAGCAGATATAATCATATTCTCTATTTTTAATTACATTGAGCATTTTAAAAATGGTTGTTTATTATCCATGTGTGAACCCTTTGGTTTGGTTTGTGCCCTATCTTCAATTGATACATTTCCCTTTATCCATACCCTTGTTCCTTTTGGGGATAAAAAGTGATGATGCATCAAAGGAAAGGCATGAAGATCATATGCATAAAGTAGGTCATTCTACTTAGAAGAGACAACGAAGGCTTCCGTTTTCTGCAGAAAAATGTTTTCTGGCATTTCGTAAGCAAGGTCTGACATCCGCTCCCCGCCCTTCTGCATCTTGAGTGAGCCATTAATGCCCAAACCTTTGGCAGTGGTGCTGATGCAGAGTGTGCTGAGTGGATGGGATGGCGACTGGCCACTAAAGTCTGTCAACAGACAGCTGATTGCGGGAGCAGATGTTGTCGCTGCCCAGAAAATGTTCTGATCTTTAATTTTTAATGAAACCGAGTCATTCAGCTCGCAGGGAATTTTGGCAAAGGATGATTTACAGGATAATGGAAGTGACTGATGACAGAACCACAGCTCTTGTTAAGGCCCTTTCATTTACAACACTATCGGCACAGGTTTGGCTCCTTTTCAGATTGTAAAGCCTGTTTCTTGGCACACTGAGTCACTAATTGCCTCTACAGTTTCATTAAGAGCAGATGAATTGCTAAAGAGCAAGTGTTAGTCATACTCTGATCAAGGTGCAAAGATATTCTGAGCATGAACAGATAGCCTAACAATACAGAAAATATCTGCCTTTGATAAAATAGACTTAAGTCTGCAAAAGCTTATGCTCCCAGCTTCTTTCTCTCAATTAGTCTCAATGGTGCTATAAGGTCCCTTTGCAGACTGATATTCCAGGCTAATACAACTATGAATGCAGAAAACAGTTACTAATGCAGCTACAGCATTCTTTCCTGAACACACTTAATTAATGTGATCAGAACTAATAAGTCTATTGAGAATGTATCCTAGTAATTAGAAGAAAAGAAAGTATGGAAAAAGACTTTGCAACCAGATAAACACTATGTCTAGACAGATCCTCCTTTCTTTTCTTCCTAATAAAATGGTTCTCAACCTTCCTAGTGCCACAACCCCTTAATATAGTTCCGCATATTCCGGTGACCCCCAACCATAAAATTATTATCGTTGCTACTTCATAACTGTAATTTCGCTACAGTTATGAATCGTTATGTAAATATCTGATTTGCAGGGTGTATTTTCATTCACTGGACCTAATTTGGCACAAATACCTGATACACCCAAATTTGAATACTGGTGGGTTTGGAGGAAGATTGATTTTCTCGTTTGGGAGTTGTAGTTGATGGGATTTATAGTTAAACTACAATCAAAGGGCGCTTTCCCCCTGCTTTGAAGGGACGCGAGCCTCCCTCCAGCCTCACGCGATGTCCCTCAACCACACATACACACCACGTGCTGAGCAGACCTGCTCTCCCCTTCCTACTTGGAGTCTCAGCAACAGCCCTCCCGTTGGCTGAGAGGTCAGCTGAGAGTACGACCAATCACAGCAGGAGGAGAGCTTTTGGTGGGAGGACTCACCATCTGTTTCCAAAAAGGAAGAGAAGGACAGGTAGAGAGATCTTAGGCCTGCTTTACCAAGGGAGGTCCTAAGACCATGAGAAACATGTGTTTTCTGATGGTCTTTGGTGACCCCTCTGAAACCCCCTTACACCCCCCAAGGGTCCCAACCCCCAGGTCCCAGGTTGAGAAACGTTGTCCTAATAGGAATAATGTTTCAGAAATAATACAAATTTCACACACAGGGCTGAGAAATGAATTCCAAAATTAAAAATAGGAGATTTTAATATATTTTCTCTTTTGCATTCTCCCAAGCTGTGATACACTTTAATTGCTTGGGACACAATCTATTATAGATGCTTTCTGCTCGAGGGAGCAAGGAAAGCTACTAGTGGGTTGTGCCCTAGGTCCCATTTACAACTGAATTGTGACATTTGTATCAACTCCATGGCTACTTTATGCTAATTTGCAAAACAAGATAAACTAAAAGAAAGTCAGCTTTCAGCAGAGCTAATTTTCTCAAAGTAGAGTATGATGTATTTACATTTCAGAGACAGTTAATATACTTGCAGCCCAGCATATGTATATTTACTGGTTTTCATGTTTTTGTAAATGTGTGTTTTAAATTTCTGTAATATTGTTAATACTTTAGTTCTATTTTCATATTTGTTTTTAAACATATTGAAATTATTGTAAGATATCTTCCATCTTGGGCCCCATCTACACTGACCATTTAATGCAGTTTGAAGTTAGTGTCAAACTGCGACGTCAATACCACAAACTCCCACAAAAACATGTGAAATAAAGCCCTTGATGAGCATCGGTGATTTGTGGTTTGTGAAATCACCATCTGGACCTCAATCTCATTCCAGGAGTTCCTGGGTAATCATCTGCACAACAAAAACACTTTCTTTCATATTGGTTTGAAATTGCATTAAAAAGGTCAATGTGGGCCCCTTCTACACCGCCATATAAAATCCAGGTTATCAGCTTTGAAATGGATTATATGGCAGTGTTGTTGTTTATTTGTTCAATCGTTTCCGACTCTTCGTGACCTCGTGGACCATCCCATGCCAGAGCTCCCTATCAGCCGTTGCCACCCTCAACTCCTTCAAGATCAAGCCAGTCACTTCAAGGATAGCATCCATCCATCTTGCCCTTGGTTGCCCCCTCTTCCTTTTTCCTTCCATTTTCTCCAGCATCATTATCTTCTCCAAGATGTTATGTTTTCTCATTATGTGGCCAAAGGACTTCATCTTTCCCTCTAATATCCTTCCCTTCAGTGAGCAGTCAGGCTTTATTTCCTGGAGTATGGACTGGTTTGATCTTCTTGCGTTCCAAGACACTCTCAACATTTTCGTCCAACACCCACTCATACAATCCAGTTCAAAGCAGATAATGTGGATTATTTGGTGTGATAATCTGGATTATATGGCAGTGTAGAAGGGGCCGTAGATAGGTCTCTTAGTTTTGAAGAAGAAAGAGATGGAATAATCAGAATTGTTGTAAACTTTGGAAGTTTACGACTTCTGTTACAATGTCCCCTTTTCTGTATCCTGTCTAGCTCTGGTAATCCATGAATACATAACTGTACCTTTATACCTGAATATTGTATTCCGTCAATGCATATGAGAAAATGGATTCTGACTCATGAAAGCTCACAAAAATGTTAAATCTTCCACAAATCCTACCCTTGTTTTTTTACATTATAGAAGATTGGAAAGGGGGCAGTAGAACCAGCTTGGTGTAGTGATTTGAGCGTTGGACTGTGGATCTCATCCCATGCATTCTGGGCTCTGTTTCCATGTGCTTCAGAAGTGGAGCTCTCACAAAAGCCATCACATGATGTAAGGGCACTTCCAGCAGGGCTCCATTTCTGCAGTGCATGGAAACGGAGCCCAGCACGTGTTTTAAGGATTTGAGTGGTACCTGATTCTAAACAGTTTAAGGGCTTATATCCCAGAATATCAAGGCAAATAATTCCACATTATCTGAGTGTGGACTCTGATAACTCAGTTCAAAGCAGATACTGTGGGATTTTTTTGCCTTGATATTCTGGGATATAGAGCTGTGTGGAAGGGCCCAAAGATGGCGAAAGATGGCAGAAAGGTGAGCAAAGGATGTGGGATGGCTGTCCATCCCAGAAGACAGATCTCAATGCTAGGGAACAGACCATCCACTTTCCCTCTGCTCATGGGATGAGGTCCTATAATTCTAGAGATCAGAGTTTGAATCCCCATTCAGCCATGAAAAACTATTGAGTGTCCTTAGATAAGTCAAACTCAATCAGCTTCAGATGAAGGCAAACTCCACCAAGGAAACCTCATCATAGGTTTGCCTTAGGATGACCCTAAGTCAGAAACAACTTGAGGGCACTGTTCTGTCGCCACTGGGCCTGTACACAATGTCTTTATTCTACATGACACACACTTTAAACCCAGTGGGAAGCCGGGGTGCCCGAAGAGAGATTGTTAGAGACTTCCAGAAGTAATGGGCTTTAGAGTTCTTTAAAAGTACAACAAAGTCTTTATTAAGGAACAAATCTTCAAACAAAACGTCAAGGCTTTACTATTCTAGTCTTTAAGAGACTGGCACTAACTTGGTTTAACTGTACTATCTCAACATAAAGAAGAACCCTTTATAATCTCTCCCAGGCTGTCCATCACCTAGGCCTCGCTGGTCTGGGTATAACTGCCGATCCCAAATGTGTCTGGAAACCGAGTAACCTACCAGATGAAGCTAGAAGATATTTAGCTGGAATTTTGTGGTTCTGTAATGCTGTCCTGTGGAAACTTCAGGGCTGTTTTCCCCTCTGGTGCTGTGAGGCTGAGAGGCTGTGAGCTCTCAGCCAGAGCCTTTGGGACCTTTTCCTTCCGTTTCCCTGGAACTGGATAGTCAGTTTGGACCCCGGATGGTCCTGAGGAATGAAGCCTTTCCTACGGGACAAACTGATTTGCGTCCTATAGGCTGGCTTCCTTGTGTGACTGACGAAAATGGTTCCTCTCTCTTCCCAAAACCCAGGAAAAGGGGCGGAACCAAAGCTAAATGAAGATGGACAGGGGGCTTGCCCTATGACTGCAAACTATAACAGGAAGCCACCTTACCGCAAAAACCCAAGCCTGGGATTGCAAATGAACCTTTAGTTCAAAGCAAATAAAATTGGAGCTCCTGGAACAGCCGTTCCAGAACAGGCACACTACTATAGCAAAGACTGAAATACCCTAAAGTCTGAAAAAAGACACTCCCAAAGTTATCCCAAATGTATGTAAACATGCAAAAACACCCAACTTCCTCTGTATGCTAAAAGGAAGCAAAGAGTGCTGATAAAACTAAGCCACATTTCATATTCATTAATGCCTCCCTGCAGAGAAGGCTAGAATTAAATGATATAATGATAACTCTTACAGATTTGATTCATTGGTGGAATGACTCACTTATTAAGGATTGTTGTATATGGAGATCATTCCACCCTAGTTTAAATAATCACTGTAATCTTATGAACTTTAGCATGTAATTTCTGGTGGAAACTGCTGTCTTCCTTTGTCCGGTTTTCAAAATATCAGAAATCAGTATGAAGAGCATGAAAGGTGGTAAATTAAGAAACAGGCAGTTTTGATGTTGCAATCATTTCTTTGAAGCTGGAAACAAACTGCAATATGGTCAAAGGCAAGCATTATTATCACCCCCCCCCCCCCCGAATGTGACACCTCTAGCCAAGTGTTCCAAAATATCTTATTTTGCCATGTCAGGTCACTTCTTTTCACAATTCCAGGTTGAAACATAGGCCCCATCTACACTGCCATATAAAATCCAAATTATCTGATTGGAACTGGATTATAGGGCAGTGTAGACTCATCTACCAGTTCAAACCAGATAGTCTGGATTATATAATTTGATATTCTGGATTATATGGCAGTGTCAATCCATCCATAGAGTGCATCTACACTGTACAGTTAATGCAGTCTTAACACTTTAGTTGCTTCTGTAATCTGCTGCCTTTCAAATCCATCTTCTGTGTGCTGAATCAGCTGCACTGGCTTCAGGAAAGGCAGCTTTTGCCTTTCCTGAAGCCAGCTTGCTGTGGAATCATACATGGGTCTATTTTTATAAATATAATAATTATTAATAAAATAATTATTTATGCAAAATAAATCTTTCCAGGACTTTGTAAAGATGGCATAACATCGGTGATTGTGTTACTGCCATGGAATAGCAGCATCATGCAATAAAGTTCATAATCAGTTTCTGACCAGAATATGCTGTATGCTAAAATCAACAAGAGGCAGCCAGGTAGTCTCTATGCACATGGCAAAGCTAAATTCTACTCTACTTTCCCAGTCCATTTTGGTTCGATATTGGGACTGTTCAGGATAAAACTTCCACTAAGTTTAAGGGAGAGGAGAGCAGGATGAGAGAGCTAATTGTGTTGGGAGTGGACTTTGGGCATGTTTCTTTGCTCCTGTAAATTGACCTCATCTTTTCTCAAAGGATCAGCTTTCCAGAATATGAGATTTTTGTGTGTCCCCATTCAGTGTATAAAAAGGACAAGCTTTTCAGCAATCAGATAAGAGACATCTACTAATCTTTTAAGGATGTTCAAACGAGATACATCCATTATGATGTAGAACATCAGCTCACCCTACTAGGTATAGATAGAGGCTTCTTGTGCAGGCTGAAATAGCATTCTGCCACTGGAATGCTTGCTCTGGTTGGTGTTACCCCCTTTTGCTGGCTTTCAGGGTTCAGCCAGCAGATGGGTTTGCCAGCTTGTGTTCTACTGGCTGAGATCTGCTGGCACAGAGGAAAATTCAGCATCAGATAAAGAATGGTGCAAGGATGAAGTGGCATTTTGCCATCCCAAACTCCCAGCCCCCATCAAAGACACAGCATTCTGCTGCCACAAAATTAGACCAAGGCCTGACAGTGCTAAATAATTTTTACCTCTCTGGTTTGAAAACAACAACTCCTATCATTCCATAGCATTGAGTTATGACAGTTGAAGTGGTGTCAAGCTACATTCATTCTACAGTATACATGCAGCCTAAATTATCCCCCAAGTAGTATGCAATATATATATATATGCCATGAAACTCTCAACATTAAGTTTGCTGATTATGCATGTAAGAAGTCTAAACATGAAGATAATTCACTCCATTTATGCTCTAAAACCCCTTCTAGACTGCCATATAATCCAGATTATCAAAGCAGATACACCACATTATCTGCATTGAATTGGATTACATGACTCTATACTGCTAGATAATCTAGTTCAGAACAGATAATCTGGATTTTATATGGCAGTGTAGAAGGGGCTAAGCGGAAATAATGTTGAGAAGGAGAGAAATAAAATGGTAATTATGACCACTGAATGATGACTCTAGAGACCATGGCTTGAATCCTTGGTTGGTCATTGAAGCTGACTGGGGCTGGATCTACACTGCCATATAATCTAGATTTCCAGAGCAGATAATTCAGATTATCTGATGTGAACTGGATTATATGAATCTGTACTGCCATATAACCCAGTTCAAAGCAGATAATCTGGATTTTATATGGCAATGTAGATGGGGCCTGGGTGACCTTGGTCAAGTCACACTCCTCCAGACCCCTTCTACCCAGCTGTATAAAATCCAGATTATCTGATTTGAACTGGATTATATGGCAGTGTGGACTCAGATAATCAAGTTCAAAGCAGTTCATATGGATTATCTGCCGTGATATTCTGGATTATATGGCAGTGTAGAAGGGCCCTCAGAGGGAAGAAAGGACACCCCCAAACAAACCTTTCCAAGAAAGCTATAATATATTCATCGTCCCATTCTCATAAGTGAGAAATTACTTGAAAGTATGCAATAATAACAGCACATCATAAGAGAGGGGTACTTCTGTGTGTAATATCCCTTCTAGAAAATATAGTTTTTCTTAAATCCCGTGATTTTATACTATGTTTCTTATTCAGTTTACCAAGTGGGAAGTATAATTCATTTCCAAACTGCTCTGTTTCACAAAGCAGAGGCAATCACATCAGTGGGAATGATGGAAATAGTATGTCATCACTAGTGAGTAGCAATGCCTATAAAGGAGGAAAGAGTTACACTTTACCAAAAACATATTGTGCACTGAAAGCCTTTTAGTCAACTATGCCAGAAATGGGCAAAACTATTTTGTTAACCCACAAAAATTCAAAGTAGTTGGATTTCATCTTATGAAATGTACATTGTTTCTTTCCTCTGTCTCACATAAGGAAACTTGTTGTTCAACAATAGAAGAATTGTGCTTAATCCCCTCTGCTCCAGGACTCAAATGCTTGCCAATGGTAAGGTTGCTACAGTACATGGCATTCATTACTATTTTTCATTCAGATGTGTAGTCCATCTTGTTCCATCAGAGAGGCAGATAACAACAACAGAAACAAAACAGAATTTTGAAAGACAATGAAATCAGACAATGCAAATGATATTAAAACTTCTCTCTTTTACATCAGTGGTTCCCAACCTGAGTCCATGGACTCCCAATGGTTCCCAAGAACTAAATATGGCTCACAGCCTCACTGTTAATATACCATTGCAACAAGAGCGATGGGTCTCACAAAATCCTCTTATTGTGCCATGGCAATGGGGATGTCAGGAGGGGAGAAGCTGACTTATCTATGAAAGGCACAACAACAAGCTTCCTGACTGCTGCTTTTCCTCCTCCTCCTTCTCCCTGAATGGAGATGTTCCATATGGCACCTGGAAGCCTTGATGTATTTGTTTTTAGGACTGTTCTTGGGGTTATTTGTGGTGCTGATTCAGAAATTTGCACTGGATAGATCACATCAGCTTTAGATTATTAAATATGGTTTTCTGTGGGAGAGCAGATGATGACTACTGGATGGCATATGTTCTGTGTCAGAAACTAGAGCTGATTTGGTCTATCCAATGCAGTTTTCTGAATCAGCACCCCAAATAATCAAACCGAACCTAAAGTTGACCAGAAACTGATTCATAACCCTTTTGGTACTAATGTTGGAGAGTGGGCCCTGGTCAAAGTGGTCCCTGGTCAAAGTAGTCCCTGGTCAAAGTGGTCCCTGGTCAAAAAAGGTTGGCAACCACGGCTTTACATCTATTAAAAGCCATCCAAAAGAGATTTTATATTGATTCAAAAATATCCTCTGTTTCATGAGATTCCATGCAAAGGAAATATAGCTCATCAGTTCCAGAAAATGTATATGCTTATCTTTCTAAGGACGAGATCACATTAGCATTACAGAATGGAGGTTTTCATCTCCCTATCACTCAGTTGCTCCTGAAGAATTCTGAGAGATGTAGTTTAGGGAAGCCAGGACTTGTCTAGCTGAGAATTCCAAAGGTCGTGCCCTAAACTACATTTCCCAGAATTCTGCAGGAGCAAACTGGATGAAAGGGAGACAAAATCCTCCATTCTATAATGCTAATGTGATCTCATCCTAAAACATTTGAAAATACAAATGTTGTGTAGAAGCCTTTTGCAGCCAAAAAAAAAAAAAGGTTTATTTGAAAAAGTGAGTGGAAATTTCACTTGTGAGGAGGTTGTATTCTTCTAATTCAGAAATGTTTATATTTGCTACTGTCTAGTCTTTCTTTCTTTTGGCTTGAGATGTGAGAAAGCATGTATAATGTAGCACAGAGGAACAGGACACCAGGACTTCCCAACTATACTGTTACCCTGAATCAAAGTTCCTCCCAACTTTCAAATCCTGATGTTACTGCTTCAGGATGAGAGATCTCTTGACAATAAATACTCAGGTTTCCTTCCAGATCTTCATCTCATCTAGCTCACTTCCTGAATCACATAAAGAAAATCTTCAGGACTGCCAGCAAGATGCATACTAATGCAAAGCTATATTTCTTTTGGGATTACTCAAGAGGAGAGGAAGTTTTTATATGCATCTACCTTAGGTGAAGGCTAGGAATAAGTCAAGCCTCCTGGGTCCTTGAGAGCCTGTGTGGTGTAGTGGTTTGAACACTGGCCTACAACACAGGAGACCAGAGTTCAATTACCCACTTTGTCATGGAATCCTACTGGATGAATGTGGGCAAGTCACCCATAATAAGTTTGCCTTATGATTGGTATAAATTGGAAATGACTTGAAGGCACACAACGTATCTCTTATGTAGTTTCTCATTCTGAGCCAAACCATGACTGAAGCAAGAGCTCCTCTGATTTCTAAGCTCCAGTCTCCAGATTCATACCCACAAGCCTTCCCAGAACATGGGATCCAGAAGGCTATGCCAGTCTCTGAACCTTTCAAACAAAAAGATAATTTCAGTTGATGGTGCGGGTAGATAAATAGGGAGAATCTGTACATGCATGAAAATATATTTGCTTAACTGAACGTATCACAGTTAAAATCTTTGTTATGGGAACTACAAAACAGTGAAAGACATAAATAAATACATGAATATTTGTATGGTTTCCTTGATATATTAAAACAGATGAAATATAAACATGTGGGTAGAAATTGCTTCCTGGTCCAAATGTGCAGTATGATGGAGTCCCTGTGTTGTTATTCCCTTCTGAATGGTGCTGAAGGAATCAGTCACAGCTCTAGTTATTTGTGATAATTAGGTAATGGCGGGGTTTTAATCTTCTCATGGTTCTCCAAGGTTGCCAACATAAATTTGGTACAAAATCAGTGTCACTCGTCCCTTGAAATGCTCCAGATGCCACTGTGGAAAATTAGTTTCAGGGTCTCTTTGTTTTCTTGCTTGAGGACCCATTGATTCCGCACTCCAATGGAGATGGGTTTTGCTTTGCTTCTTACAAAGGGAACACAATCACCCCTGTTCACTGCTCAGCAAAGACTTCTGCCTCCCATCTCCAGACCCTGTGTTACAAACATTATACTTAATCAGTCTTGCAACATGGAGAAAATAGTAATAATTCTGTTTGAATCCAGTTTATCTGAATGCTATATTGGCTGGGGGATTCCTGAATTCAGAAGAGCCCCAAATGGCATATTAATTTATGTGTCTCAATGCCTATTTTATGTTGATCTGTATGTTTAAAAATGTATGTTCAAATAACTGTTCTTCAGTAATTTCAAAGGACTTCAGAAGAGCTTCAAGATTAAAACAAAAGCTTCTGGGATAGGGGTGGAGAACCTGAAGTTTTCCTCATGTTGTTGGAGTTGAAATTCCACGATGCCTCAATTTGTTACCCTAGAAAGGATTACACTCCAACAGAGTATGTCAATACATACTACCTACCCTTCATATTACCTACATATACAGTACATGTTACCTACCCTTCTTTCAAGCCAGTACTCCAAACTGGTGGTTAATCGAAGATGTATGAGTTGTCGTGCACATACACAACTCTTCCTCTGCTAAATGCACAAGTCGCTTTCTCACTGTTTGGATTTTCTAAGTGTAATCTGAACCTGTTCATACATAGTACACTATTGATTATAAAATGGTTTTACATTTTTACATTTTCAGTTACAAAACAATTAGAAAATCTTCATTGTTCTGTTATATGTCTATTGCAGAAAATAGCAGTCTGTACAGTACTGGGTTTAATACATTTTTTCTTACATGTGCTTGTGTGCTATTAAAAATGTTCGTTATGCTCATTGCAGGCATATAGCCGGGGGGGGGGGGGGGGGGGCTTGAGGAGCTTCAGCCCCCCCCCCGAAATTCTCATGGTGGTTCATTATTTAAGCTGTTATGTTTATTCATATCATGATCAGATCACCATACTCAATATATCCCATATGCATGGGGGTATTGGGGTAACGATAAAAAAGGTTTGCTAGGGTAGACCCTCTTTCACTCAGACTCAGCCCCCCCCCAAACAAACTCAGCCCCCCCTCTCCCGAATCGAAATCCTGGCTACGGGCCTGGCTCATTGCCAGCATGATATTTCACACTTGGGAAGCTGTTCTACAAAAGCATATTAAAATAACACAGACTGTATTACAATCCAAAAGATTAAAAGCAAACATGTTAGAATATTTTGTGTTTGTAATTTCCACTTCATGTTGACTCCAGTCATTTGTACCAGAGTACAAATTCTGAAATAACACAGACTGACTTGGAAGTTATGGGTGTTTAAGTTCAAAAGCACAGTTTGTCCAAACTCTGGCATCTAGGCATGCAATCTTTCCCTCCCTCCCACCAGCTGTCATCATGAAATAGCATGTAGATGATATGAAATAGCATGTAGTTGAACAGACAGCAATGAAAAATATACATAATCTTATCCTACGCAGCAAATCTTGTTGCATATCCCCATTTGCTCTGGTTTTAAACTCTGTCCACACTGCAACATGTTTCTGTGTATGTCACTAACAAGATGTTCCTTTTTCTCACTTCCTGTTGTCTCACCCCCATTCTTAACTATGAATCATTTGTAAGTCAGATGTTTGTGACTTGGGACTGCTTGTATACTAAGGAAATGTGTCTTTGTAAAGTAATATGTCAAAATCTTAACAAGATTTCTATCTTGTTCAGGACATTCAACCACCTGACCCAAAACAAGAAGGTAAGAAACCTGACAAAGAAATCATAAACAAGTAACTGGAGAATACAGAAGGGAACTCAACAATCATATATTCCTTTGGTATATTAGTGCCAAACAATCACCTGCAATCATATAATCATAGAGTCGGAAGAGACCACAAGGGCCATGGTGTCCAACCCACTGCTATGAAGGGTCACCCAGTCTAAGCACTCATAACAGATGGCCATCCAGCCTCTGCTTAAAAACCTCCAGAGGAGACACCACCACAACATATCCCATTATCAATCAGGATAATACAATCAGTTGTTGGATGGATTGTTTGCATTTGTATACTGCCTTTCTACTGGTGTGGGATCCAACTTGGCTTCTAAATACAGCATTTGTATGTATGTGTGTATCATAAACTGGGATTTCATTTAGTAATGACCTTTATTAATAAAAGTAGTTCTATGATTTTAGGGATGGTTCTATCACCAGATGAAACACAAAGCAGTACTTTCTTTGTTCTCCAGGGAGTGGCCACACCTGGCTGATACAGGTCTTGGAGGTACAGCTGGCTTTTCCCCACTCATTTCTACGTTGTCAATCATGCTGCTCAGTTGGCTCACAGTAACTGCACATTGTTTTATCCAACTTTTTTTTAAAAAAAAGGTATTTCACAGTCACCTGACTTGTTTAAATACAGTAGAGTCTCACTTATCCAACATAAACGGGCCGGCAGAATGTTGGATAAGTGAAAATGTTGGATAATAAGGAGGGATTACGGAAAAGGATCCATCCAGTCCATCCTCCAGGAAATAAAGCCCGACTGCTCACTGGAGGGAAAGATACTGGAGACAAAGTTGAAGTACTTTGGCCACATCATGAGGAGACAGGAAAGCCTAGAGAAGACAATTATGCTGGGGAAAGTGGAAGGCAAAAGGAAGAGGGGCCGACCAAGGGCAAGATGGATGGATGGCATCCTTGAAGTGAGTGGACTGACCTTGAGGGAGCTGGGGGTGGTAACAGCTGACAGGGAGCTCTGGCGTGGGCTGGTCCATGAGGTCACGAGGAGTCGGAGACGACTGAACGAATGAACAACAACAACAAGGAAAAGCCTATTAAATATCAAATTACATTATGATTTTACAAATGAAGCACCAAAACATCATGTTTTACAACAAATCGACATAATAAGCAGTTCAATACATGGTAACGTTATGTAGTAACTACTGTATTTATGAATTTAGCACTAAAACATTGTTGTTGTTGTTCATTCGTTCAGTCGTCTCCGACTCTTCGTGACCTCATGGACCAGCCTACGCCAGAGCTCCCTGTCGGCCGTTACCACCCCCAGTTCCCTCAAGGTCAGTCCAGTCACTTCAAGGATGCCATCCATCCATCTTGCCCTTGGTCGGCCCCTCTTCCTTTTGCCTTCCACTTTCCCCAGCATAATTGTCTTCTCTAGGCTTTCCTGTCTCCTCATGATGTGGCCAAAGTACTTCAACTTTGTCTCTAGTATCTTTCCCTCCAGTGAGCAGTCGGGCTTTATTTCCTGGAGGATGGACTGGTTGGATCTTCTCGCAGTCCAAGGCACTCTCAGCACTTTCCTCCAACACCACAGCTCAAAAGCATCGATCTTCCTTCGCTCAGCCTTCCCTAAGGTCCAGCTCTCACATCCGTAGGTGACTACAGGGAATACCATGGCTTTGACTAGGCGGATCTTTGTTGCCAGTCTGATGTCTCTACTCTTTACTATTTTATCAAGATTGGACATTGCTCTCCTCCCAAGAAGTAAGCGTCTTCTGATTTCCTGGCCACAGTCTGCATCTGCAGTAATCTTTGCACCTAGAAATACAAAGTTTGTCACGGCCTCCACGGTTTCTCCCTTTATTTTCCAGTTGTCAATCATTCTTGTTGCCATAATCTTGGTTTTTTTGACGTTTAGCTGCAACCCGGCTTTTGCGCTTTCTTCTTTCACCTTGATTAGAAGGCTCCTCAGCTCCTCCTCGCTTTCGGCCATCAGAGTGGTGTCATCTGCATATCTGAGGTTGTTAATGTTTCTTCCAGCAATTTTCACCCCAGCTTTGCATTCATCCAGCCCCGCACATCGCATGATGTGTTCTGCATACAAGTTAAAAAGGTTGGGTGAGAGTATGCAGCCTTGTCGTACGCCTTTCCCAATCTTGAACCAGTCTGTTGTTCCGTGGTCAGTTTTGACTGTTGCTACTTGGTCCTTGTACAGATTCCTCAGGAGAGAGACAAGGTGGCTTGGGATGCCCATCCCACCAAGAACTTGCCACAATTTATTATGATCCACACAGTCAAAGGCTTTAGAATAGTCAATGAAGCAGAAGTAGATGTTTTTCTGAAACTCCCTGCCTTTCTCCATTATCCAGCGGATATTGGCAATCTGGTCTCTCGTTCCTCTGCCTTTTCTAAACCCAGCTTGAACATCTGGCAACTCTCGCTCCATGTATTGCTGGAGTCTTCCTTGCAGGATCTTGAGCATTACCTTACTGGCATGAGAAATAAGGGCCACTGTACGGAAGTTTGAGCAGTCTTTCGCATTTCCCTTTTTTGGTATGGGGATATAAGTTGATTTTTTCCAGTCTGATGGCCATTCTTGTGTTTTCCATTGCAATGTATCAAAACGGCTGTGCATTGAGGTGGAAAGCAGACTGTGTTGGATAATACAGAATGTTGGATGAACAAAGGTTGGATAAGCGAGACTCTACAATAGAATACTTTTTGATCAGAATGTAACACAAAGCAGTCATTTCTCTGTCCCTCAGGTACTGACCACAGCCTGGTGATATAGCTCTCCATGGCAACACTCTAGTTGCTCCACTGCCCTTTGGCATTTGGTTCTGGCCAGCTACAACTCCCATCAGCCCTAGATCTGGCTGGCTGCAACTTGAGGTTGTCCTAACTGATCAGATGGTTCAGCTTTTTTCTTGGGCTGCAACTCCCATCATCCCCAGTCTGCCTAGAAAACAGATAAAGATGTTGGTAGTTGTATTTTGGGAAGTAGACTGAGTTGCCAGGCTGATATGGAGGAGAGCCACACCCTCAGTTGTGTGTGGGAATCATGAAGCTTTCCAAATGTGGGTGAACCACAATTCTCATCATCCTCAACCATGGGCCATAAGTCCAACAATATTTTAAGATGGGTGATGAAGAACATGTGTACCAAGTTTGGTCCAGATCCATTATCAGTGGGATTCACATCTGTCTACATGTGAGTGGAATGTAACTGCCATCACACACCCCCAACACACACACACAAACCAACCTTATCAGTAATTTAAGTTGTTCATGTGAGCCAATTTGTCCAGATCCAGTACTGGTGGGATTTACATGGTTCTCCAAATGTGCATGTACTACAACTCCCATCATTTTCTCTCCCACCCCAAACCACCCCACCTCAAACCACCAGTGTTTTAGGTTCATCATGATGTGTGTTTGTTCCAAATTTGGTCCAGAGCCACAGTTGGCAGAATTCATACAGCTCTTTAGAAGTGGGTTGACTACAACTCCCATGATCATCTGTCAACCCACCCACCCCCAAATCCTGCCAGTATTTTAAGTTGAGCTGGGAAGGGTACATGTGCCAGCTTTAGTCCAGTCTCTTTGTGGTTCAAGTAAATAAACATATAAACATACATATTTGACATATATCTATATCTATACCTATATCTATCAATATATTAAAAGACATCCAGCATGAAGAATCAAGTTACTTCCAAGACATAAAAAACCCCAAGATAAGCAACTGTTATCTTTACAGTGGATAAAATAAGAATGAATTATAATCAATCCCTGGTAAGAGAGAGCAATGCTGGAGATGGTATTAAAGCTCCCTCCTGGGAGACAGTCTTCAATGAGGTCAGATCTAGCTGTCTCTGATAGCCTTTTCACTGCTCCTGGCAGGCAACTCTTAATGCTGCGAAATGATGCCTATCAGGTGTATGGCAGTACATGCTCCAGGAATGGCTATGAATCTAAAAGTCTCACACCAATAAAATTTATGCTAGCCCTGGACATAAATCGGACCCTTCCCCATGGTGTCAATGGAAAGGATTTTGCACTAGGAAATGGAGAAGGAGTGGGAAAAAGTGAAAATTCAGCAAGGCTTTGGATTTGTCAGAAGCACCAGCATCAGAGCTCTCTGAAACAACAGCACTTAAATAGAATGCAGACATATAATTAAAGCGACCACAGCAGGCTGCAGGATGCCTCAGATCTTTTGTCATATGTTTGGTTGGTTTGCCTCTTGGCCTGGGTGGTTAACACTGAATGATGGCCTGCTAGTCTGATACGTGTTGGGTGAACTTTCTGAATTTCAGAAGGCTGTTTGCTTTGATGAAGAGTGGCGAAGCAAGTCATTTAATGGTAGTGGAATAATATTATATAATTAGTTAGAGCCTACCTTGAGTTAAAATCCCACCCCGGTGTCTGGTTTGCTTCTTAGTCACTGTAGTCTTTAGAAACAAAGAAAAATGGTTGATTTTTCCCTTGCCAGGAAACTCCTGACTCAGCTATTCCTTAGTCTGTCATTTTCTCTCTGCCATGATTTGCTTAGCTGATGTCTATGGATGATAATCAAACACCAAGTAAGTCTCTATATATTTGAAGGAACCTATGTCTATATTTAGAGAGAGAAGCTTATGTTCCACTTGCACCACAGCTCCTAAAAAAGGATCCTGCCTGGATTGGTCCCAAATGGAACATTGCACACTCTTAGACAAGTGTCTGAAGCTGATACAGATCTGAGTTTTAATTGTCTTCTAAAATTAAGTTGCAACTGAGGCTCTACCATCTTGGAACATTGGGGTTGCAGCATTGGTTTGATGTGGGTTACACATTCAAATATCTGTAATAAAGGCACAGCAAAAGGACATAAATAAAGTGCAATCCAGCTGCTTCGTATTATTAGTGTTTCAGTCACCTCTGTATCCAGTGCCAAGTTCTCCGGGGTTGAGTCAGACCACCAAAATTAGAACTGAACAAAAGTTAACGCTTACATAATCATGCCGCGAACAAAGACTATGACCTAGCATGCTGAGAATTTGTAGCATTCAGAATTGTCAATGAGAGGAAACTGATGGGGGAATACCATGCTCAGAGCCACATTCCACTTTTCCTGCTCATGTTTCATAATTAAGGGTGGCAATTAAGACCAGTTTGTCTTTACATTTTCTTCCCTCCACTTCCTGGATGATCACCTTAAAGGCAAAAGCTCTGCCTCCTATCACTTCCCTAATAGGACAACTTGGAAATGAGAGGGTTTTTTTTAATGTAAGCTAAACATTCCTACTGGCCATTCTGGTTCAGGGATTCTGGGTGAACTAGCAAAATTTCCAAGGTTGCCTAAGGGAAATATGAAGAAACTATGACTCACCAGTTGCATTTCTTATCAGCAGCAAACAATCAGAAGGATGATGGGAACTGTCCATCATTTCTAATATATCTGTCAGTCCTATATAGCACATTGGCAGGGAAGGCTAAAGATCTTGTGAAACTACAATTTCCAGGATTCCAAAGCATTGAGTCATAGCAGTTAAAGTGGGATCAAACTCTGAGGATGGCGGAAATTGTAACCCAGGAGTATCTGGAAGGTTAGCCTTTGCCTACTCCATCACTAACACATCTCCTATCAGATTCCTATAAAACACAAACAAAAGTGAAGGATGATGGGAGCTGTAATCCAGGAATATCTGAGGGTTTATAGATTTATCACCCTTGCCTTAATACTTATTGAAAGTCTGAAGAATGTTTGGCTCTCCAGATGTTGTTGGAGGGCATTAACTCTTGGCAGCATAACCAGTGGTGAGCGTGATGGGCCCTGAGGTATAGAATTGGAAACACTATGCAATACTCCAGCATTTCCTGCCCTGTGTTTGATTCTGTCCCCACTTTGGAGAGGTCTTTTATACATCCCTCTTTTTTTTATCCTTCAGATGGTCCTAACATGCATTTCTGTTCTTTCTAATTCTGGCAGCAAGCAGAGAATTATAATTATTATTATTATAGTTGTTATTTTAGTTTCTGCTTTTCTCCCAAAATTGGAACTCAAGGAAGTTTACAATTTACAATAAGCAGTGTAGAAGAGGTCCCAGGGTGTAGGGTCAACCACTGAGGCTGGATCTATACTGCCCTATATCCCAGGATCTGATCCCAGATTATCTTCTTATCCCAGATTATCTGGCAGTGTAGACTCATATAATTCAATTCAAAGCAGATAATCCAGGATCAGATCTTGACTTATAGGGCAGTGTAGATCCATCCTGAGAAGGCTCTCTCTAGCATCCCGCCAAAATGCTTGTGAGAAGAGGCAGAAACAATCTTCAAAGCCTGTTAAAAAGCTGCAGCTAATTCAAAAAACAGTGTCTGCTGAGAGGACAGGACATTTTTAAAGTACCATATATACTTGAGTATAAGACAAGTTTTTCAGCCTTTTTAGGCTGAAAAAGCCCCCTTGTCTTATACTTGAGTCAAAGTTACTTATTATTAAACTGTGTTATTATTATTATTATTATTATTATTACATTTATTATTTTACTCTTTATTATTATTGGAAGGATACGTAAGCACATTTACATTGAAGGAGGTTAGAATAGAGTTGGACAGTCTTATCTTAAATTACAGTTTTATGTATATATTGAAAAACATTTAACCTACTGATGCCTCAATTAATGTAATTTTATTGGTATCTATTTTTATTTTGAAATGTACCAGTAGCTGCTGCATTTCTCACCCTCAGCTTATACTTGAGTCAATATGTTTTCCCAGTTTTTTGTGGTAAAATTAGGTTCCTTGGCTTATATTTGGGTCGGCTTATACTCGAGTATATATGATAACTGTTACTGGGTGCCCATTCTCACATTCAAAATGTTCATGCATGGAAAGTTTTCCACTGTGCACAACCCAGAGATTCAAATTGTTTTACAAAAGGAAGTCAATAAAGAGTTGCAAGTACATTTACACACAACAATAATCTAGCAATTTTTTTTAAAAAAAAACCCTACCTAATATAAAAAAATTCCTGAATTAAGATGAATAAAATTTTCCCAAAAGGCTTATCAAAATTTAGAAAGTTGTTTAAAACCATAGATGAATTCTTTTTTACTTTTACTTTCCAGCCCCTTGCAGAAGGCTGTGCAAGAGGAGTGGCACTCATGCAGTTCACAAATTAAATTGTATGTGTCCACTTGCTTCCAGACGTTGTCCAAAAGCTAAAGCTGGGTGTCTATTTGGACACAGCTCTTACTTAAAAAAAATGTCTTGAGTGAATGTGAAACTCTGATCTTGGCACAGCTGCTCCAACTGCCTTTTTGTTTCTGGAAACAACTCTCCAAATGCTAAGGTTTGACTGGCCAGGTGGGGGCTTTTAAGCCGAGAACAGTCTGCATTCTTGCTTCTTTTTTGTCCCTCTGTGCTTTTTAGCAGGGTTGCTTGCATCAAATAAACTTTCTGAAATCATCTTGTTTTTTGCCAGGACATGGTGTCCCAGGACAAAAGCCAGACGTAGCTGTTTGCTTAATCTGGCAACTAGTGACCATTATGATCTTGCAAGAAAGAAGAATGGGATTGTGGTTAAGGCATAGACCTGGGTACCTGGGTTTCCAGTTTGTTCCCCTAGCTGATTCTGTGGTTACCAAACCTGTTTCATCCATTTACAGTTATTATTATTAATATTATTAAACAGATGGCTGTATTGTATTGATTATCAGTGTAGCCGTGGTAGGATGTGCATTATATAATCATAAAATACAATACAGTAGCAACACAAGAACGCTCAGTCCGGTAGTAACTGCTCTGCTCCAAAAGACGATACTGTCTTCTTAGGCCCGTAGCAAACTAGCCTCCTGCTGGAGCAAACTGTGCTAGCATGGCCCTGACGTCATGAGACTGCGCCTCTCTCTCCGCCCCTTTCTCCCTGCCAGAGTGGTTTTTCCTTTGCTAGGGCTGCATTGCCAGCATACTCTCTCAGTTGGCTGGATTCAACTGGTAGAGCAGTCTCTCTAGCAATAGAGAGAGGATTAAAGATGGATGACTGTGTGAACGACCAGAAAGTTGAGAAAGAAATTATTGAATTATATAGATGTAAGTAAATTACATGACTAATAGATTCCAAATTAAAAATAAAATAGTATAAATGTTGTATAGTTTTCGGCTGGCCCCTCCAAGCTGAAAACTAGCCATGCTTTGATTGCAGGTGAACTATAAATCCCAGTAACTGCAACTCCCAAATGTCATTCCCCCCCCCCCCCAAACTCCATCGTTGGTGGAGTTCAGAATGCTCTTTGATTGTAGGTGAACTATAAATCCCAGAAACTGCAACTCCCAAATGTCATGGTTTTTCCCCCCCAAGACTCCATCGTTGGTGGGGTTCAGAATGCTCTTTGATTGTAGGTGAACTATAAATCCCAGAAACTGCAACTCCCAAATGTCATAGTTTTTTCCCCCCAAGACTCCATCGTTGGTGGGGTTCAGAATACTCTTTGATTGTAGGTGAGCTATAAATCCCAGAAACTGCAACTCCCAAATGTCATGGTTTTTTTCCCCCAAGACTCCATCGTTGGTGGGGTTCAGAATGCTCTTTGATTGTAGGTGAACTATAAATCCCAGAAACTGCAACTCCCAAATGTCATGGTTTTTTTCCCCCAAGACTCCATCGTTGGTGGGGTTCAGAATGCTCTTTGATTGTAGGTGAACTATAAAACCCAGAAACTGCAATTCCCAAATGTCATGGTTTTTTTCCCCCAAGACTCCATCGTTGGTGGGGTTCAGAATGCTCTTTGATTGTAGGTGAACTATAAATCCCAGAAACTGCAACTCCCAAATGTCATGGTTTTTTTCCCCCAAGACTCCATCGTTGGTGGGGTTCAGAATGCTCTTTGATTGTAGGTGAACTATAAATCCCAGAAACTGCAACTCCCAAATGTCATGGTTCCCCCCCCCCCAAAGATCCATCCCCCCAACTCCATCGTTGGTGGAGTTCAGTATGCTCTTTGATTGTAGGTGAACTATAAATCCTAGCAACTACAACTCCCAAATTACAAAATCAATTACCCCCCCCCCCCCAACACACACTGCATAATCCGTTTTATCTTCACAATCGCCCATTCTTTTCTGATCTGACACCATCCCTACTCAAAGGAAAGAACACAATGACATGGCTTCGCATGGATCGTAGTTTGCTGCTGCTTCATGCAGAATTGTTTCGCTAGCAAAACTGGCTCATAGCCTCGGGGGAAAAAAGGCGGGGCTTTGGAGCCAGCTCTAGCACAAGCTCGCTCTCGCTTCCTGTAGTTTGCTACGGCTCTTAGAATATGTACCTATTAAAAAGGAAGTGTGCTGATTTCTTACACTGTCATTCACACACACACACACACACACATACACTACAGTTAATAGAATGAATATAAGCATTACTAGTGCCATCTAGTGGATCAAGTTGTTGTAGCCCAGCTGCCTGCTAGATTCCTTTTTCACCCAAACACCACACAGACCAACAATAATAATGTTTATTAAGACAAGAGTATCAAATATAAAAAACAGTTTCAAAATAGTGTTCAAAATAAGCAGACTAAGCATCCAATAAAGTACCAGAAAAACTCAGTATGCAAAAGTAGTTTCAAAGCTGCACCCTTGAGCTAGATTTCCAGGAGCTTAACGAAAAGCAATGACCATATTTGAATATGAATTCCAAAGATCACTGAAGGCAAAAGCCCTTAAACTAGAATTATATCCAAAAGCTTGAAAACATGAACATGATCATAATCAAAAAGCTTGATACTTGAACTTGACTATAATCCCAAAGGCTTGAAATTTGAAACAAGATTTGTAATCCAAACAGGAGGCGTGGAATTTAAACAGGAAAACAAGATACAGACCCAAGAACAGAACTCCTAACTCAGAGCTCTCAAGACAGGCACCTTGACACATGAACATTCAACATTGATCTCCTCATCAAACATTGCCTCCAGTTCCTTAAGAATATTTCATCTTGTCCATAACATCACACTTTCTGACACCTGGGTTCCCTTTGTTTGTCTTTTAGCCTCTGAGAACAGTAAATTTGTCTCTGTTTCACACTATCCCTTCTGAGCTATAACCCTCCTTTCTCCTCCACATTCCTTTCAGAGTCAATCTCTGGCCAATTCCCAAGAGAATCACTGCCTTTCCCCCTGGCAACAGATCTACACAAAACATCCCCATTGTCTCAGAAAACACTTTCGCTTTCCCCAAAAGAAACACCAGGCTCAACCAGAAAATCCCCATCCTCATTCTCAGAGGGTTCACAGGCCTCAACGCAGGTATTATATATCTGTTTTAGACAAAATTTTATCAGTGTTCCCTAGTTTAGGGCCTTCAAGACTAGATGGAATACAATGCCCATCACTCAAGCTAATTACCACATGGAAATAGGAGTTGTAGTCTAAAGTCCAGCAATCTAGAGAGTATTTTCCTTGTGTTGCATAACAGTGCATAACCCAAATTTGGAAATGATGCCAATCCAATACAAATAGTGCAAGATTCTTGAAATATCTGCTTTTTTGTATTGTCGAAGGCTTTCATGGCCGGAATCACTCAGTTCTTGTGGGTTTTTTCGGGCTATATGGCCATGTTCTAGAGGCATTTCTCCTGATGTTTCGCCTGCATCTATGGCAGGTTTCCGTTCATTTATCTATCCATCTATATAACTATCTAGTAGCTCTAGAAAATGCTAACAATCACATAACTTTGGCCAAGATCCTATTTGAATCAGGTGGAGTATACACCAAGAACAAAACTGGTTGTGATTGTTGTTGTGTGCCTTCAAGTCATTTCTGACTCGTGACACCTATAAAAACTTCCTCCCCTCTTGTGTGGTCCCAAATGAAATATACCTTTGTACAACTAAATAGGCATCTTGCTGGTAGCCCTGACGCTCTGAAACTTGTTATCTCCTTTTGTTCCTGAAGTTTATGGGGTAAATAGAATCACAGAATCACATAATCATAGAGTTGGAAGAGACCTTGTGGGCCATCCAGTCCAACCCCCTGCCAAGAAGCAGGAAAATCACATTCAAAGCACACCCGACAGATGACCATCCAGCCTATTTACAAGCCTCCAAAGAAAGAGCCTCCACCACACTTCAGGGCAGAGAGTTCCACTGCTGAATAGCTCTCACAGTTAGGAAGTTCTAATAGAAGGAGCCAAAAATCTTAACAGAATATGTATGATTTGAGTTATATACCCCCTGTTGTACACCTGAGGGCAGGGATGTCTAGACACCTCCTCATGCTGGTTTAATCCCAAAATATGTCAGTGTAAATCATTACAAGACTCCATCCATGGCTAATGAAACGTCTTAAGTTTTCAGAAAGGCCCCAAAGCCTTTCATTCTGTGGGAGAAGCAAGAATTCTGTAGCTCTTTCTCCTCTTTTATCAAGCAAAATATAAGACCAAATACAACAAGCTGTTTGAGGGTTTTTTTTTGGGGGGGGGGGGGATAATAAATAAGGGAAATTGGATGGCAATGCCAACAACAATTGTAGTAACATTTATAGTTGGGAAATATTTTATTATCATTAGACTTCACCACATGCAATAAAATAAGCATTTCTACACATTTAAGAAATGGCTACCAAGAAATGGAGCCTATCACATGATGCAAGCTCATACCAAGGGTTCCAGGTATTTCATTATTTTTAAAGTGTGGGTTTTTTTTTCTATGCTTCCTAAGTCAATTGATAACTGACTTCTTTTTCAATTCCCCATATAGAGACAGGTAAAAATGCCCAGTTTAACATGTGATGGGAATTCCCCCTTGCCTGCTTGCAAACATAACAATTATGTCATCATGGAGGGAGAAGCCGAGATGGACAGTTTTGCTTTCCGATTATTCTGTTCTTCTTCTATTACAGTTTTGGAACCAAGGAGAAAGGAAAAGTAATTTATATTTCTTTTAAAATGTAAATTAATTAGACTTACCTTTTGAATTGAGAGCTATCCGTACTTATAAACAGAAATTGTAATACCCAAAGAAAACGAGGGAGGAAACAGTGAAAGGAGAAGGCAAATAGATAATTAGAAAAGAAAGTGGAAAGAGTGAAACTGTGATGGGAGCAGGAATATCATCTCTTTAATTGCAAAATGGCAGGTTGCAAAGCTTAAGGGAAAAACAGTGATGCCAAATACTTTACTTATGCCATGGGATGAAGTCCATTGTTTTTCTCCTTTGCTGTTACTTACTTCTGTGAATTAAAAACTCAAATGTATCCATTTTAAAATGAATTTGATCTACATCTATCTGTTTTTGAGCAATATTAAAAATTCTAACTGGTATATACAGTATAGCAGAAGAAAACCTTTATTTCACAGAGCGCTCCAGTTATAAAAAGGAAAAGAGATGCAAAATGTAAACAGGATAAGCACAAAATACAGAGTCATCTAGGATTGTGCTCGGACAAAAATAAACTCTGAAGAGTATACTGCCCTCTAGTGAAGATTTTTAGAGGAAAGTGTCAAATTTCACTACAGTTTAAATACAAACACATGGAAATCAATAACTGCATTTTGAAACAGTTGGTTATGTAACAAGCATCATCATTCTTATATTTATTTATTTATTTGCTTTATTTCTATACCGCGTTTCTCAACCAAATTAGGTGACTCAATGCGGTCTCAACCAAATTAGGTGACTCAATGCATTCTTCTAGTTCCTCTCCTACCCTTTTCCTTAAATGTCCTTGTAATTTCAATCCTGTGATATTTATGAAATAAATATTGTCTCAGTTTAAATTATTCATGCAAATCAAGTGGGTAGTTGCATTAGTATGGTGATAGTATGTCCTGAGACACCTTTAGGAATAAGTATTTTATTTATCATACACCATTGTGAACTGCATTCCACCATCTGGAAGGTGTGAAGGATATAGTGTCATTTGGTGTTGTGCATTCAGGGTAAACCTTGACCAGTTTTATGTCCCAGCTTTTGGTGGGGGCCTTGATCCATTTTTTTGGGAGCCTCCCGAAATTGGGAGGACAGATATCTGTTTTTGCTCTGGGGTGCTGGAAGAACTATTGATCCATTATGGGGGAGGGCTTCCCAAGTTTTCCTCCCCATCATTTTATGCATTTAAGCTGTTTTACTCTAGAGGAGAGGTGCTCAGCTGCAGGCAGATGTACACTTTAAGGAGGCTTCTTATCTGTTCTACTCTAGAGGAAAGGTGCTTGGCGGCAGGCAGGCACACAATCTTTCTGGGCCTGCACACCACACATGTACTCTTTCCAAGGCAAGGAGGAAAGTTTTGACTTTCTTACTCTAGAGGAGGTGCTTGACTGCAAGTAGGCATGCATACTTTCTGGACTTGCACCCCACACACACGCTTTCCAAAGCAAGGAGGCAAGTTCTGACTTTTTTACTCTAGAGGAGGTGCTCAACTGCAGGTAGGCATGCACGATTTCTGGGTCTGCACATGACACCTGCACTCTTCTCAAGGTAAGGAGGCTGCTCACTAAAAGCAGACGAGATGCCAGGATCAGCTACCGCTTGCTTTCGTGTTGAGCTGGTTTTTGTACTGGGAGGGGGCTTCTGATTACGTGCTCCTGAAGGTAACAAAAGTAACAAAAGAGTGAATGTAATGAAGGAAAATGGATTCACGCACAACCCTAGTATCATTTGAAAAACAAGACTATTTTTATATAAAAGGTCTGCCATTAAAACCATTGATTTGGACCAGGTTAAGTCATGGGTAGAAAGCCAGCGTGGTGTAGTGGTGTAGGTGTTGGGCTATGACTCTGGAGACCAGAGTTCAATTCAATATTTGACCAGGGAAACTCTCTTGGCCATGGGGACCATGAATGGCCCCAGAAAACCCCACCATAGTCGCCTTAGGTCAGAAAATTCCTTGAAGGCCCAACAACAACAAAGTGTAGAGCTGATGAAATCAGTGGGGGAAATTAATTATGATTACATTAAATCCCATTGATTTTAGTGGGTCTTTTAAAGCATGGCGGTCTGAATCTAACCCATTGTTTGACTACTGAGACAAAAGCATTGATGTTGACTCCAACCAAGACAGAAAGAAAACTGCAGTTAAATTGATTTACCAGGAAGTGTCTATTTTAGTGGAGTCAGTGATGATTCCCTTGTCCTCAAAGATACTGCATAAAAGAAAAAGAAGGCACATATGTATAAGATCCATTTACAGCTTCTGGGAGAAAGGTGGAATATAAATCGAATATATACATAAATAATATGCTAGAGCAGAATTCTTTGAGCTTCCCATATCATAGATGACATCGCAATGGATCATACTAAGATGACAGCTCTTCTTTATTTGAACACAGCTTGTGATTTTAGATAAAGAACACTATTGTTTATATTCAGAACACATGTTTGATTTACAGTGTCAGCCTGAGCCCTATTCCAAAGTTCCAGTTGTAGAGCTTGGCAACTTCTTCCACTGACAAGCAGCTCTTATTGTAAGGAGGTTGCTCCTAATTCTTAAGTGGAATCTCTTTCCTGCAGTTTGTATCCATTGCTCTGTGTCCTGATCTCTAGAGCAGTCAAAAAGAAACCTGCCTCCTCCTCAAGGTGACATCCATTCAAATATTTCAACATGGTTCCCATGTCCCCTCTTAAACCTCTTTCTCCAAGCTAAACACGTCCTGCACCCAGCATGTATTAACTCAGCAGCAGGTTCCAGTGAAACATGTTGTTTATGATGATGCCATGTGCTTCAAATTCAACATACGGCAACCCTCTTACAGTGTTTTGTTGGCAAGATTTGTTCTGAGAGGCTTTGTCATTGCCTTTCTCTAAGGCCCCCTCCACACAGCAATTTAACCCAGTATCTGAAGGCAGAAAATCCCACATCTGCTTTGAACTGGATTATCTGAGTCCACACTGCCATATATTCCAGTTCAAAGTAGGTAATGTAGAATTTTCTTCTGCTGTGTGTTTAAGAAACCAAAGACATTTGCTTTTTCACAAGCATTGTCCTTTTTAGCAAGGGAAAACAAGAGAAAAGGCAAACATATTTAATTTTCAGGAGGAAGAAAAGTGAAAACTGTACTTTATAAGATATATGTTTTTGACAATATTCTAAACACATCTTTGGGCTTGGCAAGCGGGTAAAGCATCCTACATGGTTATGTTTGTTGGTTCTTGGTAAATAACTGTTCAGGGATTTGTTTATTTAATATTCCACCTAATAATATGTCTATTAAAGGGAGTTAAGTTATACTGCATGAGGTATAGACTTGTGTATGAATTCAACGTAGGGTAGTAATGCTTATAGTAACCATTAGATGGAGCTCTGTCCTCCAAGATTGCTACAAAAATTCACATGTGGTGGGATGTAGGATGTTTCTGTTGGCATAATATAAGAATTACAAATTCTGTTAATCTATTCCAATTGGCCTGATTAATTCCATTTTGACAATAACTGAGACCTCACCCTTAGCCTATATTATTTTGCTGAGCTTTGCCATTTGCGCTGTGCTAGACAAGGCATGCTTTAACCTAGTGGTCCTCAACCTGTGGGTCCCCAGGTGCTTTGGCTCACAACTCCCAGAAATCCCAGTCAGTTTACCAGCTGTTATGATTTCTGAGAGTTGAAGGCCAAAACAGCTGGGGACCCACAGGTTGAGAACCACTGCACTGAAATATTATGTGCCCAGGGACACCTCTTCTGCTGTTATGGCTACAGTGCCAGACTCCAAGAAAATCTTCACAAAAAAACAAACAACCTCTAATCACATTCTGTACTGGTCCCATAGACCTTAGATAAGAGTGATCATATATGCATGTGATATTGCTAAGGAGTACTTGTCACTTCAGTCCGACCCTTCAATTTCATTCCATTTGTTCTGTTGTGTGGACTTTGCACAATCTGCACTTCCCAAATTGTGTAGTGGCAGAATTCCATTCTGTGTGACAGAGGGCTATGCATTGCCTCCAATAAATATATAAATAAGAACATATTTAAGGGAAATACACATTCCCATAACAACAACAACAACAAATGGAACTCTGAAAATGGAGACAAAGGGCCTGATTCTGGCAGCCCAAGAACAAGCCCAAGAACAAATGTCATCAAAGCCCAAATTAAAAAGTTGAAAACAGATCCCAAGTGGAGACTCTGCAAGAAAACAGATGAAATAATATATCACATCCTCAGCTGCTGCAAGAAGATTGCGCAGACAGACTACAAGCAGAGGCATAATACCATTGCTCAGATGATTCATTGGAATTTGTGCCACAATACCATTTGCCTGTGACAAAGAACTGGTGTGATCACAAGCCTGAAAAACTTACAGATAATGAATATGTCAAACCACTCTGAGACTTCTGAATTCAGACTGACAGAGTTTTCGAGCATAATACTCCTGACCTCACGATTGTGTTAAAAATCCAAGTATGGAACCAAGTATGGACCTCACAACCTCTGAGGGTGCTTGCCATAGATGCAGGCGAAATGTGGCCATACAGCCCCAAAACCTACAATAACCCAGTGATTCCAGTCATGAAAGTCAAGTATGGATCGCTGATGTTGCAATCCCAGGCGACAGCAGGATTGAAGAGAAACAACTGGAAAAGCTGACACGATATGAGGATTTAAAGCTCGAACTGCAAAGGCTCTGGCACAAGACAGTAAAGGTCATCCCAGTGTTCATCAGCACACTGGGTGCAGTGCCTAAAGACCTTGGCCTGTACTTAAACACAATCAGCATTGACAAAATTACCATCTGTCAGCTGCAAAAGGCCACCCTACTGGGATCTGCACGCATTATTCATCGATCCATCACACAGTCCTAGACACTTGGGAAGTGTCCGACGTGTGATCCAATACAACAGCCAGCAGAGTGACCTTGTTTGCTGTGTACTAATCTTTTTGTGTTTCAAATAATATTAATTCTGAATGCATTCAAAATATGATGTAACCAAACTTTGCAAAGTGGAGTAGATAAACATGTAAAAGGAACGTATGCAGCTTAAAAAAATACACAGTTGTATGCACATTTGAAAAAATGCACCCCTATTAAAGATACAGAAAAGAAATCCATATAATCCATATACTTGGCAGATAGAGTCTTGATGCTACTGATAGAATACCCTACTAAAGGAAGCCAATTTTTCTAACCCTCTCCTTCCCCTCATTTTCTCAGTTACACCACCCATAGGCTACCAGTGGGGCACCTATCTCTCAAGAACAGCTTTTCATGGGGCCAGTGGGGTGCATATGGGAAGAGGAACAGGCAAGCATCTGCTTCCCTTAGCAGCAGCCATCTACTGTATTAGACTCCTGTAGAGAACAAGGCCTTCAGAATCACAAGAGGTAGTTTATATCCAACCCATTAGATTTCTAATTATTCATTGTATTCTTCTTAGTTTGTCCTGAGATTTTTAAAAAGTCCCCTTTGGAGGACAACATGGCAGTGACAAATGACATTAAACTATTGCCATTTTCAGCATCTGGCACTTGCAAAGCAATTATAGGACCGGGTTGCTGTAAGTCTTTTGGACTGTATGGCCATGCTCCAAAAGCATTCTCTCCTGACATTTCACCTGCATCTATGGCAGGCATCCTCAGAGGTTGTGAGTCTATAGGACTATTTCTTGTGCTAGCATCAACACATACAATCAATCAAAATTAGAAATTACAAGCAGGGAGTTAATGTTTTCTCAAAATTTGAATCATATGATAGAATTATAGAGCTTGGAAGATTTATTTTTTGGATTGCAGCCAGCTAGGGTGTTTAGGGAATTCTCAACACTGTAGTGTTATGCTTCCTTGAGTGACAAGAAATCCAAGAGTGTGCTATGGAATGAGAAAGCACTAGAGATTTATACCTTTGCTTGCTTGCTTTATTCATTTATTTTATTATGGTTTGTTCTGTATTCATTTTTTATTTATTTTAATGGTTTTATTCCCTAAATGCAAGCAAGTTTCTATTGGCAGCAACCAGAGTTTGAAAACAGGTATCCATTAAACCTACACCCAGTTCCCAGAAACAGCCTCCACAGAGACCTCTCCAAATGCATCCCTGCCCTTTTCAATTTGTTGTCGAGTGTTTCCTTGTCCAGTTATCTTGGGTACTGCCTTCTATAAAATAAAGAAACATTCCCAGTTTATTAAAGAAGAATTCAGGCTCAAACAGATGATATTTTCTGGAAAATAGAGTAATAGACTCATTCCCAGTAATCAAGCTGGCGAAATTCACAGGATGATGTCAAGAAGAAAATTAATTGAGCAAGCGATTGACACATTTGTGAACAGCAGATGGTGCTCTGAGTAACAGAAACTTGATATTTGCCTGGAAATGACTAATCTTTCCATAGTTTGAGAACAAACAAAAGTTTATCTTGGCTGTGAGGTATTGTTTGCGGAAGAGCTAGTGCAGCTCTTCCTGACATGGCCAGGTAAAAAGATGAGACAAGCTGCAATGCCTATATACTGTACAAGCGTTTGCTTTTTGGTAAGATACACCAAACTGTCGTCATAAAAAAGAAATCAGGGAAAGAGCTCCTTTAAGCCATCTGCTCTTTGTTTAGAATCTAGTTTGTTTAGAATCAAATAAGAAGAGATTAGATCAGTGGTTCTCAACCTTCCTAAAGCCACAGCCCCTTAATATAGTTCCTCGTGTTGTGGTGACCCCAACCATAAAATTATTTTAGTATTATTTTATATTTCATAACTAATGTTGCTACTGTTATGAATCGTAATGTAAATATCTGATATGCAGAATATATTTGCATTCACTGGACTAAATTTGGCACAAATACCCGATATGCCCAAATTTGAATACTGGTGAGGTTGTGGGATTGATTTTGTCATTTGGGAGTTGTAGAAACTGGGATTTATAGTTAACCTACAATCAAAGAGCATTCTGTACTCCACCAATGATATAATTGAACCAAACTTGGCACACAGAACTCCCACCACCAACAGAAAATGCTGGAAGGGTTTGGTGGGCATTGGCCTTGAGTTTGTAGTTGTAGTTCACCTACATCAAGAGAGCACTAAGGCTCAAACAATGATGCATCTGGACCAAACTTGGCATGAATACTCAGTATCCCCAATGTGAACACTGGTGGAGTTTGGGGAAAATAGACCTTGACACACTGCCATGCACCGAGCTCGCTTGCTCTCCCCTCCCCACTTGGACTCTCAGAAACAACCCTCCCCTTTGCTGAAAGGTCAACTGAGAGCATTCACCATCTGTTTCTAAAAAGGAAGAGAAGGACAGGTGGAGAGATCTTCAGCCTTCTCTGCCAAAGGGATTCCTAAGACTATCAGAAATATGTTTTTTCTGATGGTCTTTGGTGACCTCCCTGACACTCCCCTCACGACTCCCCCCCAGGGGTCCCAACCCCCAGGTTGAGAAACATTGGATTAGATGGATGCAAAATTGGTGATTAACTGAGTAATAACACACTTTTCTTTATTTCCTCTATATAGCTATAGTGGTAAGCCAACATGGTGTAATGTTTGAGTATTGGCCTATGACTCTGGAGAATCCCCACATAGCCAAGATAACTCATTTGGTGACCTTGGGCAAGTAAGTAACTCATTCGCTGGGTTTTCCTACACCTGTAAATAATTCTGAAGTGATCACTACAGGGTGTTGACATGACATTCAGTAGTTTTTGGTCATTAACATGGAGTACACTGGGTTGAACCAGTTTAGCCTGCACTAAGGAAAGTTGAGGAATGCTCTAGAGTTTCAGCAAAACTCTGCAGCAGCTCTGTAATCTGGGCAGAGTGTGAACAGCACAACCAGCTCTGATGTGAACCGGTCAGCTCTGTGCATGGGCTGACACCACCACCTTCTTTTCACTGCACTTGTCAGTGCATGAAAAGAACCTGGATCAAGTCTATGCCATAATGCTCAAGGAGATGTGTCCACCCATTATGTTGGCTTCACAGGTGTGACTGATGGGGATGAGGGACAGGGCCTTCTCAGTGGTGGCCCCACGGCTGTGGAACTCCCTCTCGAGTGAGATCAGATCGGCCCCCTTCCTCCTGACTTTTAGGAGTCAGCTAAAGACCTGGCTGTAGAACCAAGCGTTCAGCCCATCATAGGAATATTTAAAATTAAAGTTGAAAGTGCAATGACCCAGGACTGTTTACGGACAACGGCTATGTCTTTGTCTGATATGTGATGTTATTTTGTGTGATGTGTTTAATAATATTTAATGTTTTATCAGGAGAGGGTCATTTTTGATGTTTTAGACTATTTTTTCTCGTTGCATTGAATTGTTGGCAGCACTGTGATTCACTCTGAGTCCCTTTTGGGGTTGAGAAGGGCGGTATACAAATACCGAATACACACACACAAACACATATATAAAAGATGCACCCTGACTTAAGTCTTGGAAGGGCCCTAAGACTAGCCCCAGAACTGGTCAATTTTTTCTGTAAACTTCAGCTGCAAAATAACTTGAGTGGGAAGATTAAGCAAACTGCAACATTTTGTTCTGTGATAGTTTTATTGTGCCATCTCATGCAGGCACCCATTTCCCAAAAAAAAAAAAAAGAAAGAAGTGAAATGGTCAATTCCAGCTATGGGGTGTTCATGACATAGCAGAATTGCCATCAACCCTTTTGTTGTGTTATAGGAATGCTTTTGATTGCTAAGCATGGCTAATACTTACCTGGTCCTTTTTTCCACCGAAGTTGTGGCCCTCCAGATGTCTGGGCCTCCAAATCCCAGAAGCCCTAGCTAGTTTGTCTGATAGCCAGGGATTCGTGGAGCTGAAGTCTAAAATACCGGGGGGGGGGGGGGGGGAGGACACGCTTGACACTGCCTAGCTCTTCTTTCTCTCTAACAAACTCTCTTACTCCAAGATCCTCAACTATAATTAAATCTTAACCATGATAGAAGACATAGCTGCATTTTCTTTAACCATAGTGTACCTTAACTAGGTTTAAATCTTGCAGTGGATGGGAATTTTCATTAAGTTTGTTGTAGCCATAACCTTTGAAGAAGTGTTACGACTCTTGGTGAAAGTTCCAGGAGTTTTCACACATGAGAAGACTGGAATAAGAGAAGAAGTGCACAGTTTTAATTATGGCCAATGGTTGCAAATGGTGTATTTGTATTTGAACCAAGATCCAATGAGAACATTTTGCTAGAAGACAAAAAAAGGCAATAGGTGAATGTTTCCACCAGTTATCTTACATCTCTTATATATCTTTGCTATACTTTTTAACTTGGCTCTTTAAATACTGATTATGGAACGTTCCCTTCTTTCTGAGAAAGATTATTTTCTATGTCCTGCATTATAGACTTCTTAGATCTTCAATTGAAGGAGCACTATCCTGGTTCACTACATTTAATGGAAATGACATATGCCAATGCCTTTATTGAGCTTTTATTACTTTATTCCATCAAGTAAAACTCTGGGATCCTTAATAACCCCGCAAATCTTCAGTTCTAAGTGCACTTCCTTATCATGCTGCCCAGGCCTGCATTACTGCATGTTTAACATTCAGAATGTTCTGCTGATAACAGGCATTGTTACATAAAACATTTCAGGGTAAAATGAGAGCAAATCCATTTGTTGCTGGCTACCAATATCACACTAGTAACTCATCTACACCCTGAAGGAAAAATAAAACGGCTTGTAGCTGAGATTCTCCCCTGGATCATTGTTCCTTTTACAGCTCCCACAGACAATGTGAAGTCTTATGTATCTCTACTTTATGCATCAGAGAAAGTAAAATAGAGTAGAGGAAGTTGGCTGTACAGCTGCTCATGCTAAAATAAACCTTTAAAGGTTTTAAAGACGGCACAAGCAGAGCTGGGGAGATGGGACAGCGCTAGTTTTTGGAACAATACCATTAGGTATAGACTTTTTGAGGATCAGGCCAATGCAAACTGGACAGTGAAAAACAAATAAACAATACATTACAAATTAAGTGTTGTCTCAACATACTAGAGTAGTGGTTCCCAACCTTTTTTTGACAAGGGACCACTTTGACCAGGGACCACTCTCCAACATTAGTACCAAAAGAGTTACAAATCAGTTTTTGGTCAACTTTAGATTCGGTTTGGTTATTTGGGATGCTGATTCAGAAAATTCCATGGAATATATCATATCAGCTCTAGTTTCTGATACAGAAGATATGTCATCCAGTAGTTGCCATCTTCTCACCCACAGAAAACCATATTTAGTAATCTAGAACTGATGTGGTCTATCCAATGCAATTTTCTGAATCAGCACCCCAAATAACCCCAAGAAAAGGCCTAAAAACGAAGGCACCAAGGTGCCCCCGTTTCCAGGCACCACGTGGAATGGCTCCGCTCAGGGGGAGGGAGGATGAGGAGTCAGGAGGCTTGTTGTCACACCTTTTGTGGGTAGTTAGCCTCTCCCCTCCTGACATTCCCGTTGCCTCGGCACTATAACAGGGTTTTGTGAAACCAGTTGCTCTCATTCAGTGGTGTAGATGGTAAAGCCGCAAACCATATTTTAGTTCTTTGGGACCACAGGTTGGGAACCACTGTAAAAGAGATTGGCTATAATGCCTGTTGCTAAAGTTAGGGAAGGGTCCTGATCATGGAAGTTGCCCACAGTTCATTGCAGCTCTTGGCTACTGCAGACAGAAGGGAAATGCACTCTTCTTTGTTGTATGTGACTCAAATGAAAAAGAAATGGAATTAAGATGTTTGAAGTCAATTGTACCTACATTTTGACTCAGGATGTTGCATTGATATTGTTGTGCTTGAAACTGTCACCATTGCTGGATGCTATAACATGGTATATTACAATAAAGCCATTGGGGTGTAGTGGTTTGAGTGTTGAGTTATGACTTTGAAGACCTAGGTTCAAATCCCTGCCTAGTCATGGAAAACCACTGATTGACTTTAAGCAAGTTACACTTCTTCCGCCTGAGATGAAGCCAATGGTGACCTCCAATTAATGTTGCGAAGAACATCCCATGATGTATTGCCTTAGGGTAGTGGTTCCCAACCTTTTTTTGACCAAGGACCACTTGACCAGGGACCACTCTCCAACATTACTACCAAAAGGGTTACAAATCGGTTTTTCATCAACTATAGATTCTGCTTGGTAATTTGGGCTGCTGATTCAGAAAATTGCATTGGATAGACCACATCAGCTCTAGGTTCTGATACAAAACACATTCCACTCTGAAGTCGCCATCTGCTTGCCCACAGAAAACCAGATTTAATAAACCTCAGCACTATAAGAAGGTTCTCTGAGACCAGTCACTCTCGTTGCAACTGTGTAGTAACGGTGAGGCCGCAGGCCATATTTTAGTTCTTGCAGACCACTGGTGGTCCATGGAACACAGATTAGGAACTACTGTCTTAGGGTCACCTTAAGTCAGAAATTACTTGAAGGCACACAACAACAATACTATCACCACATTTTCTCCTCTCTGTTTAGCTAACTCTGTCATGGTTTTGTGCACATTTATACCATTTTACATATTATTTTCCAGCTATTTCATTTTAAGAGATCTCACTCTATGTTGTGTTTCTTTACAAATGTTAAGACCACACACTCTGGGCTCTGCTAACACATTATGCTGTATTATGTATTTGCTATGATAAAACAAATATAACTTTTCACATCACATCGCATCACATACACGTGGCTGTTGTCATTACAACATGCCATTAAAATACTTTACTAGACAAAGATCGTTTGGCTTAAATAAAAAAAAAGGTTTGTTATAATTTATTATTTTTAAAGTTTGTCATCATTTATTCTTCTTTAAATTGCATCTGATAAAAGCTTTAATATTTTATAAATACCTGTAAAGAAAATATAATGTTCAGTTTCTTTGAGATAAAACATTTGTATCTTTCATTTTCACAAAACATAGACTGGCACCAGAAAAAGACTAACAAAAATAATTTTAAGTCTATATACAATGCACTCTAGGTTGGAAACATTCAAGCAATACAAGTCGTATCAGATTAATTTAATTAGAGATTTTGTGGGTCCATTAAATTGCATTATAAGCAATGATCTTAAGATCTTAAAGAAAAAACAAATAAGCAAAATCACATATTATAAAGAGTTAGCCTGAATATAGTAATCAGGTACTGGCCATTGATGCAGCAGTTATTAAGGTGTGGAATGATAAAAAGCAATGGATAATTATTCGTTCGACTATTTTCTCAAGAAAGAAGTCTGTATAATTATCTAAGATATTTGTGAGAGTTGAAAGCATTATGTTGTCCATAATATAGCTCCCAGGTTTTCAGACTTTTAGAAGGAAAACATTGCTATTTGCTTTTGTTCCATCACTTCCTCCATTGGTTTAGGCCAATGGTTCTCAACCTATGGGTACCCAAGTGTTTTGGCCTACAACTCCCAGAAATCCCAGCCAGTTTACCAGCAGTTAGAATTTCTGGGAGTGGAAGGCCAAAACATCTGGGGACCCACAGGTTGAAAACCACTGGTTTAGGTAATTTTATCACTGAAATGCTTAGTTCTTTAAAGTTTAAGGCCTAAACGGTGTTGGAAGTGGAGAACATTCAAGTAAAATCATTGTCAAAACCTACCACTATTTTGAAGTGTTAACAGTAGGACAAAAGGAAAACAGATTATTACATCTAAGGGATATCATATTTGGATTCAGAACATATAGCTGGCACTTGGTTTCCCCTGGGATTTGGTTCTAGGATTACCCATGGATACCAAAATCCATGGATGATCACACTCATTATATACAATTGAGCATTTGAATGTTGTCACTTATGTAAAATAGCAAAAATCAAGGATTGTTTGTTGAAATATTTTATTGGGGGGGGGGGGGTATTTTCAAGCTGTGGATAGTTAAATCCATGGATCCAGAGGGCCAACTGTGTAATAATCGTGCATTCTCGTTAGCATAAAGCTTTCTGTCATTACTAGAGGAAATTGGGTGGCTAGAATACAATGGAATTCAGTGCTCGAACTGTATTACAATGAGAGCATTTTCCCGAACAAGGGAATATGAAAACAGAAAGTAAAACAGGAAAAACCCAAAGAAGCAACCATTAGCATGGATTTGGGAACAGCAAAAGTATGTGTGCTTTCCATAATGGCCATGATAGTCATTGTGCACTACCAACTATCCCATGGTTATTGGCACAGCCACATTATTCAAGGTTAGTTGGTACCCATGACATGCACCTGCTTGTCTCCCTGGAAGCAAAAACATAGTGCATTCAATAGGAAATAGTTTATTTTTAGACTGAAGAAGAAATATCAGATATCCTAGTTGGTTTCAGAAAAGGCAAAGGCACTGGGGATCACATTGTGAGAATGGGACTCAACAAAATGAAAAATACAGAAGAAAACCAACCTGCACTTTATAGATTATAGCAAACCCTTGACTGTGTAGATCATTAAAAACTATGGATCATTCTTAAAGAAATGGAGTGTCCTGTTGTGTAACATTTGCTGAGGACAAGAGGCTAATTTTAGAAGACAACATGGAGAAACGAAATGGTTTCCAGTTGGCAAATGGGTCAGGCAAGGCTGCATTTTTTCATCCTATCTATTTAATTTGTAAGCCGAACATATACATAAAATGATTAGATTCAAAGAGAGGAGGCATGAAAATTGGAAGAAAGAATATCAACAATTTGAGAAATGGAAATGACTTGAAGGCACACAACAAGAACAACAACAAAGCCCTATACAGGCAGTTCCCAAGTTATGAACAAGATAGGTTCTGTAGGTTTGTTCTTAAGTTGAATTTGGATGTAAGTCGGAACAGGTGCATTATTTAAAGGTAACTCCAGTCAGAAATATATCTATATATAGCTTTGGATAGCATAATTTTATTATTATTTTATTATTAACACTCCCTGTGGTGTTTCTTTGGCTGTCTGTGAACTCATTCAGAAGATTTCACCACATTTTCTGTTCCTGTGATAATTGGATTTTGAAAAAAAATGGCTTATTATGGAAACAAGGATTGACGATTAAGCTTCAGTGGAGACAGTTTCTCCTCATGATAATAACTCTTTCCAGAGTGAATTTCCCTTCCTATGGGAAGATTTCTCTCACTTCCTGTTCTCTCACCCTCATTCTTAACTATGAACTGTTTGTAAGTCAGATGTTTGTTACTAGGGAACTACCTGTACTGTATTTCACCTGATAACTTTTCTCACCTTGGAGTAAGCCCTGTTGAATTCAGTGGGACTTACTCTGAGTAGTCACACATAGATTACACTGTAGCAAAACATAACAGTATTGTGTGGAAAGAAGATAATTCAGTATTTCTTCTGCAAATGGATGCAGTGCTTCCCAACCTTTGGTCCTCTAGGTGTTTTAGACTTCAGCTCCCACAATTCCTAACACCTGTAAAATGGCTGGGATTTCTGGGAGTTGAAGTTCAAAAGATCTGGAGGACCAAAGGTTGGGAACCACTGTAAAGGCATATGATTGCTAGCTTTGGTGTCCTTTGACCTGAAATAATATCTCCTGAACTCAACAGAAAGAGTATCCCTGATGTGGATTGGGCCTTCAACAAACCATCCTTAGATATTCTTCCTATGCTTCGTGTTGCTAAAGTATGGATTTCCCTTTTGAATTTCCAAAAGTGAAAAAAAACCACCCTTATTTAAATCAGACAATGTGGGGTGTACACTGTTGCATTACGTTTGGGATGGGTCTCACCTGAAATCATGGCTACAATATTTTTCTGGTTTATTAAAAAAAAATATTCCTGTCCTGAATCTCAAATGTTTTCTGAAGATCAAGGTTTTATTTGATTCTTGAAAAACGCTTGTCTACCTTGAAAGGATTGCTGAATGCTTTGAATAAATCAGTGATTATCTCAACATCTAAGAAGCTGCATTTCTTCCTGCTTTTTCTATTCTTTAGGTCATTCATAAATACAATGCAATGAAAGCTGAGTTCATGCAAATTGCCAGAATAAGCAGGACTTAATCTGAAATGAGGAGTGCTATGGAGATGAAGCAGGTGAATATTTCCAACCTAGTGCTTTTTGCTGTATCTTTTTTAATCTTCCTCATTCAAAATATCAACCAAGGCTTGCAGTAGTCGATCATCTCTATGTTTGTATGGTTTAGAATTGTAAAAAAGGTCAACATAGTCACTATACAGAGACTCCTCTGAGTCTTTCAACTGGGAGGCTCGGTTTAGTTTCTCGAGAGCTTGTTGGAAATGTTCATAGGGAATGTTGGTGTTTCCATTAAGTCTCTTCTTTGAGACCTGATTGCTGGCCATCTGGCTCCGAAATGCGTTTTGCAGTAGACGGAGCACTGCATCTGAAAAGGGGTTCTCCTTTGTTTTCCCATTGCTGCTGGTAATTTCTGCCTCCTTGGTTTTTTCCTTCAAGTTCTCCTGTGTAGTGTGTTCCTGAAACATATATGAAACATACATGAAAAATATACATGATGAAGAAGCAAACAATCTACAGACCCACTAAGAAAATCCAACAAATGCTATGTTCAGCAAAGGACAAGAGGGATCTTCTCACCTCTCTCCAGGAGTCTACAATATACTATGCAGGTGTGGACAAGTGTACATAGGGACCCCCAAATGCAGCACCCAAAATGAATAAAGGAACATGAAAGACACTGCAGGCTACTTCAGCCAGAGAAGTCAGCCATAGCAGAGCACCTGATGAACCAACTTGGACACAGCATATTATTTGAGAACACAGAAATGCTGAACCACTCCAACAATTACCATGCCAGGATACACAGAGAAGCCACCGAAATCCACAAGCATGTTGACAATTTCAACAGAAAGGAAGAAACCATGACAATGAACAAAATCTGGCTACCCAGTATTAAAATCATAACTGTAAATAAAGAACAACATTAAAAAAACAGGGGAACTCCAGACAAGAAACAATCAGGGACAGCTAATCACTTCTCAACAAAGGATTCCCCCAGGCAGTAAGAAGCCACACCTTGAAAACTGCTAGGGGGCCAGTTGAAACATTCACACATACCTCCAACAGACAAGAGTTCTTTCTCCCACCCTGAACATTCTACGGATATATAAGCCCCATTTTTCTAGTTTCCAACTGACCTCACAACCTCTGAGGATGCCTGCCATAGATGCAGGTGAAACATCAGGAGAGAATGCTTCTGGAACAGCCCAAACACAGTGTTTCCGGCTATGAAAGCCTTCAACAATACATACATGAAAAAAAAATACACAAGAGTGCTGGATCTCATTTGAAAGAGATCACTAGGAGCCAGGTTTGGCCTACATCATTTTGATGCCCGAGAATAAGAAAAGTCAGGTAAGCTATAAAGCAAAACAATCCCCTTTGATTCTCCACATACTTAAGGAAGAACTGTATATGCATGTGAATAAAAGTGATACCTCTACAAAGTCCGTCATCTTTTCCACTCCTCTCCTATCATTTTGGACAGTGTTGTATGATGTATAAATTCGGGGTTTCTTCATGTGCTCAGGCCGGGTGGACGTGCCATGCAAAATCAATTTCCAGTTCACAATTCGTCCTTCATTTTGCATTCTTCTGGACTGAGAGACAACAACATCAGCATTAGTCTTCTGTAGAATCATGAGAACCTCGTTCAAAATACTCCCTGAGAGATCCATTATATGGAGATTCATCAATGTTCACTGCTATGATCAAGGTTTGGAAAAGCTATTTTGGACTACAATTATCAGAATCCCCTATCTGTGGAATTCTATGAGCTGTAATTTATAAAAACCATTTTTGAAGCTTTGTGTAATAAGCCGGTTCCACTTGTAGACATAATGGCCCCTTCATTAAGTTATAGTTATATGTTTTAATCTCACGTTCATTCCTTACAAGGGAAAAAGAAGAATTTTCCCCAGTCACTTTACAAAGGGGGAGAATGGCCATGAATTAATCCCTTATAACTGAATTCATTCTCTTATGCTTAGTTCCAGCATTTGCTTTACAGGTTTTTACATTTGGATGCAATATGTGTAATAACTTTGAGCAATATAGTGAAAGAAATGATATCCCTAGAACTAGATCAAAATATAGCTTATGTCTTGAGAAGAAAAACTATTGTTGTTGGATGCCTTCAAGTCATTTACAATTTAGGGTGACCTGCAGGTCTCTTCTACACTGTCATATAAAATCCAGATGATCTCCTTTGAAATGGATTATATGGCAGTGTAGATTCTTATAATCTTTATCAAATCAAATAATGTGTATTATCTGCTTTAATAATCTGGATTATATGGCAGTTTAGAAGGGACCTAAGTTACCCTATCATGGGAAAAACTATACTCTGCAACAAAATCCTGTCTTTCAAACAAACAAAAATCCCCAAAAACTAAAACATCAGAGGACATCCCAACTATAAATGTCCTAAAGCTATGGAAAAACAGCATGAAATATAAACACTGTGATATTAGAAAATATTATATTTAACACAGGTCACTTCCACACAGCTGGATAAAATCCCAAATTATCTGCTTTGAACTGGAATATATGGCAGTGTAGAATCAGATAAGCAAGTTCAAAGCAAATATTGTGGGATTTTCTGCCTTAGTATGCTGGGTTGTGTAGGAAGGCCTGCAGTGAAGCCAAATGCAGATGGGTACCATTTCTATTTCTAGCAGCTTGAACTTCTTCTTTTTTTTTTTTTACACAAGGAAAATAGTAGGTTTCATGAATTGGTGTTGTTTTTTTAAGTGTTGGATGCTTGTAAAACTTCACTTTCTTAAATGTATTTAGTTCTAATTGGGAGAAGTAGAAACTATAAGTGAATCTTAACAGCTAAAAACAAGTGGGGTCATCTCAAATCCACTGCTGGCAGCCCACATGACATTTGGAAGTTTCTGCTGAGTATCACGAGTTTTCTTGCTTTGCTCCAACTTTGCCCACCTTTGGACAAAGTCAGGGGATACTAGAGCTTTCTGGAAACTTTGGAGTATCATGAGTCTGCATGACACTCTGAACAACAGGTTCAGGTCTGATTCACAACCTCATCACAAAGGCTGCTGGAATCACTACACATTGTGGCGATTCTGGCAGTGTATGTCAGAGGGAACCCATTGCCCCATGCCCTGCAGCACCCAATTCACCATCGACCACCCAGCCTTTCCTTTGTTCCTGGCAGAATACATGAAGCCTCCTGTGTTGCCACCACGGTTGCATGCTCCACTTCGCCCTCCCTTTAAGCATGGATCTCCGCCGGAAGTAGCTGTGCATCATGTAATGGGAGCCAGTGGGCTTTATGCTTAAAGGGAAGGCAAAGTCGAGCATGCCACTGAATTTACCCCTCTCTGGTGAGATTCGTCTGATCTGTGCCATCAACTTTTGCTTGCATGGGTGATGACTTGTCCTGTATTGCTGCAGCTGCTCCCAGCCAGTCACATAGCTCCATTGAAACTCTTGGCTGTTGTGGACACCTCTCTTGATGTGAGAATTGGATGCCCATGTGACCAACAAGAAGAAGAGAATATCTGGACACCAATATGGTGCTGAAGCAAACTTAATCACATGCACGTTGTTGTAGGTTTTTCGGGCTATATGGCCATGTTCTAGAAGCATTCTCTCCTGAAGTTTTACCTGCATCTATGGCAAGCATCCTCACAACCTCTGAGGATGCCTGCCATAGAGGCAGGTGAAACGTCAGGAGATAATGCTTCCAGAACATGGCCATATAGCTTGAAAAACCTACAACAACCCAGTGATTCTGGCCATAAAAGCCTTCGACAATACATTAACCATATGCAGTTGGCCACCTTTGGACTGGTGCTGGCTTTAGTGGCCAGTGTAGGCTTGACCTATGTCTCCACTTTATTATTACTTTTATCTATATCACTGCTTCTGACATTTTCCTTACTCACCAAATCAACAATTTTTAAAGTCCATGTTCCTGTCGGATCCTCTCCCCAGGTGTGAACTGACATAAAATCCCAGTCTTTAAAACCATTAGGTGACTTGTCCCTTTGCCTTTCAGCCAGTAGGACTGTGTTGGTGCCTGCATTAGAAAAATGGAATGAATGTCTGTCTTAGTATAGCTTATATGTGGAACAAATATGTCTCTTAGCTCTCAGAAATATATCTGTTGTTGCAGATGAAGAAATTGATGACAAATGATAACTGAGGATAAAAGCCCTTTTCTCTGTCTTACCACCCTCACAGGTACATCTGGTGGGAACACTGGGAAGGGCCTTCACAATGGCTGCTCCCAGGCTTTGGAGCTTCATTCCCAGAAAGCTTTAGCACCTTTCTTATTATCATTCCATAGGTAGATAAAGACTTTCTTTTTTGGCAAGCCTTGGAGGATAGATTAGTTAAGAGGGAATATGGACTTGCCGAATAGCATGGATTTTCTATTTGTTGTTTTTCTTTTAATGGTCTATGTTTTTAATAGCTTTGCATTTTTATATAAGTTAATATTTTAAATTTTGCATGCTGTGACTTTTCAATTATGTTCATTTTAATTATTGTTAGCCACCTAGAGTCCTGAACTGGGAATAGTTGGGATATGAACAAAATGCCTGATGATAACTTTGCTCGATAAGCTAAGGTTCACAAAGCAGGGGGAATCCAGACAAGAAATAATCAGGGCCAGCTAACACCTCCAAACAAAGGATTTCCCCCAAGCAGCAATCAGCCAGGCTTTGAAGCTGCAAGGGCATTAAATAGTAATCAAAGTGGTCAATTGCAACATTCACGCTTGCCTCAAGCAGACAAAAGTTCTCTCTCTCATTTGGGACATTCCACAGATATATAAACCCCACTTGCATAGTTTCCAACAGACCTCACAACCTCTGAGGATGCCTGCAATAGAAGTAGCCAGGAGAGAATGCTTCTGGAACACGGCCATACAGCCCAGAAAACTCAGTGATTCTGGCCATTAAAGCCTTTGACGACACATTAGATTCATATTGACTAGAACCTTGTAACCCTGAGAATCCATAACATAGTAAAGAGTACATATATCCAAATAGACTTTTTGTGGATGTTTGGAGAAATGAAGAGCAGAACATGTAATTCACTTCTATCTTCATTAACACTTTTAGTACGAAGTGTGTTCAGGAGAATTTGACGATTTAGTACCTCCAGACCTTAACAGGCATATATACAAAGCAGAGAGATGGGCCAGCCTTGATAGAGAGAGTTGAGGGACAGACAGGTTTTCCATGTAAGCCAAGATTCTGCTATTGATCAGAATGTTAAATATGAGTAAAACACTAAAAGCAAAGAAAGAAACAAAACTGATGGTGATGACCAAAGAGGTACAGTTACTATAGGAATAGAGCAATGGATAGATGATGTCTGATACCTGATGGGGAAGTTAGGGTCACATGAAGATCACCTCTACGGGAATATTCAATTGTGGCTTCAAACTGTACATGTTCCAGAGATTTAATGGCATTTTCTTGACCTTCGCAAGCTGTTGTGGGAATTTCAATGGCAACTTCACCACTAGCTTTTAGCAACCTGGCAACATTATGGGAAATTGAATTATTATTTCCCCCAATTATCTCAAATAGCTCTGCTGCTTTTATTTAACAATTCTGCTATTAACTACAACAGCTGTTGCATGGAGTCATAAAAAATGAGTGAGCACTGAAGAGGGGTTTTGGGGCATTTTTTTCATCAATGCCAGACAATCTTTCCATGCATGTTGGTACTTTGCATCAAAAAGAGAAAGGGCAGTAGGTCATGCAGAAACATATTTGGGCCAATTATGGAAGTCTTGGGCTCTTTCACAATACATCGTTAGAACACTATGAATCCATATCAACTGCCATGACATATTAACAAATGCTGGAATTAGCAATTTAGGGAGAGGTAGTTTGAATTCTCAGCCAGAGAGTTCTAGTGTCTTGCCAAACTACCAGCTGCAGGATGTAACCTCGGCAATTGAAATGGAATTATAGTGCTATAATTGTGTAGTATCAAAGTGGCCCTTTGATAAAGGGTCTGATCACAAAGGCCAGGCGAAGAATCTGTCACCCTGCATGCAGCTTCCTCTCAACAACACACGAGGGAAGTGTCGCCATTCTGCAGAGGATCCATGCTGGCTACATTGGTTGGGGGTAGGACCTCCATCTGAAGTCACACAATGTTGTGTGATGGCCAGAGTGGGGCTCCATCTCCAGATGGTGGAAGCATCATAGGACACTGATTTAGGTGTGTGTGTGATGAGATCGAAAGAGAAAGTACAGTCATTCCTCTACTTTCACTGAGGTTAGGGGTACAATACTCCTACAAAAGTGGAAAAACTACAAGAAAACTATTTTCTAGAAATTTCTAGGTTCTCCTTTTGACTCTGTAGTCAATTTCTCCAAAAATCACACTGGAGGACCTAGAGATTGATATAAAAAACAATTTAATCACATCCACAAAAGTGGAGGGATGACTGTATTCCTTGCTGCCTTCTCACACTGGAACCAAATTATAGACACAGACAAGATTTTTAATAAATATTCTTCACATCTCAACTGTACAAATAGTGGAGCCTCTCCTCTCCAGACAGAGAAGAAATGCCAATGGAAGTTTGAGGCCACTATGATGCAGGAAGCAAGCAGACCTTTGCTCGCTCCCTACACCTTTGAGAGGTATGGAAACCTCACTTAACAGTGCACTATTTTCAGACCTGCCATGGTTTGGAATGCCATCAATAGTACAGTTTTACCCATATGTGTGTTTTTGTCCCTGCAGTGGGAAAATTTACAATCACACACAAAGAAAACTCTGTGAAAAGCATGGAGATCCCAAAGGCTCAGAGGAAGTATTAATTCCTGTATATCCTTGTAGGATATAGCATTGGCAGCAGGCCTCCATGGTTCTGGACATTACCTGCTACTTATCAATGGACTGAATTTGGGTCCATTTGCATACATGGTCCCCAACTTCCCTTTCTTGCTCATTTCATGTGAGAGAATCGCTGGATGAAAGCAATTCATTTTGGGCATTTTTAAAAATGTGCTTAATGAACTGGAGATATAAATAATACCAGTAGGCTTCACTCAGAAACTATCAATGAGACTCTTACCTTGGCTCAAAGCTGCTGTCCCTCACAATGCACTCTTTCTTTTCTGGGATGCCTTTCCAGCTTTTAGGATCTGCCAAATCTACCAATGCTTTAGCATTGAGTAATCCAAATCCAAATCTGCTGTTCACCATCAGCCCAGCCCCATTCTTCTTCCATCCTGGATTGTTGGCCAATGGATCGAATTCAGATGTCCAGACTACCAAATGCTGCATATCCCTCCAGGTTAGATTAGGACTATCACAAACAAAATTCTAGTCAATTTCTAAATATCTCAGTGGTCTTTAGCCACAGTCATTGGGATGAAAAAGTTTCTACACACTAAAACACATTATTTCCAATGGGTGAGGCTCCTCACAGAAATTTAGGTGATCTCGGCAAAATATCACCCAACAAAATATGGTTGTATTCCCACAGCACAACGGGTTCCAACTGTACTCCCTATGGTTCCAGAAATTACTGGAACCCCAGCCATATTTTATGCAAGAAAGATTGCCATCATCAAATGTTTATCTAGGATATATAAAGAAACTCAGTTCCATGGCTGATATAATGGGAAAGGCTATCTATATTCATTTATTATGAGAGTTTATTAGTCATCTTGATTTATGATTGTGTTGTTGCTGCAGTAGATTTAATTAATAATATTCCTATTCCACTCTTCACTTGTTTTCTTAGCATTTTTTCTGGTCGGAAAGAGGAAAACAATCTAGTTGGAAGACCGCTTTTTTCAACCACACACACCACCACCATCTTAATAGATTTACCCAGCTACTGGAGATGATCAACAACCAGAAACTTGCAAGGTACTTAACTGCCAAATAAATATTGCATTTATTGTTTTTGGACTGTACAGTTTGGGGAACTGTTTAAACAGTTCAGGAATCTGTTTAAACATGTATGATGGTATGTATGCTTAAATACAGACAGATATCTGAAGTTCTGGGTTGGGTGATGTTCTCATTTGTATAACAAAGATGACAGAAGAGAAAGAATAGAGTAGTAAAAGGGTTCATGGGAAGAGCAGTCGAGTTCAGTTCCATTTCAGTATTACACATTCTATATCTTCCATATCAACAATGCATCATGTTTCATTTATAATCTACATTTTAAAAATCTGCAGAAAAGTTATTCTTAAATATATGTTTAGCTATATATTTCTATATTAAATGTCTCTATATAGATTGTATATATTTTTGAAATCTCAGATTGATGCTAGTATAAAATGTAACAGACATATGTACATGTGAAACTGACATGAACTGAAAAATATATTCCTTTCCCCTGCTTTTAGTCCCTTTTGAATACATTTTCACACAAAATACACATCTACCTATACATTTTTCATAAAATAAGCATTTCTAGGTGTATTTTTGCTATCTCTTTTCCTCTCTAAATCTACTTTATCTCTTTATTTCATTACTTTTTTTGCATTCTATGAGGGTTGTCTGGAAGGTGAGGTTACAAGGCACGTAGCTCTCGAAGAGAATTTTCGCAAGGGAAGCTGGTATCACTGTTGTGTAGCGGGAAGCCAGCAGAAGCGAACAAGCAGTGACAGTCATCAGTAGTTCATCAACTGGCCCTGTGGTGAAGGTTAGAAATAGGCGTCCTTATGCCATTTCCCACCAACTGCAAAATTTGGACTGTAATATGCTACCTAAATGCTATGGCCATGAACACCGCTACAATTTATCACAAGAAAAATCGTGGCGTCAGTGTTATAGGACAAAAAAGGGGTTCTGCTTGTTCATTTTTTGGAAAGAGGTGAAACAATCAATGCTGCAAGATATTGTGAGACCACAAAGAAACTTTGCAGAGACATCCAAAACAAACGTTGTGGGATGCTGACGGTGGGAGTCTGTCTCCTTCATGACAATGCGCATCCACACACCTCTCATGCAACACAAGAGTTATTAACTTCATTTGGTTGGGATGTTTTAAGCCAACCCTCTCACAGCCCCGATCTTGCACCCAGTGACTATAATCTGTTCAACAAATTAAAGAACACTTGGGTGGAAAACACTTTTCTGATGAGGAGGAGGTGAAAATCGAAGTGATGAACTGGCTGAAAAAGGCAGCTTGAGACTTCTATGACACAGGCATCAAAGAACTTGTCGCACGGATGATCAAATGTATTGAACTGAATGGCGATTATGTGCAAAACTAATGCTATACTGTACCTATGCTATAATCCATGCAAGTTTTATAAAGATATATCCATTCTTTGTATTTTTTTAAAAAAAATCTTGTAACCTCACTTTCCAGATATCCCTCATATTTCTTTGCACTGCATTGAAGACTGTATCTTCTTTTGTCCGTTCCTTATATGCATTTTATTCACATTCTTGTTCACGTTTTGGGCAAAGAATGCCTTGCATTACAAAATTTGGGAAAGGATGCAGTTCAAATAATAACTACATTTGGATTTAGATGTTAGCTCAGGAGCTAGGCATTGGGTCAATTCCTACTTCACTGAGGACCACACAATCCCCAAGAATTTCTAATGAGTGGTATTTATTTATGCAGACTTACTTGGCTTCAAGAGCAAGGGCAAAAATCCCGGCAGCTAAAGGTGCAGAAGCTGAGGTCCCAGTGTGAGTGGAGGTGCATTCATTATGAAGGTCAGCACTTATCTGAAGGCAATAAACACCATGCAGCTGTTAGGCAGTCTGCCAAAGTTTACCATTGGAAAGCATAAACAACAGCCTTTATTTTGTAATGGGTTAAACCTTAGAGTTTTCCTCTTCTTTCTGTTAACATTTTATGGTTGAGAATGGAAAACTCTTTCTTGTGAATCTATATTAAGTATATTTTTGTATCCCAGTGACTCATATTGAAGGAAAATACTCCCACATCAAACAGCTTGTCTGAGTCTGAGACCCCAAGAGTATAAAAATAAGTGTTTTGTAGTAAGATATGAATCTTAAAACATATCATTGGGTTGGGCCAAGGCATTTGAAAATGATTTCTGGCTTTAAAAAAATATGTAGAGGTTAAGAGTGAATGCTCCTTTCCCTCAACAGGAACACAGAACTATAATTTGGAAAATGAAAGAGGTGGATTGTAAGAAAACGAAATAATCTACTTTGATGAAGTACTTAATGTGCCTGCTTTTGCCATTATAATTGCGAGGAATCAGGGCATGGCAGTGTCTGCCATATCTTAGTCACCAGTTCAGAACTATTCCAGATTCCAGGGCTAAAACCTGAAATGTAGGTATGACACCCAGTGATGTTAATGGGCCCTTCTGTTGTGGTCCTTAAGCACTAAGGGGTGCAGGGGTGCATACTGCATTGAGTGATACCATCAAAGGGGGTGACACCAAAATTGTTGTCCATAGAATTTCTGTGCAGTAGGTTACTGTGAGTTTTCCAGGCTGTATGGCCATGTTCCAGAAGCATTCTGTCCTGACGTTTCACCCACAAGTATGGCAGACATCCTCAGAGGTTTTGAGGTCTGTTGGGAACTAGGCAAGGGAGGTTTATATATATGTGGAATGTCCAGGGTGAGAGAAAGAACTCTTGCCTGCTTAAGGCAGGTATAAATGTTGCAATTGGCCACCTTGATTAGCATTTAATAACATTGCAGCTTCAAAGCCTGGTTGCTTCCTGCTTGGGAGAATCCTTTTTTGAGATGTGTTAGCTGGCATTGATTGATTCTTGGCTGGAATTCCCCTGGCCTATAGAGTCCAGTTTTAGTGGTTCAGTTCACCTTGGAGGAGGTGGGGTTTGCAGATTCTTTTTGCACAGTCTGCCAGGGCTTTTATTGTGCTTCTTTTTTTAGTTGGGTAATGGTTGGAGTTTTTATGTAGGTATCTCTGTGTGTAGGTTTTCTGTAAACTGTGTGGCTTAGTTGTTGATTTGGTTTGCAAATGACAGGAACTTCTAGAAATTTTAAAGCTATCAGCCTATTCAATGCTAAGCAAGGTGGCCAATTGCAACATTCACACCTTTTTTAAAAAACAAACAAACACAAGAGTTCTTTCTCCCACCCTGGACATTCCACAGATATACAAACCCCATTTGCCTAGTTTCCAACAGACCTCACCGCCTTTGAGGATGCCTGCCATAGATGTGGGTGAAAATCAGGAAAGAATGCTTCTGGAACATGGTCATAAAGCCCAGAAAACTCACAGCAACCCAGTGATTCTGGCCATGAAAGCCTTCAACAACTTCTGTGCAATGTTTCAGAAGAAATGTATTTTTGAAATATAAAAATAACCTTGGCATCATGTCCAGTCAGGCAAACTTCCCTTCTTATTTCTCTCCCACATGCAGGTTTTTGGTGACCATCAAAATCGTGCAGGTTTCTTCCTCCACTCCCAATACCTGTTCTTTAAATTCTTAATAACCACCTCAGTTCTTTTAGTGTGGTACCTTCTTTCCTTCAACCCAAGCCACCAGATTTTTCTAGCACAAGAAAACATTTCTGAGGATTTTTTATGGGCAGGTTTGAGAAGAGATTCATGGGGGTGACACTATGAGTTACCGCAGTGGATGACACCAACCCCAGTGACGCCACTACATTAAACATGATAAATTAAACTTTAACCACAGAGGTACAGAGTATGCCATTCTCATTTAAAAAAACAAACACTTTATCTAACAAATGAACAAACAAAACTCAAGAATGTGGTATGACCCTGCGTTCACTCCCCCTTCCTACAAGGTCTGAAGAAGAAGAAGATGGCCCGGAGATCTTGAACTCCTAGGGCCCTTCCACACAGCCCTATATCCCAGAATATCAAGGCAGAAAATCCCACATTATCTGAGTGTGGACTCAGATAATCCAGTTCAAAGCAGAGATTGTGGGATTTTCTGCCTTGGTATTCTGGGATATAGGGATGTGTGGAAGGGCCCCTAGACATCATATGCATTTTAACATTGATGAAAGGCTTGATAACTCATCCACAAAGGTGATTTACTGCAAAGAGTGGTCTTTCTCATCAATTACACTTGTTAATTTTACCGCCATCTGTTTTTAAAATTAATTTCAGTGTTAGCACCGCAGGAGTGGTGTGGTTGCCAATGTCATGTTGTCACACCTCAAGCTGATTTAACAAGAGTTCAGAAATGAGAGGTCACTAGGATCTGGTATTCCCAGTGGTCATGCTGACTTGGGATTATGGAAACCATAGTTCTAAACTGAGGATCTGGAGATTTATCATTTTGCTGCTTTCCTACACTGGTGTCTCCCTTCTTCCTGGGTGAATGATAGCAATAGCAATTCACCAAAATATAGCCAAGGTGAATCACTCCAGAATGCTACCACTTGAGCGTTCGCAAGCACACTTGACACAAAATAAAGCAACAAACAATACTTCACCTATCATTATTCACTCAGCTGGGAAGCATGTAAGTCAGAGCAAAAGGGAGGGAGCATTGCAGAGTGTGAATAAGAGCTGTAATAGGAAATCCTGCCCTCAGATTTGTAACACTGCTTTTCTTTAACCCTGAGAGCTAATGACAGGTTTCCAAAGATAGTGCAATCTTTGTGGAGGGCATTTCTTAGCTTGGGTTTTTTTTTCCTGAGAGATTATTGTCTGACAATACTTCCATCTGGAAATCACAGTATTTACTTAGTATACTAAAGAGCTCTCTCTCCAATTTTACAGAGCAGAAAGGGGGCAATTAATTACTCTTAAACATTGGCAAGCTTTATGAAAAAGCAGTCTAATTTATTTTTAAAATATGGCTTTTATTTTGAATAGGATCTTGCTGTTATTGCCTGGATTGCATACTGCTAAAGAAAGATACTGTAATAACACGTTGAACATTTCTGAGAAACCCACAATGAATTATTTCAAATCAGAAACAGCTTATGACATACAGTAGCATTACCACTGTTGATTCATTTTATCATCATTCCCATAATGAGTGATTCACAGGTCCAAGTCATCCTATGGGTTTTCAGTGGAGACTAGAACCTTGATGCATCGATTTGTATTGAATCCAAGCCCATTCTAGTAATTGCTGTCCCACACCGCATTTAATCTGGTCACCAGGTCATGGTTTTGTTTGTGTGAATCAGGCATCAGAGAGTACATGAATAATGTAAGGGGAATTATAATAAAACAGTAGAGCATCATTGTTATGCTTCTGTAACCATTTCTAATTGGGTTATTATAGCTTCTGTATTTTGTTTAAGCACATAATTGTAGAGGAAATGCTATCATGGCAATCTTAAATGAATCCATATGATGGCTACAAGTTGATCTTTGATTAGAAAAGCTCCAGAAAACATGCCAATTTTCTTCCTCAACACTAAAAGCCAATAAATTATGTTCTACCACCATACCAGGGGTGATCCAGTTTTTCAGGGTGGTAAAAGGTAAAGGTAAAGGTTTTCTCCTGACATTAAGTCCAGTCATGTCCAACTCTGAGTGGGGTGCTCATCTCAATTTCTAAGCCAAAGAGCCAGCGTTGTCCGTAGACACCTCCAAGGTCATGTGGCCAGCATGACTGCATGGAGCGCTGTTACCTTCCCACTGTAGTGGTACCATGGCATCAAATTTCAGAGAATGTCCTTTCAAACACAGAGTATGGTCCCATATCCACAGGGTATGGGACCAAAGATCATCACCTATCTCCAAATACATGAAACCATGGACAATGGCAAATCCTTTATTTTGACTATACATGGGGTGGAGGCATCCCATAGAATTGCACTGGGGGACCTAGAGAAGCCCACAAACACTTCTGTGGGGGAAAACTATTTTTGGAGTGTGGACAAATGAAACTGTGGACATTGAATCCATGGAGAAGGCTGTGCTACAGTATCATTTTTAATTCCCGGGGGGGGGGGAGCATGGGGGTAAAAGTAGGGAACGTTTATTTTGATCAAATGAAATGGGAGTGGGTGAATAATAGAATGGGATTTTTCAGAAGAAATATAGTCTGTGTCTAAGGTTCCATAGTTAATGAATCAGAGACGGGAAAAATTACATTTGAGGATACAATTCCCAGAATTTCCCAACCAATATGACCACTGATCATGGCAATTCTGGGGTTGTAGTTCTCAAAACTTTGAAAAGAAGTAGGCACATTAAAACATTAGCACTGGTTAGTCAATTTCCCCCTTCAAGAATTGTTAAATGAGATCAAAACAACTTACAATTTTCTGGTCAGTATAATCCCCGCTGCTGTATGCTGTGGCCAGTGTTGAAGAACACTTCTCTGCATACCATGGAGAAAGGCCTTGCTGCGAAGCACTGCTGATGGAGATGGTGTAGATGCTATCTGTATAGCCATCACAGTCACAGTTATCTCCTTGTCGGCCACCATTCCCAGAAGCCCAGACAAAAATAGAGCCTTTCCCTTTTCGCCCCTGTAAGGAATGAAAAAAGGAGTATGATTAATACAAGGATGGAAGCATCATGGAAGAACAACCCAACAGAGATTATTGCTCCATCTCACATGCATAAGGTCCAAACAACCATTCTTAGTGTTTTGGATTTTCTAATACAGAATACGGAACAGTTACATTGTGCATGAAAAACCCCAGAATCGCCTCACTCAACATGGCTCATGGATATGTTGGCTGAGGGAGTCTGAGTGCTGTAGTCCTAAAATGTAACATGTTCATATTTTGATCAGAGTTTTTCTACACCAGTAAAACAACTGATGCACACCCTGAATCCAGCACTTGCAATCTTAATGACACACGGCAACTTTTGGTACATAAAAAACAATGGATTCCCAAAATCGCAAACAACACAAACCCACTACAAGCCGTAGTACATAAATCACAGAGGTAACTTTTGCAGCTTATATAATACAATATTAAACGTGCATCCAGCAGCATTGAGTGATATACAAGGAACAAAAAACTGTTATTTATACAGTGATTTTACACCAGTCACAAAAGTAGAGTATTTTGTGACTGGTGTAAAGCAGACTTCTCCTAAGGGCATGATATCCCTTATGTTCTGTAAAGATACTGTTGAGTGGAGCTTCGAGTCTCTTGTAAGAGGATATCAACGTAGAGGATTTGCAGACCAGTTTTGACTGTCTTAAGTCTCCCTCAGGTGGAAACAATATGAAGAGTACAATGAAGTGGACATTGCCTTTAACCTAACATCACTCCACACTAAGCAAAGTCAGGGGATACTCATGATGTCACAAGTATTGTCCAGCAGGAGCCAGCTAGAATACCAAAATGCCAAGGCTTTCTTAGGCAGATGATTAAAAGACTACATGTTTCCAGCAAAAAAAAAAAAGAAAAAGAAAGACTCCCTGGGACCCAAGAGAACCCCCAAATATACATGTTGTTGAGGAATAACAACCTGGAAAAGCCCATGGAATGAACAGGCTGCAAAAAAACAACAATTACAATTATGTGAAGAATATCTAATGTGCATGTATGTGTCTGTGCGTTTTCCATTATATGCCAAACATTTTATAAATCAGCAGGGAATAATTGTTGTAAGATTTCATCATGTGGTGACTATTTACTTTTAAAAGAATAATTAAGATTATGCTTTTTAAAAGGCTGTACATTGCCTCACATCCACCACTGGGAGAAAGACAATATACGTATGCACAAATAAAATTTAATAAAACAAAACATATATCCAACCCAATTTTACCACTTTGTTTGCTTTGTTTTTCTTTTTTCTGCTTGAGCTATCCTAATTGGTCCATTGAATAATATGAGTCAATAATATGCAGAAAAACAAAGTGTAACAAATAAAGATGGAATTCCAGGTACATTTAAAACACACAACTTAAAAAAATAGAAATTCATTTCATTTTTATTTGTTTTGTTATAATATTGCTGATGAATTAACCATGTATGATTCACTGGAAATGCATTTGTATTTTAAGTGTTCTATGTTTGGCTGCAGGCGTTTACTTTCCTTGGGAAGAACCAGGAAAATCTATAAACTCTGGTTTCCTGTAAGTTCAAAATTCATCGCCCTCTATAATTGGTGTCAATGGCTAGTTTGCACCCATTGCCTCTGCAGTCCTTAGTGGAAGATGAGTTAGAGAAGTGGTTGCCAGATATTTTTTGACCAGGGTCTACTTGGCCAGGGACCACTTCGGCCAGGGACCACTTTGACCAGTGACCATTCTCCAACGTTAGTACCAAAAGGGTTATGAATCAGTTTATGGTCAACTTTAGATTCAGTTTGGTTATTTGGAGTTCTGATTCAGACAATTGCATTGGATAGACCACATCAGTTCTAGCTTCTGATACAGAACATATGCCATCCAGTAGTCGCCATCTGCTCACCTACAGAAAACCATATTTAATAATCTAGAGCGAATGTGGTAGTAGTAATCTTTTGTGGGTAGTCAGCCTCTCCCCTCCTGACATCCCCGTTGCCTTGGCACTATAAGAGGTTTTGCAAGACCAGTTGCTCTTGTTACCATGTGGTTTCAAGGCAACTGTGCTGTAATGGTGAGGCTGTAAACCATATTTTCGTTCTTGCGGACCACTGGTGGTCAATGGACCACAGATTGGGAATCACTGATCTGGAGGCCTCGATAAAAATACAAACATCTGCAAGATACTGAAAGAGCAGCAAGAAAATAAAAGTGGTGGATGGATCTTTTAGCAGACAATGCTTACTGAAGGAAATACATGCAAAAATATTTTTAAAAAGAGGTTTGATTAATGTAGCGCTCAATATAACGAACAACGTGATTCACTGTTATTTCTCCTTGAATGAATTTCCAAATGAAGAATGAATTAATATCTCCAGAAAGGAACATAGGACTTTATGTTCTCACTGCCAAGAAGATGCATGGTGTTGTTTGATATCTGTAGCATTTGGATGAAAGTTAGGAAGAAAGGCTCTCTCCACAAACTGCTGCAAAAGCCTGGGTCCTGAAACTCAGCCTTGTCCAAAGAAATGGCATCCACTGGGGGACAGATATAAATTAACTCTTGTGTGTTGCTGCTGTGTGTACTTAAGTTATTTTCAATTTATGGTAATACTACCATGGGGTTTTCATGGCAAGATTTGTTCAGAGGTCAAGAGGCAGAACACCGTCCGGGAGCCGGTCATCGTCTGAGCGGAAACTACGGCCACCTCCTCCTGGTGCTGTTGGGACCGAGGAAGTGGCAGCAAAAGGGGGGGAAGACTGGGAGCCCCCCCCCCTTGCACTGCATTGCACACCATGAGTTAGAGAAGTGGTTGCCAGATATTTTTTGACCAGGGTTTACTTGGCCAGGGACCACTTCGGCCAGGGACCACTTTGACCAGTGACCATTCTCCAACATTAGTACCAAAAGTCTGGAGTTGTCTGGAGTTGCCTTTGTCTGGAGTTGAAAAAACAAGATTTCTCCAAGATCATCCAGTTTATCCAAGAACACCCAGCTGGGTACTAACAAGGCAAGCACACTACTAACAAGGCTAAGCATGGATTTGATCCTTGGTCTTCTAAAGTCTAGTTTAGGCGTGGGCAAGCTTCGGCCCTCCAGGTGTTTTGAACTTCAACTTGTTTTGGAGTTGAAATCCAAAACATCTGGAGGGCCGAATTTTGCACATGCACGATCTAGTTCAACCCAAGATTGGTATACCAATCTGCTTTGCATGTCCTTAATAAAAATAATTGTCCCAATTTTTACAGATTTATTGTTTAATCTGTTTTAATTAAGATTTCAGTAGTTTATTGCTGAATTTATTTTAGCCCCTTATCAAAAATGGAAAGAAAGGACATTAACTTAATTAAATAAATATGTTTTGAATAGGTAAGCAGCTTATGGCACCTTTGTACCTGGCCCATGGCCTCTCTTCTTTAACTCTGTACAAGTGAAAAAACAAATCGTCTTTGTGTTAAATGGGAACATTTCCCTACAGCAGTAGTGACCAAAATGCAGCCCTGCAGCCATATGTACCCCCAAGCTGTTTCTGAGGTTCCCCAAGTCACCCAGACTGGCTTTTGCTAGAAATTGGGTGAACTGGCTCTACACACACTGTGATTCCATTGTAATTGCCATGGCAACATTAAGGGGAGTTATGGTATTTGCAGTTTAGTGATGTGTCTATCCTCTTTGGTTTTCTTTACAGAAACAGTTATTAGCTTGCATTTACTAAATGTATGTATAATGCAGGAACTTTAATGGTAATAAGCCTAATAGCTTACATGAGCCATATCCTGAGTAGTGGTCCTAAGCAGGCCTCAACTTTGTCCAACTCATCTGTCCTATGGGAATAATCCTAGCATCTTTGATCATTCATTTGTAAGGGCAACTGAAAATATAAGTGAAGTGCTTTGAGAACTTGAAATACAATTGCTACAGTTCTAAACTGCCTTGCAGCCATTTAGCTTTGTGTACTTTTGGTGATGGATCACTTCTATAACTATGCTAATGTTCTTGTTGCAACCTTAAATAGAGCAAGCTGCTCCTTCATCTATAACAATCTAGTTCTAGGGAACCAATCCCATGGATCAGTTAAGGCATTGGTACAGAGGAGCATTTCCATTGGCATCAAAATTCAGTGCTGGGAAAAGTTACTTCTTTGATTGCCAGAGTCTCTCCACTAAGAGGTCCGTTGCAAATACACAAAGATATCTCATGATGAGAAGCTAGCTGTCTATTATTTTCTATAAGTTCTAAAATGTATTGGTTCTCATTACTTCATCAAATGCAGAGAGATATCTCAGACAACCATTAGCCATCAAAGTGGTATCTTCATAATTTATGTCGTCTATGGAATACAAAAGCAATATGTATTTTTATATTGTCTTTTATAATTACAAGCACATAATTTTTCAATTTTGTTTTCCTGGATGGTTTATTTTTCTTGTAAAGAGCTTCTGCATTACAACTTTGTTTATATTGGTCTGTCTGTACCTACCTTCAATAACTTAGATTGCTCTCAGGTCTTATATAATAGTTTAATGACACATTTGTTGTTGAGCCCTTTGAAAGTAATAATCCTACACCTGTAGGACCAAAGGTTGGGAACCACTGGACTAGAGCAAGGATAGGAAACCTCATTTCTTTCAAATGTTTTTGACCATTTAAAACCCAGCTAGCACAGTCACTGGTCAAGAATTATGGAAGTTGTTTCTCTCAAAGCAGGTCTCCCTGTAGCTTAATATAGAGGTATGAAAGGAAGCAATGATTGAACATTTTTCTTTTTAAATCCATGAATCCCAAACTCTGGTTCGTAGGTATTGATAGATCTCAACATCTAGAAGTCGTAGCAAGCATGGCCAGTGGCTTCTGGATGATGTAGTTTAACCACATTTGGGAATCCAAGTTGAAAACTACTGGTTTCTTTAAAATGCATATTGATTACTCAGAAAGCTCTTTTCCAATCTTGTTAGGAATGCTCAGTGATGTTTTTTTATTCAAGTCAGTCAGAAGATTCAAGAAACATTCCCAGTGTAGGAGTAACTCGTACCGTACTATGGATCCACTAGTTATAATTCATGCTCTTAAAGTGGGCTCTTTCCCTCTGGTTTTCTGCCTACCAAATATGTTTGAGCTGAGCTAGTGGTATCTGGGCCATCCCTGTCAGTTGGGAATGGAATTCACTCTAGGTTTTAACCAAAGATTTAAATTAGTTCTTCAGGGTACTAAACCCTACAGTCAAATAGGTTCAGCATCTTGGATAGTTCCTTTAAATCTAGACAAAGCTTGGGAAATCCCCCACTAACATGGAAGTCACCAATTGCCACAGAGTTGGACACAACTTCCATAACAGCCAGCTGATGGAGCTAGAGAAAGGAGAGTTGTAGCTCAGCATGCTTGATATACACAAGGTTTAATATTCATAGGTAACTGTAAAGTGTCAGGCAAAGATACATTACCATTCATCTTTGACAGTTCTTTGGTAAAATTCTTATCGTCATTGTTGATTTTTGTGGATTTAAATAAAAGAAAGTGTTTGTATTCTACTGTTCTCCGGCATTTCCAAGGCTTTTTGATTCCATGTCCAAAAGCCTTCTATGCCAATTCACAGAGCCTTTTAGCTAAGTATACGGAACTAAGCAGCAGAGCAAGCTTGTTTTCTGCTGCCCTGGAAAGTAGGACGTGGAACAATGGCTTCAAACTACAAGAAAGGAGATTCCATCTGAACATTTGGAAGAACTGACTGTGAGAGCTGTTCAGCAGCAGAACTCTCTGCCCCGGAGTGTGGTGGAGGCTCCTTCTTTGGAGGCTTTTAAACAGAGGCTGGATAGCCATCTGTCGGGGGTGCTTTGAATGCAATTTTCCTGCTTCTTGGCAGGGGGTTGGACTAGATGGCCCATGAGGTCTCTTCCGACTCTATGATTGTATGATTTAGGCTCTTAGCTGTTATTAGAATTTATCTCCCATTAGCTGTAGCCAGTATGGCCCAAGGGGAGGGATGGTGGGAGATGGAGCCCAATACTATCTGAAATGCCAAGCAAATTTCTTCTTCATTGTTTTAGGTTGGTCAATTACTTCCTTGAAGGAAAAGATTTCATCTTTTGAAATGCTGAAACCAAAGCCTATTTGTCACTGCTAATGTCACATCCTCTAAATATATGTAAAGCCCAAAACACTATAATTCTTCCCTCCCTGACGAAATGGCTGGTATGGCAGTGCTATGTGTGGATGCGTCATAAAATGTTGCCAATGAAAAGCTGCTTGGTGTGCCTATAGAAGTCCACAGAGGAGGTGCTTCCCAACATTTATTCCCCTTCCCTTAATTAGAATTAAACTGAATTATTCACAGGCTTATGCAATAATGCTCTGTATCTTGGCTTGCAAAGAAAGGTAAGTGCAATATTCACGAAGAAGAAAATGTGCATGAATATTTTATAGGCGCTCTCTGCATAAAACCTCATTAATATTCAAAGTAAAACAAGCGGTTCTTGTATGGAAGGAGGAAAACTGAAAAAAGCAAGAAAAGAGATTTGGGACTAAATAATGCTTAAAAAGATGAAGGAACGTCCATCAGCAAGACACTAAGCTCTAACTTCTAAACATTTTGAGATATTTCCCTTTGACTTATCTCTGAAGCTTCTTTCATGTTTCTAAAAGAAATAATCCATCTAAAATAACAGCCCAGCAAAGAATACAGATTTCCTTGGATCAAGGAAAAGATTCATATTTTCCTGTTCCCCAGCCTTTGAAAGGCTGCAAAGTAACACTCTGAAAAGATCTCACCTTTTTAATTCCATATTCAAAAGCCTTCTGTGCCAATCTACCTGGCCCTTCGACAGTTTTCCCGTCATCATTTGGACCCCAGCTGGCACTATAAATGTCCACGTGATCTGGGCTGAAACCGATTGAACTGGCTTCTATGGCATCAGTGACTATTCCGTCCAGCATTCTTATGCCTTCGTGGAGAGATGGGAGGGAGGAAGAAAGCAATAATTATTTCGTGCTGTCACTATATTAGCAACACAAAGTGTTGCATGTTGCCATGTAAACAGAAGTGCATTGCCCTTTAGAATAAGCAGCCTGGAAAATACAGGAGGCAGAGAAATCAATATTCCAACATATTCATTTAATGTCCTTCCCTTCTGAGACCCAGGATGGCATGGGGCTTGCTCTCTCTACCCTGAGATGCAATTGCTTCATTTGGCAAAAACATAAAGGGGAATAGCTACATCAGATTGGAAACTAACAGCTTGCAAACACTCATTAACACAGAATAATTTAAAATGTGAGAGTCGTCAGCACAGATGTCGGCAGCTGTCCCATTTCCATTCATTTTTACAGGGTCTGTCCCCTTTAGCACTACATCACATCCTTCTCAGGATTCTCCACTGAGAATGTGTGTTTGACAGAGACAAACACACAGACAGAAATGACTCTGCTTGCAATACTGGCATGCAACTCAAATGAAAGATAAATAAAGTAAACACAGATCGTTTGGAAATTTGTCTGGCACAGTAGAAATGTAGGATGGATTTTTTTTTACTTTGCAGGCTTTATTATTCTTGATGAGATTTTGGAGCTACATGTCAATCATTCTAGTATTTTTAAAAAAATGCAGAGCTAGAAAACTTCCTCCTGGTCTTCTTCCACCACCTTCAATTACCAACTTCCCAAAACTTCAGCTGTTATCAATAATAGCCTGGAGATTCTGGGAGTTGTAATCCAAAATTCTCACTATTCTAACTTCTCATACCCCCCCCCCCCCAAATCAATTTTCTTTTATTCAATCAGATATAATCAATTAATAGTTATACACTGTAAACAATGGGTTCCTTTCAGGGTTGGTTATTATTTGGCTATATTTTTTTATTTCTTTACTTTTAAAAATCGACATTGCACTGCTTTCTAATAGAATTGGAACACAACATTCTGAAAACTGTTGATATTTAAGGATGACTGTGTTCTGGTTCTCATATTTATTCAGCAAATCCAAAATCCGCATGTTTTCATTGTCAAGATGCAAATCAGTCAAAATTTCCTCTCCCATTCCTGGATTGCAGTGGTTACTAGGCTGTGTAGCAGAGCAATGTCCTGGTCACTTCATGCAATGTCATGACATTAAGAATTTGCTATGTTGGGAAATTACACCTCACTTCAGCAATCAGATTTGCTCCCTATGGGAAGGAAGCAACTACATTCATTTGTTTTAGAAACACATTCCAATCTATTAGAATCTTCGAAGAAATCACAACAGCAATCCAGTCCATTATGTGGAGCCATGACATGAAATTGCCACAAAAGCTTTCGGTAACATTCTCTCCCTTTCTGCCTAAGTTTGACACCACTTGCCATTAGGCTTATGCACGGATTCGGAATGGTTGGTTCCCTTTGGCCAATCCAGCTTGTTTGGCTTGACTGGATGGCCATAAGGGTAAGGGCTCACCCGTCACATTTTTTTGTCCATAATGGGACCACATGGCAGCCGATCATGGATCCTCCTCTCATGTGGGTTTTCCTTGTGAGCCCTGCCTGTTGGGCCAATCTGAATAAAAGAAATCCATGATGTGTCTTATGCATTGCTTCCTTAAACCCAGACATCCTTGAAAGGAAGAAAGAAAAGGGTCCCAGGAAGAATTTTTCCTTAACCCTGTTGCTAAAACCCAGACTCCCTTGAAGGAAAAGAAGGAAAGAGTCCCTGGAAGGGTGCTTTCTTAACCCCATTGCTCAAACCTAGACTCCCTTGAAAGAAAGAAAAGAAGAGATCCCGGAAATGGAAAGGAGAACTTTGTAAGTTCCCATTGCCGGCAATTGGCCGGATCTTCCCGGATCTTTTGGCTACCAAGCCAAAAACAGATATTTCCATTAGCCAATTTTTGGGAAGATCACGAAAAACAGGTATGGGTTTCCAACGAAATTCAGATGCCAAAACTGAATCACCTTCTAGCCAAATTGCACAAATGTACTTGCCATGACTCACTGCAATGGAGCCCTGGGGTTTATAGTTTGGTGAAACATCAGCAGAGAAGCCTAAAGTCCTACACAGAAAGCTACAGAATCACAGCTCCTTTTGTTCCATATCATTGAAGCCTGGCAGGTAAAGTAGTATTAAACTGCATTTATTCTACAGTGTAGATACACCCTTTGTTCAGTACCCCTTTAATCCTTATATAGAGAAAATGTTTTACTAAAACCAAATATTAAATCAATTTTTTACCTCCAACTTTGGAATTGTATGCCACTCCAACTCCACATTTTAAGTTGTTTGCTTGCATGGCAATCTCTCCTGCACACCGTGTCCCATGCCTGCAACAAAACCACCAATTCCAAACAGATTATACACAAATAGGAAAGATCACAAGTTAGTCTATTATATATGATAAGGATTCCATGATTATGCTCTGCTTCCTGAAAATTTGATATTTAAAACATTTTTTGGTCTCATAGCTTTTTGATTGTTTACATAAAGCACAATAATTTTTTTTTTAAAATGCCAGGATTATTCATTCAAATCTATCAAACTCAAATGGAGTCAACAGGGATTAGATCAGGCTTGGGCAAACTTTGGCCCTCCAGATGTTTTGGACTTCAACTCCCAAAATTCCTAACAACCTCGGGCCCCTTCCTTTCGTCCCTCAGCCGCTTAAGCGTCTGAGGGGTGAAAGCAAGGGTCCTGAGGCTATTAGGAATTGTGGGAGTTGAAGTCCAAAACACCTGGAGGGCTGAAGTTTGCCCAAACTTGGATTAGACCTTACTGTCAGCATAGAACATAGAGATGTTGTAATTAAATATAATAGTAAGTTAGATTTTATAAAGAAAAAAAACCTGATTTTCTAAACTATGAAATACTACTTTTTAAAGTAATGCTTATGATATCACAGATTTAAATGCATAGCTCATTTTTATTACTACTGCAGATTAAGTGCTAAAATATTTTCATTGATGTGTTCTATGATCCCTCACCTTCACTACATAAAAGGATGGCTCCCTCGTGAAAAGCGGCTTTCTTTAGCAGTTTTATATGTAATATAAAATACAGTTTTGTATGTAATAGAGCAGTTGAATGCTTCCAATCTGAATTCCTTTTTCATATTAATGATGAATAGATTTGAAGTAGAGACCACAGATTTTAAAAGTAGAGCCAATGGTCTCCCATTGCCTATAAATGCTGCTGCTTACAGAGTGCTAAATTTTCAAAAGCCTGGAAACATTTATCCTTTGAAAATCTTCTACTTTGATGCTATTATTTGTGTTGTGACAGCAGCTGTACAATGAATTACACATCATTTTGTCCAATAGGGACTGGTGAACCCTGTTGAAAGTTTTTTTATTGTGCCATTACAAACAATGACAACTTTATTGGTTTGTAGGGGCTATTTGGTCAATATTCTACTTTAGAAATGAATAATTAATTTCTGCCTTCTTGGGCCCAATTTGCAGAAGAGCTATTAAAGCCTATATGACTGTTTGACTGGATAGGCTACAGAAAGGGAATTGACTATCTCCATTTCACAAGGACTAGATTGGTTCTCAATCTAGTGGCGCAGCTGGCTGGGTGTCAGCTGCATTAAGATCACTAGTGACCGAAAGGTCATGAGTTCGAAGACAGCCCAGGTCAGAGTGAGCTTCCGGCCAATTTGTGTAGCTTGTTGTCGACCTTTGCAACCTGAAAGACAGTTGGATCTGTCAAGTAGGAAATTTAGGTACCACCTATGTGCAGGGAGGCTAATTTAACAAATGTATGAGGCCATAAAAAATCTCCAGCAAAAGCATACGGGGAATGTGGAAAGTACTTCATCAGTGTCACAGATGGACGGTGAAGCGACAGCTCCCCTGGTGGCCAGAAAATTGTAATGTTAAATAGCCTTTCACCGTCTGTCTATATGTGTTGTGTACTATGGCATTGAATGTTTGCCATGTATGTGTACATTGTAATCCGCCCTGAGTCCCCTGCGGGATGAGAAGGGCGGAATAAAAATACTGTAAATAAATAAATAAATATTGGCCTCACCAAAAAAAAAAAAGATATATTGAACATACGTCAGATTAATAGAGCCATCTTATTCCTCGGGCATATGTCTCCTCTATGTTCAATGAGCATATTGCCCTTTCACACTAGACATTTATAAGACTATGAATCTATTTTGACTGCCATGGCAACATCCTATGGATACTAATGGTTTGGAATTTAGAGCCAAAGAGTTCTAATGCGTCACTGAACTACAAAAGCCCAAGATTCCACAACATGTAGTCATGGCAGTTAAAGTGGAATCATACTGCTCTCATTGTGCAGTGTGGAAGGATTCCAAGTAAGTGTTCATAAAATTGTATCCTTTAGCTCCTTGAATAGTGATTTCCTCTTTCCAGCAAATGTATTCTGAGATGACTCAGGCTCTCTACTGAGAATTCTGTGGGCTATACCAAATCCCCTGCCTGCTGAACCACACCTTGAAAATCACAATAGAACAAAACTGCTATACAGTTGTGGTGCAGATATCTCGATAGTGATTTTTTAAATACAAAACCAGAATCATATAGCTGTACAATACTGAAAAATCGCTTTCTTGGTTCTTTCCTCCAGGTTTAAGGTCAATATATATCTATCTGGGGTTGGTAGGGGAATAAGCGGGCCCTCAAGTACGCCGGCCCCAGACCATGTAAGGCCTTAAAGGTTAATACCAGCATCTTGAAAGTAATCCGGTACTCAATCGGTAGCCAGTGCAGCTGTTGGAGAATTGGGGTGATACAACACCTCGCTGGCACCCCGGCAAGAAGACGAGCCGACGCATTTTGCACCAGCTTCAGTTTCCGGATCACTAACAAGGAAGGCCAATGTAGAGGCCATTACAGTAGTCAAGCCTTGAGATGTCCATCACCTGGATCACCGTAGCCAGGTCGTTCCTAGATAGGTAGGGAGCCAGTCGCCTAGCCTGATGTAGATGGAAAAATTCAGATCTGCTCACAGCAGAGACTTGGGCCTCCACTGTGAACAGTGAGTCCAATAAGACACCAAGACTCTTTACAGAAGACGATGGACGTAGTGTCTCGCCATCCAGAGTAGGCAGCTGGATCTCCCTCCCACCCAGACGGCCCAGCCAAAGGATCTCCATCTTCGCTGGATTCACACTCAACCTGCTTGCATGCAACCATCCAGTAACGGCCTCAAGGCACTGATGGAAATTTTCGGGTACAGAGTCTGGCCGGCCCTCCATCCTCAGAATGAGCTGAGTGTCATCAGCGTACTGGTGGCACTCAAGCCCAAAGCTTCGCACCAGATGTTAAACAACAGAGGAGAGAGGATAGCTCCCTGCGGGACCCCGCATATTAGCGGAGACCTCTTGGAAACCCTCCCTCCCCTCACCACACGCTGTCCCCGATTCTGGAGGAAGCAGGACACCCACTTAAGGGGTATCCCCCTAACCCCAGTCATGGCTAGGTGGTGGGTCAGTAGATAATCATTGTATTAGTTTCATAGTCACTTATTACACTGCTCAGAGTTACTGGTCAAAAGCTTGGTTTCACAACCATGTTTTTCATTTTTTCCTGAAGGTCAGGAGGGAGGAGGCCAATCTTATTTCACTGGAGAGGGAGTTCCATAGATGAGGTGCCACCACTGAGAAGGCCCTGGCTTTAGTCCCCATTAAACGTACCTGCGAAGGAGGTGAAACCAAGAGCAGGGCCTCCCCCAACGATCTTAACTTCCGAAGTGATATAGCTCATTGGACAATTTCCCCCCTGAATCTCTATGCCAACATGCTCATAAACTGGGAAGCTTGGAGATTTGCAGACATCTTAACAATCCTAACATTTGGGATATCCAGAAATGTAGCTTTCTGAAGATTTGCCATCACTGACATCTGGAAACCACCAGCCACCAATAGGGATGGAAGGAATTTTGTAATTCCTCATTGCCAGATTGAAGATGGGTTCCTTACAGGAAGGAAACTCCATCAGGAAGAAGAGAACAGAGAGAAATTTGTAAAGTTCCTTCTTGATATTCAGTATCTAACAATGTTTAGCAAGAATTATTTTGCAAAGAAAACCACTTTGTGGTTGTTTTGCATGAAAAAATGTTTCTATGAAGAAAATGGGCTCCCCCTGCAGTAAATACTGCTTTCTGTGTTTGAACATGCACATACACACACACACACACACCACACATGTTTTTGTCCACAGAATAAGTACCATGCAGCATGTTGGGATGGCTAAACATGCAAGGATGACATAGTCATTGGTATCAGAAGTTCATTGGGTTGATCTTTACTCACTTGTTTTCATTTGTTGGATCATATCTAGGAAAGGGATCCTCATCATTGTCATTGAAATCATAACTTGCCTCTGGATCCTTGAATGAGACAAAGAAAAGAAAAAGAGGAAATTGGATAAAAATATATTCCAAATCGAAATGTTGAAGTAATGGAGTAGCACATAATGTAAGAACATTAGAAGAGCACAGCAAAAAGCAATTCTCGTTGGCATCCTGTGTCCACATTAAGCCCTCATAATTGCCTACAGGAAGCCCATGAAAAGGAAATGAATACAGTAGACTTTGATCCTAGAGTTAATCGGTAAGTATTGTAATTAGCCACCATTTATAAACGTATCCTTCATGAATGTATTTATATTAATTATAATATACATTGCTAATAGCTTGCATTAATCCCCCCTAGAAACAACACACTTTTCTAAAAAATCTAAAATGTTTAAACACATACAGTATGGTTCTCTATCTCAGAGATTCAATATCCGTGGTTCCATTTATCCACACTCCAAAAAATATTTCCCCCAGAAGTGTATACTGGTCACTCTAGTTCCTCCAGTCTAATGTATGTCCAAGCATCCCGCTGAATAGCACTGGAGGCCCAAGAGAAGCCCACACATGGAAGTGTTCGTTGGTTTCCCTAGTTCCTCCAGTGCTGTTCGATGGTATGATTCTCCCTCAAGTATCAACAAAATATAGAAGTCAATATTATCCAGGTTTTCAGATGTCCACTGAGTTTATACTCATGTTTAAAGTCTCTTAATGATGAGAGCATCATGGGCTTATCTCATATTTATCCTCACTATATCCCAGACAAGTAGATGATGCTGATGGATAGTAACTTGAATGCCATTGAGAGATACTGCTGAACAAGCCCTGGAAATCAATGGTCGGTGATCACTGCTGTTAAAGTATTAAACTCACATAGTTAGAATAAATATCTGTGTGATTCCACTCCAAACCATCATCAAGCACTGTTATGACAACCCCTTTGCCAGTAATCCCCTTTTGCCACACTGGAAGAACATGGAGATCCAATTTGGGCAGAGATTGAGTCATTCTTGTGTCTTGCTAGGAAAAAAGAAAAGAGAATACATTTTTTTTATTCACACAACCAACTTGCAGTTTTTCAAGTTGCTCCTGACACGAAAAAAAAAGCTCATCAAATCGCCTCTCTATTTTAAAAGTTTTGGAAAACTCTAGTAGAGATCCAGGAGACCACTACAAAAGAATGGGACAGAAGTGACAACCAAGAAATCTCAATAAAACCCAGCTATGTCACAAGAGGTCACACTTTTAGACCAGTCCAGAAAAATCATAAGAGTGAATATTTTCCATCTCAAAACCTGAATACGCTTTCCAAAAGTTCTTGTATAATATAATGTTCATTTTTACTATAGGAAACTAGCATCATTTATTAAGAGTTGTAAAACCTTATAATAATTCCATGTAATTTTAGTGTATTCCATGTACAATTTTGGAAACAATGCTGAAATAGCATTTCTTATGACTTTTAAATTTGGTAAGGTAAAGGTAAAGGTTTCCCCTGACATTAAGTCTAGCCGTGTCTGACTCTGAGAAGTGGTGCTCATCTCCTTTTCTAAGCCGAAGAGTCGGCATTGTCCATAGACATCTCAGTAGATACCTCCAGTATGACTGCATGGAGTGCCGTTACCTTCCTGCAGAAGTGGTACCTATTGATCTACTCAGATTTGCATGTTTTCAAAGTGCTAGGTTTGCAGAAGCTGAGTCTAACAGCAGGATTTGAACCCCCAATCTTTTGGTCAGCAAGTTCAGCAGCTCAGTGGTTTAACCCACTGCGTCGCCAGGGGGCTATTAAAATTTGGTATGTAAATGAAAATTCTTACCAGATACCATTGTTGATTCCACATCGGGTCATTGAAAAGATTTTCTGCTGAGCCTTTGAATACTGAACGTTTACTTCGTTTTTTTCCATACTGCTGTTCTGCCCAAGAAACCTGAAAAAGAAGTGTCTGAAGTAAGCACGGAAACAAACCAAACAGTGTGCTTATTTTAGTTATTATGCCCAAATCTTATTTATTACATTGACCTTTGTCATGCTACGTCTGTCATGTCTGATAATGCTGACTGCATCAATAGGAACTTCAGTCCAAAACATCCAGAAGGACCCAAGGGGGGAGGCTGCTCTAGAGGACGAGCAATTTAGGGCTACTCATTGAATTTAACTACTGAGGTGTGTCTCATGCATTGCTGAGATAAATGTATGTACCTTTAACCTGTCTTTAATTGGCCATAGAGAAATTATATTTTCTGCAGAAGAGGACTCATTTAAATAGGTACTTTTTTTTAAACTTCTCTTTCCTTCATTTTTAGAGTGTCAGCTTAGTATTTAGCATTTGAACAAGAAAACGATTGTTATTCACAGGCCATATGTTCCTTCACATGACAGCACCAAGCATCTGACAGCAGACTATTCACATTATGAAAACTGTTACTACTAGGTCATAACTAATAATAGAACAAGCACATAAAAGACAGTGGGGTTGCACGCCTATTAATTTAATATGCTAGTTTATGGATATATTTGACACATCCTGTTTAAGGGCAAAATGTTTTATATTGCTGGATTATTTTTGTGACTTGGTGTTTGTTTTTACTTTGGAAAATGAAAGCACTTCCTAAAACTCTGGATCTTTTAACTAAAAGTGTAAATGTTAATTTTTAAAAAGGGCAAGGTTTGCCATTCAAACATGTCAGGAAATATGGTGCTTCTGACCTACTAGAGATATAGATTATTTTTATTTATTATTATTATTTGTACATATCACCTCCAGAATAATATCTTCCTCAAAGAGCTTACAAGAGTACTTATGTCTTTAAAAAGTAGTGGTTGCATAGGGAGGCTAGGGAGAAAAGATGAGATCAGGCCTGACAATATTCCCTCCTGAGGTTAATAGCAGAAGAGGTTAAAACATTCACCATCCCCGCACCCTTTGATCTCCTCATTGCAGTGATCAGTGATGCTGGCTGGAGTGAGGCTGGCTGGAGTGATGAGGCAATTGGAGAAGCGAGTGGGGTGCAGAAGGGGGTGGCACAATGAGTTAAACCATTGAACTGTTGAATATGCTGACCTAAAGGTTGGCGGTTTGAAGCCGTGGGTCAGGGTGAGCTCCTGCTTTTAGCCCTAGCTCCTGCCAATCTAGCAGTTTGAAAACATGCTAATGGGAGTAGATCGATAAGTACCACTTTGGCAGGAAGATAATAAAGGCTCTCATGCAGCCATGTCAACAACACAACCAGGTGGTAACTATGGACAACAGACTTGGAAATGGAACAAGAGTACCTCCTCATGGCCAGAGTTGAGCATCACCTCCAGAAAACCAGAGATGAAAGGGGAAGCATTTGCCTTTGTTCTGTGTACTTGTATGTCATTGTTATTCCACTGTATTAAGCCATTGAATGTTTGCCTATCTGTGTATGTTGTAATCTGCTCTGAGTGCTCCCAGGGAGATAAAGCAGAATATAAATAAAGTGTATCAGTATTATTATTATACTTCTTCTCTTTCTTCTCCCTCATGTGTCACTCTGGCACTCCCCAGATAACCTCCCTCCAGGTAATAAGCAACAGATATGAATCAGGTTGTACCCACTGGTCTCTGCAACAAGGAAAACAATGACAGGACAATCAGGGCAGACATCTGGACTCTATCCCGCCTCTACAGTGGTGTAGGGGAGGTGGTGGTCCAAACCATCCCAGGGTGGATCCAACATTCACCTCTCTGAACTGGCTCTAGGACAAGTGATCACCATAGATCCATCTATAGGACAATGTTCAAACCACAGCAAACAACCGGGCTCTCAAAGGCATATCTACTTCTATCATCATCAACATCATCATCATCATCATCATTGGCTATCACTGAAGGCCGAGTATGATTGTCTTCCGGATAAGGGAAGAAAATCCCAGGGGAATTCATATAATTTGATGCTATTTTCTCAAATTGAATTCAGTTGAAATTCAAGTCGAAACCATCTGTTCTTCTCTTCTTCCAGCTATGATTAAACAGGGAGCTAAAACCTTACCATAAGATATCTATTCATACTTCTCTGCAGGAAACATATGTTCTGATTTATATTCTGATATATGTTTTTATATTAGCAGTACTGTAATTCTATTTTCAAAGATCATAGCCAGAGCCAAAGACCCATCCTTATTTTAGCAGGCATCTAAAGTCAAAATTCTTTAATATCATGCTCCACACATATTGTGTAAAAGTATATTAAATTTTAACTAAAATGCACTAAATATACCAAAAAAGTAGAGGACGGAGCCCTCATGTATATCAGTTCATTATTCTGATAAATGCTAGGTGTCAGCAGTTATCTATAATTTTGGGATGCACATTTTACTTCATACATGTCCAAGATATTTTAAGCATAGTGGTTCTCTGTTGAAAATTTAATGTGTATTATTAATTTATTTGTTGTCATACTGAAATGACTATCAATTAATATTTTTTTCCAATTGCATTTTTGTCTTTATATAACCAATTATCAGCTGTGACAATGTTTTCTTTTCATATCCATACTTTTTTTGCCATTTGAAGTAGGCTCATGATGAGTTAGTCTTTAGTCTTCCAAAACAGGGGCTATTGTTCAAGTGGAGAGAATTGCAGAAATGTTTGTTAACTTTCACATTTCCAAATTACAGCTCATTCTGTTAAGTACTAATTTGAATAATAAATGTCATCTGCAAGCAAGTGGAATCTTATCTTTTAAATGTCACTGACAACATTTTTAAAATGCCGAATTGTTTCTTGATATAAATTTCAAGTAATTATTTCATGTTAGGGGATTTTATCAGAGATCCTACATCATCTCAGTGTAGCAGAAATATCCTCTGGAAGCATTATGCTATGCTAACAATACACAATATTTTTACTGAATATACATCATATAAAAAATGTTTAACGTACATAGCTGTGGCCTCATTGCACAATTATTAATGCCTAGTGAAATGGATGCACTGCTCCAGATGCATTATTGTGTACCTGCATAGCTTCACAACAAAACCTAACCCCTGATCACCAACTGGGTGGATATATTCATACCTCTTTGTCCAAAAAAACCATAGCAAGACCTATGACTGAATATATAATCAACAGGATTCTGGTCATTGTATCTAATTTCAGATCCAAGATATATTACGATTTAGTAAGATATAGTAAGATTTCTGATTTCAAGTCTTAAGAAACGGGTTCCTTAAAAAAACAACAGACACTTTGAAATGAATGAGACTTGTTAGTCATAGCTAACATGAGTCTTGTTTCTTTCAAAAATCTGCTCCATATGGGGTTAATATTGGATTTTGTCCAGGATACTAATGAGATTTCTTTTATCCAAGAGTCATGAAAAACCAAGATACTCACAGTCAGGCCTGTAGCGAGGGGGTGGTTTTAGGGGTTCAACCTCCCCCCCGAAATGTTTCAGATTTTTTTAAAAAACCTGGTTTAATCATGAATTTTAACTGGTTAACCAAATCCCCATGCTAAGTCTATGAGATGCAAAAAATTAAGAGTCCCTCCAGAACTGTAAGCATTATGTCAAGCAAATATCGACAATTTATTCACATTGTCATTACTTGCAGCAATAGCCGATGTAGTGAAGCAACCAAGTTGGGGTGTGTGTGTTGAATGCTCTCATTAAGGAGGCCAGACTTGGTGGAGGTGGTTGACAGGGGTGGAGCTGCAGGCTATGGAAGGTTGCTCTGCCCTCTGCTGTGCTCTTTGCTTCAGCGTGAGCTAGGAGGCAGGTTTCAACCCTACCCCCCCCCCCCAAATTTCAACCCTCCCCGAAATTTTCAACCCCCCCCCAAATTTTCAACCCCCCCCCCAATTGTCAACCCTCCCCGAAATTTTTTTCTGGCTACGGCCCTGCTCACAGTTTAAATACAAACCAGTTAATGATACAAGAATCAATGTGATATTGGATATCATAAAGTAAGGTGGAGGAATGTCATCTATTTGAAAGCATCCTCTGGAATGTGTTGTATGCCTTCAAAACATTTCTGACATGATGAAATATCACAGGATTTTCTTGGCAAGATTTACTCAGCTGAACTTTTTTTGCCTTCCCCTAAGACAGTGGTTCCCAACCTTTTTTTGATCAAGGACTACTTGACCAGGAATAACTCTCTAACATTAGTACCAAAAGGGTTACGAATCAGTTTTTGTTCAGTTTTAGATTTGGTTTGTTTATTTGGCGTGTTGATTAAGAAAATTGCATTGGATAGACCACATCAGCTCTAGTTTCTGATACAGAACATATGCCACCCAGTAGTCACCATTTGCTCACCCACAGAAAATCATATTTAATAATCTAGAGCTGATGTGGTAGTAGTAATCTTTTGTGGGTAGCCAGCCTCTACCTTCCTGACGTCCCCATTGCCTCCGCACTATAAGAGGGTTTTGCGAGAACAGTCACTCTTTTTCCCATGTTGTTTCGAGGCAGCAGTGTAGTAATGGTGAGGCCACGGACCATGTTTTCATTCTTGAGGACCACTAGTGGTCCACAGACCATAGGCTGGGGACCACTGTCCTAAGAGACTGTGACTTGTGCAATGTCACCCAATGGATTTCCACAGCTGAATGGAGATTTGAATCTGGAACTCCTAGTATACTATTAAAGCTTCCAGCATTTCTCACCAATGGCTTCACTGGCTAGAACAGTTTGGAGTTGCAGTCCAACATTTGCTTCCAATAGCTCTATAATAAAATATTTGCTACTTATATACCACTATTCCAATAAAATATTCCAGTGTGGACTAGGATTGGGAAGATTCAAATCCGTCCATGTTACGAAGCATTTACTGCATTTTGTTGACCGCCGTTCTCAGCCCTAGGGCGACTCACGTTCTCAGCCCTAGGGCGAAGCACACTGGGTAATTCTGGGTCAGTTATCACCATTTACCATTCAACTAGGATATGAGTTCCATATATAGCTTGAGTGCCTCAAGCAAAGGTAGAATATAAATGTATTTTAAAAATCCAGGCTAAAGAAATTCTTCCCTCAAACACAATGTTTAATATGACGGAGGACTGAACAATATTCATATGTGACATGTGAATCAGCCATTGAGTGGGATGGCACACAGTACAAGTAAGTCCTTCTGTGCTCACTGGATTTCTTCCCTTAGAAATGTGGGCTGGAATCCTGAATAGTCATAACATGAATAGACTTAAGTTTAAGGGAATTCAGCAACGTGACTGATACATATTGATACTTATACACAGGAGTCCCCTTGCTCATTGATCCTGACTAGGAAGTGTTGATATGCATGACAACATCCTTGTCCCATTATGCATTGTTGCAATTCACTGACAGGACTCCTCTATTAAATAGTTACTAGCTGTGCCCTGCCACGCGTTGCTGTGGCCTATAGTAAAACTTATCAAAGTTGAGGTAGATATCTGGACTATTATGAACGAGAGGTCCCTACCTATTCCTTCCCCCTTTTCCTCCCCCTTTCTCTCCTTTCTTCCTTCTCTACCTCTTTCTTTCTTTCGCTACTTGGTTTCATCCTTCTCTCTTTCCTTCATTCCCTCCCCCTTTCTTCCTTTGCCTTTCTTCCCTCCCTGTTTGGTTCCTTCTTTCTCTTTGTATTTCCTTTTATTTCACCACCATCATAACAATAACAATAATGCAATGCATTGCCTCTGGGACCTGACACCTCTCCCATTCCCCCTAAAAGGGTCTCATAGGAACAATACCATAATAATAATAATAATAATAATAATAATAATAGAAATAACAACCTTTACCCGCCACGTGTTGCTGTGGCCAATCTTCCCTCTTTCTCTCCTTCTTTCCCTCCCTCCCTCCCTCCCTCCCTCCTTCCTTCCCATCTTTCCTTCTCCTCTTCTTTCTCTACCTCTTTCCTTCCTTCCCCCTTTTTCTTTCTTTTCTGCTGTCTCTCTTTTCTTTCCTTCCATCTTTCCTTTTCTTTCCTTTTCTTCTTCCTTCTTTCTCTAACTTTCCTTCCTTCCTCCTTTTTCTTTACCTCCCTTTCTCTTCCTTCTTTCCTTCCTTCCTGTCTTTCCTAGATTTTGACAGAGCGGGAAGGGGCGGGGTGGGGTTTGGAGGGGGCGTGAAGTAAAAGGAGGTAAGATTGGGGTGGGGGAGTGATGGAGTGTGGGGTTGTGTGTGTGTGTGCGGCGGCGGGGGGAGTGGGGTTGCGTGTGTGCGTGCGGCGGCGGGGGGAGTGATGGAGTGTGGGGTTGCGTGTGTGTGTGCGGCGGCGGGGGAGTGGGGTTGCGTATGTGCGTGCGGCAGCGGGGGAAGTGATGGAGTGTGGGGTTGCGTGTGTATGTGCGGCGGCGGTGGGAGTGGGGTTGCGTGTGTGTGTGCGGCGGCGGGGGGAGTGATGGAGTGTGGGGTTGTGTGTGTGTGTGCGGCAGGGGTGTGTGTGTGTGCGGGAAGCGGCATGGCGGGGCTTGGAGTGGGCATGGTTTCCGCAGAGGGAACGTTGGCCGGAAGGGCATGTGCGCGCGCCAGGGAACTTGTGGCTGGGCGCCAATGCGCATGCTCAGTTGTTTTGCCGTTTTGTGAGTGTGTTGTTGTGTTGTTTTTCATTTTGAGTAGATATGTTTGTACCTTGTGAGTTGTGTTATGGGCATGGGAATTTTGGTTAAGTTTCGTTGGGGTTTTTTTGAGTTTTGTTTTTTTTGCCATTTTGAGTGTGTTGTTGTGTTGTTTTTCATTTTGAGTAATATGTTTGTACCTTGTGGGTTGTGTTATGAGCATGGGAATTTTGGTTAAGTTTCGTTGGTTTTTTTTAGAATTTTATCCTTTTGCCGTTTTGTGAGTGTGTTGTTGTGTTGTTTTTCATTTTGAGTAGATATGTTTGTACCTTGTGGGTTGTGTTATGGGCATGGGAATTTTGGTTAAGTTTCGTTGGGGGGTTTTTGAGTTTTGTTTCCTCGTTGGATGCCCCTAACAAATTTATATATATAGATGTATACATAAAGTTATATAACATGCACCATGATAGAAGATTTTGGCCATGATTAGTGCTACAGACTATGGATAGTGCAATGATAATACTTACTCGATGGTCATCCGACAGCCTTTTTGTGAGGAGAATAGCGCTTCTTCGAGATCTTCTTGTATGGCTTTGATGTCTGAACAGATAATGATTTTCAAGTGATCCAATCTGTAAAGCACAGGAAGATTCCAAAAATATTTTCTATAGTGAACTACAGCCAACAGCAACTGACAATCAGAATTTCCTTGAAATGTGTTAAACTGAAGGGCATTGAGTTTTGCAAGGTGACATGCTTTTGAATTTTTTTAAAAAATGGGAGCATAAGGCCTGTGGGACTTAAATTTAGCATCACCAATATTTTCAAACACTCTGTATTCCCAATAAAAATGAAAGCAATTGCTAAAAAACACTGTTTTCATATACCAAACAGGAATGTCTATTTACATGAGAGATATGATAATAATAATAAGATCTCACACTATTATGCATGACGTGAAGACGTGGCTGTGGAGTCAGGCCTTCAATGAATGAGACAACACCATAGGACCCTGGATGGAAGTTGAGGTAGATCCATCTTAATAGGACGACTGACCACTGTAGTTTTATATATAGTGTTTTTAAAGTTGTTTTTGTAATTGTGATATATGATATTTTAATGAGTGTATATGTTTTTATGGCTGGAAACCGGGCTGAGTCCCTCAATGAGGTTGAGAAGCTCGGTATAGAAAACTGTGAAATAATAATAATAATAATAATAATAATAATAATAATAATAATAAATGTGTGAAAATTATATTGACGATCCATATTTTTAGAGCACAGCATTATTTTGCCCCTTTTATAAAATGAAGCTTGGACACATTATACTCCATTTACTCGCTCTTCTTCCTCTTCATGCAATCCTATGAATGCTTGCTCAAAAGTAAGTCTCACTAATTTCCATGGGACATACTCCTTATCAAGGGTAAATTGTACCCTTCTCCTTTCTGCCTATCTCTTTGCATATTCTTCACTCATATATGTTTTATTTAGCTATCTAGTTGTTGAGTTTATATTCTTTTTCCAAATGATGAGATGCAAAGTGGCTCATAATAATATCATGGAATAAAATAATACAGTTCAGATTACAAAACAAGATAAGCAACTCCCACCATTACTAACAGCCGCAGGCCACTTAAGCAGCTGAGTGGGGAAAGGAAAGGGCCTGAGACTGTTAGGAATTCTGGGAGTTGAAGTCCAAAACACCTGGAGAGCCCAAGTTTGCCCATGCCTGGTTTAGATAAATACAGCAATGTACAATTAATGACAGTTTACTTTGTCTGGTTTTAGTCTCAATGTTGCCAAGCAGACCTTGCAAGCTTATGAGGCAACAAAGCCTGTAAACAGAGATCTCACTTTCAAACTGTCACCAGTTCTCTGGGAAAATATCATTGGATTGGATCTGCACTTGTACTTAGCAGACACTTAAATCCCATTGCTGTGTGAGCCTTGTGTTCAACAATACTGGAAAGAATTAAATATGTATAATTTAGTTATTAACTTTATTTACCTTTTTTTCTGCCAGAATTCACTGTCATATAACTCTTAATAATATAATCCAGAGGGTAAAGATAAAAACATTGAAGCTACAGTATTAAAATACAATGAAACCAGTTATATTATTGAAACACATTATAACCGAAAGCACCTTAAAATTATTAGAGCACCAACCTAATGAAGGACAATATATTGTCGAAGGCTTTCATGGCCAGAATCCCTGGGTTGCTGTGAGTTTTCCAGACTGTATGGCCATGTTCCTGAAGCATTCTCTCCTGGCATTTCACCTGCATCTATGGCAGGCATCTTCAGAGGTTGTGGGGAGCTAATCACCTCCCAACAAAAGATTCCCCCAGGCAGTAAGAAGCCAGATCCTGAAACTGCTAGGCCATTACATGCTAATCAAGGTGGCCAATTGAAACATTCACACCTACCTCAAACAGACAAGAGTTCTTTCTCCCACCATGGAGAGTCCACAGATATATAAACCCCGTTTTCCTGGTTTCCAACAGACCTCACAACCTCTGAGGCTGCCTGCCATAGATGCAGGCAAAACATCAGGAGAGAATGCTTCTGGAACATGGCCATAGAGCCCAGAAAACTCACAAAAATCCAATAATAAAGGACCATGCCTTAGCAAGCAATCCTTTGCCAAAAGCCCACCTGAATAAAAAGGTTTCTTCATGAGAATAACAAAGATGGGGGAAACATGTTCTCTTTTGAAGATTAATTCAATTAATCCAACTATTATGAGATTTTTGTTGGTCGTAACAATCCCTCCTTGGCGTTCTCATATCCCATAATTGTCTCCCAACATCTGATTTGTAAAGAACCAGTGACAGAGTGGTTCCACAGTCTGTTAACTTCACTTCTACTCAGCATTGGCTATTACTCATTTGGGCATGCAGTGTGTGCTTCTAGATGGGCACAGGCAGAAATGTTCTCCCCTGGGGGCCATACAAGCTGTCCAAAATGTCCCTCCCTAAACTCACTAAATGATTTTTTTTTTAAAAAAAATGAAGATTACCACAGTATGTGAATAGGTATAGTACATTTAAATATTCACACAATATGGGGGAGTGGGATTGCCTCTTTTTTCAAAGGCAGGTTACCATTCCCTGAGGATTTCAGCAGGAGCTATTCACTTTGAGGGGGAGGACAGAAAAATGACAGTATGGGGTCTCTGTAGGAGTCGAGGGATTCCTGATTCAGGCATTATGAGTATTTCATTCAAAGAAAGCCTTTTCTTCCTAATTCTTTGTAAGTAACATCCTACTATTAGGCAGAGAGAGGTAATTGCCCCAGTAAAGGTAAAGATTTTGATATTAAGTCTAGTCATGTCAGACTCTGGGAGGTTGTGTTCATTTCCATTTCTAAGCTGTAGATCCACGTAGTCGCCTCCTAGGTCAAAGGACCAGCATGACTGCATGGAGTAACATTACTTTCCCATCAAGGTGGTATCTATTGATGTACTCACATTTGGATATTTTTGAATTACTAGGTTGGCAGAAGCTGGGCCTAACAGCGGGAGCTCACCCCACTCCCCGTATTCGAACCACCAACCTTTCAGTCAGCAAGTTCAGCATCTCAGGGGTTTAACCTGCTGTGCCACCAGGGGGCAGTAGCAGCAGTCATTCCCATCTGCCAGAAGACAGAGCTTATTCATGCCTCATCGCTGCCTTCTGTAGTGTTCTGAAGGAGACACAACTCCTTGTTCTTTGCTTCAGGCAGCAGGACATCTTGCTGCCCCAGTAAATATGCATGCCAGTGCCAGTAGCTCCAATCACTCCAACAGACATGTGCTGGAGCCAATGAGACATGATTTCCAACCAAGCTGAGTTGATTTTTGCTAATGACAACGGCACCGCTTTTATAACACCTGAGTTGGCTGCAGTGGCACAACGGGTTAAACCGCTGAGTTGCTGAACTTGCTGACTGAAAGGTTGGTGGTTCGAATACGGGGAGTGGGGTGAGCTCTCACTGTTTGAATCTGCAGAACAAAGTGAGCTCCCGCTGTTACCCCAGCTCCTGCCAACCTAGCAGTTCAAAAACATGCAAATGTGAGTAGATCAATAGGTACTGCCTTGGCAGGAAGGTAAATGGTGCTCCATTCAGTCATGCCGGCCACATGACCTAGGAGGTGTCCATGGACAATGCAGGTTCTTCGGCTTAGAAATGGATATGAGCACCACCTCCAGAGCTGGAGATTAGCACCACCCCTCAAAGTTTCTATGTTTCTGTGTTATCTGTGTTTTGCTATCTCTAGGCATTGGATGTATGCCTTTGTGTTCATATATACTGAGTCTAGTAGACTAGTAGACTAGTGGTACTAGTAGACTAAAGAGATCCTTACCTTCTCATGAACCTTTGGATATTTGGTATAAAGCATATATTTAGTGTAGAGGAGGTGTCCAGAAAAAAATACAGAGATCTCTACGACATTTGTGTTTTATAAAGTTTAAAAGACATCAACACAGTAGTAATAACCAATAGCTACCCTTTCAACATAAATGCCAGAACGGTTTGTATCTAGTCAGGGCCGTAGCCAGGATTTCGTTTCGGGGGGGGGGGGGGGGGGGCTAAAAAAAATTCAGGGGGATTTTTTTGGGGGGGGGCTGAGTTTTGGGGGGGGCTGAGTCTGAGTGAAAGAGGGTCTAGCCTAGCAAACCTTTTGTATCATTACCCCAATACCCCCATGCATATGGGATATATTGAGTATGGTGATCAGATCATGATATGAATAAACATAACAGTTTAAATAATGCACCAGTAAGGCCTTTTCGTGAACCACCATGAGAATTTTGGGGGGGGGGGGTGCTGAACCCCCTCAAGCCACCCCCCTGGCTACATGCCTGTATCTAGTCTAGGTTTTGTCCCAAACTTTAATCTTCAGTCTAAACTACACTAAAAAGGTTGGAGCCAACAGTACATTATTTATGGATATCGAACCATACAGAATTGGTTTGCTAATCATAATAACCTTGTAAGCCCTCTTTGAGAGGGTAGGTTCAATATTTTGGACGAAACCTTGACCACATTGCTGATACAAGAGTCATCATGTACAATTGCTTGAGAAATACAAGTAAAAGGAAATGATGTTGCTATATCTTTTTAAAAATAACATTTCTAGCTTACTTCATTTTCAGTGAGTTTTTACATAATTGCATTTTCTTACATACAGTTTGAGAAATCCCAGTCCACTTCTGCCTTGTAGACTTCCGATTATGTGGTATGTCATTCGCTTAACCAATTGTGGGGTGGAGGCTCACTGCCTTCAACATCAGATTTTCATCATCATCGTTGTCATTATAAGCAATCCCTCATGGCTGAGTAAGATTGTCTTCCAAGGGCAGAATCTTGATGGTATGTAGTAAGTCAGGCATGTAGCCGGGGGGGGGGGGGGGCTTGAGGGGCTTCAGCCCCCCCCCCCCCCGAAATTCTCATGGTGGTTCGCAAAAAGGCCTTACTGGTGCATTATTTAAACTGTTATGTTTATTCATATCATGATCTGATCACCATACTCAATATATCCCATATGCATGGGGGTATTGGGGTAATGATACAAAAGGTTTGCTAGGCTAGACCCTCTTTCACTCAGACTCAGCCCCCCTCCCGAAACTCAGCCCGCCCGAACCCCCCCCCTGAAAAAAATTCACACACACCCCAAAACGAAATCCTGGCTGCGGGCCTGTCGTAAGTGATTGTAGAGACCTATACTGGACCTGTGTGGTCTTTCAAAGGGAGGACATATTTTTCCAGATGGAAGGTGGTCCCAGCAAATGCCAGGACAAGGGGAGGTATTATAGTGCTGCAAAATATATTTTAGAGGAGGGAAGTGGCAGAAACCACACTATTCCTTGCCTAAGAAAATCCTATGAACTTCATAGGGTCACCATAAAATGGCAGGTGACATAGAATCATAGAATCATTGAGTTGGAAGAGACCTTGTGGGCCATTCAGTCCAACCCCCTGCCAAGAAGCAGGAAACATAAACACACACACACACACATATATTATGGTGCTTAGGGATTGAATTTGTTAGATAAAACAAGAAACTTCACTACAGAAGAGTGTGTATCTCTTTTGCTGCAGTAACCCATCCTCAAACAGATCTTTCTATGCATAATATGGAGAAAGATTACATCCTGCTGTGTTATCTATCTATGGCAGCAGCCCCTTTAGAACAACAGCTCACAATCCTCTTCTCTGTCCATCCTTTTGTGTTAATACAGTCAGCCTTTGGTACTTGCTGCAGTTTGATTCTAAGACCCCCCCCCCTCCCCAAATAGAGATACCAGAATGCTTCAATCCCATTACATACACCAGAGTAGGAAAATTGTGTACCTTGGATAAAACAGCAAAATCATGGTTTGCTTTTGGGAAGATTTTTTAAAAATATTTTCAAGTCATGGATGATTTAATCAATTGCACAGAACCTGTGGATATGAAGGGACAGCTGTATAACTGATTCCATGGTGATGCAAAAGGCAAGAAAGGGAACATTTTGGTCCTGAAGGCTGTTTTTACAGCCATACTCCTTGCAGCAGTGCTTTTCTACTAGCAAAGGATGAATTCCATCTCGGAGAAGCTTCCCAGAGGATGGATTTTACCTTTTACCCTGTTTTCCATTTACCTGGAGCCCCCAGTGGTACAACACGTTAAATCCTTGTGCCAGCAGGACTGAAGACCAACATATCGGAGGTTTGAATCCAGGGAGAGTGCGGATGAGCTCCCTCTGTCAGCTCCAGCTCCCCATGTGGGGACATGAGAGAAGCCTCCCACAAGGATGGTAAAACATCAAAAAAATCTGGGTGTCCCCTGGGCCACATCATTGCAGACGGCCAATTCTCCCAAACCAGAAGCAACTTTCTCAAGTCGCTCCTGACATGAATTTTTTTGTACCTGTTTGAAAAATGCTTCTTTTTCCAAACCAAAAACACAGGACCATTTTCTTCTGTGCTAGGATGTGCTTTTGTGAATCAGTAGGATCCATAGAGGGAAAAGGACAGAAATGTCCACTGGATTCTCCTAAGCTTTGCTTCTCACATGTAGGTTAGTGTGGTGGTCATCCTTACACTACATATCAGAACTGTGCTTCTCTGCTCTGAGTCGATGCCACTGCAATTTAATCAATGCCCTGTCCACTGATCTCAAACAGACAAGAATGTCTCCTGCTCTTGGTACAGTGACATTGGAGACAACAGAGACTCTGATCTTGTTCACTTGTGTTTTTCAGCACAGCAGTTCATTAAATCTGACCATTAGCCACTACTTTTAAATGTGTGTGTATGTGTGTGTGAGAGAGAGAGGGAGAGAGATTTGCTTTCAGCATTAATAATAATATGAAACATGGCCATACAGCCTGGAAAACTCACAGCAACCTATTAGCAACAGAGTTTGCTTATTTCCTGCAGGCAGTGAGGATGATTAAACAAAAATTAATATTAGACTCTGATCTCTATCTTTTTCATTCTCAGCTCCGATTGCTCATCTTTGGACTCATTCAGCAGTTCCTTTAGAAACCAAATTGGCGGAGATTGGTTTCAGGACTGTGGAAGCCAATAGCTGAAGTACAGCAGACAGTTAGCAAGCTCTGCAAGACAACAGAAGCAAGCCTTACGCTATTACTCAAATGAAGTTACTCATCCCTGACAACACTGACGTCATGATGTGCCAAAATTGTTTGGTGGGGAATGGCAGGGAGGGGGAGGAATCCTATGGGATGAGAGGGAACTACCAAGCAACACTATGAACTTTTAGGATCTGTGAGTTTTCTTTTCCCAATCGACGGTATATAAAAATCTGGAGAGGATTTGCAGTAAACGGATCCATTCCTATGTCTGGCACAACATTATTAATTTGTTATAGAGGAAGAAGAGGAACTGAAGTGGGAAGAATGGGAAAAATCCTGGATCTCAATTGTTAATCCAGGCTAATTGAGACATTCTTCATGTACAATCTCAGATATCTCTGGCATCTCAGGTGTGAATGAAAGGCACTCTGCATATGCTCAGGAGCACCATCCTTTAGATTGCTGAGTTTCTGGCAAGATACTGAAGGACCCAGCTAGAAATATCCCTTATTTGGCAGGAAGAGAGCTGTGATGGTTAAAAGCAAGGCCAGTTTGAATTGCCAAGGGGATTCCCTCCTGTAGGCATCTCCCTTGTGCCCTGCCTTGCCATCCCCAACAGCTGTTGCCAGTTTTGCTCCACTTGGCTGCATTTGAGCTTGCTTTTGAGGGAGCCAAGCATTGCAGAGCTCAAGGGAAAGAGGGCAGTTCTTTTGCTCAGGCATGGGCAAACTTGGGCCCTCCCTCCAGGTGTTCTGGACTTCAACTCCCACCATTCCTAACAGCCTCAGGCCCTTTCATTTTCCCCTCAGCCACTTAAGCGGCCAAGGAAAGGGCCTGAAGCTGTTATGAATGGTGGGAGTTGAAGTCCAAAACATCTGGAGGGAGGGCCCAACTTTGCCCATGCCTGCTTTAGCCCCTCAATACCCCTGAGCTCAAATACTGCCATCTTAAGAAAAACAGGGATGGATTGGGAAGCCAAACTATTTATCTCCTCCACTGTAGAATGGATGCAATTTGGCACTACTTTAACTGCCATGGCTCCATGCTATGGAATCATTGGAAGTTGTAGCTTAGTGAGGCATTCACTCTCTTTCAGAGAAAAGGCTACAGATCTTGTAAATCTACAACTCCACAGCAGTGAAAGGGTGTTAAACTGTAGTGGAGATGCACCCCATGTGGCTAGAAGGAGCTTGGAACGAGTCCCCAATAAATAGACAAACAAACACTTACTAAGGTGGGTTGTTGAAGTTTTTTTTGGGCTGTATGGCCATGGTCTAAAGGCATTCTCTCCTGACGTTTCGCCTACACTTTGGCAAGCATCCTCAGAGGTAGTGAGGTCTGTTGGATGCTTCTAAGGATACCTCTGAGGATGCTTGCCAAAGTGCAGGCGAAACGTCAGGAGAGAATGCCTCTAGACCATAGCCATACAGCCCGGAAAAACCTTCAACAACCCAGTGATTCCGGCCATGAAAGCCTTCGACAATACTTACTAAGGTCTTGCTTTCTTTGAAGCAGCGTTTCTCAACTTGGGTGTCGGGACCCTTGAGGGGGTTGTGAGGGGGTGTCAGAGGGTTCACCAAAGACCATCATAAAACACAGTATTTTCTGTTGGTCATGGAGGTTCTGTGTGGGAAGTTTGGCCCAATTCTATTGTTGGTGGGGTTCAGAATGCTCTTTGACTGTAAGTGAACTATAAAGCTCAGCAAGTACAACTCCCAAATGTCAAGGTCTATTTTTCCCCAAACTCTACCAGTGTTCACAATTGGGCGTATGGAATATTTGTGCCAAGTTTGGTCCAGATCCATCATTGTTTGAGTCCACAGTGCTGTCTGGATGCAGGTGAACTACAACTCCAAAACTCAAGGCCAATACCCACCAAACCCAGTATTTTCAGTTGGTCATGGGAGTTCTGTGTGCCAAGTTTGGTTCAATTCCATCATTGGTGTTGTTCTTTGATTTTCGATGAACTATAATTCCCAGCAACTACAAATCAACCCCCCCCCCCCCCAACCCCACCAGTATTCAAATTTGGGTGTATGGGATATTTGTACCAAATTTGGTCCAGTGAATGAGAATACCTCCTGCATATCAGACATTTACATTACGATTCATAACAGTAGCAAAATGACAGTTGTGAAGTAGCAACAAAAATAATGTTATGGGTGGGGGTCACCACAACATGAGGAACAGTAGTAAGGGGTCGCAGCATTAGGAATGTTGAGAACCACTGCTTTAAAGGAAGCTGCCTTCCTTCAAAAGCAGGCAAGGGGAGCAGAGTGCAGAGCACAGCAAAGTGAGGCTTAAGGGAGATCCTTCATCAGGAAAAGCGCCCTTGGGAGAACCCATCCCTCTCGCCCCCAACTCACAGGCCTTTCAGCCACTTGCATCTCCTGCCAATTAGAAATAGATAGAGCTGTCACTGGCAGCCCTCTGCCTTGACAGAAGGGACATGAGCCTTGATTCGGAGAGCCCCTGGTGGCGCAATGGGTTCAACCCTTATGCCGGCACAGGTCGGTGGTTCGAATCCGGCGAGAGCGTGGGTGAGCTCCCTCTGTCAGCTCCAGCTCCCCATGCGGGGACATGAGAGAAGCCTCCCACAAGGATGGTAAAACAGCAAAACATCCGGGCGTCCCCAGGGGAACGTCCTTGCAGACTGCCAATTCTCCTACACCAGGAGCAACTTGCAGTTTCTGAAGTCGCTCCTGACACGAAAAAAAAAATTCCGGAAAGAAAGAAACTTGAAAAAGAGAGAGGGGATGGAATGATAGAATCATAACATTGGAAGGGACCCCGTGGACCATCCAATCCAATCCCATTCTGTCGGGCAGGGATACATAATCAAAGCCCTCCCGACAGGTGGCCATCCAGCCTCCGTTTAAAAGCGTAAAGGGAGAGAGAGAGAGAAACTCGAAGAGCGGGTTTAGAATAATAGAATCTTATTGTTGTTTACTTTTATCCCGCCTTTCTCCCACGAATGGGACTCAGAGCGGCGAATCGTAGAGCGAGAAGGGTTCCCAAGGGCCATCCAGTCCAACCCCGAACACAGCATCCAAGCCCTCCCGACAGATGCCCAGCTCAAAAGCCTCCCGAGAAGGATAGGCGCGCCTCCTTGGAGTCCTTACCTGCCCGAGGAGTTCGTACTCCAGTTCCCGGGCGATGGCTTGAGCCGCCTCGGGCCCGCCGGGGATTTCAGCTGCCCACTCGTTGACAAACTGCCTCCCCGCCCGGCTCGGGCTGGCCGCTGCCCAAAGCAGAGCCAGCGCCACGCAGAGAGGATGCCCAGCCCAGCCCAGCCTTGCCATGGCACCACCCGGAAAGAGGAGAAACCACAAGACTGATCAATCAATCAATCAATCAATCAAGATGCGGTCCTCTTCTGGGGGGTTCCTTCTCCTCTGGTTGCTACGCGATCAGTGCCGTAGGCATAAGCCCTGGGACCCCAATTGCCTGCCTCTTCCCGCGTGGCGCGCTGCTCGGTCTCTGGCGGGGCTCCTCATGCTGCCCGGACCCCCGCCCGCCCCACAGCCAAGGGAGGAAGCCAGGAAGGAGGGAGGGAGGGAGGCAGGCTGCGGACACGTCAAGACGACGGAAGCCGAGCCCTGACGTCAGGTGCCCGGACTCGCTCTTTCGGGGGAGGATCCCGGGGGAGAAGAGGCAGCCGCGCGCGGGAGCAGCAGGGAAAAAGGAGGAGGAAGAGGAGGAAGAAGAAGAGGCGGGGAGGCTTCCCCGGGGACCATTGGGAGCTGTCCATGGTGCGAAGGGAGGGAGGGGGAGAGCCACGCCAAGCCCGCTCACTCTCCGCTTTTTCCATCCAGCCAGTCATCTTTCTCTTTCTCTTTCTCTATCTCTATCCCCTTCTCTATCTCTGCCTCTATCTTTATCGCTGTCTCCACCCCTTCTCTATCTCTATCACCATCTCTATCTCTGTCCCTTCTCTATCTCTATATCTATCTTTATCTCTATCTCTACCCCTTCTCTATCTCTATCTCCATCTCTATCTCCATCTCTATCTCTACCCCTTCTCTATCTCTATCTCCATCTCTATCTCCATCTCTATCTCTACCCCTTCTCTATCTCTATCTCTGCCCCTTCTCTATCTCTATCACCATCTCTATCTCTATCTCTGCCCCTTCTCTATCTCTGTCTCTATCTTTATCGCTGTCTCCACCCCTTCTCTATCTCTATCACCATCTCTATCTCTATCTCTGTCCCTTCTCTATCTCTATCTCTATCTTTAGCTCTATCTCTACCCCTTCTCTATCTCTATCTCCATCTCTATCACCATCTCTATCTCTATCTCTACCCCTTCTCTATCTCTATCTCTGCCCCTTCTCTATCTCTATCACCATCTCTATCTCTATCTCTATCTCTACCCCTTCTTTATCTCTGCCCCTTCTCTATCTCTATCACCATCTCTATCTCTACCCCTTCTCTATCTCTATCTTTATCTCTATCACTATCTCTACCCCTTCTCTATCTCTATCTCCATCTCTATCTCTATCACCATCTCTATCTCTATCTCTGTCCCTTCTCTATCTTTATATCTATCTTTATCTCTATCTCTACCCCTCCTCTATCTCTATCTCTATCTCTATCTCTATCTCTATCTCTGTCACCATCTCTATCTCTATCTCTACCCCTTCTCTATCTCTATCTCAATCTCTATCTCTATCTCTGTCACCATCTCTATCTCTGTCTCTACCCCTTCTCTATCTCTGTCTCTACCCTATCTCTGTCTCTTTTTTTTATCTCTATCTCTATCTTTATCTCTATCTCTATCAACATCTTTATCTCTGTCTGTACCCTATCTCTGTCTCTGTCTCTATCTCTACCTCTTCTCTATCTCTATCTCTTCCTCTTCTCTTTATCTCTATCTCTACCCTATCTCTATCTCTATCTCTATCTCTACCCCTTCTCTATCTCTATCTCTACCTCTATCTGCCTATATTATCTACCCATTCTTCAGCTAAGATTCTCTCCATTTCTCCACCTGCTTCTGTTGTCTATCCATCAATCCACTTATCTCTATCTATATATCTATCATCATCCCCCCCTCTCTCTATATATATGTATATTAGTATCTATCCATCACCCGCCTGCCTATATTATCTATTCATTCTTCAGCTAAGATTCTCTCCTCTTTTTCTCCATCCACCTGTTTCTGTTGTCTATCCCTTCATCTACTTAGATTCCCTCTCACCTCCATCTATTTCCCTGTATTTTCTATCTTATCTATTCTCTTTCTTTCTCTATCCATATAGATAGAGAAAGAATATTATCTGCCTATCATTCATCTATTCATCTCCATCTGTCTATATTATCTGTCTCTGTAGCCCTCCTTCTGTTTGCTTATTCTGTCTATTGTCTTCTCTATATTCATCTGCCTATATTACATACCGACCTCTGTATCCATCCCTCTGTTTATCTATCTAACACCTCTCTATCTCCATCTGTCTATATTATCTCTGTGCCCATCCATCTCTTTGTTTCTTATCTATTTATCCTTTTATTGCTATCTGCATGTAATATCTATCTATCAGTATTATATCTATCTATCCATCCATCACCTGTCTCTCTCCATCTGACTACATTACCTCTGTATCCATTCCTCTGTTTATCTATCTAATACCTCTATACCATCTATTTATCTATCTTCCTTTTATTCATCTTTCTGCATATATTATCTATCTATCTATCTATCTATCTATCATTCTATCATCTGTCTTTATTATCTATCTCTGTATCCAGCCAGATTTCTGATCTATCTATCTATCTATCTATCTATCTATCTATCTATCTATCTATCTCCATCCACCTATATTATCTATGACTGTATACAATCATCTTTCATCTTAAAGTATTTAGCTATCTATCTGCCAGTGTTATCTATCATTATATCCAACCATTTTCTACTTTGTCTATCTATCTATCTATCTATCTATCTATCTATCTATCTATCTATCTATCCATCCATCCATCCATCCATCCATCCATCCATCTATCTATCTATCTATCTATCTATCTATCTATCTATCCAAACCACCTATCACTGGCTTTTCTCCAGAGAAGCGTTTCCATTTCTCTGAGCAGTGAGGGGGTTTGGTTTTGCCCGCAAATAGATCTAGTCAGAAACCAGTTAAAAAAATTTCACAGTGGCATCCTAATCTGATATCAAGCCTCTTTCTGAAACTCTGACAATCAAGAGCAACAAAAGATTATTCCTTGTGGTGGGAAGGGAGGCTCTTCTCCAAATGTGTGAAGCTTGTAAACAAAAGAGAGAAGGGGAGGATGAGGTTAAAGGTAGACCACCTTCCTCCATCCCTCGCTCCAGTGTGGCTGGCTTGAGCTTAGAAAGGAAAGGGTCAGAGAGATTTTCAGATATGTGTTCTGGGAGGAATGGATGGAGAAGAGAAGCAACACCCTAGGGGATGAAGACATGGTGGGGGGAGAAATGCACAACTATCTGAAGCTGGAATTTGTTTGTTTTTTACCTCCAACCTGACACTTATTCAATCCGGGCAATATTTTCTGGGCTAAATGACAAGGAAGAAAGAAAAGAGAACAGGAGAGAGAGAGAGAGAGAGAGAGAGAGAGAGAGAGAGAGAGAGAAAGGAAGAGAGCCCATTTTTTAGGAAGGAGGGGGTAAGTGGGAAGATGTGAACCTTATATTTTGGCAGCCTGTCATTCATTCAGAGTCAAGAGTCAATGATTCCATCTTTTATATCAGCTCATCTCCCTGTCAGTTAAGCCTCAGACTCTCAAAATCCAGGCTTCTTGGCTTTATAAATGATATTGCAAAGGCACCTTAAACACTCACTTGTTTGATCTGGCACAACCATTCATGGACTGCAGCTTCCTTCTCCGAATGCATAATGGCCCTGCCTAACTTGTTATACCAGCCAAACTCTAACTTTGAAGTTCCTTCTAATGTTCAATCAAAATCTGCTGTCCTGCAACTTAAAACCATTTGACCTGGGTCTAGTCCAGGCCTGGGCAAACTTGGGCCCTCCAGGTGTTTTGGGCTTCAACTCCCACAATTCCTAACAGCCTCGGGCCTCTCCTTAAGCCTGAGGTTGTTAGGAATTGTGGGAGTTGAAGTCCAAAACATCTGGAGGGCCCAGGTTTGCCCAGGCCTCCTCTAGTCTCTGAAGCAGCAGGGAACAAGCCTCCCCTCTTCTCTCTATGAAAGCCCTTGACGTATGTAAACACTGCAGTCATGTCATTGCAGTCTTCTCTTCACCAAGCTGAACAAGCCCGGCTCCTTCAACCTTTAGCTATAAGCTTTTGTTCTCCACACTTGTTATCAAACTTGTTGACATTCTTTGAACTTGTTCCAACTTGCTTATTTCCTGCTGAAAATGAGGCATTTTCATTTATTTCTATTTAGTGTAATGTTATCAATTTTTTGCATAATTTTCTAAGTTTATTAAGGTCATTTATTTTCCTTATCTTCTAATGTTTTGACTACCCTTCTCAGTCTTGTGTCATCTGCAAACTTGATCAGGATTCCCACCACCCCATCAATTGGAATGTGTGTGTGTTTAACCCATAGATTTAATGAAATTTGACACCACTTTAACTACCATAACTCAGTGCTATGGAGTCATGGTAATTGTAGTTTTACCTTCTCTACCCAAGAGTGCTGGTGTCTCATCAAACTACATCTCCCACTATTCCATATCACTGGGCCATGGCAGTCAAAGTGGTATCAAACTGCATTAATTTTATAGTGTAGATATGCCCTGTCATTAATAAATATGTTAAAGAGTAATAGCCCTAAAGAACAACCTGACACATTCCACTCGAGATCACCTTTCAGATTGAGGCATAGCCATTGATAGTAAATCTTTGCACATGATTTCCCACCAACTGTGGATTTCCCTCCTGCATGTCTTTCTGATAGACCAAAGGTAGGGAAGATGTGGACTACCAAAGGTTGCCATAAGCCCTATAAAGCATAGGCAGTTATGAGAGATAATGGGAGTTGCGATCCAAATGCATCTGGAGGACAACGTGTTTCCACTCCCTATTGTATTGTTTATGTACCGACAAAGCTGTTGTCCTTTGGTATTGTATAGTAACTGAAATGCTAATTGGTGATGATGAACTAGGGAAGGTCATATAGCTTGATATAACTAGAGGATTTTCCCTTTCTTCTAGACCACAGGATATTTTGAGAAGAGAATAGATCTACTAAACACTATTGGGTTATGTATGCAAGTTAAAGCAAATCCCACTAGTCAGTAAGTGTAATTAATTGGTTACAGGGGACTTGTAGGTAAACACACATACACAAATAGGTGTGCCAAGGTGCGAAGCCAATTTTGTTTAATAATCCATATTTACTGAGCAACCTCCTTCCTTTCACTGTTGCCACCATTCTCTCCTCCACTTTCACAGTTCTTATCCCAACAGTCTTTTAGATTATGTCCTTTCCCCTCAATCAATTGGGATTTTTCTCTGATCCAGCTCTAAGTTAAAGCAAATCCCACTAGTCAGTAAGTGTAATTAATTGGTTACAGGGGACTTGTAGGTAAACACACATACACAAATAGGTGTGCCAAGGTGCGAAGCCAATTTTGTTTAATAATCCATATTTACTGAGCAACCTCCTTCCTTTCACTGTTGCCACCATTCTCTCCTCCACTTTCACAGTTCTTATCCCAACAGTCTTTTAGATTATGTCCTTTCCCCTCAATCAATTGGGATTTTTCTCTGATCCAGCTCTATATAAAAGCTTACATTTTCTGTTCTGCCTTTGTTTCTTTTCTAGGTTCTTTCCATTCTCTTGTGAACGATTATTTTCTTGCTCCAGTTTATTTCAAAGCACACAGCTCCAGCCCCTCAGCTATTCTATCCTTTTCTTTAAATTTCTCAGAGTGATGGTAACTGAAATTAGAGCTTGTTCCAGGTCTGTTAAGCTATGCAGAGTACTGGCAAATTGAACTTATTAGTGACACTGAGCATTGCTTTAGATGACCTGACTCTGTTCCTCAAGCCATGTTCTTAGATGCTTCTGTGTTGTGTGATACTTCATTGGTTCGACTTCTATTCTTGGCTGTCTTTCAACTTAAATAAGGAAGACCTCTTTTTGGTGAAATGTAGACCATTGAACATTTACTTTTTGAGGCTATAGCTCCACAAATTCCACAGCCAGCATAACAACTGCACACCAAAAATAATAACTCGACATCAAGATTAGAAAAAGTCCCATGTCCTGCTTAAATTTTGGGTTAGGTGCAGTGGCAGCTATATTGAGGAATTGCTAGTGCTCAGATCTCCCCTCTGAGTAGAACTAGGTCAACCTGAAAGCACAAAACAGAGTAACCTAGTGTTCCAGAGATCAGGACAAAATAATTGCTCCTTTCTATGACAACTCCGACAACTTTCTATGACAACCCCGCACATGCGATGTGCGGGGATTGATGAATGCAAAGCTGGGGTGAAAATTTCTGGAAGAAACATTAACAACCTCAGATATGCAGATGACACCACTCTGATGGCCGAAAGCGAGGAGGAGCTGAGGAGCCTTCTAATCAAGGTGAAAGAAGAAAGCGCAAAAGCTGGGTTGCAGCAAAACATCAAAAAACCCAAGATTATGGCAACAAGAATGATTGACAACTGGGAGATAGAGGGAGAAAATGTGGAGGCCGTGACAGACTTTGTATTTCTAGGCACAAAGATTACTGCAGATGCAGACTGTAGCCAGGAAATCAGAAGACGTTTACTTCTTGGGAGGAGAGCAATGTCCAATCTTGATAAAATAATAAAGAGTAGAGACATCAGACTGGCAACAAAGATCCGCCTAGTCAAAGCCATGGTATTCCCTGTAGTAACCTACGGATGTGAGAGCTGGACCTTAGGGAAGGCTGAGCGAAGGAAGATCGATGCTTTTGAGCTGTGGTGTTGGAGGAAAGTTCTGAGAGTGCCTTGGACTGCGAGAAGATCCAACCAGTCCATCCTCCAGGAAATAAAGCCTGACTGCTCATTGGAGAGAAGGATACTAGAGACAAAGTCGAAGTACTTTGGCCACATCATGAGGAGACAGCAAAGCCTAGAGAAGACAATTATGCTGGGGAAAGTGGAAGGCAAAAGGAAGAGGGGCCGACCAAGGGCAAGATGGATGGATGGCATCCTTGAAGTTACTGGACTGACCTTGAAGGAGCTGGGGGTGGTGACGGCCGACAGGGAGATCTGGCGTGGGCTGGTCCATGAGGTCACCAAGAGTCGGAGACGACTGAACAAATGAACAACAACAATGACAACTCCTAGATTCTGGGGAACTGAATTCCCAAAGGGTAACATTTCCAAGTTCTGCTTAACTTTGTGAAAATGTACATAACCTATATCTTTTTTTTTAGTAGTTGCTTTTATGGTAGCAAAACAGCTAAAAAATGGATCTTATTTATGAGCTGGGCCTGACTATGATTGTCTTGATCTAGTTAAAGGTTAGCTGTTACAGTGGCCTAGATAAAAATTGAACCTCATATTTGTACTTAATGATGATACTTGTACTGGGATGACAATTTTGAAAAGGAAAAAAAAAAGTGCACAAAAAGGAATATCTTCATTCTACACATGCATCTAATCTACACCATAGAAATAATAATAATAATAATTAATAATAATACACATTATTTATATTCTGTCTCCCTTATGGGACGCAGAGTGGATTACAGTATTTACATGCATAGGCAAACATTCAGTGCCATTACAATCATATACACTGAGACACACAAACACAAAGGCAGAGGCTTCTCCTTTCATTTCCAGCTTCTGGAGGTGATGCTCATATCTAGCTCAAGGGAGGGCTTTTCTCCCTTTTCAAGCCAAGGAGCCTGTGTTGTCACTTCCTGGTTGTGTAGCTGGCAAGATTGCTTGGAGTGTTGCTTTGCCTTTTCCTGCCAAAGCGAGACCTATTTATCTACTCACATTTACATGTTTTCAAACTGCTAGGTTGCCAGGAACTGGAGCTGACAGATGGGAGTTCACCCTGTCTCATTGATTCAAACTTCCAACCTTCAGGTCAGCAGTTCAGAAGCACAAGGGTTTAACCCAGTGGTTCTCAACATGTGAGTTCCCAGATATTTTGGCCTTCAACTCCCAGAAATCCTAACAGCTAGTAAACTGGCTTGGATGTCTGGGAGTTGTAGGCCAAAACACCTGGGGACCCACAGGTTGAGAACCATTGGTTTAACCCATTGTGCCACCATGGATCCACTGTACCACCACAGCTCCACGAATGCAGTTTAACACCACATTAACTGCCTTGGCTCAATGGCATTGATCCCAGGAGTTGTAGTTTGGTGAGGCACCACTGCATTTTGGCAGGGCATGTGAAAGATTCTGGAAATGACAACTCCTATGATTCCATAGCATTGGACTATGGTAGTTAAAGTGGTGTCAAACTGCATTAATTCTACAGAGCAGATACACCCAGATGTAAGGAACTGACTTACATTTTGTGGCATTATGCTGTGAATATTCCCAGCACAGAATGTTAGACCAAGCATGTTTGATGGATCAGTGTGCCTAGGACTTCAACCTTAATCAACTGAACTAATGAATTCTAATCTACAATCCTGAATTAATATACAGGGTTAGTCAAAATGCATAGGCCAAACATACATACAATTGTATGTATGTTTGGCCTATGCATTTTGACTAACCCTGTATATGAGAACATAGCTTTAGTTTAGTAATCCCAGAGCATTTGATGATATTGATATGCTAGCATGTTTTAGAACAAAGAATATGGTCTTCCTTTTTCAGGATCATTATTTTTTACTTTTCAGCACTGAAGCATGGATAACAAGTAGCACTTCTGATGGGAGATGATATTTTCCATTAAATCACTACTTTGGAAGATGGTTTCAATTTAGAGAACAGTGCAGGGATTCAGAGCAAATTCACCTTCTTCTGCCCAGTCTCCCCTGCTATCAACCTTGAAATCAGAGGTGGGAAATGTGTGACCCTCTGCCATTGCATTGCAACTTCCATCAGTTCAACTAGCACAGCCAATGGCAAGGATCATAGAAGTTGCAACCCAATGAAATCTCGAAGGCCAGGTATTTTCTGTTCCTGCTTTTAAAAACACACCAGTAAAAAATCCTGATAACATGCATATTGCTTGGATGATATCTTTTCAGCTCATTTGACAAAAGGTACATTTCATATATGTGTACAGAAAGATAGCATCCCCTCTTTGTTTTCCTTTCTAATTACTTAATTCTCGACCTGGGTTGGGACCCCTGAGGGGAGTCACAAGGGGTTGTCAGAGGAGTTGCCAAAGACCATCAGGAAATGTAGTATCTTCTGTTGGTCATGGATGTTCTGTGTGGGAAGTTTGGCCCAATTCTATCATTGGTGAGGTTCAGAATGCTCTTTGATTGTAGGTGAACTATAAATCCCAGCAACTACAACTCCCAAATGTCAAGGTCTATTTTCCCCAAGGTCCATCAGTATTCACATTTGGGCATATCGAGTATCTGTGCCAATATTGGTCCAGATCCATTATTGTTTGAGTCCAGAGTGCTCTCTTGATGGAGGTGAACTACAACTCCAAAACTCAAGGTCGTCTAGTATTTTCTGTTGGTCGTGGAAGTTTTGTGTGCCAAGTTTGGTTCAATTACATCATTGGTGGAGTTAAGAATGCTCTTTGATTGTGGGCAACTATAAATCCCAGCAACTACAACTCCCAAATGGCAACATCAGTCATCCCTCACTCTCCCCTCCCCCCCCCCCCCCGCCAACCCACCAGTATTCAAATTTGGGCATATTGGTATTTGTGCCAAATGTGATCCAAATACATCTTGCATATCAGATATTTACATAATGATTCATAACAGTAGCAAAATTACAGTTATGAAGTAGCAACGAAAATAATTTTATGGTTGGGGGTCACCACAACATGAGGAAATATATTAAGAGGTCACGTCATTAAGAAGGTTGAGAAACACTGTCTTAGAGCTAAAGAGAGATGTGTTTGGTAGTTGGATTCCTGGCATTGCCTCCTCAAGAGGAGCATATGGCTCCTGCTATTTTTATGAACAGCGACTTCTCTGTTTCAAGGGAAATGGGAAAGGGCTTTGTTCCTCATTATAATGAGAACTTAGCAGTCTAGTATATGTATCAGCTAGTGTTGAGAGAGCTTGCACTGAAGCTCTCGGGAGACAGGGAGAGCTTATAGAGATAGAATCATTTTTACTGTAGTTCACAACACAAAGGGTTGGATCTAAAAGCTACCCTGATACAAAAGGGATCCTTCCATTAGTGTGTGGGTGGGCATCCCTTTTTCTACAGACCCCAGGTATCTTATCACTCAGCCATATGTGCTGTCGAATTCCTGCTCTAATAGCTGTTCCCATCTTAGCAGCATAAGGCAAAAACATGTTCTGCTCTATAGTCTTGCAGAGCACTATGACATGGATGGAGCCAAAGGCAAGCGACTGGAGCTAAAAATACATCTGATGAGAAAGGGACTTCTTGACTGCTGTTAGGCTATGGAACTATCTTCCAAATGAAGCTAGAATGATTTCCTTTTTGTTGCTCTTCTGTTAGCAGAGAAAGACTTTTAAAATTATTATTCCAGCATGTTTTGACAAGCTCTTTATAAAGAAATGGCATTTAATGGTGTCCCGTACTGATTTTATTTCTCACTTCTTTGATGGCTGAGTTATAAATTGGGAGAGGTAGCATGGCTTAATGCTACAAATGTATATTTAGGGCTCTATAAGACTGGGGTGCAAATCCTTGCTCAGTTATGGAAATCTACTAGATGGCGTTAAGTGGTTCATACTCTCAGCCTCAGAGGAAGGCAGGAAAAACAAATCTGGCCTAGAAAAATCCAATTGTCATAAGTTGGAAATGGCATGAAGGCTCACAACAACCTCATTATGAATTCCTTGAAAATCTATGGATAGCATAACTATATTTTGATTTTGGCATGTTTTAGTGATATGTGTGTCCATCTATCAGGATGTCCATACCAGTAAGGAGCTAGCTGTCCCCATGACATGATGTGCCGAGGGGGAGGTTGAGAGGATGGATAGGAGCACATCAAAGATAAGGCCATCTGGCCTTATGAGAAAATGAAACTGTAGGATAGCAACTGTGGGAATGGAATGTAGCCAGTAGAGGGTGATGGGACTGGGCAGTAATATTCAGGAGGGAGGGGGACGGCGGGAAACCTTTAGAACTGTCTTTCTTATGGCTGTGGTAAGACGGAATAAAGCTGTATCCAAAGATTTTCCTTTGTGAGCGTGCTTCTGTTCCAAGAGCCTCCAGGTTCTGACACCATCTATATATGTTTTAATTTTTGTAAATTGCATTGAGTCTTAGTTCGGGGGAAAGAAAGGAAGCAACAACAAAAGAAAAGTGCCATCTTTCTGCTGAAAGATCTTATTGCTAATAGCTCAATATTCAGTGTGAACTCAGAATAAGAAACCACTGAAGGATGATGTCATGGTGAAGAGTCCATGGCCCCCTGGGATACCCCTGAGGGTCAGATGAGGACACCAGGACCTGATGTTTTGCACCCCCTGCCATAAATAGCCCTTGGCAATGAAGAATTGCAAATATGGAAGATGAAATATCTAGATCTCCCAGTCCCCTGTTTTCATTCTTCCATTTTTTTGACTAACTACTATGCCATATTCCTTTCCCTATTTAATACTGTATATTAAGTTGAGAAATGACATACATGTTCACACATTTTAATTTATGATTACTTTAGTTTTAGCTTTTGCTCACTTATGTATTCAACCTGGAAATCTTGTAGTCTTTTTCTTTAATAATATTTTCTGCACCTATTGACCAACAAATTATTTTATAACTGCAATATGAATCATGGTTAAAAGAAGAAGAAGAAGCCCTGAATCACATGCTAATGCTTCTCTAAAATCAATACTTTTAGACGTATGAGAAATATTCTCCAAGCTCTTTTCTTGCTTTTGTCTTTATGATGGAATGTAAAAACAGTAACCCACGCAAAGCATTAGGTGATGATGAGCAAAGTGTTTTCCTGTTCCATAAATAGTATTCCTGTTTGGTTGATTCTTAGTGATAGATTTGTTTATACTGTTGGATTCCTAGTGGTATTACAGCTGTAACACATTCTGCTGCAGAGTAGCAGATGTGTGTGTTTGTTTGTGTGGAGGAATCACTAAAAGTACTACTTGAATTTGTGATATATCATTAAATACTTCCAAGCCCCACAAATTTTATCAAAGGAGCAGAGAAGTTTAAAGCATGCCTTGAAGCCTTTTTCTGAAAACTATGTTTAAGTTTTTGCTGATTGTCCCTTTGTTTTATTTTTCAGGGGCAAACAGACTCACCCTCTTACCCAACTATCAGAGGGGAAGATAGGTAAAGTTGCTATAAGGTAGAAGACAACAAGCTCTGATCCTCTTTTCTTGCCATTTTGGATTTATTGAAGGTGCACATAAATTACCCAAGTTGTTTCTTGCAACCCTGCTTAAGAGGAAAAGGGGGAAAGTAGCCAACTTTTGATTTATTACATTTATATCCTGCCTTTCCCACCAATGAGCACCTCCTCCTCCTCACTTTAGACTCATAGAGAAAATAATGTGACATGGCAGTTAGTGATGTCAAACTACATTAATTCTACAGTGTAGATGCATCCTGAGTGACTGGTTGAAGGTTACCTGACATATTCCATGGCTTGGTGGTTGGCATAATTCAAAATTGTGGCCATGGCCTATAAAGCCCTATACAGCTTGGATCCAGACCATCTGAAAGATTAAATTTCCCCATTTGAACCTGCCAGAGTTCAAAACCCTACAGGGAAAGGCTTTCTCTCAGTCCCACTACCATTACAGTCTTATATGGTATGGACACGAGAGGGGGCCTATCTCAGTGGCTGCTTCCACCCTCTGGACAACCTTCTATAAGAGACTAAGTTGGCCCCTTTCCATTCATCGGCACACAAAGACATTTATTTTTAAGCAGACTTTTAATTTCTAATCAGGGGAACGTCTTACTGGGTTGTTTTGCTCATTTTATACAACTTTTGGTTGTTTCTTTAAATTATTTTTTCTTATTCTGTGGCAATTTCATAGTTTCAAAATTTCCTTGTGTATGTTTAATTGTTTACACTATGTAACATGATGTTTGTTCCTGGTTTATAAATGTCATTTCCTAATTAGTTCTATCATAAAAACACAGAAAAAATTTATTAAACTGCAAAAGCTTTGTTTTTGAGGGACATCCTGTAACACATTTTGCTGTAGTTTTTCAATGAGTATCATAGACTCATAGAATCTTTGAATTGGAAGAGACCTTGTGGACCATCTAATTCAACTTCCTGCCAAGGAGCAGGAAAATCATATTCAAAGCACCCCCGACAGAAGGTCATCCAGTTTCTGTTTAAAAGGCACCAAAGAAGAAGCCTCTACCATACTCCGAGGCAGAGAGTTCCACTGCTGAACAGCTCTCACAGTCAGGAAGTTCTTCCTCATGTTGAGGTGGAATCTCCTTTCCTATAGTTTGAAGCCATTGTTCTGGGTCCTATTCTCCAGCAGAAAGCAAACTTGCTTCCTCCTCCCTATGACTTTCCCGCACATATTTATACATGGCCATCATGTCTCAGCCTTCTCTTCTGAAGGCTAAACATGGCCAGTCCTTTAAGCCGCTCCTCATAGGGCTTGTTCTCCAGAACCTTGATCATTTTAGTCTCTCTTCTCTGGATACTTTCCAGCTTGTCACCAATTGTGGTGCCCAGAATTGGACACAGTATTCCAGATGTAGTCTGAACAAGGCAGAATAGAGGGATAGCATGACTTCCCTGGATCTAGACACTATACTCCTATTTATGCAGACCAAAATCCCATTGGCTTTTTTTGCTGCCACATGACATTGTTGGTTCATGTTTAACTTGTTGTTGTCCAGGAGGACTCCATGATCTTTTTCACACATACTGTTGTTGGGCCAGGAATATCTCATAGAATCTCAACCTACTCAACATAGTTTGTGCAGCCACAAAAATGAAGTTTCTAGAGAATAACAATACTTTCAAAGTTAGTACTACACAATTAAACAGCAAATAACACTTTCAAACCAGGAACAGAACTTTTTTAAAAAATTTTGTTACTTGGTGTTATCCCTGGAAGCTTCCTTGGGTCTGATTTTGGGAGAAAGGTAGCAAACAAGTATTTACCAATATATATCTTATCTCTGTTTACAGTTTGTCTGTTCTGTGGACTAGTCTATTACTCCAATAAATGTATTGCTTTTATCACCTTTCTGGATCATCCACGCTTTCTGGTCTGAGCAACTATGCTTGTGCCATGCATTCCGGTTCTTTGGCACCATAGGAAGGTCTTGTCCTTCAACTTAGGCCACTGAACTGGGGTTGTGGTTTGCTCCGGCATCCACAACCATTGAGAGAGAGGGAACAGGAAAAGCTTCTCAGCTTATTACTCCTAGGACCCTGGACTTTTAGAGATTATAAAGCATTTTTCCCTGTTGAAACATCATGTTTGTGTCAAAGAAAGAACTAATTGTCAACAATAAACACCATTTTGAGTTACTTGTTGTGTTCTGGTCCTTGGGAGTTCCAGTTTCCCTAAAGGAGGGCAAGAAGCAATCCCCTGGGGAAAGAAGTCACGTCCATGCCTCTTTCTCTATAGCCCCAGGCACGACGGCACATGTTCCTTTTAGTCAGAACTAGCATTTAACCTTCATTTGAGTTTTATTATCAAATCTGTCCTGTTTTCTTTGCACTGACAGCTGATTTTCTTTGACTACTTCACCTGCTATTCAAGTACTACCACGTACAAGGAAAAACAGATCAAGTGTAGGTCCAAAGGACAAAATGTCCTTTGGACACAACTTCCTGAACTATGATCCCTTTCAAACTGTCTTCCAGATCACAGAATTAGAGGGGATAAATCTAAATGATGAATAATCATGTGTACTAAAGTCATTGCACTAATTATAGTACTGTTGATGTTATATTGATTATGACTTTTGCTACATACCGTAATGATTACTAGAGCACATGGAGCATATAAATTTAATATGCTAAATCCTATACAGAAATTTGGAAGTTGAAAACATAACTGATAACTGAATGGGGTTGCTGTGAGTCTTTTTATTTATTTATTTATTTATTTGCTTTATTTCTATACCGCATTTTTCAGCCCTTAACAGGCGACTCAATGCTGTATGGTCATGTTCCAGAAGCATTCTCTCCTGACGTTTCACCCACATCTATGGCAGGCACCATCAGAGGTTGTGAGGTCTGTTGGAAACTAGACAATATCTGTGAAATGTTCAGGGTGGGAGAAGAACTCTTGTCTGTGTGAGGCAAATGTGAATGTTGCAGTTGGCCACCTTGATTAGCATTAAATGGCATTGTAGCATCAAAGCCTGGCTGCTTCCTGCCTGGAGAAATCCTTTGTTGGGAGGTGTTAGCTGGCCCTGATTGTTTCATGTCAGGAATTCCCCTGTTGTTTGAGTGTTCCTCTTTATTTACTATCCTGATTTTAGAGCTTTTTAAATATTAGTAGCCAGATTTCGTTCATTTTCATGGTTTCCTCCTTTCTGTTGAAATTGACCACAAGTTTGTGGATTTCAGTGGCTTCTCTGTGTTGTCTGACATGGTGGTTGTTAGAGCGGTCCAGTATTTTTGTCCTTTCAAATAATATGTTGTGTCCAGGTTGGTTCATCAGGTGCTCTGCTATGGCTGACTTCGCTGGCTGAATTAGTCTGCAGTGCCTTTCATGTTCCTTGATTGATGAAATGAAATGCAAAGATTCAGAATGGGGGAGGATGCCTGGCTCGACAGCAGTACGTGCAAAAAAGTCCTCGTGAACAACAAGTTAAACATGAGCCAACAATGTTATGCATCGTCAAAAAAAGCCAATGGGATTTTGGCCTGCATAAATAGGAGTATAGTGTCTAGAATCATGGAAGTCATGCTACCTCTCTATTCTGCTTTGCTCAAACCATATATCTGGAATACTGTGTCCAATTCTGGGCACCGCATTTAAGGGAGATGTTAACAAGCTGAAATTTGTCCAGAGGAGGGTTACTAAAATGATTGAGGGTTTGGTCTGATGGCCATGTATGTGAGGGGAAATCATAGGGAGGAGGGAGCAAGCTTATTTTCTGCTAGAAACTAGGGTGTGGATCAATGACTTCAAACTACAGGAAAGGAGATTCCACCTGAACATTAGGAAGAACTTCCTGACTGTGAGAGCTATTCAGCAGTGGAACTCTCTGCCCCCGAATGTGGTGGAGGCTCCTTCTTTGGGGGCTTTTAAGCAGAGGCTGGACGGCCATCTGCGGGGGTGCTTTGAATGCAATTTTCGTGCTTCTTGGCAGGGGATTGGACTGGATGACCCACGAGGTCTCTTCCAATTAAAGAATTCTATGAGTCTATATTTGGGCACTGTGATTGATGGTCCCTATGTAGACTTGTCCACAGCTGCATTGTATATGGTAGACTACTCCAGCAACTGAATTGTTGCTGGAGTAGATGATTTGGAGTACTGGATTGCTTGTTGGTGTGTGCCATTTACTTTAAATACCTGGAAGGGCCAACCAGGCAAAATTCACTTTGGTCATAAGATTTAATACCTCTTATAAAACTATGGTCTTTTTCATCCGTGCTGTTTGTTTCTTCCTTTCATCCAGTCTCCATATTTTCAAGAAATTAAAAGCTAATCTTAACAGAGTTTGCATGTGTAGAAGCGATTATGAAAAATACAAGGAACACCTGTTTTTCGCTTCAATTATGGTCTGTACACTAATAATGAGTGTTTATTTTGAGATATTGCATTTGCTTGTGTAATAGTGCATGACACATTTTCAGCGCTACAGCAGATAAACAGTGAAAGTGGCTATGAGAATCTGAGTAAACGTAACACAAACATGCCCTCCCAGCACATCCATGGAGTTGAAGAGAGGTATTATGACACCACGCATTACTTCCTCTGTCCGCTGCAAGATGAGCAGGAAGCAGCTGGCGAACAATCCTCGTCTTTCCATTCTTAGCAACCTGTCTATAGCTGTTTACCTAAACTCTCAGGTTAATTCAGCCAAAAGACAGAAATTGCATAGGCAGGACTATATAAAAAACAAAAGGTGATATGGACGCATCAGTATCTTTATGGTAAAGGGCAATAAATTCAAATGGATATGTTGTACCTAATGTTATATGTCTTGCCCTTTCCTCCCTTAAATGCTCATTCAATCTATTTCACTGAAGGTAGCTGCCTAGAATGGACAAGGTTTTGTGAGTGCTTAAGAGCTCATCTGCACATTTATACTGGAGTTACATGGGGACAACCAGGGTGATCATCATTTCCAAGAAGCAAAGGCCACTGTCCATTGATACAGTCCACTGTTTGGGGCCAGAAAAGGACCAATGGCTGGATCTGGAGGGCATTCGGTTGACCAAGGCAGCTGTATATTATGCTTTGATGCACTGCATAGACTACTGCAATGTAAAGAAGTCCATGTTTAAGTCAAGAGTGTGCATTTCTAGACTACACATACTTATTTACTTACTTAGGCAATCCCTCATTGTCTGAGTAGAATTGTCTTCCAAGATTGGTGTACTGGTGGTGTTTATGTAGGTGACTGTGGAGCCCTATTCTTGATCTGCATGTTCTCCCGAAGGGAGGGCATTGGTTTCCAGGTGGAAGACGGTCCCAGTCAGGGTTGGCTTGATGCGCCTTCCTCTTGGCATGTTTTTGTCTTTTTTCCTCCATTTGTGCCTATTCAAATTCTACAGCACTGCTGGTCACAGCTGACCTCCAGCTGGAGTGCTCAAGGGCCAGGGCTTCCCAGTTCTTGATGTGTATGCCAGAGTTTTTAACGTTGGCTTTGAGCCTATCTTTAAATCTATTTTCCTGAACACCAACATTCCATTTTCCATTCTTGAGTTTGGAGTAGAGCAACTTCTTTGGGAGACAGTGGTCAAGTATTCGGACAACGTGGCTGGTCCATCAGAGTTGATGGCAGAGGACCATCACTTCAATACCGGTGGTCTTTGCTTCTTCCAGCATGCTGACATTTGTCCGCCTGTATTCCCAGGAGATCTGCAGGATTTTTTTGAGGCAACACTGATGGAATCGTTCCAGAAGTTGCATGTGATGTCTGTAGACAGTCCATGTTTCACAGGCATACAGCAGGTTTGGGAGGACAATAGCTTTATAAACAAGCACCTTGGTATCCCTACGGATGTCCCGGTCCTCAAACACTCTGTGCTTCATTCAGAAAAATGAATTTAAATGAAAAATGAATTGAAAGATGAAAAATGAATACAATTCCCAAGATGTCTCATTATTTGTGACCCTGGCTACGACTAGCATGGATTGGAGTTGTCATTCTTTCAGACCAATGGTTCTCAACCTTCCTAATGCCACAATACCTTAAATCAGTTCATCATGTTGTGGTGACCCCCTACTTCATAACTGTAATTTTGCTATTGTATTGCTATTCCTATTAGAGGACAAGTGCCACAGGATGACTCTCATAGTGGCAATATTTCTCACAGTGGCAACAAGGCTGAGAAAGCAACTTCTGATAGGGGTATTACTTGAAACCATGTAGATGTATTTTGCACAACGGACTTCTCCTGAGATGGGAGAATTTATAATGACTGTTGGTTTTACTGATGGATCTATGGACCGTAATAAAATGGTTGTTGATCAAGTATATGTGTGTGTGTTAAAGAAAACCTTATACTGTTTATTATTGTGTGCAGCTGCTAATGTAGGTCCACTAGTAAGTTTGGACCACACGTGGTGGGGTATAACTGTATTGGTTTTAGGATACAGTTTAGCTTTGAGGAGCCTTTGCTCAGGCATTTTGTTCAACCATTTGTACTGTTCTCTCATTTAGAGGAAATTGAAGAAGCCTTATTCTGTATTGCTTACAAGGACTATGTAAGTTTGTTGCACTGTTTGTTTTTGTTTGCAACATTGCAAGTTTATGTTTTAACTCTGCTGATTAAAGTTTTTTTGTTCTTTTTCCTCTTGCCTGGATGCAATGTTATTGTGCTTCTACATTGGACCTGACTGAAACACACTATGCGCAACAAGTTGTAGTTGCTGGGATTTATAGTTTGCCTACAATCAAAGAGCTTCCTGAACTCCACCAATGATGTAATTGAACCAAACTAGGCAACAGAACTCCCATGACCAACAGAAAATACTGGAAGGGTTGGTGGGCTTTGACCTTGAGTTTTTGCATTGTAGTTCACCTACATCCAGAGAGTGCAGTGAGGACTCAAACAATGATGGATCTGGACCAAACTTCAATATGCCCAGACCTTGACATTTGGGAATTGCAGTTGCTGGGATTTATAGTTCACCTACAATCGAAGAGCATTCTGAACCCCACCAATGATAGAATTGACCCAAACTTCCCACACAAAACCCCCATGGTGATCCCTCTGATGCCTCCTTGTGACCCCCTTCCAGGGGTCACAACCCCCAGGTTGAGCAATGCTGCTTCAGATGATCACAGTTCCTCAGTCCTGAATGAATAGCTCTTTAGGTGTGATAGATATGTGTTACTCATTTGTGAGAAAGGGTTCTTGGAAACTGAGGGTGCATCCACTGTAAAATTAATGCAGTCTGACAACTTAACTGTTATGACTCAGTGCTATGGAATCCTGGGAGTTATAGTTTTATAAGGTCTTTAGCCTTCTCTGACAAAGAGTGATGATGCCTCACCAAACTACAAATGGCAGCTAAAATGGTGTCAAACCACATTCATTCTACAGCATAGAAGTACCCTGGATTTCTCAAGGGGTCTAGAAGCATGGGGAACTCAACCTGTTCAGTTTCAGATATCTATTTCCTATGAAACTGGTTCTTCACACCTTTTCACGAGCACCATTTTCAATGTTACTTTTGGCTCTATTATATTCATTACAAAAGAAGTAATGAGAAAGTAGAAAGGGAGTACATGAAATGTTTAGACTGAAAATTAATTCAATCATGTTGAGCATGAACACTAATAAGTGAAAATGTAATTTGGTATGTTGTTCATTAGCATGATGATTAAAATGCCAGTGTTGGGCCAAGGCAAGGGATGTACAGAGAATAGAACAGAACTTGTCATGTTGACATTTTGTTGCTGGGTCCTTCAAAAAGGTCTCTTTCTGCCCTTTCAAAGTGGCCTTCCTCCAACCTGCAATTTCCCCCCACATGGATTATAAAGCCCATAATATGACTGGTGTCTGGCAATGGTAGGAGTAATAACATCTAGGAAATGTCAGGTTGGGGAAAGCCTGTCCAACTACTCGATTTCTTCCTGATCTGCATCTCACTTTTCATTCCACCCCCACCAAAAAGTCTATTTCATTCACTCTTCAAATGCCTCAGCTGTTAAAGATTAATAAGGAGCAATTTATTTCAGTCAGTGGGTACTGATCCACCACAGGTGCCTCAGTGAAAGCATAGCTTTGGCATATGGCCTAAGGGTTAATCAATACAATTTACTACTAGTACTACTACTCTGCCAACTTAGCAGTTCAAAAACATGCAAATATGCGTAGATCAATAGGTACCACTCCAGTGGGAAGGTACTAGCGCTACAGCAGTCATGCTGACCACATGACCTTGGAGGTGTCTATGGACAACGCCGGCTCTTTGGCTTAGAAATGGAGATGAGCACCAACCCCCAGAGTCAGACACGGTTGGACTTAATATCAGGGGAAAATCTTTACCTACTACTACTGCTGCTGCTGCTACTACTACTACTGCATACCTGGAAAGACTATCCTTTCAAGAGAGAGAAATTCTTAATCTGAAACTGTTAACAAGGTTGCTTGGACAATATAGAAAGTTAGCTGAATTTACTAGGAAAAATAGGTACTTGACAAACTGCTTAGAATTCCATTTGGGCAAAAAGTCGGATAACAAACAATGAAACAAAGAGTTGACGGTAAAATCTAAATGGAGCCCTTTTACAAGGGTTGAATGAAAAGTAATGCCTCCACCTTTGTTACTTGGGTTTGAATGGGAATATTTTAATAAATCAAATACAGAAATAATCCTTAGAATGTACTCTTTAACTACAACTATTCACTTTTCCACATAATCACCAGACAATTGGATACATTTCTGCCAACAATGAACAAGTTTTCTGAAGCCGTCACAGAAGTTGACACTCTGCTTCCGTAATCAGCATCTCACAGTTCTCTCGTCCTGGGTACCCATCATGCACAGGTCTTCTGATAGCCAAGCAAAGCAATAACGTGTCCCACATGTTCTTGTGAAATGCCGATTTCACTCTCTGAGTGATACGACGATCAACTTGAATCAATCTGTCAACTTTTTGCTTGTGAAACTCAGTGGTTGCTGTCACAGGACATCCAACTCTTTGTTTTTCACACAAATCAGATGTTCCAACCTCAACATCTTCAAACTTACTCACCCAACGACGCACAGTACTCACATCAATACAATCACCATAAACAGCTTGCATTCTCTGATTAATCTCCTTTGGGGTGACACCTTCTGCTGTCAAGAATTCAATGACTGCACATTGCTTAAGTCACATTGACCGACAGTCTGCACAGTTTGCTTCCCGCCAAACTGGAACTGTAGAGGAGAGTCTACTTTACAAGCCAGTACCTGCCGCATACCAGCACTGCCATCTGTCGAGGAGTTACAAAGGTGGAGGCATTACTTTTCATTAAATCCTTGTAAATACACACACATACACTTCATTTGAACTCATCTGTTACTCCGGGCCCGTCTATACAGCCATTTAATCCAGTTCAAAGCAGATAATCTGGTTTTTATATGGCAGTGTAGGAGGGCCTCATTCTGTGAGAACCGGCTGGAGTGAGATGAAACAAGATGAGATCAAACCAAACCTGTCAGAGGATGAAAACAGCACATTACAATATTGAAAGTTACCCAGCATTTTAAGTCAGTGATAGCCACCATTACTAACTAAATAAATATACCTACACAATAAATAAATAAATAAACACAGAAGCTCTTCATTATTGATAATGTACCAAAATCATCAGAATTAATAATCCTCTACTTTAGCCTGCCCTACAAGCTTGTTAATTGCCTCTCTCAGCCTTGAAAACAGCTATTATGGGCTGTGTGTTTTTCTAGCCTGCTTTCCATTCTCTGATTCTTTTGTCTTTTGCTCAGTTTGTTTGCTGTCTGTGGTGTGTTTGAACAGAACTCCATTTACTGATCTGTTCAGTTCAATTAAATAATGAGGCCTGATTTATATTCCAGGAAACAATGCTGTTTAAATGTTTGCTTTCATTAGCTTCGTTTGCATATGACAAGATGGACTGAATTACAAAAATTCATTGGGATTTCATTTAGAGCATATTTTGAGACTATTCTAGCCAGCTAGCCATTTGGAAATGTACCTAGCATGGTCAGGACCAATGGTGATATTGCTTATGCTTTGAATGAAACAACAGCCTGAGTGGTTGTAACTTCAGTCCTTAAATATGTATTTCTCACCATGTTCCACTTGGGAAGGAATCCCACTGGAACATTGCAGCACACCCAAATACCTGGGAGTTACCCTGGGCTGTTCTCTGATCTACAAGAAGCACTGCTTTAATGTCAAACAAAATGTGGTGCTAGAAACAATAGCATACGAAAGCTGACAACCAGATACAATGAAGACATCTGCCCTTGCGCTTTGCTAATCTGCTGCTGAGTACGCATGCCCAGTGTGGAACACATCTCACCACACTAAAACATTGGATGTGGCTCTTAATGAGTCATGCCACATTATCACAGGATGTCTGTGCCCTACACCACTAGAAAAATTACACTGTTTAGCCTGTATCGCACCACCTAACATCCACTGGGAAGTAGCAGCCAAAAATGAAAGGACCGAGGCTTTGACATCTCCGGCCCATCTTCTGTTCAGATATTAGCCAGCACGCCAATGCCTTAAATCAAGAAATGGTTTTCTAATATCTACAGAGATATTTGCAGGAACACATCAGCAAATGAGAGTCCAAAAGTGGCAGGCTAAAACCTAGAACCACAATCCATGGCTGATACCAAATGAGAGACTCCCTCCTGGGCACACAGAAGTGACTTGGAAGGAACTGAACACACTGCGCTTTGGCACCACGAGATGCAGAGCCAATCTTAAGAAATGGGGCTACAACATGTGAGTGTGGAGAAGAGCAAACTACAGACCACCTACTACAATGCATCCTGAGCCCTGCCACATGCACAATTGAGGACCTTCTTATAGAAACACCAGAGGCACTCCAAGTGGCTAGCAACTGATCAAAGGACATCTAATATAATGCCAAGTTTTTTAAAACTTTGTGTTTTTTAAATACATTACAAATGTACCTTTGGTTTGCTCCTGATGCGATAAATAAACCAGGTTCCATGGAAAAGGGATGACATCCAGCAGTTTTCCAAAAAGAAGATAGTACACATGTTTATTAATAGATTTTTACACTTACATCTTTAAAAATAAAGAAGAAAGCCTTTCTTGTTATAATATCTGTCTCTCTCCTCACAACTGATCACCATACCTTGTGCCTAATGGGATTGAAAGGAAGAGTATTTTGGAACAGAATCAACTATATAGTAGCTCTTAAACATCTCATATTTTTCTCTTTTTTTTACTGTAGAATTCACATTTATTACCAAAATCAATAATTATATATAGATTATCCCAAAACATTTGTGCAAGTTGAGAGTTGATCAGCATTAGTGGAGTAATGATTGAATGTATTATCTTATTGGCTCCATATGAAGCATTCTTTGTGGAGTTTTTGTTGCTCCTTACGAAAGGTTATTTGGGGAATTTTAGTTGCCATTCCCAACCTGACTTTCCTTACCTTCAAGATCTGCACAATCTGATTGCTGGCTATGGATGAGGGGGTTTGTAGTCCAACCTATCTTGAAAGTGTCAGGTTGGGAAAAGTTGCCCTTAAAGCATGGTATCTAAGAACATGGGCAAAATTAAGTATATTACAGATTTTGCACTATCTCTTTCTTTCTCCTCTCACTCACCCCTAGTCACTTGTATGCTGCTCATATACCCTTCAAACATTCTACATTTTGACAGGCCATTTCCCAAGAGATTATTATTTTAATGGATATTTTAAGAAGCATTTTGACCGGTCATTTGCCATGAGAATATCCATTAAAATAATATTTAAAATCTATTGAATACATTATTCATTATACCAGTACAGGCAACAAGGTTATGTTATTTTTAATGCATTACACTAAAAGAGCCAGGGCTATAGCTGGGGGGGGGGGAGGTTAAGGATTCACCCCACCCCCCAAATGTGACAGGTAAAAATATCCCTGGTTTAGTCATGAATTTTAACTAGTTAATCAATTTATAAGGAAACCAGTTTTTTTTAACCTGACACATTTGGAGGGGGGGGGGGTTGAACTTTTAACCCACCCACCCCCCTCCCCCCAGCTATGGCCCTGAAGGAAGCATAACAATACATCCTCCTCTAAACAAAAGAATGGCCTCCCTCAGGAAAGTGTGCTTGCTCCATCAGTGTTCAACATTTGCACAAATTATTAGCCACTGCTGGGAGGGACAAAGAGTTTCATCTATACTGACGATCGTGCCACTATACTGACGATCGTGCCAACACTGCTCAAGGAGGGAGCTTTGAGATGGTTGAACAGAAGCTCTCTGAAGCTTTAGGCGCTCTTACTGCCTATTATAGAAAAAACCAGCTTATCCATAATCCATCCAAAATGCAGACGTGTGGTTTTCATCTTATGAACAGACAAGCATCTCAAACTCTGAAGATTACCTAGGATGGAATTCCACTGGAGTGAGAGTCCAAAAGTGGCAGGCTTAAAACCCAGAACCTCAATCAGTGGCTGAGACCGGATGAGAAACTCTGTATGTAATCCAGCATTTGATTGTGCACTCACTGGGGATTCTGGGCCTGTTAGGCACACTGATGGTGACAGTGGGGATTCTGGGCCTGCAGATCAGCAAAAGAATCAGGAGATTTTAAACCCTGAGAATGAGAGCTCTCTGTCCGAGGGAGACCACATTCCAGAAAGGCAGTTCCCTAGAGATGCAAGATCAGAGGCAGAAATGAGCTCAGGGAAGGAAGCTGCAATAGAGGAAGAAGCAACTCCAGGTGGACGAGCTAATGAGTAACAGTTAGATAGAAGATTAATGTTTCATCAGCTTAGGATATCTCATGAAGCCTATTAACAAAGAAGCCTTTATCAGTTTTGGAAGGTCAACGGCGCAGGTTAGAAAGGCCAGCAGAATATTCACTCAGTCCAGACAACGTTGAATTTGGAGCCAAGTCATGGATTTTAGTGTGAGGTTTCCTTATGTTCACGCTTCCTGATTCCATGTTTCATGTTTCATGTTCCTGTGGACTGCTCTTGTGTTGAATATTTGGAATTTGCCGGCTTTTGTATTCATGGTTTTTGATGCATTTCATGTATTCTGAACTCTGAGGATTATTCCTGTTTTTTGGACATTGATTTTTACAGTATTTTGCTAGATTGCTTTTTAAATATATTCTTCAATAAACTGTGTTGCTATTTTGTCTTGAACTGGATTGTGTGTTAAGTACAGAGATGATTCCCAGCCTTGGAGTGCAACAAACTCCCCCCTGGGCACACAGAAGACTGGGCAACTTGGAAGATGCTGAACAGACTCTGCTCTGAGACCATGAGATGCAGAGCCAATCTTAAGAAACCGAGCTACAAAGGGAATCCGTGTCATGCAAGTGTGGAGAAGAGCAAACCACAGACCACGTACTACTATACAGTCTGAGCCCTGCCACATACACAATGGTGGACCTTCTTACAGCGACACCAGAGACACTCAAAGTGGCCAGCTTCTGGTCCAATGAAATCTAGTATAATGCTAAGTTTTAAAGTTTGTTGTGTTCTTTTTTAAACACATTATAACTGTACCCTCATTTTGCTTCTGACACAATAAATAAATAACCCTGATAGAGAATAAAATAACTCAGCCTTATCTAAGTGACCTTGAGATGTTTTGGATGGTATCATCCAGTGGCAATATTTTTAAATACTATTTTTAATGCATAACCCATATTATGACTTGAGGAAGGCTCAATTTGTTTCTGTTGCAACTCAAGTTGCCTCCATGCACAACAACTTCACAGGAAACTACTGGCGGTGGTTGAACCTAACAAACATTTCTCACCTCTGCATTTTCTATAGCATAGTGTATATTCAGAAAGCCACACAATTCTTTCTTAGGATTTTGTGAAGAGGATCACATTCTTTTCTCAATAGCAACCCTAATCCTCACAAGTGGTAGCAGGTGAATGATTGATGATATCAAAACACAGCTTTCCTATGGATTAAGCTGATGATTAATTCATAAAGACTTATGGGGAGAAAGTTATTTTAGAAGCAACCTGAGCACTCAATGACTTGAAATTCCTAAATGTGCACACATTAGATGCATGAAGCTGGAGTGACTGCATTCGCTCTCATGGGAACAAAGATTTGTTCTATCAGAGAATGTGTGTACTGAATCCAGAGTAGAAAAGCCAGAGTCAAGGTGGAAAACAGAACTCAATTTGTCAGGGGAAACCACATCCAAAATAGTTCTGAATAGTGTCCTCAGGCACAGGTGAGGATGGAGAATATCTTGGATGAGGATGGAAAAATCAATTCTCAGAGGAAATATTTCACATTAACATGGTGGCTGAATAATTGGAAGCAAAATAAGTTTCTAGCAATCAGACAATGAAGAATACAGCCACACTTATGTAAATTGCCAAAAAAAGCTTCAACTGCCCAGAGCTTGAAAACTGCCAACAAAGTGCTGCTTCCTAGCATAGAGCTTGGAGAAGTTACTTCTTTGAACTCCAGCTTCAGAATTCCAGGAATTCCAGCACTGTTTGGAGAATTCTAGGAACTGGTGTCCATTGAAGTAACTTTCTCAAATTCCCAAGCCATACCTTTCATAAAGAAGAGGCAGTAAATGGCCTAAAAAGTCAACTTGCCAGTGTAGATCTTCCTGTTGTCCCCAGCCACATTTTTCTCCATGACATCACTGAGGCAAAGGGCTTTGGAAGCATTTTTGCTCACTAAGTAGAGTCAACTGCAATGGAGCTTTTGGAGGAAGCTTTGCTGAGGTGTGCAATTGCCGGGATGTAGGCGATTTAGTGCATCTTTACAGTTTTTTCACACCATATAATTATAGCTCCACAATCCCACTTCAACTGCCATGGCAACATCCTATGGAATCCTATGGCTCTATCTGTAGGAAGGTTGAAAGGTCAAATATCCTGCGAGAGATCTACTCCAAAACATCCATTATCCTCCTATATACATCTATTAATCTTCAACAATCAGAGGGTTGAAGATTAATAGATGTATATAGGTGAATGTAATGAAGAAATTCCACAGCCGGGAAAAAATTACCGAAAACATCCTCTCATACATTCTCATCAAATGAGCCTGTGAGAATGATGCAATAATGAGAGAGCCCTCCCAAATGGTAAAAAACAAACATAATAGGCAAAAAATAAAACTGGAATTGACGTCATGTCACTTTGAGCTCTGTGAAAACATTTCTATTAATGGAAAAAAGATACACTCAATTTTTATATGCTATTCAAAGGTTTTATTCTAGCTGGAAGACAATATCAAAAACAAAGGTTACCCTTTTCACTTTCTTGTGACCTTACCAGATAACCCAATGTCCTTTTGCGATCGTTCCTTTACCGGTCAGCCTACAGAGCTCTGACTCCCTTTGGCATTTTCTGTACAGACTCCCTTCTGAACTTGCCAGCATCCCCCCTTTTTTCTTTGCTGAAAGAGTTCAACCTATAAGTTCCATATGACAGTTTGTGCTTTGCACTAACTTTTTAAGAAATGTCACCTATACATTGTCTGTTATTTAACATTTAGCCTTAAATCACTAGACCTTTGCTTTATTCAACTTAAATATTGGAGCTGTCATTAAGGAGTTCTGTCTGTCTAACAAAAATGTGTGGGCTTATTTATTACTCAGTCCATTTTTAAAAGCTATGGGTTGTATCAAATGGATGGAAAGGGGTTTTTTTTTTTGGACTACAACTCCCAAAACTTCCCTGTTTCTGAGGATCTTGCATAAAATAAAGTGGGGGGGGGGAGGAGTTATAATGTGCTTTATGTTCTAATAGTCTTCTTTTTAAAGCTTGGGAAAGTAACTTTAAAAAAACAGTGGTTATGTTAGCTGTGGGAGTTTAGAAGTCATGGTCCAAAAAGGACCTCCTCTAGCTCTAGTTCTGTCCATCAGACCATAAGAAGAGGTGAGCTGGGTCCAACCAAAGGCCTATGTAGAGTAGCTTTCTCTTCATGCATGGCTGCATCTATTGCCCTTGGGAAGCCAACAACCACAACATCGAGTGCTATAGACACTGCTTGAATTCCACAGGGGTATCTAGGGGCAGATTGGGGACCAACAGCATCAAAACAGCTTTACTGCTTATGAATTTATTTCTGGATACAATTCAAAGTGCTGCCCATGATTTACAAAACTCTATATGACTTAGGCCTGGACTATCTAAAATACTCTATCTCCATATATGAACTTGCTGGAATCTTGAGATCTACAGGAAAGGCTTTCACTCAGTTCCAGTATTTTCACAGGCTCAACTGGAGAGGACACAGGCCATAGTCTTCTTAGTGGCTTCCCACTCTCTGGAATTCCCTCCCTGCTCTCCTTTCATTAGCAAGCAAAGGTTTTGCTGTTGTTGTTGTTGTTAATATGTAAACACATGTGCTTTGTTTTTAACTTTGATACTCTTCTAAATTAATTTTATATTGCTTCAAATGTGGAGATTTTAATTTTTAAACTGATTTAATTTTGTAAGCCACATTGAGTCTCAATGCATAATCACTGTCATCACCATGGCTATGAGCTACTGCTGACCAATAGGTCAGTGGTTCAAATCTGGGGAGAGCGGGTTGAGCTCCCTCTGTCTGCTCCAACTCCCCATGTGGGAACATGAGACAAGCCTCCCAAAGGATGGTAAAACATCAAAAACATCCGGGGCACCCCCTTGGAAATGTCCTTGCAGACAGCCAATTCTCTCACACCAGGTGTGAGTTGCAGTTTCTCAAGTTACTCCTGACACGAAAAAAAGTAGTATGAGTGCAAAGATGACACAAACATGTGCCTGATATATTCTGCATTTTCTTGAGAGCCCACTGCCCCAGTGTAAGCTTACTCCTTCATCCCCAGATGCTTAAAAGTGGATAGACTGCACTCAGGTACACCTGTAATAATCAGTAGTTAGAGAGATGGAGCTTTGGATATGAAATCCAACTGGAATGATGATACGGCTGTTAATACTGTTTTTATTGTTTTAATTAATGTTCTATTTATTGTTTAATTATTATATTGCTTTGTTATATGTAGTGGCATCAAATTATTGCCAAATGTAAGCGCTCCTGAGTTCCCCCTTCGGGGGCTGAGAAGGAACGGAATAGAAATACCATCAATAAAATAAATAAATAAATTATCCTATTGGCGCACGCCAAGGGGAGGAGGCAGTGCAGAAAGAAATTCCATGTACATCCTTATGCAATGCCCCCAGTGTCATTAACAAGATGGAGGCATCACAAGGTGACACAGTCCCTGTGCCATGAAAGGCCATGGTCATAAAAATGCCGTGCATACCAGTCTTGGGATTCCTTTCAACTATACAATTCTTTTCTTCTGTTTTTGTGACTCCACTCTTTCCCATACCTTGCCTATTTCCTAGCTTGTCTCTTGCACTTAATAGTTTTCCTTCAAGTTCTTTTAAGTGTTCTTCTTTTAGTCCTAATCTGAGATTGTAATAATAATAATTTTATTTCTTACCCACTTCTCCTTGGGGCTTCAGATGGAATGCACCATTGCTAAAAACACATACTTATCTAAAACATCCATATTAAAACATATTTCTACAAAATACATATTAAACATAAGACACAAGTTTAAAATTCATGATTTAAATTGGCTGGATAAGCCTTCTGGAAGAGCTAGGTCTTCAAATATGTTTTAAATTCTGACAGCTCATTGTAATGTTTGACTGACATCCAACTGTTGACCCCATGCCTGCATTTTACAATTGATGGGATGCTTTGGTTTAGGAAGTCATTCACAAATCAGTATGTGGCTTTTTGAGGACCCTAATCTCCTTATTGTTACCCAAACCCCATGTCTCCATATGTCAGATTGTGGTGATAGTGGTGCTGTTAAAATTCCTATTCTCTCATTAGAATCCCAGTCCTGTGAAAAAGCCACAACTCCATCTGATATGAGGAGAGGTTGGGTCAGTAACACAGGGATGGGAATCTGTGTCCTTCCAGACATTGCTGCATTGGGGAACACCCTTTGGCTATGTTGGCTACTGTCCAAGATCACCTGTTTCATAGTGTCATCTAGCTTCATTTGAAGCAGGGAGATTCAAAACAAGGAGACAAAGGAAAGCAGGGAAGCCCAAGGCAGTTGATACAAAGGAAATAGGGGTATGTTTTCAGTTGAATAGCATACTGTGGGTTCTATAGAAAAGCCACTTGAGATTTGAAAGCTTGTTCTCAAGAGAGTGCTCCCTAGAAGATCTATCCAACCCATCAGATGCCCACTTGCTGATGAGGCTTAGGGGTAGTGTTTTGGTATGTTCTCTCAGGAAGAAAGGAGAGTAAGGAAGTTGTGATAGCTTTCTCTTCATTCCCACTCTGCCAACAAACCATTCATCATCGTCATCACCGCAACCACCGCCATCGCCATCGCCATAGCCATCACCATCACCAACACCACCATCACCATCACCACAACTATAACCACCCAATAGATTATTTTTTTTCTTTTAAATAGAAAAATGCTCACCGGGCCAAATCCAACTTTTAGTATCATTTAAAGTTAACTCACTGAATCAGTGCAAATTTGGTAAATCAACACTCATCAAAATTACATTAATTCTCTAGATTCATGCTGGTTGGGACCAACAATTTGATATTGACCTAGCAATCTCATCACATTGACTAAATCTTTGATTTCCCTTTCACTGCCCAGATTTATAGGTCTAGGCTTCTTACTAGTAGGTGGATGGTGAGTAAGGCCTATCTGGTTTCTTGTTTCCTTCTCTGCTCTTCACATAATATGTGATTTTGGAGGTAGCTGCTATTTAGGGTGCTTCTATACATGACAGAAATGCACGCCAAAGTAAGATTTTAAAATTTGCTTTGGTACAAATTTCTGTCCCCACCCCAATCTTCCAAAAAAACCCAGGCTTTCCCAGTACGCTTTTTTAATTTTAAGACTTATCTTGGGGTTTTGGGAGCGGAATGGGTGCCTTCTCAGTTTTTCAGGCTCATGGTGTCCGAAAAATCGAGATGGCTATGTGGATTGGGTCTGGGTACTCACCATCCACCTACTAGTAAGACGCAATCCCTGGGCCCAATCCACATGGCCCACACCTGGTAAGGCCCAGATATTACCTAAGATTGGGATCTTACCAGGTATTTAATTAATTTGGAATTAATTTAGTTTTACCAGAAGCATCATTTGGATGCCTCCAGTAAAACTGAGACAGGTCTCATGTTAAAGGCCTGTCTGGATAGGCCCTTAGTTTCCCTGTTTTATCCAGGTACATATGGCTATAGAAAAGATTGCCTAGATTAAAATCATATCCTTTACCTGCTCAAGCTTTATTTATTGCATAGTGTGCTACTGACATTCCAATGCCAACATTACCTATTTCTCCAGTTCTTCTTCACCATTTCCTAGTGACAATGCTGCTAAAAAGAATGATGGGGAAATGGGCTATGAGTGGGCATTCAGTCTTTTTAAAAAGTAGTTTCACTGTCAGACACGTTGTTAACTAAGGTATACTGTCCATTCTAATAGCTAAAATATTGAAAGAGAATCATTATTTTTATAAGACCTGGTGTTCAGATAGTATGGTTTGAAGATACAGTATCTGTCTAAGTTGAAAATGTTAGACAAGGGCTTATACTCAACTTTAGATATGATGATTGGTATGTGAATTCACACTCTGCAGAGAAGTTCCTCTCTAGTTTTGGTTGTGAGTACCCACCAATCACGTATTTGATTTATTTTAAATGATTTTCATTTTTACTCTGCATTTCATTTTTCCTCTGCTCATGCTTGAGACAGAGTCACCGAATTCTCAAAGTGCGTCACTCTGAAGCAATTGTTTGGTTTAGTATATGATGTCATTTCAATTCTTACATTCTCATTTGGTGGACTTAATCCATAGACTGCCACCTACATCCTCCTTTTATGAACAAGATTCAAAAGCTACAATCACCATGGAAGTCCTTTTTTCTTTTCCCTCCCAGTTTGCAGTACCAAGGCCAGGCCAGCTGTCTCATTATATAATATGAAGAAATCTCTAAAGACTGAACAATGGGGAAGAAACATGTGTTGAAGCATGCCACTCGCATGAAACTCTAATTGCCAAGCAAAAATGCTGAACGGGAATTGACAGCTTGGTGTTCCAAATGTTTAGTCTGAAGACATCAAATTCATTATATTTTCCAAAGCATTCACTTTTTTGTCTTATATGTCGAGATGTTTTCACAGACTGCTCTGGAAAGATACCTTCACAATACTTCTAGAATACAAATAGGCCAACACAAAATACAAAAACAGATGGCAGTGATATCCTTATGACATATCAACAACATTTTGTTCTCAACTTGAATCTCTCCCTGGTACATCTTTTCACTTGCATTTCTCAAATAGTGAGCAAATCAATGTGCTACTGGAAACTGGAAATACTTCCACCGAGCATAATTTGTGGAAGGTTATTGTTGACATATGGTGACCCTAAAAACATAAAAATGAGACAATCCTGTTGTCTCAATCAGGTAGAATATTTATGAAGATTCCCATTACATGTAATATTGAAAGGTTTTTAAATGATCTATCATTAGATGATAAATGGAACACAAACCTAATTTGTATTGTTATGTGATTTCAGCATTGCAGAATAGTGGGTTCAGGGTCCCAGCATGTCTAAGCTTCGAAGCTGTAAATCAGATATAAACAGGGTGAAGGTGGGATCAGAGGTTTATTCACTTTGGCCAAAAGTGGATGTCGGAGAGAAAGAAATCTCAAATCAGACATAAAGGCAACGGATACACACAGAGACATTTATAGAGACTTGACAGCAATTCAGAAAAATTGACTTTTGCCACTCCAGGCACAGATTAGTGAAAGTTATGCTCTGCTCACTTATTGGTGGTGATGCACTGTCTGCTGCTGCAGCTGATTGGTTTCCTGGTCTGGCGGGAAGTTTAATAAAGTATCATTGCTCAGTTTGAAGCAAGTGGCTATTTTCTGTGTCTGCCTTCTTTAGGTGCTTAGAGAGAGGAATGTGGGCAAGGTCCGGATCTAATTAGCTTTGATGGGTCTATTCCTGTCAGCTGGGATTTGACAATGGGTCTGACCTCAGAAAACAATGGGTGCTGAAACACCTTGATGGGTTTCCAGGGAGGGACAAAAGAAGGGTGTTGGATGCCCTGGTGAACTTTTGGGATGGTTGGAGATTAATTCATTGTTGGGTGGATGGGTTCATTGTTGGCCAGGAAGAATGGACTGCCCTTCTCAACTGCCAGGAGGAGTAATGCCATTAACCCTGTATCCTCCCTCTGAGTACTTGGGGGAAAGGTCATCAGCTGACAGGAACCTCTGTGGTCATTTGATCGGACCTCTCTGGGCCACAAATGGTTGGGGTCCCTGGTTTCAATAAGACTATTACTACAGGAGAAAAACACACAGCCCGTCATTTGTTTTTAAAAGGAGCAATGAAGAGAAATTAATTACAAAACAAGGTTTGGTGCTTGTTCTCCTCTGAGGCATGAGGATAAAAAGAAAAGAATCCTGGCTGGTTCAATGAGTCAGTGGGGAGGAAACTAAGCATATTTTAATGAGCGCTACCTGCTGAAGATTTATATAAGCTATTCCAGTTATTTTTCATGGCCATGATATAATCTCTGCTAGAGCAATATAATTAGCACAGTGAAAGAACTGACCTTTCTGAATATCTTTTTTTACTTTTTTCCTCCATTATACTAAAAATATCAGTGTGATCTTTGATGTCCTAAGCACTGTTGAGTACTGTAAAGAGAGAGAGAGCTGCTGTTCAAAGAGAAATGTAGAATTGATCAGCAAACTGTTATTACTATAATCTACTGAAAACAGAAAATGAAACAGGCTTCATATAATAATCTAAAGGAGAATATAGAATCAGAAGTATTAATATGTTACTCTTGCCTTGCTTTTTAAAATTTGGGTCCATTTTGCTACGTATTAAACAACTCTGTCAACATAATCTTATTCACTATCATGTTGAAAAGTTATCATACGCTGGATCTACACTGCTATACAATGCACTTGGATCTACGTTATATGATCAGTGCAGATGAAGATTACCAGCTCTAGTTATCACCCATGGAGGACACCAGCCAAGAGAGAGAAGGACTCAAGACATAGGAGGATTGGGCCTTCCTAAGGTTTGAAAGGAGCTCCTGGTGGCGCAGTGGATTAAACCACTGAACTGCTAAACTTGTTGACCAGAAGGTTGCAGGTTCGAATCCGGGGAGCAGTGTGGGCTACTGCTGTCAGCCCCAGCTCCTGCCAACCTAGCAGTTCGAAAACATGCAAATGTGAGTAGATCAACAGGTACTGCTCCGGCAGGAAAGTAACAGCACTCCATGCAGTCATGCCAGCCACATGACCTTGGAGGTGTCTTCTGACAACGCCGGCTCTTCGGCTTAGAAATGGAGGTGAGCACCAACCCCCAGAGTCAGACATGACTGGACTTAATGTCAGGGAACACCTTTACCTTTTCTTTAAGGTTTGTGTGCAGGTACAGCTGTACCAGGAGCTCCAGTTTTGTTTGCTTTGCATTGAATGTTTGTTGTAGCCCTAAGTTTCAGGGACTCTGCAGATAGGTGGCTTCTTTTGGCTGCAATCATAGGGCAAGCCACCTGTCAATTAAAGTTAGGTTCCCTGGTCCTGCCCCTTTTTGGATTTTGGAGGGAATAGGAGCCAGTTTGGGTTCAGTCCACACAGAGAAGCTTTCCATGCAGGACATAAAACCAAGAGCTCCTGTAGAAAGCTTCGTCTTCTACAGCTTGGCCGGGGTTATATAGCCCACAGCTTGGCCGGGATCATACAGCCTTACAGCTCCTTTGCTGAGAGACTTCAGCTAGCCATCACAGAAACCTGAACTCCTTTTCCCCTGGAAGTCTACAAAGCTCTGCTTGGTAAGGGTCTCTCGCGGAAGCCAGAAGCAGTTGGTACCGGGTGTAGGGGCTCCACGCCAACAGAGGCAAAGACAGACTGCCCAGATTAGAAGTTAAGGATTTCCCCATTTTTTACAGTTAAGAAGATAGTGCCTGTTCCCTGTGGACAAGATTGGAAGAGCCAATAGACTGTTAAGAAAGCCTTAAAGTACTTGTTTGTTTTCATTAATAAAGAACTTTGTTGAACCTTTGAGCAATCTAGAGACTCTGTTTTAAGGAAATCAAAAGGTCTTTAATCTGAGGCAGCCCCGGCAGCCCGTTGGGCACACAGAATTTATGTCCTGTCTACAGTCTTATGCACAGGCCCAGCGTGCGACAGCACAGTTTGAAAGGAGAGGCTTTGGAAGTAGCTCCTGTAAAGTCTTTTCTACACAATATCCTGCAGACTAAATGTCTATTTGTGGCACCATGTGGGGGAAAACTATAACTGCCACTTGGAGTTTGTTTTCTTAAACTTATTCATTATTCACAACCCAGAAAATGTCCCATTATGATATTCATTACTTTTCATAAAATCATAAAGTTACTGTAAAGGGCATGGAGTCAAAAACTCTGCCATGCAGGAATACACAACTAAGGCATGCTCAAAAGATAACAATCCAAGATGGAGCACTGCCATCTCCAAGAAAGTCTATTCCACTATTCATCAGCTCTTGCCATTAGGAAATTCTTCTTAATACTAGAGAGGATCATTTCCTTTGCAATTTAAATTCATTGATTCATGTCCTAGTGTACATTTACGAGGGGTCTTCAAAATGTTTCAGCACTGTTTGAAACAGTGAGGGCAGGAGTAATCTGAGAGTGTCATGCAACTAGTCTGTCTGGAAAGTCAGCTGACCTTGCAGTTTAGTATAAGAGTTGTCCCACTGTGGTGAAGATGGCTTCCAAGCTTATGCATTGCACCAAACAGGACCAGTTCTCTGTCATGCACTTTTTCAGGGCGGAAGGTATGTCAGGAGCACAAATCCATCTCCATATATGGGCTTAGTATGGAGACAAAGTTCTTTCTTGCAGACTCATCTAAGAGATTAATTTTTTTTTAAATGGCCATACTATTGTCATGAATGCAGAGCACATCAGACATCTAGCTACAGTCATGAGCATGAGGAATGAAGAAAGAACCCTGGAAATGATTTGCAAAAACAGAAGAATAACAGTCATAGAGGTTTCAGGAAAGCTTAATGTGAGTTTAAGGGCGCTTCAAGACAGTGCCAAAATCCGTTCCCTCAAAAAAAAAAAAACAAAAAACTGGCTTTTCTGTGGAGGGGGGTCTAGATGTCATCCCAGTAACATCCAGCCACACTGTCCGTCCTGTCCCCCCAAAAGGTCCTAAAATTAAAAAAACAAACAGGGCAATCATTATGGTGGTTCTTCAGTCCTCCTGGTGCATAGAAATGACATGCCAGGAGACTGGGGGAGGGGGGGGGGGAGAGGAAAATTGCTTCTCACCCCCCCCCATCTCCTGGCACATCATTTCTATGCTCCAAGAGAACTGAAAGACCATTTTAATGGTGACCTGTTTTTTTTAAAGACTTGTTTTAGGGGGCTTGGGGGAAGGGGTGCCATCCTGCACTTTTAAGCTCCAGAAGCCCAAAAGGTATGAGATGGCAAATGGCAACTCACCCCCGGATAGTTTTGGTTGGTCCTGGAACTACCCAGTGGCGAGTCCCCACAGACCCAATACCCCATTAGACCTAGACCTTTCTGGATCAATTCAAGGAAACTCTGGTCTCAGAGGCCTGTTTGGATGGGCCCTTAGATCTGCCTATATTCTGATTAATGAAAGCCCTAAGTTCAATAAAGCATGTGTCAGGTGGAGGTGCGTAAGTACATTCTTCTTAATACAGAGGAGTATAAGCCCAAGCTTAATGAGAAGATGTTTGTATGATAATGATACAAAAGCAGCGATACACAAGTGGCTATGCTCAACCAAAAACATTTTTTGCCGATGGCATTAAAAAGTTGTTACAATGCTGGGGAAAATGCAGTGCAAAAAAAGGTTACCACATAGAAAAGTGATGTAATTTGTTTTTGAAATTCTTAATAGAGTTTTAAAAGTGCTGAAACTTTCTGAAGAACAATGTAGAATTATTGCTGTTTGACATGGCTCAATGCTATGGGATTTGTAGTGGTATAAGGTATTTAGCCTTCTCTGCCAAAGAGTGCTGGTACTCACCAAACTACAAATCCCAGGATTTATAATTCCTCTGACCAAATCTTGCTAAGAAATCAGTTATAGGTTCACTTCAGGGTCTCTATAATTGGAGATTATGATAATAGCAATCCAGTGCTGAGAAAATGTGATTGCACCGCAAAAGAGCAATGCAGCTTTGAAGGACGGTATCCATACTGTACTCAGGACATAGGTAGCAAATCTATAGAGCGTTTCTGCTCCATAAAGAAGATTTGTCTCAAAAACACTGTTGGGAGCAATGAAGAGTAGTTGTTAAGTGTGAGTTTAGAAGTTTGATTGAACATCTTTCAAAAGGGCGAATCCTTGCTTAGAAGATTTTCTTCTAAGGCAGATGACATTAACGGATATTTATATGTGGCATTTCCTGCACTTAATCCTATTAGTCACAAAGGGAACAGAGTCATTAATCTGAACCGTAAGTTGTTTATTTCTTTATAATGCTGCATGCATGGAGGTTGTGTTTCAAAGTGAAGGCAGGTAGAAAAGGCCTCTCTCAGGGGAATAAAATGGAGGAAGGGAAGAGAAGGATATGGCATGGTTGGTGGAACTGGAATGAGAATTTTGTCAATTTCAAGGCAAGAGAAGGGTACGGCTAGAGATGGGATTATGTAAATAGGACTGGATTTAGGAGACTACTACATCTAATTACATTCATTCCAGATTTCAATTAACTGTCAATGGGTTTTATTATTCTTCATATAAGCACCCCATTGAGCAAAGACTACAACTGGAAGATTATTTTAGTCTACTGTCTGATGTGGGACACCCTAACTCACTGACCATTAAGTAATGCTACACAATTTATTTTACAATTGACTGTTTAATCTAGTTTTTTTAAAAAAAAAACTGGTTTTCTTATTATAAAGATTATTGTGTTTGACTTCACTTCTGTTCTTTGTCTTCTTATGAGCATATGTCTTTTGCCCAGGGCAAGAGACAGATATGATGATCAACAGGTCCTAATGCTTTCCAGAATTAAGATCAACTTTTCCTTCTGAGATCAACAACACTGGGAATGGGATTCTAATGTTCATTTATATATGACCTTTCCCCCCAACACTAGGAATACTCACACCAATGCAGAATAAAATACAGTGAATAGATAGATAGATAGATAGATAGATAGAAGAAAGATATGAACAGAAAGGTATTCACCTGCCATCAGGACAGCAAGCAATGGCAGTGATGGCAGATCTTGTATTTCACTCCTGTAATAATAATAATAATAATAATGATGATGATGATGATGATGATGATAACAACAACAACAACAACACTTTATTTGTACCCTGCTACCATCTCCCCAAGGGAGTCGGTGCGGCTTACATGAGGCTGAGCCCAAACACAACAATACAAGCAATAATAACAACAATACAAGCAATTAAAAAAAACATAGACAATAAAATAACTTCTGCCTGTTCTTCAATGCGGAGAACATCAGCAAAGAGTTACACCGCTTTATATGGCAGGATAGATGGGGCCATTATCACCTTTGATTTTAGCCCTTCCACACCTAATATGCCTATGTTTAAAACGGAACTTGAAAAAGTAACTTTTTTGGATGACAGCTCCCACTGGCCATGTTGACTTTGGATTTCTGTGTTCTAGTCCTCCAAAATAACAGTTTCAAGATATAGATTATTTTTATTGAGCTATAAATCATTGGTATAAAGATACTTTGCATTTTGAATGAGAAACTCAGTCATTCCCAATGCTTGAAGAAGAAAGAAAGAAAGAAAGAAAGAAAGGTTAAGTTGTAAATATTCATTATTCTGGTAATATTTGGGGATGGTACCAGTGGCAACCTCCATTTTGGTGACTGTAGATCAGTGGTTCCCAATCTTTTTTTGGCCAAGGACCACTTCATCAGGGATCACTTTGACCAGGGACCGCTCTCCAACACTAGTACCAAAAGGGTCAACTTTAGATTCGGTTTGGTTATTTGGGTTGATGATTCAGAAAATTGCAATGGATAGACCACATCAGCTCCAGTTTCTGATACAGAACATATGCCATCCAGTAGTTGCCATCTGCTTGCCCACAAAAAAAAATATTTAATAAGCTTCAGCACTATAAGAGGGTTTCGCAAGACCAGTTGCTCTCGTTGCAATGATGTAGTCGTGGCCGCAGTGAGGTGCTTTGAATGCAACTTTCCTGCTTCTTGACAGGGGGTTGGACTGGATGGCCCATGAGGTGTCTTCCAACTCTATGATTCTATGATTCTTGTGGATCACTGGTGGTCCGCAGACCACAGGTTGGGAACCACTGCTGTAGATATTTGGAACACTGAAATATGAGAAGAAGGAGAAGGCACATTCAAAGTTAAAAGATAATTGGAAAAGATGAAAAAGCTTAGCAAAGTAAAAAAAAAAGTAGGAAAAGAGGGAGACAGATGTCATTCATTCACTAAAGGAAGCTATGGCCATAGGTTTGCAAGAATGGTTCTGTTCTGTTTATAACTTGAGCTCAAGGAGATCTTTCATTTATAGGGTTGCCATACCTTGAAGCTGACTCTGTGGTAAATAACATCACTATCACAAAAGCATTAACTATCATCCTGCCTGTAATCTCTGGTATTTTGTCTAACTATGGTCTATTGCGCAGTTCTTTCTGAAATCTCTTCCTTCGATGAGAAGGGAAAGGTGCATATAGGCTTCTTGTAAAGGTCGACATTACTAAGTGACACTACAGATCAGTGTTTAACCAGTATCTATAATCTGAGTTGAAAGGGATTATGAAAATGTGTTTCTGTCTTTTCAGTCTGAAAGAAACACAAGCAAAGCAAGACTTGGGGGTGAAGGGAAATGATGCTGCTCTAGCGGATATGTGTCTCCCAGCTGAAATGCCATCTGCCTGGCCTCAAATTGTTTTGACAGCTAAAAGACAAACACTTTTTATAGAGTTGGTGTGTGCCAACAGACTGGTGGCCTGTTGAAATATTATGAGCTTTGATATTTTCATGACAGGCTTTTCCACTTTTAACAATTGTCAGGCCAGGTATAATCTTAACGTTAAAAAGCTGTTAGGATTTCTGGGAGCTGTAGGCCAAAAACATCTGGGGACCCCAGGTTGAGAACCACTGCCCTAGGGTCCATTTCTGCTCTGTAGTTTTTCTCATGTATCATGTTCTGCAGTTGATGGTGGTTGGTAGTGGTAAGCCTAGCAGTTGGTTATTGAAGGGTTAATGTAAGTCTTAGTTTTAAAGGGTTGAGTAATCTGTAAGTAAGAGTTCATGGGTGAAAGCAATTAAGGGTGGTATGCAAGTGATAGGTTGCAGCTGGGTGTTTCTGGATATAATGAGCTAACCTTGGGAGTGATCTTTGGGAGAAAAGTGTTTGTTTTATTTTGGTGGTAGATGCTGCTGGTTTCCCCCGAGGTTTGTGGATTTTCGGTATCCTGACCTGTCTCCTGAATCTTTGGACTGGCTTTTGGCTATGGTATAGACTCTTGATCCCTGGACTTTGCTCACCGAATTCTTGGTGTTTGACTGTAGTCAAAAGGTCCACTGGACTGGACCTTTTGACTACGGTGTTATCTTGAACCTGCAACAGTGTTTGCTGTCAGTTTTTGTTTATATTATGTGGCTGAGTGCTATTTTATGTTTTATATTTTGTACTATTAAAACCGCCAGGAAGCAAGTGCTGTTTTAATTAAATTGTTTAGCACAAACTTGGTGTTTATTTGATTCACCTCTGCCAGAATAATGGCAGAGCCCTGGCATCATGACACCCTCTCAACCTATGTTTCTGTAAGCCAGGAGTTCTAAAAGTGTGCTTCACAGAACCCTTGGGGCTCTGTAAGTGACCGTTAGGGGCTCCACATCAGACACCACTGTGCTGCTTCCCTCCTCCTCTTCTTTTCTTCTCTTCCTCCTCCTTCTCTCTAGACCAGTGTAAAGGTACACATCAGCAGCAATGGGCTGCTTCCTTTCTCCCCACTTCCTCTTCCTCCCCCCCTCCTTCTCACCCTCCTCCCCTTCCCTTTCCCCCATCTTAGTGATGCAGGCTGCCAGATATATGGCACATCCAATGGGCAGCCACCCTGGGGCTGTCCCCCAGAGTGGATTGGTTGGCAGGAGCAGCTTATTGCACAAAAAAGAGAAAAGCCAAAAACTCCAAGCTCAAAAACTGCCAGTAGAGATCACAGGAGCAGAGCTGAATCAAGGAGCCAAGCTAAGGGACTCATCAGGCAGTGAATGTGTTTGAAAGGCAAAGGAGATAGAGAAGGAGAGAGGGGATGGTTGGAAGTAAACAGAGCTGTATCATTAGCCAGGGGAACCATAATAATGAGGGTGTTCCAGGCATTAAAAGAAGACATGGCAAAGAGGGAGATTTCAACACCACTAAACTCTGACAAACTCTGCCACAAGAAGCAGGCACATTGTTCACATTAACTTCAGGTGTACATGTAACATTGTAACATTTTTCAAATATCTTAACTAGTTGTTATCCTATATACCTTCTATATACCTTATTATTCATACTTCTGTATATGTATTGTGTGTAATATGCCTCACAGAACATAGACAGATAGAACTAAACACTAAACAGTCCTTTTGCTTCACAAAGGGCTCAGGGGCTGAAAAGGTTTGCTGTAAGCCAAACATACCCAGCTCCCACAGCCATTCTTCATAGGGCTTGGTTTCCAAGAATTTGATCATTTTCGTTCCCCTTTTCTAGACACCTTCTAGCACAGACATGTGCAAAATTTAGCTCCCAGAAATCCCCATCAGCTCACCATCTGTTAGGAATTGTGGGAGTTGAAATCCAAAACATCTAGAGGGGCAAAGTAGACCCATGCCTGTTCTAGTTTGTCAATAAGTTCTTGAATTGTATAGAGGACTGACTTTTAAGTTTCTAGGTTAGTTTAACAATGGCATCATTTATATAAATAAAAATGTAATGTTAGTTTGTGGGATTAACATAACTCAAAAACCACTGGACGAATTGACACCAAGTTTGAACACAACATACCTATCAGGCCTATGAGTGATTATCACTCATAAAAACACTGAAAAACACAATGGAAGGGACTTAAAAAGCCAAAAAAGCAAAAAGATGCTACAGCGCATGCGCAAAAATGACTCCCCCAGCAAATAAAACACACAATAGCATACCCACACTCCCTTCCAGATTACTGTTCCCAGCATCCCCTAGATCAGGCCCTTTAGGAGAGGAGGATGATCCAAATGCACTGCTTCCAAGATGCAAGCTTTCTTCTTGGATTTCTTTGAGAGCATTCCAATCCCTGCATATTTCCAGTTTCTTATTCCTTGATTGCAACTTTTGTTCCCATTCTTCAGTGAGTTTCCTTCTAATTCTAGGATTTATTGGAATAATGTGCTTTTGAAAGAGAAACACATATACAGACGAGTTTAATAAACAGCAGGGCTCGACGAATGTGGTTTTAGGCATATTGGCACCAGGTTAGCCCCAATATATCAAACTACAGAAGAATGCTTCCTGGCTAACCAATAGAGTGGCCACCTGTCCAGTTCTACTGAACACAGTTCTCTATTATATTATACACAATATTTCTGTTTTCATGAACAGCAGGTGATACTGGTTTGAGGACCACAAACTTCATGTTCCTGCGTTTTGGTTTCTAGCTAAAAGGGGTTTCTGTCTAGGCCTCTTAGGATCAACAAAGGCATCCGACATAACCTAGTCCCTCCTCGCTCTACACTGTCTTTATTTGAGACTGTTAAGAGCAAGTGAATCATACTGTTCCGACTGTACCTGCTGTTACAGTAATATGCTTCCTGATTCACTTAACTTATTGTGTGAAACACAGAGAGGCTATTAAGATATAAGATTGCAATGTACTGTACTCTGAGTCCTCATCCCATTGACTATGATGTAGAATCTCAATGTGGCATATAGTATGTATGAATGACAACTTTGTCGTGCACTAAGGACAGCTTGAACTTTTAGATTTAAAAATAATTTATTGATGCTGATAGAAAAGCGGAACTGGTACTGTTGGGAAGAGTAGGATTCAGTGTGTCCCATTGTTAATTTATGTGTGTATGTGTGTGTGATTTATAGAAAATTGGATGTTCATTTGTCAGCATTGCACCCTAGTGGCAAATTTTGTTATTGGTTCTTTCAAAATTATCCTTTTTGTTGTTTCAAGTTGTCTTCTTAAGCTGCGAACTTTCTAAATCAAGGTGGACCATTGTTTGGTGGTTAAGGGGCCATATTGCTTTCCCTAGGAAAATTCATTCAGGGCTTCATTTTGACCAGAAGTCCTTGAGGTTTTTCCCTCTTCTAAATGCCTCTCTAACATCATTTCAGACACAGAGCTTCTTAAGTTATTGGATCTGGCAGGTATCCCCCCTCCCAATGTGCCAAGGACCAGCACCATATTTGTGGCCATGGGTTACAACAGTTTCCTGCTTTCCTGGAAACTTGCTACAGACCAAAAGCCAACTGCTCTTTGATCATCACCAATGGCTCATTGACTACCAATTTTAATAGCTCTGCTTTAGGAGTTGTGGGGGACAATTTTGACACATTTTGGCCCATTTTGAAGTACATCAGAGGAGAGATTGTTTCCTCTTTACAAGGAGCTCAAAATTATTAAATTATTACACAGTACCAGAATGCATCTATAATATATAGGAAAGGAGATTCCACCTGAACATTAGGAAGAACTTTCTGACTGTGAGAGCTGTTCAACAGTGGAACTCTCTGCCCCGGAGTATGGTGGAGGCTCCTTTTTTGAAGGCTTTTAAGCAGAAGTTGGATGGCCATCTGTCGGGGGTTCTTTGAATGTGATTTTCCAGCTTCTTCACAATGGGTTGGACTAGATGGCCCACGAGGTCTCTTCCAACTCCATGATTCTATGTAGAATTAATGCAGTTTGTTCCTTCTTTATCTGTCATGGCTCAACGCTATGGAATTCTTGGACTTGCAGTTTGGTGGGGCACCAGCGCTCTTGGACAGAGAGGGCTAAAGAACTTATACAATTACAATTTCCATGATTCCATAGCATTTAGCCATGACAGCTAATGTGGTGTCAGACTACATCAGTTCTACAATCCAGATACATCCTCATTTGTATACTCTCCAAATGTCCTGATTTACCAAGGGCGGACATGATTAATTTTCCATCATCCCGCTTTTTCATTTCCTTTTAAAACATCTCAAGTTCTCTTATCTCCTACCATGTCTCTCCTTTGTCTTCATCATAAGTCACTTGCAACAAACTATGTCCAAAGGGCAAAAATAATTTTCAGCCAATTAAATCTGAAGGAGAGGGAAATAATCTTGCCCTGCGCAATAGGTTCAGGCAAAAGCAAAATCCCAAAGCCTCTCCTGGCAGAGGTTTTTCTCAGTGATAACTTCTGCCATCATGACACTGCCATGTGTATTCTGGCTTTCATTTGTGAAATGTATGCAATTGAAATTATATCTGAAGATAACCAGTTTTAAGGAAATTGATGGGGAATATGACTTTCTCAGTGGAGCATTTAAAATAAGAGTATCAACCACACTTTCAGTCCTTTAAAAACAGAACCACATGTTTGTCAGGGTTATAACCTGGGGGAGAGCCGTCTCCCCCAGGTTATAACCCTGACAAACATGATGTCAAAAGTGGACCCAAAGTGTATCAAGAGTTACCATCACTACCTTAATCTTTTTATCAGATTGCTGTGCTGTTTGTCTATTTGAGCTGCACCGTAATCTTGCATAAGCCTTTGCCCAGCGGTTTTTTATCTGTAATTCTAGTCAAATAAACCTAATGTGCTTTGAGGTCTTGATGAGCATACTATATTTGGCACTAATAGGCTATTATTCCATTAGGTTCAAAATGCACAAATTTGTATGTTGGTAGATTCCTCACTCATGGAGAATTTGTTGGCCTGGTTGTCTTAGAACAGTGTGACCCAAGCGTGGTTTTTAGTTCCCTGTCATTATTAGTGCTGCGTAGATAAAAAGGATATGCTGAGGATTTCAGCAATGGCAAAGAACAGAATGATTGAATTACATTATGCAAAGAGGTTGACACATGGAGATATTTCCAGTTGTGTCAGAGTGGCCTCTGTCATTGGTGATGTGTGCATTCAAGTGGCATAAAAGAGGTACAGCTGACATGGTGAACTGAACAGCTTGTAAGATAAAATTAAGCTGTAATGCAACCATATCTGAGGAAACAAACGAGGTATAATGTGTAAGAATAAAACCAGCATATTTTCAAGGTGTCTCATAAACTGAAGCTAACTAACGAGATGGTGCATAAAAATAAAAAATGAGAGAGAAAAAGAAAGATATTTTTATAAAACACTAAAGATTTCAAAACTGAAGAATTGTAACGTGCTATTCAAACATGGAAGAGAAAGAAAGAACTCAAGAGAGAAATGCAGACAAGCAACTGAGCACAAGCACATCAGAGCCGGTCTTTAGCACAGCTGGCAAATCACCAGCAATGATAAGATCTAAAGATTGCCAGTTCAAAGTCCCAGGATGGTGTGAGCATCCGACTGTCAGCCCAGCTCACTGTTTACCTAAGATCTACAGAGACACTCGCTGGAACACCTCAGCAAGTGAGAGTCCAAAAGTGGCAGACTCAAACCCAGAACCTCAATCAATGGCTGATACCAAATGAGAGACTCCCTCCTGGGCACACAGAAAACTGGGCGATTTGGAAGGCTCTGAACAGACTGTGCTCTGGCACCACGAGATGCAGAGCCAACCTTAAGAATTGGGGCTACAAAGTGGAATCCACAACATGTGAGTGTGGAGAAGAGCAAACTGCAGACCACCTGCTGCAATGCAACCTGAGCCCTGCCACATACACAATGGAGGACCTTCTTGCAGCAACACCAGAGGCACTCCAAGTGGCCAGCTACTGGTCAAATGACATTTAATCAACTACCAAGCTTGCAAACTTTGTGTTTTGTTTTGTTTGTTTGTTTGTTTGTTTGTTAAAAAATGCAATGCAACTGTTTGGTCTGCCCCTGACACGATAAATAAATACTGTTTAACTAAGCAGTTTGAAAATAGCTTGAGCTGTAAGTAGATAAACTAGGTACCACTAAACAAGCAGGGGAGGTATTTTATGACACCATACAGAAAAAGATCAGAAAATGCCCAGCGACCAAAAGGAAGAAGGAAATCCTGATGGCTCTTCATCATAGAGGATGAAGCAACAGCACCCCCCCCCCCACCCCGGTGGCTGGATTCGAGCGCAACTCCAAGGCGCCAAAAAGCTGGTCGTCGACACAACATATCCCCTTTCTGTTCTGTTTATCTCTGTCCTGTCTGTCCAAAATAACATTGAATGTTTGTCGTGTATGTGTACTGTGATCAGCCCTGAGACCCCTTGGGGAGATAGGGCAGAATATAAATAAGGTGTTGCTGTTGTTGTTGTTGTTGTTGTTATTATTATTATGTTGCTACATCTGACAGTTTTTTCAATCCTTGAAACTCCTTCAGTCCTGCTCACCCTTTTGTTAGCAGTTTGAAATTTTTTGTTCGAAATGGTGATATATAAATGATATATGTAAATAATGATACCACAGGTTGCCAAGAACTGGCAGGATGAATGCTTAAGCATGGACTTGATCACACAGGACTGCCCTTAGCCAGAGAAATAGCAAAAGTAATATACAGAACAGCATGTATACTATTATCTTTTCCTCCTTCCATTTTGCTATTCCTCCATTATAATATGTAATCTAAATGCACCATGGCGTGAAGAGGTAAACGGAATAAGCAAAAGTTATTTATTTTGGTGCTTTTAATGGTTGGGCAGCAAATAATGAGCAAGACACCCACTGTACGTTTAATGAGACAATTTACTTCATTGGTCATATGAAATAACTGATACAAATCATTTCCCCTTCAACGGATATGTAATAAGAATCGTGTCAGAGGAAAGTGTTTTGGACTGGTTAAGGAAACAGCTGATCTTTTAAATCATTCTGTAAATTATTACAGTTTTAGAAATGTAAGATGTCATATGCCATGTATCGTAATAAGCAAATATAGCAGGGGAACACAACAGCAGAAACAGTCAAATATTCAGGACAATTCTCCAACAACTGAAAACCAGGATACATGAGGCTGGGCATGGTCATCATCAGCGTGTGGATAAAAAGGTGTGGAAGGCAACAAAATGGCTACAAAGACCTTAAACGTCCCCACCCATAGTAATAAAATAAATCCTAGGCCTATAGACTTTGGACAAATAAAGATGGCAAATTTTAAAACTAAACTGGACCTAAAAGAGACAAAAGACATAAAAGGGGCAAATAGGAGACACTCAATGGCGGGTCCACCAATAACAACAGACCCTCCACCAACAGAAGAACCAGGGTTAAGAGAAATATTAGTGGGAATACAAAATGAAATACAGGGTCTCTCGAAAAAACAGGATAAACTACAAGTGGACTTCCAGGATAGGGCAGAGAAACAAGAAGCTCAACAAAAAGCAATACAACTAGAGGTATCACAAATTAAAAAGGAACTTAAGGTGGACATGGACCAAATGAAAGGAGAACTAACAAAAGCAATACAAGAGATTAAAGAAACTAAAGCTAGCCACATAAAAATAGAAAAAACACAAATGAAATTGGAAAAAAAATGGAAAAACTAGAAAAACAAAACCTAAAAGTTGAAAAAATACAAGAGAAGATAATACAAAATGACACTGAATATCAATTACGTTTTAGAAATATATTGGAGACAGAGAATGAAAACATCAGGGAGACCATGATCAACCTTTTGGCCAAAGTCTTAGATGCACCATCTCAAGAAATTGACAATGGACTGGACAGGGTGCATAGGATAAACACTAACTATGCGAAAAAGAATAAAACTCCAAGAGACACACTGGTAAATTTCGTTAGGAAAAAGACCAGAGACGAAATATTGAGAGTAAGCCATCTAAAACCAATTTACCACATGGAGTCCAAAATACTAATATTAAAAGAATATCCACCAGACACTCTAAATAAAAGGAAGAAGTATTTCTTCCTAACAGATGAGCTGAAAAGGCTAAACATCAGGTTTAGATGGGAAAAGCAAGAGGGAATTATGACCACCTATAAAGGGGAAAGATTTTGGCTTACCTCAGAGGACAAAGCCAAAGACTTTTATAAAAGGCTGGAAAAAGAGTTCAAAATTAGAACTCCACAAAGACCAGAAGAAAAAAGGAAAAAATCCAAGCGTAAAAGAAGTAAGTCCCCTGAACCCGGATCATTGACCTTGGACCCGAGAACCAACGACGAGGAACAGGATGATGAAGAGGAGTCTGACGAAATGGACCATGATGAAGCAAAGGAATAATATGGGAGACATCTTACAACAGGTAAAATTTTTTTCTAATAACGTTAACGGGTTAAACTCCCCAAATAAAAGGAAAATGTTGTTTAATCATCTAAAACGAGGGAAATATAACATAATTGCATTACAAGAAACCCACATATCCCAACGACATACTACTCATCTGGTGTATAAAAAATTAGGTAAACTGTACCAATCCTCAGCTCCGGAAAAAAAGAGAGGGGTAGCTCTTTATGTAGACGAAAACATCCCATCAGAACTCTTCTTTAAGGACCTGGAGGGCAGAATCTTAGCGGTAAAAATAACCGTAGGCACAGAAAACATCCTTATTTGTAACATATATGCCCCCAATGGCCCTAAAGGGAAATTTGTAAAGATCCTGAAAGATAAAATTTTAGCAGAAGACTTCCCCCACTTGGTCATACTGGGAGATTTCAATGGGATAATGAATCCAAAACTTGATAGAACTAGAGCCCAGAAGAAGAAGAGATCCGATAAGAGCAATACACTTCCAAAAAACTTTTTGTCCTGTTTTGAGGAATATGACCTAGACGATACCTGGAGGTTCCACAACACTGGTGTGAAGGACTACACTCACTACTCCAGTAGGCATTGTGTATGGACTAGAATCGATATGATCTGGACAACGTCATCTATTACGTCCAAAGTAACAGAAATTAAAATACTTCCACGGGACTACTCGGACCATAACCCAATAATCATGACACTAAATCATAACCAAAGAAGAAGAAAATGGAGAATGGACGATAACCTACTCAAGACAGAAGAAGATATAAAAAGATACAAAGAGAAAACGCGGGAATACTTTCAACTGAACACTAAAGAAGAAACAAAAATTCAAAGTGTATGGGACGCTTATAAAGCGGTGCTAAGAGGCCATCTAATTCAGCATGCGACAATCAGAAATAGAGTTAAGAATAGCCAAAGAGCGCTGGTGGAGAAGAAGATTGAGAAGACAGAAAACGATTTGAAAACCAACCCTGAAAGCCCTATCATAAATGAAAAATTGGAAATGCTAAAAAAAAGAAAAACATAGGATTGAATTGGAAAGAATGGCAAAGCAAATAAAATTCACCCGCCAAAGGGAATTTGAGAATGCGAACAAAATTGGAAGATTACTGGCATGGAAGGTGAGAAAGAAAACCCAACAACAACAAATTACCAGAATAAAGCAAGGATATAGATTATTGACAAAAGACAGTGAAATAATAGAAGAATTTTATAACTATTTCCGAGAACTCTATAGTAAGAAAGAAATTAACATGGAAGAAATAGTAAAATATCTTAGCAAACAAAAACTGGAAAAATTAACAGAGGAACAAAGAAAAGACCTTAACCGAGAAATATCGATAGAGGAAATTAAGAATGCGATTAGAGATCTACGCAACAATAAAGCTCCGGGCCCCGATGGCTTCTCGGCAAGCTTCTACAAAACACTGCAGGAAGAAATCGGGATCCCTCTTAAAGAAGTTATGAATAAAGCACTGCAAGAAGGAGTCATCCCCGACTCGTGGAGTTCCGCGGAAATTATCTTAATCCATAAAGAGGGCTCTGACAAAGAGGATATTAAAAACTACCGCCCCATATCCTTACTTAACAACGACTATAAGATCTTTACAACCATTTTGGCTAATAGGTTTAAAAATTTCTTAGTAGGATGGATAGGGGAAGACCAAAATGGCTTTCTGCCCAATAGAAACATCAAGGACAACGTAAGATCCATTCTTGATACAATTGAGTACTATGAAACCCATCACCAGAAAGAAGTTGCACTTCTGGCCATTGACGCCGAAAAGGCGTTTGATAACATCTACTGGGAATTTTTTAAATCCTTATTTCAGGAAATGGATTTTGGGTTTCAATTCAGAAATGCCATAGAGGCTATTTACAGAGATCAGAAAGCAAAGCTGGTTATAAATGGAATCGCCTCGGAGGACTTCCAAATCGAAAAAGGCACTAGACAGGGCTGTCCCCTATCCCCGCTAATCTTCATCTTTGCATTGGAAGTTCTACTTAAAGAGATAAGGGGGGATGAAACACTGAAAGGCCTAAGAATAGATAAACAAGAACTAAAGATGCGAGCCTTCGCAGACGACATCATTTGCGTTATAGAGGAACCAAGGGAGAAAATACAATTCTGGCTTGAAAAAATTGAAAAATATGGAGAGGTTGCGGGGTTCAAACTAAATAAGAGGAAAACCATGTTATTAACTAAGAACATATCAAAAATGAATCAAAAGAAATTAAAAGATCTCTCAGGAATAAAAACAGTAAATAAGATCAAATACCTAGGAATCTGGGTCACGCGGAGGAACCTAAATCTATTAGAGAACAACTATATAGAACAATGGAAAAAAATTAAGAAAGAGGTAGAGACATGGAAGACGCTAAATCTATCACTGCTAGGTAGAGTAGCAATTATAAAAATGAACCTTCTACCTAAGCTCCTATACATCTTCCAGAATCTCCCCATTGTCAGAAACCTCAGAATTTTTAAGGAATGGAATAAAGAACTTACAAAATTTATCTGGAAGAACAAAAGACCTAGGATAAAGCATACGATCATGATAAAGCCAACACATAAAGGAGGATTTGGTCTGCCCGATTTACAAACATATTACGACTCTTGTGCACTAACGTGGATCCGAGACTGGACTAATTTAACAAATAGTAAGATTCTTACCATCGAGGGGTTTGACCTGAGAAAAGGTTGGCATGATTACCTATGGTATGAAGGGGCTACAAAGGAAGGAAACTTTGGCAATCATTTTATAAGATCGGCCCTATTAAAGGTCTGGATGAGGCATAAAAAGTTTTTATTTCAGAAAACCCCGCTGTGGGTTTCCCCCCTTGAGGCAAAACATCGAAGACTATTAGGTTGGAGATCATGGCCCACCTATAAAAATATCCTCCTCAAAAGGAATGGTTTCTGGGAATTAAAAACGCAACAGGAAATAAGCAAAGACTTCAAGAACATCTCATGGCTACAGTATGCCCAGATTAGGGAGTGTTATAAGGAGGACAAAAAAATTGGCTTTGGGGAGGAAACAGACCTGTGGAACAAAATTCAAAAAAAGGGAAGAAAGGTAATAACAGCCCTATACCAGACCCTACTGGGGTGGGCTACCGAAACAGAGACAATCACAAATTCGATGGTCCTGTGGGCAAAAAATGTAGGGCATACAATACATTTAAGGGAATGGGAGAACATCTGGAAGAAAAGACTTAAATACACATACGCCTCAGACTTAAAAGAGAACTGGCTAAAAATGCTACACCGCTGGTTCCTAACACCACAAAAAATAGCAAAAATGTATGAGAATACTGACAATAGGTGTTGGAAATGCAAAACGACGGAGGGGTCCTTTTTTCACCTTTGGTGGCAATGTCGTAAAACAAGAGAGTTCTGGATGAGTATTCACAAAGAATGTAGGAAAATCCTCAAAATAAAATTCCCACTGTGCCCAGAAATGTATTTACTAGGTATTTATAATGAATCTGTTTTTCCCGATAAAAACTCAGAAAAGCTGTTTACTTTTTTTGCAACTGCAGCTAGAATAACATTCGCCAGACTGTGGAAACAGGATTTGACCCCATCTGTAACACATTGGAGGGACAAAGTTCTGGACATTCAAGAAATGGATGAGCTGACTTTCTGGCTAAGACCGAATAATGGAATAGGGTCTGTGATGACCAATTGGAGCCTGTTTAAGAATTATATGGAGAAAGAATTACAGGAATAAGTAATCCTGTCTGTGTGTAATGAAGGGAGGAGGATTATTATGTAAAAGAAATACAGTATTATGAAAGGATATGAAAATGAATGAAAATGAGGGGAAGTCGGTTTTAATAGGGGGGTAGGGAGGGAGGGAGGAGCTGAGGGAGGGAGGGGATTGTACAAGCAATGAATATGGTGTTCGAGTCATATCATTTAGTATCTAATGTGTTAGGCATAAACTGTACTTTATATATTTAGGTATTCATGTATTTATGTCCATATGTTTTTTGTATGTATGTCACATACGTTATGTCTTCTTTCACGTTGTCTACGTTCTTTTTATACAACAAACTTAATAAAAAAATATATTTTTTAAAAAAAACCTACTGGGAAGGGAAAACTCTGCCTCCTCTCCACCTCTACTTCCTGCTGAATCAACTGAGTGAAAACTACTATCTTACTCTGACTGTAGTTTGCTACAACTCAAGGATGAAGGTGAAAGTAGAACTGGGACATTTCAAAAGTAGTTGGGATGGTAAAAGATTAAAGGGGCTTGTCCCTACCAAACCATGACAGTTGGAGGATATGGAGCAGCAGTGGCTCTGGTGGGAATAGGAGGCCCGAAAAAGAAGATTTTGAAGATTTTATGTTTCTATGTACGATACAATAAAAAAAAAATTAAAAAGGAGGCCCGAAAAAGATTGATGGCCATAGCTGAGACGAGATTATATGTACAATCATGTGTTTGTACTGCAGACATTTCAGATCAAGCCTCCTAAGTTTCCCAAACATAAAACCACTATATATTCTTTGAAGCATGAGAACTTCACCATTAACTTCAATAGCAAGGAAGTCCTACTGTGATCTAGCCCACTCCATCCTTCCCTCTGCAAGACAGTACAGGTGTCTGAGTGCCTTTCAATTTGGAAGAAAAGGACTTCTTGGAAATAAATAGCACATTTGTTGGACTTGTTGGGTTGCTAGATCACATTAAGAACTTTTAAGGACATTTTTAGCCATTTTTAAGAGAGGTTTCTCAGGTTTTATGCAATTCTCTTCTTAACCTGAAGGAGCTTCCCTTCCCCAACCCACCCCCCACACATGCTAAAAAGTCATGTAATATAACAAAATGCTTAGAAGCAACACAACAATAGATAATTGATGTGTTAGCTAAAAATGAAGCTTACATCGGTAGGGAACAAACAAACAAGGAGTCTTTCCTGTACTCTTCCTTGCCTGAAACCCATATCCTGAAGACAAGGAGCATGAAAACACTTTTGCCCGTTCTAGGTGGAATCCAGAAGTAAAGTCTTATGGATTTTGGGGATGCACTGCAACATCTTTTTCTTGTGGGAAAAAGAAGTTCCACCTATGCACCAAAGACTCCATAACGTATTTATGAATTAATACATTCAACCTTAAAACTGGCATAAAGCTCATGTTAATCAATGTAGTGCATTGCAAATGTATGAAATGGTTCAATGTTTTCCTCTCTCACTGCCCATTGTCTATGTACTTGAGCTCAGTTCATATGAGGACATGATGATAACTCTTCTCATACAAATTTAAAAGCCCTGGCTTTTAATGTTCTGCTAAGAGAATCCATTGTTTTCATGTTCAGTATTATCCCCATGAAAAGGAACACTCATGTACTTACAGTCTGTTAAAGAGGGTTGAGCGATATGATGACAGTCATCAATTTTATATAAGTTTTATGTAATATATAAAATAGACTTTCTCCCAGGGCAGATCTTATGAAGGCTGGATTTGGATGAATCCTGAAATTGCCAGATCTCATTCCCAATTGAGCATGCTCAGAACTGGAGGCTGCAGATCTTCCTTTATGCACAAAAGGTGAGAGAGGCACTCATAAAATTCATCTTTGTGTTTTCTTCCAATCCCCATTTATTACTCCCTATTTTGTGTTTTCACAACACTAACCACAAATGTGGACATCCCTGTGAGTGCCCTGTGTGGGGTTATCCTTAAGGCTGAACCAAATATATAACACCTGAAAAAAAATAACTGACTGCCAATAAATAACTGACTTGAGAACCTGCCTTGCCCTTTATAGATTATTTGGTCTTTGAGATCAACTGGAGAACCCCTTTTGATATGGCTGTATTCTCCTGAAATCTCTTTGGCAGTCATTCAGAGAAGGGCATTTTATGTGGTGGCACCTATTTTATGGAATGCTTCCACATTTTTAAAATATTGTAGGCCTTTCATCTTTGTTCAACTCAGTGTCTATTATGTGGCCAACATAAAAATTAAGACTGGAACTCTGTTGGTGACATGTGTAGAACTAGAATGCAGACGCATATGAGAAGCTCAGCCTGTCATTGAACATCGAGAAAACCAAAGTGCTCTTCCAGCAGTCACCAGCCAATCCCTCTGCAAATGCCAGAAATACAGATTAATGGTGTAATGTTAGAAAATGTTGACCATTTCCGCTACCTTGGCAGCCACCTCTCCACAAAAGTCAACATTGACACTGAAATACAATACCGCCTGAACTCTGCGAGTGAAGCATTTTTATGAATGAAGCAGAGAGTGTTTGAGGACCGGGTCATTTGTAGGGATACCAAAGTGCTTGTTTATAAAACTATTGTCCTCCCAACCCTGCTATATGCCTGTGAAATGTGGACTGTCTACAGATGTCACACTCAAATCTGGAACAATTCCATTAGCGTTGCCTCCAAAAAAATCCTGCAAATCTTTTGGGAAGACAGGAGGACAAATGCCAGCATGCAGGAAGAAGCAAAGACCACCAGCTATGTTCCTACAGCATCAACTCTGTTGGACTGGCCACGTTGACCGAATGCCCAATCACCGTCTCCAAAGGAGTTACTATACTCCCAACTCAAGAGCGGGAAATGTAACGTTGGTGGACAGGAAAAGAGATTTAAAAATGGGCTTAAAGCCAACCTTAAAAATGGTGGCATAAACACCTAGAACTGGGAAGCCCTAGCCCTTGAGTGCTCTAACTGGAGGTCAGCTGTGATCACCAGTGCTGCAGAATTTGAAGAGGTGTGAATAGAGGGTGAAAGGGAGAAACATGCTACGAAGAAGGTGCATCAAGCCAATCCTGACTGTGACCGCCTTCCACCTGGAAACCAATGTCCTCACTGTGGGAGAACATGCAGATCAAGAATAGGGTTCCACAGCCATCTACGAACCCACCGCCAAGACACTAGACTTGAAGGTCCATCATCCTCGGGCTACGAGGGATCATCTAAGTAAAGTAAATTAAGAACTAGAGGACAACATTAGCTAGGATCTTGGGAGGACAGTTATTTCTACATCCACTCCCAGCTTAATATAGGGGACGTGGGGTATACACACCATGCATTGCAGTCTTCCTGGGTAATTTTAGCCCAAGAAGAGCCTTGTAAACAATAGATGAGGCACAAAATCACTTCACGTCTTGTTTCTCAAAACACCTCTCCTGGACAAAACGTAATTGGGGGACACAGTGAAATTCCCCTAACATCCCCTACAAGAATCTTGGAAACATTTGAGATAAAAAAAAGAATGTTACCCTGGGGTTCGGGGTGCTCAAATATGTGAAATTTCCCCTAGATGTCATTTGAGGCATGCGCTTGCTTGTCATAAGATGATCCCAGCATACTATTTGCATTTATTCAACTGTTGTCATACATAAAACATGAGACTGTTTGCATATCTCAAGCACTATAAAGTCTCCCAATGCATATCTCAAGCACTATAAAGTCTCCCAACTATGAATCATTGTAGGATAATAAATAAATAATCAGTTTAAAGTATAAGTAGATGTGACTTTCTCTTAATATCTTCTTCCTTTCTGTAGCATTTCGCTCTACCAACAGTATATAAATAAAATAGAGCATTTCCCATTACAATTTAGCATTCCTGGAAAGACATACAGTGAAAGCATCACAGCTCGGTAAAGTTATATTTGGATTGCAATGCCCAGAATCCTTCAAGAAGCATGACTTGTAAAGGACTTTGACGAGTATAACCTGAAATTTAAAAGTTTATCAGCTCCAAGACCCACAAATGTATTTTCTAGTGTGCACACTCTCCACTGCCCATCGTGGCTTTTTAGTGAGTGTGCACCTAGGAAGATGGAAAGCTAAGTGTTTTTCATCATATTTAATCAGAATTTTTCAATTTAGTTGAAAGCAGATTTGGTAAAATTATGATTCTAGATTACAACTCCCAAAATTACCATGAGAGATTTTCTTTGCTGGTTGGTGATTCTGGGAGATATAGTCAAAAAGTAATCTTTTCAGTCTTTAAGTTTGACCTCAGTGACCGCCTGCAAAGATTGGTGGCACTGGGTAATTTGCAGACATAATTTGCAACCTGTGATATCTCCCTGTTGCCTTTGGTTAAGCAATGAAATATTTCCTTTACACATTTTTTTTCCACCAGCAGTTCAGGATGTGATCAAAGATTTATTGCAATGATTATTTTCTCACTTGCTGACGTAAATTTGCTTTATGGAAAAACCTGAGATGTGTCTCAATATGCCTCTAATGAACCATAAGTCTGAGTCAGAGCAGCTGATGATAGAAACTCAGGGCAACTTCTGCTGGAAGAACCTGTAAAAAACAGGGAGAGGTATATTTTCTGACTAGGAGCTCTTTTAGGAGGTTACAAATGCTTTCCAGTAAACACGGATAAAGTGTTTATTTTTCCAACTAATGAGTGGCTACACTCACCCAATAATTAACATTTGCTTTCAGGTGGAAGTGTCATAAACTAATGATACAGGAGGATTACAGGAAAAGTCTTATTGACTCTGACATATGCATTTTATCACCTGGATTCTGTAAATAGTGCTCAAGGCAATCACTTAAGACTTCAACAAACAAAACTGGGGGAAATGCGGAAAAACAGGGGAAATCGTCTTCTTGAGTGTAAAATAGTCATCTTTGCATGGGATTCCATCTTTTAAGAAGATGGAGAATTTACTTACCTCCATTACACAAGATCGCTTCCTCCCATCCCGCCTCAACCATCGACTTAGAGGCATCATTCTTAAGGGACAACTTCTATGGGCTACTTTACTCTCCCGCGTCATCTCCTTAAGCTAGAGGAGACCCAAGGTACCATCCTAACTTCCTATAGTTGGTATAAAAAAGAACAAAATAGTTTAAAGGTAGTAATAGTGCAATTTTGAAAGACCAGATTACCAGGAAGGAGAAAAGGCAGCAAAAGCAAAGTGGTGATATCTTACCATTGCACTATTCCTTAGGATTACACACATACACACACACACACATACACACACACACATATATACATACATACACACACACACACACATATACATACACATACATATACACATACACATATACACACTGTTACAGTCTCTTGCAGAAGGATTTTGGGTATGGTTCCATTATGCAGATGGAAGCACTGGAGGTACTAGACTTAGTCCATGAACTGTTTTAGAAATGTGTGGAAACTACAGGAAACAGGGACAACATCGGTTTGATTTTCAATGGGTAAACATTTCCATCAAATAAGAACAGGCAGAATAAGGTAAGAGTGATAAAAATAATATTTCACATTTGTATCATGTTTTATGATCTTCAGAATGTTTCTCATACGGTGCCATTCTTATCTCAGACTGTGTCTTTAGCGCTGAAAGATAGACCAGAAATATTACCTCCAATATTAGGGCAATATTGTAACATGGTTCTCAGAGCTCAGGGCCAGAGTCTATCATTGTCATGGGCCATCTCTCAAGGAAACAAGGGTGCAAATATTCCAGTTTTGAGCAAAAACAAAAGGCCATATGCACATCTCCAGCTTAGTTAATAGAACAGCAGCTTGCTTAAATTTTGCAAGGCTTCATTTGCCTGATGCTGCAACTTCCAAAGACTTTTCCAGGGTTATTTTGTAGGTATTTAATTAGTTTCCTTCTTCCTTCCCAGTTCTTACATCACCACATTCACTCTTTGCTCTCCAGTCATCTTCTGTTAAGAAAGAAGAAAACTGCATACAAGTACAGACTGATTGAAAAGTCCCCCATTTTGTTCCTGTTTTCTCCAATTCCAATTTTATACTGGGTTAAAACTGGCTTGGGGAGCTGGTATAAAATGTCTCTGATCTTTCAGAGAGCTGCTAGAAAATATTTTGAGGTAAACAAATGCATTAATCACCAAAACAGGAACAAAATCTGGGACTTTTTAATGTGCTTAGTCAGTCTGGATGTGCCCTAAATGAGGAAGGATGACCATCTCACTTCAGTTAGATCTGGAACCACCCCATTTGGATAGCTGTCTTAAATCTCCAAATAGAAACATATGTTTTTTTTCTATCCGGTCCCCATTTCTTTCTCATACACTCACAGTTTGAATAATGCTCCATCTACACTGCCATATAATGAAGTTTCATAATACAACTGCATTAGGTATATGGTAGTGTAGATGGGGCCTAAGTTGTGAACAACTATAATTGGTACCTATGTTAAGTCATAATGCTGAAAGACACTGTTAAATATCTCAGGTTATGGACCAGAAATTTCTGGGTCTGGAATGATCCTGAATTGGCAACCCTATGCCTTTTGCCATCTAGTGGCGAGATATCAATAAAAATTGAATTCATAGCTGTTTGGATAAAGAGCATGAATTTCTCAGTATGTGATGTTTCTCAAGCAACCATATCATATGTGGATTTATACATATGCTCTCTTAATGGGTACCCACAGTTTTTAATAACCACTACCTATGTTCCTATATAATATGGATATGCAAGAAAAGTTCCTCACCCACACAGGCATACTTTTCTATTATATGACTGACACATGACACATTACAATCAGAATTTTAACATATCACAAATCAGTCCTAAGAAGTGCAGTGAGAGGGAAGTTCACGGATCCACCCGGTGGTTATGAAATTCTGGTTGTTCCCTCTCCAAAATGTTGAGATGAGGTGAAAAATCACAAAAAGATGACTTAAAATATCCTGCCCCTAAGTTTTTTAAAAACCTTTTAGTTGATATAGTAGATGTTCCGCTGTGCCTTCGACTAGACAATTCCCTAGACAGCTGGCCCCAGCGAAGACCCAAAATCTCTCCTCGCACTTTACTATTGTTCTGTATCCAAAGCTATAATGACCTATTTCATATTGCTCTATCATTACTACTGCCATATGACATATGCACTTTATCCACCAGGCCTATTTTTTAAATTGCTGTTGCACCAGTCCGCCCACCTGTGACAAGAAATGAATGTCATTATTGGTTGTTGATTTCGGGGCCTGTTTTTATATATTGTTATAATATTGTTGATTATTTTACTGTGTTTTTAACGGTGTTGATCGTGCTTGGCCACATGTAAGCCACCCCGAGTCCCTTCGGGGAGATAGAGGCAGGGTAAAAAAATAAAGCTGTTGTTGTTGTTGTTGCTGTTATTGTTGTTATTTTACTGACACAAAATTCACAGCAAACAAGATATATATGCTGGATTTCGTATCACAAAATCACAAGTCGAACACTTCCCAAGCATCTAGGACTGTGTGATGTATTATGTGTTGTTGTTGTTGTTGTTAGTATTATTATTACTATTATTATTTGAAACACATCAAGATGAATCCACAGCAAACAAGGTCACTCTGCTGGCTGTTGTACTGGATCACACGTCGGACACTTCCCAAGTGTCTAGGACTGTGTGATGTATCGACAAATAATGTGTGCAGATCCCAGTAAGGTGGCCTTTTGCACCAGAGGCACTCCAAATGGCCAGATACTGGTCAAAGGACAGTAGCAAAATTACAGTTATGAAGTAGCAACAAAAATTATTTTATGGTTGGGGGTCAGCACAACATAAGGAACTGTATTAAGGGGTCGTGCAAGTTGAGAACCACTGACTAGCCCAACCAGAAGTGCTAGCTACACCTCCATGTTTCTTTAACCTAGTGCTGATCCCTTGAGTTAGAGAAACTGACAGTCATTGTAATGATGAGCAATCCACTGTCTTCCTGAAAGTATTACTTTGATCTGATTGCCAGTAATATACTACCCTTCCTCTGTACAGTCATGGCAATTACATAAGCGTGAACTATACAAGTTGACTGGAGCTGCGACCTCATCACTCTTGCTCAATTCTCTCCCAGCTCATCACCTAAAAAAACATCACAGGCCACAGAAAAATCAGTCTTGTGGACAAAGCAGCCTGTTGTTTACATCTTATTATACGATTGAACCCACATAGTTATAAGTTCTACTGAATCCACTGATTCAAAAATGTGCACATTTATATTAGCATTACAACTCAGATTTCTTGAGTGGTTTCCTTGGACATATTTCATCTCAACATCCACAAAATTGCCCATTTGACATTCTGCAAAGTTCCATCTTGGCCCTATACTCATTTACATATACATGGAAACATCAGGTGGGATCACCTGAGAAACTAAAGTCAAGTGTTATCAGCATGATCTCATATTATTCAAGGCAGGTGATGCTGTGGACATGCTGAGCCACTGTCTGGACTCATTAATAGGTTAAATGTGGGCCAGACATTTGAAGCTTAATCTTTTAAAAATGGGTAGGTTAGTTCCTTGTCCTGAGAAGATGATGTAATGCTTGTCTATGTGGGTTATCATAAACCATGAATGGACAAAATTTGTTGCTTGGAGTGCTCCTTGATCCTATATCTTCTCTTTTACTACTAGATCGTAGCATCTCCAGTGATTAGAAGCACCTCCTACTAGTTTTTGTTTCAGGTGGTTTATTAGCTATGAGTTACTGTCATGTATAATACAACACTTAGAATTGAGAAGTATTTGTCTGCTAGAATTTGACTGCTAGAATTATGGTTTCCCCAGAAGAGTCACATTACACATATACTGATGGACCTATTTGTATACTTGTTTGTTATGATTCAAAATGTTGGTGCTGAATGGATGTATTGTCGAAGGCTTTCACAACCTCTGAGGATGCCTGCCATAGATGCAGGCAAAACGTCAGGAGAGAAGATGGCCATACAACCCGAAAAACCTACAACAACCTAGCTGAATTGATGTTTTATAGTGTGTTATTTTCTTGCAAGTTATATTTTAGCATTTTTTTTTACTGAAGATGTGTACTTTTATGTATACTCCTCTGGAATTCATTTTCAGACATAGGAGCAATTTATAAAATAAAGGACTGCAACGACAGATAGGAATAGACAATGTGGAACGAAGTATGGACTCTGAGTTGGCGAACGCTGCGCATGAGATTGGCTTTTGACTGTGATATATATTGTTGTTTTAATTGTTATAACTGTTTAACTGCTGTTTTTATACGTTTATTGTATTATTGTGTAGGCGTCGAATTGTGCCATTTTGTAAGCCGCCCTGAGTCCCCCCTCAGGGGTTGAGAAGGGCGGGGTAGAAGTATACGAAATAAATAATAAATAAATAAACTAAAATAAAGTGAGATGTTGTTTATTCCTTTCCCGATCATTTATGTTGTGATAGTACATTTATGTGATAAGTTCATCTGACTTTGGTATTGTGATATTTTGCAACTTCCCATAAGCATTATTTCTGATTGGAAAACTTACCTGCTTGTTAGAGTCATACCCAATATGCAGTCCAACCCAAAGATATTCTGAATCACTGTATGAGGGCTGTGCAAACAACAGGAAGCAGCTGCATGATTGATTGAGTGTGTGGGTAGGTGGTTGAGTCCACTTCAGGGAGTGAGACAAAGGGGGAAGAAGGGTGGAATCTGGAAAAAAAAATCAGATCTCTGCAACTTGAAAAGAAAGAGGATGGTATTACATACGGAAAAAGTAATTTCTGCCTCTGAATGAGTGGCATTAACACAGAATATGGAGAGTGTGACAGATTCATTGAACATACAAGCAATCATTAAGAAGCAGGAGAGCAAACATTTGGCATCTGTCAAGTGCGCCGCAGACGTCATCAAAAAATAGAGTAACGGTCATGCAGCACTCTGCTACCTGTATTCCTAACTACAGTTTCCCATAATCACCAGACAGCCTGAATATACTGGCTAGGATTATTGTGTTTGTAGTCGAACACATTGGCTGGAGAAAAGTTGTAGCAGTGTATAAGATAAAATCCCAGCGCACCTAATTAATATTCAATGAGAGGTATGTTTTGGAAGTGTTTTTATACTGTCGAAGCTGGGTATCTTTTCCACATCAGTGCATACACCCTGGGAAACAGCGAAATCTAAACACTCCTGGGGCTCACTTCACCAATGAGTATCAGTGCAATAAATATGGTAAATAAAAGTGAACATCTGGATAGCAGCTGGCTAATGACGCAACTGTAAAAATCCCTGTAGCCCGTGAAAGGTAATTTTGTGCCCCATATCTGTACCTTATACCCGTGTGAGAAAGAAAAACTTCATTTAAATATATGTTCAGAGAATTAACAGTTATGAAACTGAAGCTGAGATTTATTGGCATTTTGCCTGCTCACATACTTGTTAAATGTGACCTTTGTACTTCTAGTCAATAAGACTGTGGAAATATTAATCCTGCAAATTGCAGCTGCCGGTCTGTAGAGCCCTTTGGATCTCTTTGATTTATGTTCAGACAGTTGACAAGGCACATAATGAAGAAAATGCAAACACAGCTGCCTGTTCACCAACAAACAAGCTATTAAGTCATCATTAATCCCAAACTCAAGAGTGGCATATTAATTTTGAAATAATGGTCTTCTGTGATTTCAATAAACTTAAGAAGTTAATTATATCACCTTTGGATCTGATTTGATAGTGTAATTAAGATCTTCCAAAACAGTTGTGTCATGAGAAACATGATTTCATAGCTTCTTCAGAAGATCTCATACTAGTGACTATCATCTGTTCACTAAATTGAAGGAACACCTTTGGTGGAAAACACTTTTCTGATGACAATTAGGGGAAAATCAAAGTGACAAACTGGCTGAAAAAGGCGAAGGGAAGCTTCTATGACACAGGCATCAAAAACTCATCCCACAGATGACAACATGCATTGAACTGAATGTTGATTATGTGGAAAAATAATGTAATACCTATACTACAATCCATGTAAGTTTTATTAAAATATATTAATTCTTTGTATTTTTAAAAAACATATTGTAACCTTACTTTCTGGACAACCCTCATACATAGTAATGACCAAAAAACGAACATGGAAGAAACCAAACTTTTGAGAGTTGCCCTTCCAGGTCCAGGTCTTTGAGGGCTTAATTCTTTAAAATCTAATTTTTAAATTTTGCTTATTTAACATTATTTCTGGTACTGAATTCAGGTTGTTGCCTCTTTTCATATAAGAGGCATCCAATCCTTATTCAGCATGCAGACACAATAAGGTTGTCTCCTTACTTGGAATAATTATTCGTGCTGAATTTGGTTAATGGCAATGAGGAGAATTTATTTTGGCCTGTTTGGAAGAGTTTGTCTAAATTTGCAAACTTTTTCATATTTAGGATGAAAAGAAATTGATTCTTGAAAAGAAAACAGAGAAGTAAAACAGAGTTGCAGATTCCCCATTTCTATTTTTGTGAACTAGCACAAAGCTGTAAATAGTATAGTTTTGTGGCAATAATAGCAAACAGATCACATCAGGAAAAGCTCCATCTAAAAGGTTACACTGTTTATCAGGATTTTGTGCTATTAACACATGAACTAACAGAAGCTGTCCAAGTTGCAGAACTAATTAACAGGTTGAGATACAAGCATGGAGTGATGTTGCTTAGCAACTAAGCAGCAAAGTCTAGAGGAGGTTTTATCCAGGGCTTCCAGGTTCTGTTCCACAGAGCTGTGTTGCTGTCTATTCCTATGTGGATCTCCATAGCAAAATAGTCTGCTCTTACCAGTCATTTGGAGTTAGAGCCTTATCGCACAAAGTAGGAAACACGTAATTGCATTACAGTAATAGCAACTTTAGTGGCAGTTTACTGCATGACATTGTCACTCTTCAATTGTTCCATATTTATTTATATTTATTGTATCAGAAGCAAACCAAGGGTACAGTTGTAATGTATTTTTAAATTGTTCCATGAGAGATGGCTTTAAAAGCCATTCCTTTTTCTAGCTGAAAAATATCTGTTAGTGAGCTCCTTTCCTGTTATGTTGCACAATGAGTTCTTGTACAAAATTGAGTATTTTCTCTGATTTTTTGGATGGTTAGGGGAATCTAGTGGGAATGCTCTGGGTGGGGAAACATGGGGAAACATAGTGATGTGAATCATATCATTAAGTTGGAAGTGAACCCAGAGACAATTCAGTTCAACCCCTACCAAACAGGAACACATACTCAAAGCACTCCCAACAGATGGCCATCCAGCCTCTGCTTAGGACCTTTAGAGAAGGAGACTCCACCACATACCTAGGCAGCATATTCCACTGCTGAAGAGTTGTTACCATCAGGAAGTTCTTCTAGTGTTTAAGTGGAATAGTTTTTCCTTAGTTTGAATTCAACTAAACAGAATTCTAAACAGAATTGCTTTCTGTTTAGAAAGCAAGCTTGCCCCCTCTTTAGTGTGACATCTTTTGAAATATAACCTACTATTATGTCCCTTCTCAGCCTCCTTTTCTCCAAGCTAAACATCCCTGCTCCCTGAACTATTCCTCAAGTGCTTGATTTCCAAATCTTTGATCATTTTAGTCACACTCATCTGGATACATTCCAGTTTGTCCATCTCCATCTTGAATTGCAGTGCCCAGAACTAGACACAGTGTTCCAGATGAGGTCTGATCAAAGCACAATAGAGAGGGATTATGACTTCCCTCAATCTGGAAACTACATTACACATGTATTGTTGAAGGCTTTCATGGCCAGAATCACTGGGTTGTTGTAGATTTTTTCGGGCTATATGGCCATGTTCTAGAGGCATTCTCTCCTGACATTTCACCTGCAACTATGGCAAGCATCCTCAGAAGTAGTGAGGTAGTGTTTGCTCAAAATGCATTCATCATATACTAACAAGAGAATTTGTTGTCTGCCATTCAGAAGTGTTTTATAAGGGATTCCTCCTTGTTAACCAAAATAGCCTCATCTCTTTCCTGTATTGAATTTTTCTATTACTTTGACAAATTCAAGGAGAAGCCAGGTTTAGTCACTCCTTTGTATTGTTTTAAGTCCCATGCCATAATGGGCTGTAAGGAGCCTTCAAGAGCACAGAAACCCCATGTTCCACATCTTGGAAAAGTCAGAGTTAATTCAACCACGGTCATAGTATCCATTTAAACAACATTTTTATCAGTTGGGCATCACTTTGGGAAAGCTGAGTGGTGGTAATAAATGCTTCTAATAAATTATAAATAATAATAAGTAAATGTTACATTGAAAAGAAGTACATTCACATTCATTATTTCATGAAAATTTAATCTGTTGCATGAATTACTGCTAATGCATTAGTTTAAAAAATGCAATTACTAACTATTGGCCCAAATTATCCACTCTCCAATGGACCAAAATAATAAAAAATAGTAACATTTTCCAAACCAGTTAGCACCATTGTCTCCATTAAAATAATGATCTTTAATCATTTTAATTATATATATATATATATATATATATATATATATATATATATATATATAATGTAATTTTTATTTAAAGAATTACTTCCCAGCTTTGTCTCAGCCTTTTCTCTCGATACTCTGCAACAGCACCCTCCTTCCTTGACAAAGAGCTTATCTATGTCATCTAAGGACCACGAATGGTATCTAACTTGACTTTGTAAAGGACTACCTACAGTGGGGGTTGGTGGGGCTTTCAAGCCAGTATTTCAGTGGCTTCTCTGGGTTTTGGCCTGAACTTTATAGATGCTGTCCAATGTTCTGAACCTATTTTGGGCATGAGGGGTCTCAGTTGACTTCAGAGAGATTTGGAAGATCAGTACCTTGATTAGTTCCTTTAACATTCAAATTAACATCCAAAGTGGATTCACCCACATAACCACAGTTCACAAAATGAATTTTAAATCACAGCAGACCCTGTCCTCTTTAGAATAGGTGATATTTCCAATCTATTTCCCTCTTGTATTGTCGAAGGCTTTCCCTCTTGTTTCTGTATTCCGCTCTTGTCTGATTTTAGAAGAGCTACTCATATTGCTATGGAGCCACTTGTTTACATTCTCTACTTTATCTCCAGCTCAGCTAAGTTTCTCACATGTCTATCCAGTTTCTATCTCCTTTCCTCCTGTCTCATTAGTTTTCATTCCTCCCTAAACACTCGCAAGTAACTGTATATCTGTCTGACCTCTCTATTCTCAATCCTCCTTTGCATAATTAACCAAAGATTTCCCTGTTCCATTCAAATGATGTATATATCTATATAATTTTGTAATAAATCTGGTATGTTATTGTTTCTCTCCATTCATGTATTCCTGAATTTCTTATGTAGTCCACACACACACACACACACACAATGATATATGATAACATATGGGAACTGATGGTTTGGCAGCGTATGAGGCAGCTTTCTCTGTCTGCAAGAGCATTAGTGTAGCTTTGCACAAAAGACATGGGTGCGAAAAATGTAATTAACCAGACCTTGTGGGTGTCTCCTATCCACCTTACCAACCCACATGTTAAAGATTATGAAGGGGGAAAAAGCCCATGTGGATCTAATTATGGCTGGCAGGTTATATCAATATGACAAAATCTGCTAGGTGGACAGGCTATGTAGAGCTGTTCATACTGTGAGTCTCAATAAATTGTACAAGAAATATGTTTTGGTAAATCTGTTTACTTTCCATAATATTGCTGTTTATATTACTGGAATTGGCGCAAGCTTTTGGAAATTTTACAAACCTTGGATTTTTAAGCCAAACGAAACAAAGGAGGAAAAAGTATAAATGAACAAAAGAAAATTATTACGTGTCTAAACATTCACTAACAACAAGTTCTAAAATATTAATAGCTCCAGGGGGCTGTGAAACTCGGTCCCCTTATGTGTTGGTCCAATTAGAGCACTGAGAAACCCAACAGGAATTCTATTTTTACACTATCATGATATGTGTCAGAACTTGATGCGTCTCCAGAGGATTCTTTAGTTGGGAGAACATAGAGAGAAACCTCCACTCCATTTTCAAAGAAACATCTCTTTTTGACAGAAGAAGGTCTTTTGGCAGCAAGATCAAACAAAACTCAAACAATCTCAGAAACTGGCTTTCATGACTAATTAGTTATCCTTTAGCCAGGCCTTTAGCATTGCAGAAAATATCAATTCCAGGGTGATATATTAGAATGCTATGGAAAAAGCAAGCTGTAACTCAGTTTGGTGCAATGCAGTAAAGCTTCAGAATTCTAATTCTGTTAGCTGCACTTAGGATCGATGCAGTCTTCTCTGAGGCATTATGCCTGACCAGACAAATATTCTGCTGAAGAAGCATGATGAGCAGAAGTCAAGCTCTCTTTCTTTCCTACAGCATAAAATTTATTGTGTATCTTCAAGCTGTTTCTTACCTACAGCGACGTTAAAGGTACCCTATCATAGGCTTTCTTTGGCAAGACTTGTACAGAGAAGGTTTGCCATGATCTTCCTTTGAGGCTGAGCGTATGCTTCTTGCCCATGTTCACTCCATTTCCATGACCGGGCACAGATCCAAATTCTGGCTGCCAGAATCTTAGTCCAATACCCAAATTTACGCTACACTGGCTCTCAAACAACATAAAATAGTTTGGCAAAAATACACTACTATTACTGCTCATGTTACAGCCTGATACATTAAAGATTGATTGTTTAATAGTTTCTCCTGCCTAGGTCCAGCTTTCAGTCCAAGAGGAAAAGAGGGGTGCCACAGTTCACACATCCTATAGCACCATATAGAATAGGAGTGGGCAAAATATAGCTAGGGAGCCGCATACATGCATGCACACAACACATTTCTTGGTCCATCGGATAACACTGCACTATACTTTTCCTTGCAAAAGAAAATATGGAGGTGGGTGAATGGTCTCTTTTGCAAGCTTCCAGGAATAGTGATTCACCTTTAAAATAGGTTGCATGAGTCCACATCCTAGATCAATCAGGGTTCCCCATGATTTGGAAGACTTTTTGATACATTTTGAATGTATAAACATAGACTCTGGATTAGGAGGATGGGGAGCAAAAGCCTTCCAAGACTATCCATGAAATGATGAGACAAAATATAGGCCACCAATGCATCAACCAAGTTGAGCCTCCTTGGGTATTATTTACCACAAGTACTAAATGAAGCATGAAGAAGCATTAAGACAGCTGTAGTTATTGAGCCCTCCCGGGAATAATAAAGGCTGCTTGTAATCTATCCTATGCACATTTACTAGACTGAACACATGAATTGAACTTTGAAATACACATACTGTTTGTTTAGATTCTTCATATTTATGTGTTTTATTGATGGGTGGAGAAAGGCAAAATGAATAACAACCTGCTTCCCAAAGTTGAAAGCTCCACTACCTTAGAAACAGATATGCTTCTGCTGTGAATCTGAGGACACAAGGCTGTCAGTGCAAGTAAAACTATCACACAGTTGACAAGAGTATGCAGATGTCTCACACTATATTGCTCACCTGCCACTGTAATTTCTCACAATGCTCCACAGCAATGCTACATCACTGTATGCAATCACAATGGTACAAGAATATTCCCATTACTCTCCATCTCTTCTTCAAAGAACCCCATGACAGGGAGGGTGCATGCTAGAAATGCCCTACTAGAAAACCCCCTTGGACCTTCAGGCCCCTTGGGCCTAAAGAAAGTACTGAAAAGAACCTTGTGGAATGGTATATGATGTGCAGGGAGGAAGAAACCAGAAGCCCACTCCCTTTCAATTTCTGCATATGCAAAGAGATTTTAAATCACATTGCAGCGTTGAGACCTAAGAGCATTGGACTTCAACCACAGCTATCTGATTGTTAATAGTTATGAAACTCAAAGTGTGATTAGACAGTTATGAATCAGCCAAATATATCTGGAAGGCTGGCTGGATTAAGTGAGATCTTCACAGAAGCCTTCACAGAAGTTTGCAGATCTCTCCTAATATTGTTCATAAATGCAGGGCATATTATATATTTGGTGTTGGAATAAAATTCAAGGTAGATCCTCCTGCAAATGAGAACGCTTGCAGCCTGTTACCCCAAAAATATTGTTCTAATCAACGTCTGTCCTGTAACTTTCATTTCCTGGGATGAGGTAAACAACAAAAACAGTATGAATTTCAAAGCCCAAACCTATCTCATCCCATCCTGATTTTCCTATGATAATTCAAATTCAATAAGTGAGTGCTGGGAGCTGTCAGATGTGCAACATATTTTAATAAAGAGGTCATAGCTTTCCTTTTCAATCAGATGCACAAAAGATGCCATTGTGAATTAAACTAAAATAGAAGAATGGCACAGAATGTCAGCCTAGCCATAGATCAGGTTTTCATTTTGCAGAAGTGACTCATCTTGTAGCTATGGCAACTTCCAACTAGCATCACCATGTTAGCTGTGTCCCACTTCTCATCAAGGCCAAAAACTATATCTGGACTGCATCACTTCAGACAACTGCATGGTTCTCTCATAAGATGGAATGCTTCCTCACATTAAAACAACTACAGCTGTGATGTCTCTCTCCACCACCACCCCCCATTATGAAAATGTACCTCTTATTTTTCATAGACTTCCATACCAGCTTATGCAACACAGCCTGATGATAATATGAAAAACATAGGAAACAGGCCATAAAATAAATTTATAAAGGAAGGGCAGATAACTTTGGACCCTCCACAAAGTTGTGTAGGCCACAACTAGGCAAAATATTTCATGGAAAAAATGATTAGAGTTGCCTTCCTTTTGCATGTGAAGTTGTAATCAAAGCACATCCCTGCCATAAATCATAAACTAGGAAAATGGTCAAAAATCTTCTTGGGTAGGAGTTTTAGCCACATTTCTAAAGATGCCTGACATAGATGCAGGTGAAATGTCAGGAACATGGCCATATAGCCCGAAATCCTACAACAATCCAAAGGTGAAGACCTTGTAAAACAACTCTAGTGATTATAGCAATGAGCCAAAGTGTGTCAATTCAACATTAATTTGACAGTGTGGATGCTCCCGTTGTCATTTGGCATCCAGTGAGAGTTCAGGTTTAATTTCCTCTTGAATCCAGATATATATCTTTATAGCCATCCATAGTGGTCTTCTCCAGCAGCACATCCCAAATGGGTTGGTTTTCTTCCTATCAGCTTTATTTACTCCCCCGTGTTCACAACCATAGATGGACATTATAAATACTATGGCATGGATAATCCTGACTTTTTAATCTAATGAGATAACTACATATCATCTGGTACCTCATGTTATTTACATAGGCATGAATGAGAAAACCAAGTTGTAGCCCTACTCTCTACCAGAAGGAAAAAAATTGCACCCTTCCTGGCTTTAGAATATACAAAGGAGTTATCAGCATTACTTATGCTCATAGTATAGGATGATAACAGTGGTCATCCCTACATATGCTGCAGCCATTTCAACTCTTCATATTCAGTAAAACCCTCTAATGAATAACAACCTTATCAATAATCATCTTTGTATATAACAGAACTTAAAGAACTGCTGATCTAAAATTTGTATAAATTAGAGGTGATTTAAAGCTTCTTAGTTAGTAGTCTGTTTAGTGAGTTACACTCAATGACTTTTACAGAATGACTACTTCCTGCCAAAGAAGAAGTAAAGATTTTCTCTTTGATGAAACAACTGATTATCTGTAAACGTCTGACCTGAATGTAGAATTCAAAATTAGAGTTGGGGCAGAAGGTTTGCAAGCTGTGACACATCATTCAAACCATCATTTATGGAGAAAGCTTTGAATTTACTAGGAGTCTTATCTTCAAAGCCTGCTTAATTTCATCACACCGGATCTTGAATGAAGATTGGACTGAAGCTGACCTTGGGTGAATCACACATTCTCAGCCTCATGATAGGGTCGCCAAAGGTCACCATAAACTGGAACTGATCTGAAGGCACACAACAAGTAATTTGAAACAATTAGACTGAGCCTCCAATGCTGACTAAAATGAATTGTAATTAAATTATATTGCTCAGTTTCCATGCATGAAGTGCTACAAGATTTCAGCAGAAATGACAAGAGTGTCATCATTGTAGATTGCACAAGTTTATAATAAGCATGTGAAGAAGAGAAGGAACCAGCCCTGCTAACTCAACTAGGCATTGTCTACATTGTGTGTAGAGGAGAGGGTTTCAAAATGTGTATTGGCCAGTAGGCTTGTGCGCTGAATTTGTTTCTTCTGTTTCCTTCAGTACCTTTGGTCGTTTGGGAGCCCATAATGGTAAGGGCCCTCCTGGTACAAAAACCCACCCAACACGAAACCAAGCGGGAGCCAATCTTGGCTCCTACTCTGTTTTTTGGCATCACAGTTTAATTTTTTTATTCATCCCTCAGCAAGCAAATCAAAAACCTTTATTTCCTGAAAACTACTAGCAATTACCAATCCTCTTCCAGGAGATCATCGCTCTTCCTTACCTGGAAGTGGGAAGCCTCCTTAAACTGCCTTGGAAAGAGTGTGTGGCTGCTGACATGATGCAGACCTGGGAGAAAAAGCATGCACACGCCTGCCTGCAACACCTCTCCTCTAGAGTAGACAGCGTTAAGAACAAGAAACCTCCTTAAAGTGTTCCTGCCAGACTGCCTACTTTAATTGCTTTGTGTCTTTTAAAATTACCTACTGTAAGATGTTTTGACTCCCGTTCAGGGAGAAAGCAAGGGTAGAAATCCAATAAATAAACAAGCATGGCTAGGGAAATGGATGGATAGAGATAGAGGATATTAGGATGACTGTCTTATAGGCTCAGCACTCGGATCTCTTCCTTCAAAGAGTACAAAAACAATGAGAGCATTAATGCAGGAGATCAGATTGCAGCATGAAGCAGTTTCTGAAAATGACTACAAAATGCACAGGATGATCATCACAAAACTTGCTTTTGCCACATTGCTGCAAACATGTGGGAAGTGAATGGCACATCATAGCTGTGTGCACATTTTACATGTTTGGCTTGCAATAATATACATGTCTAGTCAAAGGTAATCCCTATGAAATGCATAAGGACTACAGCCCTGACTTAATATTTATTGAAAACTGAAGATTAAACTGTTTCTTACTGAGGAGAAACAGCCTTGTGATTACCTCTTTCAAAAGCAAGAAAGAACCACCAGATGGCAACATATACCATTATTTAGCAATGGTTAGCAGATGTCTTACTATCTCTTGTAGGCCAGGTTTTGTTACCTGTTATTGAAGTTCATTGTTCACTTCCCTATTTTGTACTGCCATTAATACAGTATTGCTAGTAAGTAGGTCATATCTAGAATCCTTCTGTTTATTGTATCCCAATCCAAATGACAGTCATAAGAAGGCTGATAACCATACTATATTCCATCTTTCTTCTACACTGCAATCTGCTCCAACATGGTGCTAAACTACAATTTCCAAGACACAAGACTGAAACAGGGCAAATGTAATATTTTCCAGCAGAGAAATCAAATCTGAGAATTACCTTCAAAATTAACAAAAGGAGACAAGCCTTATGAGAAGATGACTCACAAATCAAATGTCCTCAATTTCTTCAATTTAAGAAAATTTAAATGAATAACTAGCAGAAGTGGTAACTATTTGGAAGTGACTCATAGATTCAAGGGACAAAGGAACTCCATTAAGCCATGCAAACTCACTATTAGATTATTTTGGGCAAACCACACTCTCACAGATTCAAATGAAGGCAAGGGCAAACCCCTTCTGAACAAATCTTTTCAAGAAATCCACATGATGAGTTTATCTAGGGTCATCAAGGCACACAACAATAACAACAACAAGAAGTTTTGGGTTCTAACCCAGTGGTTCCCAACCTCTAGCTCTCCAAGGTGTATTGGACTTCAACTCCCAGAAATCCCATTTTACCAGCTGTTTGGAATTTGGGAGCTGAAGTCCAAAACACCTGGAGAGCCAAAGGTTGGGAACCACTGTTAACCTCTAAAACAGTGTTACTCAAACTCTGGTCCTCCAGGTGTTTTGGACTTAAGCTCCCAGTAATCCTAGCCATTTTTCCAGCTATAAGGAATTGTGGGTGCAAAAGTCCAAAACACCTAGAAGAACAGAGTTTGAGAAACATTACTCTAAAGCAACAGGGGAAAAGCTCATTCCATTATCTAAATTGTTCCTTTAGATATTTAAAGATAATTCATCTCTCATATTTCCTCTTAATCTTCTTTTATTCAAATTAACCATATCCAGCTCTCTCAGCTTTTTTAATTGGGTTTGTTTTCCAGAACCTTTATCATCTTGGTCACTCGACTCTAGACACATTCAGACTTGCCGGTACATTTCTTAAACTATGGAATCCAGAACTGAATAGTGTTCCAGGTGAGGTTTGAATAGAGCATAACACAATGATATTATTACTTTCCTTAATCTGGACACTATAGCTGTCTTAATGTTGCTTTTTCTTTTGCCATTGCATCACATTGTTGACTCTCGTTAAGCTTGTAAGTCTGCAAGGACATCTAATTCCTATTATGGCTGTTGTCAATCCAAGGACCTTTAGTCCAAGAATGATAAGATGGGAAATCCAGATCTTGCCAATCGACAATAAGATGACTAAGCTGGGACAAAAGTCATCTTGATACAATCTAGCTTATTAGGGTGAGTTGTATTACTTTTTTTAAGTGACAGATATTTCTATAGGTTTCAGCTATACATTTTGTCTGCTATCCTGTTAGTCGGTAAGACTAGAGTTATGGCCACATAACTGTTCCCTATTCACATTTACAGGTTTGTTTTTTAAAATAATCTTTATTGAAATTTTTGGTTTACAATTAAAAGAAAGAAAATAAAGAAAAAGAAAACAAACAGAACAAAAAGAAAAGTGTAGAATAAGATCCATGTCTAAAAAAGTGTGATAAATCTACTGAAAGTAAGAAAAACAGAAAAAAAAGTGTGTGTGTGTGTAATATTTAAAATGCAAAGATAGCGATAGTAAGACACTGAAGTTATTTTGACTTCCTGGTATATTCTAGAGGTCCATTTCTTTTCTCTTTTTCTTCTTCTCCCCTTCTGACTTCTTGTTCTTGTTTGTTTCTTCCCCTCTCCCCTTAATCTCTCCCCTTATCTCTATAATTCTATTTTGCTAAGTCAAGATCCTCTTGTTTCTTTCTTTGAAGTATTCAATAACTTTTTCCCAGTTTGTTTCTTTCATGTTTGTTCTTTTATTCCTTGACATTAGAAAAGTATTGTGGCCTCATTACCATGATAATGACATCTGTATCTACAGTGAAGACATACATATATGACATACAGTCAAACATATGTGAGATACAGTGAAGATGTCTGTCCTTGCACTTTGTTACTCTGCTGGTGAGTAGTAGACATGCCCAGTGTGGAACACATCTCACCATGTTAAAAAAGTGGATGTGGCCCTTAAAGAGACATGCTGCATTATCACAGGATGTCTATGCCCCACACCACTGGCGAAATTATACCGTTTATCCGGTATTGCACCACCTGACATTCACCAGGAAGTAGCAGCCAATAATGAAAGGACCAAGGCAGTGAAAAACTCTGGCCCATCCCCTGTTTGGATATCAGCCAGCACACCAATGCCTTAAATCAAGAAATAGTTTTCTAAGATCTGCAGAGATGCTCAGCAAGAGAGAGTCCAAATGTGACAGACAAAAACCTGGAACCTCAATTCATGGCTGATACCAAATGAGAGACACCCTCCTGGGTACACAGAAAACTGGACAATTTGGAAGGTGCTGAACAGACTGCACTTTGACACCACGAGATGCAGAACCAACCTTGAGAAATGGGGCCATAAAGTAGAGTCCACAACATGTGAGTGTGGAGAAGAGCAAACCACAGACCACCTATTGCAGTCTGAGCCCTGCCACGTGCACACTGGAGGACCTTCTTATAGCAACACCAGAGGTGCTCCAACTATTGTTCAAAAGACATTTAGTACAATGCAAAGTTTTAAAACTTTGTGTTTTTAAATACATTGCAACTGTACCCTCGGTTTGCTTCTGATATGATAGATAAAATAACCATGATCATAAATGACCCTGAAACCCACCTTAAAAATCAGTCAGCTGAGTAACTAGGTTCTGCAGTGCTGATGAGTGGGGCCAATGATTATGTGACCAGTCTCTTCCCATCAGTAAATGATAGTGCAAGGAATGGAAGCACAGATCCTTGCAGCATGCTTTTATAAGTTTGTCACACCATCGTTGACTCAAAGGAGATGTTAGTAATGCCATCCTTCTGCTCCTGAATCATCACTAATGCAGAACTCAATCACTGGACAGGTCAATAGTTTTTAAGTTGGGTTTCAGTGCTCAGAACAGATATGATGCCTTTTGTCTTCTGCCTTCTTGGGCTGCTTAAAATAGAAGTCAAAGATGTGGCACATAAATAGATATCTAAACTTTGCAGAAATGATCTAAAGAAATAATTCCACATCTTACTCCACCTGCTTCTTAAATCATAGCTACTTTTAGATGTGAGTGTGTTTCATTGTGATTTTTATCAATCCAATACAACACACACACACAAAAAAAACCCCTTCCAACTCTCCATAATCCCTTTATCCTGCCATCCTTTTTCCAAGCCCAGGCATTGACTTTTCCCCTGTTATCAGACTGCTGGATCAGGGGATCTTTCTGAAGATTTTAAGTTGCACTTTCCCATCTTGGTGCTTTCACTTTTGCTCATTTTATGCAGCACCAGTAAAACTATCCACATGATGGCAGGAGACAGTGGAAGACTTGCTCTTCATTGACAAGCTCTTTGGTAGCGAGTGCATCTGTAGTGCGTATTGTACGTATTGTATTGCATACCTATTGTACATCTTGTTTTATGTACATGTGTCCCTATTCTAGAGAGAGAAACCACATCAAAGTTTTGTTTTTATTTTAAAGTTGGGAAGATTACTGAAATGATTGTTTCCAAAAGGGTGGGTGTGTTGAGCTGTAGCAGCAAAGCCAAAGAGTCGTGTGGCACATTCAAGTCATTATAATACCATCCTTGCTGGATTACAGCCCATGATCACTGGTGAGATGGCTTGGCTAGTAGGGTCATTGAAAAGGCTGTTTGAGTTGTCCAAGCATCCAAAGTGCTGCACTTTTAAAGAATTTGGTGTATTTTCAAATTTTTAATGGAGGAATTTGTTTAACTTTCAGTAAGTAGCCATAGAAGAGCTGCTTTGTTGGTTGTTGCAGCTCTGTCTCCATTTTTAGGGATATTTGTACAATTTTCTTGGACCTGCACAAGGACACATCAAGATTTCTTTAAAAAATAGAGACTGCAGCATGCTTTGTTGAGATAGTCTCATAGTTTGACTCCCTTAGCTCTGTTCTGATTTTTTAATATCTTTTTAAAAAGAATTATATGGTGATAATGTGCCATTTCACTGATGACGATGATGATGATGATTATGATGATGATGATACTTTATTAATAAATGCCATATCTCCCAGAGGGGACTCAGAGTGATTTTCAACAGATATGGTAAGCATTCAATGCCAACAAAGAAACATATCAACAAATTACATCAAAACAAGACACATCAAATAATACAAAACAGCCTAACTATAAACTTAATACCAAATAAGAATATACCAAAAAAATCAAACTTAACAACCCTAGCAGACATAATCACATAATATAAATTTACATAAAATAAAACACTTAAAATAACTGGACCCGTATTAAGAGGTAGGATGTTTTACAATAACTGACAGGTTAAGGTCAATTCCAAAATAGACGGGATATAATGTATCTTAATGATGGTATATGTCGAGACATATTAGTCTTCCTCTTCTCCATATGCCAGAGTGCACTGGTGTGTTTTAGCAACTTTTTAAAGGTGAGGAAAGGGGGGGGGGCGTTTTTAGTTTGTTTGGGAGAGAGTACCAGAGGAAGGAAGGGACCATGGAGAAGGCCTCCTCTCTCATTCCCATCAGCTGTGCTTGAAATGAGGGTGGGATCAAGAGTAGGGCCTCCTCCACAGACTGCAGAGCTTGAGCAAGTTTGTAAACAGAGATGTGGTTCTGCAAATAGTCTGGGCCTGATCTGTTTAGGGCTTTATAAGCATTTTGTATTCAGCCTAGTAGCAGACTGGCAGCCAGTGGAGCTGCCCCAGAATGGGAGCCGTTCTCTCATGATATGGCACTCCAGTTAGTAACCTGGCTGCTGATCTCTGCACTAACTGCAGTTTCTTCAAAGGCAGCCCCATGTAAAGAGCGCTGCAGTAGCCCAAATGGGAAGTAACCAAGCCATGGCGAAGTCTGGCGCCTGAAGGTATGGGTACAGCTGGTGCACAAGTTTTAACTGTGCAAAGGTGCTCCTGGCCATCGCTAACACCTGGGGTTCCAGGGTCAGAGATGAGTCCAAGAGCATCACCAGACTGCGAACCTGTGATACATTACTATAGCCTTATGATTATTATTTTTAAAAGAGAAAGGTGGAGAGAAGAGAAGAGGACGGAAGGGAGTTGTTGCTCTGATATATCTCAAAACTTCAAAGAAAGCCACTTGGTACTGGAATAAAAATATTGCTCCTAGTGCAAGGATTAGTAGAAAATAGTCTGGGACAATAGAAACATCACTTGAATAAGTTAAACAGAAAAGCCTGCAAACTATATAGGAGGACTAAATATTAGACCTAGATGGCATTTTTTAAAAATCTGACATGGAAAATATGATTTGGCATTTATCTTCCTGTTCACAACAGCCTGTGTCAACTTTTCCTCGCTTGAGGGCGCTCAAACATGTTAGATGCCATATGAATTTTTCTGCATGTCTGAAATGACTACCCCTCCTTTGATTCAGCCAATAGCTTTCCTAGGCGCAAGGCAGACACATTTCACGGAGCTGTTTGTTGATGGTGATTCAGCAGGAAGCTATGGAGTGATTCATCATTGCTTCTGAAATTGCAGGCTGCAGAACATCCAAGGGAGGGGAAAGCAATACTTTTTAAAATCCATGTTAAAGTCATAGGCCACAATAGAGAGGGAACAACAAGTCTAGATTTTAGCGATTGAAATGCAATGTAGGCAAATGAAGAAAGAAAGTATCAGAAAAACCTCATAACTGTCACTTCTCCTAAACACATGTGACCCCCACTTTTCAGAGGCAGCAGCAACAACAGCAGCTAATATTGGCAAGGAGGCTGAAATGATAGGAAAAGCATATTTTTTTGCTTATATTGTGAAGGAAATTGAGAACCAAATTAGTAGTGTACATGCACTAAGTTCAAAATCACGAACAAGAGCAAACAGGCCTTTCTTTTACAGAATTGTCAACAATAAGGCTGATCAGATGTCAAAGGATGATCTGCTAACTTGCAGCATAGTGGCTGAATCATCTTTTTCCACAGAAAGTAAGGACAGAAATATGAAGAAAAGGTTGTGTCAGTGCTAAGCTAACAGAGTATATTAAAAAGATATTGCAAATTGGAATTTGTGCTAATATAATTTCACTACAGTTTTGGACGGGACATTCAGATTCAAGTCCCTGTTGATGCATAAAACTCACCAAGGGTGCTTCTACACGATAGAAACAACAACAACAATAACAACACTTTATTTATATCCTCCCCCCTCTCTCCAAGGTGACTTGGGGCAACTTACAACAAGAGGAAACAATGTACAATATAATAATGCAGCTTGATCCCACTTTAACTGGCATAGCTCAGGCCCCTTCTATATTGCCATATGAAATCCAGATTATCTGCTTTGAACTGGGTTATATGACAATGTAGATTCATATAATCCAGTTCAAAGCAAATAGTGTGTACTACCTGCTTTGATAATCTGGATTATTTATTTTCTTTTATTTACTGTATTTGTATACTGCCCCTCTCAGCCTTCTGGTGACTCGAGGCGGTTTACAAGGCAAAATTCAATGCCACAAAACACAAGTACAATTTAAAACATTAACATCAATAAAATCATAACAACAGCAATAAAACATAAGTCAATAAATCATCGTTAAAAAACATTCAGTCCCAGCGTATAGTTGTTCCATTTTCCTATGTCCGTTACTCCATATTTGCAAACGCTTGCTTGAAAATCCATGTCTTGAGTTTTTTCCGAAATGTTAATAGTGAAGAAGCTGATCTGATGTCCCTAGGAAGAGCAGTCCACAGCCAAGGGGCCACCTCTGAGAAGGCCCTGTCTCTCGTCACTGCCAGACGTACTTATGACGAAGGCGGAACCAAGATCAGGGCCTTCCTAAACGATCTTAAAGACCTTGATGGTTCATAAGGGGAGATGTGTTCGGACAGATAAGTTGGGCCAGAACAGTTTAGAGCTTTATAGGCCAAAGCCAGCACTTTGAATTGGGCCCGGTAGCATAGTGGCAACCAGTGGAGCTGGCGCAACAAGGGGGTTGTATGCTCCCTGAGAGCCACTCCTGTTAGCAACCTGGCTGCCATCCTTTGGACCAGTTGAAGCTTCCGGACTGTCTTCAAAGGCAACCCCATGTAGAGCGTATTGCAGTAGTCTATACGGGATGTAACCAGAGCGTGGACTACCATGGCCAAGTCAGACTTCCCAAGGTACGGGCACAGCTGGCGCACAAGCTTTAACTGTGCAAATGCTCCCTTGGTCATAGATTAAATGGTAGTGTAGAAGGGGTCTCAGAGCTATGGGAGTTGCAGTCTTTCAAGGTCTTTAGCCTTATCAGCCAGAGTGCTGGTGCCTTACCAAACTACAAATCCCAGGATTCCATAGCATGCTACCATGACAATTTAAGTGGTATCAAACTGCATTAATTAATTCAATTAATGTTAAATTAACATGCACCCCAGATGAGTTTAGATCACTTTCTTTCTCTCTCTCTCTCTCAGGCCCCAACTACACTGCTATATAAAATCCAGATTATCTGTTTTGAACTGGATTTTCTGACAGTGCAGACTCATATAATCCAGTTCAAAGCAGATAATGTGTATTATCCGATATGATAGTCTGGATGATATGGCAGTGTAGAAGGAGCCTTAGTCTTATCTAATTTATCTCAGAGAGCTGTATGAAGATGCCAGGACAAGGAGAACTGTGTATGCTGTGTTCAGCTCTTTGGATGGAGCCCCGGTGGTGCAATGGGTTAAACCCTTGTGCCAGCAGGACTGCTGACTGAAAGGTTGAGGGTTCAAATCCAGGGAGCGGGGTGAGCTCCCACCTGTCAGCTCCAGCTTCTCATGCGAGGACATGAGAGAAGCCTCCCACAGGATGGTTAAACATCTGGGCCTCCCCTGGGCAGCATCCTTGCAGACTGCCAATTCTCTCACACCAGAAGCGACTTGCAGTTTCTCAAGTTGCTCCTGACACGAACAAAAAAGCTCATTGGATAAAAACAAGGATATAAATGGAACTGAAAAATTATTGATAACATTGAATTTGCACTTATTTGCATTCTTTTTGGCATCCTCTCCAAATTATAATGTCTAGGTTTCTTTGGAGGGTGGCAATAGATGTTTGCAGTATAGAAATGCTTTCATTAAAAAGTTTGATCTACAGAAATTGTCTTGAATTGCTTGTTATCAAATGCATTTATTATCAGTTTCACATATTATTATTGTATCGCTATTTCTATAACAGAAATAGTCCCTTTTAAAATTAGTTTTCTGTGTATTAATTTTAACTATATATTTATTTTGAGAGTTTAGCAGTCACGTTGACAATAAAACTAAATTGGAAACAGCTTCGCTGGGACATAAAGTGAATATGAAACTAATTTCATATCTGGATTTAGATCCCACCACCTGGATATCTCATTATGTATATGCATGTATTCAAAACACAGACAAACCCCAATCTGAAAAACAGCACTTCTGGTCCCAAGCATTTTGCCTAAGGAATATTCAACCTATACGACTCTAGTTCATCTTCTTTGCTGCGGCAGCAATTAAAACTAAATAGTTTGCTTCTAGCTCTTGAAATTAAAATAATTCTTTAGCCAATTAATTGTGTGAGAGAGAAACAGAAAAACCAACCTAACAAGGTGACCAGACACTCCCTACGAGTCACAATGTTTGGAATTCATATGGGCAACACCCTGTTTGTTAAGGTGTTGTTTTAGCTTTATTTCTTTCTAATCAATATCACTTTTGCCTATCTCGCACAATACTTTGCCATTCATGCCAGTATTTGCACTAATAACTGTAACTCCTTGTACATTGCCCAGATATTTCTGTAAGAGGAGCAACAAGATAACTTCCTTGAGGGGAGGCAAGTGTCAACCAGATGTGGGGGGGGGGGGGGAGAAGGGATTAGTTTCAAGACTTCTGCTTAGAGTTTACATATCTGCATTCCTAATAATAGGGCAGAGCTGTGTGTGAAATGGGAGACAGTACTATAGCAAATGGGTTTGCCTTTGTTCTTTTCAAAGAGGTCAATTTTCAAAGACATATGGTGAAGGGAAAAGCTGTTTGCACACTTAACCTATGATAATTCATCACTCCTGCAAACACTGGTTTTTATAAGTATGGGACCATACCCGTCAACTGTCCCAGTTTTGGCAGGGACAGTTCCAACTGCTTTTAAAATGTCCTTGCTTACCTATCCTCTTCCCCTCTTTATCCTCCAAGTGCAATAATAGATTGAACTGAATTAACCCAGCAGGATGGCCTAGAGAAGGCAGAATCTAGCCCTTCCCAGTAGACGAGTGGTTCCCAACCTGTGATCCGTGGACCACCAGTGGTCCCCAAGAACTAAAATATGGTCTGCAGCCTCACCATTACTACACCGGTGCAATGAAAGCTAATGATCTCGTGAAACCCTTTTATAGTGCCAAGGCAACAAGGATGTTGGGAGAGGAGAGGCTGACTACCCACAAAAAGCACAACAACAAGCCTCCTGATTGCAGCTTCTTCTCCTCCTTCATCCCCCTGAGAGGAGCTGTTCCGTATGTGCATGGAAGTGGCGGCGGCTTGGTGTCTTCATTTTTAGGCTTGTTCCTGGGGTTATTTGGGGTGCTGATTCAGAAAATTGCATTGGATAGACCACATGAGCTCTAGATTATTAAATATGGTTTTCTGTGGGCAAGCAGACTGTTTTCTGTGGGCAAGCGACTACTGGATGGCATATGTTCTGTATCAGAAATTAGAGCTGATATGGTCTATCCAATGCAATTTTTTGAATCAGCACTCAGAATAACCAAACTGAACCAAAAACTTATTCATAACCCTTTTGGTATTAATATTGGAGAGTGGTCTCTGGTCAAAGTGGTCCCTGGTCAAAAAAAAATGTTGGTAAGCACTGCAGTAGATTGTGACAAAATCACACCTCTCCAGCTTATCCCAGTTTGTGTCTTTGTCCTCATTAATAACTTTTACTATCTTTTTCACACTGTGGCTCATTTTTTCTCTGTGAAAGTTTGGAGCATATGAGATACCACAAAATCAAGCCACATTCGCAAGACCTTGCACATACAACAATTCCTGCTTAGATCTTGTCCTGTTTCTTTTGGGGTCATCAGCATGACTGATCAGGCATGCAGCCGGGGGGGGGGGGGCTCGGGGGGCTTCAGCTCCCCCCCCCCCCCGAAAATCTCATGGTGGTCTGCGAGAAGGCCTTACTGGTACATTATTTAAACTGTTATGTTTATTCATATCATGATCAGATCACCATGCTCAATATATCCCATATGCATGGGGGTATTGGGGTAACGATACAAAAGGTTTGCTAGGGCAGACCCTCTTTCACTCAGACTCAGCCCCCCTGAACCAAACTCAGCCCCCCCCCCCCGCCCTGAAACAAAATTCTGGCTACGGGCCTGTGACTGATTCATGCTAACTGGAGTCTTGCCAAAAAACAAAGCGGCCATGATGTTTGCCCTACAGTCTGAAGGCAGAGTAATGCTAAGGCCACCAGAGATTTCTGCAGCCCTTTGGCAAAACCACCAAGAGAAGCCAATGTATATACACATTCATTAATCAGTCATCATTACAGGAATAATTAAATATATGCTACTGTTACATAACATTCATTGAAAAATAAAGAATTTGCATAAGGTAGCAGAATCTATCAGTGGTTCCCAACCTGTGGATCCCCAGGTGTTTTGGCCTACAACACTCAGAAATCCCAGTCAGGTTACCATCTGTTAAGATTTCTGGGAGTTCAAAGTCAAAATATCTGGGGACTCACAGGTTGAGAACCACTACTCTATATCATGAATTGTTTTCAACAAAAATATCCATTTTGGCTACCTGTATCTATGTACTCTCTTAGCAGACTCCTTTTAATCAAAAGTCCTATTCGAGTTCTCTTATTTATGAGCTCTATCTAGGACAATTGGAATAATTTAAAAAGTACCCATTCCTTATAGGAAACTGGAGTAGAAGGCAGGTAATGCATATCACACTCTGTTCCTAATCTGCAAGATAAAGGGTATTATCCATAACAATGTTTACATTTAGTTACAGTTTTAGAAGGTATTGGATCACAAATCTGTACCCTAAAACACGGTTGCATGTATGTCCAAGATAGCAACTTCTTGGAAGTTGCAGTTTTACAAGGTCTTTAGCTTTCTTCTGCCCAAGAGTACCAGTGCCTCCTCAAATTACAAATCCTATAATTTCATAGTTAAAGTGGTGCCTAACTGCATTAATTCAACAGTGTAGATGCACCACAAGATGACCGTCTTAATATAGTACTATTGATTGATGGCATGCAAGATGGAATTCATCCCAGGAGATCTGGCACCATTCCTCATGTGCTACTTATGCCTGATAGCTTGCAGTCGCCTGCAGCATTGCTCTTGTTGGGAGTTTGGGAACTCAGGTTGTATTAAACCACAGGCCTGTGCTGGGAGTGGTTACTAGAATAATACCTGCATTTCAGCTGAGAATGTACATTTCATCTACACAGGATGCCCTTGCATTTCCTGCTGGGTGACCTTGCATTTGGAATTGTCCCTGCCTGGACATGTGCTTCCCATGGGGACCACCTGGTTTTAAATCCTTGGATTATCTTGACCTGGCTTCTATAGCTATTCCTGAGTTGGTTTTGTCTGAAGTGAAAGAACAGTTCTGACATTTAGACAACTAAGAATTTCATCCTCAAATAAACACCAGACTTAAGTCTGTACTTAAATGTAAGCATCCAGTTTGCCTCACCTCATTTTTATTATAATCTTAAATAATTAGGATTTGAATTTTACTGCCATTTGTCCTCATTTTATCCTCCCTTCCTCTACTTGTGTTTGTGTGCATCTGTCTCTAGTCCACAAAGGTTTATATTAAAATAACACAGTGGTTCTATATACTCATGGCACTTAAATGTGGCAACAAGGCTTACTTTTACATATGTATGTCACAGGGAATTGGATAGATTCTCCAACTGTCCTAATCTAGCATGGACAATCCCAATTATCTGTCTCCCCTTTTCAGCTGCTTCTAAAACATCCTAGATTTTTTTATCTCATTCTGCTCTCCTCCTTTATCTTCAGCTTACTTTGATTGCTAAAAACTGAGTTTCAAATCCAAAAGTAGTTCACATTCAGTCAATTTACAGGGAAAAGAGAAGGAAGGGGAAGAATCTTGCCCTTCCCAGTGGATTCAGGCAAAAGCAAACCGCTGCAACCTTTGTCATCATAAACACACTGTGATGTTTCTCGGCCACATATGTCTTAGTTTTCATCTATGAAAAACTGGAGGATATGGAATTATAGTATTATTCTTAAAGGTATACAAGGGGCTTCTTGTTTTGTTGGACCAAACACAAATGGCCAACCTTCTGAAACATATTTAATTTCAAACATTTTTTCAGTTACTGGAGATAAAAAATATAGTTTCCACTAGAATAATGATTCCCAACCTTTGGTCCTCAAGGTTTTTTGGACTTCAGCTTCCACAGTTCCTAACAGCTGGTAAGCTGGCTGGGATATCTGAGAGTTGAAGTCCAAAACAAGTGAAGGACCAAAGGCTGGGAACTACTGCACTAGAAGAAATCTAGTGTTTATTGTTGTATTGATGTTTTGATGTTAATTAATTGATATTGCTGTTTTAATTGACTAATGATCTGTTTTGTACTGTTGAATTGGTTGTTAACCGCTCTGAGTCGCCTGAGGGCTGAGAAGAGCGGTATACAAGTGTATATTTGTTCATATTTGTTGTGAACCGCTGTGAGTCGCCTTCGGCCTGAGAACAGCGGTATATAAGTAAGGTAAATAAATAAATAAGTAAGTAAGTAAGTAAATAAATAAATAAATCTTCATTGAGAATGGACATTTGGCATACTTGCTTGAGAGCAAAAAGACTACTTTTCTGGTCTAGAAACCAGTGGCTCTAAGGCAGCGTTTCTCAACCTGGGGCTCGGGACCCCTGGGGGGATTGCGAGGGGGTGTCAGAGGGATCGCTAAAGACCATCAGAAAACACAGTATTTTCTGTTGGTTATGGGAGTTCTATGTGGGAATTTTGGCCCAATTCTATTGTTGGTGGGGTGCAGAATGCTCTTTGATTGTAGGTGAACTATAAATCCCAGCAACTACAACTCCCAAATGTCAAGGTCTATTTTCTCCAAACTCCACCAGTGTTCACATTTGGACATATTGAGTATTTGTGCCAAGTTTGGACCAGACCCATCATTGTTTGCATCCACACTGCTCTCTGGATTCAGGTGAACTACAACTCCAAAATTCAAGGTCAATATCCACCAAACCCTACCAGTATTTTCTGTTGGCAGTGAGAACTCCGTATGCCAAGTTTGGTTCAATTCCATCATTGGTAGTGTTCAGAATGCTCTTTTATTGTAGGTTAACTATAAATCCCAGCAACTATAACTCCCAAATGACAAAATCAATCCCTGCCAACCCCATCAATATCCAAATTTGAATGTATTGGGTATTTGTGCCAAATTTGGTCCAGTGAATGAAAATACATCCTGCATATCAGATATTTACATTACATTTCATAATAGTAGCAAAATTACAGTTATGAAGTAGCAATGAAAATAATTTTATGGTTGGGGGTCACCACAACATGAGGAACTGTATTAAGAGGTCACAGCATTAGGAAGGTTGAGAACCACTGCTCTGTCATTTAAGATAAGACTGTCCAGGGAATCCTGAAAGCTTTTCTCCATTTTATTTCATTATTCTTATTGAGGAGAATGAAGCCTTCCTTTCCACATTTTTGCAGCCTTTATAGTAAGGACTAGTATCCTGTGCATTGAACCCTTAGGAATGCAGTATAGTCTAGTTAGACCAGTTGATTGGTGAGATTCAGGCATTGCTTAAAATTGAAATACACACAAAAATACAAGTCATCTGTTTCAAGTAAGGCACACCTTTTCTTCTATTGCCTTCTCTACATTTCTTCACTGTATACCAGTTAATCAGTGCAGTACTTAAGAGCATGAGCTACAGGTTTCAAGTCTCTAATTCAAATTCAACAGTTACATTTGTAGGCAAATTTGTGAAAATCTTTTCCAGTTAATGGCCCAAATCCTTTTGTTTTTGTATTATGATTTGTTGTTCTGTGTTGTTTTGGTTGTTATTATTACAGGTATCGGGTATAATTCTTCAAGAGATCGATATACCATATATACTCGAGTATAAGTCGATTCAAATATAAGCCGAGACACCTAGTTTTACCAAAGAAAATTGGGGAAACGTATTGACTCGGTTATAAGCTGAGTCTGGGAAATGCAGCAGCTACTGGTAAATTTCAAAATAAAAATAGAGACCAATAAAATTACATTAATTGAGGCATCAGCAGGTTAAATGTTTTTGAATATTTACATAAAACTGTAATTTAAGATAAGACTGTCCAGCTCTGATTAAACCATTCTTCTTCTTAAATGTAAATGTGCTTATGTATCCTTCCAATAATAATAATATAAATAATAAATGTAATAAAAATAACAGTAATACAGTAAAATAATGGAAATGTAATAAAAACAGTAAAATACAGTAAAATAATAAATGTAATAATAATAATAGAATAAAATAAGAAATTCAATATAATAATAATAATAATAATAAAGAGTAAAATAACAACAACAGAGTAAAATCATAAATAACATTTACTCGAGTATAAGCCGAGGGGGGCTTTTTCAGCCTAAAAAAAGAGCTGAAATATCCAGCTTATACTTAAATATATACGGCAGTCTTGCTTGCTCTTATTTTTTTCTTGCTCTCTCTCTCTCTCAACAGGAAGGAAATACTCTTCTGCTATTATTCCTCTAGGCTCTCATTAAATAATTGGGAAATTATTGTTTTTATGGCTTAAGTTATTGTTTTATAATTATAACAGAATGCATTAAAATATTTATTGTAAACTGCCTTGGGAATATTTTTTCTAGATGTTCTTTCACTGTGAGAGTCTTCAAAAAGATGCACAGGTTGCCTGTCTGTGTTGGAAATCAATTCAAAATGCCGGCATTAACTTTTATAGTACGCGGGTGGGTCAAAACGTTTTGCCTCCCATGACATAAAAACATTATGAATGAACATATAATAGCAGAGGTTGCTACAGACCATAGCCTGAACTGTCCTCTACACAAAACGACCGTTCAACATAGTCACCATCCATTTTTACACATTTGTGCCATCGTTAACTTTGAACAGGAATCCCATTGTCATTCTCTGCATCAATAGCAACCTCATCATTAGAACCTCATTGTCATTCCCAACATCCAGACTACCCTGATCATTAGACACAATCACAGGCTGAACTCCAACAGTAATAGGCAGTAAGAGCACCTAAAGCTTCGGAGAGCTTCTGTTCAACCATTACAAAGCTCCTTTCTTGGGTGGTGATGGCACAATCATCAGCATAGATTAAACTCTGTTCCATCTGGCAGTGGCTGATCATTTGTGTAAATGTTAAACACTGATGGAACAAGCACGCTTTCAAGGCAGGCCATTCTTCTGTTTTCACTACCTGCTTCTTTGCCTGAAGGGGAAAAAGGAAGGGTCCTGAGCAGGCCTGTAGCCAGGATTTCGATTGGGGGGGGGGGGGGGGGCTGAGTTTTTTTCAAGGGGGAGGGGTTCGGGGGGGCTGAGTCTGACTGAAAGAGGGTCTATTCTAGCAAACCTTTTGTATCATTACCCCAATACCCCCCCCCCCCCATGCATGTGGGATATATTGAGCATGGTGATCAGATCATTATATGAATAAACATAACAGTTTAAATAATGCACCAGTAAGGCCTTTTCGCGAACCACCATGAGCATTTCGGAGGGGGGGGGGGGGCTGAAGCCCCTCAAGCCCCCCCCCCCCCCCCGGCCCGGCTACATGCCTGGTCCTGAGACGGCTGATAGGAATGGTGGGAGTTGAAGTCCAAAACACCTGGAGAGCCGAAGTTTGTCCATGCCTGGTGTAGCTGCACCCTGAGTTAGTGCTTGGCTATGGGAAGCCACACAACAACAGCCATAGAGCAAAAATAACTTGTGTGCTTTGGACTTGTAGGTTGATGCTTCAGACTGTGTGTTCAGACTCTTTATCTACGATTACTGGCTCTAATGATGAGGAAACCTTGTTGTGCCTGATAAGAGAGAGCAGGCCGAAAGCCCGGGCTGGCCAAAGGAGCAATCCGAAGGGCGAGGCGGTTCGGCTCTGTCCCAAAGTTTTGAGTGATAGATGGGCTTTTAAGCTCTCTCCAAACAAGAGGCAACGGAACCTCCCCTAAAAGGGCTCCGGGAGTTTGCCTAAGTCTCAAGCGTGTCTTGGCAAACAAGGAGCCTGGTGCCCAGCCCGCCTTTGGGGGTGTCCTCCTGGCCCTTCCACTCCTCCCTCCGGCCCACGAAACCCGGCGGGCCCCAGGAATGCGGGGCTGGGTGGGAGTTTCTCTCTGCAGGAAGAGGAGGGACTTGGGTGGCTCCGCAGCTGGCCTGGGCACTGGAGGGGAGCGACGGGGGGCTCCGTCGGAAAAGCTGCCTCACCGCCGCTGCCCTCCTCCTCCTCCTCCTCCGCCTCTCCCTTTGGCACCCTAAGCAGGCCCAGAAGAAGGAGCACACGCAGCCACCATGTCGCAGCCCACGAAGGGAAAGAAACACGCCGCCAAGGCTGGCAAGACGGTGAGTGCGAGCGGGGAGGGACGGGGCTCTCCGCGGCTCCTCTTGCGGGGATTTGAAGGCTTTTGTGCCTGTGTCAGAGGCAGAGATCTGCCCACTCGCTGGGCTGGGCTGGGACGGGCAGCGCTCCAAGGCAGAGAACTTGAGTGCGCCTGCACTGCTCAGTTAATGCGCTTCGATACCACTTGAGCTGCCCTGGCTCAGTGCTGTAGGATCGTGGCAGTTGTCTTCCTCTTTTCCCTTCTTCCTCCCTAAACTGCAGGGTGGGCCAAAAGTCCCCAAAGTTAGGTAACTTTTTGAAAACGTTTTCCTGAAAGTTAAATGTCTTAATGCCTAATTATTTCCTATCCATACAATACATTGGGATTGTAAATCTAAAGCAATACATTATTATTATTATTATTATTATTATTATTATTATTCATTTCCAGTATTTCTATCCAGTCTTTTCTCAACTCAGGGCGGCTTACACCGGCAACGATTCAATGCCGCAACAAACAAACAATATAAAGAATTATAACAATAATTTAAAAACCATAAATTGAATTAAAAACAATATAAGCAAGATTGTCAAACCATATAGTCATTAAATAAATAAATAAAGCTGTTACTGAATATTGACATTGCATAACATTGAGTCCTGGCAATTCAAGTAGTGTCAAACTGATTCTACAGCAGGCATGGGCAAACTTCGGCCCTCCGGGTGTTTTGGACTTCAACTCCCACAATTCCAACAGCGTATCAGCTGTTAGGAATTGTGGGAGTTGAAGTCCAAAACACCCAGAGGGCCGAAGTTTGCCCACGCCTGTTTTACAGTGTAATAAATGCATCCCTAAATGCATGTTATAGGTCAGTGGTTCTCAACCTTCCTAATGCCCTGAACTCTTAATACAGTTCCTCATGTTGTGGCGACTCCCAACCATAAAATTATTTTCATTGCTACTTCATAACTGTAATTTTGCTACTGTTATGAATCGTAATGTAAATATCTGATATGCAGGATATTCACTGAACAAAATTTGGCATAAATACCCGATACGCCCAAATTTGAATACCGGTGTGGTTGGAAAGGGATTGGTTTTGTCATTTGGGAGTTATAGTTGCTGGGATTTATAATTCACCTACAATCAAAGAGCATTTTGAACTCCACCAATGATGACATTGAACCAAACTTGGCACACAGAACTCCCATGACTGACAAAAAATACTGGAAGGGTTTGGTGGGCACCTATTGAAGTTGTAGTTTATCTACATGCAGAGAGCACTGTGGACTCAAGCAATGATGGCTCTGGACCAAACATAGCAAAAATACTCAATATGCACAAATGTGAACACTGGTGCAGTTTGGGGAAAACAGACCTGGACATTTGGGAGTTGTAGTTGCTGGGATTTATAGTTCACCTACAATCAAAGAGCCTCTTGAACCCCACCAATGATAGAATTGGGCCAAACTTCCCACACAGAACTCCCATGACCAACAGAAACTACTGTTTTCCTATGGTCCCCTTTGATACCCCTTCACAACCCCCCAGGGGTCCCAACCCCCCAGCTTGATAAATGCTGTTATAGGTGGTAAATGCATGTTATAGGTGGGTTTGGGGATGTACAGGGCTCTGCATTGTGGAATCTCTCATCTCCTACAATCCTGCACCTAAAGATGTGGGAATGGGGCCCTGTGTCATGTCTATCCATGCCAGATTGAATGTGGAAAGGATGAGGTGACAGACTTCAGGCCCCTCCAGATATTTTGAATGTCCTCTGAACCAAATCCACTGCCTGGATAAAAATTCGCAGATTCCAAAGTTTTGTCCTCCTGGTGCCTTGGACTCCCAAATTCCTGATAATCTTCCAACTGGGCTGGAGCTTCTGGGAGTCCACATTTATTTTTTTAATTATTGTGTCAGAAGCAAATAGAGAATATACTTCAAGTCACTTCTGGTGTGAGAGAATTGACTGTCTGCATGGACGTTGCCCAGGGGACAGCCGGATGTGTTACCATCCTGTGGGAGACTTCTCTCATGTCCCCAGATGGGAAGCTGGGGCTGACAGATTGAAGCTCACTCCATCTCGTGGATTCAAACCACCAACCTTCAGGTCAGCAGTTTGACCCATTGCACCACAGCGGCTCCTTGATGTCCACATCTATGATGACCGTTTAATGCAGTTTGAAGGCAGCTGGATAGTACAGTGTTTATGGTGCATGCCTTGCAGCTCACTTCAAGGGCTTTAAATCAAGGATGCATCTATATCAGGCATGGGCAAACTTGGGCCCTCCAGGTGTTTTGGACTTCAACTCCCACAATTCCTAACAGCCAAGTGGCTGTTAGGAATTGTGGGAGTTGAAGTCCAAAACACCTGGAGGGCCCAAGTTTGCCCATGCTAGATTTGTACAATGAATGCCGTTTGGCTCCACTTGAACTGCTGTTATTCAATGCTGTGGAGTGGTCACTTAGGGAGGCGCTAGCATTCTTGAACCAAGAAAACTATAATTGCCCAGACTGAGCTATGGCTGTTAAAGATGTGTCAAACCGCATTCAATCTACAATGTACAAGATTGCACATACGTAGATGCACCCTGAGATAAGGAAAGTCAGAGCATACTCCGAAATAGAGCCCTTAACACACTTCAGCATGCCTGAGTGTACATCGCATTGCATGGCGAAACCGATTGAGGGCTCTGTCAGTCAGCACAGATTGGCAGAGCCCTCCGCAGTTGTGAAGTCATAGATCTTGTGGATCTTTAACTGGTTCGAGGTCAGCCTCTGCATTGCATATGTGTATAAGCACCATCCAGGCTTAAAAGCTGGACTTCATATGTCGTCATCTGGAAATTGGAACCACTTCCTTCTCGGCTGGTTTCACAGTGGCCTAAGTGGTCAGTGTGGGTGTGCCACCAAGTATCTGGAAGATGAGGCTAGAATAGATCTGATGGGACTCAGTGTCCAAAAAACAAACAGCCCAACAACTGGACAGCTACAAATGTCCTATATTTGTTTGTGTTTTTCTTAAACTCTCATTCGATCTATCTAGTCTGGCCACTGGTAAGTGGATCTGTAGATGAACGTAATGAAATGGGAAAAAAGAACATGGTAGTTCCCACCTTCCTTTTAAGGACTATAGGTGATGATTACTATATGTATATCCAGATCACAGTGAGGTCTTCTACACATTGCTGGGCTTGCTGTTGTATTCCTTGGTCATTTCCAATTTATTATAATTTGATACACAAGATTAGTACACAGCAAACAAGATCGCTATGCTGGCTTTTATATTCGATCACACATTGGACACTTCTCCAGTGTCTAGGGAGGAGCCTTTAACAGCCGCACTAAACTACAAACCCCAAAATTCTGCAGGAGGCCGAAACCGGATTTAAAGTGGATTCATTCTCTAGCTTGATGAAGTAGTAGGATGGCAAATAATGCGTGCAGATCCAAGAAGGGTGGCCTTTTGCAGCTGACAGATTGTAATTTTGTTAGCGCTGATTGTTTTTAAGTGCAGGCCAAGGTCTTTAGGCACTGCACCCAGTGTGCCGATCACCACTGGGACCACTTTTACAGGCTTGTGCCAGAGTTTTTGCATATTGCTGGGTTTGTTGTTGCATTCCTTTAAGTCATTTCCTACTTATTATTATTATTTATTCATTTTTATCCCACTTTTCTCCCATGGGTGGGGACTCAACGCGGCTTATGGTCTATCTATCACATGGTTTTCTTGGCAAGATTTGTTCAGAGAAGGTTTGCCTTTGCCTTCTTCTGAGTCTGAGAGTGTGTCACTTGACCAAGGTCACCCAGTGGTTTTCTAGAGCCAAGTGAGCATTCGAACATTCATGTCCCAGTGTTCTAGTCCAACACCAGCACCATTCCACCATGCTGTTTCTCGCAATTCATTTATTATTTATGTTATTTATTTCATGCATTTCTACCCTGCCCTTCTCCCCCAAAAGGGGACTCAGGGCAGCCTCACACAAGCACCATACAATGCTATCAACATGTAAAACAACCCAAAATACATTAAAGACATTGAAAATCATTTAAAATATTATACAATTCATTAAAACAGTAACTTAAACATGCCAGTTAAAACCATATCCAAGTCTGGGCAGATTCAATATCACATTTTCAATTGCCAGTATTCACTAATCAAATGCCTGGTCCCAAAGCCATGTCTTCAATTGACTTCTAAAGGACAGGAGGGAGGTGGCCAACCTGATGTCCCCGAGGAGAGAGTTCCGTAGATGGGGGGCCACTGCCGAGAAGGCCCTGTCTCTCGTTCTCACCAACCGTGTTTGCAATTCTTTTAATCCTTCACCATTCGGTCTGTTGGTGTAAGCTGATGGGAGCTTCAATCCAAACAATATCTGGAATGCTGTGCAGTACCAACCTCTGCACTAGAGCTATGGTTGTGACAATAGAAGTGGACCCATGATTAATTTCTAATGTGTTTCAGAGGGGTGGGAATAGTCTGCAGTCTTTTCTTCTAAATCCCAGCAGTTACTTGAAAATAGGAAGTGGAATTGTGCTGTTTCCAAGTGTAACTGTGACTGAAGTCAGTAGCTTTCTTTACCATTGACTGCGCTGTTTACAGTTCCAGTGCAGCCGCTTTTGCAGAGATGCACGATTCTGACAGCTGCTTTAATAACTAGCTGATGCCCTTAAAAGTTTATGTCACCAGAACTTTACAGGGCCTTGAAGGCACAACAGCTCTTCTGCTTCCATCCCCTTCAGTTTCCAAACTGCAGGGGATCAAACAAGACTTGGGGTGCATTTACACAGTGTAGAATCAATGCAGTTTGATACCACTTTAACTTCTATGGCTCACTGTTTTCGAATCCTGGGATTTGTAGCTTGGTGAGGTGCTAGCATTCTTTGACAGAGAAGGCAAAAGACCTTAGAAAATGCAACTCCTTTGATTCCATGGCATTGAGCCATGCCAGTTTAGACTGCATTAATTATACAATATAGATGCACCTTTAGAAGCCTGGATCACTACTTTCAGGTACATGGCAACTGTCTTGAGTTTTGATAGAAATTACTCTGGATATGCTGAACTATATATGCCTGAAAGAACATGGTGTTTTCTGGCTCAGGTTGTTAAGTGGCAGTTATATAAAGAGTTGGTTTCTGTGGGTAGAGGCAGCAATTGGCTCAAGACACTTTCTCCAGGAAATGACTTGGGTATTAGCTCTTCCCTTGCAAAATAACCAGGGGAGGGGCTTAGTATTTAGAGCTCCTCCTCTGAAAAACAAAAATAACAGAGTGATATACGTTATCCAGCGGAGAGTTAGATTTTAGGATAGCATTTTTAAAAAATCATCCAAATAATGGTTTTAATACTGAATTCTCGTCCTCGTTGTCCCACGCCATCACACCACAGCCATTTTCCAATATACTTCCTCATTTTGGCACCTCCCTATGTTCATTATGCAGTCTTGATTTCTCAACATTTGGAGCCAGCACATGTGGGCTACAGCCTTCCCACATTGACATCTCTTGCAGGTGTGATATTGGGGGCCCTGATAGGACCCTTTGCAATGTGTTGCTATTATGTGCCCTCAATTTGACTCCAAATTATGGAGACAGGGGTTTTCTTGAAATGTATTACTCAGAGGGCAAGTATTACTCAAAGGGTTCCCACTGTCTTACTCTCAGCCTTAGAGGGTGTGATTCATCAAAACTCACTCAGTGGATTTCCATGTCTGAGCAGGGACTCGATCCCTGGTCTCCAGAGTCTTTGGGTGCATCTAGAGTTGATGCAATTTGACACCACTTTAACAGTCATGACTCATGGAATCATTTGTTGAGTAACCAGCCCTCTTTGACAGAGATGGCTAAAAATCTTGTAAAACTACAGCTCCCATGATTCCATAACACTGAGCCATAGTGAAGTCAAACTGCATTCATTTTGTAGTGTAGATGCACCTCTCAACACAGGTCTCAATGAGGTGGGGAGAAACAGGTTTGCTGGTTGGCAGTTATGGGTTGGTGAGACACTAGCACTATTTGGCAGGGAAAGAACTTTTAAAACAACAACTCCCATGATTCTGTAGCATTAAGCTATGGTGGTTTGAATTCATTTTGAACAGCATTAATTCCACAGTGTAGATTATGCCCAAGGGGACAAAACCTTCTTTCCAGGAATTGGGCCAACCGGGGTAAAAATAACTTTTTGGAACACACCTCTCAGTCAGGTCATTGGTTAGGGGCATGCTGGGAAATGTAGTCCAAGTGGTAATCCTCCAAACAAGCTCTGGAATGGAAACAGGAGGAGTAAAACCCTAATCCAAATGTAGTCAAGTCAGAGTGCATGTGCACTTCAGAATTAATGCATTTCAACACTACTTTAACTTTGGAATAATTTGAATTGCAGTTTGGCAGTGGCACCACTAGCACTTTTTGGCAGAGAAGGCAAAAGACTTTTTGAAACTACAACTCCCAAGATTCCATAACATTGAACCATGGCAGTTCAGGTGGTGTCAAACTGCATTCACTCTGCAGTGCAGATGTGCCTCAGTTCCTGTCCCTGCTCTCCTCCAAGGGAAAATGCTTGTCTGGAGGGCAGGAGGGGCCCCAGGCAAACAATTGCTTCTTTCCCCGCTCTCTCTCTGCCTCTTTTGGGCGGGTTTTACTGGAGCAATAGGGCCAGGTCTCCACCCCACTCCTTTCCCATGTGGCCCGCCCTGCTGGAGGGAGGGACAGGCAAGCAAGGCAGGCATCTGGGCTGTGGTTAGTAAGAAACAAAACCAAAGTTGGGAAGGCGAGGAGGGAGCTGCCCTGTGCTGTTTCAGCCATGGCTTTTGCAAGCTGGTGGTATGCTACGGTAAATATGCTCAAAATATGCTGCTAGGGAAGGGTTTGCGGTTTTGGCTTTCATGTTTCTGCAAAGGAGTGCCACTCACTGTCAGTACGGTTCAGTGGAGAAACTGCACTCTGGGGCTACGAACACAACTCTGTCCAGGTTGCACCAGGGATGCCTTTATCTACATTGAAGAGGAAGCTTCCACCCTGCTCTGGTATGCAGAGGCTGAGCGGCTCCCTTCCAGCAAGGTTTGCTTTTGTAGTCCTCTACACTGCGGAATTAGAGAGGTTTGATACCACTTTAACTGCCATAGCTCTAGGCCAGGGAATCCTGCAGCTTGTTGCCTGTTGTGAGGCATGAACTCTTTGGCAGAGAAGGGTAAATATCTCACAAAATTACACATTGTGGAATGCATAACATTGAGCCATGGCAAAGTGGTGTGAAGTGGCTATAATTCTGCAGCGTGGATCCAGAGTTTTGGGATGGGGTTGTTGATTAGGAAATTGGGCCAGGTCTTGAAGGAGGAGAGCAGAGGGTGTATCTACACTGTCCTTTGGAATATCCTTTGGAAGAGATGGAGAAACACCTTGTAAAACTGCAATTCCCAGGATGCCATATCATCAAAGCGGTGAGCTCTAGTGGTGTCGAACTGCATTAATCCTGCAGTGTTAATGCACCCCAGATCTTGAAGGACAGGGCTAGGTTTTGTGTCTGTACAGTTTCTAATTTGTGTGGATTTGTATATAAAAGCATAGTAAAATGGTGTCCCTTGTATACAATGGCAAAATCAAGGTTTGCTTTATAGATTAAAGTAATAATTTCAAGCCATGGATGGCTGGATTCATGGATACAGAGGGCTGATTATATGTAGGTTTTTCTTCATCAAAGTTGTGAAGAATCATATTTGAGCTGCTTGTATTATCAGCTAGTGATTGTGGAACCATTATTATATATTTGCCTCCTCGTTTTTCATTTACCTCCTCATGATGGCAACTGGACAAGTGGACATACAATTCACAACTAATTGAAATGTAAATGTCAGGTTGCTGGTTACTTAGCATGGCTGTGGCTGTGTGTGTGTGTGTAGTAATTCTTGTTTTCCCCAAAAAACCTTTTTGTGGCATGGTTGTAATCAGAGAAAAAAATGAGCCAAGACTTCTGAAATGTAAATAAAAATCAGGCTTGTTTTCATTCTGTGCAAGAGTGTAACACAAAACTGGTTTTCTTTTCAGAAATGCTGATAGCTTCAAGGACTTTACAACAGAGTTGCATTTCTAGCTTATTGTAGCATTCTCTGCAATAATTCACAACACTTTGAAGTTTGGGTTTCTGTCACTCAAGACCATACTAAGCAAACCTACAATTAGAGGGTTTAAAAAAAAGCCATCTGTATAATTTGCTGATTTTGCAAGCTTGAGAAAATACTTGTAAAATTGGGTAGGGGAGTTGCTGTGTGCAAGGATATATTGCAAGTGGGGGTAAAAGGAAGGCGATGCTCCCCTCAAATAAGAATTGTGCTCCCATGAAATTTTTATTTAGGCTCCAGATTTCTAGCACTGGAGAGCACGAGACATTGCAAATTATTCACACTTAGAATTGTCCTATTTGCTGTGCCTATGATTTCCTGATAACTTGGCTAGTTCCCTCTCTTGGTACCTTAATTGTGCTCCTAGATGCTCAACCAAGAAGTTACTTCGGTGCCAGAAATTTGGGGATTGTAAGAAAACCTAATGGGGTGATTTCTTATTGTAGCATGCCATTGTCTTCAAGGCATATACGCCTCTGTTATAGTGAACTTCATTGAACTACATATCTCAGTTTTGATAACGGACCACTGAATTTTGGACAGATGGGTCATGGTCAGCGGTTCAAATCCAGGGAGCGAGGTGTGCTCCCATCTGTCAGCTTCAGCTTCTCATGCAGGGACATGAGAGACGCCTCCCACAGGTTGGTAAAACATCTGGGCGTCCCCTGAGCAATGTCCTTGCAGATGGCCAATTCTCTCACACCAGAAGCAACTTGCAGTTTCTCAGGTTGCTCCTGATGCAAAAAAAAAAAACTTACTGATTTTGATGGGCAAGTTAGCAATGAGTAATAGGCAAAATATTTGCCTGTTTCTTTTTTTACTAGATTATGAAAATCATTTTTTTAGTTTGAAGTTTTAACTATTTTTAAAGTATTTTAAGCACATTGATTCACAGCACAATGCTATGCATGTCTATTGAAAAGCGAGTCCTATTACATTCAGTAGGAATCAGTTGTAGGTACAGTAGACATAAACAAACCCGCAACCCTGAATGCTAATTCCCCCAGGACGCATTTTGTCAGCCTATGGTTAAGAATTACATCCTTCTTATTCTATTAAGATTAGTTTTCTGGTTCAGTCATTGGCTTATCTCTACCACAGAATCAATTAGCAAGTGTAGATGAAAGGTGTTTGGTAGTCTTAATTAGGGTTGGGCATGCATGCAGAACAGTATGCTTGAAGCAGGTGTGCATTGCATTACACAAACTGTGCTCATGGGCAAGGGAATGACAAAAAACCACCCAGAAAGTCTCTGCACATAAAAGGAGGCGAACTCAAAGCCTCTTATTAGCTTAAAAACTCTCCCAGGCACTCATCTGAATAAAGAATGATCAATCATATTTTATATGACAGTAAACAGAAACCAGAACCTTGGATTTATTACTCAGTCAAAATACCTTAAATAAAATGGTAAGCATTACAATCTTTTATAATTTTGTATGCTCCCTGAACATATAAAATTTTGTTTTTTCCCCGAATCTTCATGAAACAGTATAGCCAAACTCCAGGATTTGTCATAATATATCCTGTCTGCTGCTGTACAAAACCCTTGTCAATACATTTCTGTCGATTGATCTATATTTGCTATCACCCCACCAAGGAAGTGATAAGTCCCTGTTGCTTGCCAAACAATGTAATACAGCAGAATGGCTACTTGGCAATTTGACTAGGATGGTGCAGCAGTTAACAATGTGTGTTCAAGGGTGTGGTGTCCTCCTATCACCAAATCTCCTGCAGTATACTGCAGGTGAAAACCATAGATTAGCATTATTCTCAGAGTCCTGAGAGAAACGGTAAAGACATTGAGATTGAGAGAGAAAGAGGTCGAGAGAAACTTTAGCACATATGCACAGTGAAAGAAAAGGTGATGGCAGCAATAGTTTTTCTGGACACTGCAATTTGAGTCTCCCAGTAAACTGGAGATTTTTATGGATAGGGACACATTGGAGCAAGGCTTGGGTTTATTTGCATGTATACCTGTTTGCTCCTTGGGACAAGTAAGCTTTCCCCTGTTCATTTACACATGCTTAAAATTTGATCCAGCTCCATTATCTTTGCAGACCAAGAAATCTACCCAAGGGCCTCATTTCTGAAACAGACTTTTTCAGTGTTGTGGTTGAGATAATGTACTTTTTATGTTGCTCCTAGTAATGGTTAGACCTTTTCTTTGTTGTCCTATAGCAGTATGCAATTAGTGGACTACCTTTTGGTCTGAGAGTCATTCAGTGCAAGAGAGGTAGGCACTTGCCAGGGATTGGGGGTGCATATTGCCCTGTTAGTTCCAGATGCCTCAAACCTACACCTGTTGATAGACTCTAGTTATAGCTAGCTGCCAGTTATAGCTAGCTGTCATTGCCCCCTGTGATGGGAAGTTGTTGCCAACTGCAAGCGAAATAACGTTGAACACCGTGAAAGTCATCCACTGCATGGCTATCACCCTCCTTCCAGCAGAATCAAATCAAAGAAAAGCTTCATGAGAACCACCAGCAACAGCAAGAGTATCCCTCTGGGCAGCTGAACCAGGAAATCCCAAATGGATGCCCCCCCCCCCCCCCATGAGGGTCTGCCTCCATGGGCAAACTAAGAATGGGCAACTTAGAAGTCCCTGAACAGACTCAGAAGTGGAGTGGGCAGATCAAAAGGCAACCTTGCAAAACGGCACTACCTAGAAGAATCCTCCACCTTGTGTGACTGTGGAGCAGAACAAACAACTCCACATCTGTATGCTTGTCCACAATGCCCTGCCTCATGCACAAAAAGAAGAATTGTTTAAAGCAGTAGTTCTCAACCTGTGGGTCCCCAGATGTTTTGACCTTCAACTCCCAGAAATCCTAACAGCTGGTAAACTGGCTGGGATTTCTGGGCGTTGTAGGCCAAAACATATGGGGACCCACAGGTTGAGAAACACTGGTTTAAAGCCACAGACAATGTGGTTGCTGTTGTCTGGTTTTGGTCAAAAATTATTTAGTTGCTTGTGCTCCCTTATCAGTCTTATACTTATTTATGTAATGCTTTTGACATGAAATAAATAAAGTTCTAGTTGGCAGAGCAGTATAACTCCACGTTTAGCAGATTAGAAGGGAGAATAGAATTGTCTTTCATGTTGCATAAACTTCATGAGGATATTTTTGCTAGAATAATACTGAAGTGATCTTGGCTGTCCTGAGGAACCTCAACTTGATCTTGTTGTCTATAGGAATGCTCTCCCATCTCTTATGTTGGGACCAAATGGAAGTTCAAGTTTTTCTTGAAATATTAGCCATGGTGGTTAGCATGAAATTGTTGTTTCTCCTGTTACACACTGTCAGTTAGCCTATACTGCCCAAGCGTTCATTTCTAGGGCCTATGGGCTATATTATGCAATATATAAAATTAACTGATACACTACATATGGGTAGAAGAGGTTCAAAGATTTATGTTCTCTGAATTCTTTCAAAATCCTGCTGCATTAAGGCCAGTTCTATTTCTTTTAAAATACTAGCCAATTGGTGCAAATAGAGGCTTTTTGCAACCCCTCCATTGTTTGTGTGGTTGGGGGGAGGGCATTAAGAGAAGTAATAATTTTGGCAGAGAAAGCTCAAACTTTCCTTACCTACCCATAGGAGTCCTGTTGCTGATCAGGATCCATTCATGCTGATTAGTAAGCAAAAAGGAAAGAAACACCCAACTATATGATACATATTAACTTGTTGAGCAATTCAGTTCTTTGTCCAAACTGTTTGTGAGGTTTAACTTGTAGATCGAGTCAGAAATTATAGGTGTGGTTATTAAGCAGCATACTCTATGAAGCACTTTATTGTGATTCATTGAACGCTATCATAAATGCTAATGAAGAAAATCCTGTTTGTTAGAAGGTTGTACAGGCTGAGTATCCACTATGTGGAATTCTGAAATCAAAAATACTCTGACATTGGGCTTGCTTTCTGATGGTTCAGTGTGACCAAACTTTGTTTCATGCACAAAATTATTAAAAGTGTCATGTATAAGATTGCGTTCAGGCAGTGTGTATAAGGTATTCATGAAACATAAATGAATTTCATGTTTAGACTTGGATTTCATCTCCAAGATAAAGTATCACATTACAAATATGCAAGTTTCCAAAATCTGAAAAAAAAATCTGAAGTATGGAACACTTCCAAGCATTTTGGGCAAGGGATATTCAATCTGTATGTACATGTCTAGACGAGCTGTGCAGTTTTCTTTTCCTTCACTGTATTTTTTCTGATTGCTGTGGTTATACACATTGAGACATTATTCTTTTATGTTTATTTGAGATACAATAATAAAAACATAGTTCCAATTCAAAATTGGGTAACAGTATCAGTAGAGAGGTTGGACTTTGAAATTGTACTATTACTGTTGATCTTGTTTGCCCTACCCAAAGGATACTTAACCAAGGCTTCGTGGATGTATATTTGTGTTTGATGTAGCAACACTTTGTTGTTGGATCCAGCAAATTCTTACAGCTGCTGTTTGAAGAGGAGGTTTATGGGCATCTAATGTTTGCATCTATGGCATTGTGTGTGTTTTGTAGTAGCTATATAGTACTTGGGGCAAAGGAATGTATTACAACAGTGTTAATCTTAGTGCTAGTTCGCATGAGCACTTTAGGAATTCCTAAAATAATATCAGATAATGGCCTCTGTTTCTGAATGAGCCACTCTGGATTCATTGCCGGAGATAAACCTTTCATATCCTCCAGTGTCAACATAAATAGAGACAATGCAAATGTATCATTAGATGCCATCAGGTAAAGACTATATATATTCCTGTCAGATTCTTTTAAAAAACAAGACCTTTCTAGGGAAACATAGTAAATTGGAAGAAGAAACTAAAACTTTATACATATATACAATATAGATAGATAGAGATATATTTTCTTGATAACATACATCTTGTATAAAGAGAAATTGTCTTCTTCCTTCTCTTCTTTTTATTATTATAGTCATACCCAGATTTATCTCTCCCAAAGGAGACTCAAAGTGGTGAAACATAAAAGCATTAGCATGCAAGTTAAAATATACAAATATGCAAACACTAAAACAGTATTAATTCTCAGTTAAAAGCCATTAAAACAAATTCAAAGTTTAAAACCACAGCATGCCCCAAATTGATCTTTAAAATCTTCTCCTTTAAAAGCCTGTCTGATTAAAAAGGTCTTAGCCTGCCACAAGAAGGACAGCAGGGAAGGGGCCCTTCTGGCTTCCATGGGTAGGGAGTTCCAGAGTCGAGGGGCTGCCACCAAGAAGGCCTGCTATTTCGTTCCCACCAACCAAGCTTGAGATGGAGATGGGACCAAGGGAAGGGTCTCTTTTGAAAATCTCAGGGCCTGGCCAGGTTGGATTACATTCAAGCCAGGGAACAATTGTTACCTTCTTTGGAACATCCCAGGATCTGAAACTTTGGTTTCAACTTAGTAAGTTTCAGATCTGGGTTTGTTCTCAGCATAACAACAAAGCTTCACTAATTTCACAATGATGGTAAACAATTGTGTATATCTTGTGATTCTTTCGCCAACCTGAACTAATCCATATGATGATGCCTAATTTTAAAAACCTTACCCAATCTAATGTGGATTAATTGTTCTGGTTATGATTAGTAGCCTTGATCTACATGCCTGCATAAAACAGAATATTGAAAATTCATGTTGCTGTCATGTGGCTGTCAGCTCTATATCTTCCTTTCTCTTTCCACACATTGGCACAACGTTCTGGAAACGAGACTGCAGTGTACATATTGGTTGTCTCCATGATGAAGAACCCAAGCTAAACAAATTTATGCATTTCGAAAATAAGAACATTTAGAGCAGGTGGTCTTCTTCAGACCTTGTTGCCAATGACAGGCCTGTTTGACATAATCAATTGAATTCAGCACAGCATTATATAGAAAGATTAGTCTCTCTTGTTGGTATTGTCTAATTTTCCCAATAGAATTAAGGAAACAGTTTGCAAAATAAATAAAGAAAACATGGTTGGAGGTAGGAATAGGGCTTGATTTCTCCCAATAAGGCTTTTGGGTTGGCCAGGGGGAGGGTTTTTTTTTTTTTTTTTTTTTGTGGCACCTGCTTTCTGTGTTATGAATTATAAATTTCCTATTTTATAAATAAATAGTTTGTGTTTGCTTCTTTGGTTGTATGTGGATGAATGGATGGGAAGGTGAAGAGAATTAAAGTGTTGCAACATATTGAAATCAGGTTGTGCTTTCTGCTCCAAAGATGGAGATACCGCTGTGTGGAAAGCTGAGTGGTAACACACTAAATTCTATTGTAGACTCACTCAATAAAGAGCATTTTTAAGTCACCACACACAAATCCTGTGGATTCAGTGGTGTTACTTGCAACAATTGTGTCTGTGAAGAATGACTGTCTGATTTCTGAGAATTTTTCCAGTCTACTGTACAACAAAAAGAGCATTTTTCTGATTTTATATCATGACTAAAACTATGAAAACTTTCAGGACTGCATTTGGAATGAAAATGGGCAGTGATATTTTTTTCGCAGCATAGCCAGGGAATGCTGCTCCAAGAATAGGAATCCTAAACTTCAGGGAGCATACGTAACTAGATGTATAATTCTCTGGATCATTACAGCATCTTGCTTAGTCATAAGCTTGTTAATTAACTGTTTGGCATTTCAATTTCTTACAGCATGCTGATAAAAGTGCACCTGGAGCATCTGGAGATAAAAAAGCATCAGAAACAACAGAGGTAAATGAAATTTTATTCTCAAAATAATAAATTTTAATCAGATGGGCTGTAATTGTGATATTAAATGCTTTCCCATTATCCCTGATGAAGTTACTATACTAGGTGGACCTGCCATAGTTGCAAGCAGAGGACCTGCAGATTCAATCAATTATGTATTCAAAGCGGAGGCAGGAACAAACCCCAGCTGCCAGGCATACATTTTGGGGCTTCCCTGCCAGACACCTGCTTCTGCCTTGTGATTTATCAAGCAGAAATAAGGTTGCTTAGAAGGCAAAGGTTTGTGACTGTTGTACTTCCCAGAGGTGGGAGACCCCAAGAATGCATTTGTAGTGGCTGTGGCTTACCGCCATCATTTTATAAATAAGGATGTAATTGTCCTTACTTTTGCCATTCATATGCGGTCCTGGAACCAAAGTCCTATGAATACCAAGGGATCGCTCTTTCAAGAAAGCAATTAATTCCTTACTCCTAGTACATTGAATTTTATTCCTGCAAATATTATGAAAGTTTTTAATTCATTTCTGCAACTGGAAGCTATGAATGTATAGATCTATGTTTCCCTTAACAGGGATGTGTGATTGGTGAGGAATATGTGGCTTCAAGGTGTAATTGAATTCAAGAGCCCATCAGATCCAGCTAGCATATCCAAAGTGAGGAATGATAGGAGATGTATTCCTAAGGAAAGATATGGAACAATGTGGGTTGCTGTCCCTACTGTTTGACTATGATAGCAAAAGCTTGTTGTTGTTGTTGTTGTTGTTGTTAAACTTTATTTATACCCCGCCACCATCTCCCCTCAGGGACTTGGGGCGGCTAACATGATGTCAAGCCCGATGAATACAATAAACAAATTATATATATATATAAAAATAATAGTTAGAATTAAAATTAAGATAGAATTAAAACAGGGGTCCTCAAACTAAGGCCCGGGGGCCGGATACGGCCCTCCAAGGTCATTTACTCGGCCCTTACTCAGGGTCAACCTAAGTCTGAAATGACTTGAAAGCACACAACAACAACAACAATCCTATCTCATCAGCCAAAAGCAGGCCCACACTTCCCACTGAAATACTAATAAGTTTATATTTGTTAAAATTGTACTTCATTTTAATTATTGTACTGCATTTGTGTTTTTTGCACTACAAATAAGATATGTGCAGTGTGCATAGGAATTCATTCTTTTTTTTTTTCCAAATTATAATCCAGCCCTCCAACGGTTTGAGGGACTGTGACCTGGCCCTCTGTTTAAAAGGTTTGTGGACCCCTGAATTAAAATAATATACCACAATAAAAACAATAGCATAAAAACAATAAAGGAGAGTTAACACAGTGGGATATAACATCAGGTATGAAGTGAAAAAACAATTATGGACAAGGAGTAAATCAAGATGGGCTAAGCCAGATGCACAGATAAAAATGGGACAAGGGCGGGATAGGAAACTGGAGCAATTTATCTGGTGGGAGGTACAGGAGGGACAAGCTATGGAGCTTAATTACCTTCTAGGAATAAAGAGAAGTGCATTAAGGAGATGAGTATATGCTGGGATGGACATAGTATGAGGATTGTTGTTCATTTATTAAAAGCAAGGTGGAACAGCCAGGTTTTCAAGCTTTTCCTAAAAGCCGAGAAGGTGGGAGCTTGCCTAATCTCCCCAGGTGATGAGTTCCAAAGCCAGGGGGCCACCATCGAGAAGGCCCTCTCCCTTGTCCCCACAAGCCACACTTGCGACTGAGGTGGGAGTGAGAGGAGGGCCTCCCCAGAAGATCGAAGGGGATGTGTAGGTTCATAGAAGGAAATGCGGTCGCAAAGGCAGACGGGTCCCAAACCGTTCAGGGCTTTGTAGGCAATCACCTGCACCTTGAATTGGGACCGGGGTGAGAAGGGCAGAATATAAATACTATAACTAATAAATAATACCAGTTGCCATTGGCTCACCCATTGAAAACTATGATAACCATATCTAAGAAACTAGAGCTGATGTGGTATACCCAATGCAATTTTCTGAATCGGTACCCCAAGTAAACCCAGGAACTGGTCTAAAAACCAAGGCACTAAGAATATTTGGGGGTGGGGGAGCTCTGTTACCTGAGTCAAAAATGACTAGAGAAGACTTGCAGAATCAAAGAAGGGATTAACTTATGTAATTGAAGTGGAGAGATAAGCTATTCTTAACTAAGATTTTAAATTCAAAAATTATAATGCCATAACAAAAATTCAAAAATGGTAATACTATTACAATGTGTATGTTACCGTGATTGTTGCAGCCAGCATTAAATCACAGCTAGGAAAAGTACTTTTGGACTGTTGTTGTGTGCCTTCAAGTGATTTCTGACTTATGGATATTGAAACACAAACCTATCATAGGAGTTTTGTGGTTGTTGTTGTTCAAAGGGGGTCTGTCCTTGCATTTCTCTTTGAGTGAGAGAGTATGACTTGCCCAAGGTCACCTAGTAGATTTTTATGGCCAAGGGAAGATTTGAAACCCAGTCTCTCAGTATCCTTGTCCATCTCTCAAACCATTAACCCACATTGACTCACCTTTTGGACTGCAATTCCCCAACTCCCCCTTCCAGTGTGAGTATTAACCATATCAGGAGATTCTGGGTGTTGTACTATCAAAAGTAACTTTAATGCTCTGCATGAAACAGGGAGCACCTTATTCTGAGTAAAGATGCTTAATTGGCTACAATGTCAGACACATTTATTAGTAAGCAAGTCCCATTGAAATAAATGTAAGCTACATCTGAAGAAACTTGCATATGATTGTACTGTAGTTAAGGTAAGCAAAATGGTTTCGTTTGCATGTAGAGGTCTACAATAATATTTGCTTTGTCGGGCACCTGGTGTCATTTGACAAATATGAGATGTCTAGAGGTTAGCCATAGCATAGAGCTGTTAGAATAGGAATGGTACATGATATTTTATCAATCCCATCCCTAACATAGTTTAGAAATGATTTTATAAAGTATAGGTTGAGTCTCCCTTATCCAAATTGCTTGGGATCATAAATATTTTGCATTTATGGAACTATATTTGCATATAGGTACATGATGGGAGATTTTGGAGTTAGGATCCAAGTCTAAACACGAAATACATTTTTGTTTAATTTTTAATATACAAATCCTACAGACAGTTTTATACACAATATTTTTGATAATTTTGTGCATGAAGTAAGGTGTGTCTGCATCAATCCATTGAAAAAACAAAGGTGTCACTATCACAGCCACAGATGTGGACAGTTTTGAATTTTGGAGTATTTTGGATTTCTGCATGAGAGGTTCTCAACCTGTAATTAGATACAGTTATAGTGTCAAGCCCTTCTTTCCAAATGGTTAGTTACTGTCATAATTTTTAGAAGTAGTTATTTACTTTTCCATCTATTATCAAATAATTACTTTTGGGGGAAAATCTTAATGTTACAGTCTACTAGCCTACAGTACAAAACATAATAACTTTTGTTTTCTCAGAAAAAGGTATGAGCCACAGCACAAGCTGGTGTCGGACCAATGACATATCTTTACTTCGGCATTTAGTGAAGCCATGTGTCCCTAAGTGTAAATATAACTAAAAGTTATAGATACACTACAAAATTATGTCTAGTTACAGTTGTAACATAACTTTATTATGCCTTGATTATTGCAAAAAAAGAAGAAGAAGAAGAATACTTTATAATCTCTTGTATATACTTGTGTATAAGTCAACCACAGACATTTGTCAAGGACAGGTTTTGGGACCAAAATGATGGATTTTGATATGATCCACGGATAAGGTGAGTGTCATTCTAAAGAGGGGGAAAAGCACCAGTGTCACCTTGGGCCCCTGGCTACTGCCATTTTTCCAAAGAATGAAAAAAACCCAGAACTGTTGCAGTAGTGGAGAAAATAGAAGAGACAGATACTTCTTTTAGGTTCTTCCAGGATGTACTTAGCTTTCACCACTCATAGATATTTCATTCATTGTTATGGTCTATGGTGCAGTTCTAAAACTGACCCATAGATAAATTGACCCAGTTTTATGGGGTCCGTTTTTTGAACAAAATTTCTAGACTTATATATGAATGAATATACAGGCAGTTCCCAAGTTACAACCAAGAAAGGTACTGTAGGTTTGTTCTTAAGCTGAATTTGTTTGTAAGTTGGAACAGGTAATTTTAAAAGTGTTACTCCAGCCAAAAATATTTATTTTTTTAGCTTTGGATAGCATAAGGAAGAGTTAACACCTCTGTGGCATTTGTTTTGCTGGCTGTGCCACTCTTCAGAAAATTTCACCTCACTTTCTGTCCCTGTGATAATAATTGGATTTAACAACAACAACAACAACAACAACAACAACAACATTTATACCTTACCCTCTCTCCCCAGGGGGACTCAGGGCAGCTTTGGAAAAATGTGGCTTGAGAAAACAAGGATTGGTGAGAAAGCTTCATTGGAAGCACCTTAACTCTTTCAGGAGTGGATTTCCCTTCTTAGGGGTAGATTTCTCTCATTTCCTATTGTCTCACCCTTGTTCTTAACTATGAGTAATTTATAAGTGGGATGTTTATAGCTCTGGGATTGCCTGTATACAGTAATTGTCCACCCTATGGGAAGACAAGAGAGGACAGGGAAGGAATAGAGCAGCAAGGAAAAGGGGCACAACCGCACAGCAGACAGCTTTGTTAACAGATACCTGCCAGGCACACTGAAATTAAACTCTCTGAGTTCAAAAGAGCAGGGTTCTGACATTTCAACTGCACCAGCCATCATGTTACTGTAATCGTTATTGTTCCTTTTGAGACTTCCTGGATGAATGGCAATTTGCTGGTAATGCAATCTCTTCTGCCTTTGTATTAGAGAGATGAGTAAATATCATGTTTCCTGAAGAACAGGGCCTTGTCTGATACATTTTCCTTTATCCTGTCATCTCATTCCTTCCATTGACGAGGCTTTTTTCAACCTACCTGCATAAAGAAAGGTGTTGTGCTGAATTCCTTTTAGCTAAAAATGCAGTGACTGGGATTGCACAAAGTGTACAAACTGCTCTGTTCTTGCATTGTGTGTTTAAAAAGAATATTGAAGTCATGAAAATTCTGTTTACTTCTAAAATATATATCTGGAAGCATTTAAATGTTGGTAAACATATGTTTATGTTAAAAAGTTATCAAGTGTGACTAAGAATTCATCTTATTGGTAGTGCCCTTGGCCCAAATAAAACAGAGCATAATAGAAGACAGCACAGAAAGTTCCATGTATTTAAAAAACTCAGTTTCCTACTTTTAGGTGAAATTAGTCTTCTCAGTCTGATCTCTTGTTATTTTATTTATTGCATCTGTATGCTGCATATCACCCAGAGTATCACCTTAGATGGTTTCAGAAACAGAATTTCATAACTTGTCACTGTCTGAATTTGCCTTTACCACATCTAACTCTTAGTTCCTTCACATTCTATACTGTTAATATCGGCTGATCCTTCGATAGGGGACTTTCCTTCAGTGTTGCTAACCTGAGCTTCAGTCTAATTTAGTGTTTCTCAACCTTCTTAATGCTGCAACCCCTTGATACAGTTCCTCATGTTGTGGTGACCCCCAACCATAACTTTTCTTTTTGTTGCTACTTCATAATTGTAATTTTGCTACTGTTGTGAATTGTACTGTAAATATCTGATATGCAGGATGTATTTTCATTCGCTGAACCAAATTTGGCACAAATACCTGATACACCCAAATTTGAATACTGGTGGGGTTGGGGGGAGGATTGATTTTGCCATTTGAGAGTTGTAGCAGCTGGGATTTATAGTTCCCCTACAATCAAAGAACATTCTGAACTTCACCAACAATGGAATTGAACCAAATTTGGCACACAGAACTCCCATGACCAAGATAAAATACTGGAAGGGTTTGGTGGGCATTGACCATGAGTTTTGGAGGTTTAGTTCACCTACATCCAGAGAACACTGTGGACTCAAACAAAGATGGATCTGGACCAAACTTGGCACAAATACTCAATATGCCCAAATGTGAACACTGGTGGAGTTAGGGGAAAATAGACTTAACATTTGGGAGTTGTATTTGCTGGGATTTATAGTTCATCTACAATCAAAGAGCATTCTGAACTCCATCAATGATAGAATTGGGCCAGACTTCCCACACAGAACCCCCATGACCAACAGAAAATACTGTGTTTTCTGATGGTCTTTGGTGACCCCTCTGACACCTCCTCATGACCCCCCCAGGGGGTCTATTTGTGAACTAATGAGTGGATTTAGGCCAGGAGTTGATCGTGTACAGACCTCCGGAAGTTATTAGATTGTCAATTCTTCACCATTGGCTGTGCTGATTGATGGGAGCTACACTTTGCATACACCTAACTTAGGCCATATATTCCAGATATTAAATGTTGCTTTCATGTCTCTAATTCTGAACATTCCCCATGTCATGCTTCCTGCTCTATTTCCAGAAAGATATGTGCATGTATAGTTCTTAGAGACCTCAAGATGTGTTTCTTATTTCAATAACTTGGCCATTGTTGCTTATCAACTTTCTGAGCTCACCTTCCTGGCTCCATGCCATCTTTTACACCTTCATTTGGAAAGTGAACATTTTGTGGTCACAGTGGGAGTAAAGGGCAAACAATTCTAATTTGTTTGTTTCTTTTCCTGGGCTCTTGCTGGAAAAAGGCTATGATTAAGATTATTATTTTAAACAAGTTGTGGTCAAATGTTTCAGGTATGTATTTTCTCTGTGGAACCCTCTAATTTTACTTTCCTTAGTTTAAAATAAATGGCTAGCATCCTACTTTAACCCTTGCACTGTGTGTCTGTCTGCCTCATGTTGGAGTTTTCTAGTTCATATTACCACTATAGTACATTTATGCTGCTGTTGATACAACCTTGCTGTAACCAATTTTGTGACTAGGATGAACATGCAAATGTTTTACTGTGATCAGCAGAAGAGCGGCATTAGTTTCAAAGAGAATGGGAAGGGGATTAATAACCACTTTCACAATTTTATTGGAGGAATTATCCTAGGTCCATAGCAAAATTGCAACATAGGACATGACTTTTTAAAATAAGGATTGTATATAAAAGTTTAGGTGGACATGAACAGACAAGAAGAGTTCTCTTTCATGTAGAATTCAGTGCAAAAGCTGTTGAGAATTAGTGAGTTTGTTATATGAGGTATGAGTGGGAAATGACAGCGAATGGCCAGCAGAACAACGTTCTTTATGTTTTTTATTTTTTAGGATTTTCATACTTCCATTCAGTGTGGGAATTTTAGGTGATGTCTTCTAGGAAAGAATATCTTGCTCTTCAGTAGTTTGTTAGTCATGTTGTTAAGCATAGATCCTAAATCAAGATGGGCATGGTGGGTCACTATGCCCATCAATCCTAGCATGATGAGACACGATGGAAGTCACAGTCTAATAGTATTTGGAATGCCAAAGGTTGTCAACTTCTCCCTCATGAGGGTCACCAGATTAAACTGATTAAACTGACAAATGTACTTGTAAAGGTATTGTTGCAAAATAACATACAAAATATCAATACCTTCTGTAGGAAGTCATTGCTACAGGTACCGGTACTTTCGTGCAGAAGTGAAACTATTTAAAACTTTTATTAATCACCATTAATTTAGCATTCAGTTCATAGTAAAGCCTAGAAAGTCTCTAGTTCAGTGCCAGTTAAAAAGGTTGGATAGTAGAAGATGGAGAAGAACCTTCAAGGCTGTAGGAAGCTACTACTAGTGTTAGTAGGAAATTTGGGATTAGATGGACTGTAGTTGCACATGGAATATAACAATATCCAATGGCTCTGTGCATGAAAGTAAATGTGATAGCTCAATGAATATTGTTTGAAATGTGTATAACTGCAGAATGAACAAGTACCGGTAAGTATCACACATCCTGCTAATTATACTTCACATAGAAACCAGACTTTTTGCATGACTCAGGGTCTACTATTAGAGAGCAATGAGTATTTGATGAGGTATACATTCTTCCCTGAAATGTCTATGTTTTTAATGTGGGATAAAATTAATTTGACGTAGCCTGATCTACGTCAGATATAAGATGACAGAGTTCTCATCTTATATTTGACATAAATCAGGCTAAAAGAGGCTCCTTGCAACGTTTGCTTCTGGGTGATAAAGTTATCAGCTGAAGATTCTTCATCTTTAAGAACCACTCAGGCCTAGGCAAATAAGAAACTCAAGACTTGCAATTTATAAAGGGATATGAAAGTAAGGATATCTTTTAGATAAATTCCTCATTTTGGACTCAGGCACTTTATAATATTTGCATCCTAGTTCCTCTCCTAAACAGTGTAGGCAAAAGTGGTCATTTGGGTAGGCAAAAGTGAGTAAGCCCAAATCCTGTAGTTTGTTAGAAAAAAAAATCAGCTCTAGAGTTCCAACTAAAGTAACCAATATATTTAAATCAATGTAAGACAATAAAAGAAATATGAGACAGTCTTAGGAAAAAGCAAGCATATATTCAGTACCAATACACTGTAAAGCAGACTCAATTGTTAACTTACTCATACCTGTATTTACTCAAATCTAATGTTCCCCTTTTTTGGCAAAATTAGGGTGTGCATTATATCAGTGTCATACAATACAGTAATCTTAGTATGTGTGGATTAAGATTAAAACACAGTTAAATATGATAAATACACTTCAAATAGTATTTAAAACTCACAACCTCTCCAGCAACATGCTCCCTATCTTTTTTAAACAGAAAGGTCTGCTTGTGGAAGCCCAGCAGGAATGGAGCCATCCTGATCTCTCTTGGGAGGAAGTTCCACAGTCTGGGAGCAGCCACCAAAAAGGCCCTCTCCTGTGTTCCCATACATGCTTGAGCCGGTGCTGGGACAGAGAGAAGGCCCTCCTCAGTTGATCATAGATGCCTAAGAGGTTCATAGAAAGGGAAGACCTTTCAGAATACCTGGATCGAAGCTGTATTGGGGCTTTGTAAGTCGAAACCAGCACTCTGAATTGTGCTCTTTAGACCAACTGAAGTGCCTGAGCTCTTTTCAAAGGCCCCATGTTGAGTGTATAACAGTAGTCCAGCTGGAATGCCACCAAGGCATGTACAACCGTGGCCAGATCCGACTTCTCCAGGAACTAGTACAGTTGTGCACTAGTTTTAATTGTGTAAAAGTACTCCTACTCCTGTTCATTGCTGATACCTGAGTCTCCAGTTTCAGATAAAAGTAGCAATAAGTGACAAAGCATGTTCAGCTGACCTATAACAGAATATGGGTCATTCCAGGCAACATGTAGAAGGAGAGGCAAAAGCATTGGGGAGACATAATCCTTTTAATCTCTAGAGTTTCTGGAGAACATCCGGATGACTTGAAGGAATGAGAGAAAGGCAAGCTTCCTTGATGTCTCTGACGTTCAACACATATACAAAGCTGAACAAATCACCCAGAGAGGTGAATGCAAGCAACTTCCCTTTGTTTTTCTGCTGTCTTGGATTAGCCAGGAGTGTAAGAATTTTAAACCAACAGGAAAGTGGGAGAATTGGTTTCCCTACACAATGTGTTCATTTCTGCTGTGTTTGCTCTTTGCAGTACTTAGTGATACAGGTATCTACTGAGTGTTTTGTTGCATCACTTTTCTCCTCCTTATACCAACAATAATTTGTGATGGGTTTTGTTTTGCTTTATGAGAAGGCAGATTGCAGTGTGGCTACCCTTTCTGCCACATTGCTGCTGTACCTTCACTTCTTTTGTGCTATTTTTTAAGATGCTTAGATTCCAAATTAGGTGCAAAACTGTTGTGTCACTGTAATGCAGTTTGAGCTACTATCTGGGGTCCTATCTACACATGCTGTAAAATCCAGAATGATGTAGTTTATAAGGGAGGGGTAGTGGATAGCAAAAACACACACCTCTAATGCGCACTGCAATGTGCAACCACACTGAAAATGTGTTTAAAAAGTTCAAAAGAAAGTCCAGCTGATGACTGTAAGAATGCTACAGAGTAAAAATTCAGCAGCAATGTGGACGGCACTCATGTAAACAGTACCACCACTAGAAAATTCAAAGGACGGAACGAGCTATGGCACTTTAGGTAAACAAAAGACCTTTGAAGGAACTAATTTTTCTAATCTATGTTCTAATCTGGAATTATGTGGCTGTGGAGAAGCAGCCTGTGTTTTGAGGCCTTGGCTTTTGTAAGCCGCATCGAGTCCTTTGGGAGATGCTAGCGGGGTACAAATAAAGTTTAATAATAATAATAATAATAATAATAATAATAATAATGTCAATCACTTAATATGCTGTAGGTGAAGAAAAATAAAACAGAATGGTGGATACTTCTATGATGATAAAAATAGATACTTGAGTATTTTATTGGAAAGTGGATGATGGCAGTTGAGTTGAAAGGCACTTGCCAATTTTGTGTGCTTGAAGAATTGTTATTAGGGAATAGCAGAACCCATTAAAATCTGGTATTAAGGAGTCATGAAAGGACCAGAGAGGCCATTGAGTGTGTCTCATCTTTCTTCTTGAGATGCAAGTTGTCTATGAGTGTTGCAAAGCAATTTCCACCCAAAACATATCTAACTGGAAAATACAGTAATGTTTGGAAAAGTAGAAGTTGGTGGGACAACACTGTGTAACATCATTTTTGTTCCTTGGGTTATAAATGCCATGTCCTAATTTTTTCTTTGATAAAAACATGGAAAAGGTTTATTAAACTGCAGAAGCTTTGCTTTTGTGGTCTGCACATTGAAAGGTTAAAAATGGCACATTTTCATTAAGGAAAATTACAAACGAAGTGCCTAGACTGAAGGAAATAATAGTACTATCTTCAGCCACAAAAACGGGACATCCAGCAGCACATTTTGTTATCATTTTTAATTAATATCACATTGTGTCTCAACCAATTAAAAATAGCTTGTGTCAGCCACAAAAACGTAGTTTCTGGAGTATATTATTTCAAACTAAGTACCACGCAATTAAACAGCAAATAACACTTTCAAACTAGGAACAGAAAATCTTTAAAATTTTGTTACATAGTGTAATCACATTACAGATGGGTTTGATTCAGTAAAAGAGGCAGGAGATCTGAACATGTAAGACATTGATGACCAGGACTTGTGAAGGCCTCTCATTCATGGGATCACTAAATCATAACAACAGAATAATTATGTCAGCAATAGAGCTTTACCATCATGGTAAACGGGATTTTTTTAAAGCCCCACTTTGTCAGTAACAAAACTGAATAATTGTTCTTTCCTTCACCTTTCTCCCTTTGTTTTTTGCTTTATCATAACTTATCATAACCTGTAATGCAAGTGCACATACATTATTGCCTTTTTGTGTCCCAATGTTGTAAAAAGCTGAAACTTTAACGAATAAATAGTGATACTTGCTGCTGTTCACCTTCAAGTCACTTCTGACTTATGGGGGACCTGAAAGGGGACCTTTCAAAGGATTTCTTCACCAAGATTTGTTCAAAGGGGGTTTGCCTTTGCCTTTGTTTTTTACTGAGGCTGAGAATGTGTGACTTACTCAAGGATATCCATTGGGTTGATATGACTGAGAAGGGATTTGAACCCTGGTGTTCAGAGTCTATGCCTCAAACCACTATACCACATTGTCTCCAAGCAGTGCCAAATAATGATACCACAGCAGAACATAGAATAACAGAGTTGGAAGAGATCTCGTGAGCTATCCAGTACAACCCCCTGCCAAGAAGCAGGAAAATCATATTCAAAGCACCCCTGGCAGATGGCCATCCAGCTTCTGCTTAAAAGTCTCCAAAGAAGGAGCCTCTACCACACTCCAGGGCAGAGAGTTCCATTGCTGAACAGCTCTCAGAGTCAGGAAGTTCTTCCAAATGTTCAGGTAGAATTTCCTTTCTGCATTTTGAAGCCATTGTTCCGCAACCTAGCCTAAGATCTGTATTTATTAAACCATCTTGCACTATATTCCTAAACTTTTCATTTTTTTTATATTGCAGAAGAAGACTCCTGCGGAATCCCCAAAAACACAGACAAGTGGCACATCTCCTGTCACTAAGGTAATTTGATCAACAATTGCCCGGCCCAATATCCTTGAAATACTACTAATCTTGACTCTTTATTTTTATTTTTATTTTTTGCTGGTGTGATTTGCCTACAGTGACATATTGTCTTTGCAAACTTCTCAGAACCATGTTCGGGAGTTGTGTACTAGTATCTACAGTTGTATTTTTCTACTGTGTGTGCATGCTTTCTTGTATGTGTGTGTTCAAGTCACCTATTGACTTATATTGACCCCATAGGGTTTTCTTAGGCAAGGAACTCAAAGGTGGTTTTTCCAGTTTCTTCCTCTAAAGTCTAGCCTACAGCAACTGGTATTAATTGTCAGTCTCCCATCCAAGTACTGACCAGGGATTACCCTGTTTAGCTCCTAAGATCAGACAGGATCTGGTTCTGTGTAGGAGTTAGCAAATCCTTTGTGGCATTGGCTACTCTAAATACCTCCCTAACAGTTTGAACTAAGTTTGAAGTTATTTGGAGTTTAGTAAATAGGCGTGTAAAGTGCTAGTCCGATAGGGGAAGGGAGGAAAAGTAATCCCAGTGGATATGTTTAATTATTTGGTTTTCTTTAAAATCCTAAGTAAAAAATCTTGTTGGTTTGAATTTTTAAAGCAGAAAATAGTGTGCGTCAGACAGTTGTAAACCCCAGTAGAGATCCAAGATGGGCAGAGGAACAAAGCCAAGCAGGGAATTCCTGCTATGTGTTATCACTGGTTAAAGTTACGAGATTATAGTTGATGGAAATTCCTTCAGAAGTAATGCTACCCAGAACAAAGCTTAGATATTTAACTACAATACAACACCTAGAGTACCCTTGTCAGCATGGCCACTAGATTACAAGAAAAAAAAACGCAAAGGAGATTCAAAATATGAAAATTGGCAGAATATGGTACTTCTTTCTAGGAGCATTTAATCCCCCAATTTTCTACAGTAGTATTAATGTGTTTCCAAATTTCCCTATCACAGGCGCCTTCCCAAGACATAGAAGGGATGGAGACACCTAACATATTCCTCTTACTGCAAAAAAGACCCAAAATTAATAATAAACCTAATCAAGGGTGGGAATAAAATGCTGCAGCTGGTGTTGGGAATTGCGAGAAAATAGTCTGGGACAACAGAAAGATTATATAAATATCTTTTAAAATCAAATGACAACAACATAAAATGCCACAGCATCCTGGGACAGCCCTCCTTGAAATCTCACCACACTTGTTCTTCTGGGTGAATAATGACTGTCTTAACCATTTTTTTAGTATTTCAATAAGTGGTGAAGAGAGATATTGACAAGCTGGAATGTGTCCAGAGGAGGGCAACTAAAATGATCAAGGGTCTGGAGAACAAGGCCTATGAAGAGTGGCTTAAAGAGCTGGGCATGTTTAGCCTGAAGAAGAGAAGGCTGAGAGGAGATATGATAGCCATGTATAAATATGTGAGAGGAAGCCATAGGGAGGAGGGAGCAAGCTTGTTTTCTGCTGCCCTGGAGACTAGGACGCTGAACAATGGCTTCAAACTACAAGAAAGGAGATTCCATCCTAACATTAGGAAGAACTTCCTGACTGAGAGCCGTTCAGCAGTGGAACTCTCTGCCCTGGAGTGTGGTGGAGGCTCCTTCTTTGGAAGCTTTTAAACAGAGGCTGGATGGCCATCTGTCAGGGGTACTTTGGATGCAATATTCCTGCTTCTAAGCAGGGGGTTGGACTGGATGGCCCAGGAGGTCTCTTCCAACTCTATGATTCTATGAAAGTTGTCTTTTGTATTTTGGAGCATTTCAGATTTCAAATAAGCGATGTTCAGTTTGTACAGTAGGCATTTAAACTCCTTTCTCCCCTTAATGTCATCTATGATATTGCTACATTCAGAAAAAAAGTGGAATTGACAAATCTTGTGATTTAAAAGAACTGGTATCTAGGATCAGTTCTGTTCATTATCTTGTATTGCAAGCCACGGAGGTGTAATGCCCCCACTATATTGAGGCCGCATTGCTTTTTCCGTTTTGGTTAGGCTGCCTGCTGCCTACTTCCTCCTTTTCTTTGGGAGGATCTCTTGAACGTCTTTGAATAAATATTCATAGAGAGGTGGAGCTTTAAGCCTGCAGAGCAGAGTGCTTGGAGGGTGTGCTGCTTGGATTGGCTGTGTCATCCTCAAATGACAAGGGCTTGGCCAGGACTGTCTTAAAACTGAAACTGGGGCAGGACAGATACCAGCCGAAATGAAAACAAGCTTGTGATAAGGATCCATGTGATTTGCTTATTTGGAAACTGGGAAGCAATATCCTGAATGTCTAAAGTGAGTACTTCATTGGTGCTGTTGTTGTCTCCGGGACACTTTCATTTCTACCTTAATGCCTGGAGTTGGATTAATGTTATTTAGTTTGGGCTTCCTTTTCTGCACATCTCCATTATACGCAAACACAGCCTGAATTGGGTTGAGATAGGTTTAGGAACCAAACTACCCCATTTCTGTAGTTGTGCATTTTCAAGCAGATCTTCTTTTCTTTCTTTCTTTTATTCCTAGCCTTTTTCACAAGAGCGAATGTTGTTTTTGTGTGTTTCTCAGGAAGGATTTTGTAGAAGGGGTGTGGTGCAAAATGTTTAAAGTTCAGTAAGCTTTCCAGGATTATGTGGCTAGAGATTGTTCGCAGAAGTCTCACTAAATGAAGCCAACTGTCAGGATCCCACAGTGGCGTCTTACATATTCAGTGACTTTTTCTTCCTTCTATTATATTTGGAAATGCATGTTTCGGGTGTGGCATTCAGTATAGCAGAATACCTTTCTGTGTTGAGGCATGTCTAGGTGTCCCTTCCGGCCCATGAACTGTATTTATTATAATTTTATGTTTTAAGTACTGTATTTATTCCATAACAACAAAGCTGAACGCCAGAGCTGTTGCCAACCCAGCAGCTTTTTTCTTTCTAAACATGGAAATAACTTTTTAGTCTCTTGTGGGTTTTTTTAAAAAAAATCAGTCCTCTTCAACAGTGAGGTTTAGAGTTGAGTGCTTTCGTTAAATTAAATGTTAATGTTTTAAATTACTGGAGCCTGTCATCCTGAGAGAAAGGGAGGGTATATATAAACTCAATAAATAAAAAATGCAGTTAGTTTTAGTCTGACTCATCCTTATGTGGAAGTCACTGACCAACTGAATTTAGTGTTATTTACTTCTGAGTAGATATGCATAGGATTCCACTGCTGAAATTGAGTACAGTAACGCCAATAGTGGTATTAAAATAGCTTCATTGCTCTGATTTTTCAATTTGAGTGAACTTTAACTTGTTATAGAGTTTGTCTATCCTAACAAAAAATGTGTTTCACACTACATTCCCAGTCCGCGCTGACCCCACGGAGGCAATGTCAACATCACACACACCACACATATTCTGGTGAGATTGCCATAACCAGCCACACATTTCTCCATGGCGAACTCACCTTGGTGTAATTGAGTACTCAACAATGTCCAAATCTTTCATATTATGTTTTGTCCACTTGACTGTGGCTGCTCTTCCCACCCCTCCCATGTGAAAATACATATTTCCTGTTAAGTGGCAATGCCCTTAATCGCAAGTTTGAACTGCTTCTTCAGTAGCTCGATGTCATTTCCCCACTACTTCTCCTATATCCTGCCAAAAACAATAGCCCCTCCCTCCACTGACTATCTTTCCACCACAAAGTCTTCTGCTAGATTTTCAACCCCTTTCCTCACTATCCACACCATCCCACTCTCCTTCTAGTGTCAAAATTTAAACCCCTTTCCCAACAATCCACATCTTCCCCACTCTCCTGATTTCAAAATTCTTTCCAAATGAGCCACAAGCTTCCCACTCTCCTAAAGGATCACTTGTGGCCTCCCACTAACCTGTTCTGCCTACTACTAACTCCTGCTCCCCATCTTCACACCAATGTGATGCTGCTTCAGAGAGGTGGCCATATGCAAAAAAAACTTACCAGATTTTCTGGAAAACTGCAGTGTAAAAGTCAAGATTTTTTGAACTGGATTAAAGTCCAAAGCATCTTATTCCAAACTAGCCATCCTCTGCCACGTATTGCTGTGGCCCAATCTGTGTAGAAGTGTTTTGTGTATATGTGTATATATCTGGTTTTGCGCGCTCGCATTGTAATTGGGTTTTTTTTGCTTTTAAAGTCTCTTCTGTTGTGTTTTTCAGTGAGTTTATGAGTGATGGTCAGTCGTTGGCCTGATAGGTGTCATGTGTCCAAATTTGGTGTCAGTTCGCCCAGTGGTTTTTGAGTTATGTTAATCCCACAAACAAACATTACATTTTTATTTATATAGATCAGGGGTCCCCAAACTACAGCCCGCGGGCCACTTCCGGCCCGCCAAGGGCCCTGATCTGGCCCACGGAGGAGGAGCGCCTCCCCCCCCCCCACACAGTGCCCCTCCACTGGCTGGCTCACGCTGTCCGTCAGGCCCGATGGACAGCCTGAGCCAGCCAAGGGAGGCTGCTCCGTGTGGTCTACTCGCGCGTAAAGCATCTCGCGAGGTGCTTTACTCGCAAGTAAGCCGCGCGGGCCTGCTCCTCCCTTGGCAGGCTCATGCTGTCCATCGGGCCCAATGGACAGCCTGAGCCAGCCAAGGGAGGCTGCCCTGGCGCTCCATGCAGACATGCTGGCCACATGACCTTGGAGGTGTCTACGGACAACGCTGGCTCTTCGACTTAGAAATCCAGATGAGCACCACACCCCAGAGTCAGACACGACTGGACTTCATGTCAGAGGAAAACCTTCAACCAGGAAAATTGTGGAAGATCCAGGGTGGGAGAAAGAACTCTTGTCTGTTGGAGGTAGGTATGAATGTTTCAATTGGCCACCTTGATTGCCATTTCATAGCCTGACAGTTTTTAGGGAGAATCCTTTGTTGAGAGGTGATTAGCTGGCCCTGATTGTTTCTTGCCTGGAGTTCCCCTGTGTTTGAGTGTTGTTCTTTATTTACTGTTATAATTTTAGAGTTTTTTAAATACTGGTAGCCAGATTTTCTTCAGACTAGAAATAGGAAGATTTCCCATTCTCTGCTCCTGGAATTACTGCCTAAAGAGGTCTAGAAAGAACCCCCTCTAAGGGCCCATCCACACAGCAAAATAAGATATGTGCAATGTGCATAGGAATTTTTTTATTGATTTTTTTTTAAAAAAATATAGTTCGGCCCTCCATTGGTCTGAGGGACAGTAAACTGGCCCCCGGTTTAAAAAGTTTGAGGACCCCTGATATAGATGAATGATCAGGAACATAATGTATCAGGATCACAGCAGCTACAGGATGACTATGATTTTTTTTAGTCCATGTAGACAAGCCTATAGTTGAAGGTGGAATAGTAAAAATGCATGTAATTCATTGCATACGTTATGTGTATTAACATTTGCTCTTTGGAATCCATTCATATTCTTAGCACATTAAGGAAATTCTTAACATTGTTTCAGAGATAAAATAATGTTTTTAAAGAAGCAGTGGACTGATTTGGATTATGTTTTGAACCGGCGAATTAACTGAATGCTTATAATCGTTTTAATTGTGTTAATTGTAACTGTGTTTTTCAATGTATTGTTTTTTGGCATCTAATGACTGCCTGCTGTAAGCCGTCCGAAGTCCCTCTTCAGGGGTGGGAAGGACAGGATAGAAATGTCCCAAATAAATAAATAGACATTCCATATAAATCAACATAAATAAATTTGAAAGAGGAACTGCATCACGGACGGGCTGTTAGTAAGGGGATTTTCTGTCTTATTAGAAATTAATGACTTTCATTTACAGTGTAGTAGAGTGTGGTATAATGATACCATTACTCATAAGACTAACTGATGGGACAGAAGATGAATTAGGTGAAATGGGATTGAGAATCCTGCTGTTATCTCTAATCCTACTTTTATTTTCCTTATCACACTAAACTTTTATGTCACCTTGTTCCATTTTCAATCTCCTCCATCCAGTCTCATGAGAGTATCTGATTGTTGGTACTCTCAATAGCATCCTTGACTCAGTTATGCTTTAATAGCACTATTTTCACATTTCTTTTCATCTACATTAATAATATGATCACTGACTATTGTATTCCTCCTCTTGCTACATGATTGGTTTGTCTGATTTTCTCAAAATATGTAGCCATAATAGTGCAGCAACACTATGACAACATCATGATGATATGACTGTGCATTGGCATTAGCAAGCCCTCTGCAACTGCCAAGATCTCTTCTATTAGAGAAATGACCCAAGAAATTAAAGCCACCATCCCTTGCCATTTTCATCCTCTTTAATCTGCAAGTTTTGCTTTCCTTAAACTGCAGTTTTGCAATGGAACTGGTTACAAAAAAAGTAAGTAATACGATAACATGGTGGTATAATAGAAAAACAACAAAAAGACACACACAGAAACCTTTTGGCTCCAGAATACAGGGGTTAGGGATGGGACTTCCCTAAAACCTTTTTCCAGCTGTATTAGATCTGCAGACCAGAGGTTCACTTACTTAGAGAGTATTCTCTTGTGCTAGTGGACTGCCTCTGGCCTTTAATTGATAATGAATCTTTTCATAAGAGGCCAGAAGTGCATTCTGAATAATTGATTCCTCTTCATTTCTTCCCAATCGCCAGTAGGAGATCAGAGAAACAAAACACAATACCATTTAGGATCAATTTATTCAACTGAGGCTGCAATTGTTTTCAAAATTAGCTTGGAGTGAAACACATTGAACTCAGTGGGAATTCTTTCTAAGTAAACGTGGATAGACATTTATAATAAGCCTGTCAGAATGAATTTGTTTTATATCAGTGGAATTGAAGCACAGCCAATTCCAAATCTATTCAGGTCCATATTACTTTGGAATTCTTAGACTGGATCCAAAGTTCTTAATAGTAGAACGGTTCCTGCTGAGGAAGCTTGAAGGAAGTGTTTTTTGTTGTTGTTTATTTCTCCTAGATGCTTAGGTGGGTTAGATCTGGATCCAAATTCATTTTGTGGAAGGAATATGGTAGATTCAACCACCTGGGCTCATAAGACATGCTTCTGCTTATGTTGTAAGTCACCCTGAGTCCCCACTGGAGAGATAGGGCAGGGCAGAAATAAAGTCTCATTCGTTCATTCAAAATACATAGCTGGATAGGAGGTCTAGTAGAGATTCATAGTTTCTATAAAGTGGCTTTTGGACATTTATAACAATTGCTTGAATGAGCCAAGACAGTGATTTGAGTTTTGGTCTAGGACTCTAAGAGAACAACGAGAACAACAACAACAACAACACTTTATGTATATCCCACCACCATCTCCCAAAAGGGACTCTGGGTGGCTTACACAGCACTACAAGTGTAGTATATAACATAAACAGTACATGAGTATAAAAACAATATCACATAAAAGTTATAAAAACAGCCACTATTAACACATGAAATAAAATAAAAACACAGTTTAAAATGCAGAACATCTGTAGTTAAAACTTACTGCCTTCAAATCACAACCAAAGTGTCAACCTCATATGGGCCCATTTCAGCCTATTCGAGGCAAAAAGCCTGCTTAAAAATCCATGTTTTTAGGTTGGGGGAAGTGTAACCCCATCGAGCACAGGTTTCCGCCCTATACCCCAATTGGCCTCATGACTGACCAGGAGGACCTCAGAGAAGGTTTGAAATCCCTCCTTGGCCCCTTTAAACAATTCTTGCTGGAAAATCCCATTGTAGGATTGCCTTAGCTTTACTACAAGCCAGAAAAAACTGGCAGGCAACAAGAAGTACTTGAGAGCAGGACTTGCCACTGGTTGGACAAAGGGACAGTAGGCAGAAATACGGTTGTAAGGGGGAGAATAATATTCCTAGCTGGAACTAATTAGAGAGGTCATATCTTCAAGCATCCCATCCAGTGACTTGTTGTAATTTCTGATTTCCATGTGCCTTCATTTGATGAAGAATCTTGCTGCCTAGGTGGAGAGTAGTAATTAATTAATTTATTTATGATATTTCTACCCTGCCTTTCTCAAACCCACAGGTGACTCAAAGTGGCTTACAACCAGGCAGGCATTTGATGCCTTAACAATATACAATTAAAACCACATTAAGGCAAATTTGAAGGCAAGTAGGTGACCCTGGGTCCTGGGAAGGGTCCAGGATTCATGATATGCAAAAATAGACTAGCTCTACAGACAAGCCACAAGGCATACTTTCCCTGCCCTTAGTGTAAATAGTAGGGTCTTGGACCTTTTTGGTGAACATTGTAGATAAGGCGAAGGTTTGTTCTTTAGGCTCACGTCCCTCTCTGATTTCAGATATCTGGAGGCAGTTAAGGAATTTTAGACTAAGCACTTAGTAATCTTATTAGATAGCACTGGTCAACACATATTTTGGTGTCTCAAATATTGGACCTGTTTCTGAATATATTTGACCTGCTGGTTCCAAAAACGGCATCAGTTTTCCCCTTTCAGCTCTTGTTTTTTGAGATACAGAATAGAAAACCATGATAACCATATATAAGTATTTACTTACTTAGGGGATTCCTCATTGTCCATGTATGATGGCCTTCCAAGTTCTTGGCAGACACCTGTGCCTGAGTTTTTTTAATGTTTGGAGGTCGGTGCACAGCTGATCAACACACAGTCTTCACAGAGTGAGGATGCCAACCAGTGGCGTGATTAACATGGCAACTGTGACTTCTCAGTCTGTTGCAGCCTTCTTCCACCTTCAGAGCCATTGTACCATGTTATCTTCTGTCTGATCTGCCATTGAGGTCTTCGGATTGGACTGTGTAGATGGAAATATTATTAATTTATTGTATTGTGAGAAGGGGAGTTAGTTTGAATGGCCATGCTTATTAGTCTGCTTTTTTTCAAATTGTAGCAATAAATTCCTGTTGCAATTGGAGGCCTATCTGCTCAATGTCTTTCATCATCATCATCATCATCATCATCATCATCATCTACTTATTAATCGCCCTCCATCCGAGATGCTCCAGGCGATTTACATAGCAGAAATTATACAGGATAAAACACATACATACAAATATTAAAATTAACATGGGTCAAATGCTCTAGTAAAAAGCCAGGTCTTAAGTGCTAGGATAAAATGCCCTGACTCACACATGGCTCTCAAATAGGGAGGCAAGGAATTCCATAAGACAGGGGCAGAAATAGAGAAGGCCCTGCGTCTGGTGCTTTCCAAGTGCACTTCCCTAGGACCCGGTATATAGAGCAAATCGCGTTGGGATGGTCGTGGCGACCTCCGATGATGGTAGAAGGAGAGACGGTCTCTAAGATACAATGGACCCTGGCCATATAAAGTTTTAAAGGTCAGGACCAGCAACTTATACAAACCACGATACTCAATTGGGAGCCAGTGTAGATGCTGCAGCACTGGTGTTATATGGCATTTCATGGGTGTTTTTGTGAGTAACCTGGCTGCAGCATTCTGGACAATACAGAGCTTCCGGGTCGTAGAAATTGGAAGGCCAACATACAAGGCATTACAATAGTCTAGCCTAGATGTGACCGTGGCATGGATGACTGTTGCCAGAGCCTCATCCGACAGGTAAGGTGCCAGTTGCCTCGCTTGTCGTAGATGGAAAAAGGCCTGTTTGCTGGCAGCAGCGACCTGAGCCTCCATCGTTAGCTGCAAATCCAAAACGACACCTAGGCTCTTAACGGTAGGCGATGGAGATAGAGCAGCACCATCAAAGGTAGGTAACGGATGGGTCGGACCTATCGGGCGGCCATGCCACAGGATCTCAGTCTTCGCCGGATTCACCTTCAGTCTGCTAGCACGTCAGGTATTGACGTTACTCCAGGCTCCAAGCGCAACAGGAGTTGGGTGTCGTCCACATATTGAAAGCAGTCCAGGCCGAATCTCCGAGCCAAACTGGCAAGGGGTCTAACGTAGATGTTGAAAAGAAGAGGGGGAGAATTGCACCTTGGGGTACCCCGCATAGGAGGGGGAACTTTCAGAGACTTGGTCGATATATTCCACGCACTGACTCCGATTTTGGAGGAATGAATGGAACCAATTGAGGGCCTGACCGCGAACTCCGGACATGGCGAGACGGTAGATCATTAAATTGTAGTCAACGGTGTCAAAGTCTTGGCCTGATGATATCAGTGTCCTGAAATGCAGAGACAAATATTGATTGTGATATTACAAGGTCTGGATCATATTGTTAGAAGTGACCTTGGGCTTTCCAAACAAAACTATTCCATCAAACAACTTACACAATTACAAAGTTTTTCCTAACTTTTAATATATTTGCAATTGGAATTCATTGGCTAGACTCTTATAGTCTGGACTTGTTACTGATTGCAAAGCATTTAAAAAAATTTCTCTCAGCTATTTAACAGCCCATGACTCTGGTCATTGTGAGAAATGGCATGGATGCTTCATTACTGCTGTGTAGTACGTACATGAAATTGGAAATCTCTGTTTTTGAGTGTAGCCTGTTCCATGCAGGTCAGCAAACAGTTCTCCATTCTTGTGATTTAATAGGGTGTGCCTCTTTCTAAGCAGGCTACAATCTCTTCCATTTCTATTTTGCTATGAATCACTCCACTATTGTTGGTTACCAAGCAACAGTTTCATATTTACATCCACATGTATTCATATGTTGCATCAGTGGGCAAAATCTTACTTGTCCGTGGCCTCACACCGTGGCAAAAAGAGATGGTGTAAAATAAAATAGTTAAAAGATTCTTGATGATTACTTAAAGGAGATTAGTAGAGGAAATGGGTAGTAATAAATCTATGTAGTTGCCTGCCAGTCAGGCAATTAGCTAAAGTACATGCTGCTGTCTTGGATATTTGCTTTGTTTTGTTGTGTCACTGCCTCTGTGATTGGCTTGACTGTTACTTCAATGGTTCACAAAAGTAAAATATGCCCGGCACTGCTGCTATGCAAATCTGTATTGTGGGATTTCTGTACCATGTAAGTATGTACTTGTAACCGGTTTTACTATATTATTGTTATTATGTTGAGTTTCCTCCTAATTCTTCATTTGCCGTAGCAAACTACAGGAAGCGAGAGCGAGCTTGTGCTAGAGCTGGCTCCAAAGCCCCGCCTTTTTTCCCCCGAGGCTATGAGCCAGTTTTGCTAGCGAAACAATTCTGCATGAAGCAGCAGCAAACTACGATCCATGCGAAGCCATGTCATTGTGTTCTTTCCTTTGAGTAGGGATGGTGTCAGATCAGAAAAGAATGGGCGATTGTGAAGATAAAACGGATTATGCAGTGTGTGTTGGGGGGGGGGGGGGGTAATTGATTTTGTAATTTGGGAGTTGTAGTTGCTAGGATTTATAGTTCACCTACAATCAAAGAGCATACTGAACTCCACCAACGATGGAGTTGGGGGGATGGATCTTTGGGGGGGGGGGAACCATGACATTTGGGAGTTGCAGTTTCTGGGATTTATAGTTCACCTACAATCAAAGAGCATTCTGAACCCCACCAACGATGGAGTCTTGGGGGAAAAAAACCATGACATTTGGGAGTTGCAGTTTCTGGGATTTATAGTTCACCTACAATCAAAGAGCATTCTGAACCCCACCAACGATGGAGTCTTGGGGGAAAAAAACCATGACATTTGGGAGTTGCAGTTTCTGGGATTTATAGTTCACCTACAATCAAAGAGCATTCTGAACCCCACCAACGATGGAGTCTTGGGGGAAAAAAACCATGACATTTGGGAGTTGCAGTTTCTGGGATTTATAGCTCACCTACAATCAAAGAGCATTCTGAACCCCACCAACGATGGAGTCTTGGGGGGAAAAAACTATGACATTTGGGAGTTGCAGTTTCTGGGATTTATAGTTCACCTACAATCAAAGAGCATTCTGAACCCCACCAACGATGGAGTCTTGGGGGGGAAAAACCATGACATTTGGGAGTTGCAGTTTCTGGGATTTATAGTTCACCTACAATCAAAGAGCATTCTGAACTCCACCAACGATGGAGTTTGGGGGGGGGGGGAAATGACATTTGGGAGTTGCAGTTTCTGGGATTTATAGTTCACCTACAATCAAAGAGCATTCTGAACCCCACCAACGATGGAGTTTGGGGGGGGGGGGAAATGACATTTGGGAGTTGCAGTTACTGGGATTTATAGTTCACCTGCAATCAAAGCATGGCTAGTTTTCAGCTTGGAGGGGCCAGCCGAAAACTATACAACATTTATACTATTTTATTTTTTATTTGGAATCTATTAGTCATGTAATTTACTTACATCTATATAATTCAATAATTTCTTTCTCAACTTTCTGGTCGTTCACACAGTCATCCATCTTTAATCCTCTCTCTATTGCTAGAGAGACTGCTCTACCAGTTGAATCCAGCCAACTGAGAGAGTATGCTGGCAATGCAGCCCTAGCAAAGGAAAAACCACTCTGGCAGGGAGAAAGGGGCGGAGAGAGAGGCGCAGTCTCATGACGTCAGGGCCATGCTAGCACAGTTTGCTCCAGCAGGAGGCTAGTTTGCTACGGGCCTTAGATAGGGAGGGGAAGTGCTTTTTTCCCATAACGATAGTTTCTTGCACATGAGTAGAATAGGGCATTGCAGACTATGGTATGATTTGAATGTAATGTTAAGCAAACTGTGTTTTACCATGATATCAATGAGCTTTGGATTCATGTGATCACCATGTGATTATGACAAGACCACCAGGAAATCCATTTTGTGTTTTTTGTTTTTTTAATATGATCACCAAAATGGTACTTTTGAACCTAGTGTTTTTGACTGTGGTTTAGGGGAACAGGTAGGATTTGGGCATAATGTTAGAACATGATTAGTTAAAAATGAAGATGTCAGCTTCCAGTCATTTTATGTGACAGAGCCAGAGGATGAGAAGGGAGCAGAAAGCTGACATAGCTGAGGCTGACCCATGTAACTCTACACAGTGATTCATCAAGCTGAATCCACATTGAGCCTCCTGTGGCGCAGTGGGTTAAACCCTTGTGCCGGCAGGACTGCTGAAAGATACGTCAGAGGTTCAAATCAGGGGAGAGCGGGTTGAGCTCCTTCTGTCAGCTCCAGCTCCCCATGCAAGGACATGAGAGAATTCTGTTTTACAAGGATGGTAAAACATCAAACATCGAGGCATCCCCTGGGCAACGTCCTTGCAGACAGCCAATTCTCTCACACCAGAAGCGGCTTGCAGTTTCTCAAGTCACTCCTGACACAGGAAAAAAAAATCATGCTGTACAAATCAAGCAGTGAGTCATTTAAATCTCTTCCAATCCAGCTGACAGTCAATTTTTAAAAAACGGACGTTTCACCAGAAAAAAAAATGTTGCCTTGTATCAGCAGAGACTGAGTTTTATTTGGTTTTGTATTTGTGTTCGTTAACATTAATGGTAGTTTTATGGGTTTCATAACATTTATACCTGAAGAAGTTTTTTTTCCAGGAGCCAAAGCCTGATGAACCGAATCTGCCGTTGTGCTTGTCAGTCACTGTTATGAGTAACAGAGTTTTGGATTAGACAGGCCTTTTGTCTGAGCTAGGTGGGGTGGTGATATGTTCTTATTTGATGGAGAGAAATAAATTGCTAAAAGGCTATTTCTTGGTTCAGTTAATAGGAGGCCAAAACGCAAGGAGCTGTCACCATGACTACTGTACTTACAAATGTTTAGAATTCAGGATTTCATCTTGAACTTCTTTTTCTTGGAACGTTTGTAAATTGATAAACTCAGTCAATCAAGGCATGAGTAGGGATATTGATAACAAGGTCACTTGGAGATCTCTTCTTCAGATGATTGCTATAAATCAAAGTCTACTTGATGGCAATAGCAAATTTATAAAGTATGGCCCCGGTATCTACAGTTTTCTTTAATCCATTCCTAGGCATTTTCTAGGTCCTCCTGTTCGATGCTATGGTATTTATGGGCCAGACAGCTTTCATTTCCTTAGGATTCACTAGTATCCATGATTCTGGGCAACCCTATGAATCTGGGATTATATCCCCCATGCTTATGGAGATTATACTGTATGTATATACTACTTTATCTACAACTTAGACTTTTTTTTTAAAAAAAGGAAGGCAATGAAATATGCCATTTTTAATATGGTTTGAAGTTGTACTTCTAAAACTAATTACAAGTTTCAATACAAAGATGATTGGAATCAATTGTTGTGCCCATTGAAGTAATTTCTGACTTACGGTAGCCTTAAAGCTGAAAAGCTTGACTTGTCTAAAGTCACCCAGTGGATTTCCGTGGGGTAGAGATTCAAACCCTGGCCTCCAGAATTGTAGCCCAATGCTCAAACATCTAAATAATAACAACAGCTACTACTAGTAGTACTACAACTTTATTTTGTACCCCGCCTCCATCTCCCTGAAGTCGCTTCTGGTAGCTTCTGGAGTGACTGGTCAAAGGACATTTAATAGAATACCAAGTCTGCAAACTTTGTGTTTTGTTTGTTTTTAATGCAATACAGCTGTTTTGGTTTGCTCCTGACATGATAAATAAATCTCCCTGAAGGGACCCAGGGCAGCTTACATTTGGCACAATGTGCCTAAAACAATGCATAATAAGCACACAATACAATACAAGATCAAATCAATAACATATACTGTAAAACAAAGTTTAAGCTCAAAACAGTGCCCAATAACCAATGATGAGAACTGTCATAAAACATAGCTAACTAAACCAGGCATGGGCAAACTTCGGCCCTTCAGGTGTTCTGGACTCCAATTCCTACAATTCCTAACAGCTGGTAAGCTGGCTTGGATTTCTGAGAGTTGAAGTCCAAAACATCTGAAGGGCCGAAGTTTGCCCATGCCTGATCTACGATGCCGGCTCTCTAGTGAAATCAATACAGTTGCTCAGTTTGACTCAATAATGATTTAAATTCATTTCATGAGATATTACATTTCAAGGAAAGATTTTTCCATGGAAAAATGTAGTATGTAGGGGAAATGCTATATGATTTTTCCTGTGTTGAGTTCTCATTGTTGTCAGCTAGATGTCTGCAGAAAACCTGCAATCAGAGATATAGGTCAATAGAATTTTCTTGCTCATGTTCCTTACCATCAGGTATTAGCTTATTGCTTGAATATTGAGGGCAATATATTTCCTCGTCACCCATGGCCAAGCAAGCCCCTTTTAAAGCCTTCCAATTTGATAGGTATCACTATGTCTTGTGCCTTTTTTTATAAAGGTAGTTTGTACTAGACTTAACTCCTATTAAGATGCATATTTACTTCATGACAATACTGAATGTGACTAAGGATGGGTGGAACAGATACTAGTCCTTTATTAAAAGGTGGCTTTATGCAAGCCATTTGGTTTGTCTTGGTTGACTTGCTGTAGAGAGAAAGTATGACCTCATGGTCTAGCATTTATATGGTGGAGATGGATGGGAAATGCGGGCAAATTCAGATAGCCGGTGATAACTTAATAGAAGCTATTAAATTATTGAATTCTGGCTCAGGTGAAGCTTCTAAATGAATATTCTAAACAACATGGAATCATAAAGTTGGAAGAGACCTCGTGGGCCATCCAGTCCAACCCCCTGCCAATAAGCTTGAAAATTGCATTCAAAGCACCTCCAGCATCAATGTACTGAGTTTATAAAATGTGGCCACAAAAAGTTATTCAAATAAAGTGAAGCAGAAGAAATAAAGGAAGAATTTGGAATGATTCTTCCACAAGCATTAGGCTTTCTACATGTGCACTTTTCAGATGGCCTAGCCTAGATTTGCAGTGATTTTTAAGGCTGGTTTTGGAATGCTGGGATGGAAATGGATTTATGAGTAATCAACTAGTTTATACAATAATCCTAACTGCATAATAATTCATAATTACAAGAACAAATACATGTGTACATCATTAACCTTGATGAAAGTGGAGTGGGAACTCTGTCTTGATTATCATATTTCTTCATTTGTTTTGTAAACAGTCTTTATTGGTATCCTTTTGTTCTTCTTAACTCAAGCCATAGGCATTTGATAGCACTAAAAGTCTTTTCAAAGCACATTCAGTCCTTAACCAACACTCTTCAATATTACTCATTTCATTGAATGTGATTTTCCTGCTTCTTGGCAGAAGGTTGGACTAGATGACCCAACTCTATGATTCTATGAATAAATGTAATCTTTTCTGAATGAAACATAGTGGGATAATATGAAAAAGCAGTGTGCAGATAAATGCAGATATAAGTATTCTCTTTGATTTTGGTTCCAATATCTTAAGTGTTGAATAAGTGGTGCAGCGAGTTAAACCACTGAGCTGCTGAACTTGCTGACCAAAAGATTGGCAGTTCAAATCTGAGGAGCAGGGTTCCTGCTATTAGTCCCAGCTTCTGCCAACCTAGCAGTTCAAAAACATGCAAATGTGAGTAGATCAATAGGTACCATTCCAGCGGGAAGGGAACGGGGTCCCATGCAGTCATGCTGGCCACATGACCTTGGAGGTGTCTACGGACAGCACCGGCTCTTCGGCTTAGAAATGAAGATGAACATCTACCCTTAGTCAGACATGACTAGACTTAGTGTCAGGGGAAAACCTTTATTTTAATCCAAATGTGTGTCTTGCTTGATTTTTTAACTGTTTAAAACAATGAAGTTGTTATTGTGTGTTGAGTGCACAAGAACACTCAGATTGAAAAAAACCTGCATTCACATCCTAAACAAAATCTATCAGGTTTAGCAAAGACCAGCGAGCTTTGGAAAACAAGTATAAATATTCCTTGCTCTATTAGGAGGAAGTTGTCATAATTTTAACATCAGTGTTAATATTTCTGTTGCATAATAAATTTATACACTTTTGTACTTTAATGCAGGTCCCATCTTCTTCCACTGTTGCCCCAAAGACTACTGCTATGAAGCCTTCTGAAACAAAGGTGTGTCTTCCAAAACAGAATATAAGCTAGCGACCAATTTGTATCTTGATCGAGTAGCTGTTTCTAACTAGGATAAAGTTATGATGTTATATTCAATATTTTGATCAGCGTGTTCAGTAATTCCTTTTAATGAGTAAGCTGGCAAGTGATTGGCTGCCTGAATTCCTAAAAGAGAATTCCTAAAAACAAAGCACAATAGTTGCAGTCTGGAAAATCACATGTTAGACAAAACTTAGCCAGAAATTTGAAAAGTAACAGTCTGCCTTTCTACCCTCATTTCTACATCAGAATATTAATCTAAAGAAGTTATGATTTTTTAACAAATTGCATGTTTTTGTTTTATGCAGAAATTTCATTATTATACGACAGTTACCTCCTTTTCAGGTGTTTACATGACCTGTACATTCCTGTTCCTTCACAGTCAGCACTTAATCTTTCAGCCATTATACTGTTTTTAAAATGTATTTTGTGATTGTAATGTTTTGCTGATGTTGATTTTATTTTGTTTCATTTTGTTTTATTGTGTGCGTTTTAATCTTGTTTTTTCGAGCTTGTCCCTTTGTAAGCCGCCCCGAGGCCCTTTGGAGAGATGGTGGTGGAGTGTAAAAATAAAGTATCATTGTAATTTCTCTGGTGAGCATTATGCTGCTGCTTACAAGAGAAATGCACTCCATATTCAACCATTTATTAATGCATATACACAAAGGAGAATTTGTGAGTGAATTATGTGCAATGTCTTCATCAATCAAATCTTATTTTGAAATTCTTTCTAATTTTTAGTACTTTTTAAAGTACTTCAACAGATTTCTTTTAAATCCTTTACAGATTTCTTTTAAATAGTTTGTGTGTGTGTGTCAGGAGCGACTTAAGTAACTACAATTCGCTTCTGATGTGAGAGAATTGGCCGTCTGCAAGGTCATTGCCCAGGGGACAGCTGGATGTTATACCATCCTGTGGGAGGCTTCAGCCATGTCCCTGCATGAGAAGCTGGAGCTAACAGATGGGAACTCACTCCGCTCGCCGCATTTGAACCGTAGACCTTTCAACCAGCATTCTGGGGGCTCCTGGTGTTAAATAGTGAAATCTGTGAAATACTGTTTCTCCTGTTACATTTATAATTAAGACTGACAGATGCAGTGCAATGCCTATATACCTAGCTAACATCAAATTATATATAGCTGAGAGTTTTTATTCCCATCAAGATGCTTACTAAGAAGTGATGAATAATTTTCTAATAATATGTTTGCTGATAATAATAATTATAATAGTAATTAGCAAACATCAAATTAGACATGGTTGAGAGTTTTTATTCCCATCACACTGCTTACAAAGAAGTTATGAATAATTTTCTGGTAAGGCAGAATTGTCATACCATATAAATACATTTCTCATTCTGTGCACCATCATCAGAAATCTGCAAGTTCTATTTTTACACTCTTTACTTATTCCAGCCTTCAGGTGGCCATATAAATAGACAAATAGTGGTTGTCCTATTTATAGTTTCAATCAGATAAACTTCACACACGTTTTACCTTGTAAGAAGGACTATCAAAAACAAATGTATTGAGATAAAATACAGAAGTTGAAATTGAAAGCCTGTTTAGCAAACAGCAAAGACTGGGGTGCAAGAAACATTCAGGAGACAGAACTGAAGAATAATACTGTCCTTTAGTATTGATTTATAGATGCAGAAGTGGTTAATAGAAGTTATTTAACATAGGAAGGAGAAAGGACACTGAAGACTAGAGGAGCAGTGGAAATCGGCCTCTAGAGAGTCTCTTCATTCATTTTAGTTGATTGTCAAAATGATTATAAGCATTACCAAAAAACAAAGGAAGACTAATTTAAATTGAGATATACAAATATCGACATAATTACCCTAGTTTATGTAGAACAGTGGTTGTCACCTGTGGGTCCCCAGATATTTTGGCCTTCAGCTCCCAGAAATCCTAACAGCTGGTAAACTGGCTGGAAATTTTAAACTGGGGACCCATAGGTTGAGAACCACTGATGTAGGACATACCATAGTGTGGGAGCTTGTGACCCAGGGATTGCATACCTGTCTGTGAGTTGTCCAACGACCTCATCAGACAGGGTTGTTTTTGGCAGCATATGACGGTTCCTCAGCAGTTTTGCAATGGATGCCGGTGGCTCCCATCCCATGACATAGAACTACTTCTTACGGGCCTCCATCACAAAACTGCAGACGGACTGGTGTATACTTCTGCCGTGGCAACACAGGAAGTTTCTCATGTTGCATTGGGATCAATGGATGGGGGACAACGGCGGATACTTCCTACTGTGGGATGAAGTTGAGAAGGAAGCCAAACAGTGTGGGACATGGGGCAATGGGTTCCCCCCTCCAGGCACCACCAGATTCACCACGATGATGAGGTCACAAGTATTATTGATATTTTTAATGCCCTTGGTGTCTCTTTATGGTTCTCATATTTCTGATTTGTTCAGAATAGTCTTCAGTGTGTCTGTCCTTAATCCTGGGTAGATTTACCACCTTCCAAATGCAAGTAGATTTAGGTACTCTGGAACTATCTACAGCCAGTATATCTATGTCAAGAAGAGAATTGTCATATGTGTTAAAAAACAGTTTTAAATTCACTTTGATACTCCACTTATTTTAATACTCTGTTTATTCTGCACATGATCTGGACAAGAAAGCGTGAAGGGTTCTTCTATTATTGGGAAATGTTTTAATATAAAATCTTAATTCGGAGAATTTAGTCGACACATTTTTTTCTTGCATAGGCATAGCATACTTAAGGAAAAATAAGCCTCTATCTTTCCCAAATAGAGTGCCATGCTCTCAGCCCCAGAAAACAATTGTGATAATTGTGCCATAAGTCAGAAACAACTTGAAGGTGCACAGTGAAAATAATGACAACCCTATCCTGAAACTAAGAAAGCAATGGTTAAAGTTTGTGGACTAAGAAAACAAGGGAATAGCTCCTAAGAGTCTTCCCTCCTCTTCTGCAGAATTGGTTGGTGTACTTCCAACACTTTGGCAAATTAAAAGAAGGGCTTAAACGCCTTTTCCTTCCTTGGTGCCAGGGTGATAGTATTTTCTTGTACTTGTCATCACTTATCTGCCTATCCCATTAAAGAACTTTCTTCACATTAGAGTGAAAACGGATACTATAAGAGCATAAAAATCTCAGAGATAATGTGCAGGAAGCTGTTGTTTATTGTTTCTCAAATAATGAGAGCCAGCATTGTGTGGAGATTTGAGTGTTGGACCAGAGTTTAAAATCCCTGCTCAACCATGGAAACGTTATGGGTGATCTTGGGCCAAGCCACCCTCCCACCTTCAAAGGAATATTAGGGCAGACCCCTCTTAACTAATTCTGTCAAAAAAAATCCTGTGATAGGTTCACTTTGTGGTTGCCATATGTGAGTTTGAAATTTATCTGAATGCACTCATCAACAGAAATAACAAATTTAGTTAGATCAGTGTACTGGTTACAGTAAAGTCTCGCTTATCCAACGTAAATGGGCCAGAAGAATGTTGGATAAGCAAAAATGTTGGATAATAAGGCGGGATTAAGGAAAAGCCTATTAAACATCAAATTACATTATGATTTTACAAATTAAGCACCAAAAGATCATGTTTTACAACAAATAGACAGAAAAAGCAGTTCGGTACACGGTAACGTTATGTAGTAATTCCTGTATTTATGTATTTAGCACCAAAACATCGCAGCGTGTTGAAACAGCTGTGGATCAGGCCAGGAGGCAGACTGCATTGGATAATAGATAACGTTTGATGAATGAAGGTTGGATAAGTGAGATTCTACTGTACTTGTAGGAATTTTAACTGCCTTTCTTGTCTGGATCTTTTGTAGTAGGTTCAAACACTTTTACACTCAAGCAATGATCCAGATACATAACTAGCATGTTCTATATAACTGAGGTTGGGCTTGTGTTTCTCCAACAGCAGACTCTCATGCCACAAAATCACTAAGGGGATTTAGAAGAGGATTTTCCAATTTTTCGTAGTGATCTGCTATTTAAAGGGAAGCCACTGGACATTATTTGACACTTAGCTATAGCTGAAACAGTGTTTAGATCTCAGTGACAAATGTTTGTATACTGGGCATTCAGAGCCCACTATAATGCCGTACATATAAAGCTGTTGCTTATAACAAATTAATGGGGTGAAGTGACAGTACTTTTGAGGTAATGAGAGCATCATGGCAGGGATATATATCTGTTTTATATGTGTTTCATAAGAAATTCTGTAAAATGGTATAAGAGCACAAACCAGCAGTCCAGCCTGATTGAGATAGTCGAGCAGTAAAAGGTTCCAGACATATTTTTGTAAAGGAGGAAAGTTGTGAAATGTATTTACAGACTGTTAACTCCCTTGTCCCAACATACCCTTACAATTCTTTTGATGCAGTTGATATTTGCCAGTCTCCTAAGTGGGACAGTATGCTAGAGAGGTCACTGTTGTACTTGGCACCAAAGACCCACTATTATCTTACAGTGATCAGTTGCTAGGCTTCATATGTCCAGCTTTCATATATCTTATCAGCAATTGTGAGCTTTTGAGCTTATATGGTTCTGTGGGAACCCGCTAGGAGGAAAAGGAGTGGTGTGTGGGAAAGAAGAATAGCCCTAGAGTTTGGAAAATTCAGGCCAGTCTGATTAAGGGAATTCTGGTAGTGATAGTCTGATCAACACGGGGACATTCATATTTGACCCCATGTATGTGTGTATTTGACTTCAAGTTGCCTGGCAGATTTTGGTGACCCCATGGATTCCATGGGGTTTTCTTAGGAATATGTTTACAATATCTGGTGTTTGTTGGTGGTCTTTCAGCCAAGTACTAATTACCCTGCCTAACTTCCAAGATCAGACAGGATCTGGTGCTTTTAGGATGTGATGCTATGTCACCTAGCATTTTTTAAAAGCAAAACCAAATGGAAAAACATGGAAGCATGGAGTACTTAGACATGTCGGTGTAACCTGTAAATCATATCTAAAGGGAGAAGAACTTATGATGGCAACCAGGGAAGACTCTCTGTCCAACTGTTACTGAATTTAGTATTGTGATTCAGTATAATTAAAAACCTCTTTTGAAAGTTGTTTTCGGTGTTAATGCTCTGTGCTTTAAAATGTCACTGTCCCCAGTTTTTAAAGACAGATTGCTTTAACATTCCTTAAGCAATTTCTTTAAGAAACCTGAGTTTGTACTCCCAATATTAGGCTTCTTCAAGCCAGCCAAAGACCAGTGGATCAGAGTCCCACAAAAGGAAAAGAAACAAGAAGAAGGTGGTAACAGGCCTTGGTTTCTGTTTGTCTTTGTTTGATCATAACAGCAGCCACACCAGCAGCATGTGCTCATTCATTAGTGCTGAACTAATAAGCTATGTCTGCCTTTATTTCTATGAGATCACACTTGCACTCTTTTCCCAAAGGCATAGTACACCATGAAAACAAACCACCCAAACATTTTTGTCTTTTTATCTTCTTTGATGTATTTTGTTGTTTAGGTTATATAAAAAAAATCCTGGTTATACCTGTGTAGTGATGGGACATCGCCATTGGGAAGCATATGGAGTCTGCAATATAATTTACTTCCTTCGGTTAAAAGGAGGAAACTAGGATTTCTTGCTTTTGCTTAGAGTTTGAAAATCTTGTACGCTTTTAAAACACATTGGGGTGTTGTGTGTGTGCTTGCATCAGAAACATGCTTTTGCTCAATTTTTGTCTGTTTGCGCCAGAGAAGTGCTTTTGCCCCATTTTAAATCAAGAGGGAAAAAATATGCAGAGCTTGAGTTGGAGTGAGCAATTTATTTGTGTGACATTTGTATATAGTTCTGAACTAAATGCTTTGCTGTTATGCATATATGAAAGTGTTCCTAAGGTCTTCTGAGCTGCCCTATGTCCTATTTCCAGATAAGGAACATCTACCTTGCTTTTTATTGTATTTAAATTATCCTCTTCAGCATCACCCTAACATATCTTTTTGACATCTCTGATGCCACTTTGTTTTGTACGTTGTTTTCCTTCATTCTGCTGTCTTCTAGCAGTGAGCAGTCTTGTCTCTACTACAATGGTTCTCAACCCGTGGGTCCCCAGATGATGATTTGGCCTTCAACTCCCAGAAATCCTGGCAGCTGGTAAAGAAGCTGGGATTTCTGGGAGTTGTAGGCCAAAGCACCTGGGGACCTACAGGTTGAGAACCACTGCTCTACTATTTTAAGATTTATTGCATCTGGAATCTTAGCATCTTTAGCTGCTGTCACAAGATTGCAGTTCCTACCACCAACAGTTCACAAAACTGAACTTCACAAAACTTCAGTCTGCCCTCTGTATCTACATATTCTTCCTCCATGAATTCAACGAACTATGACTCGAAAATATTTTTTTAAATATCCCAAAAGCAAACCTTGATGTTTTGTGTGCTGAACACTATGTTAATTTGTTGGCATACCTGCTATAGCTTCCTGCCATTTCACAAATTCATAGGCTCTCTCCAGCACATGTGACTTGGTCACCATTTGATATACAGAATGCCATTTTGCTATGCCATTATGTTTAATGGGACTTGAGCATCCACAGATTTGGGTATTATTGGGGGGGGGGGGGTCCTGGAAGTAAACTCCAGGAGATACCAAGGACCCACTGTATTCTACCAGATGGTCTTGAGGGAGACTGAAACATTCTATCCAATCCATGTCATGCTGTTTTTGCTAAATGTTTCTAAATACTTCTTCATTTTAAGTGAATTTTATGCCTTTTTTTGCTTTACTAATTCAAACTGTGTTTATATTGCAGGCAGCTCAAAAGTTAAAGGCAGAATCTGAAAAAGCAGCTGAGTTAGTCAAGGTAAGATGGCACAGTTTTTATTCTAAATGTGAGTGAATGGAGCCTACTCCAAGGATGGCCAAAGTCGAGTCCCTAAGACCTCCTTCAGCACCACTTTTTCCTGACTCTTTTAAAACTAACCATACTTTTCCAACGCCATTCCTGTTTTTCCTCTTTATTTAATACAAGCCTCTTCTGAGCCTAAAAAAGTAAAGGACCTGAGAAAAGTGATGGAATTTCTGCCTCCAAGGTGAAGAAGGTATTTTTCAGATTTTGGAAAGACAAGGCGCTCCCTTCAGCCCTGGCAGTTGGCTTTAGCTGGCTTAGCGCATAAAGTAGGAATGGAAAAATATTCCAATATATTTGGAAAATTTCCAGGTCAAAATGGGCTTCCTGGCAGTCAGGAAGAAAAAGTGAGCATTTTCTGCAGTTTGTCTTGTACAACAATTACTTGGTGGAGAAAAAAACACCAGGATTTTCTCCTTTCAAAAATTCATTTTTCTCTTGTGTTCTTCGGCAGCCCAATTCCACATGTCTGAGTTGAATGCCAGTATGTTCCTATTTATTTAATTAATTTGGTTTCTTCCTTTTAATGATGATATAGATAGGGGGTTAAGTTTCATAATCTTGATTAGGGAAAAGTAGGATCTTTGGGAAATACAAGTTTTAATATTTTCAGATTATAGGTGTACATCGATTAACAAAATAAACTGGTAACAGAGGCGGAAATAGCATTGAAGGAAAGGGGATAGGTTCGTACATTGCAAAAAAGAAGAGCAAGTCAAGTTTTAGCAAACCTTTTATTCTAAATTTAAATATATAGACACGTGAAATATAAACCATGTCAGTTTAGCCAATAATAATAATAATAATAATGATAGAATACTTTATTTATAGACTGCCCCCTCTCCCCGAAGGGATCAGAAGCTTTATTCACAGAAGTTTCATTCTGAGAATTCCTGTACTTGAAAGGGATATTAATATACTATATTTTATGTATAAATCAATTTACATTAACATTACTGAAAAGAAAATAAGAAAAATATAAATTACAAAATCTAACAGAGCCTACCTAGTTGACTTGCTGAGAATACCTGCAAAACACAGGTATGGAGTTTATTTCCAAAAGGTATCAAATCCAAACAAATTGAAAAATGAATTAAAGGGGGAAATACAGTGTTAGCTAGGAGTAAAATATTATGTACAGATCAAAACTATCAATATGTATCACATCACTTTGGTACAGGGCTTGGGAAATGTTTATAGCAAAATAATGCATATCCTCAGAAAAAAAATCCTGTAAAAAAATCAGATGAATTTGGTACTTTCTGGAAACAAGGTCCACAGATGAGCTTTAGTTCCCCACCTAATACTACAAGAACAGAACAAGAACTACTGGAAGGACTACACAGGCCTTCCCTCCTACCTTTCCTTTTTGATGAAGATAATAAAAAATGTATCTATTGAAAGATTGCAAATATCTGGCACACATATTGCTTGCAAATGATGTAAACAATGTGTGTACCCCCCTTGACTCAGAATTATGATGTTTAGAGAGCTTCGAAATCCCACTTTTGTGGTTATTTCTAAGCAGCATAATCACTCTGTTGCTGAACAGGAAGTGAAATGCACAGAATTGTTCCAAAATATCGGACAGAGCCACATGCCTCACTTCCTGCCCCAGAGTTATGTCATGTAGCCCTACGGATCTTAGTTGCCATTCTGGAAGCAAGGCAGAAGATTTCAGAGATGAAAAAGAAGTATGGTTCAATTCAGTGTAATCTCCATTGATCGTGTGGAAGGATTGTGTCCCTCTCAGTTAGAGCTGTGCATTGATTGGGAGCAGAGGCATTAGTTGCGTTGGGCATCCCTATTTCTAAGGTCGTTGTGTTGAGAATTATAGCCATGTGATGCAAGTTTAGCTTTTCGCATTTGGATAGCGTTGGCTCTCAAAATGATATAATGCTGACTAGTATTTTGTGCATTTTGCAAATTAAATTCCTCTGCATGAAAAACCAGTAAGATCAGTTTATAATTAATTTTTAATATTTCTCTTTGTGTACACACAGTCTGATGATTCTCAAACTAAACAACCACCTGAAGAGAAACAGAAAGACCCAGGCGGGGTAAGTTATTTATGCATTATAGTACTGCAATTCATTTTAACACAGATTTTAATGATACTCATAATAAACAAGCAAAATATGTTTGTAGGCAAAAAGCCCAAGTAAACCTTCTGTGGTAACACAACCTACACCACCGAGTCCTGGAAAACCTGCACAGATGGACAAGGCACCAGTGCAGTTGACATCAAAAGAAGAAGCAAAGGTAAGACAAAAGTGGAAAACTCTTTAGAAGAAACCACTTGTGTGGCATATATAACTGATGCCAAAAATTGAGGGAGAATAAATAAGTGGAATACAGTTTTTATCAGGTCAGTGCAAAAATACAGTAGCATTATACCAATTCAAGTGACCTGTATTGTTGACATTTCTCAAGAGATAAAAGCATGCTAATAATAAACAAGTTTCCCATACAATTAACAAATTTCCAGAGGGATAGTTGTGCTAGCTTGTTGCATCAAAGCAATAGGCTTGTGACATTTTAATAAAGTTTAACATAGGACATTGGCTTTGATAAACTGTCAGAGTGTACACTACTGTAATACATTAATATACAAGGATATGATTCCATTCTTTGTGCTTATAAAGTTTTAACACAATTCTCTGCAAGTACTAATGTAATCTAATTTGAGTAAAATGAACAGAGTTTTCTAAATGATTGCTTTAATACATCAAAATCTCCCAGTAACTTGAGGAAATGCACCAAAGTCAACTAACTGCTCAAAGTATCTATGTTTTAGCTGATTTTAGCCGTGGTGGCGCAATGGGTTAAACCCTTGTGCCAGCTGAACTGCTGACCTGAAGTTTGACGGTTCAAATCCATGAGATGGAGTGAGATCCCATCTGTCAGCGCCAGCTTCCCACACGTGGACATGAGAGAAGCCTTCCACAGGATGGTAAAACATCTGGGCATCCCCTAGGCAGCATCTTTGCAGATGGCCAATTATCTCATATTTATTATTATTTATTCTTATTTACAGTATTTATATTCCACCCTTCTCACCTTGCAGGGGACTCAGGGTGGATTACAATGCACATATACATGGCAAATATTCAATGCCATTAGACATACAACATATATAAACAGACACAGAAGCAATTTAACATTCCAGCTTTCTGGCTTCATAAGGGTATGCTCTATTCCAGCCACAGGGGGAGCTGCCGCTTCACCGTCCACATGTGACACCAAGTCCTTGATGGAATACTCATACCAGAGGCAACTTGCAGTTTCTCAAGTCACTAAAAAAGCTGATTCCATAATGCCTGGAGATAGATAGATAGCTAGATAGATGGATGGATGGATAGATAGATAGATAGATAGATAGATAGACATGTCTTAATATGATCCCATGTAGTTATTTGGTAGTCCTTGGGTAATATTTCTTGCTATAATGTTGATACTCTATGTGGAGCAAATGTGTTTAGAAATTATATCAGTCCAAAATAGTTGTGTTTTTTAGCTAACTACTGTCATTAATGCAAACTGATTTTTGAGATAGTGAGTACCATTTTATTTGGTTTTAAGTTTTAGTCTATTAAATTCCATTATGTTAGGTACTAAATTACTTTGGAAAAGTCAGTACCATGGATTTGATTCTCTACCTTAAAGAATGGTACCAAAGGTAATCCCAAGGAAAAAAAACGATATAAATCTGCACAATATTTATTACAATGGTAGAGGGGCTTCAGTAAAGTTGCCTACTACTAATATACTTGAGATGTAATATGTCATTGTGGATGGAAATGAAAGTCCATATCTAATAATCTGTATTGGGATTACAATGAGCCTTGGGTATCAATGGGGACTTGATTCCAGGACAACCTACAAATATGAAAAATATGTATGCCCAAGTTCCTATTAAAAACATCACTTCTGCCTTGTGAAGGAACCCTGCCTTTGAACGATAGAGTGGTGGCTGGTGTGTACCCCACCGTAGATTCATATATACAGCATTGTGTATAATTAAATCTATGCTAGGTTACCTACAGATATTGCGGGCCCAACTGTATTTTCATTTTTCAGCCTTATATGTTTAAAGCTTGTGCAAAATTCATATAGACCTGTTTATCTCATTTTGTTTCCTTCCCTTCAGGTTAAAACTGACAAGAAGCCGTTGGCTGGCCAAGCAGCTGTTGCTGCCACAGGCGGAGGAGTTACAGCTCCTGATAAAACAGCTGCATCAGTGGAGGTGCGTTTAGTTGCACGTGATATTTCTCAAATGCACCTGTAATCATACGTTTGCTCTGAAAAATGCATTCTTTATTTTCAGGTTAAAGAAAATAAATTGGCAGCCACCACTCCTGCCGCTGCAGACAGTAAACCAGCCGAAAAGGTGAGCAGTGTTTTATTTATCTAATTATGTAAAATATATACAGCACAGTATGCTATAAATGGTCAATTTTAACTTCAATGGTTCAAACTACCCATATGAGTAATCTTCCTCTCCTGCTCATCTTTTATTGCTTCTCCTTCTACTATTGGTTAAAGTTCCATCTACACTACCATATAATGCAATTTGAAACTGCATTATATGGTCATAAACTTCATTATATAAGTCTACACTAACCATATAATGTGGTTTCAAATTGCATTATATGGCAGTGTAGATGTGGCCTAGATTTGCTTCACATTCCATAGCTTTTCATTATGGAATAATCCAGTAGCTAAAACTTTTGTAGCCCATTCCTTAGTAACCTTCTACTGTATGGCATGCTGTGAGTTTTCCAGGCTGAATAGTCATGTTCCAGAAGCATTCTCTCCTGATGTTTCACCCACATCTATGGCAGGCATCCTCAGAGGTTGTGAGGTCTATTGTAAACTAGGCAAGTGGGGTTTATATATCTGTGGAATGTCCAAGGTGGGAGAAAGAACTCTTGCCTGTTTGAGGCAAGTGTGAATGTTGCAATTGATGACCTGGATTAGCATTGAATAGCCTTGCAGCTTTAAAGCCTGGCTGTTTCCATTGAAATCCACAAGCATGTGAATAGTTTCAACAGAAAGGAGGAAACCATGAAATTGAACAAAATCTGGCTACCAGTATTAAAAGAAACCCTACAATCAGGACAGCAAATAAAGAACGACACTCAGAAAATAGAGGAATTCCAGACAAGAAACAATCAGGACCAGCTAATCACCTCCCAACAAGGGACTCCCCCAGGCAGGAAGCAGCCAGGCTTTGAAGCTGCAGGGCTATTCAGTACTAACGAGGGTGATCAGTTGCAACATTCACACTTGCCTCAAACAGACAAGAGTTCTTTCTCCTACCCTGGATGTTCCACAGATATGTAAACCCCACTTGCCTAGTTTCCAACAGACCTCACAACCTCTGAGGATGCCTGCCATAGATGTGGGTGAAACGTCAGGAGAGAATGCTTCTAGAACATGGCCATACAGCTTGAAAAACTCAAAGCAACCCAATGATTCTGGCCATGAAAACCTTCAACAACACACTTTTACTGTATATTTATGACTGGATTTCTCTTGCTTTTGGTTAGGGTTACTCAAAATTATTTAAATAACCCTGATCAAAAAAAGAGCAAAATGTTTTAGTTTGAACTTACTTTAATACTGTGTAGCAGTAGAGTCAGGTCAATTTTCTTTACAAGGATCAGTGACTAGACCAGAAACATTCAGCCAAATAAACATTTGTGGAATGGCTTGACTGTTGAAAGTTGCATAAGGAGTAAACATTTCAGGAGCATTTTGTGTAGAGAGTGATGTGTACTACTTGCTTAAATGTGGTCAAGTGGTAAGGAGAGCAATATCCTGGCAAAATTATTTAGGCAAGCATTTTATTTTGTTGTTCGGTCTTCTCAGCAGTAGAATTTCCAGAATTTAATATTTAGTTTGGATTATCTGTTTAAAAAACCAGCAAAAAGGGTAAGTTCTGCTGAGGAGCAGAAAAATAGCATCTCTTCGATATAACTTCCCTGTTCATTGGTTTTACTATCATTTCTTGGGACTTTGTTGTTGAGACTGTTTTAGATTGATTTATATTTATAAAGTGCATAAACATAGGCTTTGTGCAATTCTGGACACTCTCATTGACATTTAAATGAGAACTTTTAAATGTTCAAAGTTTTCTATTCAAGCAGACAGTGCCGAAGGTAGGCAAAAGTTTTAAATTCATACTTCAGGAATAAACTGCAATTTTTGTAAGAAAATAAATAATCTGTATGTTGTCTAGTCTGACTTAGATGCTGCCTTAGATGATTTAATAGATACACTTGGAAGTCCTGAAGAAAGTCAACCAACACCTCCAGCATTTACTGGACCGCAAATTTCGGTATGGGATTTCTCTATCAAATTATGGCATCTAATTTATTAACCCTGCATTTTGTCCATGTTTACATGCATATACACGGGTTATCTGGAAAGTAAAGTTACAAGAATTTTTTTAAGATACAAAGAATGAATATATTTTAATAAAACTTAGATGGGCTGTAGCATAGGTATTACATTATTTTTCCACATAATCACATTCAGTTCAATACATTTGTTATCCATGGGAGGAGTTTTTGATGCCTGTTTTATAGAAACATACAAATATTGTCACTTCCAGTATGTCCTGAGTTGGCCAGCATAAGGCTATATATAGGTCTAGTTCCATCCCTTCTTTTTCCAGTTGTGAGTTCTCATACAGTGATCATTTCCTTGATTCACAGTTTCATTTTCACCCCTTGACCCTCTCCTTGGAAGGAAAGTAAGCAGGTCTGGAGTTGCATTCAGTTGCTTCTTAAGTTACTGAAAGGGCTGGCACATACCATTACAGTGGTGTTGAAAGGGTGATTACATGCTTTTCTAAATTTAGATTGTAGAAAACAGAGAGGTCAAGTAACAATCAAGGTTTCATAGGAAGATAAAAGTAATAGGGCTCCAAAAAAAACTAATAAAGGGACTATTTTAAATCTAAAGTGTAGTTTTTATTACTCCCTTGAATGAGACTGTACAATAGCCTTGCACCCATCTTTTCCGTGATCAAGAAAAGGGTAGAGAAAAAGATCCATTTATCACGTTTCCATTTTTCAAATGAGAACAAACCACAGTTACCTGCTACTCACAAACCTTGAACTGTGGTTTATTCTAGCCACAATGGTGTTTCAACAACATATCAAGTTTTTTTTAAAAGTTTGGATTTCAACAATCAGAGGTGTGTTTGTTTCTTTGGGGTTTGTTTGTTTGTTTTTGTTGTTTTTACAAAAAATAGAAATACGCACAGAATGAAAGTGTTTAATTACTGCATTGGTTTTAGGTGATCTAATAGGGAAAATGTTTCCTTTTTTGTTATGATCCTGGCAACATTCTTCTGTTCTAGGGGCAGGAAATTACTTATGGGTATAAATGGAGATTTCTTCCCAATTCAAAGACCAGCTTAAGAGCAGATGTTTCCATTAGCACTGCAGATCTCTAGTATTTTTAAGTAGCACTTTAAAACACAAGATTGGTCTTTCAAAACCAAACATAAGGATAGAAATAAACCATGATTACTTGGTTCCATACACAGTGGGGGATTCACATTAAGTGAAACTTTTGTTGTCCTTTTCTCTTATATAAATTTGGTTTGTTGATTTCGAGAAAACTGACAATACTTTATTTGATGCAGGAGGGCCCTCTATCTTCCTTATATATAGAAGAATTGGGCAAACGAGAGAGCTCCATCCCTCCAGAGTACAGAAAACTATTGGAGGTAAGTCAGAGGTCACAAAGTCTACCTAATACGTTTTCTCTGCTGCATATTGGTACTCATCACTAATTGATTTTGTTTTTCAGAGTAAAGGAGATGACAAAGTAGTCCCTCCACCACCAGCAACAGATAAATCTCAGGTATGGTGAGTTTAAATATCAAAAAATTGAAAACAGAAAATTATAACTGTTTCTTAAAGGACTGCTTTTACATTAGTCTGTTTTTTATCCCAATCAGGCAAATTTACTCCCAATGAAATCTTTCATGCATGACTAATCTAGTTTGGAATTGTCCAACTCAGTACGCCAGTACTTTTGCGTCAGCTGCAATTGTACCTCGAAAAGCCTGACTCGGCCAACGTGGTCCATGCCTTAGTTACATCCAGAATTGACTACTGTAATGCACTCTATGTGGGGATGCCTTTGAATATGGTTCGGAAACTGCAGTTAGTACAAAGGTCGGCTGCAAGATTACTAACTGGAGCTAGCTATAGGGAACATACTCTGCCCCTACTAAGGCAGCTCCACTGGCTTCCGACAACTTTCCGGGCTCAATTCAAGGTGCTGGTTATTACCTACAGTGCCCTGTATGCTTTGGGTCCAACCTATCTTTGAGACTGCATCTCTTTCTATGATTGGGCATGGCCTTTGAGATCGGCAAGGGAGGACCTTCTCTTGGTCCCACCACCGTTTCAAGCGCAGTTGGTGGGGACGAGAGAGAGGATCTTCTCTGTAGTGGCTCCCCGACTCTGGAATACCTTCCCAAAGGAGATTAGATTAGCCCCCACCATTGAATCTTTCCGAACATGGATTTTTTAGCAGGTTTTTGGCCTCAAGTAGGCTGAAATTAGCCCATATGAGGTTGACAATGTGGCACTTTAGTGTAAATTGATGGCAACTAGTTTTAACTACTGATAGTTTTGCATTTTAAATTGTGTTATTTTATTTTATTTTATGTGCTGATAATGGTTGTTTTATAATTTTTATGTAATATTGGTTTATATTCAAGTATTGTTTATGTTATATACTGCACCACATTGTCTTGTAAACCACCCCAAGTCCCTTTTGGGAGATGGTGGCGGGATATAAAAAAGTTGTTTATTTTTATTATTACTATTACTATTATGTATTATCCTGCTGTACTTGAACAGTCTTGGTTATTATAATTATATTTATGATTCAGATAGCTTGACTGTAACAGTCCATGGATTAAATAGTTTTTAGTATTATTCATGGTTAACGTTGACATATCATGTCTTCACTTAGTTTCCAGTAGAAATAGTGGCAAACATCCTAAGAAGTTGATATAGATATCCACAAAAGACATTCCTACCCTTTGTGTGGTGTTAAATGGTTGCTGCACTCTTGATTGAAGATCTTTAGACCACATTTTGTCTGTGAAGGGTCATAAGACAAAACTGATGTGGAGGTTCATAGGACAAACCTGCAAGCAGCTATTGGAGCCATCCAGTAGTCGCCATCTCTTCACCCACAGAAAACCATATTTAATAATCTAGAGCTGATGTGATAGTAGTAATCTTTCGTGGTTAGTCAGACTCTCCCCTCCCGACATCCCTCTTGCCTCGGCACTATAAGAGGGTTTCGCGAGACCAATCACTCTTGTTGCCACATTGTTTTGAGGCAACAGTGTAGTAATGGTGGGGCTGTGAACCATATTTTTGTTCTTGCTGGTCCACAGACCACAGGTTGGGAACCACTGTTCTAGAAGAACACTGAAAAATATTGTAGCACTTTTTAATGAAAGAGTTAATTGAAATGTCATATAATATGGCTCCTATATCCATTGGAGATATGTTCTAAGACTTTGTGTAGATACTCAAAACCCCAGGTAATCATGAATCCTATTGAAATGAAGGACCTTTAGTCAAAAATATCAAAGAGTTAGGCTGGTGGATCTTAAGATGCCTACAACAACCATATTTTGTCAAAAGTGGATAAATGAAACTGCAGATACCATGGATATGGGGGTCATACTGTATTTTAGTTCAGCAAGCTATTCTCAGCAAATAATTCTGGGTAAAAAGAAGCCCATCACTAGTAATGGTTAACAATCCCAGGACATAAAGGTATCTCTGTAGGAAAAACAAAGCGTTCCTATGTTCTGTTGTTCTTTCTTTTGCTGTTTCAGAGTGAGTGGCAGTGGAGAATTTGATACATAAGCCACTGTGACAATGGGAGGGAGTCATCTTTCCCTCTGTTATTTACTGCTATTATAGTTCTTGAAGGAACAGCTGTTATTTTCATTTCAGGAAGCAGCAACCTATATACACCTCTAAGCTAATTAAGTGAAATGCCCACAGGTTCTAAGCAGCTATTGGGTAAATAGTATAAGCATAACTCATTTTTTGTTTTTAATGTAGCCAACCATGACAGATGATGACCTTGCGGATGCTCTGTCATCTGATTTTGCTTCCAGTCCTGCGTTACCTGCTGGAGAGAAGAGTGTTGCGCCAAAAGAGGTACTGGTTTTGCTACCTTTCCAATTTAAGCCAAAACATTAAAAACATAAATGACTATTTTAATAGGTTTTTTCCTGATATTGAAATGAATTTCAATTGTTTTTGTTACAGAAAAAGCCTGCGGAAGAAAGTGATCTTTTACTAGCGGAATCTGCCACTTTAGCTAAAAGTGCAGCTCCTCCCAAAGAGAAGAAACCAAAATTGGAAGAGGTATATTCTTTTTGTATAGGAAATATTCTTAATTGTTCAAAAGATACTTGTTGAATCTTTCATGACCTTTTAACCTGTGAAAGTGAGAAAATTGTGAATCCAAGAACCTGGTTTTTCTACCTGATAAAACATTTATTTAGGTATTTGTACATCTTCTAGCATTACTCTGTGGTTAACATCCACCAGAAGTTGGCCATAGAATCGTGCTGGGGGACATGCAGATGCCTAGAGAAGTGTCCTCTTGAGGAACTCTGGTCCTCTAGTTGGTCAATATCTGGCAGAAGTTGACCACAGAATTATGCTGGGCGTCCTTGATCATAGCAAAATTCAGCCACAAAAATAGCCCTCCTCGTCAATAGAGCAAATAACAAAAGTTTTTTTTCATAATTGAGGAATTTATGAAGAAGATATTCAAATAATGAAATCCAAAAAGTCAAACGCTGGGTACCATTAATGTAAACCATGTTGGTTATTCACCATATTTTTAAACCTGGGGAGATTGGAGTGGATCCTGTTGAAAGAAAATGACTTCCTCTGCTATTCTCGTCCAACATGCCTCTTGCTTAATGGCCTAAATTGATTTAAAATGTTAGTAGTAGATTGTAAGTATACAAAGCCAGACATGCATGGTACACACAGTGTTATAGAAGAGAGATATGGGCTAACATTTTTAAAAAAGAATTAACTATTCATTTCAAAATAATTTCAGCTTGTATATTGTTGTAGTCTGTAATGAATATCTGAAAGAGTTGAGGCCAAATTTAAAATAGTCTGTTCGTATAAAATGTCTTGTGATAGCCCCAGGAAATTTCTTAAATAGATCATTGGGCTTTTTTTAAGCATGTGTCCTTGTTAACTACATTGCTTGTTGAAGTCAGGATGTGATTGCATTTCCTTTTATATCTGATAAATTAAACTTAGTTGCTTTCATAGTATGCATTTTGTATTGGCCAGGCCTCTGTGTTTTTGCTGTTTAAGTTTCATTACAACATCACTCTTACAGCTGTCTACTGAGATTAGAAGCATTTAGCATATCAATATATTGTATTGTCGAAGGCTTTCATGGCTGGAATCACTAGGTTCTTGTGGGTTTTTTCGGGCTATAGAGCCATGTTCTAGAGGCATTTCTCCTGACGTTTCGCCTGCATCTATGGCAAGCTTCCTCAGAGGTTGTGAGGTCTGTTGGAAGTAGGAAAAATGGGTTTATATATCTGTGGAATGGCTGGGGTGGGGCAAGGAGCTCTTCCCTGCTGCAGTTAGGTGTGAATGTTTGGCTGATCACCTTCATTAGCATTTGAAGGCCTGCCTGAGCCTGGGAAATTCTGTTGCTGGGAGGTGTTAATCTGTGCCTGGTTTTTTTCCTCTCTGTTGTTTAGCTGTTATAATTTTAGAGTTTTTTAATACTGGTAGCCAGATTTTGTTCATTTTCATGGTCTCTTCCTTTCTGTTGAAATTGTCCACATGCTTGTGGATTTCAATGGCTTCTCTGTGTAGTCTGACATGGTGGTTGTTGGTGTGGTCCAGCATTTCTGTGTTCTCAAATAATATGCTGTGTCCAGGCTGGTTCATCAGGTGCTCTGCTATGGCTGACTTCTCTGGTTGAAGTAGTCTGCAGTGCCTTTCATGTTCCTTGATGCGTGTCTGGGCGCTGCGTTTGGTGGTCCCTATGTAGACTTGTCCACAGCTGCATGGTATACGGCAGACTCCTGCAGAGGTGAGAGGATCCCTCTTGTCCTTTGCTGAACGTAGCATTTGTTGGATTTTCTTGGTGGGTTTGTAGATTGTTTGTATGTTGTATTTCCTCATCAGCTTCCCTATGCGATCAGTGGTTCCCTTGATGTATGGCAGGAACACTTTTCCTCTGGGTGGATCTTCATCTTGACTCTCGTGGCTTGTTCTTGGTCTTGCAGCTCTTCTGATGTCTGAGGTGGAGTATCCATTGGCCTGGAGAGCCCAGTTGAGGTGGTTCAGTTCATCTTGGAGGAGGTGGGGTTCGCAGATTCTTTTTGCACGGTCTGCCAAGGCTTTAATGGTGCTTCTTTTTTGACTTGGGTGATGGTTGGAGTTTTTATGTAGATATCTATCTGTGTGTGTGGGTTTTCTGTAGACGGTGTGACCCAATTGTTGATCTGGTTTGCGGATGACATATCAATATATTGTATTTGTATGCCATATTTATCTGAGGTGGTTAGAAGCCACATTTTTATCCTGAAAAAGGACCCCTCGGCTTATACTCAAGTGAGGGTCCTGGCGGGAAGGCATGGGACTGAAAGAAGCCCTTTGCAGGGCTTCTACCAGCTGCGTTCCTCCTCCCCTTTTGGCACAGCAACCCAGCTGGATCTCTGTGCTGAGAGAGGAGGAGAGGAAGGTGCGCAGCCTCTCATCTAGGTTGAGAGGAGAGGAGAAGCTGTATGCCTCAATTAATGTAATTTTATTGGTATCTATTTTTATTTTGAAATTTATTCGTAGCTGCTGCATTTCCCAACCTTGGCTTATACTCGAGTCAATAAGTTTTCCTAGGTTTTTTGTGGTAAATATATCGGCTTATATTCAGGTTGGCTTATACTTGAGTATATATGTAATTTATTTCTAACTTCAAAAATGAGGATCAGATTAAGGTATGTTGCTCAAGCCAGTTTCATATATTAATTGCAAAAGAAATGCAGTTTATTGACTTACTTGTGTATTTATGCTTTCAAGCTACATCTCAACTTTTAAACAGAGGGTGGATGGCCATCTATCTTGAGTGCTTTGATGTACCTTGGGAGTCTCTTCCAACTCTATGCTTCTATAACTTATGTTGACCCCATGAATTTCAAAGGGTTTTCTTAGGTGAAAAATACATAGAAGTGGTTTTGCCAGTTGGTTCTTCTGAAATATAGCCTACAGCAGCTGATATTCATCAACAGTCTCTCATTCCAGTACCAACAAGGTCTCATCCTACTTGGCTTTCCAGATCAGATAGGATCTGATGTCTTTAGGTCGTTTAGGCCATCTACCCGCATTGTGATGTTGTAACTATTCTCTCTCTCAGTTTAATGCTACAACATCAGTCCTAATAATCTCAATATGCTTGTAGGTATAATATAGCATCTCCCATATTTTTAAAATGCATAATTTTCTTATATAACGCAGATTGGTGACATGGCTGCCTTGGATGCACTTGTGGATACCCTTGGGATGCCAGAGCCAGAACCTGAAGTTGATCTTAGTTCCATTGTAGAAGTTGAAGAGGTATTGTTTACAAAGAAAAAAATGAAACCATCTGCTATCTGCCAGATACTCCGTGTGTGTTATTTTATTTTTCATTAGTGCTAGCAGAGACCTAAATGTAACACCACAGCAGACTTCCTCACTCCCTGCAGTCTTCCATTCCACTTCAAAACTTTGCCTGGAGGAAGGTTTTTAAGGGATCTGGAGACAGCAGGGAGGAGTTCATCTCTCTAGGAGGCACTTCCATTAATTGGAGTGCTGTGAGTTTTCTGGGCTGTATGGTGATGTTCCAGAAGCATTCTCTCCCGATGTTTCACCCACATGTGTGGTAGGCATCCTCAGAGGTTGTGAAGTTCCATTAATTGTTAAGGAACTGTGCACATGTACATCCCTAGTACTTTAATCTTATTGATTTTGATATCAACATTGAAAGTCTGTTCAGCATGTACCTGTTGAAATGAACAATGTCTAAAGTTGATAAGCATTGATAGAATCTCCAAGCCAAACACAAGGTTGTTACCATAGGATGTATTAGTAAAAACAAGGTGAAAATACCCTAAAAGGACTCTAAAAGGATATTTTTATTTATAAAATTTTCAAATGTAGTGAAAGCTTTTCAAAAGAGAGATTTTCTTCCTATTTAAACACAATGTCTCAAAAGTTGCCAAAGCTTGAGACACATTGGGGTTTTTTTTCTGATTATAAAAGTGATCATTTAGAGCAATTTTTGGAATGTTTTTCTTGTTGTAAGGCAGGACATTTTTCTTGAGTTTGTAATACACACAAGTGTCCTTTATCTTGCATTCTGTTAATTTTAAAAATAGTTTAAATGTATGGATTTTTTTAAAAAAATGATTAATTAGTGGCACAAGTTACTAGATGAAGAACAAAAATTGGAAGGAAATCCAAAGGTGTAAAAAAATCTCTTTCAGGATATTTCCTCCAGCCCTACTCCTAGCCACCTATTAGGCTTGGTCCCAGTTTGAACAAAAATGAATTATTATATTCAGTGGTCCATTTAATATACTCTCCAAAAACGGACTGGGTAGGAGGGAACTGAAAAACTCTGCAAAACGGATTGAGAGAGCCAGATTTTATCAGCTACTGGAGAGGATAGACTTAGGCACAATATACCTGAGGTAGGGATCTGGTGGGACTTCTGGAGAAGATAGGATTACTGCAGGCCAGAGTCTTTTTCTCTCTCTCCAGCAGCAGCAGTAGTGTTCCTCCGTTTCTTTTTGGAAAGTTCTCCAGAGAGGGACCTGCTGGGAACTCGCTTTCCCAGCAGCACTTACATGGGGTGGGCATTGAAAAGGTCTCTGAGTTCCTCTTGGAGCATGATGGGAGTTGAAGTTTCTCTCTCTTTCTCTCTGTTTCTCAGCTAATAAAAAGCCTGGTTGTGCCCATGTACTGATTGGCTGAGAATGGACACAACCGGCAACTACAATTCCCAGAACCCTCTCTTGCAATTTGTCTTATTTTTTAAAATGTTATGGTGAAAACTTAAAACAATTCTAAAAAACCAGTAGATTGATGAATTGTTTTGAAACTTTGCAGGCCTGCAGTTGTAGGTGGGGTCTAAAACTGAAGTATGTTTCATGCAGATACGCCTTAAAATGACTGAAGGTTGAGCTTTTAAAGTTTCCCATTGTAGCCAGCACCCCTCACGATTCGAGTAACTTCGCAGTAAACAGAACAGGGGGTTAGCCGTAAATGGACCCCAAAATGGCATGCCTTTTTGGCCGAATTGCACACCTTTACTATTTATTATTCAGGAACAAAAATCCATGAGGGTTGATACAATGTGATTATTTTATTATTCTTTTATTCAGCCAAAGGCCAAAGAAAGAAGGGAGAAGAAACCTGGGGAAGATGATGATACAATTCCTCCAGAATACAGATTAAAACCAACCTTGGTAATGCTTTTATCACATTTTATTGTATTTGTTATAAATTCATCTCTTTTTCAGGTATGGCTCAGTTTTAGAATATTAAATTGATTAGGGCGTTCTATGTCTTAACCCGCATTACCTTAATGTTCATTTTTCCTAAGTTTTGCCATATTGAACTCACATTAAGGGAAAAGTTTCTGATTTTAACACTAGTTGATGACGCTTTAACAAGGGAGAGCTCTTTTTACTCATATTCTTAGCTGGGGTAGGACAGATTTGGGATCAACAGGCCATCATTTTAAGGGAGTGTAGTAAAATTTTGGAAGTTCCTAGGAGGGGGCTCCAGGCAAGCCAAAAATAGGAAATAGCTTCCTTGATGCTTGTGCTTGCAGTCGTCTGAAGATTTAGATATAGGACCTTCTGTGCTGCATAAGATGGGAGAGTATTGCATTACAGTTTGTTCTCCTTGTATAACCAGTGATGATAGGCAAGGGAACACGGACAGGAATCCCTTTCATACAGCTGTCTCCTTCTTTCTGAGGAAGCTCACTGATGTCTTTCCGAACTTACCTTGACACCCACAACAGTTGTAAAACGTGTTCATTATATTTTATTACCCCTTTAACCTAAAAAAAAAAGGAGTGGGCAGAATGTAGCTAACAAACAACTCCAAAATATGAATGTAACGATGAAACCAAGACCATTGTTACAATTTCTTTCTTTTTATTTACTTATTCCTGCCCTTTTTTCATTATGGGAGCCAAAATGGCACATTGCAAAGGCAGAAACAAAATACACACACAAAATATTATGATAAAGTTTTAAAAAGCATTTTTTTTAAAAAAAAAAAAAACCCACAAAGACCACCTCACCCCCTGCCAACCCCAGAGATCTCTCCGCTCCGAGGACCAATATTTATTGGAAGTTCCCAGTTTTAAAACCTTGCGTCTAACAGCAACTAGACGCAGAGCCTTTACAGTAGTGGCGCCATCGCTCTGGAACACTCTGCCACCAGAAGTTTGTGCCTTGCGGGACTTATCAGCCTTCCGCAGGGCTTGTAAGACATATTTGTTTCAACAGGCTTTTGACCTTTGATCTGTTGTTTTAATTTGTGTTGGATTCCTGTTTGTTTTGTAAGCTGCTCCGAGCCCTAGGGGAGTGGCAGCATATAAGTTTGAATAATAAATAAATAAATAAAAATAAGTAATATGGAATGGACACAACTATGGGAACAAAGACATTTTAAAAACGTATCAATATGTGTAAAAGAAAACTATTATAAATTAATATGAAAATGGTATACAACACGAGTAAAAATAGCTGATATTAACAAAAATCACTTTACAAATTGTTGGAGGGGATGTCAAGAAATGGGAACATATACATATGTGGTGGCAATGTAAATATGTAAGTAATTTTGGGGGGAAAGTATTTAAAGAAACAGAAGATATTATGAAGATAAAAACTGAAAGGTTTCCTAATATAGCTTTATTATCACTGTATAGTAGTAAACAATTGAAAAAAAGATGAAAAATATGTAATATCCAGCTATTAACTGTGAATGTGAAAAATGATTACCTACATCCCATCCCATTCTGTGGAACAACAGAGAAGAAGGCTTCCTTGTTTGCCCATCAAGTGAGGCTCCATTGGCAGTGGTATTCTTAGGAGGTTCTCTCCTGTAGATCTTAATATCCAAATACTGTAGGTTCATTATAAGTTTTTATAGGCTCATTATAGTTTAGCTTTTGTTTAATAAAAAAGAAAGAAAGAAAAACATTAGAATTATAGGTGCATATTTTATATATGTAATGATTAGGGACTGTTGCCTGCTACCTGATGTTTTTGCCTACAGTTCCCACTATCTTTCATAATTGGTCAAGCTGGGAGGAAGGATATGGGTTAAATACTTTGAGGGTGGGAAAGGGCAAGACACAGTCACCATTACACTTTTTACTAACAAGGAAATAGATGCATTTCTGTCATGCATTTCAAAATACATTAAGAGCGTATAGTCTTGCCAGAATCCCAAATTACGTGTTAAGGCAAGACACAGGTCACCAACCTGACTTCACCTCTCAGGCAATACATAGCAGACACAAATAAATATCCTGGCACCATCCTAATTTTCATTTTTCTGACCTCATTGTTTCACTGCATGTCATAAGGCAGAGACATTGAAAACACCTCTCTGTAATGAACACTTTAGGTTGTCTACCCCTGTTTTAGCCTCCTCCTTCTTCTTTTAACATTTGATTGTATGTGCTTAATTTTCTCTGTGGCATTTGAAAAAGGATTACCAGTATGTTCAATAGAGAAACTGGGAAGAAAGCCTTTTCATTGTGGGGAATGCATGTAATGCTTTGGAGAGAATATATGTGTGTGTGTGTGTGTGTGTATATACACACACACACACACATACACTATTATCACTATAGACACATATTCTCTCTCTCTCTCTCTCTCACACACACACACACACACACACACATATATTCACTGTACAGTTAACATTTTTCTTTCACTTTTTAGGATAAAGATGGGAAGCCTCTGGTGCCAGAACCTGAAGAAAAACCTAAGGTTGCCAATTATACCTTCTTGATTTACTTTTCATTAGTTGCATGGCAAATAAAATGGTCAAACTGAACTATTATTTTCTATGACTATAGCTTTTACTGCAGACTGAAGTCTTAACATTCAGAATTAAATGTTCTGCCTTTATAGGAATGTTTTTTTTTTGTTCTGTCATTGTACTTAAAGTATTTCATCCAATCATCTCTCTGTCAGTATTTCAAAGCTTTTCTCATTATATGGTTCAATTTTGGTTTTATTGATGCAGTAGTTCTAATATAAATGAATCAAATCAAGATGATGGTTCTGGCAAACATGCACACATATTAATATGCACAGTAGTGCGCCCAGACTTGTACTATTTGCTATTGTTGTGCCAAATAACTTGTCCAGATTATATATTGATTTTCTAGTCAGAGGCTACAACTCAAGCTGTCTTTCCCACAAACTGTATGACTGTTTTCTTTATTTCCACATTACCTTTAGTGCTTTGACTTATTATTTCATAAATGACAATTTTGTAGTTCTCTTTTTGAAATTCACCCAATTACCCTGCATCACACTTTTCTTCTTTCTTTTACAGCCTATTAGTGAATCCGACCTAATTGATGAGTTTTCAAAAGACTTTGATAGTCCTGCTCCTCCTGCAGAAGTGTTGAAACCATCTAAACCTACGGATTCATCTGTGGTAGGTTCCCTTTTTTTAAAAAAAAAATAGCCCTATCTTAATATCTATTGTGTAAAAATTCAATAACTAAAGATAAGGGAGGCAAGATTTAAGCATTGGATTGCTATTTTGCCTCTTCCTAACACCAGGGGTTTGTGATCTCTACTGAAGACAAGGTGTGGATGTGCCAAGGGCAGGGGCATATACCAGTCGCATAATGAGAGTCCATTTGAATGACTGTTGGGGACAGATGACAGGGGCATTCTTGGTGGTGGCCCCTCAGCTGTGGAACTCTCCATTGAGATAAGATCAGCCCCCTTCCTCATGGCATTTCGAAAACAACTTTAAATGTGTCTTTTCAAGCAAGTGTTGGGGAGTGAGATGAAGTAGTTAAATGACAACCTCGGGATTGTGCAATGGCTAGAGTCATAGAATCATAGAGTTGGAAGAGACCTCATGGGCCATCCAATCCAACCCACTGCCAAGAAGCAGGACAATCGCATTCAAAGCACCCCCAACAGATGGCCATCCAGCCTCTACTTAAAAGCCTCCATAGAAGGAGCCTCCAGCACACTTCAGGGCAGAGAGTTCCACTGCTGAACAGTTCTCACAGTCAGGAAGTTCTTCCTAATGTTTTATGTTTATGTCTATGTTCGATGTTTTATAGTTGAATGGTTTTAATCTATAATTATATGTTATTTTAGATATGTGGTGTATTTTACTTTTTCGTGAGGCATTCAATTTAGCGATTTACTATGCTGTGAGTCGCTTTGAGTCATCCCAGGGGTGAAAAAAGTGGTATCGAAATGAAATAAAATAAAATACATACATACATACATAGCAGTTTTCTACTTTATCTTTGCTGCAGAAGGGACAGCTATTAGAAGCTGGAGATTGTATTATCTTCCAAGGATATGTTGGATGGTTTCCCTCTCCCAACATACTCTTCACAAAATTATCAAATGTTTGGCTCCCATATAGCTTCTAGGATTATTAAGAGACATTTTGCCATTTCTAGATTCCTTCTGAACCATTTTAGTCCCATGAGAGGCCTTTTTTGTGATGAGGAACTCACTTCCTAGGGGCCTAAAACTCACTTTTCTAAGAGACAGATATTGTGAAATGCTCCACATGTTCCTAGAGCTATTTGGGAACTTAATTTTTTTGAGATATTTAAACTGATAGGAGCATCTTAATAATCAAAATCCATTATTTTATATATAAGGACATTCTTTTGGGACCTTTTTTAATGTACTAAAACTAAAGAACCATCCCAATAATCATAATTGATTGGCTGTTTTTTTACCTCCAGAAGCCTGGAGTTCCTGTGCCCCCAAAAGTTCCCAAAGGAGAAGCAGCTGCCTCACCCGTAGTTCCTGTTTCACAGCCTTCAGCTCCATCAGGAGTTCCTACCGTGAGTAACCTCTGGGAACCAAAAACTGATTCTAGATTTGGAGGATAACACCCCCATTTGTGTTCATTGTAACAAAAATGAAAATATATTGCAGAACAGGAAATGGACTCACTTCTAATATCATTAGTCAGAAGCACAGCTGGGGAATATTACTCTTTCAGATTTCAGCTACCTAGCCTAACCATGGCTGGGGGGATTTGGGGAGTTATAATCAAATCTACAACTTTCCCAACTTTGAACATTATCAAGATGACACATCTAAGTATATGATAAGTTGAGCAATGGGGTTGTATTCACATTCTAGGAATCTGGTCCTGGTTATCTGGTTGTCAGATCTGATTACTATTTTCATATTTCAGAAACCGTCACCAGCTGAGTCCAAAAAGAAATCTACTGAAGAAGTGGTCTCTGTTGCCTCTGCTCCCTCTATGCAGTCTTCGGCTCCATTAGCAGTATGTCCAGTGAGTAACCTAACCACCATTAACACACAAAAAAAAAAAAAACCAAAGGATTACTTGTTGAAAAATGTGTATACTTAATTTGTTGTAACCATTGAATCACTACAACCTGAACTGCCAATGGCAAATGTTTGGGATTTTGAAGAATCTGAAACATTTTCTCCCTGGACATTTGAGATAAGTTGATTTCAGATTTTCTCTGCTGCTACTCATCAGCTATAAATGTGTTGTATCTACTAGGAGCTTCTCTTGACTAAACCCCATTGATTTTAATGGATGTTTTTTATGTATATAGACTCTGTGCATTTTCACTGGGCGAGACTGGGGAAGGTCTGTCCTGCAGTGAGAACTGGTCCATAAATCTGAGCAGTTTTGTCACATTTATTTTAATTCTTCAGTATTTATTCATTTATTATTTACTACATTTATACCCCACCCTTCTCACTCCAGCAGGAGGACTCAGAGCAGCTAATTCTTGCACTAATTGTATTCATTAGCTGTTTTGTTATTGGGAAAAAGGAATATAGTGTCTAGATCCAGGGAAATTATGCTGCCTCTCTATTCTACCTTGGTTAGAACACACCTGGAATACTGTGTCCATTCTAGGCACCACAATTGAAGAGAGATATTGACAAGCTGGAATGTGTCCAGAGGAGAGTGACTAAAATGATCAAGGGTCTGGAAAACAAGCCCTATGAGGAGTGGTTTAAAGAGCTGGGCATGTTTAGCCTTCAGAAGAGAAGACTGAGAGGAGACACGATAGCCATGTATAAATATGTGAAGGGAAATCACAGGGAGGAGGGAGCAAGCCTGTTTTCTGCTGCTCTGGAGACTAGGACGTGAATGGCTTCAGACTACAGGAAAGGAGCTTCCACCTGAACATTAGGAAGAACTTTCTGACTGTGAGAGCTGTTCAGCAGTGGAACTCTCTACCCTGAAGTTTGGTGGAGGCTCCTTCTATGAAGGCTTTTAAGTAGAGGCTGGATGGCCATCTGTCAGGAGTGCTTTGAACATGATTTTCCTGCTTCTTGGCAGGGGGTTAGACTGGATGACCCATGAGGTCTCTTCCAACTCTATGATTCTATGTTGGAGGAGTAAAAAAATGCAAGAAATGACAAACATGTGAGCTCTTATACATATGGTAACATTGTTGCTTACAGCCCATTACTTTCAAATAACAGTTGGTCTAAATAACATGATTTATAGAGTGCGCCGGTTCCTGATGAAGCCCTGGAAGCCTTATCTGGAAGTTTAGGAAAAAGAGAACCTGAACCAAAAGAAAAAAAGCCTGCTGTGGATAAAGTGAAGGTAAGAAGATCAGCCGCTGCCTTCTATCTTCCTGATCTTGAACCTCAATTACTTTCTGACTGATACACTAAAATTTCCAAGGATACTGAAACCTAACTTCTGGTATGTGCGTAGTCCTGAGATGAACAAGTTGAGTATCCTTTATCCAATGAGCTTGGGATTGGAAATGTTTTGGACATTTTAGGATTTTGGAATACTTGTATTTAAATATACTTACATAGTGAGATAACATGGAAATGGGGCCCAGGTTTAAATGTTTCATATACACCTTAAATAGATAGCTTGAAGGCAATTTTATCTAATATTTTCAATAATGTTGTGCATGTAATGAAGTTTGTGCATATTCTATCATCAGAAAGCAAAGATATCACTCTCTCAGCAACACATGTGGACAATTTTGAATTTTGGAGTATTTTGCATTTTAAAATTGTATAAGGAGTGTTCAGCCTGCTTTTTCTTCTAAAATATGGACTTTGGAAGTTTCCCATTACAGTGCCCAGACTTCAACACAGACTAAGTCAAATTATTCATGGTACAGGAAGGCTGGGCTATGCAATTCCTATTGTCCAGAGCCTGGAAAAGTGCTTTTTCAACTACAATGGCGAGAATCTTCCTGATAGCATGGTGTGAAGATGGTAGTTGGAATGACATTTTTCCAGGCTCTACTTGAAAATGCCATAAGAAACAGGAAACACTGATATAACATCTAGAAACAGGTCTGAAAATGGAGTAACCATGGAACATTTCATGCATTTAACCATCTCTTATTTTGTAGCTAGGAAAGTACCTTTGCTTGCAGAATATAAAATGGCTTTATAAGAATTTTATAAACTGCATATAGATAGTGTAACTGTATAGTACTGATTAGCTGCATTTTTATGCAGTGCAACAAACTTCAATCATGTCTTATAAAATGTAAAATGCCGATACATGCTTGAATAATATATGAAATATCTCCCATCCGTCCAGGAGAAAACCAAAAAAGACAAACGAGAGAAGCTTGGGGAAGATGAAGAAACCATCCCTCCTGATTATAGACTTACTGAAACAAAGGTAATTCGTATTTTATCACATAACTTTCTGTTGAAAGTCCCCCTTTTATGTAGTGCCTTGCCAGAGAATTGAGAATATTAATGTTCTCAAATCATTATCTATTCCCCCACCCCTTTCCCTTTGCTTTACTGTTCATCTATACTCTGTAATGATTGGCAGCTGCTCTTTACCTGTTGTAGGCACATGCATCTGCAGTTGAATCAGACAGAGCAGAGCCCTATGTTTTCACAATTTAGGCTTCATTGCATTGCTTATCACAGACGTGTTTATAACGTAGCACAGAAAATCAGTGTTTCTCAAGCACTCAGTCTTTGTCTCCAATACCAAGGCTGCTTAAAGCATCCAGCTAGACAGAGAATAAGGAGGAAGCGAGGGGGAGCGGGGGGGGGGGGGGGCTGAGGGCATAAGCTGGTGTAAAGAGTGCTGTGAGAGATGTATGGATTTTAGGCCATGGAGTTCTTAAATGATTTGAAATCCATCTCTTGACTTGCAAGCATCATAGTGCAATGCAGTTCAATAACACAGACTGAAGATATTGCTACTTAGCTGCTATCACTGAGGAGATGGGTGGCTGTATTTATTTATTTTATTATTTATTTATTTACTTTACTTGTATACCGCACTCTCTCAGCCCGTAGGCGACTCAGTGCGGTTTACAGCCAGGACAATATACAAGGTGCACAACATTAGCATTTAAAACAGTAACTAAAGCAACTACATCGATATAATAGTACATCAATATAACATCTATACATCTATATAACTAATCCATCACGTCTCATCAGTAAAGTCATAATCCGATCTCCTCGTCCATTATTCCAAGTTCCAAAATCAATCAGTTGGTTGCACTGCTTAATTAAACGCCTGTTCAAAGAGCCAGGTCTTTACTCTTCTCCTGAATGCCAGCAGGGAGGGGGCCGATCTAATGTCTGCGGGAAGGGTGTTCCACAGCCGAGGGGCCACCACTGAGAAGGCCCTGTCTCTCGTCCCCACCAGCCGTGCTTGTGAGGCTGGCAGGATCGAGAGCAGGGCCTCCCCGGACGATCTTAATGTCCTAATTGGTTCATAGGGGGTGATGCGTTCAGACAGATAGGTCGGGCCAGAACCGTTTAGGGCTTTAAAGGCTAAAGCCAGCACTTTGAATTGTGCCCGGTAGCAAATTGGCAGCCAGTGGAGCTGGCGCAGCAGAGGAGTGGTGTGCTCCCTGAGTGCCGCTCCTGTTAACAACCTGGCTGCCGATCGTTGGACCATTTGTAGCTTCCGAGCAGTCTTCAATGGCAACCCCACGTAGAGAGCATTGCAGTAGTCTATACGGGATATAACCAGCGCGTGGACCACCGTGGCCAAGTCAGACTTCCCAAGATACGGGCACAGCTGGTGCACAAGTTTTAATTGTGCGAATGCTCCCCTGGTCACCGCCGAAACCTGGGGTTCCAGGCTCAGCGATGAATCCAGGATCACACCCAAGCTGCGAACCTGAGTCTTCAGGGGGAGTGTAACCCCGTCCAACACAGGCTGTAACCCTATACCCTGTTCAGCCTTACGACTGACCAGGAGTACCTCTGTCTTGCCTGGATTCAGTTTCAATTTGTTCACCCTCATCCAGACTGTTACAGCGGCCAAGCACCGGTTCAGGACCTCGACAGCCTCCTTAGTAGCAGGTGGGAAGGAGTGACAGAGTTGGACATCATCTGTGTACAGATGACACCGTACCCCGAAACTCCGGATGATCTCCCCCAACGGCTTCATGTAGATGTTAAACAACATAGGAGACAAGATGGAACCCTGAGGAACCCCACAAGACAATGGTTGTGAGGTAGAACAGGTGTCTCCCAATAACACCTTCTGAGATCGACCCTCTAGGAAGGACCAGAGCCACTGCAGAACAGTTCCTCCAAGGCCCATTCCCGCGAGGCGTCCCAGAAGGATACCGTGGTTGACGGTATCGAAGGTCGCTGAGAGGTCCAGCAGAACCAACAGGGACACACTCCCCCTGTCGAGCTCCCGGCATAGATCATCCACTAAGGCGACCAAGACTGTCCCTGTTCCATGTCCCGGTCTAAAGCCAGACTGCTCCAAATCCAGATAATCCGTGTCGTCCAAGAATACCTGGAGTTGTGAAGCCACCACACGTTCCAGGACTTTGCCCAAAAAGGGGAGATTGGAAACTGGCCGAAAGTTGTCGAATTGAGTGGGGTCTAGTGATGGTTTTTTCAACAGCGGTTTTACTATAGCTTGTTTTAAGCTCGCTGGAATGTTGCCTTCCCGAAGGGAGGCGTTAACCACCACCGTTACCCACTCGGCCAATCCCCCTCTGGCTTGCTTCAGAAGCCAGGATGGGCAGGGGTCTAGGAGGCATTTGGTAGGCCTCATTCCTCCAAGTATCTTGTCCACATCCTCGGGTTTCACCAATTGAAATGAATCCATCAAAACCGGGCAAGCAGATGCTCCAGCTACATCCTCAGAGACTGCCGTTAATATGGCATCCAGCCCAGAACGAATCAAAGCGACTTTGTCTGCGAAGAACTGAGCAAAAGCTTCACAGCGTGCTACCGAGTTGTCAGGGCTCCCATCCTGAGTGGTGGGATTTAAAAGGCCTCTGTATTATGTTATAGCTCTGTATTATGTTATAGCTCAATCAGCCAGGCTATCTATAAGAGATATCATGAGAATACTCTAACCTGATAAAAGCATTAATCATTGTAGCAATATACCATCTGAGTAGGAAGAGATGGATGCCATCAACACCATGAAATTGCTTAAAAGCACTACTGGCAACTCTAAACAATATCTCATTTATCAGCTGTTCCACATCCTAGAACACATTGAAGCTTTGTATGTGTTCAGATGGGGTAGTGTGTATTCTGTCAATTCCTCACAATGTTATTTTATTTATATCAGTGTTAAACCCTGCCAAAGCATATGTACTATATTGCAAAAACTATTGTTATTATGTAACTACTGCCTTTTTTGCAGGATAAAGATGGGAAGCCTCTTTTGCCAACACCTGAAGAAAAGCCTAAGGTGTGTATATAAATATTTCACTAGGTTTTCGTGAATGCTTGTGTTGTTTAAATAACATTCTAACATTTGTTTGTTTGTTTGTAATATTTGTTCAATTATATTTGTTTGTTTGTTTATTCAGTTTCTATCCCAAACACGACACAAGGCTATTATTCAGCATGATTGAATAAAAATAGAATTAACACTCCAAACTGTTCACGTTCTATAATGACACAATTAAATGAAAACACAGGTTAAAATGCACCAGTGAGGTAGAGGAGGGAACAAGTGTGATAAAATATCTCTATCTCAGAAGTCAATCCTTTGCACACAAAAAAAGTTCTTTGCTTACAAGTAGAAGGACAACAGGGACTCCTCGATGTCCCCCTCGATGGACTGTCACCTTGTCGTGGTGAGGGGGCTTGCGCGTTCCGATGAACCTGTAGGCACAACAACTGGAGTCGTGCACAACAGGGAGGTAGGACAAAAATCAAGGAAAGAAGCCAGCATCACTCAGAGCAGCAACTGAGAAAGGCAGTAGTGTCTCTGAGGGAAGGATGGCAGGACTAAAAAAAGACCATGTCTTGAAAATCATAAAGTTAAGGGAGGTTCATGTGAGGAGATACCATGAACACAAAAAAATTGATAACCATTTTTATAATTATAATAATAATAAAACTTTATTTATATTCTGCCCTATCTCCCTGGGGGGACTTAGTGCACATCCCTACATATAAAAAGGCAAACATGCAATGCTTCAGTAAAACAAACAAATACCGCTATAATAATCCCGAATAAACCCACATATGAAAACAATATTATTAGAACCTAACATCAATAAAATAAACAAAACCATAGCCAAACAAAAATTATATAATGGCATAAAATCTGAACATAAAACATCCATATTTTTTCCTCATAAAGGAGAGTGCCCTCACTTAACTGACATACTGAAATCCATAATTCCAAAGATAATGGAATATTGGTCTGCATATTGAGCAGTTGTAAAGAAATAAAAAATAATCTCATTTTGATTTTTAGCCTCTGAGTGAAAGTGAACTTTTTGATGCTTTGTCAGAAGGGTTTTCTTCTTCACCTGCACCAACGTCCAAAGCTGTCCCAGCTGCTTCACCTCAAGTAAGTCGATACACTTGTGTGTACAATTATGAGAAATTGAAATCAATGTGTAAGCTGTGGGAGAGTGACTTGATATCTTTTTCTGCTTTATTTGTCTTCAAACAATTGTCCCCGCCCCCCAGCACCTCAGTATCTACATGGCAGTTTTCCAAATGGTGTAACACATTAGTATGTTGGCTTCAGTGTGTAGATGTGTCATGGAAACATAACGAGAAACTGCTCATTGTGTGTGAAATAATCAATAAACCATATATTTTAAAAATATAAATGAAAGTTTTTCATCAGATATGTTTTGTTGCTGTACATTTAATTATTGCAATTTGCATTTGTATCTATCCTCATAAGGAGTTGGTTTAACCTGCGGTTTGCTAGTAAAGCTGAATTACTGTGTTGCGAAATGATGCATGTCTCAAAAGTTTGTCACTAATATGAAATGTTTGAAAAGCTCTGATCTGTATAATCAATGTACATTTGCTTTTCTGGAAGAATTGTAGCAAAATACCTATCCTAGTCATAATAGTTTTGGACATATAACTTGGGGGCATTTATAGTTTGTTATGGTCCTCTGTGATGTCAGTAGTGTTGGTGACATTTATTTATTTAAAAGTTTTGTATACCGACCTTTTCACCTCTCTTGAGGGACTCAGACCAGTTTCCAATCATAATATCACATATAATCAATAAAACATCATAATACATATTACAGTAAAACAATCAATAACTATAATGGTCAGTCGTCACACTAAAATCGTTGCTCATCATCCTCCATCCATATCTCAGGGTGTTGGCTCACTCGTCGAATGCTTATTCATTTATTCTGCATTTACAATAGTCCATCTAAATAGTATTTTTCCTACATAATGTGCCATATATGTTATAACGTCTCCTTACAGATTCTGTCCTTTGTCTGACAAGTTTGTCAACCTCTTGCCATTTTGCAGAAATCTAAAGGGGCCAGCAAGCCTGCTGCTGCCTCCACTGAAGAAGTGGTCTCTTCCGCCTCAGCTCCTGCTGTACACTTGTCAGCTCCACCAGCAGCAGCCACCTCAGTAAGATGGAGAATGTTTCCTAATTATTTCAAATGTTTTTAGATCTGTGATTGCAGCATGCTTTAAAACACTTGCTTCTTTAGAAAAGTGGTGTCCAACCTTTATGTCTCCAGGTGTTTTGGACTTCAGCTCTCCAAATTCCTGACCATTCAAAAAGCTGACCAGGACTTCTGGGAGTTCAAAACACCCAGAAGAGCAAAGGTTGTACACCGCTGCTTTAAAGTATTTATACTCTATCCATAAGTTGCTTATTGTTTAGCCATTATTGATTAACACCTTTGGAAGATTTCTTCAGAAGAACCTGTAGAGCATTGTACTTAAAACATGGGCCCCATACCTGCAAGGCATGCATTTCTGGACTTCAAGAGAATACACAAATCTGTGGAGAACTGCAAATCCTATTGAAATGAAAGGCTTCCAGAGAATACTATAGAGTATTCTTGGTGGACCTTGAAAATGCCTTGAGAGACCATATATTGTCAGAAGAAGATAGATGAAAGTGCAGGTATCAGTCCTGCAAACAGACATAGGGGTCCTACTGTACATAATTTGAGCCCATTTATTTTCTGTTTTTTCAACTAAGGGCTGATGATCTTAACAGAATTTCCTATTTTTGAACCACAACTTTTCACCAGTCAGGCTTGATTTATATCTCTCTGCACAAATGGGAAAATGGCTTTAGGTATGCTGGAAATACAAGTCTTCTGCTTTCATTGGGAGCGGAATTAAGAGTGCTGTTCTTCCCTCTCTATCCCAGGTGATCCTTTCATGGTTATTGTGATTGCACTGCACTTAACTTTGTATAACATGGCTGCTTGCCTTTTGGCATTTCTACTGGAGATAGCATGGAGCCTGTTTTGTTCTTATTTTTTCTCACATCTGTTAGGATCGGAAAGAACTTGATGATGCTGCAGATCGTCTTGCAGATTCACTGGGACAGAGAGAACCTGATCCAAATGAAAATAAACCGGTTGTGGATAAAATAAAGGTGAGGAGAGCGGTTGTACCTCTGCCTTGCTTGGGTGATAGTGGTTAGTATTGCATCCATATCTTAAAACCACAATCAGGGAACAGTATTAGTTCCTGTGTTGGAAAAGTCTTGTCTTCTGAGGGTAAAATCTGAATCTCTTGTCCACAAGATCTCAGCCTAAGAAAGGCATATTTGCAGCATTTTTAAGTAAAAGGAATTATTATCAACTAAATTTGTGGTATTACTACATTCAGTGCTACCTTTTTAAAAAATGCCTGTTTGTATGTGTGTTTCATTTATTTGTATTGTACACAAGTGAGCAGAAAGAAAACCGAATTTGTGATCAAGCAACAAAATCTTTTTTGTACCTTTCAATAATATTGTGAGCCGTTGTCTTCCTGATTTATGTTGACAACCATCTATGGGTGTGAAATACCTTGTACCTGATATGAGACAAAAGCCCTGAATAGACAGCTGTGACAAGACTGCTGAATTGCCTTTGTACGTCAGCGTACAAAGATTTGCAATTCTTCTAGTATAATCCAAAGTGCTATGTCAGTGATTAGTAATCTTTGAGAAGGTGATTGAACCAAACAATGATTAAAAGCAGAACCAAAATCTCACAGAAGAAAGTGTGGTCTTGGTTTTGAAATATTCCATTACAAAGTATCGTTTGTAAGCAGCTCATCTTCAGAATTCCTAAAGAACAAAATGTTTGTTTGGGTATAGTTTTTTTTAAGCTCTAAAAATAAAACTATTTTAAGGAATATTTTGAATATACTGTCAGCCCCCCATGTCTGTTGGCATTAAAGGGACAGAACCCCTGTAAAACTGAAAAAAAACTATAAATAAAGGAATTATTATATTTTTAACCAGATAGAACATCTTACTAGATCCTCCAGCACAGTTATGGTCATCTACTGCTAGAAGCTGAACAAAGGATCACATTGGATGACTTAGATTCCTAGAGAGATATTCTCTAGAGCAATTGTTCTCAACCTATGGGTCCCCAGATGTTTTGGCCTTCAACTTCCAGAAATCCTAACTGATGGTAAACTGGCAGGGATTTTTGGGAGTTGTAGGCCAAAATACCTGGGGACTCAAAGATTGAGAACCATTGCTCTAGAAGTCTCTAGGTTCTCCTACATTACTGAAGGTCAAAACTGCCAATATGAAAAGAAATGACTGTATATGATAAAGGCATTGATTTGTGAGTTTTCTTCTTCTATTTTTGTTTGTTTATTTTAACCTTTAAAAGCTGTCTTGGCATTTCAACTATTTTGGAAAATGCCCAAATTGGCCATCACATAAATACCTGTTTGTGCATGGATAGTGTTCTACAGAAGAATTAAAAGCACAGTTTTATGTTGTTGTTACTCTTATAGGAAAAAGCTAAATCTGAGCATAGAGATAAGCTTGGAGAGAGAGATGATACCATCCCACCTGAGTACCGGCACCTTCTAGACTCTGATGAGAAGGTAACCAGTTGCTTTGGGAACTCATACATTACTTACCATATATTTTAATTTTAATTGGCTTGTCAAGGTTCTCATTTTTCCATGGATTACCACAATGTTTTCAAATGATGCCTTCCATGCTCTACAGAAACCATGGTATCTTAACATGGATCATGAAAGTTTCCTGCTTCATTTCCTCTCATATGAACAGGGGTGTTGCTTTCAGTTTTTCAACTGCAAGTAAGACGTTAAGCATACAACTAGTAAAATGCCCAATGGTTATAAATGGAATTAGAATTTAGAAATAGCTTTAGAACCCATCATTGTCTAGTTTTTGATGAGTTTTTGCTAAATGTAGGTTAAGTTGTAAGCAAGAATATTGATAGCTTTACTAAATAATGCTCCTTTGTTGTTTTTCCTAAAGGGTAAGCCAATAAAGCCATCAGGCAAGGATGGTGAAAAAACGAAGGATAAAAAGGTAAGAGGGAATCTCTATAAATTGTATGTTGTCTGGGCTGGATTAAGCTATGCCATAATGTATGACCAATTTTAGTCCTCATACCTAGCATAATATAAAACCCGAATTTCATAAATGTTTTGTGTATTTTCCTAATTTTGAGCATCTTCATAATCTGAGCCCTTATGTAATAGTTTATGCATAAAGGCAACATAGTGACTGCATGTGGACATCCCTGCTTGGCTGTAGGATCACATCTGATTCATATGTTGCATGTATGCATTAAAGGAATGTTTACTCTTTAGCTAAAATGCTCCCAGAACAGCTTATATAACAGCAGTAACAGACAAGAAACTTCTTGCCTGCAACCTAACAATCTAAAATGTGTGACACGCAAATGGAGGAAATGAAGGAAACATATACATGTGTTCTTAAAGTTTTTTTTAATCATATTCTGGCAGGTTTGAGTGAAAACCCAATGGGGCTTTGTCATTTGACAGTGTTGCTTGAGTAAATCAAGTTTTAGTCCCCAAATATGATAAACCCATCAAAACCCAATAGAGTTTCTTAGGGCCCTTCCACACAGCCATATAACCCAGAATAGCAAGGCAGAAAATCCCACAATATCTGCATTGAACTGAGTTATCCGAGTCCACATTGCCATATATTCCAGTTCAAAGCAGAAAATGTGGGATTTTATTCAGCTGTGTGGAAGGGGCATAAATCACTGCTTACATTCCATTATTTTCAATGAATCTTCTATCATTACGAATACCATTAAATTTAATCCAGTGGTTTTAACTTGGAAATGGGAGGCTTTTTCTTCACAGAATATTTTGCAAATGCTGTAAAACTTTAGATAATATTTTAAAGCATTCTTTTTATTGCAGAAGCCATCTGACGATTCAGCAGCTATTGATGCCCTTTCAGGGGATTTTGATAATTGTGGGAAACCACCAGTCTCACAACAGCCTTCACCAAAGGTGGGGCCTCTTTCTTAGATTGGGAGAAGTCATTCTTCAGTTAAAAGTTGGGGGTTTTGTGATGCTCTTGGAATTTATATGGAAAGTGTAGCCAAAGATACAGATTGCAGAACAGGCTTGAACATGCTTTTAGAGTTACAATAGGATTAAATTAGGCAACTTCCAAGTGAGATATGTTTTATTTATGGTTGATCAATGAACCAAACATTGATTGTGCTATTCTGAAAAAGTAGCGCCTGTTAGGCTGAGTGAATATTTTATTCAAAAAATACATAAATCACATGGTGTTAAAGATGCCAGGGTTCCCTTGGCAGAGAAAGGATTGTTGTTGTTGTTGTGTGCTTTCAAGTTGTTTCAGACTTAGGTTGACCCTCAAATGACCTTGGAGGGCCGTATCCCGCCCCCGGGCCTTAGTTTGAGGACCCCTGCCCCTGGTCTAGAGCTATCCCTTGGTATCAAGATCTTAGGCTGTTTATGCCAGCATTGTCATCAGTATCTTAATTCACCAGTCTACATAGATTGGGCACCTAAAATATGGAAATTGTATTTAGAAAAGTGTGCACAAAAAAGATGTGTACAACCTAGGTATCCTGAACAGGTGGCTGAATCATTAGTATTATTAAACTTTTTAAATAGTGATTTATAAATAAAACATGTCCTGCAAATTTAATGTCAATGGAATGTGTAGCAAATATGAAGTTCCCTTTTCTATAATTTATACTGTATTTTATACTTCTTTGCTATATATATACCAATAAAGGCTTATTGGATTGGATTGGAAATTTAATGTTTCCTACCTTGATGAGGGAAACATCTCAATTTCTCCGGTCTGTATCAATTGTTCAGTCTAGAGCTCCATCTGCCTCTTGTAGACTGTATTTTTTACAGTTTTTGTCATTATATAATTCTGCATGAAGCTTCTTTCATTTTAGGCAGGTTGGCGTTTGGTTGCTTCTGCAGAAAGCTTTAGAAAATTAACATAATTGCATCTCAAACCAATATTTTCTTTCTAGCCAGAAACAAATTCAGTACACTTTCCGCATTTTCTCCCACTGGTAGCCTTAGACTAGTAGGAACTGCAAAACAGTATATATACATGCTTTTACAGATTCAATGTGGTTGGCAATGCAAACCGTACAGCTGCTCTAGAAAAGGGGGGATTTGTGTAGAAAACAAAACACAGAGTTGCCCCACATCACTTTTCCCATTAGTTAGATTTTCTAACTAATGGGCAGTTATGTAACAGTGGGAGAATATACAATAAATGTGCCTTTACCACAGCAATGCAACTATTGTTTACTTTTATTTCTTAGTTTTAAATCTAAATTTTATTAGGCTCCTTAATTTCTTCAGTGTGAATTGTGTTCAGTTATGGCAAAGAAGCTTGTCTCCTCATTTGACAAGAACATTTCTTTGATCTTAACTGTTCTTGGCATACACCTCATGCATGTATTCCTAACAGTCAGCTCTGTTACATTTGAAAAACCTCTCACAATAAAGCTGTCTGAATCATGGACTTGTTTCTGGAACCATCTCTTTGATCACTTGAATACTGAGATGTCTGTTGCTTGAAGGAGTGTTTGTACTTGTCTCTCCAACACACTATAAAATGGGCTCAGTGGGTGTGTCTCTTTGTACAGCCACTGAAATAAATGGAACTTGCCAAAGAACATAGATGAACATAAAATACCTCCATTTATAAATTTAAATTTTAAGTTTGTAGTAAATGAGAAGTTGATAGCATGAATAGCCATTCTTGGATGTGCAGAGGTGCAATCTACAATCCTTGAGTTATATCACCTTGTGCTACATAGTTCCACTGGCAAGAGCCACAAGACTTTTTTTTGTAGGCCTGGGTAACAACGCAAAAATTTGTTTCTAAAATCGATTTGTATTTGGGGGGGTTTTTTGTTTCGATATTTAAAATAATTACAAATTTTTCCCTTAAAAAAGTTCGGTATTTACGAAATTTCGTTAATATTTACAAAACATTTTGTAAAGATGGCGCCCTTTTTTTTCAATATTTTTTAATTTAATTATTAATTTAGTAGAATAGGGAGGAGAAATTATTATTAAGGAGGGAAGGCAGGCACTCACTCTGGCGGGCCCTCAAGCGCTGCCGCCGAGTCGGGCCCGGCTCCTCCGAAGCAATGCGAAATTGGGAGAAGGGCTCCCCAAAGGCCATCTAGCCCAGCCCTCCACTAAGGAATTGGGAGAACGAAGCACAACCCTCCGCTAAGGAATTGGGAGAACGAAGCACACCCACCGCAAAGGTGAGGAAGGAGGGACGGGCCCCCTTCCCGCTGAGGGTCGCTCGCCCTCTCGCTCGCTTGCTCAGCCGGCGCCTTCCCCGCCCTCTCCTCCTCCTCCTCCTCCTCCTCTTTCAGGCTCTGCCTCTGACTGGCTAAGGAGAGGAGAGAGAGGAGAGCTCCCAGCAAGCATCTAGCCAAGCCATCTTACGTATTTCCGAAATGGACGGAAATACAAAATTTTTTGGCGCATGCCGTTTCGATATTTAAAAACACTTCCGGGTTTAAAAATAAGTTTTGTAATCGTTTTGTAATTGCTAAAATTAACGAATATTTAACGAATTACAAAATTAACGAACAAAACCGCCCAGGCCTATTTTTTTGTTCTGTTGAATTCATTGATTCCTTCTCTGCCTCCCCCGCCCCCCCCCCTTAATTTTTTGAATTTTGCTTCAGAACCGGTGTGAGGTGATAAAATTTAAGAGATTGTGAGCTGCTCCTCAGCACTCTCCAGACAATGTTCTGATATGCCAATAGTATAAGCATCAGTAATCCCCAAAGTTTTCACACTTTGTGTGGATATCAGCAAAGTATCTCTTTTCTGGAAAAAATGTTTCCCACAGCCTTAGCAACAGTTGTGTTTCAGTCTAAACATTTACAGTCAGTCGCCTTTATTTCGGTCAACAAGTAAAAGTAGAATGATGGAACACAATATTTAAGTAATTAATAACATCACATTTGGCTTATGATTAATGAAAACAAGTATCACCATTCGTTATCAGTTGAATGACTGCCTTTATAATCTAAAGCAGGAACTGATTGCCAATTAGTAATAAGTCTCCCAAGTACTCTTTGTTGCACTCTCAGCACTTACAGGTTATTCATGAAGCACTTGACTAAACATTTACATACAAGCCTTCTCCTTTGGTTGTAGGATGAAAAAACAAAAGAGGCCCCCACATCTAAGTCAGCTAGAAAGGATGAAAAGAAATCAAAATCTGGTAAAAAGGTAAGGAATTGTTTTTATTTTATTTTATTAGAAGTATTAAATAAATTGTACAGGTTGTGGTTGGTTCAGTCACATTTAAGCTGAGTTTATTTTGGGGGTATCCTGCTTCAAATTCCCAAGCTTAGGAGCTATTATTTTGTCCTCCTTTAAAAAAATTGACAGTGATTCCTAAAGCTGGTGTACAGTTTGATAAATATGGAAATACCAATAGGACAGTGCAACATAGAACTCATAGATTGCTCTTCCTCGCAGAACCTCGTATGCATATCAAAGGGAGATGAATGCAGGGAGCAAAAGGTGTTTAACCTTCTTCTAGTGGAACCATATTGTTAACTGCTGTCAAGTTGACTTTGACTTATGGTGCTCTCAAGAATGAGAGATCTCCAAGACACCCTATCAACAACCCCACTTAGGTTCCCTGATTGAGTCTGTCCTTCTGGAATGCAGTCTTCTTTTCCTACTGCCATTACTGTCTTTTCTAGTGAGTTGCGTCTTCTCACAGCAACCCATCTTCTCAAGATGTTTCCAAAATATGACAGACTCAGTTTAGTCATCTTGGATTCTAAGGAGAGTTCAGGCTTGATTTGCTCTTGCATCCATTCTTCTTCTTTTTTAGCAGTTATCGGTAACCATATACCAGCTTGCATATTAGTACCTTTCATTCAGCGTTAATCATTTCACTGTGGAATGAAACAATCTACTGTATATACTCATGTATAAGTCTAAAAAAATTACTTGAAAATTGACTCTGAAACTGCTTTATCTACAGGTCAATGTAAGTATTGTATCTTAAATTATCAAAATGGAGTCATCCTCTAATGGAATCATCCTTCAAGTACAGTCCTGTTGTTCCTAGGCTTGCAGCTTTAGGCAGCCTTGGCAAATATTCAGGAGTGATAGTAGTTATAAGTGAACAATATATGAAGCCACAGGTATCTACCCTTTGTTTAGATGAGAAAAAATTGTTAACCACTCAGGTTTAAGGCCATTTTACACATATGCAGATTTTGTTTCTGAGATGATATTGAATGATGTAAGGATCCCGAATGGCTGGTATATGCAGATCATCTGACTTCCAAATGCTGGTAACTATAGGTGAGCTTAGTAGTTCAAATTGGGTTTGGAATCCAGCTTTTGATGTAATAGAAGGAATACTTCCCTTCCAAACTGTTACCTTCTGTTAGTATTTTTTTTTGGGGGGGGGGGGGGGGGTAAAAGACACATGCTGTTGTCACTTCCAGTGATGTATGGCTAACATGAGCAGAGGGAATTTAAGTTTAAAAACAGACACACACTTATCCAGCATCACTGTTTTGGATGTCACAACAAATGGATCAATTAAGAATAATCTATCAGAACTGTAGCCAGCTGTAGGTTTCCTGTGTACCATAATGGGGCGCTGTCAAAAGCTGCACTTCTCACTCCCTTATTTTTGACAAATACACACATTTTACGCTTTTAGTAATTGGCCATCTTCTTTTTAAAATTATGTATCCAGTGTTTATTACATCAGTTGAAAATTCAAGCTAGTAATCTTGCTGTTTTATTCCTCTAAGGCAAAGGAGCAGTCTTCCAGTGCAAAATCTGAAAAACAAAAAAAGAGTTAAACAGGTAAGAAGTAGTTAAGCTGCTCACAAACATCCAAGATACTTTAATAATTGGGGGGGGGGGGGGGGGGGCTCTTCAAAAAGCCAAGTTTTTTAGGCCTACATTTTAGGACTTAAGAAAAAAGATTAACTTGCATTATTTCAGTTGATGAGATTCCTGATACTTAAGATGATTAAAAAAGAAAAAAGCCATTGTGGACCTACACTGGGGATCCTAAAAACAAGGAGTAAGGAACCTGTCATCCTTCCTGCTTTAAAACTTCTATTATTTCAACCACTGGTCATGTTGGACTGTGACTGGTGCAAACTGGAGGACCACAGGTTTCTTCTCCCTGCCTTAAGAATGAGCAGACAATGGGAGCCTCAGCATTCTTAGGGATTGCTGTTGGATAGTTCATCTGCACGTTTTCCTTTTAGTAACAGTGTGCTGATTTTTTTTCTTGTGTCTGGAGTGACTTGAGAAACTGCAAGTCGCTTCTGGTGTGAGAGAATTGGCCGTCTGCAAGGACCTTGCCCAGGGAACGCCCAGTTTTGATGTTTTATCATCCTTGTGGGAGGCTTCTCTCATGTCCCCGCATGAGGAGCTGGAGCTAATAGAGGGAGCTCATCCGTGCTCTCCCCAGATTCGGACCTGCGACCTGTCGGCCTTCAGTCCTGCCGGCACAGAGGTTTAACGCACTGCACCACCAGGGGCTTCTAGTGTGCTAATAATACCTATTCTTTTTAGGAAATCAGCCACCACTTCAGCAATCATATCATAATAAATAATAAATTATAATAAACTTTATTTATACCCCCCCCCCCCCCGCCCACCATCTCCCCAGGGACTCATGGCAGCTCACAGAAGCACTACCAGTGCCGAACATAAAATAAACAATACATAAACATATATAGACTATAACAACGTAAATTTACAACAGCAAACATGCATAAAAAGACATAATAAAATGTTTAAAATTCGTAAAATGCAGTGGTGCTTGCGGGTAAAGCTAACAGTCTTAAATAATGTTCAAGATGTATCAAATTTATATCTGCTTTATTTGTGTATTTTCAGTTATCTATGTGGAACTGTTCTCAGTTTCCCCTGATAGAAGTCTGTTCTATGTAATAAGCTCTTTTGACTACTTAAGCCTGTTTTCTCCATTTCTCTTTTCTTTTCTCCACTAGTGCAAAGAGTTTTCATGATGGTGATGGATAACTGCACTTGAACAAAAACTATTTTGCAGAAGCAAGATAGCCTCCTGAGTGGTTTTTATATCGTGGTATCTGGATATTTTGGCATGCTATGCACTTTTTTGCTATTTTTGAGAATGAACTAACTTTTTCTAGTCATTTATTTTCTTGTCCTTATTTTGTAATTTTCTTCCGTTCTGAGAGGGAAAGGATGCTTTATATTTGTATGAAATGTATTTCCTATAAATTTAATAGCAATGGAAAAAGTCTGCAGAGTTTTGCACATAGTCTTCACATAGTGCCTGTAAATCTCAATGAGTTCACTAAATATGTGCTTGTGCACTTGTTCGCTATATATTTTAGTATAATTTGTGATTTAAATCAGCAGTTGGCAACTGATAGCCCTCCAGACATTGTGGAACTGCAGCTGATGGAAGTTGGTGATCCAGCACCATCTAAAAGCCTGTAGGTGTCCAACCTTGCTTTAAAGATTCTGGATTGCAATGAACTTTTGTATATCATCTGCCTATTTAGGTCAATGGGTATTCCTTTGGGAGAATGGTAAAAGGAGCACCCATCTGCAAGACTTTGAAGTAGACACAGCCTAGAAGTTATACCTTCTTCCAACAACATAGTATTGAATATGAACAGTGCCATTAGTATTTTATTTTTAAAAACTTCAGTGCTTCCTGTCACCATCTTTGGTGCTACTAGCTTCCAGTAAGGATATAATAGTGCATCACAACTACCAAATAATAAAATCGGAGGAGATGCAGGTTGGCACACTCTTCAATGGACAAAATAGTACACAAGTCTTTAATGGACAAAATAGTACACAAGTCCAACCACAACACATATTCAGAAGACACAGAGCAACTTTTTCCTGATATATATGTGCGGAGCAGATTTAGAGTTCATTTGGATGCGAGGCTTGCTCAAATCTCCCTGACGTATTGCTTGTTTCCTTTTGTATTTCTTGCAGTGAGAGAGGGCTTATGGCTCTAAGTACCAGATTCTGATATGCTTTGCAATCTGAGTAGCATTACCCTTCTTAACTTGTGGGGTGTGGTATTGCTCCTTGCTTAATAAAATGGTTGAACTAGCTTTCTTATCTACCATTTTGTCAGATATGCAGGCGACCAAGAATATCACCTGTGTGAGCCTTTTTCAGCTGCACTGAAGTTATCACAAGATAATGCCATTTTGTGCTATGGCTCTTGTTTTCTTTCAAAAGGAGGAAGAGTGGGAGATGTTGCCCATGGATTGCATCTTTCACTTTTAGGAAAATCAGAATTCAAGTTGTCTTTTACCATTTATAATATTAATGCAGCACTGTATTTGGCAGTCTGTATGGAAATTCTGTGTCACACTAATAAAGTTTTTGGAAAGTATTATCTTGTAATGAAATCCTGGGTTTTCATCAACACATCATTATTGTTGGAAGAGTTATGTATGAGCAATGTTAATCCTCTCTGTTAAAAAAGATACACACATTTGTTTAAATCCAGTCCCTGCTTTGTTCTCTCTTTTTCAAGGTCCAGCATCTAGCACTGTTGCATGTGCAGTTGTTTGATCAGGCCTTTACATATAGGCAAAATTGCAGTTCTTTGTTCACAATAATTGACATGAGTCCTATGGTACACATATCTCTGAGTAAATACATCTTATAATTCAAAATATGCAATTAAAACCCCAATTCTTCATCATGATTACAACAGCTTTGCAAAAATAAATTAAAATATTAAATATTATATTAATAATGTCGCATATATATCACTTGTCTAAAATAATGAATACTGTAATCTAAGCCTAAATCACACTTGAATCTGTAATCACAAAATTAACATTACTGAGTTTCTTTCGTCTGATTTGTTTGGGATAAAAAGTGTTTTGGATTTTTTCCCCCATATTTTGGAATGTGCTATCTTGGAAATGGGATCCAAGTCTTAAATACAAATTTCATTTATGTTCGATGTATACCTTATGCACATCACCTGAAGGTAATTTTTATGCAATACTTTTAATTCTGTGTATGCAACAAGGTTTGTATACAGTGAATCATCAGAAAGCAAAGATGTAACTATCTCAACCACCCTTGTGGACAATTCTGAAGGATTTCAGATATCTTGATAAGGATACCCACCCTTTTTAAAGTAAGATGTGAGGAGAAAGCAATTGCTGTCTGGTTTCAGGTGAGAATATTCTTCAACTTGGGTTGCAGCACCATGTCTACCAGGCTCCAGGGAAAGGTTTTAGGCAAATAACTTCTTCACAGATTTTGCCATCTGTGAAAATGGGGAACTAAGTAACCAACTGCCAAGACTTGAAATAATAATTAATAATAAGGAGAATAAGCCCTATGAGGAGAGGCTTAAAGAGCTGGGCATGTTGAGCCTGAAGAAGACAAGGTTGAGAGGAGACGTGATGGCCATGTATAAATATGTGAGGGGAAGTCATAGGGAAGAGGGAGCAAGCTTATTTTATGCTGCCCTGGAAACTAGGATGTGAAATAATAGCTTCAAACTACAGGAAAAGAGATTCCACCTGAACATTAGGAAGAACTTGATAACTGTGAGAGCTGTTCAGCAGTGGAACTCTGCTGAAAGTGTGGTGGAGGCTCCTTCTTTAGAGGCTTTTAAACAGAGGCTGGATGATCAGGGGTGTTTTGAATGTGATTTTCCTGCTTCTTGGCAAGGGGTTGGATGGCCCACGAGGTCTCTTCCAACTCTATGATTCTATGATCTAACATTGAGCTTTTGAAAATATGTTGAAGTCCAGTGTGGAAACATATCTCTGCATTGTCACAAGTGCACTTCTATTTCTGCATGACCTTGTAAGCACATTTGTAAGCTCTGTACTTTTTTAATAGTTAAAAATAACAATTTTGCAATTCTAGCTATGTTTAAAAATTTTCCAATAAAACTTTAAATCCAAAATTTATAGCCCCAAAAGTAGGGAGAGTGGGAAAGGAAGAGAATCCTGTTTCCTTTATTACTTTGGAAACAGAATGACCCCATCGCTATTGGCAGCTTTTCCCATCAATAGTGAGGGCAGTTTGAATAAGGGGTGGGAGGCAGGTTGGCAACATGGTGTGGAAAGTTATGTGCAATTAGCTCATAACAAGCCACCAATAATTTCTCTAAATAAGACCTAGGTCTCATTTGGAGTGGAAATCCACAATGCTTTCAAAGTCAAATATTGGTAAAACTTGTTTTGCTTTGTCAGGGGCTTGTGCAAAAGTATTTTAAAATAGTGGCAACTAATAAGCTCAACTTAAAGTGTGTCTTTAGGAGCAATTTGTGTACAGATACCTCCACTCCAAGGTGCTAAGGCAGTTACAGCGATACAATTTAGTGAAGGTTGCAAATACATAATGTCACACGGACAGAAGGTGTTAGTGCTGTTCCCTTGCCTTTGAAAATGGATTTATATGCTCAGACTTTTGTCTCTAGAGTACACTTAAATATTTCCACCCAGCAATCCCACAAGTTTATTTTCAGAATTTTATATTAACTTATTTTGCAGGCAACATGTATCACATCTTTTCCAGAACTTACATTTCTTAATCCTGAAAGGAAGTCAAGTAGACTTTCAAACACTGCTATTGATCTGTAGCCACCTGATGATTTTTTCAAGGTTCTTATCCATCCAATTGATGTTTTCCTCAATGGTTTCTATTGTCTGTTGGACAGCACGGAGCTCTGCACTTTTTTTGTCCAGAGAGCTGAAGTATTCTTTAACCTATGGGGTTAAAACACATACTACAATTCATTATTGCATCATTATCATTGTTATAGGATCTAAAAGCCAACATGGTGATGTGGTTTGAACATCAAATCCCTGCTTGGCCACAAAAAACCACTGGGAGACCTTCAGCAAGTTATGGTTTCTCAGGGCTCTTCCACACAGCCCTATATCTGAATGTGGACTCAGAGAACCCAGTTCAAAGCAGATATAGTGGGATTTTCTGCCTTGATATTCGGGGATATAGAGCTGTGTGGAAGGGCCCTCAGTCTCCAAGACAGGAAAAGATAAACTTTTCTGAACAAAGCCAGCCAAAAATGCATATGCTCACAGAAGCATTAAAAAATACCCCATTTATGGTCTTTGATAAACTAATGCATTCCCAAACAGCCTTTTCTTTTACTTCTGATTTTTTTAAAAACATCCCAAACAGGATACTACACATAATTTATTGTTCACTTGAAGTACCAAAACTTCATTTATCTGCTCCAAGAACCTTTACGATAACCCAGTGGAAGCTTTCCAATACAGTCATCTAATTTGTGAATCATTTGTCCATCAAATTATAAATGCCTCACCTTCTGGTTTGGCTCACTTTTGCAATAGTAATGACAGGCAGCGACTGGTATAAATGCTATTCTGCTTCCAAGGGGTTATCTAACTCTTATTTAATTAAATTCCCGGCCTCTCAAAATTCTAGCTCTGATTCAATAAGATAAAATCCAGGCAGTTTACTGTCAGAAATAAAGCAATCATTTATTTGAATACTTATATCCTTCCTTATATCCAAGGATCTCAGGAGACAGTGTTTAAGATCTTAATGCTTGATTTGTCTTCTACTATTGCTATTATTTTAGGCAAGCTGAACCAATTATAAAATTTTAGGGAAAAAACGAGTTAAGAATAAACCTTACGCATCTAAATCTATATTGGACCCAAATGAAAATAAAATCAGAGCAGTGTGTAACTAAAAATATGAAACATATACATACATCAGCAAGTTGAGCCTTTGTTGAATATTTATTTGTTACTCCAGTAATCATGTGTGCAATGGAATGCGAACCAAGGTCAAACCTACAAAGCAGTAATATGTACAGTAAATAAACATCTGTATGGTTTAATTTAAAAACAGGATTAGAGGTACTGGAAGAATATTAAGAGTAGGTACCTACTTTTTCACAAGTGTCTGCCAATTGTCCTTCAAAAACTTCCAGGCTAATTGATAACCTACAGGATTCCTTCCAACACTTACAACAATATAAGGAAGATCTTGAGTCTTTATAATATCACCCCGCAACCCTTGTTCCATCAACCTAATATAAAACCAAAGACACCACTTTGCTGAAACAAGGAAATAAATACAATTTCCTAACACAATATCATTTTCTAGAATCTAATGTGGATAAAAGATCTACAGTGCCAACCTATAATTTACTTGGAAATAAGTCTTAACAGCTTTTTTTGCAATTCTACAAAGTAACTGGCATTTGAAATTTTATGCAACCATCTACTGTAGTGACCTTAGAAATTATAAAGAATATGGCAACTGCCACAGGGCAAGTGGCCATTCTTAGGTTAGCCAGCTGCTTCCTGGCCATTTTATTTTAATATACAGAAAAACTAATCACATATACATAAAGCAGATTTAATAACAGGTGGAATTAAAATTATTAAATCACTATCCAATGCATACCATGGCCTACACATTAGTGACTTATAAATCAACTACACTCACCACTGAAGCCTTTCTTTATTTTGGCTGAGGCTGAGGACAGTTTCAATCAATTGCTTTTCAGTACTGAACTCAGGTAGTTGGCATTTGCTGAAAAGGAAGTCCCAGCCCACGTCTGTCTGTGCTCCAACAGCATATACAGCAAACTTGATATCATTGGGCAACCTGCAACAAATTGGGCTTCAAATTACATTCTGATGTGCATGTTATTTTTTTTAATAACCATGGATACAACTGCAAACTACTATGCCCTTAAGACATCAACACTACTGAGATTCCACCTGAACATGAGGAAGAACTTCCTGTGAGAGCTGTTCAGCAGTGGAACTCTCTGTCCCGATGTGTGGTGGAGGCTCCTTTGGAGGCTTTTAAACAGAGGCTGGATGGCCATCTGTCAGGGGTGCTTTGAATGCGATTGTCCTGCTTCTTGGCAGGGAATTGGACTAGGTGGCCCATGAGATCTCTTCCAACTTTATGATTCTATGAATGATGAGAAGGGGATATTTGAATCATCTCCCCTTTTTCACAGTTATATCTACATCTAGAGGCAATCACTTGCAGCTGGGTATTATTTTCTGCCGAGGGTAGAGTCCTGGCAGTGGGTTCATTGTAGGTCACAGCTTTACACTACATGTTTTGTTCTGTGAAGATTAAGGATGCCATTGCAACATGCTAAAAGTGAAATACTTACTTTAGTGTTCCATTGGAATGCTTCCATTTTGTAAAGTATTCTTTTGCTTTGTCCACACATGGTTGGTACCTGCGCACACAGGCAAACATAAGAAGGGAGCTCCGAAGTATTCGCTCTGACATTGTGCCTTCATCCTCCCAAGACTGTTTGTCAATCATGTTTTTAAACAGATTGACAATGTATCCCTAAAGTGAATTCATAAAAAAGCAAATCAGTGGAGTATCCCAAGAAGCCCCAGTGAAATTAATAACTTTGCCTAGGAAAGTGTACCATCAAAAGTCATGGTAGGTAAAGGTAAAGGTTTCCTCTTTACATTAAGTCTAGTTGTGTCTGACTCTGGGGGGTGGTGATCATCTCCATTTCTAAGCCAAAGAGCCAGCGTTGTCTGTAGACACCTCCAAGGTCATGTGGCCAGCATGACTGCATGGAGCACCGTTACCTTCCTGCAGAAGCAGTAACTATTGATCTACTCACATGTACGTTTTTTTTTAATTAAATTTTATTTTGAAAAGATAATACACCAACCATATATGTTGCAAAAATGTACACATACACAAACAAACACACATACACAAACAACCCTCCATACAGTTACCCCTCCACCCACCCCCAGTGCTACCCACCACCTTGACTTCCGTCACTAATCCACGCAGGATTTATGCACAACTTATTTAACCCTCTATACTTCTAATTCAATAAATTCCTCTTGTTTTTATTTCTTTAGCTCTCCCGTCAAGTATGCTAAGGCCAGCTTCCAGTTTCTTTCAAATATTTCATTATTTTCATATTTCAAATTGCTTGAAATCTTAGCCATCTGTGCATAATCCCACAATTTATCCTTCCAATCTTTGATGCTTAATGTTTTCTCCCCTTTCCAATTTTTGGCAATTGTAATGCGTGCAGCCGCAAAGCTGTACAAGCAGATTTCTCTCTCTGGCTGTTCTAAGCTGTCTCTGAATATCCCTAATAGGCACATCCCTGGGTTCTTTTTTACTTTGTTGTAAATCATTTTATTTGTTTCCTTTATTATTCTTTTCCAATAGATCTGCACCAGTTCACACGACCACCATACGTGAAAGAAAGTCCCTTTCTTTCTTTTGCATCTCCAACAGGATCCTGTTTGTGACTTGTCCATTTTGGCTAGGAGGGCTGGAGTTATGTAGCATCTGTAGAACATTTTATATACATTATCTCTAATTGAAGCTGCCACTGTAAATTTAAATCCATTGTTCCACAGGTTTTCCCAGATGTCAAAATCTATGCTTCTCCCTAAATCTTTTGCCCATGAGATCATGGGGGTTTTAACACGATTATCTTCCAAATTATAGTGTAGAATATATTTGTATAATCTGGCTATTAATCCTTTTTCCCCTTTATCTAATATAGTTTCCAGATCTGATTTTTTGGAAGCAAATCCCCTCTTCTCGTCTTTTTTGAATCTATCGTATAATTGATGATATTGGAACCAATCTTTAATACCCAATTCGTCTTTTCCCCTCAGTGCCCATTGGCCATTGGACCTGATAAGTAGTTCCCCGTATGTTCTGACATCATCCTTGCAGGTGGGTCTCCCAATGGCTTCTATTGGCCTCAGCCATAGGGGTGTTTTGGATTCCATCCCTAATTTGTATCTTTTCCAAACATCTATTAAGCTTCCCCTAATTACATGTTTATTGAATGCCTTATTTAATCTCTCTCCTTCATACCAGAGGTAAGAATGCCATCCATATCTGATTCCATGTCCTTCTAAATTTAGTAGATTTATGTTCCGGAATTGTATCCAATCTCTGAGCCAGCTCATGCAGGCGGCCTCATAGTAGGTTTTTAAATCTGGTAAATTTAGTCCTCCCCTCTCTTTGGTATCAATTAAATTTTTGTAAGCAATCCTGGCTTTTTTCCCTGCCCAAATGAAATTCATGATATCCCTCTTCCACAAATTGAAAATTTTAGTCCCTTTAATAATAGGTATGCTTTGAAAAAAGAAAAGCATTTTGGGAAGTATCATCATCTTAATAATTGCAATCCTGCCCAGCCATGTTAATGGTAGCTTTTGCCAATTGTTCAAATTTCCTTTGATCTCCGACCATGTCTTCACATAATTATTTTGAAACAAGTCGATGTTCTTGCTTGTGATAGTTATTCCCAAATATTTTATCTTCGGGACTACTTTACAGTTAGCCACTTCCTCTAATTTCCTAATAATTTTAGTGTCTAAATTTTTTGTAATAAATTTAGATTTATCTTTATTTATTTTAAAACCCGAAACCTCTCCATACAATTTGATTACCTCTAATAATTTTGGAACGCTCTGTGTTGGATTAGATAAAATACAAACCATATCGTCTGCATATGTTCTGATTTTGATTTCCTGGCCTTTTACTTTGAACCCTTCAATTTCATTGTCATCCCTAATTCTTATACTCAAAATTTCCAATCCCAAAATGAATAGTAATGGCGAAAGTGGACAGCCTTGTCTAGTCCCTTTCTGTATATCTATGGCTTTTGTCAGCTGTCCATTTATTTTTATCTTAGCAGATTGCTTAGAATATATTGCCCCCACTGCTTTTCTAAAGCGATGGCCCACCCCATATAAATCCAAGACCTTTTCCAAATAAACCCAGCTGACCTGGTCGAAAGCTTTTTCCGCATCCAAAAAAAACAATGCTAAATCTTTATTGGGGTCGCTCTCCGCTACCTCCAAAACATTCAGAATTGTTCTGACATTTTGGCTCAGGTATCTATTAGGTAGAAATCCCGCTTGATCCTTATGAATGATTTCTGCTAATGTCTGTTTGAGTCTGTTTGCCAAGATTGTAGTAAATAATTTATAGTCACAATTTAGAAGCGAGATGGGTCTGTAATTTTTAATTTGGTCTAGGTCTTTATCTGATTTTGGGATTAGTACAATTGTAGATTCTTTCCAAGAATCTGGAATCTCACCTTTTTCCAAGACTTTATTCATTACAGACACCAGTAATGGTGTCAGCTCTTCTTTAAACGTTTTATAATAGAGTGGGGAAAGACCATCTGGGCCAGGAGCTTTATGTGGCCTAATCTTATCTATTGTTTCCATTAGTTCGTCTGGTGAAATTAATCTATCTAGATTAGCTTTCATTGCTTCAGTTAATCTTACAATCTTGGTCTCATTAACAAATTGAATGGTCTTGTCTAAATCTTCCTGTTCTTTTTTGTAGAGCTTTGAGTAATATTTTTCAAAAATTGTCTGGATTTGCTGCAAGTTTGTAATTGTCTCTGGTAATCAGTTGGGATTTCTTTGTACCTTTCAGCTGCCAGGCAAGAAATTTGCCTGGCTTGTTTGCATTCTCAAAGAAGTTGTACCTATTGTACCTGATTTTCCTCTCAATATCATTAGCAATCAAGAGGTCATATTGCTGGTGTAAGTTTTTCAATTCTGCTAGAATTTCCTTTCGCTGCCCTCTTTTCCTCTCCAGCTCTATTTCCTTTCCTCTAATCTTGACTAATAACTCTAGTTGCTTTTTATTATTACCTTTGTACCAAATTGAATTTTGCTGAATTAATACCCCTCTTATTACAGCTTTTCCAGCCTCCCAAACCACCCTATCCTCTAGGTTATCATTGGTGTTGTCTTTCAGGTAGTATTTTAATTCCTTTCCAATTTTATCTCTATGTGTTTGTATCCTCAGAATATAGTCGTTCATTCTCCAGCCCCCCCTGTTGCTATTTTCTTTTCTTAGTTTCAATAGAATCGGATTATGGTCTGCAAATGTTCTTGCTAGGATCTCTATCTTTTCTGTTCTGCAGATGATGTCTTTTGTACCAAATACCATATCAATTCTGGAGGCTGATTTGTGTCTGTGGGAGTAGTATGTAAATTCTCTCCCAGTTGGATTGAGAGTTCTCCAGATATCGAACATATCCCATTGATGTATTTCTTTCAAAAAAGCACCCGGTAATCTGCCTTCTTTCTTGTCTTTTTTTATTCTATTACTCCTATCTAACTTTGTATCCATGACCCCATTAAAGTCACCTAGCCAAATCATATCTTTTTCACCATATTCGGCAAGTATACCCGCAAGTGTCTTGTAAAATTCACTTTGTTTGGTATTGGGGGCATAGATACCTACTATGAGAACTGATTTACCCTGGATGAGAACCTTGATTATAAGAATCTTGCCTTCCTTATCTGAGAAAATTACTTCAGGGTACAGCATTTTCTTAATGTATATTGCAATCCCATTGGTTTTCTTACAATTGCAAGAGGTGAATAACTGGCCTAGTCTTTCTTGCCCCAATAGATGTATATCCTTTTCTACCATGTGGGATTCCACTAAACAAGCTATATCAGGCTTAATTTTCTTCAAGAAATGAAATACTTTCTTACGCTTTGATCCACTGTTTAAGCCATTCGTATTCCAAACAATAGTATTCAGAGATTTGGTGCCCATTTTAACAGTGCATTTTATAATTACCCTGCTTCCCCCCGCCCCCGTCTCCCCCTTAGATAAACTTATATAACTTATATAACTTTCTCAAACAGAGTCCACTGCTACCCAACTTCTTCCTCTTCTTCTTTCTCTTCTTCTGGAACAGCTGGCGTTTCTTTCTCCTCCTCCTGCTCTGGCTCCTTCTCTTCTTCTGTATGGAACTGATGGTTTTGCCCCAAGTTCTCTTTCTTATTTCTGCCATGTCCTTGTCTTTTTTGTCTTTCTTCTTCCTGCTGGGAGTCTTCTTCAGCGTCAAAGTCCTTGTGATATTTTCTTAAGAACTGCTCAGCCTTCATGGTATCAGAAATAGAATGTCTCTTGGTTTTGTAGTAAAAGGCCACTCCTTGAGGGTAGAGCCATCGAAAGGATATCTTCTTCTGTTTGAGTTTGCTCACTAGGAAAGCAAAGTCTTTCCTTTTTTTCAAGAACTTTCCAGGGATCTCTTTTAGCATCAAAATTTTCTTTCCCCCTATTATAATGGGGGATTCATATTGTTTCTTCAAAATAATATCTTTGCATATTCTTGTGACAAATTGCACAATGCAGTCCCTGGGGAGTTTCTTTTGTTTTGCTATTGCAGAACTCACTCTGTAGCATGCAGATATGGAATCCATCATCACTGAGAGGTCATCCTCCCCCAAAAGGTTTGCCAACAATTTACTTATAAACAACTTCAGATTGTCACCTTCTTCCCCCTCTTGGATCCCTCTTAATCTTAGAGTGTTATCAGCAAGTTTGAGTTCTAGCATGGCCATGTTATCCAACATACTTTCTTGCTTATCATTAAAGAGTTGTTGAGCCCCTTCTGTTTTTTCAAGCCTTTTTTTAATAAGTTTCTGATCAGTGTCCAGTTTGTTCACTTTTGCCTCAGTCTTTTCTTGGCGTTCAGAGATCTGTTTCAGTTCTTTGGTAACTGCCTCCATTGAGGTCTTAAGTTCCACAAACATAGCTTTAATTTCTGAAAGCGTCTTCTCTTGAGACTGACTGGGTTTTTTTGCCTTCTCTGTCACCACTGTTGACGCTGCAAACGCGTAGGAGGAGATTGGTCCCTTGGGCGTCCGCGGTGACCCTTTATCCATAATTGATTGTAGTTTATGAGCGTTTGTTCAAGGTCGCTGCAGCAGTGTTATCTGCCTGAGAGAGATGGAGACGTGCTTGAGAAGGGGCGGAAGAGAAGCTGGGTTCAGCCCACCATCTTTTTCAGTTGCATTTTAAGCATTTTAATCATCTTGCCATTTTTTTTAAAGAGAAGAAAGCAAAGCTCAGTCTGTTTTCTGCTTATATAGATCTTATGTAGATCTGGCCTTTAAGGTTTTGCTGTCTCTTGTCAAACCACAGAGCAAGATTTCAAAGATTTACTGTTGTAGCAAACAGCTTAATGGCTCTTCTTGGGAGACACTTAAGGCAATTAAGGATCGTAAACTTTACAAGTAGGAATGTGGAGACAGACTTTGACAGGTTTCCTTCGTAAGAGCACCACGTGGATAGTGTACTTTAAAAAGCAAATATTGCAGTCTTACTTGAATCTGTTGAATATATTGGATGTTGAGAGCGTAGCGAAGAGGACAATATCGCGGCGGGAGCTGTCTTCACTTTGAGATCAGACAAAGTGATTTTCTGCAGACCAACTCTCCTTTCTCTGTCTCGCCCGAAGATAAGGAATCTGTGAGGAAAAAGTTGCTTTCTCCTCTCACCGCTCACGATTCTTCACGGAGCTCCGGCTCCATGCTGCTGCCTCTCTCCGCTCCCAACCCATGTACGTTTTTGAACAGATTGGCAGAAGCTGAGGCTAACAGCAGTTCACCCCGGTCCCTGGAGTCGAACTGCCAACCTTTCAGTTAGCAGATTCAGCAGCTCAGCGGTTTAACCCACTGCACCACCAAGGGACACAAAATATATGAACTAAAATCAGTTCTGCAAACAAGCATTCTTGTTTCAAGGAAGGAGGACTAATAATAAACTGAGTCACAAATGGTTTAAGTAAGCAATTGATCATATAAAGTGGTTTGTAGAAGAATCCACTTTGACTTTTAGAGTTCTAACTAAAGTTAAACACATGCAGACACAGAGGATCTCTGACTTCATTGCAGCTCAATGCTAACATATCATTAAGTACAATAAATACCTCACAAAGGATAACACTTTACACATACATCCCAATCATAGAAAGGAGTTGTTTTTCAGAATATTAAAAAGCGTCTAGCCTTACAGTTTGGTGTCTACAATAGTTATTTTCTTCCTCTACCTGTCATAAATAATAAAAGACGGGTTCCTTTATCCCACACTAGTCAGAGTACCGCTGTCATGGCCAGCTCATTCAAAAAATAAATCTATCAAGAGACAGTATCAGAAACATCAAGTGTAAAAACAGACATTGTTTCCACACAAAAAACTTCTATTTACAATAACAAAAAGACTTGTGTGAGCACAAGGAACCATCTGATCTCTTTACTGAAACTATTGACGCAGCCTGTATATGTATATAATACCTGTTTTACCATGTGTTTCATGTACTAATTAGCTGTCACTTCAGCCTGAATATTATTCTGAAACACATTTAATTTCATATTTTCTAAGCTCTTTACACAACGTGTTAGGACAAAGTTTTATTGCACCTGTCAGTTTGCTGTGATTGGAAATTTACCAGATGAACCTAACCAAGAGTAAGCTTTGTATTTACAAAGTACCCTGGGTGACAAGGATTGTATAAAAGGTTGGTAGGAAATGGCAGCTGGCGGAATGTGCCTTATGGGTTGAGTGTGGGTGGAAAGATCCCTGCCTTAGAGAAACGGGACTCTCGGCTGCTCTCATCTACATTACATACCTACATTCTATTGCTTTATCACAGCTTTTTGTTGTATTAAAGTGGTGGTGCAATGGGTTAAGCCCTTGTGCTGGCAGGACTGCGGTTCGAATCCAGGGAGAGTGGGTTGAGCTCCTTCTGTCAGCTCCAGCTCGCCATGTGGGGACATGAGTGAAGCCTTCCACAAAGAAGGTAAAACATCAAACATCCAGGTGTCCCTTGGGCAACATCCTTGCAGATGGCCAATTCTCTCACATCAGAAGTGACTTGCAGTTTCTCAAGTCACTCCTGACATGAAAAAAAAAAAACAACTCTTTGTCATGTGTTTATGTTACTGGACTAAAAGATTCTCCGAAACAATCAGCTATTTGAAATATTTTGTTTCAATCTTTGTTTCCTCATACCCAAGAGGCCTCCTATGCCTTCTGAACATGTGCTCCCAGAATGATACAAGTTTTAAAAGGAAGTACAAATTTGCAACAAAATAAGTTTCACCTCTCCATCAGCTAACCCTAACTGGATTGGAATCCCATTCATTAACTAAAAAGTGCCTTTTGGTCACAGATGGGCAATTCTGGATCTATCCCTGTGTGTCTATGTGCAATAGAGCCCAAAGATTTCTACATTCCTGTACAATTTCAATAACATCTTGAGACTAAATTTGGCTCAACAATATAATTTCTTTCCTCACATACATTTTTGTTGTATTGCTAATCACTTCCATTGGAGCCCATCTATTAAGTGGCTCTACATATTGCCTCCTCTGCATATTATATTCAAATGCTTACATCATTCCCCACAGCTTCTACAACAGATGATTGCTACTTTTTGTTAGCTTCTGTCTCCATAATTAAATATGTGAGCAGACAACCTGCAAGTGCCACTGCTACCTGGACTTTCTCTCCAATTTACCTTTAACTGGTGTTCAGTCTCATTCATATCCCTCTTCTCCAACAGTTTGTACAAAGGGATAAGTTCATCCAGTCCTTGATGCACAGGGATATTTTCTGATTCATGTTTTAGGTATAATGTTAAATCAAGAGCTTTGGTAATGGACAGCTTTCCAGCACTGGAAAACAGGAAGTATTAAGCATATAAAATGTTTTAAGTAACTGATCCATTATTATGTAATGAATTTTCTATTTAATAATACAGCTTGAACATCCCTTTTCCAGAATTCCAAAATTCAAAATACTCCAAAATTGTCTGCACAGGTGGCTAAGACAGTGATATAACTGCCATCGGATAGTTCAATGTACATAAATGTTGTTTTGGACACAAAATTATTTTTAAAATGTTATCTTCAGGATGTTTGTAGAAGGTATATATAAAATATAAATTAACTTCATATTTTTGATATTATGTAATATATGAAAACTCAGGTATTCCAAAATACTAAAAATGCTAAAATCTAAAACACTTTTGGCCTCAAGCATTTTGGATATGGGATATGCATTCTGCATATATATCAAACATGTATATTCAGCCAATACTTAATTTCTCAAAATATACATTACTGTAATATAGTGCCCAGTGTAGCTTTGGACAACAAACTATGTCAAGAGATGTATGTTTATTGATGCCATTCAAAACAAATAGATTAGGATATGCAACAGGCTACAGGCTTCTTGTAGTGCCTATGCTAGACATTATGAGTACACTTTCTAAGGTAGGATGGGCAACTGCTTAGGGGCCAGGGACAATCCCCTCAACTCCACTTCCCTGTGCAGTCCCTTTCACAATGGTGACTGAACTGGCATCACGCCTCTTCCTGCTCACCATTTTGAGAGGGACTGAAGAAGAAAATGTATGCACTTGTAGGTAATATAGAACTCCGGGGAGCTTGTGGCAGTGTGGTTATATTTGCATATTTTTAGAGACTCTGCTGCATAGCTTAAATGCAAAAACTGCCCCCAAAGTAAACCAAATTTTGGTTGAGATACTGATAGGGGCTTTGCAGGGTCTAGGACCTAAACATGGCACAAAGGCTGCACTTTCCCCTCCCAATTCTTGGGGAAAGCTCTCTGTCTTAACAGAGACACAACTAAGCTCAAGTATGATGCTGGTGAAAATTGAACTAGTATCTGCAAAGGGCTACCACACACAGAAACAGAAATCTTTAAAGGACAAATGCTAACCCACAGTGGGAAGAAGAAACAGTATTTTATTCTGAAATATAATGAGATCTGAAGCTCGTAACTATTTTTCTCTATTCATCTAATTTGAGTCCCCCTTTGGGGGTTGAGAAGGATGAGATACAAATGCTCGAAGTAAATAAATAAATAAATAGTTCTTCCACTATTTGTGGAGTTATGTTTCTGGAAAAGCTATGGTTTCCATTATTTATTTGTTACATTATAAAGCCATGTTTCTTGTTGGGCTGTCCTACACAACAATTAAGTTTGCAATCTTTAAGAAAGAATCATATAGTTGTGCTCATAATCTCTCACCTCACCAGTTGGAATGCGCTGTTGATGAGGCTGGCCCTATCATTACTGCTCAGAATTTTATGGTTTTCTTTTAGAAGATGAATCAGAGCATCCCATCCATCTTCACCATAGTGCACAATATAATAACCATTCATTCCTACATTAAATTTTATCCATTTCACTTCTTCTGGGAGGGTGATAACATCTATAAATAAAATATATTATGGTCAGTAGCATGTCAATAAGTTTTTCTATACTAGCAAAAAAAAGAAAAGAAACACAAATAAAAACAAACCCACCCAACCACTTAATTGACTAGCATCATGGTCTACATCTGTCTACAAATGTCAGTCTCAACTTCTGGCATCATTGTGCAGACCTCATCAACCTGCAGCCCTCCAGGTGTTTGGAGCACCAGCTTATTCAATGGTCAGGAATTCTGGGAGCTGAAATCCGAAACACTGGAGGTCACAGGTTGAAGACACCTGCCTTAGAGTCTTCTATTAAAAAGCTGTGACTAGGAAATCAATTTTGTTTTCAATAGCTGAAGAAAAGGACACTACAGCTCTGGACCTTTTCTACTTCTTAACATATTTGATAATAACACTGTTATGCACTTACAATATGAATTAGATTGCACACACCTGTTCTTGTTGTCAGCAAAAACCTTTGAACAACATCTGATTTACTGGTAATATATGTTAACGGAATATGCCACAGATTCCTAAAACAAAATATGAGTCAACATTATTAATTTAAATGGTTACTGCAAATGTCATATATGGTTACTGAGAAACAAAAAATCAGGTTGTTGTGTGTTTTCCGGGCTGTATGGCCATGTTCCAGAAGCATTCTCTCCTGACGTTTCACCTGCATCTATGGCAGGCATCCTCAGAGGTAAGAACTCACAACTTCTGAGGATGCTTGCCATAGATGCAGGCAAAACTTCAGAAGGGAATGCTTCTGGAACATGGCCATACAGCCCAGAAAAAACACAACAACCCAGTGATCACAGCCATGAAATCTTTCGACAACACATTAAACAAAAAAAAATTATTACATTAGTCATGAAGAGTAACAGGGCAATGGTAACTCAAAATACCTCTAGTTATGAAGACAAGGTTCTTGCTAGCAGAAATGCCAGGATAACTATTCCACTGGCTGAGATTTGCTAGCAGAAGGCCAAAATAGGTGGAGTAGCGAAGCTAGAGAAGTTACTCCAGATCCAAATTTCCACCGGTCCAGGAGCAGCCACAATGTTAACATCACATTAAACTTTGCTATTACTGTTCATGTGTAACTGCAAGTTATTTCTGACTCGTAGGGCCTCTAAGGTGACCCGATCACGCACAATCTCTTTCATTTTCTTTCCTCTGAGTGATTTGTTAAAGGTCTCTCAAAGTTCAACTCCAACACTTAAGCCATTACACAACACTTGGGTAAGGGATAAAGAATGCTATGTAACTAATATATCTAGGCTGAGAATGCTTTGGATTCAACAAAGCTTCAGCTGGCTCTACTGCCAACTCTGATGATCCTTGCCAATTCTAGATTGCGTTCTTAGTCAGAAATGTATGTCTAGACTTTAAAATATGAAGTTCATTTATTCCTTCAGCATTACCCTTTGGGTGAAGCAAAATTAGAGCTCTTCATATAGTGTTCTTGTTGCAAATGGACGTTCTTTCCTTTTACTGTCACGGTGACTAATGGATATCCTTTTTGTAGCGTCCAAGTGTTCATTATTGCTGTTACATCATTGATAACACTTTTTGTCCAGTGCTACATATCATGGTCACAAATACAAAAGGAAATAAACAATGTTTAACAAGCAACATTAGAGGTTAAAACCACATATTTATTATACTTGTGTGACTTCCCACAATTAAGGAAAGAATAGTTTCAATTGGGGTGTGATGTTTATAATACAACGCAAGAGAAGATTTAAGAAACACTTTATATAGTATAGCCTCCTAAAACAGTTAAATGACATCCCAGACACATTATCTTTTTCTTCTGGAATTTCTTCTGGAATTCTCATTTTCTTTGTCTACCTAACATCATACAAAGTTAAACTATGGGAAATTGTATTATTTCTTATTTCTTCTGAATTACAGTTTTAAAAAATAGCCATATTTAGAGAAAAGCCGAAAACCTATTTTGCTTCTGCAGAAATGAACCACTGCAAACCAAAAAGTTAAAGTTAAAGGTTTCCCCTTGATATCACATCTAGTCGTGTCTGACTCGGTGGGGTGGTGCTAATCTCTATTTCTAAATCAAAGAGTCGGCATTGTCCATAGATGCTTCCAAGGTCATGTGACTGGCATGACTGCATGGAGCACTATTACCTTTCTGCCGGAGCGGTATCTATTGATCTTCTCACATTTGCATGTTTTCGAACTGCTAGGTTTGCAGAAGCTGGGGCTAACAGCATGAGCTCACCCCGCCTCCCAGATTTGAACCAACCTTTTGGTCAGCACATTCAGCAGCTCAGCATTTTAACATACTGGACCACCATGGGCTCCTACTGCAAACTATAGCCTCATGAATATCCTCTCCTTTCCCCTTGTTTCATCTGCAAAGTATGAATTTTTTTTGTTAACTTGACTTTACAGCACTGACAGGTTCCCTTGTTATTTTAGGATTCAAGAATATATTCCTAACTATCAAAATTCAAGTGCTGTTCACCTTTATTAGTGAAAGACATTTCTAATACTTTGGAGAAATGTTTACAGGATTCTAAACGCAATCATGGAATAAAACACAAACTTACAGAGCTTGAGATTGTTTCCTTGTTTCTTGGGCAAACTCCGGCGGCAGCAGCATCCACAGAACAGCCCTAAAACAGTCACAGGACATTAATAAACACAGTTGCCCAATACATCACAACTTGAGCAAGCACTGCTGTTCCAAACAGCAGTTCAAGTTGGTAACACTTTTAATAGGACTGCTGACTTGGCAGTTTGTAAGACAATAAGTAATACTTGCATCTGACAAACTGTTCCACAGATCCTTGTTTTGTGTATTTTGATAGCTGAACTGCAACAAGTATTTCACAAGTCCAGCCTTAAACACCTCTGGACTGAGGTAATCCTGTAACATGTTCAGAATACAAGCTCCCTGGAAAAAAAGAATTAAACAATTCAGTTTATAAAATTAATTTTATTACAAGTCTGAATTTAAAATATGTCATTGTTCTCTGCTCCAGCAAGAACGGTTCTAAGCTTTGATTCCTCATCTTCGGGTTCATTCAAAACTTCTTTGTTTCCACAAATTAAAATACAATTAAGTAGCATTCTTTGCATACAGAAAATGGCCCAAAATGGCAGGATCAAACTGTAATTGGTGTCAAAGTTGTTTCCACCAAGTACTGACTCAGGGGAAACTGATTCAACTAACAAGTGCCAGGATACTTTTGTTTTCTTAACCTCTGTGCTTCATAGTGTGTAGAATCTTATGCACATGAAGCAGTAACAATGTCGATAAAGTCTGTTATAGGTTGTGGAAAAGTAAACTATGTATATGTGTGAAAACTTCTTCACTCTTTTTGTATTTTTGTACATTGAGATAAACACATAATATGCTGTCAATGATAGCAATAAGGTAAAAACTATGGATCACTAATCTCTAGCCCAATGGAGCTAATGGAAGTCTGAATTCATATAAATCTCACTGGAACCAAGAAAAGCATCTCTCTAATAAGAGAGAAACAAAAAATTCTAACCTGCAAAGTTCTGTTGAATTTAAATAAAAAAGCAATAACATTTTGGTGATCAAACTGAAACTTCAACTGCAAAAACCCCCACCCTAGTACCTTGCAACAGTTGTAATGTTTTTTTTTATCCAAATATATTCTTACATTGGTTTATATACTCAGAATTACTGTATATACTCATGTACAAATAAAAATGCCAAAAAAGGTCAACTTATATATGGGCAATATTAAGTACTGTACCTTAACTCTTACTCAAAAAAGGAACCACTGAGTAGAATAGCAAAAGATGAGAGTTTAGTTCATCCAGGAAGAACCTGAAACAAGCACTGACCTCCCTCTACTCTCTCAGTCACGGCACCATTTCTAGTCTTTTGAATAGCTGGGTGGGAAAATGATGATGGTCAAGAGGTATCCCTCGGTGTTAGGGTGTTTTCCCTTCTCTTTGGAATGATCCTCAAATGATGCACATGTCATATCAAAATCCATAATTTTGGACCTAAAACTTGACTTTGACTTATACATGAAGTCTACTGATACACAAGAGTAAGTGTAATGTTTTTGTTGCTGAGACAGTGCCATTCAGACACAATAGAATGGAACCAGCAAGCAGAAGTATAAAATATTAAGGAATAATCCACACTCCTTTCAAAAAATCCAGTGAGGACTGCACATACTCAGAAATTCATGGGAGAATAAAATGCAAGGAAAGTCGGTATAAAATGGAGTATAAAATAGGGATAACATGGGAAAGGGCTTGGTTGGTAAATTGAACAGAAATATTACCACACTTCAGATAATAGAAGTTAAGCAAGTCTGCCCATGTGAAATAATTAAATTTTAAAGCCATTGTAATAAGCTTAAATGAAAGCAAAGTTTTTTTTCACATAAGAGCAAAAAAACCCAGATTAGACCCCATCAAAAGATTCTTCTTTTACCTTATCATAGGAAACATCATCAAACATTTCTAGAATCTGAGATGGCTCTTCAACAGGAGTAGATATAGGATGTGAAGAGTTTAGAGCATCTACTTCCATGGCTTCAAAATACTTGTTTAAAAAATAATCTTCCTGTTAAAAGAAATAAGAAGTTGAAATATTCTTTTTAAAACGTAATAATAATAAACTTTATTTATACCCCGCCACCATCTCCCCGATGGGAACTCAGGGCGGCTTACATGAGGCAAAAACATTCCCATCTTCTCAATTCAAAAACAGAAAATAAAGGTTAGACAGGAGAAGGAATTAATTATTAAAACTCTTTATAATTACTTTATATTTTCCAGAGAAATTTGAAGCAGTATCCTGGTGTTGCTCAGTCACAGATGGCTTCACAAAGTGATTATTAATTCTGTTTGCATGCTCACATTCTTTTAGAAAGTGGACATATAAATGTAATTTTTTCTTGCAGGTCCAACTTGTTGTTAATAACTACAACAACTTTGACGACTAACCAGCACATTTTAAGCACTAGTTTATATTTATATATATATATATATATTTTAAAAAAACAAAATTAATACTCACAACTTTCAGTTCTGGGTGGGTCACCCTGACTGATAAAAATTCCATAAACTTTGCAAATCCTTCATTGAGCCAAAGATCATTCCACCATTCCATGGTGACCAGGTTTCCAAACCACTGCAAGAATAACATATCTTAGAAGCAGATCAGTTATTTTTTCACAAGTTTTATTTTATGGCTGTACCTTGGGTGAAGGAAATCCTGAATATTCTCTGCCTTATTCACTTTCTAACTATCAACATACTTTCTGCAATGCTCTATGAGCGAGTGGTATAGATAACCATGGGAATTTGATTTTTTACCCTAACATTACATATACAAGGAACAGCCAGGAAGAGTCATACTAGTATTTTACTTGTGCAACAATAAAATATTATCTTTCTGGCTAATGGTCAAAACACTAATTTATGCATAAAAATGTGACTGTGTTTATCATTAGGTAGTGCAAACACTGGAGATCTCTATAAGCAAACAGGGTATTTACGTGGACTGTATAAAAGCGTTTAACCAGACAGGCTAAATTATGAAAAAAATCCCTCATTACTGATTTTAAAAAAGGCTATGAGTAACAAAAACAAGCATTTTTAATTTCCCTACATCACTGGAGAAATTACACTGTTTAGATGGTATTGCACCACCTGACATCTGCCAGGAAGTAGCAGCCAGCAATGAAAGGACCAAGGCAGTGACATCTTCGGTCCATCCCCTGTTCAGATATCAGCCAACATCTTAAATCAAGAAACAGCTTCCTAAGATCTACAGAGATACTTGCAGGAACACCTCAGCAAGTGAGAGTCCAAAAGTGACAGGATAAAACCCAGCACCTCAATCAGTGGCCGAGACCAGATGAGAAACTCCCCCCTGTGTTTTTAAATGTATTTTAACTGTTCCCTCAATCTTGCTTCTGAAATGATAAAGAAATTTCAGTAGAAGAGGTACTGACATTGAAAACAAGGAAGTGGCTCCTTCCAAAACAATGTGTAGCTCTAGGCCTCTCCTGGGTTCTTTTAGTGCCAAACATTAACTCATATACTGCTACAGTATAAGTTTTATTGGTTGTAAATGATTCAGAGAGAAGCATACCAGACTTTTCACTGATCCACTGATAGGACCCACAGCCAATGGTAGAAATGGGCCCTCAAAACAAATTATAAACTTGGCCAACAATCAAATTTCTCACCACTGGATATATGAAGAGCCCTTGAACTGGAGTACATCCCTCAAACCAAATTAGCAACAGAGAAAGATTCACTCCCCAAGTTGATTTAGAGTCTTCATATCTTTTCCCAGCCTCAAACTACAAAGTGAATCCAAACATACTCAACAAGGTCACAAATACAAGTTAACTCTTTCACACCATTGGACAAATGTTAACCTTTGGCTACTAACAAGAACTCAAAAACACAACTGATGGGTGGCAAGTGGCTTTATTTTCAAAATTTGTAAACATTAGAGTGCAAATAGTAACCTGTCCATTACCAAATTAAAAACTCCACCATCCTCAGTTCTTGTAAATAATGTCTGTGATTTGAGAGAAAAGATAAATAATTATGAGGGGTTTGTGAAAAATTCTGAATTGGAAATGTGTCCACCATCTTAAACAAAACATGTCCAAGGGTATTTGAAGGATCTGTCACTCCAAGGGCAAGGAATCCACTCTTGATTTTACTGCTGCTCCTCTCGAATCTGCTTTGAGTTGAACAGAATGTCTCCTGAATCTAGAACCTCGAGAATTTGGCACTGGGAGGATCCCCTCCAACTCAGAGTATTTGAAGGTGGACTGACCATAAAGTCAAAAGTGGAGTTGCCATCCTCATGGCAGCAGATGCTTTGGTCACCCCAGCAAGATCTGGTTTAACATTTTTATGCCTTATATTTACTAAATAAAACATTTAAATGTCCAAACAGCCTATATCTAAATTACCAAACTAAGAACCCATTATGTCAATGTTTCTCCTATGATAATGATGAAGTAATAGAGTACCACCACAGATACAGCTTTTCATCGCTCATTTGCATTAGAAAATACAATTCAGCAGATATTTGTATTCTTCCTGCTGCAAACAGAGAAATGTCAATCATAACTTACCTGGTGAGCAAGCTCATGGGCTACAGTCAAGGTAATTCCAAGTTTACTTGATGCTATGGATTTTTCAGGATCATATAACAAAGCAGTTTCCCTGTATGTAGTCAATCCCCAATTCTCCATTGCACCAGACTGAAAATCAGGAATAGCTGCTAAGTCTGTAATGAAATAATTTTAAATATAATTCTCCCTTTAAAACTAAACAATATACTGTAATACTGACACTTTTAACGGTCAAATTTGGGCTGTGGCTGGGATGTTGCATTATTCATTTTCATGCCAATTAGTGATATGTTTTATTGATTTTAATATGGATTAGTTTTTTATTTTTGTAATGTACTGTTTTTATGAGAACTGATATTGTCATTGTCTAATATGTTGATGTGATTTTACCTGTATTTTATGAGGTTATGGCACTTGTATGTGCTTCTGTAAGCTGCCCTGATTCTTTTCTGGGAGATGATGGTGGGGTATAAATAAAGTATTATTATTAATAATATTATGTTAGTAAACATTTAAGTTTCATTTATATAAAACATTGCATTTAATGATGATGATGATGATGATGATGATGATGATGATGATGATGATTGAGTCCAAATTGGGAAAAAACCCTGAAAATGAGCATGGACTCCTGCCAGTCAGGGATAATATGCAAGAAGAACCCAATCATGATGGATTGCTCCTCAGTCCATCCCAAGATCACTTAATTTATCTTCTTGCATCATTGTTTCTAATTTAAAAATATTAAAAAATGGAAGTTGACCTTCTTGACAGAAAACGAAACAGTCGTTGAATATTTTGAAATAATGTTACAAAGCTCTATAAATAGTTTCAAATAAATGAGAAAAGGAGTTTTGGACATTAAGAAAAAGCTAATTTATACTATACACTATACTAGCTATTTACAATATACACATTTTTATTTACTTTTGAAAGTAAATGCCATGGAATGTTACCGTCAAAATATTGATCCAGCTTGCAAAACTATTATTTGATTAATGTACTTGTTTTTCTTAGGATATTTCAGAATAAAAAGTACCTTGTTTAGGTAAAGGATATGGAATGCTAAAATATTCCTCAAAGAACTCTAAGAGCTTCACTGCTGCATCCAAGGCATAATCCGCTTGGCTGATCTTGTGTGGTACAGCATATACCGAAACCTAAAAACAAACAAACACCAGTACATTGTGAATGCAACTGTAGAAAGATGGAGATCACAGCTTCACAGGCTATTTGATGCAGTGATCACCACTCTGAATAGCACTGAGGTACATACAATTTGTCAGCTTTTCTCTAAATGAAAACAAAACGAAGCAGCTATGGTGGGCCCATCATATTTGTGGGCTCACAATTCACAGAATCAATCAACTGCAGATTCAAATGAATAGAATATTGTAATTTGATTCTATGGGAGAGAGCATACTAGACGTTTGCTTGTGGGTGAAAGATGGGATGACTTCTTCACATGGAGAAAGTGGGCAGATGGAGGAGCTTACCATCACCTCTGCAGCTGCCCTATGCCATTGCCAACAATGAGTTACTGTATAAACCTTGCTTCAGCCTCTCTGCAAGCCTTGATCTATACAGTAAGTTAAGCTCCTATTAAAATAGTGTAGGGCAGCAGATGTTGTAGTGAGTCTGGTCTCCTGAGGCATCACGTTCTTCAGTATATACCCATGTATAAGTTGACCTCGTGTGTAAGTCAAGGGCAGTTTTGGGGGCCAAAATTATGGATTTTGATATGACTCACAGATAAGTTGAAGATCATTCCGCAAAGAGAGGAAAACACCAATACTTCCTCTGGGAGCTGGCCACCATTGCTATTTCCTCACCCAAGCATTCAAAACGGCCAGAAGTCGCACCACAGTGGAGAGAGTAGAGGGGGCTTGGTGCTTCTTTTAGGTTTTTTCTGGGATAGACTAAGCTCTTGCCTCTTATTACTCTATTCAGAGAAGGGGATTGTTTCCTTTTTAAAAATAAGTTAATGTACAGTACTCATACTGAACTGTGGATAGGTTGACTCAGTTTTTTTGGGTTAATTTTTTTCACTAAAATGTCTAGACGTATACATGAATATATAGGGTATGTCATAATTAAACTTGAGATATTCTCTCAGGGAAAATGAAGCACTACTTGCTAGCATATTATTGTACACAATTTCGCAAACAAAACACATAACTTAGGTAACAAAAGTTGTTGACCATTATCTATTTAAGAAAGAAAACCATTATCTCTAGAACTACCACTGCAACTTTAACATTTTGCTTAGGGAACTATTTTAAAATTATATATATATATGAAAACTTTACCTTAACTCCCCGGGTAGTACTTTTGGAAACCGATTTAAAATCTGAAACAATAAAGGCCACAAGATAAGTGCTCATCTTTACGCTGGTCTGAAAGTGGTCTTCAAGGAGCCATTCCTTGAGGTTGATAGATTTCACCTAAAATGTTAAAAAGAGCTATTACAGTTCATCTTTATCTTAAAAGTATGTTTATAATTTTTTACACAGGGAAATGTACTTTATCATCTTGACAGGAATTAATTGCTACATCCTCTTTTTAATAGTTGCAAACCCATAGCCAGAGACAATTGGTACTACAACCCTTTACATCAGTGGTTCTCAACCTTGCTAATGCCGTGACCCCTTAATGCAGTTCCATATGTTGTGGTGACCCCCAACCATATTATTGTTTTTGTTGCTACTTGATACCTGTCATTTTACTAATGTTATTAATCGTAATGTAAATATCCGATATGCAGGATGTATTTTCATTCACTGGACTAAATTGAGCACAAATACCCAATATGCCCAAATGTGAATGTTAGTGAGGTTGGGGGAGGATTGATTTTGCAATTTGGGAGTTGTCGTTGCTGGGATTTATAGTTCACCTATAATAAAAGAGCATTCTAAACTCCACCAGAGATAGATTTAAACTGAACTTGGCACACAGAACTCCCATGACCAACAGAAAACACTGGAAGGGTTTGGTGGGCATTGACCTTGAGTTTGGGAGTTGTAGTTCACCTATATCCAGAGGAGTGCTTTGGATTCAAAGAAGGATGGATCTGGACCAAACTTGCCACAGATACTCAGTATGCCCAAATGTGAACACTGGTGGAGTCTGGGGAAAATAGACCTTGACATTTGGGAATTGTAGTTGTTGGGATTTATAGTTCACCTACAATCAAAGAGCATTCTGAACTCCACCAACGATAGAATTGGGTCAAACTTTCCACACAGAATCCCAATGACCAACAGAAAATACTATGTTTTCTGATGGTCTTTGGTGACCCCTTTGACACCCCCTAACGACCCCCTCAGGGGTCCCGACCCCCAGGTTGAGAAACACTGCTTTACATGTTTATGCCTTTAATGGGAATTATCCCCAGGCCTAAAAGTAGCATATCAGAAGGCAACTGCTCTCTACTGTTAATACTAACTAAAGGTAAAGGTTTCCCCTTGACATTAAGTTTAGTCATGTCCGACTCTGGGGGGTGGTGCTCATCTCCATTTCTAAGCCAAAGAGCTAGCCACTGTCCACAGACACCTCCAGGTCATGTGGCCAGCATGACTGCATGGAGCACTGTTACCTTCCCACTGAAGCGGTACCTATTGATCTCACATTTGCATGTTTTTGAACTGTAGGTTGGCAGAAGCTGGGGCTAACAGCGAGAGCTCACCCCATTCCACTGACTTTTCGGTCAGCAAGTCCAGTAGCTCAGTGGTTTAACCCACTGCGCCACCGTGGGCTCCACTGTTAATACTACAAACTCAGAATGCATAATCTTTCTTGCATTTTTCAAGACATCAGTGAATTAGATTTAATAATTTGCTATGTGAGCACAAAGATGCATATAACAAATGCATATACTCCGAGAAGAGGTTTTTTAACAGTATGTATATTTTCCTCTTTTTTCCATCCCACAACCAGACAATTCAAAATACCAATAATAGATACATACTAAAGGCATATTAGAGAGTGCAAAATATCTGGGTTCTCTTCGGATCTTAACAGAAAATTTTGCTTTGAATGCAGGTTCATCAAAGCAAGGGAAAGCCATACGAGCAGCTGTTGGTTCAAACTGGGTTGATGCAAGCACCCTGGAATGAAGGAAAACAATATATTTACACTTGTCATTCATACCTGCCATGCTTACACTAGTCAAACTCTTATATTAGTCATATACAGAGAAGCTCGCTAAGAGTGTTCCTTAATGGAGACTTAACTTGACGAAAGGCAATTAAAATCAGTTTATGTGCTAAAAATATTAATCATGCAATTTTTTCCACATTTCCTTAGAAATAAACCCCATGCTGGGCTTAATGCAGCTTTTGTTGCAATAAAAGTGAACAGTACCACAGCATTAGTTTCAGGTGTTACTTCAAGTTGCCTTTTCTAGAATTTACATCTTGAAGCAGATCTAACACTGGATTAATTTTTATATTCCTTCATCTCTAGCTCCTTTGCTTGAGAGTACATATAAAGATATTACCTATAGCATTCTTGGTGGGAAAATGCATAGAAAAAACAGACTATTTTATAGGACTCCATATTTCTTTGCTCTTTAATTTCTAAGATAAAAGATGGAAGGATCAAAGCTTTGTTCAGGGCAGTAAATAAAGCTTTTATATCACGAGAGTAAATAAAGAGCAACACTAAAAGAACAGGGTAATTCCAGACAGGAAATAATCAGGGCCAGATAACACCTGCCAACAAAGGATTCCCCCAGGCAGGAAGCAGCCAGGCTTTGAAGTTGCAAGGACATTCAATGCTAATCAAGGTGGCTAATTGCAACAGTCACACTTGCCTCCAACAGACAAAAGTTCTTTCTTCCACCCTGGACATTCCACAGATATATAAACCTCACTTTCCTAGTTTCCAACAGACCTCACAACTTGGTTGCCTGCCATAGAAATTTAATATACAACCCCCTTTTTAATCAGAAAAGGCAAATGGGAAAGCTTCATATCAGGGTGTGCCTACAAAGCAGAATTATTTCAGTTTGACATCACTTTCATCATTGTAGCTCAAAGCTAGGGAATCCTGGGATTTCTAATTTAGTGAGGCATCCTTTGGCAGAGAAGGCTAAAGATATTGTCAAACTACATTTCCCATGACTCCATAGCATTAAGCCATGGCAGTTAAAATGCTGTCAACTGCATTAATTCTACAGTGTAGATGAATCCTCAGTATTTTCCTATTATAAAAAAGCATTTAAAACCTCAAAAAACAGATTTCTGAAGCAGACATCAAATAAGATATGAAAGATCCATACAAATCCAAATGTAAAAACATCCAAATACAACAGCAAGGGGTGAGAATGTTTCAAACATTACTCTGCAAGAGGATTAACCTACCTTACTTCTCCTTCAGGAGTTCTGTATGTGCTTTTATAGAAACCATGAAAACTGTCAGACAAATTTGCAGAATACTCAATACTAACAATGTAGTTGCCAAGGCTCAATGGTTCAGTTACAACCAATGCGATCTGCTCAAATGGTGGATATTCTAAAACTGACACTGTTTTATCAATATGGATATTTTCTTTGGCTTCTTGGATGACAGCTTTGGTGATCTGGAGGTATTTGCCGTGCAAGATGATTGAATTGGTTTCCTGGGTAATATTAATCTCTATTTTGGCTAATCCAGTAAAGGTCAGAGTGGTGAGATTTGGATGAATAAGAAGATCATAATGAACTGGAAGGACATGCTTGGGAAGTCTCATTTTGTTCCAAGGAAATGGACTGCTTCCATTTCCAGTAACTGAATATCGACTGTGCTGATCAGAGCCAAATACAGATACAATGTTGAAAATTGCTAGCAAGAATATCATCGTTGTCTTCGGGGCAGATTTCTGATCTTGAAACCAGGGTGAGTGCCAGGTTCGTATGGTATAGGAAATCTAATAAAGAAAAACATAAAGATTAAATAAATATACTGACTCTGAGATAAGCTTTGACACCTGAGCACGTTTTTGAACTCACTTCTCTCCCCATCCACAATTTTCTTGTACCACTTAGCCTCAAGGAGAATTTCGGAAAAGTCAAGAGGTTTTTGAGGAATTTCTCTCTTGTAGAAATGTGTTTATTCCTAATAAAGTCACTGCCCTTTTGAATTTCTGGATTTTTAAAAGGTTTCAAATAGAAAGTAAGCAACAGGTGGCTAATAATAATAATAATAATAATAATAATAATTCCGAATTCAGACAGATAAGAGTTTTGGAGCACAATACACCTGACTTCACAATCCTGTTAAAAAACAAAGTATGAATCGTTGATGTTGCAATCCCAGGCGACAGCAGGATTGAAGAGAAACAACTGGAAAAGCTGACACGATACGAGGATTTAAAGATCCAACTGCAAAGACTTTGGCACAAGCCAAAAAAGGTGGTCCCAGTGGTGATCGGCACACTGGATGCAGTGACTAAATATCTTGGACTGCACTTAAACATAATCGGCACTGACAAAATTTCCATCTGCCAGCTGCAAAAGGCCACCTTACTGGGATCTGCACGCATTATTCGCTGATACATTACACAGTCCTAGACACTTGGGAAGTGTCCGATCTGTGATCCAATACAACAGCCAGCAGAGTCATCTTGTTTGTTGTGGACTCATCCTGTTGTGTTTCAAATACTACTACTACTACTACTACTACTACTAATAATAATAATAATAATAAAGCAGCTTAACATAGGGTTGTTGTAGGTTTTTTCGGGCAGTAGTGAGCAAAGCTTATTATTTTATGTATTTATTTTTTGCATAAATGACAAGTGCTCTTTGGACTGAAATGAGAACAAGTCTTTCAAAAACACACTGGTTACATTGTATTTGATTGGTTAGATTAGTTGTGCTAAGATTTTTAGAGATAAAGTTAAATATAAATATTTAATACATTTTTAAAGTGCCCAAAATGCTATGAAATCATGTGATTCCTAGTTTGGTGAGACACCAGCACTTCTTGGCGGAGGAGGCTAAGGACCTTGTAAAACTATAACTCCCTTGATTCCATAGCATGCAACCATGGCAATTAAAGTGGTATCAAACTTTGTTAATTCTACAATGTAGATGCTGCCTGAAGTGACATGGTGAGTCTTGTGAAAGACACTGAAGCCCTCAAGCCCTTTTAACAGTGACTTGTTACTTAGATGTCAGAGTTTCATAATGTTCAAAAAATAGAGCGGGGAATTATATCCACTTCCTCAACATTAAAAGTAAAGGTTTTCCCCTGACATTAAGCCCAGTTTTGTGCGACTCGGGGGGTTGGTGCTCATCTCCATTTTTAAGCTGAAGAGCCAGCATTGTCTGTAGACACTTCCAAGGTCATGTGGCCAGCATGACTTCATGGAGCACTGTTACCTTTCTGCAGAAGCGGTGCCTATTCATCTTATTTTTAAAATTTTAAACTATTATATTTGGCCCAGCCATTGGTTTTTAAATGCCGGGCCAAATGCTGTTTATTGTTTGCTTATGTGATTTATATTATTTCTATTGTGTTGATTGTTTTTGTTATTGTTTTTGTTTATTGATGTACTGTGGGCTTGGCCTCATGTAAGCCGCACCAAGTCCCATGGGGAGATGGTAGCAGGATATAAATAAAGTATTATTATTATTATTATTATTATTATTATTATTACTCACATTTGCATGTTTTCGAACTGCTAGGTTGGTAGAAACTAGGAACTCACACCACTCCCCGGATTTGAACCTGCAACCTTTCGGTCAACAAGTTCAGAAGCTCAGCAGTTGAACCCTCAATGCTATACATGCTTTTATTTTTCTACAAAGTACAAGAAAATTCCATCCTTTGAACAGCCATGGCTCAATGCTCGAGAGTTGTAGTTTGTTGGGGTACCAGCCCTCTTGGCTAGAGAAGGTTGAAGACCTGAAAAAACTGAGCCAATGAAAACGCTATGGAAATTGTGTCAACCACGGTAGTCCACGCTTTGGTTACATCCCGTTTAGATTACTGCAACGCTCTCTACGTGGGGTTGCCTATGAAGACTGCCCGGAAGCTCCAACTAGTCCAACGTGTGGCAGCCAGAATGCTAACACAAGCAGGGAGCATACTACTCCTCTGGCTGCCAATTAGCTTCCGAGCACAATTCAAAGTGCTGGTGTTAACCTATAAAGCCCTAAACGACTCCAGCCCAGTTTACCTGTCCGAAAGTATTCTCCCGTATGAACCATCTAGGTTGTTAAGATCGTTTGGAGGGGCCCTGCTCTCGGTCCCACCGGCCTCTCAAGCACGTTTGGTGGGGACGAGGGACAGGGCCTTCTCGGTGGTGGCCCTTCGACTCTGGAACTCTCTCCCACTGGAGATCAGAACTGCCCCCTCCATTCTGTCGTTCAGAAAACGGGTGAAAACATGGCTATGGGGTTTGGCTTTCGACGAATGAATCAATATTTCTGTGATCGGATGGATGACGATGAATGAGACAACGAATTCACTATGACGACTGGCCATTGTTATTATGTGATTGCATTTTGCTGTTATAACGTTTTAATTGAATATATTATATGATGTTTTTAATTATTGTTTTGTGAAATTATCGTTGGAAAATGGCCCGAGTCCCCCGATAGAGGGGAGAAGACCGGTATACAAAATTGCTAAATAAATAAATAAATAAACCTTATATTATGATGACTGAGGACACCAGACATACTCAAAGTGAGGCCCTCCAGCCGCCTGGGCCTCCAACTCCCAGAATTCCTGGCCACTGAAGAAGCCTGCGAGGGCTTCTGGGAGTTGGAGGCAGAAAGCGCTGGAAGGCCACAGTTTGAGGAGGCCTGAGTTACTCTCGCAGAGGGCGCGTGCTAAGCAGAGGGCGCATGCGCAGTGTGGAAATCCAATCTGTCGCGGGGAGGGAAGAAGTAGGCCGCAGTTGCGAGCCTGGCTTTCCTAGGCTGCTTTTCTCCCTCTCAAGTTGTATCACTCCCCTTTGCGGCCCCTCAGCCTCGGAAGGCCGCTTCATGCCGCCAGAGAAGGCCCCCTTTTTACCTGTTCGGGACTGTCGAGAGGCCCGCTTTGGCTGCCGCTTCTCCCTCCAGGCCCCGGGAGTGAAAGCGAAAGCGAGGGGAGTCTCTGAGGGCGACCTTCGAAGCTTCTTTCCTTTCTACACGCAGCTTCCCATCCCCCCTCCCCTTTCCGGCCCATTTACAAGGACTACTGTACGAATGAAGCGAGAGGTCGGAAAAGGCCATGAGGAAATGTTACGGTACTTACTTCTACGGCAGAAGGACTTCAGGTTTATATGTACGAGGGCCGCTCAGCTGTGAGGAATATACGCTCCAGTTCACATGTTCTGGTTTCCTCGTACACATTCCAGCAACTTCAGGGATGCCAAATGGAAAGTGGGAGAGGCCCCAAACTTTCCTAACAGCCTCAGGCCCCTTGGGACCTCCCTCCAGGTGTTTTGGACTCCAGCTCCCACAATTTCTAGCAGCCTCAGGCCTCTCTCACTTTCCATTTGGCATCCCTGAAGTTGCTTAAGCTTAGTTACCTGAGGCTGCTAGAAATTGTGGGAGCTGGAGTCCAAAACCCCTGGAGGGAGGTCCTAGGTTTGCCCAGGCCTGCCCTACACCTATTGTTGTCATTTGATCATAGAAGAGAAGGCTGAGAGGAGATATGATAGCCATGTATAAATATGTGAGAGGAAGCCACAGGGAGGAGAGAGCAAGCTTGTTTTATGCTTCCTAAGAGACTAGGACGCGGAACAATGGCTTCAAACTACAAGAGAGGAGATTCCATCTGAACATGAGGAAGAACTTCCTGACTGAGAGCCGTTCAGCAGTGGAACTCTCTGCCCCGGAGTATGATGGAGGCTTTTTCTTTGGAGGTTTTTAAACAGAGGCTGGATGGTCATCTGTCAGGGGTGATATGAATGCAATATTCCTGGCAGAGGGTTGGACTAGATGGCCCATGGGGTCTCTTCCAACTCTTTGATTCTATGATTCTTGGCAGGGGGTTGGACTGGATGGTCCACGAGGTCTCTTCCAACTCTATGATTCTATGAATCACAGAGTTGGAAGAGACCTCGTGGGCCATCCAGTCCAACCCCCCTGCCAAGAAGCAGGAAAATTGCATTCAAAGCACCCCTGACAGATGGCCATCCAGCCTCTGCTTAAAAGCTTCCAAAGAAGGAGCCTCTACCACACTGGGGAAGAGAGTTCCACTGCTGAACGGCTCTCACTGTCAGGATGTTCTTCCACATGTTCAGATGGAATCTCCTTTCTCGTAGTTTGAAGCCATTGTTCCGCGTCCTAGTCTCCAAGGAAGCAGAAAACAAGCTTGCTCCCTCCTCCCTGTGACTTCATAGAATTATAGAATCAAACAGTTGGAAGAGACCTCATGGGCCATCCAGTCCAACCTCCTTCCAAGAAGCAGGAAAATTCCATTCAAAGCACCCCTGACAGATGGCCATCCAGCCTCTGTTTAAAAGCTTCAAAAGAAGGAGCCGCTACCACACTCTGGGGTAGAGAGTTCCACTGCTGAACGGCCCTCACAGTCAGGAAGTTCTTCCTCATGTTCAGGTGGAATCTCCTTTCTTGTAGTTTGAAGCCATTGTTCCGCATCATACTCTCCAGGAAAGCAGAAAACAAGCTTGCTCCCTCCTCCCTGTGACTTCCTCTCACATATTTATACCTACCTTATCATGTCTCCTTTCAGCCTTCTCTTATTCAGGCTAAACATGCCCAGCTCTTTAAGCTGCTCCTCATAGGGCTTGTTCTCCAGACCCTTGATCATTTTAGGCACCCTCCTCTGGACACATTCCAGCTTCTCAATATCTCCCTTCAATTGTGGTGCCCAGAATTGGACACAATATTCCAGGTGTGGTCTAACCAAGGCAGAATAGAGGGGTAGCATGACTTCCCTGGATCTAGACACTATGCTCCTATTGATGCAGGCCAAAATCCCATTGGCTTTTTTTGCTGCCACATCACATTGTTGGCTCATGTTTAACTTGTTGTCCACAAGGACTCCAAGATCTTTTTCACACAAACTGCTCTCGAGCCACATGTCCCCCAATCGGTATCTTTGCATTTCATTTTTTCTGCCTAAGTGGAGTATCTTGCATTTGTCACTGTTGAACTTCATTTTGTTAGTTTTGGCCCATCTCTCTGTTAAGATCGTTTTGAATTCTGCTCCTGTCTTCTGGAGTATTGGTTATCCCTTCCAATTTGGTGTTGTCTGCAAAACTGATGATCATGCTTTCTAACCCTTCATCTAAGTCGTTAATAAAGATGTTGAACAGGACCGGTCCCAGGAGGGAAACCTGCGGCATGTATTTATTTATTTATTTATTTATTACTACCTTTCTACCCTGCCTTTCCCAAACCCAAAGGTGACTCAAGATGGCTTAAAACCAAGCAGCCATTTGATGCCTTAACAATATACACTTAAATGGGCACAATTCAAAGTGCTGGCTTTGGCCTCTAAAGCCCTAAACGGCCCCGGCCCAGTTTATCTGTCAGAACGCATCTCACTTTACGAACCACACAAAGACTAAGATCTTCTGGGGAAGCCCTACTCTTGGTCCTGCCACCGTCACAGGCACGTTTGGCAGGACAAGAGACAGGGCCTTCTCACTGATTGCCCTGGACTGTGGTTTTTAAGTGGCTATAAGTGATTTTAATGTTTGTATATATTTATGGTTTTATGTCCCAGCATTGACTGTTTACTGTATATATGTTGTGCTCCGCCCTGAGTCCCCTTGAGGGTGAGAAGGGCGGAATCTAAATGTTTTAAATAAATAAATAAAAACATTTAAAACAAAATTAAAAACCATACAAAGAGCTTTAGTGTCATATAAAAACCAATGCCTTCACTGTTAATCTTGTTGTCCAAACACATTGTCTGAGCCATTCCAAAATTAATTATCACATAGTTCCGTGTTTGTCTATTGCACTGTGTTACCAAAGTCTTGTTTGAAAAGCCATATCTTCACTTTTCTACGAAAGGTGAGGGGGGGGGGGAGGTACTGAGTTTAATGGGAATTATCCCCAGGCCTAAAAGTAGCATATCAGAAGATAGCTGCTTTCTACTATTAATACTAAGTAAAGGTAAAGGTTTCCCCTTGACATTAACTCTAGTCGTGTCCTACTCGGGGTGGTGCTCATCTCCATTTCTAAGCTGAAGAGCAAGCGTTGTCCATAGACGCCTCTAAGGTCATGTGGCCAGCATGATTGCATGGAGCACCATTACCTTCCTGCCAAAGCGATACCCATTGATCTACTCACATTTGCCTGTTTTCGAACTGCTTGGTTGGCAGAAGCTTGGAGTAACAAGGGGAGCTCACCCCGTCCCATGGATTTGAACCACCAACCTTCCTGTCAGCAAGTTCTGCAGCTTAGCAGTTTAACCCACTCTGCCACCTTGGCCCCATTTATTTATTATTTATTTATATCCCACTCCTTCTTCCCAAGGGGCAGCTTATAGCAAAGCAAATGAATACAGAAAATGATATAACACAGACAATAATCAGATATCACTTAATAAAAACAAAATAGCACAATAGTGTAAATATAAATAAATAAACAGCTTAAAAGACCTTTTAGCCCCCTCAAAACAGTATACTATATATATAAACTCCATTTAAAACCACCTAATTCCTATGATCAGGGTATCCAGCATTAGAAAATTGTAGTTCTAATGACCATTTAAAGTCCTGTCCAATAAGATGGTTGATACTCTTGTCCATTAAATAGCAAGGTTTTCATCTCCTTCCTGAAAGTTATGAGTGTGGGTGCTGGTCACTGCCTCTTTTTTTCTCTCTGGGCACATGTACACTAGAATTAATGCAGTTTGACACCATTTTGACTGCCATAGCTCAATCATGATAGTTGTAGATTTACATTGTCTTCAGGCTTCTCTGCCAAAGAGGATTGGTGCCTCACCAGTCTACAACTCCCACAGTTCCCTAGCGTTGAGCCATGGCACTTAGAGTGGCATTAATACTATAGTTTAGATGCACCCTCTGAGGCCACATAGCTGGGATGGAGGGAAGGGCCTGTCATCTGTTTTAATGGCGGGGAAGTGGTAATTTCAGCAGGTGTTGCCTGTTTACAGCCAGTTAATAGGCAACTTCTGAATTTCCCTCTTCTACATGCTCATACAGGAGCCCTTTTCAGTTCCCCTTTGGCAGATCTTGTGAAAGTTACAGATTCAGATTGCAAGGTGTGCTGGCTAGGATTTCTGGGAACTGTAGTTTTAAAAGTCAAAAGCTTTTATAGGCAAGATGCTCATCCAGTGGCTTTCAGCTTGCTGCCACAAGAGGTAGCTGTTTTTCTATTCTTGCAGCCACGTTCAGAAGACCAAAATTTTTAAAGAAAATACATGGTACAGGAAAGCAATTTTTGTTTTTTTTCATGTCTTTAATGCTTAAATTTAACTGAAATAATGTGAATAATTATTTTCCAAAAATTAAACATCTCCCAGGGTACCAATTTTAAAAGAAAACTAAATTGTAAGGTTTTTTTTTTTTTAATAAAAGTGTTATGCTTGTTCATTCATTTCTTCAACATCTGGTGTGGTAATTTGACAAGAATTTTGGAAGAGCAGTTCCAATTCCTGCTCAGCCATGGAGACCCAGTAGGTGACTTTGAACACGTCACACTCTTTGCTTCTGAGGAAAGTAAAGGCAACGCTCTGAATAAATCTTGCCAAGAAAAACGTAGATTGAACTGGCATAACAACCAGATGCACCCCAATACTTGAAATAAGATGAACTTTGACAGTAAATAAAGTGAAGAAGCAGCCCAAGACACTAATGCATATATTTGAGAAGGAAGCCATGTAATATTTTGGTACTTGCCGACAAATAAAGATTCACCATTAATCTGGAAAATACTAAGACAGTCAGATTTAAGATTAATTAATCTTATTCTGGTCAATAGTCAATATCAAAACCTTTCTGAAGTTTCGTTTTTTAAAAAAGTACATAGTTTTCTTTTTTCAAAGGTTGTTGTTCAATAAAAGATCTATTTAATTGCACAATTGACAAGTATCTATGGTGCTATAGTTGTTTTTATAGTTTATCTGAGTATCTCGGATAATCCTGTACTGGCTGAAGTTAATTGGTAATATAGGCCATATAAAGACAATGCGTACTCTGTCTATTCAGAAGGAAGTTGAATTCAGTGGAGTTTAAATGTATAGGATTTCAATTGAATTTCAGTTGAATTAATTTAGTGTCACATGATGAATGTACATACCCACAGTTGAATGTATATCTGCATAAAGCACTTCATGCTACAATAACTAGTTTATAGAAAACAAAATGGTAGTATAAAACAGGTTATACAGGTTTGTGGAGTTTCCTTCCTTTTTAAAAAAACGTTAACCATTATGACTGCTCTTCTAGAATTTTATTGTTTTTACAGGGACACTAGCCCAGGGTTTGTGTGTTTCATAGGATTGGAAGCAACATGCCCTACAAAAATTGTAAATTTTCATTTTAGTTAAAATGTAACGGTTCGGGTCCTGTCTATCTTTGCGATTGCACCCCCTTCCCCATGAACCACTGCAGGTGCTAAGATCTGCCAGGGAGACCTTCCTTTTGGTCCCACCACCGTCACAAGCGCAGTTGGTGGGGACGAGGGAGCGGGCCTTCTCGGTGGTGCCCCTCCGGCTTTGGAACACCATCCCCAGGGAGATCAGGCAGGCCCCCACACTGTCCTCCTGTTTTATTTTGTCTTCTGTTTTTGGGCATCTTGTGCTGTGTGTAATCTGCCGAGTCCCTTCGGGGAGGTGGTGGTGGGATACAAGAATAAAATTGTTGTTGTTGTTGTTGTTGTTCTTATTATAGCAATCATTTTTGCATTAATGTATCTGAAGTAGCATAAAGAATTACTTCAAGTTCTCTGGGTCAAGAGCAGCACATATGAAAGAAAAAGAATGGGAATGATAAATGTGCATCTAAGCTATGACTGTTGAGTACAGTTAGAGAAAAGCACCAATCAATTAAAAAAAAACATTCCTTTTGGTCACATTTTTGTACACAGTATTGTGTACAACAGTATCTGCATCAAGATAAATTTCCCCTGATATTAGAGAAGGATAAAAAAGATTACGGCTTTCCTCCCATATCAAGAGAAACCTCATACTATCCTTTGTGTGTAGAGTACATACCTCTGGGCGGCCAGGATCAGAGATTTAAAAGACATTTAGGAATATTCTTTTCTTCTTTGTGTGGCTGTTTTTCATTTAAAATGTGTACAGTGAAGTACAAAGATGAAAGCTCCTTCTCCACAAAGCTATTTCCTGAAGTGAGGAGGTCAGAACATTTATGAATTTCAAAAGGGATCACTTGAGCACTCAGGCATCATTAAACATTATTATTCTGAAATACTGTTATGCTGTGGTCCTGTCAATTACCTGACATTAATCTTTTCCAGGGAAGAGGGCAAAATCTGTTCAGAGTTCACAACAACCATCCATCTGGGAGCTGTCTGTCTGTCTGTCACTGTTTGAAAGTAATTATGATTGTTCCAAGGAATGAGGAGAATCGGAGTAGCCTTCATTTAAACAATACAACCATTTGGATTTCATTACTGATTTGAATACTTTTACCTCTGGCTGTCTGGCTGTAGATTATTTGGAAGGATCAAAAGCTTCTGTGGAAGTGAGACATGATTACATTTTATAGCTGGTAAACATATTTTAACTTTATTACACCAGTGTGATTGAGCAAATATACTGTCCCCCATCCATGATACTGTTGCTTTTGTTTTAGTTAGATCAAACATCTCCTTTAGATGCCTCCTGAAAGTAATATAATTTTTATTGCACTCTTACACAATTCTTCAATACAACTTGTTCAATCCTTATTCATGTAGACTTTCTTTAAAAAAAGAAAGATTGTGGAATCCATTGCACTAAAGAGTGCTGGACTTTCCATCTTTAGAAATCTTTAAAGGTCTTTAATCTGAGACTGGATGGACATTTTTCAAGGGTGCTTTAGTTGTGTATTTCTGTGTGGCAGGTGACTGGATTAGATAGACCTTGTGGTTCTTTCCAATTCTATGATTTTGTGATCTTCAATCTTTTTTGTTTAAATCTAGCACAGCTCTGGTGCAGCAACACTAACACAACAGAGCTTCCTTTGCTCCTTCCTCCATTTGTTGGACGTGTCTGAAAATCAGTTCCAAAGTGTTGCTCACTGGAGTTAACTTTGGGGTGCTCAGGGGATGGTGTGTGAAAGAAAATCATTCCTCTCTCTCTCAGTGCATCTACACCAGGGGTCCACAAACTTTTTAAACAGAGGGCCAGGTCACAGTCCCTCAACCTGTTGGAGGGCCGGATTATTTGGGGAAAAAAACCATGAATGAATTCATATGCACACTGCACATATCTCATTTGTAGTGCAAAATCCACTTGAAAACAATACAATAATTAAAATGAAGAACAATTTTAACAAATATAAATTTATTAGTATTTCAATGGGAAGTGTGGGCCTGTTTTTGGCTGATGAGATAGGGTTGTTGTTGTTGTTGTGTACTTTCAAGTCGTTAACAGACTTAAGTTGACCCTAAGCGAGGGCCGAGTAAATGACTTGGAGGGTCGCATTCGGCCCCCGGGCCTTAGTTTGAGGACCCCTGATCTACACTGTCGGACTAATGCAGTTTGACACCACTTTAACTACCTTGGCTCAATGCTATGGATTTTTGTGAATTGTGGTTTGGTGAGTCACCAGCACTCTTTAGTGGAGAGGGCTAAAGACCTTGTGAAACTACAACTCTCATGATTCCATAGCATAGAGCCACAACACTTAAAGTGGTTTCAGATTGTATTATTCCTAAATGTACTCTCAATGCACCAATAGAGGTGGTTCAGATTCTGCTAAGCCAGTGGTTCTCAACCTGTGGGTCTCCAGATGCTTTGGCCTTCAACTCCCAGAAATCCTAACAGCTGATAAACTCAATCACAACTGCCTTGTCTGTCTGTGTTTTTCAAGAACATCCCAGGATGGCGTATACCTAGTTCAGAGTCACTGTCTTTGAACACAACTTAAATAAAACACAGGATATAAAAGAAAACAGATGAGAGAAAAAATATGTTCAGTAAACTATGTCTTGGCAAGGTATAGGTTTCTCCTTTAGAAGCCAGAGCAGTGGCAGTTGGAACCTGGATAAGTGCTTGCAGATGGTCCAGACATGATGGAGGCATGTCTAGTTGCTTTTCAGTCCTCTCTGCCCAGAACAGAGGCAGTTGAAAATGTTCTCACCAATGTTTTGTGGATTGTAGCACTGTCTTCCCTGTAGAAAAAAAACTGGAAGAGAGGAGCACAGTATATATAAAGGTTTTAGTACTGTAGAAGAAGCAAGTCAAATAAACTGTTGAACAGCTATTACAGCCTGGAAATTCTATCTGAACATTAGGAAGAACCTCCTGACCATAAGAGCTGTTCAACAGTGAAACTCACTTCATTGGAGTGTAGTGAGGGCTCCTTTGAAGGCTTTTAAACAGAAACTGGATAGCCATCTGTGGCAAGGGGTTGGACTGGATGGCCCATGTGCTTTCTTTTATCTCTGATTCTATGATGTTTATACACAAAGGAAAGTGAACAGGTCATGTCTGGTAGCTAGATCTTGGGTTTTTAGCTTCGCTGCTATTATCAAGTGCCCTGATGTATGTCTTGTTTACCTTGTTTGTGTTACTGTAATAACTCTCTGCAGGGCAGCCTATGGAAACTGTTCAGAAACCAATGCCAGTCCAAAATGCTGTGGCTAGAGTGCTTGCCTTAGCTAGTTTCAGGGAAATATTCGCTCCTCTGTTGAAGCAGCTTTGCTTGCTATCAGTTTATTTCCAGACACAATTCTTTTTTATTTTTTAATATATTTTATTGATGTTTTCAAATACAGTGGTGCAAATCATTTAGAGGAGTAGGGGAGGGCGTCAGGAAAGGTAGGAAGGGTAGCAGACACAATTCAAAATGCTGGTTATGGGCTATAAGACTTGAATTCAGACAGTGTGAAAAGCTGTTATCTTCCGCTGCCTGAGTTTTAAGATCCTTGGAGAAGAGGTTTGTATTCGTCTTGCCACTATCCCATGCACATGGCTCTCTTCCCTGCCCTAGGAACCTCAGATAGCCTTAGCTTCACTTTTTCCCTAGCAGAGAAGATCTTCCTGTGTATGTAGACATTGAGTCATAACTCTGATGCAGCAAGTGTTTTAATTGGAGTGTGTTGTATTTTTATCATTTTCTAATATTATAGTTTGTTTTGAACTTTTGCATTATCAATTATTTTTATTGTATATATGATTTAATTATAGACAGCCTTGAATCCCATACTGAGGAAATATGTTGGATATAAATAATAAATAATATAAAAATAAATTGATGTGAAAATGCACTGAGAATACTATGGCTCAATAATTTTTGTCATTGTGTGAGATTTGGATTTCCCTGGCTGATACTTCAGTATCTCTGAAAGTAGGAATACCATTCATTATCCAGTTTAGATTAAGTTCAACATGGCCGTGTGCTTATCTGTGTGTTTCTGTGGTTCCCTCAGGTTTCTGCCTGTGTGCAGAATGACAGTTTGTGAGAAGCCACAACTTGATATGTGTTGTATTAAATGTCTGAATTGGCAGCATCTTCATTTTGCTAAAAAGTAGAGAAGCAAGCAATGCTCAGTGATACAAGAAGAGTGTAATACCATCTGTAGGAACTATCTCTTTTGGTTCAAATTCCACCTCAGATCAAAATCATTTCCATTCACTTCATCTTCTGTGCTGCTTACGCATTACAAAAGTAAATGTGGTTAGCTATTTTCAGGAGATGTTCCAAAAAGTGGTAAATCAATACACATGAGGAGTAATTACGGGTGCAGAAGATGAAATGGAAACAAGTTGTGGTTGACACTAAAGTATGTAAGTATAATCATTCTTTCCAATGGGGTGCTTGATGTCAACAGAAAGAAACCTAAATTTGAGGTGTCATCATAATTTTTTTAAAAATTGATTTTAAAAAATACTGAAAATGGGAGTAGATGGTGGAGTACTTTCCATGGATGAAAGTGCTGGGAATGAAGCATTCACATGAGCTATTCCATGAGGACATACAATATTTTGTTGCAGGGTCAACTTCTAAGACATGATACATATAAACACAATACAGACATGTATGTTCATATCACACATTGTTCTACAGCAAATTTGCATAGAACAGTGGCAGGGGGTTGAAAGAGAAATAGAGAAATTAATATTTATAAATGTGCTGTCGAAAGTATACTTGGCAAAGCTTTTTTATAGTGTCAGATGCATTGCTTGTCACTTGGCTTGCCATTTCACTTTGCTAATACAAGGTAAGAGCATGTGTGAAATAAGATACTTCATAAGATCTTAACAGAAGAGAAATCCTTTGTTTGCCCTTCATTTTTTGTTAATTTAAGTATGTCTTGTTTACCTTGTTTGTGTTACTGTAATAACTCTCTGCATAACTGTCCATAAGCATTGTAGCATCAGCAGTCTGCTATAGCACTTGGTAGTTAAACAGGCATCTTCGAATACAGGCATCTCAGGAGTTGATATCGTTAAGCACTGTTGTCTCTAAGTAGTATCCTGCATCCATTATAACTATAAGGAGTTTAATGGGCATCCATTACAATCATAATAGGCAATGTTGAACATCCATGTTCAACATCTACACAAATGACCAGCCACTGCCAGAAAGGACAGAGAGTTTCATCTATGCTGATGATCGTGCCATTACTGCTCAAGCAGGAGCTTTGAGATGGTAGAACAGAAGCTCTCCGAAGCTCTAGGTGCTCTTACTGCCTATTACAGGGAAAACCAACTGATCCCTAATCCATCTAAAACACAGACATGCGCCTTTCACCTTAAGAACAGACAAGCATCCCGAGCTCTGAGGATTACCTGGGAAGGAATCCCACTGGAGCATTGCAGCGCATCCAAATACCTGGGAGTCACTTTGGACCATGCTCTGACCTACAAGAAACACTGCCTGAACATCAAACAAAAAGTGGGCGCTAGAAACAACATCATACGAAAGCTGACTGGCACAACCAGACACAGTGAAGACATCTGCCCTTGCGCTATGCTACTCTGCTGCTGAGTATGCATGCCCAGTGTGGAACACATCTCACCACACTAAAACAGTAGATGTGACTCTTAATGAGACATGCCGCATTATCACAGGGTGTCTGCGCTCCACACCACTGGAGAAATTACACTGCTTGGCCGGTATTGCACCACCTGACATCCGCCGGGAAGTAGCAGCCAATAGTGAAAGGACCAAGGCAGAGACATCTCCGGCTCATCCCCTGTTTGGGTATCAGCCAGCACGTCAACGACTTAAATCAAGACATAGTTTTCTTAGATCTACAGAGACACTCGCTGGAACACCCCAGCAAGCGAGAGTCCAAAAGTGGCAGGCCCAAACCCAGCACCTCAATTCATGGGTGATTCATGGGCACTCAGAAGACTGGGCGACTTGGAAGGCGCTGAATAGACTGCGCTCTGGCACCACGAGATGCAGAGCCAATCTTAAGAAATGGGGCTACAGGGTGGAATCCTCGGCATGCGAGTGCGGAGAAGAACAAACCACTGACCACCTGCTGCAATGTACCCTGAGCCCTGCCACATGCACGATGGAGGACCTTCTTGCGGCAACCCCAGAGGCACTCCAAGTGGCCAGATACTGGTCAAAGGACATTTAACCAAATACCAAATTTACAAAATCTGTGTGGTTTTTTTTTCTTTTTAATCTCAGTGTTTTGTTTTGCTCTGTTAGAATTGTAATACAATGGTTGCTGATGACACATAATAGGCAACATGTCTATTTTAGCATAAATGTTTTTCTTACCAGTGCTATCTTTACTAATATGTCTGTGCTGTTTGTCAAGAACAGCACAGTTGTCATGAACAGTGTTCTTCATCAGTTCACCCAGGCTATCAGGTGTCAAATCAAAACAAAGGTGCTGACTGCTCCCTGTGTATGAGATCCAATTAAAACAAAGCTCTTTGCCATAACCCTACTTGTGGTATACTTATCTTTGGCAGCTTACCATTCTAATTCACCAGGTACTGCAACCACTAATCCATTATAGGTCATACTTGCCCACATCTCACAGCATTGTTTGAAGTGCATACACTCTCATACTCTCTCTTATGTACATTTCAGGATGTGTTTTGCCCAGACAAAATGCATCCTGAAATGTACATAAGAGAGGGTATGACAAGATTAAAAAAAAGATTACAATGTAAGTGACTAAAGTTTTTGTTTTTTGCCCTTGTGAAGATCACTTTGTTTTGAATCTCAATCCACACAAAAATTAAATATAAGAAATTATTACATGTATAGCCTGTAATAATATTAATGTCTTAGATGTCTGTCCAAGAAGTAAAATCCTGCATAGATGTTTTGTCATTCCTTATATCATGATGATAATCCTGCAGTCCAAGAAATGTTGAACTGCAGCTCACAGCATTCCTTACTATTGCCTATGCTGGCTATGGATGCTGTAGTAATAGTTCAACAATATTTGGATAACTGCACAATTCTCACCTCATATCCGGCAGGGGTTTATTATAAAATATGGATGCAACAACAGCAGGTGCATGTTAAGGGGGAGGGAACATTCAAATGTTTGTGCCCCCCCCCCCCAATGAGGAAGAAAAAGGTAAAGCAAATTCTAACCATTTTCATTTCCAATACAAGCAGGTCATTTAGAAAATTCATGGGTTTTAATTTGTATATTCAGGACCAAGCCACCTCAGAACACTTTGAATCATGGATAATTTGAAATATTGTTGTTGTGATCTTCTCAGTTCTTGTCATGATTGATACTGAGCTCAAAGGGAACAAGAAAGTCTTAGAAGGATATTAAATAATGCCGTTGTTCTCATTTAATAAGAAAACCTGCTTGTTCACACCCTGGAACTGTGGCTCCAGTGGAGATAGATAGAAGACAGGCAGACAGACAGACAGAGGAATTTTAAATCTGGTTCTATTTGATATGGATAAAATTGTTACAAAATCAAC